>NC_060138.1:956419690-957669690 GCF_021461385.2 Schistocerca piceifrons
TGTCGTCTTCAGCGATAAGAGTCGCTTCTGCCTTGGTGCCAATGATGGTCGTATGCGTGTTTGGCGCCGTGCAGGTGAGCGCCACAATCAGGAATGCATACGACCGAGGCACACAGGGCCAACACCCGGCATCATGGTGTGGGGGCGATCTCTTACACTGGCTGTACACCACTGGTGATCGTCGAAGGGACACTGAATAGTGCACGGTACATCCAAACCGTCATCGAACCCATCGTTCTACCATTCCTAGACCGGCAAGGAAACTTGCTGTTCCAACAGGACAATGCACGTCCGCATGTATCCCGTGCCACCGAACGTGCTCTAGAAGGTGTAAGTCAACTACCCTGGCCAGCAAGATCTCCGGATCTCTCCCCCATTGAACATGTTTGGGACTGGATGAAGCGACGTCTCACGCGGTCTGCACGTCCAGCACGAACGCTGGTCCAACTGAGGCGCCAGGTGGAAATGGCATGGCAAGCCGTTCCACAGGACTACATCCAGTGTCTCTACGATCGTCTCCATGGGAGAATAGCAGCCTGCATTGCTGCGAAAGGTGGATATACACTGTAGTAGTGCCGACATTGTGCATGCTCTGTTGCCTGTGTCTATGTGCCTGTGGTTCTGTCAGTGTGATCATGTGATGTATCTGACCCCAGGAATGTGTCAATAAAGTTTCCCCTTCCTGGGACAATGAATTCACGGTGTTCTTATTTCAATTTCCAGGAGTGTATGTTATTTACTTTGTAAAGATGTTTAGATATTATTTATCTGTTATGTTTTGTTGCTCATATGTGAAGTTGATGTTTCAAAAGTTATTCTGATCTTATATGTGTGTACTTATGTCATAATTCTGGTAACACTGATGTCCATGTTTATTTCTATTCTTTTGTAAAGCCTGTTTTACTACAAATGTTATCTGTACTGTTATGTTCTTTAATGATGTATTTTGTACCTTTGTTATTGCATTCTTATGCTATAAAATTGTAATTGACACCAGTTCATCAAATTAAGTAACTTGTAAGTTACATTTCACTGCACACGTTTCTGTTGGTCATAGTATATTGACAATATGTGAGAAGTAGTGACTGTTAGTGTTTGCACGTGTGTTAATAATTCAGCAAGGGACTGGATAACAGCATTGCTGGTTCTAAGGACAATTCAAAAAACTGTGTGAGTGCACAAGTGGTGGTTTATGGACTTGCTATATTCTCCGCAAGACTGATTGTGCACCTGCACAGTCGCAGCAGATGGCTGCTGGCCATCTCTACAAGGACTACAGTGGGTCTACCAATATTCTTCAAAACTTCGACTGACTCTGCGGTGTGTTTGCTCTGTTGTGGCCCATTACCTGTCTGAATGTCAAGAGTCAGCACTGTCTTTTCATTGGAAGGACAATACTACTTCTTCAAGACTGAATGGAAATCCACTACTTCCGTGAGCATTTTCGTCTACTGCTCAGACTTTGAGAAAAACACTGCTATTTTACTGTGATGAACGATCAGGACTGTCTTTGTGGACTGTGAGAAAATTTTTGCTTTTGACCAACATTATACCAATAAGTGTGTGCATTTGACTTCTTTGTTCTTGTAATTATGAAAAAATTTTTCAAATCTGCATTGGCCACTGTCCAAAACAATTTGTGAAATTTTTTTTGGGGAGCATGGGGGTATGTAAGTAGGCTGTTTCAGTTTTTACATTGGTAACGCCACGTAGCGCTCCGTATGTGCTGTGTGCAGTCTGTGGCTGGTTTGCATTGTTGTTGGAATATCTGCCATTGTAGTGTTGGGCAGCTGGATGTTAACAGCGCGTAGCGTTGCGCATTTGGAGGTGAGCCGCCAGCAGTGGTGGATGTGGAGAGAAAGATGGCGGAGTTTAGAAATTTGTAAGACTGGATGTCTTGAACTGCTATATATATTATGACTATTAAGGTAAATACATTGTTTGTTCTCCATTAAAATCTTTCATTTGCAAACTATGCCTATCAGTAGTTGGTGCCTTCCGTAGTTTGAATCTTTTATTTAGCTGGCAGTAGTGGCGCTTGCTGTATTGCCGTAGTTCGAGTAACGAAGATTTTTGGTGAGGTAAGTGATTCGTGAAACGTATAGGTTAATGTTAGTCAGGGCCATTTTTTGTAGGGATTTTTGAAAGTCAGATTGCGTTGCGCTAAAAAATATTGTGTGTCAGTTTAAGGACAGTCATGTATAATTGTTCTAAGGGGACGTTTCATTCCGACAAAGCCCCTCACTAATACAGACTTAAAACATTATGCTCAAATGTTTAAAACACATTTTCGAGAAGCGTGTATGAGAGATTCTTTAGCCAAAACACCTAATAGGTGTGAGAGCGCTAAAGTTAACCTCCAGACGGAAAGGGGACCAAATTCACATTGGGTGTTTTCTGCATCTGCATCTACGTAGATACTCCGCAAACCACCGTAAGGTACCTGGCGGAGGATAACCTGTACCACTCCTTCTCATTTCCTTTCGTGTTCCAATCGCAAACAGAGTGAGGGGAAACCAGTTGACTATATACCTCCGTATGAGCTCTAATTTCTCGTATGTTATCTTTGTGGTCCTTACGCGCAATGTATGCTGGCTACGGTAGCATCGTCCGGTAGTCACCTTCAAATACCGGTTCTCTAAATTTCTCAGTAGTATTTCTTCAAAAGAACGTTACCTTCCCTGCAGAGTTTCCCATTTGAGTTGCCGAAGCATCTTAATAACACCTGCGTGTTGTTCGAACCTACCACAAACAAATCTAGTAGCCCGCCTCTGAATTGCTTCAATGTCTTCCTTCAATCCAACCGGTTGTGGGTCCCAAACACTCGAGCAGAACTCAAGAATTGGTCGCACCGGCGTCCTATTTGCGGTTTCCTTTACGGGTGAACCACTCTCTCAGAAAATTTTCCCAATAAAGGGAAGTCAATCATTCACCTTCTCTACCATAGTTCTCACATGCTCGTTCTGTCTCATATCACTTTGCAAGGATTCGCTCAGATATCTAAACGACTTGACTGTGCAAGCAGGACACTACCAGTATTGTATCCGAACATTACAGATTTGATCTTTCTACTCAATCGCATTTCCACATTTGGGGCTAGCTGCCATTCGTCACGCCAACTGGAAAATTTGTCTGTCTTGTATCTCCCTACAGTCGACAGCTTACCATACACCATGGCGTCATCAGCAAACAACCGCAGATTACTTCTCACCCTGTCCGCCAAATCAGCTACGTATGTAGAGACCAACAGCTGTCCTGTCACACTTCCATGGGCACTCTTGACGACATCCTTGTCTCTCATGAACACTCACCGTCGAGGACAATGTAATGGGTTCTATTATTTAAGAAGCCTTCGATCCCATGTCATATCTGTGAACTTATTCCATATGCTCGTACCTTCGTTAACAGCCAGCAATGGGGCACCGTGTCAAATGCTTTCCGAAATTATATAAATATGTAAACTGCCCGCTGCCCTTCAGCCTTTGTTCGCCTTATATCATGTGAGAAAATGGCAAGCTAAGTTTCGCACGACCAATGCTGTCGAAAACTATGTTGATTCATGGACACAAGCTTCTGCCTCAAGAAAGTTTATTACAATCGAACTGAGATTCTGAAGCAAATAGCAGCCTAATGTTGTATGTTACTTTGATTGCTTCGGCAAATTATCACCTCCTCCGGAAATAGTATTTCAAAACTTATACGATAAACTATAATACGTTGTAATAGCCTAGAAGCCAAATATGGGGGGTTGGGGTTGTTTGGAAAGGAGACCAGACAGCGAGGTCATCGGTCTCATCGGATTAGGGAAGGATAGGGGGAAGGAAGTCGGCCGTGCCCTTTCAAAGGAACCATCCCGGCATTTGCCTGGAGCGTTATGGAAATAACGGAAAACCTAAATCAGGATGGCTGGACGCGGGATTGAACCGTCGTCCTCCTGAATGCGAGCCAAAGATGTGACAACCTTTCATTAAAGTTTATGAACTCTAGATAAATTAACATGTCTCTTAAAAAAGGGCATTTCGCAAGTATCACAATGGATGTCCTCGAACAGGAGATAATGTTTAGCCTGTTTGTTGCGGCTTTATTATAACAGCTGCCTTAAACCCTACGCTTAATTTACCTCATGAAGTGTACGAAGTTGCCTTACCCAACTTATTTACCTAAAATTCAGCACCGAATAATACATCGATAAATAATAACTTCTCCTTTTATACTGAGATAGGCAGTGTGAAAATAATGGACCGAATTTATACAGTTGAACTTATGAACTCGAAGACGTTTCTTTCCACACTGTTTGAGAGACAGTCATACAACATCAAGAATGAGTGGTAAGATGATGAGGAGACAAGGAAAAAAATCTATGTAACTGAACATCAGTTACGGAACAATTCTTGAACGAGGTGAGATGTGCAGGAATGTTCATTTTGATTTGAAGTTGAATGATACATATAGGCTCAGTTGTAGTGTTTGTGGAAAGGTATAATTGAGAAAGAAACATTAAAAACAGCAGAAAATCCAGTAAATATCAAGAACTTTAATATCTTGTGCGTAGAATATAAAATTTTTGAGGGTTCATTCCAAAATGGTGATTCTCCACATCACACATCAGATTTGGCCTGCAGTAACCCTTGGATATGGTTGTGGAATCACATAGTCCGCTCAGTTACAGCACTGTCGGGGAAAAGTACTTTTCAGACTTAATTATAGAAATTAGAGATTAAGGAGAAAAGTTGTGGATTTCGACGAAAAAGAAACAATTGTTCTCCATATATCAAAAAAGGTTTTGAATCACCCTGGTTCCCTGAACTCCTGAAGATAGACGTTGACTGTGAATATTGTATCACAGACACAGTCCCTTTGACTATACAGAGATGTCACTAAACCCGCCCAAAGATGTAAACGAACATGCATGAGCAGCGCCTATAAGACAGACGGGGTTCGACAGCTGATCAGTTCCAGTCATTCTACCAGAAAGAAGGTACACGGTTCGTGTTCTCTGTAGTTGAACCATGCCTACAAGGTCAGTACCACTGTTCGATCGCGTCCGCATTGTTACTTTGTGCCAGGAAGGACTCTCAACAAGAGAAGTGTCCAGGCGTCTCGGAGTGAACCAAGGCGATGTTGTTCGGACATGGAGGAGGTTCAGAGAAACAGGAACTGTCGATGACATGCCACGCTCAGGCCACCCAAGGGCTACTACTGTAGTGTATGACCACTACCTACGGATTGTGGCTCGGAGGAACCCTGACAGCAACGCCAACATGTTGAATAATGCTTTTCGTGCAGCCACAGGACGTCGTGTTACGACTCAAACTGTGCGCAAAAAGCTGCATAATGCGCATCATCACTCCCGAGGTCCATAGCGATGGCCAGCTTTGCTACGACACCATGCAGCGTTATATGTGCCCAGCAACATGTCGAATGGACCTCTCAGGATTGGCAGCACGTTCACTTCACCAATGAGTATCGCATATGCCTTCAACCAGACAATCATCGGAGACGTGTTTGGACGCAACCCGGTCGGTCTGAACGCCTTAGACAAACTGTCCAGCGAGTGCAGCTAGGTGGACGTTCCCTGCTGGTTTGGGGTGGCATTATGTGGGGCAGATGTACGCCGCTGGTGGTCATGGAAGGCGCCGTAACGGCTGTACGATACGCGAATGCCATCCTCCGACCGATAGTGCAACCATATTGGCGAGGCATTCGTCTTCATGGACGACAAAGCGCGCCCCCATCGTGCATATCTTGTGAATGACTTCCTTCAACATAACGAATAGAGTGGCCAGCATCTTCTCCAGACATGCTTGGGATAGATTGAAAACGGCTGTTTATCGACGTCGTGACCCACCAACCACTCTGAGGCATCTACGCCGAATCGCCGTTAACGAAGGACCAGTAGGACCAATAGTGCCTTGAGTGCCTTGATGAACTTGTCGATATTACGCCACGACGAATACAGGCATGCCTCAATGCAAGAGAGGTATTGGCGGTACCGGTGTGTACAGCAATCAGTCCCACCACCTCTGAAGATCTATCTGTATGTTGGTACAGCATGCTATGTGTGGCTTCCATGGGCAATAAAAATGGGGGAAATGATGTTTGTGTTGATCTCTATTCCAATTTTCTGTACAGGTTCCGGAACTCTCGGAACCGAGGTGATGAAAATCTTTTTTGTTGTGTGTATTATAATTAAGAAAGCATGCATAATGAGTATCGTTTCAGATAACGTGTTGTGACTGAAGAAGAAAAAAATGGATACGATGAAGACGACGATAACGAGAAAGAATAAGAAAGTGGAAATCCTCTTGACTTCTTTCAATCGACAGATACTGTCAGCACTAAGATACACAGTTTCATAAATATGACATCCATTGTCTGCAAGCTCTCATTCGACATTATACTGAGCGAGGGAGAGCATAATGAAGAAATAGAAAAAGATGAGTTACATACAGAATGTTGAAGAAAAAACTGTTGTTGAAGACGGAATTGCTCGATTCGAATGTTATAAACACAAACCGTTTCGTTAACCAGTTTTCGCTTATAACGATTCCTTATAGTATGTGATACAAAATGAAAACACTCACGCACTACCACGCGATAGATCAGTGTCTACTGAAGGGAGACTCGTGGATGAATCGGAACGGTAGAAAACTAGCGTCATCCAAATAAATAAAAATTGTACACTTCACTTGTTTTCGGAAATACAGTATCGTTTGAATAACGAAATTACTGATCACGTACGCTATTTGGAATTGCAACGCTGATTAAAGGATATGCATGTTTTACGTCAAATGACACAGTCGCATTGCAGAATGCTGGTTTGGGAACGAGAAATTAATTAAAGGAATTAGTTGCTAATGATCGAGGTATCTCGTCTCGTATGATACTTGGGTTCGCAGAAGATTACAGGAAGATAGCTTTAACCGCTCGCCATGAATCCGTAGAAATTCGCAGCAGAAATGACACTAAATGTATTATCTCAGATAATTTAGGCACCAATTTGAAAACTGTGATCGAAAAAATTTACTGGCAAATGCCAGAAACACGAATTTTCGAGAAAGAGCAAATGTCATTGTGAACAATCTTAAAAAGTGATCCAAGTCTGACTGTAGTATTTCGTTATTAGGATTTGGTTGAATGTGTTGCACTAGAAATTAGTACATGGCCGTGGCAACTTAAATTAAATGCAAGTCTCCAAATAGCAAGAAGCTTGTCAGACGATGTCCAGTGATTGCAGTGTATTCGATGTAACAGGCGTAACACAGATGAAGGGATATCAAAGTTCATTTAAATGTCCCGAAGATATTCAGTCGATTTTAGCACAAAGTGTGCTGGGAAAGCTTATGAAACGTACTGCAGTTTTCTGTGTCTGCATTATTTGGAACCAGGATTAAGGAGAAAGCTGCTCACGAGTAGTACGGAGTTCCATAAGTGTCCTATACATTTCATCGATCGTTCGCGCGGGGTGAAGATACACTGAAAACGTTTGCCATTGATATAAGAATTGAAATACAAACAAAAAGGCCTTTCCCCAAAAATACGTTGGATCACTGTCTGGTCATTCACGAACATGGCATACACATGACGCCTCCAACCATCTGGGTAACAAGGCGCGCGTATATATCAGACTTAATGCCGTACCTATGTAAAGGGAGTGTCATCATTTTTTCGAGGCCTGATCACGTCTAGGATCTTTAGAGTACATGTCTTGGCAGTAACAACTGATCATTGTTCTACTGAGCATCGTAGTTCGCAGGTAATTAGAGGAAAACCACTTCTCTCGTGCTTACGAAGAGAGTGTGATTTTGTGTGAGGTTGCCCATTTGCAGTGTTATGTTTTTCCAGAACCGTGTTAGACGCATTGTTTGACCACCAAGGATTCTATTTGTTCGGCGAAACTTACATTTCGAATGCTGACTGGTGCTCAAAGTTGCATGGTTGTCTCTAGCTATTTCATTCTACAGTGGACAACGATGTAAAACGGCTAGTAGGAACTCAACTCCATCAGAGTATCGGCTCACCTCGTGTGCCATTGAAGACTGGACTTAATAGTACACACGCAGTTGTTCCACCCGAGTCGAATGACCAGATGAAGGGGTTGGATAAAGTGCACTGCATCAAAGACTTGTTGCCGGAATATCATATGCGTAGTACTGAAAACAAAAGCTTTCTTTCGCTTCCTGCACTCCGATCTAAAACGCTTGTCGCCGGCCGGTTTGGCCGAGTGGTTCTAGGCGCTTCAGTCTGGAACCGCGCGACCGCTACGGTCGCAGGTTCAAATCCTGCCGCAGACATGGATGTGTGTGATGTCCTTAGGTTAGTTAGGTTTAAGTTCTAGGGGACTGATGACGTTAGATATTAAGTCCAATAGTGCTCAGAGCCATTTGAGCCATTTTGAAAACCCTTGTCGACAAACGGAAAGCCCTGATTGGAGAATGAAACGTAAATTGTTAGAACAGTGGTATCACTTGCGAGATTTTGCATATGACTCCAATGAGAGGATTGACATTGTCGTTGAATTAGTGAAAGAAATGTATAGTAAAAGATATTATACCCTGATGTTGAAAAGTGAAAGAAACTTTATGTTTCTTTGAACAATAAGAGAAATGTGATATTTTTATAATGGAATTTATACCTAGAATGATTTGTTTCTTTTTAGAGTTCTCACGATCTGTAACATACAATATAAAGAAACAATTCATTGTTGATACGTCAGTCTGATGAGAGAGTTTCTTCTTCCTACCGGTTGACAGCAATCAGTATGAAACCTGGAATAGAAGAAGAAGCATTACTCAGACCGCAAACGTTATTCGAGGAGAGTGGTTATCATGGAAGGAATTGCTAACCTCCATGAAGTCGATTTATTTGAACTGGTTGCATTTTCCAAATACAGTTCAGATTATAAATATTTAATAACAGTAATCGATGTGTACACCAAATACAAAGTATGCATAGGTTGCCACTCTAAAGACAAATGCTGGTTCGGATTTAGTATATGCACGTAAGAAAAATTTACAGAAAAAGCCGGAAGATCCCAAATGATTTACAAACAGACGTACAAGAAGTTTATGGAAAAATGTAAGATTAATCACTATCTATCCTTTTAGAACTTCAAAACCTCAGTTGTGGAACGATTCAACACAACTACTAAAGGAAAAGTGTTTAAACATTTCCTCGCTCACTATTCTTTCAGATGGATTGATATTGTATGAGACCGTGTAAGTCAGTACCCTCACACAAAACATTGAACAATTAGTATGAAGCCTGTCGATGATGTGAAAGATAAGAGCCTTTTGATTGTTGAAGATCTAGGTGACAAATTCACTAAAAGGTACTTTCAGAGTCGGTGATTTTGCTAAAGTTAGTAAACACAGGGCAGTTTTCGAGAAATGCTAAACCCCCAACTGGTCCACTGAAATATTCGAAATTCGAGCAGTTCAGGAGACTAACCCAACAAGGTATCTGCCGTATGATTACATGCCACGACCTGAAGCTGGAGGTTTCTGCATCACAGAACTAGCAAAAACCAGATATTCATTTATATATCAAGCTGAAAAACTCGTGCAGAGGAAACGAAATATTACTTTCAAAAATTGGCTTGGTTGTGAATTCATGAATTACTTCGTACGACAGAAAGAGGGAAAGAGACAGAGAGATAACACAAGCTTGTAAGGAGTATAGAATTGGACATATAAAATAAAATGATATCTTCTATGTGTTATACAATGCATATCTCAATCTGCGACCTTGCTCTCGTTTTATTAACTTTCAAGAAAATAATGAGACTTTCAGGTTGAATATGTTTGACTTTCAAGGAAATTATGCATACCGCTGCCTCTCAAGCAGAGGTTACATAATTTTTGCTGCATATCTGGCACATTATATAGATACACTGTCTGGGTTGCTTGGAAGAGGGAGGAGCAAATAAGTGTTTGTTTCCTTATGAGGAAGTCACGGTTTTTTTCTTTTAATTCGGTTCAACATTTCCACCATATTGGATTTTTAACATTGCGCTACGATTTTCTGGAGACGTAAAGGCGGGCGTGACTTGATGTATTCATCATAAATAATTAATTTGACACTATTTTAGTACTGTGCACTGATCAGATAGAGATGAGGGGGTGTGGGGTATAAAACAATCAACTGGCCTCTTTCCACAGCCTTGCTGTGCTGTGATTGGTTGGAGGTAGGTAGGAGGCGAGGGGTAGTTGTTGGGGGTTGAAGGGGGAGACTTTTTCAGAGCTTTAATTGGCTGGAGGTAAGGTGGGGTGTGGGGAGAGCGCAGTGGACATGGCTTCCCACAGACAAAAAATGTTCAAATGTGTGTGAAATCTTATGGGACTTAACTGCTAAGGTCATCAGTCCCTAAGCTTACACACTACTTAACCTAAATTATCCTAAGGACAAACAGACACACCCATGCCCGAGGGAGGACTCGAACCTCGGCCAGGACCAGCCGCACAGTTCAAGACTGCATCGCCCTAGACCTCTCGGCTATTGATGCAGTCGTGTGACGACACCAATGTAAACAAAGTGTATCAGGACGCCCATATGTATACTACTGAGGTTCTGTCAGTTACTGCTTAATAACTTCTGGATCTACAACTGCAGTGTCGTCACTTGCACCCGCTTTACAGACAAAGAAATTCATTTCAGTGCGTAGGAAAACCAGAGACTAAGCAATTACGAGTCCATAGTTCCCACCGTTGCGTCACTAGGGCTGGCAGACGCGAGCAGAAGAGTATGCACGTGCATTCGCGGAGTGCGCCCCCCCACAATCGGCTGTCACACAAGCACAAAAGATGGCCGACAGCCGTTCAGCGGTGCGTGCATGATGACCTGCCACGGCACTCGGGCCACCCACGCATGGCAACGGCGAGATAAGTGACCGTATAAGGGGCCGGGTGCAATCGTGCGGTGGAGCGTGGGCGCGCCACTCGCAGCCAATGGCGGCGCGCCGGCACTGTCCGGCCGCTCGCGCGAGTATATCCGGATTAGGCCGCTCGCGGCGTCCGAATAGAGCGCTGAGCCGGAGGCGGCCGCTTTTGTGCGGGCCGGCGCTGACACACCCTCGGCGCCGGCAGAGCCGCTCTGACAGGCGCGCCGCTCCCTGTGACACGCCGTCCCGTCTGGCGCCGCCTCGGTGCAGCAGCCGGACATCAGCTTTGTAGACATGACGCCATAATGACAGACGCGCCCGTAGAGACTGTTGGAAGAGCAGCAGTACCTACTGCACGGGTTCAGCTTCTCTACTTACTGGATATATTTATACCCAAATAAAAGAGCCGGAAGTCCAAATGATGAATGTTAGCTTCTTTATTTGATGCAGAAGAAAACTTAACGGAGCCCAGACCTGCCAATACATTCATAATACTAGAAAGAAGTGCTGTTTTCGTCAAATATCACAAAATGTTCGTTCGACGGTACTTCGGAACTGTGGGCAGGAATGCTCCTTCAAAAGCTAGGCTCAGCAATAGTTTTATCTTGTGACACATGGAGCAATGAAGGAAATAACTATTTCCCAATCTTACACGATCTATACAAATCATTTGACACCCACCAACTTGCCACGTAGTACCATATTGTCTCTGAATGGACTTTGTAGGCTGCCCATCTACTAAGATAAAAAAAAAAAACGACGCACCACGAATGAATTATCCGAATGGGACGGAAAAATGTAGATGTGAGGTACATTTTCAGACAAACAAATGAGTACAGTTTCAGGAAAATATGGCGATTTATTCAAGACAAGACGCTGAGGAAATTGAACAAGTCAATACAATGTTGGTTCCCCTCTCGCCCTTGTGCAAACAGTAATTCAGCTTAGCATTGACTGTTAGAGTTGCTGGATCTCCTTTTGAGGGATATCATGCCAAATTCTGTCTAACTGACGCGTTAGACTGTAAAAATTCCGAGCTGCTTGGAGGACCCTGCCCATGATCCTCGAAAGATTATCATTTGGGGAAAGATCCGGCGACCATGTTGGCCACCGTAGGGTCTGGCAAGGAAGAAGGCAACAGTACAAACTCTCCCCATGTGAAGGATGGCCTGCTATGAAGGGCAACAAAACGGGGCGTAAAATAACTTCGACCTAAAGCTGTGCTGTCATTGTGCCGAGTTGACAAGGGGTCCTGCTACGAAATGGTATGGCACTCCAGTCCATCACTGCTGGCTGTCGGGCTCCATGGTGGATGACAGGTTGGTGTCCCACCGCTGTCCGCGGCATCTCCAGACACATCTTCGGCCTGGAATCTCATTGTCTGGAGTTGATATGTCTTCAGTGATGAGTTGCATTTCGAACTGGGTTCCAATGACCAGTGAACACATGTGTGGGTGCGCTCCAGAGAGTGGTGGGATACCAACCTGACTGTCGCCCGCCTTACGGACCCACAACCAAGAGCGACGGTTTGGGGTGCCATTTCATTTCATAGGAGGACTCCTTTGATTGTCATGCGCGGCACACTTACAGAACAGCAGTGTTCCGACGATATCTTACGCACCATTTTGTTGCCCGTGACGGCATGCCATAGTGGCCTTCCATTTCACCAAGATAATGCCCGCGGGCGCACGGCGAGAGTTTCTGCTGCTTGTCTACGTGCTTGCAAAACGTACCTCTGGCCAGCAAGTTCACTGGATCTCTCCATGATTGCGACTGTTTGGAGCGTTATAAGTAGGGCCCACCAACCAGCACGGGATTTTGACGGTTTAACCCACGAGTTGGACAGCATTCGGCACGACACCCTTCAAGAGGACATCCAACAACTCTGCCAGTCAGTGTAAAGCCAAATCACGGCTGCATAAGGGTCAGGGGTGGACCAGTGCGTTATTGACCTGCTCAGTTTGTGGAGCTTTTTCTATTGAGTAAATCACCCTATTTTTCTGAAATTGTAATCATTTGTTTGCCTGTAGATGTTGCATGGGGGTTTACTTAAATAAGGAATGCAAATAATTTTTATTTTTCGTAGCTGGCTGTCCCGTTACGAAGTCTCGTAAACGGTTGGCCCTGACTAGTTTTAGTACGCAATCTGACTGCGTAGAATAACAACAAAGAATTAAAGAAAATTTCCGTTAACACAATTAATTAATTAAGTCCCCAGCAACTATAAAACGTACGAAACCAAAGCACAAGTGTAACTGTTCTGTGTGTGGAAGTGTGATTCAACGTACACATCTGGCACGGTTCTTCTTCAATAAGACAAGAAATTTTAAATACCATTTATACTGAAGTAATTAAAAAAAATAGAAACACTATAATTGCGCAAGAAAACCAGAATTACACTCTAATACAAGAACACGAGCCAGATGCTTTGTTGACTGAACCTGTGACGACGCATTATTTAAGACATTGAAATAATGAAAAAACGGGAATTTTTTTACCTTCATATATATTGACGAAAAGCTCTCTGATCATTACAATATCTCCACTCGAACAACATCTGCTGTCTAGCCCATCAAACAACTGCATAAAATATGGAACAAGCACTCCCTACTACAACATCTCAACACCGACTGACGCCTACAACATCTCAACAAGCACTCTCCACCACGACTTCCCGACAAGAACTGCCAGTGGAGGCGGCTGAATAATACTCTTTGGCGCAATCTCTGGCGCTGTGGCTCAGAGTAGCCACCTTTCATATGCACTTCCTCCACGGGCCAGAATTTGATGGTATTTTTACCAGCATTGGTGGTGAAAATACCACCAAATTCGTCCACAAAAATACAGACAAAAATAAAAGATAATATTAATACGTAAATATCACATAATTAGATAAAATTTTGGCTTTGCACTGACTTTTCAATAACCTAATATATAAAATACAGTAAGCAATACAAATTCTGTCATACATGTGACTTTACATAATAGTTTACACAATACGCAAAAAATCAGTTTACACAAATTTTCACATAAAATGCTTTCAATGATTCAAAAAACAACTAGTTGATAGTTCCAGCAGTAGCACCCAGCAATGGTCCACAGGTGCAAACAGCAAGAAGTAACATCATTTCAGTAGAAACAGTTCCAACAGTGGCACCCAGCAATGTTGAGTAGATGCAGACACCGACAAGTGACATCATTTCAATAGAAGCAGTTCCATTAGTGGCACCCAGCAATGTTGAACAGGTGCAGACACCAACAAGTGCCATTATTTCAATAGAAGCAGTCCATCAGTGGCACCCAGTAATGTTGAACAGGTGCAGACACCAACATGTGACATTATCTCAGTAGAAGCAGTCCATTTGTGGCTCCCAGTAATGTTGAGCAGATGCATACAGCAAGAAGTAACATCATTTCAGTAGAAACAGTTCTAACAGTGGCACCCAGTAATGTTGAACAGGTGCAGACACCAACAAGTAACATTATGCAGTCTATCAGTGGCACCCAGTAATGTTGAACAGGTGCAGTCAGCAACAAGTGACATTATTTCAGTAGAAGCAGTTCCAATAGTGGCACCCAGCAATGTTGAGCAGGTGCAGGTAACAGTCCATAATATTCACTATCACTAATCACACTGTTCATCAGAGTTTATCAGCAGAAATTAAACATGTCCTATTGGCACCAATCATGTAGAAAAAGTGCAAGTAACAGTCCATAATATTCACTATCACTAATCACACAGTTCATCAGCAGAAATTAAACATTTCTAAGTGTCACACATCAACGTTGAACAGGTGCAGGTGTGAACAACAGTTTGAATGCACACACAATTGCTTTTACAAAATTACACTCCTGGAAATTGAAATAAGAACACCGTGAATTCATTGTCCCAGGAAGGGGAAACTTTATTGACACATTCCTGGGGTCAGATACATCACATGATCACACTGACAGAACCACAGGCACATAGACACAGGCAACAGAGCATGCACAATGTCGGCACTAGTACAGTGTATATCCACCTTTCGCAGCAATGCAGGCTGTTATTCTCCCATGGAGACGATCGTAGAGATGCTGGATGTAGTCCTGTGGAACGGCTTGCCATGCCATTTCCACCTGGCGCCTCAGTTGGACCAGCGTTCGTGCTGGACGTGCAGACCGCGTGAGACGACGCTTCATCCAGTCCCAAACATGCTCAATGGGGGACAGATCCGGAGATCTTGCTGGCCAGGGTAGTTGACTTACACCTTCTAGAGCACGTTGGGTGGCACGGGATACATGCGGACGTGCATTGTCCTGTTGGAACAGCAAGTTTCCTTGCCGGTCCAGGAATGGTAGAACGATGGGTTCGATGACGGTTTGGATGTACCGTGCACTATTCAGTGTCCCCTCGACGATCACCAGTGGTGTACGGCCAGTGTAGGAGATCGCTCCCCACACCATGATGCCGGGTGTTGGCCCTGTGTGCCTCGGTCGTATGCAGTCCTGATTGTGGCGCTCACCTGCACGGCGCCAAACACGCATACGACCATCATTGGCACCAAGGCAGAAGCGATTTGCATCGCTGAAGACGACATGTCTCCATTCGTCCCTCCATTCACGCCTGTCGCGACACCACTGGAGGCGGGCTGCACGATGTTGGGGCGTGAGCGGAAGACGGCCTAACGGTGTGCGGGACCGTAGCCCAGCTTCATGGAGACGGTTGCGAATGGTCCTCGCCGATACCCCAGGAGCAACAGTGTCCCTAATTTGCTGGGAAGTGGCGCTGCGGTCCCCTACGGCACTGCGTAGGATCCTACGGTCTTGGCGTGCATCCGTGCGTCGCTGCGGTCCGGTCCCAGGTCGACGGGCACGTGCACCTTCCGCCGACCACTGGCGACAACATCGATGTACTGTGGAGACCTCACGCCCCACGTGTTGAGCAATTCGGCGGTACGTCCACCCGGCCTCCCGCATGCCCACTATACGCCCTCGCTCAAAGTCCGTCAACTGCACATACGGTTCACGTCCACGCTGTCGCGGCATGCTACCAGTGTTAAAGACTGCGATGGAGCTCCGTATGCCACGGCAAACTGGCTGACACTGACGGCGGCGGTGCACAAATGCTGCGCAGCTAGCGCCATTCGACGGCCAACACCGCGGTTCCTGGTGTGTCCGCTGTGCCGTGCGTGTGATCATTGCTTGTACAGCCCTCTCGCAGTGTCCGGAGCAAGTATGGTGGGTCTGACACACCGGTGTCAATGTGTTCTTTTTTCCATTTCCAGGAGTGTATTATCAATGCTCTAACACTAAACATACAAATTCTAATAAACACACAAATGGTATCAGATAATTGTCGTATTACTATTACAAATACACAACAAACAAATATAATAATATTTCGGAGATAGTTTGGTACCAATTATTTGGGATTAGGAAAGGAAAACACACAAAACACACTCACTCATCTTTCATCCACATTAGTGCTACTGTGTAATTGAATAGTGTTAACTGTGTAAATACAATTCTGTCAAAGATTTGATGTTCGACATGTGTATCGAGTAGTAGTGGCAGCAATGTATAACAGTCAATAATAGTTAGTCAACGTCGTAGTCATCACGTCAAGAGCAATGTTTGCCAAGCCATATCAAATGTACGGTTGCTGAACAACTGTCAGTGTACCAAGATATGCAAATACTTCCTCTCTACAAAAAAAGTATATACTGCTTAGTGTTTTAACAATGTGTGTGTGTAGACAATCTTCCTTCTACTTGAGTGTTCTAGTCCGCCATCTTCATCCTCCTTGCTCCATATAAACCAACAAAAAAAAAAAAAAAATATGCCCCTCACTTACTTTACCTCTTATCCACCAAACCTCCCATAATCATCAGCATCACATAAACTTAATACTTCAATAATACCTCTTATGTCGATACATATAAACCTCATCATCAATATCATTTACCTTACCTCTTGTCCACCAAAACTCCAATAATCATCAACTTCACACATTCTCAATACCTCAATAATTCCTCTTCAATACGTCGACACATATAAACCTTATCGCCAATATCATTTCCCTTCCATAACAACTCTTTCTTCTAGTCAGTCTCCTCGAACAAGTACAGATAAAATCCTAGTGCAAACTTCATCATCCCATACAATCCGTAGACACAATGTCCACACACAACCTCTGTGTAATCCATCTGACCCATATCTTCTACTCATTATGAATTATAAATACATTTTGGTTACCTTGTCCATTATAAAATAAGAGAAATGCATACATGACCTCTAACAGCCTTTAGTCCGAAGAACTTTCAGTAAGTAAGTACGATTACGAAGTGTGAATAATCGTGATATTTCAGTGTGTACACCACTTCAAGAATTATGGCAAACAGAAGCAAAAATGTGGAGTATTTCTTGTGTCAAGTGTCACTTGCTATTTCAATTGCTCACGAAGAATGCAGTTTAATAATTGTTAATGGTCTAAACCTAGTATTGGTATGTCATGTCGTTAGCTTCCTTCCTATTAGCATAAATTTATACAGCTTCCATAAAACCTCCAGCTCATGTGAGTTCAATGAAGTTTCTTGTACCAACGTCGTTCGTAGAATTATAGCAGTTCATTTTCTTAACTTAAAATATAAAGCACTGAGCGTAAGCAAAACATGCAATAGCGAGTAAATATACCAGTAGAGAACAGAATGTCAACAAGTGGATGCAACACAATCCCTACAACGAGGCTCTGCCAAGCGAACAATAATTATTACCATAGTGTAACCTAAACTCTATGTTCGTACACTGTATATCAGCATTTCTATATACCAAATTAAAGAGTAGTTATGACAACAAAACAGAAATGTGTAAATATGCAATCCATACGCAAAGCAGCAAATATATATCTCACATAATAAACAGGTCGTTAGCATCATATCAGCATAAGCAAATAAATGTTCATATGTACTCTTAATAAGTAAACATGAAGGCGCAAGCAGACAAATCACAAAGTGTAACCTACATACATATCCACATCAGCACGATTAATCAGGTGACAATTATAATTTAAATAAATAAGCACAGCAGGCACATAATAGAAAAATATGACATCAGTGAAAAAGCAGTGCAGCGAAGCGATGCATAATATATACAAATAACAACCCTGTTCATTAATCAATCATTGTCAAAATCAGTTAATGTACGCAAGCACGTCGCTTCACAAGTAAATTCATAGAACATGAAATTTAGTACAAAGTATGAATCACGTAATTGCGAGCATCAAATTTCGTCTAAAGTACGTACCTAAGTGGAAATATGTTACCTGAAAAATAAACTCAATTAACAGTTACCTTTTTAGTTTATTAGTTTCTTCTTCGAAATTACATTCTTTCTGAAATTTTCTCAATAGCAAGTCCTCTTAACGTCGGACACGCACAGAAGTTCTTAAATATTTTATAGAACCGTATCCTGAAAAATACTGAACGTTAATAACATAATTTATCAAGTCACTATAGCTTTATACTGAATTTAATCGGAGAAATTAAACTGTGTATTTGTTTACGGCTGTCAGTGCATTCGCACTGAGCGCTCGATCAGCTGTAGGCGCGTGACGTAGGAAGTAATTGTTTGCGGTCAACGAGTGCCTTGTGCGGCGCGGAAACTTGATTGTTGCTTTGAGTATGTGCCGCCGCCAAAACACAGCGCGGTATCCTTGTACTCTCTGCATGTTTCCATGTAACTGTTAGTCTCTCAAAAGTATGTCATTCCATAAAAATTTTAACATTCGATATGTGATGTATTCCCTTAGAGCGCCGGGATTTAAGAGTTTCTACTTCGACAGTGTTATCATGAATAATTTTGCGAATTCTATATGGACCGTTATAAAGGAGAAAAAATTTGCGACACAAGCCCTTTCCTTTGTGAGACAAACGATGAGACATAATTAACACCTTTTGACCAACTGACAAGGTTTTTAAACGACCAGGACGTCTAGCTGATTTCTCTCTTCTAGCAGCCGCAGATGCAATATTTTGTAGAGAAAGGTTGACAACTTCAGAATGCCGCAGTTTCCGTGTAGGCGGAAAAGGAACGATTTCAGAAATGCGATTTGTCCGTGCTTTATTTTTTAATATTAATATAGGCGGTAAAGAAGTTGAATCATTAGGGAGTTCATTCAGAATGTTTTGAAAAATATGAAGATACTGATCCCACGTTCTGTGATTCTGATGACAATAAAGTCGACACAATTTATTGATTTCCTTCATCTATCTCTCTGAAGCGTGAAAAAGTGAAATGAAAATTGGTTTAATCTTCCGACGCCATAGAGTACGAAGCCAAATTTTAGAGCGAAAGTGTGATCCATTATCTGATATAACTTTATCAACGTGACCCACTTCTTTAAGAAAATGTTTGATGAAAGTGTTAGATACTGAACGAGCTGTTGCTTTGCGTAAAGGTGTTAAAACACACATATTTTGATGTCAATTCCACTGCTACTAAAATATACGCAAAACCATTAGTAGAACGAACCACTGGACCGAACAAATCGACTGCAGCCATCTCCTTTAATTTCACTGGAATGATAGGAAACAACGGTGCTCTGTGAGAAGTAGTTGGCGGCTTAGCCTTTTGACGTAATTTGCATTTGCCAAGAACAGATCGAATCCGTTTTTCCATATTACTGAAGTAGCAATTTTCTCGTAATTTATGAAATCATTTTCTGGGACCAAAGTGTGCATAACTGAAACGTGTGTACCAAATCAATTTATTGACTCACTCATCAGGAATGCAAACTAACCAAACAGAGTTGTCGACCGATTTTCGTTTAAAAAGAATATCATTGCGAACTAAATAATATTGTCTAACAAAAATCATTAGATAAATCCGGATGTGAAAGAAGTGGAGCAGCAACTAAAGCATCATGAAGTTGTTCAAATTCTGATTGAGCTTCCTCATCCCAGCACCAATTAGAATTCTTTCCAGATAGTTCACATAAACGAGGTGTGGCCAAATCGTCCAATCTAACAAAGCGTCTAAGAAAATTACAGACACTAAGGAAACTACGAACATCACGTTTTGTGGTAGGAACAGCATAATTACGAATAGCGTCTAGTTTTTCTGGATCAGGAAGAATACCTTCTGTAGAAATAATATGACCAAGAAATTTCACCTGAGAACGACCAAATTCAGATTTTTTCAAGTTCACTGTAATGCCAACTCTTGCAAAAATACGTAATAATGAATTCAAAATTTTGTTATGCTCACTCCAAGAACGTTTAGCAATAAGAATATAATCAACATATGAAGTAATATTCTCACGAAAATAAACAGGTAAAATTTCGTTTAAACTACGAATAAATGCTGCTGAAGGTACAGTAAGTCCAAACGGTAATTTCCGAAATCACTTTTGGGTAAATTAGTCATATCCGGTTATTCTTTACCTACTGTCTAGATAGACTGATAGTTGAAGAGTTGTTTTTATAGATGCAAAGAATAGTAAAAGAGTAGGCAGCGGTGCAGAAAACTAAAAGGGACATAGCACCACTACAGCTCGGGGCCCTATGCACGCTACGGCACATATTCACTTAGTGTAGTGAATCACCTGAGGACATTAATAGCCGCACATAAATTCCAGTTTGTGACTTAGTGTCCAATTTGGTGGTAGTGCGTACATAAATTGATTTAACCATGAACTTGGATGTATGTCGTTCTTAGAATTGCGAAAGATCTTAAATTTCCGAACAGTTAAGAAGTGTTTACAGTCAAAGTTTTCTCCTCGTGGCGACAAAGACCTACCACGACTGTTCCAGTCCGAATGTCGATTATTGTCAAGTTCACGCGCCGGGCGCTCTCTTGTTGCATCCCGTAAATGAAACAAATTATTTTCTTCAAAGCCCTCTGCTATCTGTGATTCTAAATTTCTTCTGCTGTCTTTTCCTACGATTTCGCCTTCAATTTGTTTGACTTGCTTTTGTAATGCCTCAAATTCCCTTTTAACGCGTTCGTTAAATTTTTCCTGTATTTCAACATGCTTATTTATGTTCTGGCACTCTTTGGTTTCTGAAAATGGCAATAGAGCTATATCATCTGAATCTCTGTCCCCATTTAAACAAAGACTTGTCAATATATCCGAAATCTCCTCAACTCTTTCCGATAAATCATCTATTTGTTCTTTCTGTTTATTTACGTCTTCCGTAAGTGTCGCGACTCGGGTTTCAGTATTAACACATTTGGTAGTTAACTGTTCATATAGTTGTGTTAGGTTATTTATTCTGTCATTTGGTACGGATTCCTCAATTCTCTCAAATATTTCTTCCTTATCGTGTGCACGTTGTAAATTTAACTCTGAAAATTTTTGTACTATCGCGCGATCTCTTTCTTCCTGTTCTCTATCCTGTTCCTTTTGTCTGATTTCTATTGTAATTAATCTATTATTGTGAGCATTCAAAATCGGTTCTACTTCCTCTCTAATTTCTTTCTTTAATTCATCTTTCATGTTTTTGAAACATGTCCCTATTCGTGAATCTAACCATGTTTCCATTGTTTCCATCTCTGTTTCTAAACGTGTTGCCACTGTTTTTAATTCAGATTCTAACCGTGTTTCCATTGTTCCCATCTCTGTTTTAATTGTTCCTATTTGTGATCCCTGTGAGTCTAACCGTGTTTTTAATTCAGATACCAAATTTAATATTACACCCATCAACTGCTCCATATTAACAGGTTCAAAATTCTTTTCGCCCCTAACATTTCCCGCAAAACCAGTTTTCTTCGCCATAGCTGTAAAGCTGTCTGTGTTGGGCACTATTCCAGAATCTTCTGTCATTAATCTCGTATTCTGAAAATTTTTTTATTGTGAAAAATTTTGAAATGGTTCCGGACTATTTTCCCGACTTATTAAATTGTTTTCCACTTCATTATTCATCATCCTGTTCTCCTGTGTTGGCGAGTTCGCCATGTTAACAATTTCGTCATTCTAACTATTCATCAATTTTGCCTTTTTCATCGATCGCGTAATCATTTACAAAACATATAAAACTCGTCACTGTACGAGAATTACACACAATGACACTTTATCTCCGACAATACCATTCACACGAAATGTTTCCCGACAAACACGTCTAACGAACAATTAAAATCTTCATAATTGCACAAAATAGTCAAACGCGTATACAAGACAACAAAAATTAAATTCTGCAAAATATACCATTAGAAGAGTGACAATTACCAAATCTACACATGCAATATAGACTACAATTACTAAACTACGAATTACTACAACAATACTACTGTCTGCTATTTTTACCATCAGAAGATTTCCAAGGGACGATCCGAAGCAGCGGTCGCCACGTGCATGGGGGCTTACTTAAATAAGGAATGCAAATAATTTTTATTTTTCATAGCTGACTGTTCCGTTACGAACTCTCGTAAACGGTTGGCCCTGACTAGTTTTAGTACGCAATCTGACTGCATAGAATAACAACAAAGAATGAAAGAAAATTTCCGTTAACACAATTAATTAATTAAGTCCCCAGCAACTATAAAACGTACGAAACCAAAGCACAAGTGTAACTGTTCTGTGTGTGGAAGTGTGATACAACGTACACATCTGGCACGGTTCTTCTTCAATAAGACAAGAAATTTTAAATACCATTTATACTGAAGTAATTAAAAAAAAATAGAAACACTATAATTGCGCAAGAAAACCAGAATTACACTCTAATACAAGAACACGAGCCAGATGCTTTGGTGACTGAACCTGTGACGACGCATTATTTAAGACATTGAAATAATGAAAAAACGGGATTTTTTTTTACCTTCATATATATTGACGAAAAGCACTCTGATCATTACAATATCTCCTTTTGAACAACATCTGCTGTCTAGCCCATCACACAACTGCATAAAACATGGAACAAGCACTCCCTACTACAACATCTCAACACCGACTGACTCCTACCACATCTCAACAAGCACTCTCCACCACGACTTCTCGACAAGAACTGCCAGTGGAGGCGGCTGAATAATACTCTTTGGCGCAATCTCTGGCGCTGTGGCTCAGTGTAGCCACCTTTCAATGTGCGTCCGTCCCATTCGGATTACCTCTTCATGGTTCTTCATCTTTCTGTTCAAAAATGGTTCAAATGGCTCTAAGCACTATGGGCCTTAACATCTGAGGTCATCAGCCCCCCTACTCTTAGAACTAGTTTTACTTAACTGACCCAAGGACATCACACACATCCATGTCCGAAGCAGGATTCTAACTTGCGACCGTAGCAGCAGCGCGGTTCCGGACTGAAGCGCCTAGAACCGCACGGCCACAGTGGCCGGCCATCTTTCTGTCTTATAGTGTATTTTGTGGCATGGAGAGTATTCTTGACAATTAATGAATACATTTCACGTTGTCAAATCTACCCCCAGACGTTTAATTTTATCCACTGATAACATAATCTAACATTTTTAGTAACGATAGACGGAAATGAGCTTTCTAAAAACGCAACATGAAGGATGAGGGACGAGATTATTCCAAAGAAACACACTTAAAAATTGAACACGTGCATGAAATTATTAGTCACCTAGATCCGATTAGTGGTTGGCTGAATCTCGTAGCTAAGTGTAACCTACTTTGTCTAATACCCTACAATATTTTACGTGTGTGATGTACGCAGTGTTGTGCAGTCACGCACTCTAATCACTCCAAGCTCTAGGAGTAGCAACATCAGCGATGACTTACCTTCTTTCCCGAAAATTGTTTGTCATATAACAAAAAATGGCTCTGAGCACTATGGGACTTAACTTCTGAGGTCATCAGAACTTAGAACTACTTAAACCTATCTAACCTAAGGACATCACACACCCATGCCCGAGGCAGTATTCGAACCTGTGAACGTAGCGGTCGCGCAGTTCCAGACTGTAGCGCCTAGAACCGCTGGGCCGCCACAACCGGATATCATATAAGAGCTTCACATGAAACGAGTGTGCAATGTAATTCTGAACACAAGTTCAAGCATAAGCAAGAGCAGGCCACCCTGTGAAAGTGCAAAAAATTCCAACATGTATACGAACACACGAGGTTGAGACTGTCAGTACCGTGAATGATAATTACTCCACGAGACCTGAAGGCAACGAATGTATCATGCACATATTTCAATAGACAAACTACACAGTTCTTGATGGAGTGAAAATGGATAATTCTCTAATAAGAACACTTAACAAAGTATCCGAAATTACAGCTCAGTTTTACAAAGAAATAATGTTACAATCCCACGAAAATTAAAAATAGGAGTATAAAAGGCTGTTCGTAAATCACTTGAGTTTACGGAAGCTTAATCGGGAGACTGATTCAGATCAATACGTGTTCTCCATCAAACAAAATGTCAAACAAGACACGATATTCCGCATATGAAATCTGCACAGAGAAAGTCACGAATACGATGCAACATAATCCCCAATTTACTCAATGTAAATGGAAGGCGTTTGGCAGACTGCTAACTTACCAGTTTCAAAGCTTACGGGTAAATACACCCATTATTATTATCGTTTTAGAAACATACTTAAAACGTAGTTTATACAATTGTTGTCAGTTCATATACGTACTAGACAAAGTGTCTGCGGGGCTACTCGCTGTATCACACTGCTCTGCCCCATAAGACAGGCCCATCCAAGAATTGCGCCCGGCGGGCGCGCCCGCGCCCCGCGGGGGCAAGGCAGTGTAGTTCAGCGCCCCGTCCGCGGCCGTGTGTTGCTAGTGTCGCCATAGGAGAGAGAGAGAGAGAGAGAGAGAGAGAGAGAGCTGCAGAGCGAGTAAGACCGCACAGCACTGCGCTGCGCTCGACTGTCCCGCGGTCAGATCTAAAGTAAACAAAATATTCCATTTTAGAATTAACTTTATGTAAAGGATATAGAGTCTCATTCTTACTGTTAGTAGTTACAAGTAAGTATTTTTTGTTATACTTCGTGCTACAATTTTTTGTAATTCTTTTCAGGGTTTAGATATCGGATCCTTAGTTTGCTGCTTTGTACGTAATAATTTTAACTGACAAAGTTTGAAAACTTATTAAAATAGAATTAAGGTTATTAAGCTCTTTAATTCTTACAGTCAACATTGTTAAAGAAGACAATTAACATTTTACACGTTTATCTTTTTCGAGGAAACGACTTTGTCTAGACTTGGTACAATATTCCGTGAGACTGCTAACCCCAAAGAATTGGTCAAATTTTTATCGCCAAGGAATGAACGGTTCTTAGGTTTAGCAAGCTTTGAAAGGGAGAAAAAGCGCTCACAAATATACGTGGAACCAAACATTGAGAGAACTTTGGCCGCGTGCTTGTGCAAAAGAGGATATTTCTCTCGTGGAAGACAGCTGTAAAAGTCATCCAAAGTTTTACACATAAGAAAGCGGTCCTTAAGGCGGATATGGCACTGTAGGTGAATCAGCTCTAGTTGAAGCACTTGCGAGACGTCCTCTGCCCGAAGGGAAAACGGGCGAACAAATACATCTATCGGCTGGCGTTCGGGCGGTCCGCACGGCTCGGCCGCTGCAGAAACACACGCTGGCCGCGGGCGATCGCGGGCGCTAGCGCCCCAGGGGCACAGTTTGGACGAGCCTGCTGTAAGATTGTTGTGGAAGAAGTCAGCTTTTCTCCCGGATATGTGGCAGAAACAGAATGAAATGTTGCTGTGTCGCATTCTCACTGACTGCATCCGGTCCAAGCTCTTAGCTCATGCTGACAGACTACTGTGTTTTCTTGCTTGTGGCGACGATATCTTGTCCTAGCAGACAGAGGCGGCTCGTGACTGAACATAAGTGTTCGTAACGATAGGAAACAGCGTGCATGGAGAAGTTCTGCGATGTATGGCTCTGAGCACTATGGGACTTAACTACTGTGGTCATCAGTCCCCTAGAACTTAGAACTACTTAAACCTAACTAACCTAAGGACATCACACACATCCATGCCCGAGGCAGGATTCGAACCTGCGACCGTAGCAGTCGCGCGGTTCCGGACTGCGCGCCTAGATCCGCTAGACCACCGCGGCCGGCTCTGCGATGTATGAAAAGACCGACTTCCATCTACTCTCTCTTTCCAAACGGATATACTGCGGTGCGAACTGTTTAGTGATTTGATCAGTTCACTTTAATTAATTTGTTTTTCAATGCCATCTCCGTCGCCTTAATCGTCATTTAATCAAAGAGTGGAACACGACTGTGCAATCTGCCTATGTATTTAACAAACTTTTTCTTTGTGTTACCGTATTTAAACTGTTGGTTCATCGTATTATCCTAGGAGGAAATTTGAACGTTCACAGCTTAAACGACCACTTAAAATCCACACTCATTCTTGCCGATGTAATGGGCTGACGGTCGTTACTCCGCCACGCGGATTCCATCGGCGTC
The DNA here is from genome assembly GCF_021461385.2 of Schistocerca piceifrons. Taxonomy (NCBI): domain Eukaryota; kingdom Metazoa; phylum Arthropoda; class Insecta; order Orthoptera; family Acrididae; genus Schistocerca; species Schistocerca piceifrons. The sequence continues at coordinate 956,445,942 of NC_060138.1, forward strand.
TGGCTCCCCTCCCTGCCTCATAAGGCAGACCATTTAGCATAAGATTTTTGCACCAGTAAATATCCAGCCCGGATTTTTGTGAAAACAATTGTTATTAGATACAGATTTCCTGCTGCTGTCTTAAATGTTTATTTCCATGACAGAAACAAAACTAAGAGATCTGAATGTTCAAAAATGGTTCAAATGGCTCTGAGCACTATGGGATTTAACAGCTGTGGTCATCAGTCCCCTAGAACTTACAACTACTTATACCTAACTAACCTAAGGACATCACACACATCCATGCCCGAGGCAGGATTCGAACCTGCGACCATAGCAGTCGCGCGGTTCCGGACTGCGCGCCCAGAACCGCGAGAACACCGCAGCCGGCGATCTAAATGTATGATGCTGGTACTAGTAAGGAGACCTCCTGCAATTTGACAACACCAAGTAAAAGAAAGGAGTTAAGAGAAAAGAAGTTTGGAAAACTGATAGTTCCTGTTAGTCAGTCGTTCTGTAACCAGCGCGGTGCTAAGCAACGAGACTCGATTTTTAAAAGATCCCGGCATCTATTAAAGATTCTATCGCTTTGTTGTTTCACTCATGGGGCAGAGGTTTGAGATTGGTACCAGTGACGTAACTAGTGGGGCCAGCGCCCGGTGCGGACACAGGCTTTGCGCTTTAACACTTTCCCTCCCCTCCCCTCCCCGGCATCACCCAACTTTTGGATTGTGTTGTGGTAGGAGAGGGGAGGAAGTGGTAAGGTGCTCTGCCGAAATTAATTTACACATTTTACACGAAGCTTGACTTTTAATACATAAGCTCAAAACCTTTCTTTTAAAATTAACGTTCATATACCCTTACTTCATATTATAGTTAATAATGACATCAAACTACAAGAATAACAACTTAAGAGTTTACTGGCAAGTCAGGCGAAATAAAGCTCAAGGTACAAGTTTTGGAAACTGTTTGCAACTCAGGGAAAGAAGGTTAGAAAACTGGGATTAGTTTCCTACAGTTCAAGTCACAACTATACAAGCTAAAGTCTGAGTTAGGAAACTTAGTTGCGCCTTGGCAAATACTGGCGAAATTCAGTTTCGGAAGAATAAGTTTGCACGTACCACATAAATTAATAAAACTTGTGAAAGGCATTATAGCAAAGTTCACTGCAGTGAACAGATTCTAAAAAGAGCAACAATAATTACATAACTTCAGCTAGCGAACACTTTGCTCTCTAATCTCGAAGACACAAGTACCAGATAATATAAATCTCAAAATGGTTCAAATGGCTCTGAGCACTGTGCGACTTAACTTCTGAGGTCATCAGTCGCCTAGAACTTAGAACTAATTAAACCTAACTAACCTAAGGACATCACACACATCCATGCCCGAGGCAGGATTCGAACCTGCGACCGTAGCGGTCACGCGGTTCCAGACTGAAGCGCCTTTAACCGCACGGCCACACCGGCCGGCTATAAATCTCAGGCAAGCAGCTTTTTCAAAGAATATCTACATGAAGGTGCTGATGCACCTCAATTCCAAGAAAACAATAGTGACAGCTTAGAAGTGAATAGCGATTTTCTGTAACTAAAACCAGGTAACAAGTACCACTGACTAGGTTACAACATGACAAATTGAAACACTGACTGGCTTACAATACGAAAAATTAAAACGCTGATTACTTAAGAGCCTAGATCCAAACGACAACACACAGGTACGAGCTCCAATGTCAAATGGCTGCTCTCTGGGTTTTTAGCAAAACGTCAGTCATCAAGGTGGTCTTTACAATGCGTTAACAAACGAGGACATTTGGATAGAAGTACTTTAAATATAGGTTTGTTATCCCAAGAAACCAACGCACCTAAAATATAAGGGCTGAGCCGGCCGGAGTGGCCGTGCGGTTCTAGGCGCTGCAATCTGGAGCCGAGCGACCGCTACGGTCGCAGGTTCGACTCCTGCCTCGGGCATGGATGTGTGTGATGTCCTTAGGTTAGTTAGGTTTAATTAGTTCTAAGTTCTAGGCGACTGATGACCTCAGAAGTTAAGTCGCATAGTGCTCAGAGCCATTTGAACCTATAAGGGCTGAATGTTAATAATACACAATCAAGTTCAGATCAGAGTCCTGTTCAAACGTTGACGTGGGAACACACGTAAATCGGCTTTCACATGTAACAGGGCGCGGGAACAGTGTAAGTAGTACAAAATGTCTCATCGCTTTTCGGAGGACTCGGAAGAAGAAAACCGTTGGCAAATAGCGTAGCTCTCTAGGCCAGTTAGAAGTGTAGGCGCCCCAGTGGTCCTGGTCGCCTACGGTGGACTGGATGGCCGAGCGGTGACCTCTCCAGTTGTCAGGATGCTAGGAAATGGCTGTAGAAGCGTCAGAAACGCCAAGACACATTATTAATTCATAGCACCTTTATTCCTGCCGAGTACAATGTGGCTTGGTGATATCAACGACCTTCCCCGAGTCCTCGCTGACTCGTAGCGATGACACCAGATCCGGTCCGCACAGTCTTGCTACCGCAGCGCCGCGTGCTGTGATGTAGCGGAGGAATGCCCTTACTTCGGACGCGCGTGGCTGGCGGCGCCCGGCTGGCCGGCCGACTCGACGGCGGCATGCTGTTCGCTCCGGGTTGGAGTCCCGACGCTGTCGGCACGAGAGCCGTTCTCGTAGTGTGGAGTGTACTCTATCTCACCCCGTCTTCTTCCCTGCTCCTCCTGGTGGCTCGTCCGCGGTAGACGGGCGGAACGGGCTGCAGTCCCCCAGCGTCGTCGGCTCACCCGGTTGTGACGGCGGATGCACGGGGCCTAGGCCCCGCACGATCTCGACGACGGCTCACTGATGTGGTCAGCATTGGCAGCGAGCGAGTCTGCCGCGATGTCCGCTAATCCTGGGTTGATGGTTGACAGTGGCAGCAGAGAGGACCAGAGCTGGTATTGTCCCCTCACGTCTGCTGCTGGATGGGCCGCCCTTACTGCAACATCTCCTTAATAAAGATTAACATGTCGATTACCGAGCTGAGCGCTACGAAGCGACCCAGTACACATCTAACTGCAAGTTTAACTGCGAGTGCGAGTGCCTTGTTGCTGTCAAAGCTGGCGTATTTAAAGGAAGCACGAACGACGTCCTGACGTCATGATCGTTTGTAATGACCGCATTTGTTCCACTTATACTGCTGATTCATCTGTCGTACTCGCGCCTTAGGTCTTCTTGCGACAGAGTTACGTGTTGCTACGACAGACTTACGCGAAGTTGTGAAATGCAGTACAGCTGACGCTATACCTCTGTCTTGCACTCTACGAAAATCCGTCTAACACAAACCTGCGTGCTAAGCAATTCTCTCTCGCCTGTTGTGTGTAACCAGGCCATTGCCCCTGCGTGACGACACATTCCGATATATGTGCAGTCCTCATAGCTCTTGGCTAACCGACTGCCTCTGGCTCTCGGCATAGGCAACGAAACTTTGATAATATTCCACGTTTCCAACTCTTTACTATTCTGCGACACTACAGAAGTAACACCACAGTAGTCTGGTACAATGTCACCAAATCATTGCAGCCCCCCAAGAGTCCGCTCTACAGAGTTCCAAACTAGGACATAGTCGCCTGATCAGCTTTTCAGGAGCTGATACAGCCCTTTCAGACACACGTGCCTCTAGTAACGGAAAGCCGGACCACGCTACTACACAAGTAGCCACATTACAGCCGACTGCCCCGCCGCCTGTCGTCTGATTTCGGTATCACAGTCTTATTAAGCAACTAGACTAAATATTTTTAAGAAGTCGACAACTGTTAAGGATTATAGTGTTTTGTGGGCACATTCAGAGTACATAGCACGGAAATTGGTACCGGGGCGTAACTAGTGGAGCCAACGCCCAGCACGCTCCCTCGCCATCATCACACCTTTTGATACTCATTGCTGTGCTGCTTATTCTGTTCATTCGCTTACTGAGATCAACCCGATCTTACAATGAAGCAAAGTCTACTTATTTCATAAACCCTTTTTGTACGATGCAGTGCACAACAGGAAATAAAATGCTGTTAATAGTCCCACTGCTTGCAACTATTATACTGTTCCATTTTTATTGTTTGGATGATGATCAATCCAAGACCGTAACAAATAAAATAACACACGCAGCATATTGACTTCTCACTTTAATTACGTTGACACACTTGGCACGTGAATGGCAGGATAGTGGTGGAAAACAAGAACCAGGAGTCTCTGTAGCAGGGAGCTGTAGGTCTACTGGAACTGTTACTCTACACAGTCCAGACTAAATTTCGTCATTATTTTCTTCATACATCTCCACAATTTTTTCCTTTTTAATGCCCTCCAATTATTTCCACACATCATCTTCCTCTACTTCTTCTTCTAGTTCACTATCATGTTTTCCTCCTAATCCCGTCTTTCCCACCTGTCACAAAATTACACCTTCCATGGAAATGGTGCTCACGGTCTCGCATCCCGGCTACTATACCCTGCACCTTGCAGCAAGTGGAGCAAATGAGGTAATTTCCGGCAGTTCTAATATGGAAAGATGTAGCGTTGTGATTTAGTCCATGCATGCGTTACTTCTCGGCGGAAGACATTTATTAGGGTGCAAGAGTACGAGCTAAGTGAAGGAAGAAGAAAGTAATTTTCTTTAAGAGATTTAGAAAACTGACAGAGACCCAAATATGAGTGCCAGAACGGAGACTAAAACCCGTATACCTTCCGACCCCCCCCCCCCCTTCTCCATGCGGCTACGAAACTTCCTCACAGATTAAAACTGAAACTTTCACGGCCAAATGCTCTAACAACTGAGCTACCCAATCTAGTTTCACGACCTGTTGCCACGGCTTTACGTACTGCAGTATCTCGTCTCCTACCTTCTAAGCTTCACAAAAGTTCTTCTGCGAAACTTGCAAGACTAGCACTGCTGGAAGAAAGGATACTGCGGAGACATGGATAGTCACAGCCTGGGCGATGTTTCCAGAAGTGCCAGGAAATTTCGCATAAGCTCACACCCGGGGCAGAGTGAAAATTTCAATCTGGAAATATCCTTCAGGGTATGGCTGTACTATGTCTCCGCAGTATCCTATCTTCCAGGAGTGCCAGTCCTGTAAGTTTCGCAGTAGAACTTCTATGAAGTTAGGAAGGTACGTGCTGAGGTACTGCTGTGAGGAGGAACCTTGAGCCGCACTTGGCTCTGAGCACTATGGGACTTAACATCTAGGGTCATCAGTCCCCTAGAACTTAGAACTACTTAAACCTAACTAACCTAAGGACATCACACAACACCCAGCCATCACGAGGCAGAGAAAATCCCTGACCCCGCCGGGAATCGAACCCGGGAACCCGGGCGTGGGAAGCGAGAACGCTACCGCACGACCACGAGATGCGGGCTTGAGCCGCACTTGGTTAGCTCAGTCGGTTGATCAGCTACGCGCAAAAGGCAAATGTCCCATGCTCGAATCGAGATCCGGCACACATATTTATTTACCCAAGAAGTTTCTTAGACTAGATTTGATTTGGAGAAAGTCACCTGCACTATTTTCATCAAGCCAAAATTTTTGTTTCGCTGTAATTGACTCTCGTATTTCTGTAGACTGTTTCGAAATCCCAAGGTGGTGCAAGGAACTAACAGGAAGGTTGAGTGTAAAGTCGGTGAGGTCGAATCAAGAGATTTTCTAAGTGTGTTTTGATACTGATTGACCTAAAATCAGTATCGTAAAAGTTACGACTGACTAACAATTAATCACAGTTAACAATGAGGCTGATGACTCCTTTAGTTTCACGAGGTTGTGACTATAATATGTAGACCTGGGTCCATCGATAAAATTAATTATGCCACTTAGCAAAACTCTGTGTCTCGCCCATCATCTACACCATAAACACGACGACAGAGCACGCCCTTCGACCTCACATGGAGAGGTAGTATTACAGTCCATACCAACATGGCGTAATTCATGACTTATTTAAATTGATAAAATTGATATACACTAACAAAAAATAATGTTATTTTAGAGTCTTTAGGGTCGTTACAAATAATGAGGGCGTGTTTAATAGTACTGTCTCCGAATTTTAAATAAAACAAACTATCTTATCATTCTACAGACTTATGCTTCATGTCTGCATATTTGCAGCCCTCTGTCGCTAGAGATTCTGAGTTGTAAAGTGTAACATGGCTGCAAGTAACATAACAATGTCGACGCGTGGGAAGCAGCGTGCTGTAATCGAGTTTTGAATTCGAAGACTTCGTCCACATATGGAGCACGCACCGCTTCATGACATTGCCAGACCACACTCGAGCGCTGCGACGTCTGCAAAAATCCAGCGCCTTGGTCCCCTGTCATCATTCATCCTCCATATTGTCCCGACGTGGTCTTATCTCATTTTCATCTGTTTCCAAATCTAAAGTAAACTTTACAGGACTTCACATTGACAACGTTTAACGGTGACGGTCTCTCGCTGACAGGAATGTGTTCGTTGCCAGGGCGATTATGCTGAGAAATAAATATATAGTCATGAAGTAGAAAGATATAGAGGATTTCTTTGATTTAAAAACCTTTAAGAGTTCTCAAGTAAACAACTCGGAGGCATTACTTTTCAGCATGCCATCGTACAGACATGAAGTAGAAAGATATAGAGGATTTCTTTGATTTAAAAACCTTTAAGAGTTCTCAAGTAAACAACTCGGAGGCATTACTTTTCAGCATGCCATCGTACATTTAGGAATTTCCTTTAGTGCAATTCTGCATTAAGGAAAAAGAATGCTGTGTTTTCTACGCACGGAAGTAATGGTTTAAGGGCCGCAAAAAGCAGTATTTATGTAGAAACGAAAGAGTGAGTGTGAAGTGTTAGGTTGGCTCTGTACGGAAAACTTCTGGTAAGCTGACAAAATTGCAAACAGCCATTGCTGAAAGAACGGAAGTTCATTTTTTGCCATTGATGATTGAGTGAGCGTCCATTATGACGGTGAATCAAAAGCCAACCCTTATGATAACGTAGAACAGCTGACAGTGCCAATAATCGAGAAGCAAATAATAGTCCCGTCTACCTCAGTATCTTCTCTAATAATGTTGAATACGATGAACTTATGCTGCGGCAACGACAGCACATCGATGGTAAAAGGTTTCGCTCTACAGAGAAGAAATGCAGCTACTGCTTCAGAAACGAATTTTCATTCTGCAGTGGAGTCTGCTCTCATTTGAAACGTCCTGGCAGATTAGAACTTTATGCCGGCCCGGAACTTGAACATGGGGCCGTTCGAGCTGCAGCCTAAGTGAATCAGGTGACGAGAGGGGTGAGGAGAGGGGGGAAGGGGGGGGGGGGGGGAGTCGTGAGTCGAGCTCGGTTAGTGCAGTCGGTAGACTACTTACCCGTGAGAAGCGAAGGCCCGAGATTCGAGTTTCAGTCCGGCATCCACTTTTAATCTGCCAGGATGTTGAAATGAAATGGTGAGTGACGGAATTTTGTCTAATACCGTAAGTATTGTGTTCTTCTTTGCAAAATACATGTAGAAAACGTATCTGGTGAGAAATACCACGTGATAAGCTTCACAGACTCAGGAGGAACATTGTCTGTGTGCCCACTTTCCCTTCTTTGAAAAGTTTTTGTGGAATTCCTCACAGTTTAAACTGACGACTCTCGGTAGATTTCATGGTGGGTCTCTTCATGAAGATCACATTAACTTGTAAAGGTTGATACCTTGCCTGGAATGAGTGGAACCTTTCGAAAAGTGATGAAACTTGCAACGGAACTTTACGTGTAAAAAATAGATGAAAGCACCTAATCCTCGACCAGGCAGCCTTCACGAGCAACAGCTGTGGGAAGTCGGAAGGACTACAGGGATCAGACTACCTCGAAGACGTCGCTGCACCTCCTTCAATCGCTTCCAACTGTTCCCGCAGCAGGTTTTGCTGCAGACGGCGTATTTAAATATTATTAATATACATCATACATTACTTAACATCTATTGCAGAACTTCTAACGATAAGTGAATACACCAGAATAGGAGCTTCATCGTAGACTGTCATAGGGTTATTGTTTCCGAGAAAATTCATATTTCCTGTCTGCTATGCCTTCTCTTAATGCTACATGATGATATTTTAAAGGGAGGGTGACACCACCTTTTTTGTTGTCTCCAGTCATCTTCCACAATGGTGTTGTCGGGAGCTTTAAACACTGACACAGCTGTAAATATTTTAAGACCAGATTTTTACTTACACAGATGCTAATTCGATTTCTTTGTTTCATACATTGACCGGGTATTTTTATACGGCAGCGAATTTTTTACGTATATAACAACGTCATCATTCCCATATTACGAAATAATACCACCTGAACCCAAACAAACTATAACACAACTATATGTGGCTAACTTAAAAATATTTCTCTTAGCATGCTTTCTATGTTAGAATAATCTCATCTAGCGTTCCACTGCATTACCAAAATAGACTTCATAACCGAGCTCGAGAAAAATCAAACATCATAAATTTTAATGAGTTGGACATCCACAAGTGTTCTGCAACATGTTCATGGTAAACAAATCCGCCACAGTTGTAAATTACTTTTATTGTCCGAGATCTTACACGACAGAAAACATTGTACACTATCGCCGTATCGGAGTCTTACCGGCATCATTAGGTGTAACTGATCTTGTCACTCAAGTTTTTTCCCAGTCCTAATGTCTAATTTCCTCCCAATGAGTCACGCAAGCATATTAAAAATATCGCTGCTACATCCTAGTAATTCCTCATAACTGAACAGATACTGACTGAATCTTCAGGTACTGCTTCCTCTCCTGTGTATCACTAACATTATCTTGAAATGTCTCCTCATTATCTTCTATCAAATTTACCTCCTCCTCCATCTCTTGGATGCAGGCCCTGCTGTCGTTGCGAACCATGAAAATATTATAAGAAACAGAGAAAACGAAAAGAAAATTCCTGAAACTAAAAGTTCTTCACACCGTCTACTGAACTGATGAAGAAAAAAGGACGAAATAATAGTAGGTGATATACCTCAGTTGTTGCAGTGCTCACCTCTAATCAAGCTCACAGCTCCTGAGCCCAATTTTCTTGCCCTAGTAAGTTTTTGATTCCAGAATGTATCATAGTCCAGTCCAAAATGTAGTTTTCCAAATAAAATCGTCATTCAGTCTTGATGTTACAATAGTACACCAGAAACCCACAAGCTGACTTTAGCACTTTGACCTGCATTAAACCACGATCCCAGCTCCAAGCACCATATTGTGGTGTAGGCGCCCTGCCGGAGATAATAAGTGGAAAAAATAAATAGAGAAAGTAAAAGTCATTACGAACATTGATCTCGAAGAAGGTAACCGAAATAAAAGTTCTTGAAGCTGGATGGGTCTAACTCAGATTGTTAAAAAGATGTGGCTCGAATTTCACTTATTCTCGTTACTCCGTTGCATCTGATTCTGCCTGGAAGTTTCTCAAGTGATGACGGGCGAGAGAGCACTAAGATTCTCCAACAACGTGAATGGTCAGAAAGTGATTCAGGTGTACTCAGATTTATAACTTTGAATGTTTTTTTTTTATTTCTTGACTTGCTGTTACTTCACACAGTGCACCTCAAAATTTCATATTGTCGTGGTCTGCTCGCGTGATTTCTTGCGGGTCTTATAGTACATTCGCTGACGGTCGGAACATTGTTACATACAGTAACTTCGTTGATTACAATCACAGAAGTTGTTCAAAAGTACAGAAAATATTATTCGGTGGTTTTATTTGAAATACATTAAATACGGTTCCAGTAAAACACATACTTGTCGTTTTCATGGAAAAATAAGCGAAATGATTCAATTAGACAATGCTGATTGCATTTTTGCTAATTTCATTGAAATTACATCATATTAAGTCCTCATACAATATTTCCTGCTTCAAATATGAGAACGTTATTTTTTAGTATAGATGGAATTCCAATATATAATCTAGTATCCTAAGTAAAGATGGTGTTCAAATTCTCGATTTAGTTTCGTTTCGTGAATTACAATAATTACTTCTATTGGATATCGTTACGTTAAGCAATAATATAGGACGTTGACAATATGAAAAACATAGTTGTCACAGATTTGTAACAGTATGATGTAATGTATATTCGGTGCTTTTTTCGTTATACAACTGTTTGTACCTGAAGTGCTACAAGCAACTAACAGAATCGACACTATATGTCCCTAACAATGGACGAATATACTATTTGCAAATCTTCTGACGTAATGCTGTTGAAAAGCGCACTGCAAGTCCTTCCTAATGACGTAATAAGCGATCCAGATTAGCAACTCAGAGTAGCTTTGAAATCGTATAAAAACTAGGCTGCTATGTTTCAGTGTCCGGAAAATAGGCTAGACACAGCCTGGCAGGAAAACGCAAACGAACACATTTGTTCACAACAGAATATAAGAGGAAGGTCCGAAAAATAGCACGTAGCTCCGAAAGCAACCAGGATGCAGGGGGTCAAACCACAGTTAAGAAGAAATTACGGCCTGTTAGAGATAACAGCTAACCATAAAGTCCAGCCGGCTCGCTTCGTGTAACAGTTGAGAAGCTGACAAACTCCAACCGAGAAGGTAGGCCGCCGCTTTCCAGCTACGATCCAACGGAGCACTCACAAGTACTAGGTAAAAGTAGACCTCTAACACCGCAGATTGCTGTGAGCAAGTACGTTTCTTCCACTCTGCTTGTCGCGCATCCCCTGCATCCCCCCGCTTCCCACGCATCCTCTTGCGGGCCGGCGACCCTCGGATGGCTCATAATTGTGTACGGGGCACCTAGTTACATGCAGAGACACAGCATCCAGCAAAGTGAGAGTTTAAGATTAACAAGAAGTTCTGTAGTTTGATAATTCGTTCTTTAATATGCCGTACTTATTGCTCAGTAAACACAATACCCATAACGAGAAATACGGATTGTATTTCTAAAATTTCTGCGTCTTTGAAGTCTGTATAGACTTTTCTCATTACCCTTTGTTTGTGGACAATGACAGAAGGAATGCCAGCTTGTATATTTGCTGTTCACAAGGAAATTGGCCTTTCTGGAGTTTTTAATTCGACCACAACTTCGTTCATTCCGAGAGAAGATATATTAATTACAGCATTGTTGGGTACTGATAAGGAAAGAAGGAAAAATTTCTGCAGAGCTGTAGGCTGCGGACGACCTGTTTTTTTCTTGAAACTTTCCACGCAAAAAATGTACATGGACCACTATATGCACGTTTATAGGAGTAAGTTGACCTATAGGTAGCTGCATTTACAGCGCGACGAAAGTATACATAAAGAAAAAAAATTTACGCACCACGAAGGACTTACGCAAATTCGTTACACATTAATATTCGTGTAGGTTTCGATGGAAAATGAAAAATTGTAAACTTTGGCGGCCTATGGATGAATGTGTGACACTGCAGTGCAATTTCACTACTCACTAGCAAGGATTGTAAACTGGGGACATATCGGTACCAGGCCTGAGGTCTTTACGAATTTCATTTCTTGCAGAGGAGCGCGTGAACAATGTATGCCGCAGTCGGCATTTGAGAGAGGATGTGTAGTTGGGCCCAAAGACGCCAGTTGAAGTAATTGACGAATCTTTCGACATCTGAAGAGGAAAGATGTCACTATTTGACGACGATGGCAGGACTGGGCGAATCATGGCCAAACACTGCGTCAAGAAGGAGCGTTTGACCTAGAGAAAGAACGTGTGGACCGAGAAATCGTTAGAGAGACTCTCAGAGACCCGGATTCATCATTATCTTTGATCCGAAGTGCAACCGGAGCTTCAGAGAGCACAAGGACCATTAATAGGTGGCTCACAGTAAGGGAGCTAAGCTCACGACGCACGTTGCACAGACTACCATCGACCTCTATACACCAACAAGCCTATATGCGGTGGTGTTGGGAACATTAAACCTGGAAACTCATTGGCGATGGACTAAATTGGGTTCAGTGATGAGTCCCGCTTCGAACTAAGCCCCGATGACCAGCAAAGAAGTGTGTGGAGATGCTCAGGCCGGCGGTGGAATACCAACCTGAATGCCGCCCACCATACGGCTCGACATGTTGGACTGATTGTTCTGTCTGCCATTTCATTTGATAGCAGGACACCTTTGGTTGTCATTCGCGGCACCCTTACAGCACAGCGGTACATGAACCATATTCTACGCCCTGTCTTGTTACCCTTATGGCAAGCTGTCGTGGCCTTACATTTCAGCAAGACAATACCCACCCACACAGGGCAACAGTTTCTATCGCTTGTCTTCGTGCTCGCCAAACCATCCCTTGGCGACTAAGAAGTCTCCCCAACTGAGAATTTTGGACTGGACATAATCAGGAGGACATCTAACAACACTGTCAACCAATGACAACTCCATTACATGCTTCCACTGGGGCCAGAGGAGATGTAATTTTCTGAAATTGTAATGATTTATTTATCTGTACATGTACACCAAATTTACCGATTGCCCTCCAATTCGGATTACTCCTTCGTGGTATGTCTTATTGTCTTTGTCTTTTACAGTATATATAACATCTTGTTTCTAGGAGTTGGAAGCAGAAGCTACATTTACTATGGGTTCAGTTACATTTGAAGCATTAGTAGTGTTGATAGTTGTTTAGTTACTGCAACGGCAGATTTTTCAATTCCTTAATACCTTTGCCACTTACTTCTCTTGCCGGAGATGCTGGAACGCACCTGTACTGATATCTCCATTTTCCCCTCTTCAGAGTGCTTTCCAAATACATCCCTAATGATCACTTAAGAGTCACTGACAGACACTGAGAGTATGAGACGTTTTGTCCACCTCAGTTTCTCGAGAAGTCTGGAGAGGAACTGTATATTGATGTGGTTGTAGGTAGTCGGATGTTGTCTGAAAAGCTGAGGCATCAAAATCGTGACTTCATTCCCCCTGTACCCCATCAAATATGGCGAAGCTCGTCTTCACGGAGAAGAAATTCAAATGATATAGTTTCTATCACGCAACCATAAGAAACATAAAATTCGCACTGACACTCTGAGGCGTAGCGCCGTATACCGATCCTGCCTTGGAGCTGGTTAAGTAGGAGATGTGTCTCAGGGCTGGATGGTGACAGATGGTGACGCGAGACTGGACGCGCACGTAGTTTATGTATCAGCTGATGGAGGACAGTATTGGATAGGGGACTGTGATTTAGTTTCGATTGTGCCCACTAGAGTGCAATGAAGTAATATAATGTTTTTCATAAACTGTTTTAGTATTTTCATAAAGTGTGATTATGTCTTTTTGTGTATGTAAAATGGTATAAATGTGTTTTAGCAGCATGAATGATGCTTGAGTGTGGTTTAAGGTTAATATGAAGATAATTGTTTAACGAGTTATGTAGTGGGATTTAGTGTGGGAACATTTCGAGGAAGTATGGATGTGGACAAAGGGGTTTTTTGTAGAATAGATTTGTAAAGTAAGTTTGTGGAAAAGGGAAAATTAATTCAGGTATAAATAGCAATAGTAACTAACTTTATGTATAAACAAAACCTCAGCTTATTAGATAATTACGTCGGTAAAAGGTGCAATCGTGAGGTTTACTACACTCCTGGAAATGGAAAAACGAACACATTGACACCGGTGTGTCAGACCCACCATACTTGCTCCGGACACTGCGAGAGGGCTGTACAAGCAATGATCACACGCACGGCACAGCGGACACACCAGGAACCGCGGTGTTGGCCGTCGAATGGCGCTAGCTGCACAGCATTTGTGTACCGCCGCCGTCAGTGTCAGCCAGTTTGCCGTGGCATACGGAGCTCCATCGCAGTCTTTAACACTGGTAGCATGCCGCGACAGCGTGGTCGTGAACCGTATGTGCAGTTGACGGACTTTGAGCGAGGGCGTATAGTGGGCATGCGGGAGGCTGGGTGGACGTACCGCCGAATTGCTCAACACGTGGGGCGTGAGGTCTCCACAGTACATCGATGTTGTCGCCAGTGGTCGGCGGAAGGTGCACGTGCCCGTCGACCTGGGACCGGACCGCAGCGACGCACGGATGCACGCCAAGACCGTAGGATCCTACGCAGTGCCGTAGGGGACTGCACCGCCACTTCCCAGCAAATTAGGGACACTGTTGCTCCTGGGGTAACGGCGAGGACCATTCGCAACCGTCTCCATGAAGCTGGGCTACGGTCCCGCACACCGTTAGGCCGTCTTCCGCTCACGCCACAACATCGTGCAGCCCGCCTCCAGTGGTGTCGCGACAAGCGTGAATGGAGGGACGAATGGAGACGTGACGTCTTCAGCGATGAGAGTCGCTTCTGCCTTGGTGCCAATGATGGTCGTATGCATGTTTGGCGCCGTGCAGGTGAGCGCCACAATCAGGACTGCATACGACCGAGGCACACAGGGCCAACACCCGGCATCATGGTGTGGGGAGCGATCTCCTACACTGGCCGTACACCACTGGTGATCGTCGAGGGGACACTGAATAGTGCACGGTACATCCAAACCGTCATCGAACCCATCGTTCTACCATTCCTAGACCGGCAAGGGAACTTGCTGTTCCAACAGGACAATGCACGTCCGCATGTATCCCGTGCCACCCAACGTGCTCTAGAAGGTGTAAGTCAACTACCCTGGCCAGCAAGATCTTCGGATCTGTCCCCCATTGAGCATGTTTGGGACTGGATGAAGCGCCGTCCCACGCGGTCTGCACGTCCAGCACGAACGCTGGTCCAACTGAGGCGCCAGGTGGAAATGGCATGGCAAGCCGTTCCACAGGACTACATCCAGCATCTCTACGATCGTCTCCATGGGAGAATAGCAGCCTGCATTGCTGCGAAAGGTGGATATACACTGTACTAGTGCCGACATTGTGCATGCTCTGTTTCCTGTGTCTATGTGCCTGTGGTTCTGTCTGTGTGATCATGTGATGTATCTGACCCCAGGAATGTGTCAATAAAGTTTCCCCTTCCTGGGACAATGAATTCACGGTGTTCTTATTTCAATTTCCAGGAGTGTATTTTGCGATTGGTTATTGATGCAAAGCGAGGACTGACGTGGGAGAATGTTGTTTAGCTATTGGCTGTTGAGTAAACTGACCAATGGTAAAGCAATATTCTTCGCGCGCCTTCCTCTGCTGGTAAAGAAGACTTAGAATATTCTAAAGAGGAGTCGGAACCTAGCCATGAAACAGTTCGGACGTGTGTAGTAGTAGTTCCGATGGAAATGATAAGTGGCCGGATCTAGCAGTGTTTCATACATCAAAAGTGTTGTAAAGTGACGTCATAGTTATTCCGATGGGCGTGTAGAAATTTCGGAATTTTTGAGTGAATTATGTGACGAGAAACATAAATTCCGCTTGGCGTATTGAGCAGGTCTATGGCTAAAAACTGTGACTGCATTAGGTACCGACTGACTTAATATTTGGCGAGCATTCTCAATCAAAATAAATCCGTATTTTTGTAGCTATTACGTTTTCGGGAAATGCAACACCATAAACTTGCTAACGTGAGTGAAAGGGATTGAGAGTGACTGTGTTGAGACTAGCAGAGGCTTGGCAGTGATACTTGTTCACCTAAGTTTCAGAATATATTAATTAAGGACAAAATTTCCAACCTTCCATTTCGTGGGAAAACTTTCTCCCGAAACGTAGATTAGTGACTTTAATTGCAGCCTGGTTCACGTCGAAGTACAGTAGGTTTCGCTCGGCTTCCCTACTAATGGCCTGCTGAGACAATGTTCACAGGTAGGTGCAGGTTCGTCGTAAAGGGACGGAAGGAACCGCGCCGCCGCAACTCTGTTAACGATACGAAGGCGTCCGAGCGTCTGAAGAACAGACATAACTCGCTATGCTGATTAGCTGGGAACAAGTGTGAGCGGGGGAGCGCATTCCGGCTTTATGTAAACCGGTCTGCCCAGCGAGGTAAGAGGATCCGCTCCCCGCGGCGGTCAACAGGTGCGCTGCCACTGGCTGGGCTCGCCGGGTCGCTGTCAGGGTGCGTGCGCTTATCTCGATGGCGGCCCCAACGCGAGACGATGTACTGCGAGTGCGGTTCGCCGAAATTCAATATTATGCCGGACGCGTGGCCCCCTCCTCCTGCTCCGTGCTCACTCCCCTACTGCTGCTTTATTCCGTTCTTGGCTCTCTTCCACGCAACGGCCGCTGAAACGTGAGTATGGTCGCGTTTTGGTAACGTAATAATTCCAAAATATTACTACAAAAGTGTTATTGTTGTGGGCGCCGGCATTCTGAATGTAGAATTGAATTATGTCTGCTGTGAAAACCGTGTTCCCATGTTGTTTTAACAAACGCTGATGTAATTCTTGTAATGGTATAATGTGTAACGCAGTGAAAGACTGATACTATAAAATCTGTGTATATTTTCACATTCTAACATTGGTGGTATAGAATGGTACGAATTAACAAGCCATTTTCCGAGATTGTATGCTGTGAAGGGAGATGACACACAACAACATGTTACTGCGGATAATGCACACAGATTAATATCTTATTCATTTAGAATCAACATGGTAAAAGGAGGAGTTGCTACTTATATAAAAATTGGACACCAAGTAAAAAATATTGAAACAAATAGTGTTTATGTAGATCATATCCTTGAAGCATGTGCTTGTGTGTTGCTACTGCAATATACTTCTATAGAAATTGTAACAATCTACAGATCCCCTCAAGGTAACATTCAGCTATTTATGAAAAATCTAGATGCGTTATTGAGCTACCTGTCAGACAGAAAGAAGCAGTTAGTGGTTTGTGGTGATTTTAATGTAGATTTCTTAACAGATACGGATAGGAAAGATGAGCTAAAATATATGTTTGGTTGTTTCAATCTAGTATCTGTTGTAAATTTTCCAACTAGAGCGCAGTAGGATAATAGATCACTTATCGATAACATTTTCGTAGACAGTGCTCACCCAGATGTTAATGGGCTATCTGATCATGATGCACAGTTAAAGGAAATGACACATATAGCACCTTACAGGATTCAGGCAGGTTCACACAAGGCAGGGAGATTTGTTGATGCGAACAGGGTACAGAGTTTTAAGAGCAGCCTAGAAGAGGTAGAATGGCATCAAGTATGTACAGAAAATGATGCTGATGACAAATTCAGTTTAATCCACCGTCAATTTGTCTCAATATTTTAGAGTCACTTTACTGAAACGTTATCCACAAAAACCATTACGAAGTCAAGAAAGCCAAGGATTACTATGGGAATTAAGATATCGTGTAAGAGGAAGAGGAAAATATATGGACAGGCCAGAGTAAGTCAGGATCTGGCGTTATTTGCTTACTACAAAAGACGCTGTAATATTTTAAGGAAACTCATTAAGAAGTCTAGAGGCTTATGTGTCCTGACAGAAATTAATAATGCTGATAATAAGATTAAAAATGTATGGATTATTGTCAAATGGGAGACGGGGCAGCCTGACAGTGCACAGCATACCACAGGAATAAAGCTACATTATTATGTTGTGAGTGATAACTCACAAGTTGCAAGTACACCACTGGTCATTAAAATTGCTACACCACGAAGATGACGTGCTAAAGACGCGAAATTTAACCGACAGGAAGAAGATGCTGTGATATGCAAATCACTAGCTTATCACACAAGGTTGGTGGCGGTGGCGACACCTACAACGTGCTGACATGTGGAAAGTTTCCAACCGATTTCTCATACACAAACAGCGGTTGGCCGGCGTCGTCTGGTGAAACGTTGTTGTGATGCCTCGTGTAAGGAGGAGAAATGCGTACCTACACGTTTCCGACTTTGATAAAGGTCGGATTGTAGCTCATCGCGATTGCGTTTTATGGTATTGCGACATTGCTGCTCTGAGCGCTATGGAACTTAACATCTCAGGTCGTCAGTCCCCTAGAACTTAGAACTACTTAAACCTAACTAACCTAAGGACATCACACACATCCATGCCCGAGGCACGATTCGAACCTGCGACCGTAGCGGTCACGCAGTTGCAGACTGAAGCGCCTAGAACCACTCGGCGACCAGCGGCCGGCCATGAGTCAACAGATGGGGACGTTTGCAAGACAACAATAATCTGCACTAACAGTTCGACGACGTTTTCAGCAGCATGGACTATCAGCTCGGGGACCACGGCTGCGCTTACCATCACGCTGCATCACAGACAGGAGCGCCTGCGATGGTGTACTCAACGACGAACCTGGGTGCACGAATGGCAAATCGTTATTTTTTCGGATAAATCCAGCTTCTGTTTACAGCATCATGATGGTCGCATCCGTGTTTGGTGACATCGCGGTGAACGCACATTGGAAGCGTGTATTCGTCATCGCCATACTGGCGTATAGCCCGGCGTTATGGTATGGGGTGCCATTGGTTACACGTCTCGGTCACCTCTTGTTCGCACTGACGGCACTTTGAACAGTGGACGTTACATTTCAGATGTATTACGACCCGTGGCTCTTGATGAACTGTGGCATCGTGTTGAAGCTGCATGGGCAGCTGTACCTGTACACGCCATCCAAGCTCTGTTTGACTCAATGCCCAGGCGCATCAAGGCCGTTATTACGGGCAGTGGTGGCTGTTCTGCGTACCGATTTCTCAGGATCTATGCACCCAAATTGCGTGAAAATGTTATCACATGTCAGTTCTAGTATAATATATTTGTCCAATGAATACCCGTTTATCATTTGCATTTCTTCTTGGTGTAGCAATTTTAATGGCCAGTAGTGTATTTCAGATACTGAGTGGCGTTTCTTGGTATAGGATGCTTCTCACTGTGTTGTCTTTCCGTATGATGACACATAAATTCAGTTGCGAAGTTGTCAGTGATAGTCCATACTTTATGGCTTATAGAAAGCTGTTTTGTTCTCCAGATATCGCAGCCTTGTTCAGACGCCACTGATTCTGTGTTGTGCTTAAACAGTAGACATGTGAGCGAAATAATAATAGTTTCGCAACAGCACACATACGAATGAAAATAAGGACGCGTTTTGGGTACTGTACATATTGTTGGATGATTATAAGGTGCATTTTGTCGACGGATAATTTTCCCGTTTTATTGTCGATGTAATGATTTATATTTTTGATAGTATAATGGTCTAGCGTATTAATACAGTCTCATCGCTAAACTATGGTAGCTTCCAAACATATAGATGTTGCATCGTAAGAAAACCGGATGGGCTGACTATGGTGGGACAACGCAGGAAGAAGAGACATACATGGACACTTGAGTACGAGATTGTATAGGATGTTGGCAGCAGTTAGGTATAATGGTGCTGCCGAGTGTCACGAAGGTGAGCTAGCAAATATGCTGTACTTTTTGCTATACCATCGTTCTTTTGTGCAATAATATCTTTCGATATATTCTGAAATTCATAGCGACGGTTGATTAACTACGAAATTAGTAAACTTATAAATCCTCAGTCTCACCTACTTGTAGGTAATTCGAAAGAATTTATGTTTGTGTCATAGTTCATTAGATAACGCGAAGAATAAAATTCCTACAATGGATCAATTGCATTGTAGATGAGAGAGGAAAAGGGATCATCATGTTTCTAAAATAGCGACCAACTGTATAAGAGAACATCACATAATCTCACAATTCTCATGAAAGTTGGCTATTGCGGTAAACAAGAAACGAAAATATAGCTAATCCATTGTTTTGGTGGTAAAAAGGATATAATTCTAAGAGACAAGAGCTTCATCCAAAAACAGCCATATGTACCACTTTTGAGATGACAAGCTGAAGGAACAGCACAACGAAGGTACAGTGAAGAAGTTCGCAGCACGAATGCATCTTCTCGTTATGAAGGAAAGTAAAGTAACAAAGAGATAAATAACACCGGGGAAGCCATCACATCTTATTAAAGAATGTAGGCGCGTCTGAAAATATGACAGAGCAACAATCACTAGAAGTCATCGGCGATTTTGTTGCGGCGCCTAACAGTGAGACACGAGAACTCGAAGAGAGTTATTAGCTTGTCTTTAAGGCACTTAAATTTTCCTTCAGAGCGTGGACGCTTCTGTAGCCCATCTAATAGTTTTATTGCCTCTTTGCAAACTTTATTGCATATATACGTTCATCCAGGCGCTGAACTGTGTTAGATTTATTCACATTTGTTTCTGTGCTACTATCGATAGTATCGTAGTTTGTAAGTTAACAGTTATAACGAAACCGTGTGTATAATTATCGTCTACACCTTACCAGCTTGAGAGTCTGCAACTAACAAGACAAGCTCGTACTTAGTGGAAGTGTCTGCGGAACGGTACCTACAGACGATGACGCCACTGGATGGACATCTGGTTAAAACGGTTACATTTTCTGAAACAATCTGGACGAAGCGCAAGAACTGACAACAGCGCTTGAAAACGTTGAGCGATGCCATGTAACTTGAATGAACTGTGACATGGCGCTTCGAGCGTAGATCTTAATACGATCATAACTACCACACAGAGGATGTTTTTAGCGAAGACTAATCAGCTGCAATGTTTCGACTGAGGTAAGTACTGTATATACAGTGAATGGAAGACGCGGACAAAAATGGAAATGTAGTGGAAATTGACTGATTTGTGATTCATGGAAGGAAACAAAGTAAAATAAGGTAATTGCTTTCGCTAAGTATTTAACTGAGTGGCTACAAATTCTGAGGATGATCAAGAAACCGAATACCACTGAATATTACACCGTGATGAATTTTTCATAGATATGGCATGAAGCGCGGAGATTAAGATTGGATTTTCAAAGAGCGCTTATGACACGGAATCGTCTGAATGTAAGTTACATAGCAAACTGAGGCTGTCAAAGGCACAGTAACTGGAGAAAATCGTCGGAGCTGCAGGTAGAAACAGTGTAAGGAATAAGGATGAATAAACTGGCAGAGGCACTCACGTACGTTTCACTGGTAGGGGGAGACAGGGGTGACTATGATCTAATATGCAGTCGACAATAAACGTAATGGGACGGGGAACCAAAGAAGGAGTCGTGAAATGTATCGTGGCAGCAATGGAAGCGGCGAGAAAATTCATACCACAAGGTCACAGTTCTATGCAGGAATACAAAGATTCCACAAATCGAATGGAGATTTGTCAGCATGGGTAATACGATAGAAGAGGGACGCGCAACATATAGTGTGATAATTGGACAGAGCTACACTGACGGAACTTTAATAATGGTATTCATACATGCTAAATACAGACCTAACTAGTCGAGATCACCACAGAAAGTATGTTGAACTTTGTAAATGAAGTGATCGTAAAAGAACATTGCACAAAGCAATGATAGAGAGAAAGGGATGAACATTGTAAGGCTACAGATGTTGAGAGTTTGAGTTAATGCTGGGCAGTGATTCTCAATACGGACATGATTGCCCGTTGGGGAATGTTTCCACTTCTGGAGGTGGACATACAACGATGAAAGGTGACGGAGGAGTCTTGTAACAACGGTGTGTGGGGAACAGGCGTTCTCCATCCATTTTATTACTGATTCTTTAGGAGCGAAGGACAAAAACGTACTCTCCTATCCTGAATACAGAAGCTCTTTTTAACTCGTTTGCAAAGGAAAATGGAAGGATTTTTACGCATTATGCAGCATACAATTTTTCATGCGATCAAGTTTCACATTTAGTGTGCTGTTTTGAGTGTTATGTTGCTATTATTATTCTGCATCAGAGAACACTGTGAGTTATTTTATGCTGGTAGCGTCAAACGTAACTTACGATTCACAGATAGTCGTAGTTTCTGATGCAGGCTTCTTGTTTTCTCGTGTGCTTAAGCGTTACAACACTTATATTGTTCACTAGGGCTATTTTTAACGATTTACAAATGTTTTTTTTTTCATCACGAGAAGTTGCTGCAATCAGTTCCTGTGTCGTTGCATTAACCAGTAATTATATTCAGATTACCGATTTTTCTCAAAAGAAAGTCTTTCTTTTATTCACAGTGTACTTGTTTTCAGTGAGTAAGCTGATTAAAATACGTCATTAATTATATCTTTAAGGAATAATAATGTCTTCAAAATATGAAATGCTACATACTATGTGGCTGTTC
This sequence comes from Schistocerca piceifrons, assembly GCF_021461385.2. Classification (NCBI taxonomy): domain Eukaryota; kingdom Metazoa; phylum Arthropoda; class Insecta; order Orthoptera; family Acrididae; genus Schistocerca; species Schistocerca piceifrons. The sequence goes on from NC_060138.1 coordinate 956,467,920, forward strand.
TATGAAATATATTGTTTAGGATATAAAGAGTAATAGTAAAAAGAGATGGAAATAGCCACAAGGTGCATTTTCAAGTTTTCCATTTTCAGTGATCTACTTTAGTCGCTGAGGATAATTTTGTACCTGTAATAGATTCTGTCCACATAACAGGATGCAACAGGAGCGTATTTGAAGTAGGTGAGGTCACTACAGGCCAACTTGGGGTCATTCTCTTCAAATGGTGCGGCATTGTCAGAAAGATTGTCACTAATTTTGCACATCGTAGAATATCCAGAATTCCGCGGGAGACCATCTTGCCACTTGTTCACTTTGTCAGCCACATGACAACGAGCTCGACCCAACTCACTCTGTCATGTTGCACTTTACCCAAGTCGTCTCACAGTTGAACACCAACAGCTTCCAGTCGTGTGATGGATTTTGACGCCACTGAAAACTCGGCGTTGACGTATGCCAAGTTTCCAGACAAGAACTGTTTTATAGTTTTGATAGGACTTGGTTGACAGCTGTCAGGCTCACAAACGATTGTCTATATTTTGATGTAGTTGGTATAGTAATATTCAGCAGCTTCAAGCCAGGAACACATCGTGTGAGAACAGGTTACGGGGGAAGGGGGGGCAGTGAAAGTTCTCAAATTTCTGCACCCGTAGCGGAACTTTCACATAGACTTTCTTGGGACAGAAAACTGATTTGTCCCCAACAGGGTAATCTTATTGCCATTCTTCAGCAGCTCTGTGTAATGCATGTGCAAGGCAAGTGAAGTACAACACAATGGGGTAGAGAATATGAAGCTCCTTCGCTGCTTTATTCATTTGTTACTATCAGCACTACGTTCTCTCTGTTCACACCACCCACCCACAGTAGCTTTATGGAGTTGTCAAACAAAGTGGCAACTGTCCAGTTGCTCACTCTAGGGAGAGAGCTTCACAGGTTAGAAGGTACATGTTTGGAAACAGAAAAAGTTGCAACATAGCGCCCATCCACATAGATCCTTTCATCTATTGACATCCAGACCGTTTGGTCACCAATATTAAATCGTACATTATTGAGTATCGCCTCGTAGCACACGGATAAATAGTTCCTTTACCATGTAGATTCATCTGGAAATTTTTGTGTTACGTATTCTCCAAGAAATGAAGCGTGGATTCTTCAGATTTCCCAATGGGATGTTGCAAGACATCATCATCTTATACAAGTCCTTAAAGAATTATTGTACGGCTGAAGATGGACCTATCTGCTCAAATAACAGCGATTATCTGCTGTAATTTTAAGCCTTCTCTTCACCCAGCTCCTGTGTTTGGCGGTATTACATTACTGTTGCACATTAAAGAGCTTTTAACTTCACATAGTTTACAAAGTAAGATTTCCCCGTCAGCGATGAATAATTCCTCTCCAAAACCACAAACAAATCCCTATAACTTCATGTTGTTGGAGCACGTTACTTTCAGCATGTTGAACCAGAGTGAGTTGCTTTAGAGACTGAATGGTGTGACCATGTGTGCGATGATTATTACGCTGGAAGCCGTATTTGCTAGCTTCGAGAGCGTTTTGTCGAACAAGCACTACAAAGTCTTACGACAGCGAACCGAATAGTGCGTAGATATGGCAAATATATGCATATTTGGAAAAAAGTCTGGCCGAAATATGACCTATAATTGGAAAAAGTTGGCCAAAATATGACCTGTTAATAAAACAAGTTGTGGATATGACTTCAAGCGCAATAAAAATATTAATTACTCTAGAGTACCTGTATTCATGCATAAATTGTTGTCTAATTCACCCTACAGTTCGGAAAAAACATGACTTCTCGCAAAAATCCCAGCTCTACTTATCACGCTTCCATTTAACTTAGGTCCGAGCGGTTCTATGCGCTTCAGTCAGGAACCGCGCTGCTGCTACTGTCGCAGAGTCGAATCCTGCCTCGGGCGTGGATGTGTGTGATGTACTTAGGTTAGGTTTAAGTTGTTCTACGTCTAGGGGACTGATGACCTCAGATGTTAAAGTCCCGTAGTGCTTAGAGCCATTTGAACCATTTTTAACTTACATCTGCAAGCAGGTTAAAGCACCTGATGTCGTCAGTATGTTGCCAAAACGCATCGTGCTAATAAATTTAATAAAAAGTGACTCAAGTAGTAAAATACTATTTCTAAATGATAGTATAGACTCCGATCGCCACAAATGTCATAAATCATGGGTAAATGTATGTTACAATCGAAAAATTTAAACGAAACTATTGAAAAATAATTAGTATGTAAGTAAAAGTAAAAATTAAGTCATAATGACACACAGACATTTATAAAATTTCACCCCTTTTACTAGCTGTGATTTTGGAAATAACGCTTACGTAAAGGGTTCTTATGCTTAGTAATCTTTGATTACATTTAAACTAGAAGGAGTGGTGGTGGCGATGATGCGTAGAGGAAAGATGTTGCTGCGGAAACACTCGCATTATTGAGGTAATGATGGGGCACTGAGTTACAAAACACACGCAAAAAATTTATAAAAGAGAGAAGCATAATACATGAACATGAAAGCTGAATCACGTCATCCACGTTCGAGTCCCGGTTGACACAAATTTTAAAGTTTTAATCCACATCGAGGGAGGTTGCACAGTGGTTAGCATACTGGACTCGCATTCAGGAGGATGTCTGTTCAAAAGCGCGTTCAGTCATCCTGATTTAGGCATCCCGTGATTTCCCTAAATCATTCCAGGCAAATGCCACGGCGGTCTGTTTGAAACGGCACGGCCGATTTCCTTCCTCGCCCTTGACGCAATCCTAGCTTGTGCTCCGCCTGTAATGACCTCGATTTCGACGGGACGGTAAACCCAATCTTAATTCCATCCTTTCCGTTTCGCGACCGTTCGGAACTTATTTTCCGAATAGTCCTCTGTCTCGCAAATGCTACGGTAGCATTTATACTCTGTGTATTTATTTTTTTGCCAATAAAGATGTTAATTAAATCTTAAATTTCGAACTTCTGCTGTCTCTTACAAAAAACGACGTCAGGAATAGGGAATTTCACGAAACAAAACCCAGCCATCGAATGATCGATAACTACGTTTAAAATCACGGTTATTGGTAATGATACGTGAACCTTATGCCCGTTCCAATCTGCATCTAACGTTGTATTTTTCTCTATGCCTCCTTTACTCCGAGTTAATCCTTTCTAGAACTAAAGACATATTTCTTTATTTGGCCTTTACTGAACCTTGGCCAATTTATAGGTAAAATCTGCCGTTCTTGTAAAATCTTAAATCAAATATTAGGGTCCCATTAAAAAATCACTTTAGCCTCCTAATCATCTTGAAAATCACATTCAAGGTCACGGCCATTAGTAGCAATGTGTGAAGCTCTTACAAACACACACACACACACACACACACACACACACACAAACACACACACACATATATATATATATATATATATATATATATATATATATATATATATATATATATATATATGTGTGTGTGTGTGTGTGTGTGTGTGTTTGTGTATTAGATAATGATAGCGATAGTCTGTGACTTTTCGTTGTAATTTCAGAAAAAGCTGCACAGAAATCATGAGATGTGCAGGTATGTGTAGATGAATTAATGGAATAAATTTGTGTTGTTGCCTGAAGTAGAAGGGCAAGAGCGTCATCCAGCTGTAGGTCACACTAAGGTCCAGCAGAATTCCAGCAAAGAAACTTAGTGTAGGTGATACCAAAGGAGAGTCGGAAGAAAATAGTCTTGCTGCTGGGTAATATCCATGCGAGGGATGTGGGCCAGCTGGTACAGGACAAACGAGGAAGAAGGTAGCAGGTATCGTGAAGCCAAGTGGTAACCTTAGTCAGGTGATACATAGTGAATCCGTCTCTTTGGAAAGGAAGATCGGGATCAGCCTGGTTATGGACAGTAATTACAGCAGTAGGGGTGCTCTAGATGAAGTAGGAGCAGCAACTACATACACAAATGTGAGTTAGGTGCAGATCGTACAGCGCCGCGACCAGCCCTTGATTAACACTGCTGTGAGCTGGGTGAACACTTTCAGCAGATTGCTGCTATTGACTGAAATGAAATCTTACATTAGTGCAGTACCTGTTGCTACAATTGGGAGACTGGGACGTACTGGACGTGACCTACTCCTGAATATAAGAGGGGAAGGATGACTTTAACTTCTTGCAGATAACATACTTTAGAACTCATTATAAGCTGATGATGTACTAACTACTTCACACAAATCGATGTAGCTGCGGATTTCTGCGATTCTTCAACCGCACACTTACTAGCGGACCATCTCCAAATCAGACTTCCTCATGTTACAGTACTGAAAGGCTTTTCTTAAGCAGAAACTACGGGACTGGAAGCAACACGGAGCTCTCAGGGGAACCTCGTATTGCAGTCTCCTAGCACCATTACGCCGGAGCCTGCATATTAGGCAGCCGCGGCTGGCTCCCAGTACGCGCGCGATAACCTGTTGACCGCCGTGCGCCACTGTGCGTCACTGCGCGGCTTACGGCGGGATTCTATTAGCAGGGCTCGCCACGCTCTCAATTACCGCGCACCCGGCACTCGTTCGGCGGCCGGCAGCAGCTGTCCAGGCGCGCAGAGGCGCCCTGTGCTGCCCCTCCCTCCCTCCATCCCGCCCACCAAGGGATTACGCGGCTCGCGTGACGACCGCAGATAGCACTCGGCCCTTCCCTGCACGGCCCTCTCCCATTTCACGCCCACAATTACAGCGCCTCGCCGCGCTATTCCGCCTTGCACACAGACATACCGAGCCATTCTCCACGGCCCGCGTGGCCGTAGTCTTCGATGGATGGCTGTGCGCTGAACTACCTTGCTCTTAATAGCTATTCTACGCCACCCCAGCAAAGACGTCCATGTGTATACATATTTGTTTCTTCATGCTCGATAGCTAAATCACCGATGTTTATTGTCGGTGTACATTACGGAACCACTTAACACAGATGTAAAGGTGAATATAAGTATGAGGACGAACTTCTGTCGGCGATTCATGATCCGATCACTTAAACGGTCTTACAATGCTGGCAGGACTAGTGTGGCAAAACAACCAAGATATCATTGAGAGTAGGCATCAGGCTCTCTCAAAAGACATATACGAGAGGTGGAGCGAGAGTTAGTCAAAATACTTTAATCATATCGTACAAATTGAAACGTCCCCTTTGAACAATTATACATGACTGTGCTTAACCTGACACACAATATTTTGTTAGCGCAACGCAATCTGACTTTCAAAAATCCCTACAAAAGAATGGCCCTGACTAACATTAAACTATACCTGTCACAAATCACTTACCTCACAAAAATCTTCGCTGCTCAAGCTACTGCAATACAGCGAGCGCCACTACTGCCAGCTAAATAAAAGATTCAAACTACTGAAGGCACTAACTACTGATAGGGATAGTTAGCAAATGAAAGATATTAATAGAGAACACGCAATGTATTTACCTTGATATCATCATATATAAATATAGCAGTTCATGACAAATTACAAAACTCCGCCATCCCTCTCCCCACATCCACCACTGCTGGCGGCTCACCTCCAACTGCACAACGCTACGCACTGTTCACAGCCAGCTGCCTAACACTACAATGGCGAGTATTAAAACAATGCAAAGCAGCCACAGACTGCACACAGCACAGCCAGTGATTTTCATATTGAGCGCTACGTAACGTTGCCAATAAGAAAACATAAACAGCCTACTTACATAGAGAAAACGTAAACAGCCTACTTACAAAATAAAGTCACTAAAATAATATTTTGTTCGCATCTACATTCTGCTGTCCTGGCTCAAACTAAAATCAACCCTAGTATGCCGCTAGAGGAGCCAAAAGAAAATAGCTCAGCCAATTGGTAACGTGGAACATCATATGGTACTTCGTCTTCTGCATTTGCAGGAAAATAACGCTGTGACAAATCACGCTGTATTGTGGGAAGTGAACATCGACAATCAGCATGTCACGAAATGGTTTCATGTCGCAGACACTTCCAGAATACCTAAATTTCTTGAAGAATTTACGGGATGTTGTCAAGACGGAGCATCGTGGGAAGCTGTCCCAGGATTTTTTTTTCTCCACAACAATGCCACACCTCATTCTGCGCCTGACTCAATTACATGTGCAGATTCATTGCTCTACTAATTTTGCCTCACGCCCCCATATTCTCCTAACAAGACAGTAAGTAATTTCACACTGTTTCTTCGAAAGAAGATGTGTACGGAATAACGAAGATGTGATTATCGAAGAGGATTGTTTCTAAAGACCCAAAATGAAGAGTCGTACGACGATGGTCTCCGCTAAGATATCCACTGTTGGGAAAAGTGTGTCACGTATGTCGAGAGACCGACCAACAGTGTCACCAAGTATCTTGCTTGCAGCTTCGGTTTTCCGATACGGTAAAAAATTATTATTTTTGTTGCGGTCTTCAGTCCGAAGACTGGTTTGTCGGAGCTCTCCTATTACTCTATTCTGTGCAAACCTCTTCATCTTCGAATAGTTACTGCAACCCTAGTCCGAAGACTGGTTTGTCGGAGCTCTCCTATTACTCTATTCTGTGCAAACCTCTTCATCTTCGAATAATTACTGCAACCTACATCCTTTTGAATATGCTATCTGTATTCATCGCTTGGTATCCCTCTACAATTCTACCCCTCGCCCCCTGCTCTCCCCCGCCAACACACACACACACACACACACACACACACACACACACACACACACCAACACAAAGACATACACACATTACTCTAATACTAAATTGGTGACCCCTCTATGTCTCAGAATGTGTCTTATCAACCTATTCCTTCATCTAGTCAGGTTGTGCAACAAGTTTCTTTATTCCCAATTCTATTCATTACATCCACATTAGATATGTAATCTAATCATCTAATCTTCAACATTCTTCAGTACCACGACATTTCAGAAGCTTCGGTTCTCTTCTTGTCTAACTGTTTTTTGTCCATGTTTCACTTCAACACATGGATACACTCCGTACAAATACATTCAGAAAAGTCTTCCTGGTACTTAAAGCTGCATCCAATGTTAAGAAATTTCTCTTCTTCAAAAATGATTTTCTTGGCATTGCCAGTATACACTTTACATTCTCTCTACTTTGGCTATCATTTGCTGCCCTAACAGGACAACTCACTTACTTAAGTGTATCGTTCCCTAATCCAGTTCCCTCAGCATCACCTGATTTGATTCGACTACATTCCATTACACTTGTCTTGCCTTTGTTGTTGTTCATCGTATATCCTCCATTCAAGACACTCTCCATTACGTTCAACTGCTCTTCCAAATCTTGTGCTGTCTCTGACACAATTACAATGTCATGGGTGAACCACAAAGTTTTTGTTCCTTCTCCTTCAACTTTGACTCGTACTTCAAATTTTTCATTGGTTTCCTTTACTGCTTGCTCTGTGTACAGATTTAATAACACCGGGTATAGGTTACAACTCTGTCTCACTCCGTTCTCAACCACTGCTTTCCTTTCATGCTCCTCGATTTTTACAACTTCTGTCTGGTTTATGTACAAGTTGTAAACAGCACTTCGCTCCCTGTTTTTTTAGCTCTGCTACCTTCAGAATTTCAAAGAGAGTACTCCAGTCAACAATTTCGAAAGCTTTCTTTAAGTCTAGAAATGCTATAAATGTGCGTTTGCCTTTCCTTAACCTATCATCTAAGAAAAATCGTTGGGGCAGGATTGTCTCGTGTGTTTCCACATTCTTCCGGAATCCAAATTAATTTTCCCCAAGGTCGGCTTCTACCACTTTCTTCATTCATCTGTAAGGAATTCGTGTCATTACTCGTATATTTCTAACATAACTTATTGCTCTGATCGGTAATATTCACACCTGTCATCCTCTGCTTTCTTTGGAATTCGAATTATTATATGCTTCTTGAAGTCTGAGGATATTTCGCCTGTTTCATACATCTTGCTCACCGGATGGAATAGTTTCATCGTGCCTAGCTCTCCTAAGGCTATCAGTAGTTCTCACAGAATGTCGTCTACTCCCAGGGCCTTCTTTCGACTTATGTCTTTTAGTGCTCTGTCCAATTCTTCTTGCTGTATCATACCTGCCATTTCATCTTCTTCTGCATCCTCTTCTAGTTCAATGATATTGCCATGAAGGTTATCTCCCTTGTAATACTTTCGGCTTTCCGTTCTTTGCTTGGAACTTGTTTTTCCATCTGTGATCTTGCTATACGTACAGTTGTTGCTCTTTCCTCCAAAGGCCTCTTTAATTTTCTTGTAGATGGCGTTTATCTTTCCTTCGTGATATATGCCTCAAAATCCTTACATTTGTCATCCAGCCATTCTTGCTTAGCCATTTTGCACTTTCTTTCAATCTCATTTCTTAAATGATTACAGTCCCTTTCGCCTGCTTCGTTTACTGTATTCGTATGTTTTCTCCTTTCATAAATTAAATTCAGTATCACTTAAGTTATCCAAAGACTTTTACTCGGCCCTGTTTTTTACTGTTTCTATCCTCTGTTATGTTCATTATTTCATCCTTCAAAGATTCCCATTCGTCATCTACTGTATTCCTTTCACCTGCTCTCGTCATTCGTTGGAAAACGCTCGCTTTGAAGCTCTCTACAGCCTCTGGTTCCTTCTACTTATCCTCTCGCATCTCCGACATTTTCCACCTTTTTTAATTTCGCCAGTCGTATTGTAAGGTTCATAAAGCGATAAGATGTGGTCAGAGTCTACACCTGCTCCTGGGAGTGTCTTACAATGTAAAATATGGTTCTGAAATCTTCTATTAAATAATCAATTTGAAATCTTCCAGTGTCTATCGGTGTTTAGAATATATGAGTCTGGCGATGTACCTTCAGACTTTCGGACAAACATCACCCACACAATTTTAATCATTGCAAGACCTTAAAATTGCAAGAATTATTGCACATTCAGCTTAACAGCTCATGCATCCAAGTTTCTGTCAAGATTGGAAAAAGGAAGTTGAGGATGACGAATAGTTTGGCTTTAAGAAAGGAATAATATCAATACACGTTCAAAGGATTTTTCGACCTGGATAAGCATTCGACAACGGCAAATGATGTCAGATATTTTAAATTTTGAGAAAAATAAGGGTAAGCAATAGGGAAAGACGCAAAATATACGATATGTATATGAGCCAAATGGGACCAATAAGAGCGGATGACCAAAAACGAATACTCAGATTAAAACAGATGTAAGACAGAGATGCCGTCTATCGACCCTACTCTTCACTCTATACAAAGAAGAAGCAATGACGAAAATAAACAAAGTAACAAGAGTGGGAGTAAAATTCAACGTGAAAGGCTATCAATGATATGATTCGCCTATGACATTGCTATCCTCAGAGAAAGTGAAGAAGCATTACAAGTTCTGCTGAAAGGAATGAACAGTCTATCAGCGTAGAATACGGACTGAGAGTAAATCAAAAGACGACAGAAGTAATGAGTAGAAGAAATAAGAACTAGAAACTTAACTACAGGATTGGTGATCACGAAGTAAATGAAGTTATGGAATTCTGCTAACTAGGCATCAAAAAACCTCGTGAAGAACGGAGAAAGGCGGACATAAAAAGCAGACTAGCACTGACAAGAAGAGCTTTTGTGGCCAAGAGAATTCTACTAGTATGAAACATAGGCCTTAATTTCAGGAAGATTATTCTGAGGATGTACGTTTGGAGCACAGCATTGTATGATAGTGAAACATGGACTGTGAGGAAACTGGAAAAGAAGAGAATAAGTATTTGAGATATGGTGCTACAGAAGAAGGTTGAAAATTAGATGGACTGATAAGATAAGGAACAAGGAGGGTGTCCGTGGAATAGCTGTGGAAAGGAATATATGGAAAAAACATGACATGAAGAATGGACAGGATGGTAGGAATAACGTCCGCGGTACCAGAGGGAGTTGTGAGGGGTACAAACTGTAGAAGAAAACAGAGAGTGAAATACATCCAGCAAATAACTGAGGAGGTAGGCTGTAAGTCCTATTCTGAGATTAAAAAGTTGGCACACGAGATCAATTCGTGACGGTCCGCATCTAACCAGTCGGAAGACTGATGACTCTAAAAAAAAAAAAAATAAATAAATAAATGCTAGTGCCCATTCGTCAACATACCCTTACGTTATGGTGTTGTTTGACGTACACCTGACATCTACAAACTGAACAGAAGACAGCTTAGGACAGATCTTCGTGGCAGTCTATTGTTTAGTTTCAGCTGTGACCATTTCTTATTTCCCATCATTGCCTTACTTTCCGGGCGCTGATAACCTCGCTGTTGTGCGCCCTAAAACACTAATAATAATAATAATAATAAACATTGCCTTACAACATTGGTTGACGAGTATTCCAATTTTTAGGCTTTCAATGTGACGCCTCCAAGCCGTATCATACGCAGCTGTCCTGTGAATGAATACGGCTCATAACCTCTCTTGAGTCTGGAAACCAGATTCTATGAGGATTGATAGAAAGGGAACTTGATGTGTGGTGCTGCAGTTAGGTCTTAACCCAAACTGTTCAAGCGGCATAATTTCAAAGAACCTGTGACGTACTCTATTGTACACTATTATTCCTTCCAGTAGCTTATATGGCACACTGACAAGGAAAACTGCCCATCGCACCCCCTCACATTTTGTGGTAAGAGGGCCCAGTAAATAGTCCGTCATAAAAACAGAGGTAAGGTATAAAGAAACGAAGACTGTATACTGAACTCTGAAGAGAAAGCAAAATAGAAACAATGAACGGTCCAATGACGAGATGCGTAATAAAGAGCAGCCTGAAACAGCAAAGCCGTTGTGGTTAAGTGGCCACGGTGCTGGAATGCCAAGCGGGCGAGTTGTGTTCAAACTTTCTCATTATATTTTTTCCGTTGTTCGCTGTATGAAAACTTGTAAACTTGTGCCTGTATCGTGGGGTAACGTCAGTTTGAAACGGTGACGTGTAAGGATTGGACCTATAATGATGGTTGAATCTGCACAACTACTCTATTAGCATCCGAAAGGAAGTGGATTTCAAACGGAAACCGCAAAAATTTGATGACAAGTCAAGCGAATCGTTTACTGGAAAACACGTCTGGTTCGTCTTACACAGCATTGGTGACAGTGCGTGTGTTACATGGTAGGAATCCCTTACCGACGAGCCTAATTTATGCTCCTCGTAAGTGAGTGAGATAAGCCTGCTTGTTCGATTTAGGTGTTAGTACGAATGTGATCACTCCCAAGGAAATGATAAAAACATAGTAGTTTGTCACATAAGCTGCAACAAATGAACGCAACAGTTTCACAATCCACAATTTCTCTGTGCTCTGTCTAAACATATGATTTTAACGTTTTTGAAGTTGCATTACGTTTTGAAAATTTTGACTCTTCAATTCCTTTATGGTAACATAGTTCAACCCGTCTGTTTGATGTTTTCATTTCTGTCAGACGTCTATGTGGTATCACGCCTGCTCTCACTATTCATCACGTTTACTTGTAGCGGTAACGTATTTTTACGGCATGACTCATGATCTGCCTAGAATACACAACGAGAAAACAAACGTTTAATGACTAGACGGACAGTTCATAATTCTGTGAAGAAAAAGTGACAGGAGGAAGTTTTGAACGCGGCTCGTCTTCTATGTATTCCAACACCTTGACCATATGGCCACGACACCGAGGTTTTTTAGTTCTGTGTGATATTGCATTTATCTTGGACAGTTCACTGTTTCTATTTTGATTTTTTCCCAATTCAGTTCACCTTCTTCCTGTTTTCGTCATTGGGCTGTGTTCAGTTTGTGACGGCCAATCCACTGGGCCATCGTATCACTAAATCAGGGGAGGGGCGGGGGATAGCGGGTGCAATGTGGAATTGCCCTTCAAAGTTAGGGCTGATAACTTCCTGGCGTATCAGTTAGTTTACCTGGTTTTATTGAGGCTATGAGTCTTGCTCGTCTGAATTCATGTGGTATGTGGCCGGTTTTCGGAATGTTTGTGAGGAACTCCTGGGTGGTGCAACAAAATACTAGCAACCAAACAATCCCCTACATCTCCTGGTAAATACGAGGTTTGGAACATAAATAGTGGCCACTATTTATTCACAATCGATACAGAAGAGTTACATGTTTGAACCTATTACTATCCTTTAAAGTAGTCACCAGCGTTGTGTAATACCCGTTGCCAGCAATGTGGAAGGCGTAGTATACTTTTAGCATAGCCTGTCCTGTTGATGGTGCGAATGGATCGGTAGACTGCCTGTCCAATCTCTGGAACAGTTCTAAAGCAAATGCCACGAAGTGGTTCCTTCATCTTCTGAATCTAAAGAAAGTCACAAGGACTTAAGTCCGGGGAGTAAGGTGGATGGTACAGTACTTCCCAGTCCCATCGACCGAACAGAGCAGCCACAGCTTGCGCTATATGCGCCCGCGCATTGTCGTGCAAAATAAGTGGGTTGCGATGAAAGTGTACATTGGATTAACATACAAATCCTAAGATGCCGCTGTGGAAAATGGCGATAGAATCGCATAGATTATTAGTGAAAGAGTGCAGAACGGAGACCACGAGGATAAGACAAATTTAATTCCTGCCGGTAGAAACGCTGGCCGTTGGTAATGTGTCAGTTTCACGTCGACCATAAACAAGCATAAGGACGTTCGACATTGTGCTAGTGAGACTGATGACTGCTTTAAATCGACTTTATTTCTAAGACTGCGATGGAGAAATCAGAGCTATAAGCAAGGACAAACCATCATTAAGAAAGATTTGAGTCAATAGCTGATCCGTTCCCGATTTTCGCTTCACCAACTGAATCCACCCTGAAGGGAACACGGATGGAAACTGTTGGGGATTTCAGTCAGACGTGTCATCAAAGTCAATGCGCAACTATTAACGTTCGACTGGCAGAAGCACACATGTGTACTCCATCTTCACGTTTCCGATTGTGCATTTATATTGGCCGGTTGCCTTGACCTTCGTACCCGCCTTCCACGTCACCTTACCTGACCTCACCGGCTTTGCTGATATTTGACTATTAGTGCCATGTAGCGGAAAACGTGAATATCGTTGATGTTGAAGAACAAATGTCCTTTACTCGTAAGCGTAATGCGCAAGATTTCGTGCCAGAGCAGGCTGCAGATGAATCGTCGTTTAGACGATGATTTAGGACTCGTGGCTGCATCTATGGTGTCAGTTAATTGTCCACACAGTGGCTATATCAGAAAAATGAAAGACTGCAAGGCAGAAGTAAGTGAAGATACAGTTAGAAAAATATATGAGAGCGAAATTAGTTTGGAGAGCGAGCGAAAATCTGTAATTACGAAGACAAACAAGCAGGCAGATTCTACGAGAATGTTGTCAATTAAGTGAATCCAAAACTGGAGCAGAAATGCTACTATTCTGTATCTGTTACCTCGTTCATCTCATTGACTGTTTACAAGTTTAAATACCATAATTAAGAAAAGCTATTACATGTGCATCTATTTCATTTACTGTTTCCTTTACTTCAGTCCTATCTTCCTAAAAAATATGTCTAGAGTAAAAAAATTTATGAAGTTCGATATAGTCTTGCTTATGCACAGCGAATGGGGAACTGCTGTTCTCACACCAGCAATACCTACAGCTAGGTAGAATTTTAAAAAAAATCTAAAATTCTCCTTCACTTATTCTTCTAGTCCACTGATAAGAGTTAACAGGTTCAACTTCTCTCCCCACTAAATTGAAGTTAAATTATTATGACTGAATAATATCTTGTTACTTGAATGGAAACTTCTGTGCGAGAGAAGTCGTTTCGCCGATATTTTAACACAATTATCACCAACACTTCCAAAAACAACATTCATTTATAATTTAGTTCTCAAATCTACAAAGCAAAACGATTAGAAGTTACAGTTCGTAATCATGCTCTGCCTGCCTCTCGTCACATACTTGGCAAAAGTTAAAATAACCAAAGAATTTGTATTGGTGAAATTATATTTTTCCATAAATTATCTTCATATCTACAATTCGTGATACATCATACTCTTGTATGATATGATATGTTATCATAATTAATCAAATTACATTCCATATTCAAAATGGCAATGTCGCTAATTACAGTCCAGCTGCGATCCTACACTCCGCAATTAAGGAGTCAGTCAGTCCATTATACACGCAATGTTCCACATTACATCCACAGAGTTTTATATCACGAATCAGAGACAATCTGTCTCACGCAGTCGTAATAAGTCTTTGGCTCAAATAGATCACTTGTGCAGTTAGGCATAAACATTTGCTCTAAGCAGAATAAATGAGAGACGAAAGGTGATAGTAAACAGAGTACTAAATGTTATTATACAGCCAACTTAAAAGAATTATTTACTAATAGATTAAACAGGTAGCTAGCGCACTGCTAGATTTCACGAAACATTATTGTATTTAAGTGACACACTCTTCATTTATAATTATAGATTAAATGTATTTGCCAGCCTTAAAGAACCGATTTCCATATTGCAGGATTATGATGGACACAATTCATTTCTAAAGCAGAGAAACATGAAACTAATTATGACCAAAATTCCGATACTGCAACTTGACTACACTGACTAAAATATAATTGTTAAAATATAACATTATAGTGTGTGTAATCAGACTATATAGATAAATTTAACTGGTTGATTTCAAGAGAAACACAAAAAACAGACCTAACATTTTTGCGTGAACGTATCATTTTATACAACGTATCTGTTTTATTCTCTGAAGGTACTATCTCGTTATCATTTCAATTTAGTGTCTCTTTATTCTTTTCTACCCCACAAACTTGAAGGTCGCTTGGTTCTAATCGGAACAATTTTTGTAAGTCGTCCATTATTGCTGAGTCATGTGTTATTTCCAAATTTTTTCGACAGTTTACAAACCATTTCTTCGTCTGTTCATTGCATAAAATATCTTATTTTGACTATAATATCTGTTCCACAGAGTTATTAGTCAGTCTGAATTCTTCCATTCCATGGACGAATATTTTATTAAAAACTGGTAGCCTGTAAAAAAAAAGAAATATTTTTTAAGAGTAGCTGTATCAGTAGGATTAAATAACACTATGTGTAAGTAGGCTGTTTAGGTTTTTATGTTGGTAACGCCACGTAGCGCTCTGTATGAAAATCACTGACTGTGCTGTGTGCAGTCTGTGGCTGGTTTGCATTGTTGGAATTTTTGCTATTGTAGTGTTGGGCAGTTGGATGTGATCAGTGCGTCGCGTTGCGCAGTTGGAGGTGAGCCGCCAGCGGTGGTGGATGTGTGGGGGGGGGGGGGGGGGGGAGACGTCAGAATTTTGAGAGCGGACGATCTGGACGTGTGTCCATCAGAAAGAGTAAATTTGTAATACTGTACATCATGAAATGATATTTATATATGATGACTTTTCAATATTATTAAGGTAAATACATTGTTTGTTCTCTATCAAAATCTTTCATTTGCTGACTGTGCCTATCAGTAGTTAGTGCCTTCAGTAGTTTGAATCTTTTATCTAGCTGGCAGTAGTGGCGCTCGCTGTATTGCAGTAGTTCGAGTAACGAAGGTTTTTGTGAGGTAAGCGATTCATGAAAGGTATTGGTTATTGTTAGTTAGGGCCATTCTTTTGTAGGGATTATTGAAGTCAGATAGCGTTGCGCTAAAATTATTGTGTTGATCAGAATAAGTAAAGAGAGAAATATCTGAGTACGATCAGTTCTGCTCAGCTGTTTGAAAATCAAATTACGTAAGAGGTTTACTAGCACAGTCAGTCATAATTTTTCTAAGAGGATGTTTCATATGTTAATTAATGTTAACAATGATCATGTATATAAGACCTGTTAACTGACCTTCCGCATCATTTCCATAAAAGAATCATTCAGATGACAACTGAAACATGTAACTAACTAACTAACCAACTAACTTAAGTGGTATTACAGATGCAGTAGTTCGCGATAGGCTCGCTTCTGTGCGAAGGAAAGTGGGGAAAAGATAATCACCGCATAAACATAACTCTAACATACGTTTGATTGGTTTCATATGTTACTCACAAAATCGTCGCGAGTGGTTAGAAATTATATTATCCTCAAAACATATTCCCCTGTCCATTTACATAATATAAAGTGTATACTAGTTATTCACCAGATAAGAAATCAGTTTTGCCTGTTGGAAAATTAGGATTTTAAGATTTTCGATAATTCTAACATTTTCACTTACGTTTCTTTTTTCTTATATATCAGTGCTGTGTGGTATTTAAGACGGGAGTCATATGCAATGAGGACAGAAGGTGGTGGACGGGGCGGGATGAATAAGATTGGTGACATTGTTACTGACTTTGTGGGCTTGGAAAACGATTGAGGGTTAATCTCTAATCTCCCTCCCTCCCTCTCTCTCCCCTCCCCCCCCCCCTCCGCTCTATCTTTCTCTCTCTCTCTCTCTCTCTCTGTCTATCTATCTGCCTATCTCGCTATTTGCCTATAAATTCAGTAAAATGTCGTCTTCTGCAAATGCATTTTGCAATTGTGGTTTGCTCTAATGTTAAATTGTTCCACTTACATTTGACTACTGTCAAGTCTTAAATTATGATCCGAAAGTTACATCTTTGCTTGTATCTGGAGATTGTCACATCTTCGTGGTGAGCGGGACGACCCGTCACGGGCGCCATCGGGTGGCGGTGTTCGAAGGAGTCAGTTAGCGATAAGTCAGAACCATATGTGCTATCGGCAGCAGCTATTTGTACAGCATTCTGTGAGGCTGTTAAAACGGTATCTGAAGCCGATGGCTGGAGGACATACGCTCTGTGTGTTAGAAGAATATCATATAGCTGAAATGCGATGATGATTTGGCCGATGGATAAACCGACGCTAATGACTTAAAGCTCCGATACAAATGCCGTGCGCGGCTCGACGCTCAGTGGAAACGTCAAGTATGAGGCCGTTGATGAATCTTATTGCAGTGTATTGTTGGCCTTGTTAGGCGATCTGTGTCTTCTAATCGATGCGGAATCTACGCACGCAGTTTGTGTTGGGCGCCAGGTTACCATTAATGAAGTGCGTCAGAAATGGTTGCAAATGCTTTCAGACAGAGGGCTTCATCTCCGTACATTCTCGAATTGCGCTAGTTTGCTGGAAGCTAGCGCGTGCTATTGCTGTCGCGCTTGGGGCTGCGTTGCCGGCCTATGCCCACGCACGCAAGGACTTTGGTGCAGATAAGCTCATTTCAGACCTGTAGTGGTAGAGCTACGTCAGTCCACCTAAGATTTTATTATTGCTTTTGTCAAATTGTTTGTTATTTCGCTGACAGCGACTGTTGAGAACTGTGCTTAGAAGCTGAAATCCAGCACTGCAACTTCTCCTTGAGATCGCGATATTTGTTTAATGTTGTAACTCTTAGTATAGCTTAGGTTTTAGATTGTCGACTAATTCTTTAATATCTGGCTTAGTGGGTGGAATTCAGCTTCACACTGTTATACAGCAACTCTTAACTACGCTAATATACGTAACAACGAAAACAGTTAATTTATGACAAAACAATTTAATTGTTTTGGACTGCATCGGACGAGATTTGGAAACCTGAGAGTTTAAAAATGGTCCGTCTTTAAGCTCCCAGGTTTTCAAATGTGTTCCAAAGCAGCCCCCAACAATCAGCCTTTCTTTCTCATCTCGTCTGATAAGTCACCCCTAACCCCTTGTTCTGCGTGAATTTCCGAAACCTACCCTTTTTCCTAGACCTCTCCAGTCCTTTCCCTTTACACGTCTTTCTTCCCCTCCAACCCTTCTGCTTGATGAAGGAACAACTGGCTCTTAAGGCTTGTCTAATTGTAACCTTTTATGTGTGTGTTCCATCCGATTAAATAAATCTTAACTGGGGAACTTCAATTTTATGGTATAGCTGTTAAAAGAGAAAGTGCCGGCACTATTAGCAAAGGGAGTTGTTACTGAATGTTTCTGTGGTCAGATCTCAAAATATTTTCTCTTTCAGGTGCGCCTTTTGTGGTATCATTTGTACACTACTGGCCATTAAAATTGCTACACCAAGAAGATATGCAGATGATAAACGGTTATTCATTGGACAAATATATTATGCCAGAACGTAATTTGTGTGCATAGATCCTGCGAAATCAGTACCCAAAACAACCACCTCTGGCCGTAATAACGGCCTTGATGCACGTGTGCATTGAGTCAAACAGAGCTTGGATGGCGTGTACAGGTTCAGATGCCCATGCAGCTTCAACACGATACCACAATTCATCAAGGGTAGCGACTGGCGTATTGTGACGAATCAGTTGCTCGGCCACCATTGACCAGACGTTTTCAGTTGGTGAGAGATATGGAGAATGTGCTGGCCAGGGCAGCAGTCGAACATTTTCTGCATCCAGAAAGGCCCGTAAAGGACCTGCAACATGCGGTCGTGCATTAACCTGCTGAAATGTAGAGTTTCGCAAGGGATCGATTTAAGGGTAGAGCCACGGGTCGTAATACATCTGAAATGTAACGTCCACTGTTCAAAGTGCCGTCAATGCGAATCTGTTTATAACGTGCGCCTATACCAAGACGGGCGGCCAGCGTTTAAAAGGTACTTTTAAACAGTATGACTCTCTGGGCGCAGATATTTAAAATCATTGCCGCAGCGCTTGATAGCAAGAAGCTGCGAAACAGAAGAAAGAACAATTTATCATTTGTTAGGAAAATTCTAGTGTTCATAGTTAGTTGTACGTCTGGTCGCCGATATGTTAACATGTACTTCATTACCTTTGATGTTTGGTCGCCGAATTGTTAAGACGTGTTGTGTAGCACCGCTACAAGTTATATTTCATTTAGTGTGAAAAACCACGTTATCACCTAGAAAAAAAAAACGCTTTTGTAAACCTTGTGACGATAAAAAATACTTACCAGGACATTTAATTTTTGCAAAACATCACACATACAAAAGCAGCGATTGTTGGACTGCTCCATGTATGAGAAAAACATAAAAATGTAAGTTTTGTATTCATTGTAAATTTGTTAATGTTAATAGTTTAACGCCTTTGTTCTTTGAGAATATATTGATGCTTCACTGTACAGAAAATCTATGCTTATTCTTTTCTTTAAATTAACCACAAATAATGCTTATGTTTAAATGAACTTTGTTACAGGTTCGCTCATTATCGCGGTGTCTCGATTATATTTGGGAGACCATTAATGTGTTCAATTTCCGATCTGACAACTTTTTTTTACAAAATTTCACTGTTTTGCATTCATTTCCAATTTTTTTTAATATTCAAATAGGTCCCTTAGGTAATTTCATTGAAGAGTCTGATTGCGTGAAAGTAATCCGGATTAAGAGGTCATTTGAGAAACTATTTTCGATCAAATAAATCGATCTGTACGTCTCCTGAAAACAATCGAGAACCGACGCATCGGCGATCATTCATTAATTTTTCTCTCTTTCCAAGTAGTACCAAAAAACGGCCAAGGAGAACTGCCATGAGTACGCAATCTAGTGTTAAAGGTTGCATTCTTTATCTTGTCGGCAAACATTGCCATAAATTATCATCATCAATGTTATGTTTGGTAAAAGTGAAAAGCAAAACCTTTTAACGCCAGATGTGGCGCCCGAACAGGCACTTGACTAAAAAGGTAATTTGTTCTTTTTATTTTCATGCTACCATCAGGAGAAAATTGGAAGCCAAAACCAGTGATAAAAAAAAGGACGCATATGCAGAAAATCGCAGTAAGAATCCGCAACAGCAATAAATAGCAGCGCACAACTAATGTGAGTACGATTTTTCACTACGTTTGAAGCTTTGCGTACCGAGCATTCAGTCGGCTCGTGACATTCACTCTCTACGGTTTTTTCCTTTTCCTCAAGCAATTTAATTTCCGAATTTCTGTTTCATTTTGCGATTAGATCAGCCTCTATCACATCATTTCGCTTACAATAGTTAGAAATAGTTAGCAAGAATTTCCATTGTTGTGCATTTTAGTGAATCACCATGGCCGCTATCTGTGCCAGTGCTCTATATGTGTTTTTCATTTATTTTATCACTCCCGTTGCCATATTGGCATTTTCGTGTGTCAAGAGTTTCAATTGTTTATAACGCGCAAGCAATATCTGGGAAATCAGGACGCGAATTCCTTGGCGCACCTGACAAGTGAAAAACATAATTTAAAAAAATTATCTTTTCTAGCTCGTGCGGTGTAACTACTTTAAATTTGCGATGGCTGATGAGCAACCAAGGCAACTTAGACCGCGCGCGGGTGTAAACAAACCTGAATCTCGTAGTGAGCGAACAACAGACGACGAAGCGACACGTGAGCTGTCGGTGCCACAGACCGCGTCGCAGTTACGTGAATCCTCGCTGTCAGATGTACTAAAATTGTTTGCTGATATGAAAACCAGTTTTGAAGCAAACATGGCACAGTTTACAAACAAGAGTTATAACATTGAAGCTCACATGGGTAATCTTGACACTCGAATGGGACAGTTAACAAACCAAAGTGACAATATTGAAACGCAAATCAGTCAGTTAGCAAGTCAAAGTGACAGCAGGTTCAACAGTTTAGAATCAAGGATAGAGGACACTCAAGTGCGAATGAACAATATAAATTCTGTTATCACCGACATCCAAGCACATATCAAAAATTCGAATGACACCATGGAGGGAAAGATGTGCACGGTAAAGGATCATTTTGGGGTACAGAAATAATAGACAAATGTGACACCTATGCAGATTTTGAAAAGCATTTTTTGAATAAATTCTGGAGTTCAGGTATACAACAAAGACTCCGAAAGGAGGTTTACAACGCCGAACGTTTCAACACCAAAGGAGGAGGTTTGAGACGTTATTTTGAAAAATATCTACGTAAAATTCAGTACTGGGACACGCCCATTTCAACCAAAGATGTAATCATGTTCTTAAAGTCAAAACTTCCTGTGTCAATAAGAGAAAAACTAGTAAATGTGAGTGAAGAAGACCTAGAAGCCTTTCTTTCTGTTCTTGACAATTTGGATATGATCTATGAGGATGTGCGTGCGAGAGCGCGGAATAATTATAATAATGGACCGCCCGCTCCGCAGGAGCACATAACAAATTGCGTCAATGGAATGTCGTACCAACATAACACGGGACAACCAAACGCTCAGCTTTACGGCAATCATAACAGTTTCAACCGTCGTAATGTAAAACAATATAGCAAATATCCACACCAGAATAGATACAATCCGATTTATCAAAACACACAGCAATAATACGGTAATTCACTGATAAATCACAACGGTAATTACCAGTACCAGAACAACAAGACCAATAATAGAAATCGTCACAAGGGAAAGAAATGGAAAAATTATAACAGACCACAACAGTACAGTCAGCCGAGTCACTTCGCTCCCTGTCACCAAATGAAATTTTCACAGCCGATAAATGCGACATTTTCTCACCAACCCAACCAACAGTTCAGGAACAATGGTCAGGACAATTCGTCGCATGCTTTTCCTGACACCGCCGGTCATAATAGCCAAGGAAATCCGACCATTTTCTACACACGGGCGAACCAAGCACAAAACGCGATGTCAAATAACACGAAATCAAGAGACGCACAAGTCGTAACGGGATACGAAAGCAAATTTTCGACCTGGTATGTCGCAAAATACTAGTCAAGTAAAAATAACTGACATTTCAGCTCCACCCCAGTCGGAAAACCATTAGCAGCTTCTTTAGGCCACCACGGGGAAGCTGCGGAACCAATGAGGGGCAACTTCATTAAAAGGCATATCAACGTAATTAGATATGAAGACGACAGAGACTTACAGGACGACCTATTAGACGAAAAGAACACCTACGAAAACAACAACCTTTGAGAAAACCAAGTACAAGCGTCAACTCTGATTCACATTTACGATATACCAATCATTGCCATCATCGACACAGGTGCAAATATTAATGCTATGTCTGTGTGTGTATATAAAAAGGTGTGCTCTGTAACAAAAATTCCTTCACTTTCTGTACGAGAATGTACTGTATCCGGAGCAGTAGGCTCCCTAGTACAGAAGGTTAGCTTGCAAGTACAAGCAACAATACAATTTAAATCCGACTATATACAGTGCACATATTTAGTAGTAAAGAACCTGTCAGTGCCATGCTTGTTAGGAATGGCCTTTCTACGAAGAAATCGTGCCATCATTGATTTAGCTGAAGGTAAGTGCACGTTAAGACTAAATGATAGGACACTGGTCATACATCTAATGAGAACCAAAGTCAGGATAACCAACCTGGAACGTAAAGTAAAAATACGTCGAATTTCTGACAGGCAACATTACCACCGTGCGGTTGACGAGTTCAGTGACGTCAACAATGACCCTGACTTATTACCAACTGCCGACGAGTTACGCATAAAAATTGTGGAAACAGACGGACTCGACGACAGACAGAAGTATGAACTACATGACCTATTATCAACATTTGTGAACATTTTTTCCAGAAAACCAGGTATCATAGCAGACTATGAATTTAACATGAGAGTGAAACCCCATGATACTTTTTGCAAAACAACCTCTTCAGTTCCGCAGTCCCGTAAAGAAGCCGTCAAACAAGAAATACGTAAAATGCTTAAGTGGAAAATCATAGAACTGTCCGACTCTCCCTACAGTAGCCTGTTGTTACCTGTTTTCAAACACGATGGAAGCGTCAGACTTGTCTTGGACGTAAGGAATATTAATAAAATCATCATTCCAGTATGCACAAGACCAGAACCACTGGAGGAACAACTAAAAAAATTCCATAGTGTGAGGTTCTTATCCCCAATAGACCTCCGAAGTAGCTATTGGCAGGTGAAACTATCATCACCATCAAGGAAGTACACAGCCTTTGTCTTTGCTGGCAGATCCTATCATTTTCGTGTAGTACCTTTCGGTGTCAACATTAGTTCTGGTGTTTTTATTGCAGCACTTGATCATGTGCTAGGACCAGAGTTACTTGACCAAGTCACCGTCTATGTTGATGATTTACTGATAGCAACGACTTCCTGGGAAGAACATTTAACTCTCCTACAAAAGATCTTTCAAAGATTCTGTGATTTTGGTGTTACTGCAAATTTACAAAAATCCAAATTTGCCAAAAAAGAAGTCAAGTTTTTAGGACATATAATTTCTTCGGAAGGAATCTCACCTGATCCCAGCAAGTTAACAGCAATAGAAAATTTCCCTGTGCCTTGCACTAAAGGGCAACTAAAAGGTTTCATTGGATTAGCTTCATTCTTCCGTCGCTTCATTCCGAATCAATCAGTGAACAATCCCGCATTGTTAAATTTGCTCAAGAAAAAATCCACTGGATGTGGACTTCTGAATGCCAAAAAGCCTTTGACAAGATCAAAGAAGCTCTTCTAAAGAGTAACATTTTAAGTCATCCAAATATGAGTTCAGTTTTGTAATGCATCGTTTCAAGGACTAGGTGCATGTTTATTTTAAATAGACAAAGCTGATGGGCAGGAGGAAGTCAAAATAATCAGTTTTGCCAGTCGGGTCTTAACCGAATGTGAAAGATCATATTCGGTAACCGAATTAGAGGGATTAGCCGTTGTGTGGGCTTTTCGCCGCTTTAATTACTCTATTTATGGTCACAAAATCAGAATATACTCAGATCATCAAGCACTGATCTTCTTACTCTCTTGCAAACTGTATCATCCTCGGCTTACTCCATGGTGTTTATTTCTACAAGAGTATGATTCTGAAATTATTTATGTAAAGGGCAAGAATAACATTATTGCCGATGCCTTGTCACGTATGCCGGAAGGATTGCCGGAGCCTACTGAATTAATAGAACAGATTTCTAATCACAAAATCCTTCTTATGAAAGATCCTCTACATCGGAGTTACTTTTTACGTCTTTGCCGTCAAATGAATACTCTTCAAGACACAGATCGCAATTGGCTAGAAATTAAACAGCTTCTTCAAAACAACCCTGATCACTCGTCCTCAAAATTTTATAAAGTACACAATGGAGTTTTGTTTCACCAAACTTCTCTGTTGACAGGAAGGTGGTGTGTCTGTATTCCTAAAGATTATGTTGAACATCTCATTTGGTACACTCACCTCTCCTGGGGTCACTATGGCCCAGACAAATGCAAACGCAAGATATCAACATACTGCTATGTACCTAATCTTCACAAGAAGGTGCACCAATTATTAAGAAATTGTTCCATTTGCCAAAAGGCGAAACCTTTCAACTTGTCAAATGCCTTACCATTAAACCCGATACGTACAGAAAGACCAAACCAAATCGTCAGTTTGGGTTATGCAGGTCCACTTCCTCAGGGAAGAGGAGGTTTGAAGTATCTGGTCGTATTGTTAGATCTTTTTACCAAACACGTGAGACTCTATGCAATGAAGTTATCTAATATACTTCCACTAATTAGACGTATTGGGAAAGACTATTTTTGTCGCTTTGGCAAGCCTGAAGCCATGTTACCTGATAACGCATCAACTTTCGTGGGGAGACGATGGAGAAATTTCCTTGCAACCAACAACATCAGACAAAATTTGATATCCCGGTACCGACCGCAAAGTAATCCCACAGAAAGAGTATTCAAAGAGTTCAATCGTTTCATACGAACGTATATTCCAAACCAGCAGACACAGTGGATTGATTTCGTCACACCCTTTGAAGAGATTGTTAATAATTTACCTCACACATCAACTGGTTTCACACCATCAGAACTAGTCTCTAAACGACTAGAAGGAAATGAATGGGTAGACCCCATCCCAAAATTACAACACCCTGAAGTAACATTAGACGACAAGTTAAGACAAGCTCTCATATCTTTAATCACTCATGCCAATCTAAGAAAAAAGGCGCATGACAAACACATTAGCAAAGTCTTATCGTATCGTATAAATGAACGAGTGCTATTAAGGACCCACTTCGAACCATCTTTGATTCATCATAAGAATCGCAAGTGGCAGCACCTGTACGAAGGACCATATATTATATTAAGAAAGCCGCACATTGGTTGCTATCTATTAGCTGACCCTGTATCTGGACGAATAAAAGGATTGTTTCATTACGCAGACTTGAAGAAATACCGAGTCAACCATTGAAAATATCTGTTGAGTTAAGCTGCTAAAATAAAATATACACACACTATAAGTTGTCATACTATGTGTGAAGTACTAACATATGTAAGAGTAATGCACAGGACTAACACCCTGTCGACCTGCCACAACAAGATAAGTAATTTATATGAGCACCTGAAGTAAAACACATTTATTGTAGGAGAGCAAGATTTGCCTTAGATGTAAGTTAGTCTTAAGTTAATTGAGCCATGAACGGCCACAGCCGAAAGAGCTGACAAATAAATATTGTAGTAGGGACGTGCTAAGTGCCACCTGTTACCACTAATTTTAAGTATAGCAAAGCTCTCTCCTCTTGAATGAAATAAATTAAAATGATCATTCAGACCAGAATGATTGCTCATAGGTAAAAAAAAAAATTATTAAGGTCGCTTTCTCTAATGAGGTAAATGTTATGTTATGCATAAGGAGTGTGTGACAACAAATTTTATGAGACCACCTATGAAATGCAGCAGGCAAAAAACAGCAGCTTAGCATATAAGAATCAAGTAAGTCAATAACGATCCAGGTAGCAGGAAAGAAGTGCGCAACTCAATTATTTTATTATAATACGGAGAAAACCGTATACGCTCATAACAATTTTTCGGCATAGTGTAGCTGAAATACTTAGAAATATCATTTATAAATAAACTAATTTAGTACTAGAAATATCTATTTCAGGTCCTCGAGATACGACGATTTTTTTTTTAGAAAACCAATTTTACGATACGTGGAACAGAAGATAGTTAACAGACACAGTTCACTGCTAATGCATGGTTTAAGTAATTTTAGATATGCATAGAAAATTGTTTAGAGCTGGGTCAGACGACACTGAAACTACTGTATCGATTTAATTATACTATTTATCACGAAAAACTAAGGTGATAATAATTCATGTTAAGGGGCTATGCTTATTCTCCGCAAATTGCGAGTTCAATTAAGATTTGTTATGTGCAGTTGCACGACAGGTAACACCAAGCTTCCCAATTTCCCTAATGGTAGTCTGAACACGAACTGTTCATCACGTAAACGAAGCCACATTGACTATGCCTTCAAACTAACGACGTAATAGAGAGAAAATAAAAGAGCTGAACTTGAGAAAAGAGTAACTATTGTAAAAAGAAAAGAATAACAAGATTTCGAACAAAGTGTAAACCTAAAGTGCCTTGGAAGCACAAACTACGAACAAGAGACACGCTTTTCATCAGGCCTTGTAGTCACAGAGACTAAATATTCCTTTGTAAATAATTTTTAGACATGGTATGTATACTAAATGTTAACTGTACTTTGTAGTAATAATGCAGTCAGTAATAAATGGACACGTATATGCTGCTGCGTGTGAACCGACTATAGACAAGTAATTAATGATCACGTATAAAAGTGGTGCGTGTGAACCTTAACATGACGACCAAATAAATGTGAACACGAATTAATAATAACGCGTGAACTGAAAAGATGATAACTCCAAGGACACCTGTGCAATACCGCGTGTGAAGTAATGTTATTTGTACTTGTAACACGAAACCACGATGTACAAAGCCGAAGAGTGAAAGTGAATAAGTGTTGTACTTACCACAAACGGTACTGTACGCCTTTCCACGGACACATTCTTGAAACAGCTGCGGAAGTCGCCGCATCTGGCTGCTTCCGAAATCCAGAGTCGATGAAAAACTTTGTAAAAGCCCACACCACGTCTAGTAGACACCAAACGCTCTGCTTCTCGCAGAATACTGCTGTTAGCGTTGTGGAACTGTCAAGTTATTATCACGTGATTGTGACCAACGGACTTAACACTGTACGCTGAACGCTCAACAATCAATTTTTCTTTGCACAACGAGCGCGGATGCCAAACGTGTTTGAAATGCATTCAAAATAAAATATGATAAAGCCATGAATCAAGCACTCATGTACCTTGTGAAATTATAGAGACACTAATCGGAAGCGTCTTAAGCTCGATTTTGACAATTGCTACAGAATTTACTGACAGGCCGAGTAATGACGAATACGTGTCGAACCAAATAAAACCAGAAAAATAGATAAATATGAGAACTAAGCATCCCTAAGAGAATGAGACCTTATGTTCATAAACAATTGTTATCCTTAGCTAACACAATTTTCTTTTAGACTAAGTTACTAGTAAGTAAGCACATTCTAATACAGATTTTTTCTGTATATTTCATGTACGAAAACATACATGGAAGCACGGACATGTGTCAAGTGACATAGAGACCGCCACCATACGGCTCAACATTATGCAGAACCAATCTTCCAGTTCCTGACCCACGACGTATTTCCAACGCAGCATCACACCCCGACAACTGCTCCAACTTCCACAGTGAAAGTTATGCCCTACTTTTACTCCACTGTGAAAGTGTAATTAATTTCCCCACTCAAGTGCAGTGCTATCATTTATACCCGAAGTTCTATCACTCCCAGTGGAACTCATACCTACCCAAGTGTAGTGAAACATTTTTTTTTTTTTTTGCAGATCATGAAAGCCACAAATAAGTAAAATGCTACGCATTTACTGCAAGAAATCTTCCACGAAACAACGGCAAAAATATTCCTGTAATACGTCATTGTAAAACAAGAGTGTCAATTTTTTGTAACATATTTTTTCCACGAGTGCACACAGCACCCAGACTTCCTGCGAATATTTCTTTGTTATTTTTTAATAATTATTATGCCATGTATAATGTATCTATGTATGTGTATCTTTATCTTAATTTCATTATCTTTTACCGAGAAATGAACATTTTTTATCCTTGTACAATACATTAGAAAGAGCACAGTTCAATTGCCATGTAGTTACCCTATGGACAAATTAATATCAATTTCAGTCGTACGAATATACTTACCTGATGCTCTGTATGTTAACCACTTTGCCTGATGTAGTGTGTATAATCTATTGTAAAGAATTTTTGCAAGTAATACTAACTTGTTTCACGAAAGTAACGATATCACGACTACGCGTGAGTCGCGATGATCCTGACGGAGTCATCGCTCCTCACGCGGGAAGCAATGTGATATTATTGGATTTCAGACATTTTGCATATGAGAAAAGGACAGCCATCGAGCTGTAGTTCGTAATGATACTGAGCATGACAACGCGAGAGTAAAGAAACGAAATCTGTTTATAACGGGCGCCTATACCAAGACGCGCGGCCAGCGTTTAAAAGGTACTTTTAAACACTGTGACTCTCTGGGCGCAGATATTTAAAATCATTGCCGCAGCGCTTGATAGCAAGAAGCTGCGAAACAGAAGAAAGAACAATTTATCATTTGTTAGGATAATTCTAGTGTCTTTATAGTTAGTTGTACTTCTGGTCGCCGATATGTTAACATGTACTTCATTACCTTTGATGTTTGGTCGCCGACTTGTTAAGACGTGTTGTGTAGCACCGCCACAAGCTATATTTCATTTAGTGTGAAAAACCACCTTATCACCAAGAAAAAAAAACGCTTTTGTAAACCTTGTGACGATAGAAAATACTTACCAGGACATTTAATTTTTACAAAATATCACACATACAAAAGCAGCTATTGTTGGACTGCTCCATGTATGAGAAAAACATAAAAATGTAAGTTTTGTATTCATTGTAAATTTGTTAATGTTAATAGTTTAACGCCTTTGTTCTTTGAGAATATATTGATGCTTCACTGTACAGAAAATCTATGCTTATTCTTTTCTTTAAATTAACCACAAATAATGTTTATGTTTAAATGAACTTTGTTACAGGTTCGCTCATTATCGCAGTGTCTCGACTATATTTGGGAGACCATTAATGTGTTCAATTTCCGATCTGACAACTTTTTTTACAAAATTTCACTGTTTTGCATTCATTTCCAATTTTTTTTAATATTCAAATAGGTCCCTTTGGTAATTTCATTGAAGAGTCTGATTGCGTGAAAGTAATCCGGATTAAGAGGTCATTTGAGAAACAATTTTTGATCAAATAAATCAATGCGTACGTCTCCTGAACACAATCGAGAACCGACGCATCAGCGATCATTCATTAATATTTCTCTCTTACCAAGTCGTACCAAAAAACGACCAAGGAGAACTGCCGTGAGTACGCAATCTCGTGTTAATGGTTGCATTCTTTATCTTGTCGGCAAACATTGCCATAAATTATCACCATCAATGTTACATTTGGTTAAATGTGAAAAGCAAAACCTTTTAGCGCTAGACACACCATACCATCACGCCGGGGGATACCCCAGTAAGGCGTTGACGAATACACGCTTCCAATGTTCGTTCACCGCGATCTCGCCAAACACGGATGCGACCATCATGATGCTGTAAACAGAACCAGGATTCATCCGAAAAAATGACGTTTTGCCATTCGTGCACCCAGGTTCGTCGTTGAGTACACCATCGCAGGCGCTCCTGTCTGTGGTGCAGCGTCAAGGCCAACAGCAGCCATGGTCTCCGAGCTGATAGTCCACGCTGCTGCAAACGTCGTCGAACTGTTAGTGCAGATGGTTATTGTCTTGCAAACGTCCCCCTCTCTTGACCCAGGGATCGAGACGTGGCTGCACGATCCGTTACAGCCATGCGCATATGATGCCTGTCATCTAGACTGCTAGTGACATGAGGCCATTGGGATCCAGCACGGCGTTCCGTATTACCCTCCTGAACCCACCGATTCCATATTCTGCCAACAGTCATCGGATCTCGACCAATGTGAGCAGCAATGTCGCGATACGATAAACCACAATCGCGATAGGCTACAATCCGACCTTTATCATAGTAGGAAACGTGAGGGTACGCATTTCTCCTCCTTACACGAGGCTTCAGAACCACGTCTCACCAGGCAACGCCGGTCAACTGCTGTTTGTGTCTGAGAAATCGGTTGGATACTTTCCTGATGTCAACACGTTGTAGGTATCGCCACCGGCGTCAACCTTGTGTGAATGCTCAGAAAAGCCAATCATTTGCATAACACAGCATCTTCTTCCTGTCGGTTAAATTTCGCGTCTTTAGCACGTCATCTTCGTGTAGTAGCAATTTTAATGGCCATTAGTGTATTATTATACTTGTGTCGGCCTGGTTCCTGCGGCGTCCGTGGAGTGATACATTGTATACAAGTAAGGTGGCAAATTGCGTTGATTGTACTGTGACGGTGAACCCAGCTGACTTGAGAAGATTGTAGGGTTAATCTATATTGTTTACATAGATACTC
The DNA here is from genome assembly GCF_021461385.2 of Schistocerca piceifrons. NCBI lineage: Eukaryota > Metazoa > Arthropoda > Insecta > Orthoptera > Acrididae > Schistocerca > Schistocerca piceifrons. The sequence continues at coordinate 956,498,153 of NC_060138.1, forward strand.
ACGGTTTTTGTAAGGACTTTAACGATGGTACAAAGAACAGCTTCATTTTTAGAACGTTTTACAATTTTGTTTCATTGCCTGGTTACTTAATAAATGTTTTAAAGAGCCACTCTGAAATTATTGGACCCTGTTCCCTCTTCACTCCTATATATACAACAATAAGAGCCAAATGGAAAAATCTGTTACGAGATTTTGTTATCCATGGCAATTATTACCGGGACTATTATGCTCCTGCATTCCAGCGTGGGACTTACTTACCGAGAAACAATTCATATGAATGCTTGAAGTTGCTTTGATGTGCTGGTCACTGTTCTCTTTTTACTTTTTGATTGTATTTTGAGCGCACGCTGTTGTTACTAGGCGCCTCTACATTACATTACGTTTACATGTAAGTTTATCCACGGACCTGTGCCACTTTCTAATGTAATAAATTCTGAAACAAAGTTGTAACAGTGAAAACTTTTGAAGTAGTAAAATGAAACAGCTGCAGCCGTCCTTGCTATGTTGTTCATTACATAGCAACGAGTTTCGGTGACTCAGTACATCATCTTCGGGCCTTGACTTACGCTGCGGAGGCTACGTCCTGAAGATGGTGTACTAAGTCAGTGAAACTGGTTGCCATATAAGAAATAACACCGAAAGGACGGTCGCAGGTGTTACATTTTATTACATAAGTCAACGGTCGAAGGCCCACAAACCTTCAGTCAGAAGGAAATGGCTCTGAGCACTATGGGACTTAACTTCTTAGGTCATCAGTTCCCTGGAATTTAGAACTAATTAAACCTAACTAACCTAAGGACATCACACACATCCATGCCCGAGGCAGGATTTGAACCTGCGAGCGTAGCGGTCGCTCGGTTCCAGACTGTAGCGCCTAGAACCGCTCAGCCACACCGGCCGGCTCAGTCAGAAGATTGGACATGCAAAAAATCCCTTCTGGCACAGAGGAATATAGAACATTTTCCTCAATATCACAAAACGAGTGAAACTTGTGGCATTCCAACACATTGAGCAATTAGTAAACGAAACCAACGAGAGACTGCAAATGGATTTATGTTTCAGGGAGAAGAAAAAAAAATTGATGTCTACCAGTGACAATGTAATTTCGTCAGAGAAGCCAAGGAACACGATAAATCAGTTGAACGGTATGGGAAGTATCTTGTAAAGACTTTTATAAAATGAGTGTAAGCAACTGGAATGTAGCGCGATTAAATCAAGGGATGTATAGGGAATTAGATAGGAAATGAGAGACTAAAAGAAAAACATGAGTTTTGTTATGTGGACAGAAAAATATCTATGAATGGCCGAAGCAAAGATTGTATACGGTACAGATTAAGAACGGTAAGAAATGTTTCATCTGAAGAAGAGAAATCTGTGAACCTCGAAGATGAATTTGAGTTTGGGAAGTTTCGTGCTTGTAGCCTTATACTAAAGTGAAATGTGCATGATAAACAGATACGGCAAGCAGAGAACAGAAGCTTTTTAGATGTGATGCTATAGAAGAATGCTGAAGACCATATGGGTAGATCAGAGTACTTAAAGAGAATGTAATGAATCGCATAGAATGGAATAGAAATTTATAGCACATGATTTAATGAAGGGGTTAGCAGACAAGACAAAATTTGATGCATCGAGGAACAGTGAATTTGGTTATTGAGGGAGATACAAGAAGAGAGGGGGGGGGGGAGGTGGAATTTTTAGGGAGTTCAGGCTTCAATACAGTAAGCAGATTCAGAAGGAAGTAGGTTGCACCTCTTTTCCTTTTTTTCTTGAGTCATTATTCCTCTGACTGCTTTAATACTGCCCGTCACGAATTCCTCCCCTTTTTCTACCTTGCAACCTTAGTTATTTGCTAAATTCACGCCAATCTCGGTCTGCCTCTCCAGTTTTTACCATGTATAGCTCCCTCTAGTACCATGGATATCATTCCTTGATATCTTAACTGTTGGTCTATCATCCTGTCCTTTTTCTTGTTTGCCACATATTTCTTACTTCGCCATTCTTCGGAGAAGCTACTCATTCCTCATTTTATCAGTCCAGCAAATTTTCTACATTCTACTAATTTTCAACATTCTTCTTCTGTAGCACCACAGCTGAAATACTTCGTTTCTCTTTTGTTCAAGTTTTCCTGCAGTCCATGTTTCACTACCATACAATCCTGTGCTCCAAACGTGTATTCACAGAAATTTCTATCTGAAATTGGCCTATGTTTGATACTCGTAGATTTCTCTTGGCCAAGAATGCCCTTTATGCTACAGCTAATCAGCTTTCTATGTTGTTCGTGATCCGTTAATCACTGGTTATTTGCTCTCTGGATATCAGAATTCCTTATTTCGTCTGCTACGTGATCCCCAGTTCAGAATGAATGGTTCGGATGGCTCTGAGCACTATGGGCCTCAACTTCTGAGGTCATCAGTCCCCTAGAACTTAGAACTACATAAACCTAACTAACCTAAGGACATCACACACATCCATGTCCGAGACAGGATTCGAACCTGCTACCGTAGCGATTGCGCGGTTCCAGACTGTAGGGCCTAGAACCGCTCGGACACCCCGGCCGGCCACAGTTCTGAGGTTAAGTTTATGTTACTTCTCATTACTTTCGTCTTTTTTCCAGTTACGCTCTGTCAGTATTCGGTACTCATTAGATGGTTCATTCCATTCAACAGATCATGCAATTCTTCTTCATTTTCAGTGAGGAGAGCCAACCATCATCCAATCCTATCATTGATATCCTCTCACCTTGAATTTTAATCTCACTCTTATTTCCGTCATTGCTTTTCAGATGTATAGGTTGAACAATAGGGGAGAAACACTGCATTCCTGTCTTACGTACTTTTTAGTCCGAGCACTTCGTTCTTTGCAGTTTTATTGTTCTCTCTTCGCTCTTGTACGTAGTGAGTATTACCCGTCTTTCAGTGTAGCTTACTCCTATTTTCTCAGAATTTCGAACATCTTGCCTCATTTATGTTATCGAACACTTTTTCCACGTCGGAAAATATTGTGAAGTTTTCCTCATTTTTCTTTAGTCTTGTTCCATTATCAACTGCAACTTCAGAACTGCCTCTCGTCCTTTATCTTTCATAAATCCGTACTGATACACACTGAACAGTTTGCTGCAGTTATACAGAATCGACAGCCATGCGAAGCTAGCAAAGAACAGACTGTGTGGAGAGCTGTATCAAAGGAGTCTTCGAACTGAATACTACTAAAACAGCTACAAAACCATACAGGTTGCACTCGAAATGTTTGATATTAGTATACAGACTGAAAATGATGAATGGGAGGCTAGAATATTTTCATTAGCTCTTATATGCAGTTACGTATCTTTCATTCTTCCTTTGAGGATTTGTGAAGGACGTGACACAGAATAACTGCTCCAGGAGGAACCCCCACCCCAACTCTGGCTGCCAATTGCTATCTCAATCGGCTGTCAGCGGCTAACCCCTGCGGCGAACATCGCACCTCCCCGCACCACTGGCTGCTAATCCGCACGCGCGATGCGGCAGTCCGACCCGCTGTCACAGCTAAGCCCCGCCTCTGTCCGGCCCTGCCGCCGGAAGGATCTTCTTTATCTACCGGCGGCGGCGCGCGGCGTGTTCTTCTGTGTGTCGCCTTTTTCTCGCTTCCCTTTCCTTGTACCTGCAAAGAGCCGTAATCCCCAGTATTAGAGCCCAAACGTCGGGATCGTCGACGCGATTTATTTATTTCGCCGGATTTTTAGGCTGCTACTGCAGCCAGTCTGCAGAGCAGGTAGTAGCCATCTTTGCTCCTCCTGTGGAGTTCAAGCAAAAGCTTCCGGCCCAGAGGGAGGTTTTGCGGACCACCGATAACATCTGAAATGATACAGGGACCAGGACATTCCACTTAGCGTGCTACACTCCGTTTCGATCACTCAATAAATTTACATAAACAGGAATGTCATTTGAATGTTAAGGAGACGTGAATATGAAACAGGCTTTAGGCACGGAATTATTATGCGACGACCTTGACAAGCTGCCGTAGTGGCCTATTTATAAATGAACGCCTATTATCTGCAGTTCCTTTGAGTCATAAAAACTAGAATCAATTTCGAGCACTACGACACTGAGCGTTATAGAAGCCATTTCTGCTTGCTATTACGAGGGATACATTCCTTTTACACGCTATTGACCTATTACTCTGAGTCATGAAAGCTGCCCCAGTTTCAGTGAAAAGCGACTTGTGAGAACAGAAACGGTGTTGCTGGCAGGAAGATGTACTAACAGGCAGTAAAGTAGTTGAGGCTTTCCCCAGCTCGAGGAGCCATTTCACTTTCAAGTATCCTCCGCATTACATTAACCTATGTCGGTCACGAAGCTGTACGTGTGGATTGCATGTACGAAGCTGTCGTTTTAACATTGTTACAATAATGTGGTGGCATTCTTTCCTTCTCAGTAAAGATAACTAATCGTCAGTGTACATTATTCACTGTCCTCCCCTCAGACATCCATTGCTGACTCTCGACATGAAGTTTTGAAATGGTTTCGTAAGATTGGTAATGGACCACAACAGAGCAGACGTACAGCAGTACCAGTCGAAATCTTCAAGAATATTGGTAGAATTGGTGGGTCACTACTATTTACCTAACTTGGAGAACTGGGGTCTATACAATTACAATTTTACAGGATAAGAATACAATTACAAATGTAAAGAAAGAAAAGAATGTAGTAAAGAACGTGATAATAAAAATAACATTTTTAGTAATACAGGCTTTAGAAAAAGAATAGAAATAAGCATATACATGAGTATTACAAGAAGTATGATGTAAGTAAACAAATGAAAAATGAGAATGTCAGTAGAACCATTAACTTGACACATGAATATTAAAAGAAAACATAACAGAATAAAATCTGAACATCTCCCTAAAAACAGATATTAGGTTTGATGATAAAAATATTCGTAATGACAGTGAATGCTGCCGATTATTAGAAGGAAAAGAAATTCTACCAAGTTTATCGTATCAGGTAAACACAAATGGATAGGAAGAACACAGAGACACAACGGTGCTCATAAACGTATCAGAATAACACATAAGGAAAAGACAGATCTGTTTTCAAGTTTAAATGTGTCTGAGTGTAAGTGTAAGTGCAACATTTGATACTTCTGTACCTGTGGTGTGCATTTTATACTTGTGTTTCATTTTTTCTTTTCAATAGTATTCTTCATGCTCATACCTCTTTTACTTTGAAGCAAAACTACTTCATTTCCAACCAAAATTTCATTATATTCGCGCAGACCTCTCTTACTTCACCATTTGTTTCCACAAAAATCCTATCTAAGCATGTGATGAGTATTTATACTTTCAACCAGTGCTTATACTTCCGTGTTTTTCTTACCTCATCATTCGTTTCCAAGAAAATCCTACCTAAACCTGTTGTCACTGTATCCATCTTAAATCTGTTCATTTCCTCTTTCAAAATAATTCTTCCTTATTATACCATACTCTTTGGCCAGACCTTTTCGTTGTCTCTTCTCAATTTATTTCTTCCCAACTCACCTCATTTACTTATATATCCTAGCCCCTCTTGAGCTAACTTAAATCTATTGATCTCAGATACATAAACTAGAGAACAAGGCAATGCAGCAGCACAAAATATTAACACAAATGACAATGACAAAAATGCAAATTAGCAAAGCAAGCAGCAGCATATCTAAAATAGCAAAGCAAATACAACATTACAACTAATAGAAGGCAATATGCAGCAACCAAGAAAAATAAATATGTGGCAAAACTGGCTTAGCACAGTGATACAAAGTAAAGTCCAGTGGGACACTGCCTGACAAGTAGCAGCAGCAAATGCAGTAACTTATACCTAAACATGACAAAGCACAAGCAGAAAAAATATTACAGTAAATACAGCAGTGTAGATAAGGGAAATGTAGGTGTAAGCTAACAATAGCATGTGTACATCTGTGTTCATCGAAATTATGCAAAGCTCCAGCACAAGGAACAAGATCTATACTATTTCCCATGTAAAATGCAGTGGTTCTATGTCACATCTTAACACTAAAGTGGTGCACCACAAAAACGTATTCTACCAAAAAAAAAAAAAAAAAAAAACAAGTTCTAGAAAAGAAAATTATAAATGCAGTTCCTGTTACGTGTCCCTTCTCCTTCTTATTGTTCTTTCCTGTCCATGTGCTCTTTTTAAAAAAAAATGTATCATAAACGTATTATTTACTGGATCTGTTGACAGAAAGTGCTCACATTAGCATATTCACTAAATTTTATTTTATTGAACCAATGCTGCAGCACAGCCAGAAACCAGATATCAAATAAAATAAGCTAATATTTACAAAGAAGGGCATAAAAACATGATTCAGTAGCCATGTGGCCTTTCATAAGTCAGTACAAATTCTGTCAACTCTCATAGAGACACACTTGTCATAAACAGGTGTGTAAACTTAGAATATTTCTCATCAATTCATAAGCATTTCTGTAAGTAGGACAACGTTGAAACTCCGAAGTGTAATCACATGTTTAGAAGTAGTAGTGTATGTCATGTTTGTGATATTTTCTGCAAAGAAATGTCAATAGTGAGGTCAATGGCGTCTCCTTTCTACAGCTATACGAGTGCAGCGACCTTCAAAGCAGCTGAAGTGGCACCAGTAAAGTTGAAAGGCAATACAACAACTGGCTAGCGTGCAGCCCAGTATAGCAGAACATTATGTCAATGTCATTTATACTCTTCACCAAAATATTTATGACAGCAGTTTCAGACACAATGACAGTTTCATACAAATAAAAAAAAATGTGCACGTTGAAAAATTACAGGAGAATTGTTTAGAAACTAAATATCATCAATAGCAGTGTCCAAAAATTTCTGTCAGCATTCTGGTACTAACATTCACATATTTACTCACTTTTCATAACTCTTAAAATACAGTTCTTGGTTTCCAACATTATTTTCCACAAACCAGAGTCCCTAACCCCTACTCATTATTCATAGCCTCTTTACACATATACATATTCGTCGATAGTTCTTCAACATTTCCTCATAATAAACACATAGCATAATCATATTCCTCATACAGCATCACCTTATTGATCAAAACCATATCTCAACATCATAATACACACCATCGTCGTAATTATATCATCGTAGCACATCAATCAAATCTCAAAATCGTCGTAGCTTCCTTCAATAATCTCAAAACTTCTTAAAAAATGCTCCCTGCACATTTCAATAGTGTCATATACCTCAAACATACTTAAAAATCATGATCCCATACAATATACATCACTCAAAGTCCTCGCAGTACCACAATGGTTCTGAAAATATATGTGACCAATTCACAAAATGCAGACAAAGTATAATTTCATAAATTCAAAGTAAACCATCTGTGTAATTATGTAGACATGGGTCAGAGACATAGTAAAGATGTTCATTTCTCTCTGTTAAATTACATATGAAAACTGCAGAATGAAATGTGTCACCAAAAACCTCTGTATCAATGTAGTTCAAAAATATTTCTAATAATGTTCCAGTTGCAAAAAGTAATCACTCAAATGCGCGTTATGTAACACTAAACTGTATTTCTAGCTGTAAGAAAATATCTGTCTTCGCTTGGTGGTAAAAATTTGCCATTTCTCGTAGTTATTGTAGTTGATAAGCAAAGTTCTGCAGAAATGAATGTAGTTAGTGTTATGCATATAAATGTCGTAGTTATAACGTTCATTGCCATGACCTTGACAGTACTGTACTGAAACTATTCTTCTGTTATGAAAATAAATGCCTCATTGTAGCCATGTCACAAAAGTTACTACCATAACGTGTTTTACTTTCCAGAAAAACATAGAAAAACTGTGCAGACATAAAACAGATACTGCTTAAAAGCAATAATGAAAATTGTGTCACTCTTTAGTAGCGTCGTAATATAATCAAGTAGCTGCCAAACAAATCAAATATTGTTTTATCTGTGACCTCTCAGATAGTACAATAAAAAAATTCTTTTCAAGTAAACCAATATGTTGCTGTAAACCCTCATTAGCAGTAAATGTTCCATGAATGTGAGCATTATAGTCATGTCATAATCGTGGAACTCGTAATCGTGCAATTTACAAGCCAAGATGTACTCCCGCCAACCAATACTATTGAAAGCCAATCTTCAAATTTCCAAGTTACTGACTTACCCTTTTTCTCTAAACTTATTTCAGCGTCGTGAAGTTTGAATTTGCTTTATACTGATTCAAAAAATCTATACCTAATATAATCTCCATCGACAACAATGGAACAATAAGAAAATTTTTAATAAGTGCGTTACTTTGACAAAAGAATTCTAAGTTAGTTTGTTAATGTACATCTACACTTTTTCCGAAAATTGCAAACTGTAATTTAATTTTAAGTAAAGGAAGTGTGGGACAATCATTCGATTCGTTGCATTTACTGAAAGCTGTTTCACTATTCAAGTACTGCCATAAATTTTATTTAATTTGTTGTGATATGAATTACATGATATGCAGTGTCGTTCTGTTTCATGTCATATTCCTGGCGTAAAATGTCCGTTATGTCTTCCATTCTCACATAATTGATAGTCATGGTAGCTACATCGTCAGCCTAATAAGCACGATTCATCGCTGCCTCCAGTGCGAGTCATTGTCTATTATCTCTTGGTTGTTGCGCAGCGCTACTGGGATTTGGAAGCCTAATTTTTACAAGTTCAACTTGTTGAGAGGGCACTGCCCCACTTGAATCACGCAAGTTCTGATTAAATTGAGGTCTGTTGCCATGACTATAGGGTCTATCGTCTTGTCGGTAATTTCTGTAATTTCTTTCTTGCCGATTAGGTCGTGGAGAACATGTCCCGGAATCATAATTACAGGGTGGACTGTTGCGTCTGGTCAGTTTGTGTCCCTTGACAAAAATTATTCTGATTTCCAGATTTTCCATTTCTACAGTTGTCTCCATCATAGTCAATCCTATGGAAATGTGACCTGTCTCTGTAATTATTATTATTCTGTCAATGATTATCATACGTGGTGTCTGTTTTGGCCACAACTTGCGTTACAGCTGCAGACTTGTCGTGTATGGTTATTTTCTCTGTCGCCACGAATTTGTGATGGTTGTGACCTATAATTGTTGTTGTTTTCCTGTTTTCGCATCATGCGATTGTCCGTGTCGATTTCGAGTGCTTGCAAAAGTCCCTGAAAAGCTTCGATATCATCTTTACAACGTCCAGCAAAAATAGTATGTCTTAAGTGTTCAGGCAATTTAATTAAGCAAATGCGAATAATTCCAAAGGGCTGTATATGTTTGACAAATACCGATTCTTGTGTAAGATATCTTCTTTACAGGGCTGGAGGTTTCAGACTGTCAGAAATGCTTCATAATTAAAATACTGTGTTTATCTTATGTAGTCTGAGGCCGATAAACAGAAAGGAAGGCATGATAAAAATCTGCTTCACTCTGACAGTCGCGAGTAACCTGTCGCATTCTTACAGCTGGTTCATTTTCTAAATAGCCACACATAAATTCTAACCTATGCCCTAATGACCAACTAGGAAGAATACAATGAGAAAATTGATGAAGCCAAGCTTGAGGATATATGTCATTACTAGAATTATTGGAATTATATTCTTAAATTTACGCGTTGTGATGAAGGGCTTATAGTCAAAGTCATCGTATCGCCAAGTCGAAAATCGGTCATTGTTAAGTCGTGTCGGCGGTTCCACTACAAGGCTCGGTGCACCCTGCCGACTTCTTTCAAGATGTCCAAAATACTTTGTATTATTACCGTGCGACTTATCCGTATTTATAAATCTCTCTTCTCGTGTCGGAGAGCGAGTATCCTTTGAAATATGTAATTCTTGTATCACCTGTGCCAGCCGATCTTGTACTTCCTGTATTTCTCTTTTGTGTTGCATATTAATTTGTTTCTGACTCTGTTTAAATTTCCTAATTTCCTCGTACTCCTAGGTGCCAGTAAATGCAACACGCATTGCATCATTCAAAGCATCATCTACCTTCGTAAATAAATTGGTTAACTTATGCGAATGTTCGGCTGTTTTTTCCGATAATGTGCAGATTTCCTCCGTGTGTTTTCCTGAGCCAAGTTTTAGAGTGTCCATTTGTGTCGTAATCGTATTTCATGTGTCCTTTAAGATTTCCTGATTTTTTACAAGTGGTACAAATGTATCGTTAAATGCAACAGAGTCAGTTTTAGCCTGCAAGGTGTTGTGACTTTCGTGTACAATAAAAAGGGCGTCAGTGATGTTTATGTTGAACGCAATTCCAATTTTCTGTACAGGTTCCGGAACTCTCGGAACCGAGGTATTGCAAAATTTCTTTTGATGTGCCTATTCCCAACCTAAAAATAACCCATAAGTGTGTTTGGCTAAAAAATAAAAGAAAACGCCCACTGAGGATCCACAACTGTAGTGAAACATGTTTGTGTGTTGAAACAATAATTTGTGTAGCTGCAAAAATGGCGGAATTTGCTGTTTACTGGAAGTAATTGTGATCTTAACCTTGAATCAAGTGTTTATTGATACACCGAGTTCCTATCGTTGCGCGAAGTAAGCTCTTTTCACTCTATCTATTTAATATTGTCAAATTGGATTATAAATCATCTTTTGGGTCCAAACTTGATGTAGAAAACAGCACTTACTCAGGGCATTGGTTCAAATGGCTCAGAGCACTATGGGACTTAACATCTATGGTCATCAGTCCCCTAGGACTTAGAACTGCTTAAACCACTCTGACCTAAGGACAGCACACAACACCCAGTCAATACGACGCAGAGAAAATCCCTGACCCCGCCGGGAATCGAACCCGGGAACCCGGGCGCGGGAAGCGAGAACGCTACTCAGGGCATTATTCTGAATACATACTTTCATGTACTCGGAACATACAAGAAAGACAGCTGGCCTAGAATGATAAACTTGCTTAGGTATAGTCAAAGCTCATGACTCACTTTAGGATATCAATGTATGGACTGTATGTCTGAATACTGTCGGAATCACTCCCGAATTAGGTGAGATATAAGATGGAAAATTATTGACGGATGCCTTTATATTTTCGGATTATAATCATCAACATAACCTGATTCCATGGCTGAATTGTCAGCGCGACTGGCTTCCATGAGAAAAACACGAAGTTAGATGTCGTCAAAGCTAAGAGTTTTTCCATTTTAGTAGTACTGGAAAATGGCCCGCTGAGCCTCTTGATGCCAAATAAGTAGCAACTTGTGTGAGAAATAGCGGGACCTAGTATGTAGTATGGTAACAGGAGGAAGAGCAATTTTGTTGACGGCATACTCCACCATATTGCATCCGAATTACGTCATATGGCAGAGGATGACGTGGTGGACGGTCGGACCGCGCGGTACTAAAGGCCCGATCGCGAAGTGCTTCACCCCCATTCGTTAGGCATTGGGAAGGCGAAGAGGACAGGAAGAGCGAAATTACAGTGACTAATTATCAGCCGGGTGATATTTGTTATGAAACTCCTGGTGGTTCGTACTCCTTTGTACCAAGACTACCTTCAAATAGCTAGTTGGCTGATAGCGTAGTTCCTCTCTTTGAGATTGTTTGTAAACTTCCCGTCCAGAACTACTTGTCTACTCCCTTCTCATTGCAACTTTAGTAGTTTGCCAACACAGCCATGCTTCTGGTTTCATTAAAAGTTTCCTTCGAACAGTGTACAGCGTTCCGCAGTACTGTGGTCCCCATCCCACGGAACTCTGCCGCTTCGATGTGGCACTCTGCCCTCTACACGCAACGCTTGTTTAATTCATGCGGCGGTGGCGTTCGGTAACCTCCTGCCGGAGGGAGGTCGGTATTTTTAGCGGATAATTCAATTCATTGGCTATTGAGGCGTAACTGAATTCCGGGCCGGGCGCCAGCCCAGGCGGCTCTCGGGCCGGTAATTAAATCCGCGCTGCCGCCGGTACACAGTTTCGCCGGTCACGACACGGTGGCCGCTCGGTTGCGGACGTCACCCGTCGCGTAATGAGCCAAACACTTTGCCCGTGCCGACGAATTCCTGCCATGAATAACACAAGGCCGCGTCTGGGAACGGGGCCACCTGATTTCCCGTTTCCTTCAAGTGAACAACCGAGACGAAGGAGAAGTCGACGACGGCCCAAGATAAGCAGTATGTGACGTGTGTGTTCGATCCTCGTTACAGACCGTACTGATAAAATTCGTTTACGTCGTTTTAGGTGACTAGAAATTTAAAGAAAAGTGTCATGCAATCTGTAGAAGTCGTTTATGTATTTATTCTCAGACTACAATATTATTTTCCATTACAAATGCAACACAAGGGCCGGCAGCTGTGGCCCCATCGGTTCTAGGCGCTTCAGTCCAGAACCACGCGGCTGCTGCGGTCGCAGGTTCGAATCCTACCTCGAGCATGGATGTGTGTGATGTCCTTACGTAAGTTAGGTATAAGTAGTTCTAAGTATAGGGGACTGATGACCTCAGGTGTTAAGTCCCATAGTGCTTAGAGCCATTTGAACCATTTTTTGCAACACAGCGAAATACAGCAAATAATATTTTACTTACTGTGCTCATACAGTATAGTAAGAAGAATCCTACTATGGTCCTACGTAAAATCGTTAAGTTTCTTTAAGACCTTCATCCAGTTACTCGTTCACCAGTCTGGTGTAGCAACTGAAGACAGCAAAAAGAGAACCGAGGTCCTAAATTTCGCCTTTAAGAAAATCTGCCAGCAAGAGAATCGTACAAAAACATAGTGTCGTGTTACCATCGCACACTCTCCCATACGTACGACATAGTAACAGGTATCCCCCGCATAGAGAAACAACTGAAGGAATAGGAAATAAATAAGTCACCAGGTCCGGATGGAATCCCAGTTCAGTACTGCCCCTTTACATAACTTGCATTTAGCGCGCAAAGTTCCAAGCGGCTGGAAAAAAGCGCGGGTAACTCTTGTATTAGAAGGGCATTACAATGGACCTGCAAAACTAAAGATCAATATCCTTAATGTCGGTTTGCTGCAGTGTTCAAGAACATATTCTGAGTTCGAATATAATAAATTTCTTTGAGGTGAAGAAGCTTATGTCTAGGAATGAGCACGGTTTTAGAAAGCATCACTCATACGAAACTCAGCTTGCCATTTTCTGACATGACATACTGCAAATTATGGACGAGGGGAAATAGGCATATTTGATATTTCTAGATATCTGAAAAGCATTGACGTGGTGCCCCACTGCATATACTCAACGAAGATACGAGCATGTAGAATAGGTTTCCAGATAAATGAGAGACTGGAAGTCTTCTTCAATAGCAAAACACGGCGAGTGTTCATCAGAGGCAAGGATGTCGTCAGCAGTGCCTCACCAGTGATGGGACCGCTATTGCCTTCTGTATGCATAAATGGTCTGGCGGACGGAGTGGGCAGCAATCAGCCATTGTTTGTTGATGATTCTGTTGTGTACGGGAAGGTGTTGTAGAGTGGCAGTAGGAGAATACAAGATGACTTAAACAAAATTCCTAGTTGATGCGATGAATGTAGAAATGTAGGAAAATGTAACTTAATGCAGGTAAGTAGGCAAAACAACGCGTAATGCTCGAATACAGCGTTATTAGAGGCCATACTTGACACAGTCACACCGTTCATACATCTGGGCGTAAAGTTACAAAGCGATATGAACTGGAACTTGCATCTCTGGATTCTCGTGGGGAATTTCTTTATTTCTCAAGTGAAGACCTGCTGCCTGTTGTTGTACAGCAGGTCGTAAATTGTCTGTTTTTACATGTTGTATCGTATATATTCAGTTTTATACTAGTATATTTTTTGCGAATTTTAAAGAAGGCTAAAATAAAAAAAATAATAATTAAAAATCTATCAGGAGGTACATATGAATGTATATATTTTTGTTGTATATTGTTGGTAACTTAGATCATGATAACACACAACATACATAATAGGCTGTGGATGTATTTTAAATTCAAATTAAGAATGAATTTCATGGAAGAAGCAAGTGATGACAATTGGACTTAGATACGAAGTGACAGTTCTACCCCTTATATCTTGTATATGTATGTTCATATCTGTTAGATAGGTTGTCTTGACTGCTGTGATAATTAATACTGTATTAAAGAATTAGGTTATAATGTGTTTCCGAACTTAAGAAAACAGTGGAGATTGGGATTTGATTTAAAATATACTAGTTAGCTGTACCAGGTGTGAGGGCTCGGTAAAACTTCGAGCCAGTCACACCTAATGCAGCGAAAGAAGACATGTCGCATATTCAGATAGTGTTAAATGCTATGATATATTATAGAAACCAGCTACATGAACAGTTACACTTTCAGATTAATTCGATTTAGTGTTGAAGAACTTAAGTTTACTTTTCCGAAGTTTGTATGGTTATCTCATCACTTCCTGTGCGTGATACAGCATCTGATTCAGTGTCTGTTTCTGTATCCGTACCGTTTATTATTTAGTGCTGATCTGCAGGGCCGGCCTCGGTGGTCTAGCGGTTCTAGGCGCTCAGTCCGGAGCCGCGCGACTGCTACGGTCGCAGGTTCGAATCCTGCCTCGGGCATGGATGTGTGTGATGTCCTTAGGTTAGTTAGGTTTAAGTAGTTCTAAGTTCTAGGGGACTGATGACCACAGATGTTAAGTCCCATAGTGCTCAGAGCCATTTGAACCATTTGATCTGCAGGGAAGGTAAATGGCGGACTTCGGCTTGATGGGAGAATTTTCGGAAAGTGTGGTTTATCTCTAAAGGACACTGCTTGTAGGACGCTGGTGCGACCTATTCTTTAGTACCGCTCGCGTGTTGGGGATTCGCACCAGGTCGGATTACACGAAAACATCGAAATTATTCAAAGGCGGACTCCTGGAGCTATTACTGGAAGGTTCATACAACACGCGAGTATGACGGAGATTCTTCGGCAACTCAAAAGGGAACCCCTAGACAGAAGCCACCATTCGTTTCGAGGAACACTATTGAGAAAATTTGAAGAACCGAGATCTGAAGCTGATTGCAGAACGAATCTACTGGTGCCAACATACATTTCACGTAAGAACCACGATGGTAGGATAAGAAAAGTTAAGTCTGATACGAAGGCAACAGGTAGTCGTTTTTCCCTCGCTCTGTCTGCTAGTGGAACAGGAAAGGAAGTGTTTAGTAGTGTTACTGGGTACCTTTCGCTCTGAATGGTACAGTGGCTTGCAGAGTATGTATATAGATGTAGACGAACGAGTGTATAGAGGATTTGTGAACATAGAGGATGTGAAATGTATTACACAGAGAAGATAACGCCATGGAGAGCAAGATCATTCGGCAGTGACGTGTGAAAAAACTGTTCCAGTACGTCTGGCAGCTTAACCGTCTTGTTACTTCTCTGGCCAAATCCCGCAGCTTGGCTCCTGATCAGTTCCATTGGGTTCATATAGTACTGGTCCAGTGGCAAATGTAAAAATGCAGCATTTGTATGATGCGCTTGATGCTGTGAAAATGGTTGTTTTTCATGTTGCTACGATACTTATCTACCAGGTCGGTATGAAACGATTGACACAGTCCAAATAAAGAGGATTTGGTTTTTCATTTTTACATTAAAAATTTATTTGTTATGTTTTCTTAATTTGAGCAATTTATGAACAGTCTTTCATAAAACATCGATAATTAAGAATTTGTATTTGAAATGATAACAGAAATTTCGCGCCCAATGTGTAAGTAGAAACAAGAAGACGTGAATTATTCGTAAAAAAAGATAATGAGTTTTATAATTACGTGATGTACGTATTTCAAATTGGACGAGAAAAAAAAATTATACCTGCGAGATTTGAACTAATGCACGAATAACAGAATATGTTTTACATTCTAATGCCCTACCGACTGCGCAACACTTTTAATTTCTGTTCATCATCTGCAGGATACAGAATGATGGAAAACTTCAAAGCCGATTATCTCAATAAATTTATGAAAAACATTAAGAACAGCATATTTATTGGCACTTTTAACCGTGTTCCACTCGCGTGTTTCATTACGGAACAGAAAGCAGCCTCCGCTTTCATACTGCACATTAACAGCTCGACAATCAGAGTACAACTCTACACAGGCTGTGACTGGACACGATTTTTGAAGTAAAAGCTACGTAGCTACAGCGTGATTAAGAAAATCGTTGATGGCTGTTAATACATATGAATATCTTACAGTTCCATTTAACGTAACTTAGTAATAAGATATCTAATACACAAGTAGGAATTATTTGCATGAGCGTAGCAGTACCAGTGTACGTGTGCTACGGCTTCTGATTAATTATCGCGTTTGTGTTTATTCACATCAAGTTTATTCTTACGATGAACGGATTATAGCACAAGAAGTGCTCGGGCAGCGACGAGCCGTCCGGCCCGCGGCTACACGTCCGAGCCCGGATGTCAAATGAGCTCGGTGCAACAGAGGGAGCAGGCAGCGCTGGGATGGCGAGAATGACTGGCCACACACACACGGACTGGCTTTCTGAATCCTCTACACTCCTTTAGTAATCGTGAAGGTTTGTTATGCTAGGAACACGGTGTTCTTCATCTTTTACAAAGAAAAATAACGGGTAATGTAACATCATGGATGTAACAAAAGAAAGAACGTATTGTACTGAAATCAAAGCAAATAGTTTAATAGCCCTAATGCATTTTAAATGCTTTATACTTTACCTGTACCACATCAAAAGGTCTGATGAAGCTTTTGCACAGTGGGCAGGTCTAGTATGCAATATTAAAATATAATCTAAAAGTTTTCATTATGGAATGAACTGGCTCAACACTTCCTCGAAATTCGTTGATGAGGATCCAACTGCTGTGCTTGCGACATAAGTTTGAAATCAGAACCCACAGAAGGTGACGACAGTTCTAGATTACCAGCTCTGTGAAGTTTGTTTCTGATTTTATTTTTTATATACGCTTAATATGTGGAAGAGACAGGTAAAAGACTTGTTACTGCTTTACTTGATAGCACAGCAAACTCCATCTTAAAGCCTAACTACAAACTGGAAGATTCGAATAGCTACTCGTTTCAATTTACACTTTATGTGGATTCCCAAAACGTTGCCTTTTCCTAGCGACTTCAAATCCAGTTGTAATTACGAGATAAAGCAGGGAAAAAGCGGTTGAAATTTTTACAAATCCCTTCAAGTGTCCCTTAACTTTTTTATTGACATTTACGTTCTAAGTAAGATGAATTTCCACTAGAACATAGTGACGGGTATCGAAGCACTCAATCTGATTGAAATTTAGACAGATTTCCCGAACTCCAAGCCAGTCATGCACGTTACACAGGTCTCTGTTTGACACATGATGTAATAAATATCAGCTGTTAATTTCTAACAAAAATTCTGTCAAATAAGCTACAGTCAGAAAGCCAGACTTTGTCTAGGGAAAGGTACACTTCCGCTGTGATATAAGTGTTACCGGCCAAACCCGATTTTAGAATGAATTAGTTTCGCCTAGGTCAAACTCATTCATCCTGTTACCGATACGATAAAACAGTTTAGCCTAGGTAATATCGGTTTATCTTAGTTAGAATGTACATGCTTTAGGATAAACTGGTACGTCCTTGTCTCAACTAATTTTGCCTAATCGGAAAGCATGTTGCTGCATGTACGAACGGGGAATCCCCGAATCATTTCTGGCTCGCCCCTCGCGTCTCTCAACCGCACTTCGCTCTCACTGTTCTTTGTTTTGAACGGTATGTTGCATCGACGAACACGCGTGTTAAGTTGCTGGTTGCCTTTAAAAGAATTTATTAAAATCCTAGTATAATTATTGTGAGGTGTTTCATCACGGATGGACCTTCGTGTAATAGACAAACCAATCAATAGCTGTGGAGAGAAAGGATTCTGGAGGAAATTTTGCAGAGTGAAAACAAAAAGTCTTCTCATAATAATGTGTTATCAATAGACGAATATGCAGATTTGATTAAACAAGCACAAGACATGGAAAAGTTGAAAAAAATAACATCATTACAAAAAGAAGACTGAAACAATTTGCTGTTTTGAAGATTGGTGATGTGAAAAAACCCATTGGACGGTGTGAAGGGAGTATAAAATACTTTTTCCAGCTGATGAACATTATGATGTGATTGACGCCGCTCATGTAGCAATGGGTCATGGTTGAACTGTACAAAGACAGTGATGATGATGACATTGTGAAAATTGACACAAACTACATTGAAAATGCTAGAAAAATTGCGGCAGAAAATTAAAAAGAGTTACAAGGATGAATGCTTCCTCTGACAAATTCCATCCACCAGCTGACATAGGAGACAATGTAACCACACTATTCCAGATGTAGATAAAGGCAGAGGTGGCCTTCGAAACACAATTGGACTAATACTTCTATAGACTGATGAGCGCCTCTGCAAAGTTGGCACAAAACAAAGGGTACTTGAATAACATTACTGCAGGTATAATTTCATTAAAATTTTCCATAAATTTTTGCAATAAATAATTAAAAAATATTTCTTTAACTTCTTTTTTACTTTTGTAGAACTTATTTCGACGTCTGAGTTCAGAAGTTTTTAGATGTGGGAGATATCAACCAGGGTATTGAAATATCTTTAAGGACTGCACCCACAAAACATTCTGTAGGATCACGGCAAGGCTTTGTGAAAGGCAGCTGCGTGAAAACCTGCACAACACAGAAATGCAATTGTAATAAAAGCAAAGTACACTGCAGTTCTAAGTAAACCTTGCAAAAATAAGTTAATAAGGTAATTGCGGATTAGGTGATTTCTGTGGATGGATATATGTAAGTTGATCTAGAGCTGGATGTGAAATTACTGATTAGTTAATAAATAACTATAATGAATCAGATTGACTATTTTATTTCTATTCCTTTATTCAGTTTACTTTGAAAAGCTTATAGTAGATACAAACTAGGTGAAATTAGTTCAGACTAGGACGTACCAGTTTATCCTAAGGCATGTAAATAGGATAAACCGATTCGACCTACGCTAAACTGTTTTATCCTATCGGTAACAAGATGAACGAGTTTGACCTAGGCGAAACTAGTTCATCCTAAAATCGCGTTTGACCATCTTACGTCCATGTTAGTCAACGAAAACGTTTAACGTCTTAGGTTAGTATACCACAGATTAGCTAATTCGTAGGATGACCGTTAATGAAATTAACTATTTTCATTAAAATAAATGCAGTGCAACTAGGGCCTCCCGTCGGGTAGAACGTCGCCGGGTGCAAGTCTTTCCATTTGACGCATCTTCAGCGACTTGCGCGTCGATGGGGATGAAATGATGTTGATTAGGACAACACTACACCCACCCACACCCTGAGTGTAGAAAATATCTGACCCAGATGGGAATCGAACCCAGGCCCTTAGGATTAACATTCTGTCGCGCTGACCACCTTTTCTTTTTTTTTTAATTTTGTTCGTTGTTCATCGTAGTGTTTGGTCGTTGCGGACGTCACATGACATCCGTTCAACTTCGTTAGTTGATCCTTCGACTCCGTTTATTTTTTTTATTGATGTATTTTTTTATTTATTGTATTTTATTTTATTTTTGTTGTTGTTGTTGTTGTTGCAGAGGCCAACCAGCTGTCTGACCTAACA
This sequence comes from Schistocerca piceifrons, assembly GCF_021461385.2. Taxonomy (NCBI): domain Eukaryota; kingdom Metazoa; phylum Arthropoda; class Insecta; order Orthoptera; family Acrididae; genus Schistocerca; species Schistocerca piceifrons. Next base: position 956,517,712 of record NC_060138.1, read on the forward strand.
CGCTGAGCTACCATGCCGGCAAACTACTCAGCTACTGGGGACGGACAATTATTTTCATGTATTGTTAGGTACAGAGGTTTCTCATATACAATTTACTTTAAGTTGATTTAAGAATTACAAATAACAGTCGATATTTGCATCTAAATGTACGTGATTACTCCGCTATTCACAAGTAAGCGTCTGGTAGAGGGTTCAATGAACCACCTTCAAGCTGTCTCAGCCGTTCCCTCTCAAACGGTGTGCGGGTAAAACGAGCACATAAATTTTTCTGTGCGAGCCCTGATTTCTCTTATTTTATCGTGATGATCATTTCTCCATATGTAGGTGGGTGCCAAAAGAATATTTTCGCAATCGGAGGAGAAAACTGGTCATTGAAAATTGATGAGAGGATCCCGTCGCAACGAAAACGCTTTTGTTTTAATGAGTTACATTCTTATTCACGTATCATGCCTGTGGCACCTTCACCCCCATTTCGCGATAATACAAGACGAGCCACCCTTATTAGACCTTTGTCGATGTCATCCGTCAGTCCCCCGGATGCGGATCCCACATCGCACAGCAATACTCCACAATAGGGCGGACAAATGTGATATAAGCAGTCTCTTTAGTAAATCTGTTGCACCTTCTAAGTGTTATGCCAATGATTCGCAGTCTTTGATTTGCTCTACCCACAACATTATCTATGTCATCATTCCAATTTAGGTTACTTGTAATTGTAATCCCTAAGTATTTATAGTCTTCAGATTTGTGTGACTTGCCACGTAATCGAAATTTAGCGGGTTTCTTTTAGTACTCATCTGAATAACTTCACACTTTTCTTTAATCAGGTTCAACTGCCACTCTTCGCACCACACAGATATCTTACCTAAATCATTTTACAATTCGTTTTGGTCATGTGATGAGTTTACAAGACGGTAAATGATAGCATCACCTGCAAATAATCTAAGAGGGCTACTCAGATTGTTTCCTATGTCGTTAATATAGACCAGGAACAATAGAGGGCTTATAACACTTCCTTAGGGAACGCCTTGGGCCACAGAGACTTCATTTCGCGACCTCAACAGCGTGGTGATGCCCGGCGGGTGCGCGGCTCGACGGGCAGCAGCCTCGCAGGGGCTTCCCGGCGGACTCGAGTTCTGGCGGGGCACCGGTTTTGCCGGATTAACATGGAAGGAATACGTTGGGCTAGATGCAAAATATTAAGTAAGATTTTATGCGGTGGCAACATCGATCTGTTAGCAATTCAGGAATCTCACGCTCAAGATGAGAATCAACTTAAATGGAGAGGCAAGATCCCAGATTACAATCTAGATTGTGCAACGTATCATACAACGTCGCCACGTATGTTAGATCTACGATTGGAGATGCCCACATGTGCTCAGCAACAGTGCTCGACGACATACATGAAGTTGTTGTCAGGATAGAAGAACTGTCAATGAGTAATGTGTACAAACCGCCAAGCACCACCTGACCTCCAGAAGTCCTGCCTTACCTGCCATGTGGCAGATTTTAACAGCCGTCACCCCCTGAACAGCTGTTGGGAAGGCGAGGCTCTTATTAACTGGGCAGACAATAACAACGTGTTCTTATTTTTCGACCCTAAAGACCGTGGAACATATAAGTCAGCAGCTTGGAGAAAGCAGTACAACCCAGATCTCTGCTTTGTGATGACTGACAAAAATCAAGCATCACTATATTCTACAATACGTGCATTAGCAGATTTCTCTCACAGCCAACATCGGCCAGTCCCGACCGAGATTGGAACTATTGTACTACTAGTAACAAACATCCAACACCCAAAGTAGAATTTTATAAAATCAAAGTGGAAAATGTACGCGGAGAAACTTAATAGATGCTTGGGTGGATCTACCAACAGCCAGTAACTCGTAACAGATTCGTAGGAGCTGTTAAAAGTGCAGTAAAAGCCGCTGTCCCAACGGGGTTCCGCAGACAAAAAGTGTTATATCAGGTATCAATGATTGCTTGAGAGTGGAGACCCTGAGATTGCAGGCGACCTTCTGCACAGCCTAGACGATGCTCGGCGAGAGGAATAGGTCCTAACCATAGCGTCGCCTTGATTTCAAAACGTCTAGTAGGAAGGCCTGGTCTCTCCTCCGAACACTGGGTAGAGGCACCAAATTACATCAAGACTCTACAGATATTTCTGCAAATAGGACTGTGGCTCACATAGAAGCTAGATCCAGTGCTCTAAGGGACAAAAACCATAGAAGAACAACACGCCGTGAACTTAGTGCCATTAAGAGTGCCCTTAAGGCAAACAGCACATCTTTGGAGCAATATTCTTTCAAATTTATCACCACTGAAATCAGAGACGCGCTGAAGAACGATAAGGCAGGAAAAGCACCTGAATCGGATTGAATACAACGGGAATTCCTTCTTCACTGTAGGAAACACTCCAAAAAATTGTATGTATAGGCTTATACAAATGTAATGACGACAGGGAGTATACCACAGAAAATGAAGATCTCAAAGATCATCGCACTGCTTAAGGCGAAGAAACCAAGCGACCAGCCAAAGAGTTATAGACCAGTCGCATTGCTCAGTATCATATATAAGCTGCTCCAGAGAATACTATATAACACACTTATCCCAAAAATGTTGGAATCATTCCCAGACGAACAAGCAAGATTCCGACCTAATAGATGCTGCACTAACCAAGTCCTTTCCCTGACATCCAATATAGGGGCAGGCAACGAGAAAAAGCAAAAAACATCAACTGCATTTATAAATCTGAGCCCAACCTATGACACTGCCTGGAGACAAGGGCTGTTGTACAAACTAATTGCCGGCCGGTGTGGCCGTACGGTTCTAGGCGCTTCAGTTTGAACCGCGTGACTGCTACGGTCGCAGGTTCGAATCCTGCCTCGGGCATGGATGTGTGTGATGTCCTTAGTTAGGTTTAAGTAGTTCTAGGGGACTGATGACCATAGATGTTAAGTCCCATAGTGCTCAGAACCATTTGAACCATTTCTGAACAAACTAATTCAAATGATTCCATGTAGCAATACTATCAGACTGGCCGAAAACTTGCTTGCTGGGAGAAAGAAAGAAAGAAAGAAAGAAAGAGGTCCACAACGGTACTCGACAAAGGGTCACCACAGGTTTAAGCCCTTGCCCACTGTTGTTCAACATTTACATCTCCGACATTCCAAACATATATCTAGGAAGATGGCAACGCGGACGCCTGGGTTCTAGGTGTACAACAAGGAACATTTGAAGCCATTGAAGACATCCTGTGCTCCGATCTAAAGTCACTGAGTGGCTACTTTCGCAAAAGCAGAATGCAGGCAAACCTGAACAAGACCGAAGTATAATAGTAGTATTTTGCAACTACTCAGCAAGAAGACAGCACGATGTGATCTTTGAAGGGAAACGGGTCAACCATAACTGCCCCAGATATCCAGGAGCTACACTGGACGGAATGCACTCTTACAAGAAGCACCTGACAAAGACTACAGGCAAAATGGGGACAAGAAACATCATCACCCACAAATTGTGAAGCACTACTTGGGGCTCCACAACAGATACACTCAGCACATCAGCAGTTGCGCTGGTCTACTCATTGGCAGAATATTGCAGTCCAGTGTGCATTAATAGCCCGTACACAAACAGAACTGATGTGATATTGAACGACACCATACGCGTCATCAGCGGCACAGCAAACTCTAACCCCACCGTCTGGCTGCCAACCCTGAGCCATATAGCACCACCATAGATACGGCGAAAAAGATGCTCTCCTCAGAGAGTATTACAAGGTAATTAATAACCCTCAGTTGCCCATACATAATGATACAGTTGACCTGGGGTGAAGAAAAACCTAAATTGAGAGAGCCACCGCTACTCACTGCTTAGGAGGTGACGACTTGCAACTTTGACATCAAGAATCTCTGGCAACAACAGTGGCGAGAACAGTGCCCACCTAAATACGAAAGCTTCATGATAAATGAGGAGCTGCCCGGCTTCAGTCAGCCACGCAAAATGCACGGAAAATGTGGACAACTTTAAACCGCATACGCACTGGCCACGGAACAAGTGCTACCGCCCTCTACAAACAGGGAAAGATACCAACTCCAAATGGCGACTGCGGTGCTGAAAAACAAACAGTCCAGCACACAGCAGAAGAATGCCCAGCTCGAGCTTACAAGGGAACCTTAATCGACTTCCTAGCTACGACGGAGGGGGATATCGATTATATTCAATGCCTGAATGTCAATTTGAAGTTGAATTCTATTTAAAGTATATAAGAATAGCAATGTATGCAGTACGATAAATAAAATATGTATCACTAGGCCTGCTGGATTTTGCTTCGGCTAATTAAACTTAGTTGATTACCTCTCAGTTTCCCTACTTGTAACAAATCTGAAGATGGCAATGGCCCAAACCGATAAAGTGAACTGTATAATTTATGTGATCAATACGGATATTTACAAATAAAGGGACGCAACAAGATCGAGGACGTATTTACAGACTTAAAAGATAAATCCCGTGGGGATTCCATCCACACCAATTTCGTTTCCCTGTCACGCAAACTGCATGATAAACTATGTCAGAAGACGTCATAAGCGCGTGACTGCGTGTGAGATCGCTCTCTAAGTTTTCATCTATTTTTAGGTTTCAGATATATATTTTAACTGTTTTTGTGATAATATTTACTATATAAGTGACTTATTAGTGGTTTCTTCATTCACCTCTGCATTTCTTGTGTTGTGGCCTGATATTTGTGAGTGTTTCGTATCGAGCAACTTAACCTCTTACCCGTGTTTACATTCCGCGCTGACCAGTTGCAGCTGTAGCGGCGCATCGAAAGCTAAGTACTAATTAATTGTTTGTGTATAGTAGTTTATTTAGGAACTTTAGTAGTCTTCAACCGGTGTTCTTGGTGTTTTCCGGTGAAACAACTTCAGAAGAAATTTTTGCGAACTGCTTTCAGTTTCGTTACTGTCATTAGACGTTTGATTTTCTTTCTGTGTTAGTATTTTGTTATATTCTCATTTGTTGTTGATTAATACTGTCAATAATAGTAGTTACTTCCCTTGTAGAGCAAGTTTGTCATTATTGTAGTCAGTTTTTAACATCTTCTTATTGTAGTAGCGGAACTTAGATAAAGTTGTTTTCTTGTTTCAATAATTGTAAAATTTTACCATGAGTGAGAAGTGTGGGCTTTGCCGTAGGTTCGTGAGTAGTGGATTGCGGTGTGAGACTTGTTCGAAGTATTTTCACTGGGGGGAATGCAGTGGGGAAGCCAGTGGGCATTCTGGTGAGATCCTCTCCTGGAACTGCAGGTTATGTAGCAAGAGTAAGTTGATAGAGGAGCAGGAGCGTAAGATCTGTGCCCTTCAGGTGCAGTTGAAAAACGCACAGGAGGAGCTAGATAGGATGAGGAGGGAGAAGGGAGTTGGGGAATGGGAGCTGGCTGTTGGCAAGAGATCTGCTAGGAGAAGGAGATTTTCAGATAGTTTTACTATTGGTGTTTGTAATAGATATGACCAACTGTCAGAGTCTAGTGGAGAGGAATCTCTAGTAGCTGTAGATGTAGGAAGTATGCAGCAGACCTCAGCAGTTACGGTGGCTAGGACAGTTGCAAAGTCTAAGAGAAAGAAGAAGGTTCTGCTGTTAGGTAGTTCTCATGGTAGAGGTGTAGGCCAGCAGTTGCAGGAAGTTTTGGGGAGTGAGTACCAGGTCACCAGCATTGTGAAGCCTAATGCAGGATTGGCTCAGGTGACTTTTAACATAGGGGGGTTATGTAGGGATTTTACTAAAGAGGATCAGGTAGTGATTGTGGGTGGGGCTGGTAATAGTATTGATAGGGATGGGAAGTATGACATAGATGGTGACCTGGAAAAGATAGCCACTCAGACTGGCAACACGAATGTGCATTTCGTGGAACTGTTTCAGCGTCACGATCGGCCTCATCTTAATACAGCCGTCAGGCGTAATAACATGAGACTTGGGGGTGCGCTGATGACAGAAGGCATGAGTCACATTTCAGTGGTGTCGGTGGAGTCTATCAGTAGGACGGGTTTCACTAGACATGGCCTGCACCTCAACAGGTATGGGAAGGGGAGGTTGGCAAAACTTATAGGTGACAGCATAGGTGGGGGTGGTGGGATCACTCATGGGAAAATTCCGGTAGTTGTGGGTGTTAGAGCTGTACCTTTTTTAGATTGAAGTCAGCTGATAGGCATTCCTGCTTAAGGGAAGTCTCTCTAACAAAGAAACCACTTTCTACAAAGCTTGGGTATCCGATTAATGAGGGAATTAGTATATTTCATCAAAATATACAAGGTATTAGAGATAAAGTTAGTGAACTGCTTATAGATGTTGACTCTGAAATTATTGGTATATCTGAACACTTCTTAAATAAGGAGATAATTCAGAGGCTTCCTTTACCAGGATACAGGTTGGCTGGCAGCTTTTCTAGGAGCTCTTTGCGGTGTGGGGGAGTAGCCATGTATGTGAAAAACGGTATCCCATTTGAGTCAATTGATGTTTCAAAGTACTGCACTGAAAAGGTGTTTGAATGTTGTGCAGGTGTGGTTAAATTTAGTGGAGCTAAACTTCTTACTGTTGTTATTTATAGATCCCCAGACTCCGATTTCACAACATTTTTGCTAAAGCTAGAGGAGGTTGTTGGTTCACTTTATAGGAAATACAAAAAGTTAGTTATATGTGGTGACTTCAATATTAATTGTATAAGTGACTGTGCAAGGAAAAGGATGCTGGTAGACCTCCTTAATTCATATAATCTTATGCAAACCGTATTCTTTCCAACGAGAGTGCAAGGGAACAGTAGAACAACCATAGACAATATTTTTGTTCATTCGTCATTATTAGAAGGGCATTCTGTTAGCAAAAAGGTGAATGGCCTTTCAGATCATGATGCACAAATTTTAAGTCTAAAAGTTTTTTGTGCTGCAACACATGTTAAATATAGTTACCAACGTTTTAGGAAAGCTGATCCAGTTGCTGTACAGACTTTTGTAAACCTTATCAAGGAACAAGAGTGGCAAGATGTTTATAGTGCTGATACAGTAGACGATAAATATAATGCTTTCCTCAAGACTTTTCTCGTGCTCTTTGAAAGTTGCTTTCCGTTAAAACGTTCAAAACAGGGTACTAGCACAAACAGGCAGCCTGGGTGGCTGACTAAAGGGATAAGAATATCTTGTAGAACAAAGTGGCAATTATATCAAAACGTTAGAATCAGTCAAAATCTAAATGCAGCAGCCCATTACAAACAGTATTGTAAGGTGCTTAAAAAAGTTATTAGGAAGGCAAAAAGTATGTGGTATGCAGATAGAATAGCTAAGTCTCAGGATAAAATTAAAACCATATGGTCAGTCGTAAAGGAAGTGGCTGGTCTGCAGAGACAGGTCGAGAATATAGAATCAGTGCGTAGTGGAGATGTCCGTGTTACTGATAAGTCGCATATATGTACAGTACTTAATAATCACTTCCTGAATATAGCAGGTGAACTAAATAGAAACCTAGTCCCAGCAGGGAATCATATAGCGCTCTTAGAAAAAAGTGTTCCGAGACTGTCACCTGAAATGCTCCTCCATGATACTGACAAGAGGGAGATTGAGTTAATAATTAAATCACTAAAGACCAAGAACTCTCATGGATATGACGGGGTATCTAGCAGAATACTGAAGTATTGTTCCACGTTTGTTAGCTCAGTACTTAGCCATATCTGCAATTTTTCCTTTAGGAGTGGTCGGTTTCCTGACCGATTAAAGTACTCGGTAGTGAAGCCACTTTATAAAAAGGGAGACAGGGATAATGTTGACAATTATAGACCTATTTCTATGCCATCGGTGTTTGCTAAAGTTATTGAGAGGGTTGTGTATACAAGGTTACTGCAGCATTTAAATTCACATAATTTGCTGTCAAATGTACAGTTTGGTTTTAGAAATGGCTTAACAACTGAAAATGCTATAGTCTCTTTTCTCTGTGAGGTTTTGGACGGATTAAATAAAAGGTTGCGAACGTTAGGTGTTTTCTTTGATTTAACGAAGGCTTTTGACTGTGTTGACCACAAAATATTACTGCAGAAGTTGGAACATTATGGAGTAAGGGGAGTAGCTTACAATTGGTTCGCCTCTTACTTTAAGAACAGAAAGCAGAAGGTAATCCTCCGCAATATTGAGAGTGGTAATGATGTTCAGTCCCAATGGGGCACTGTTAAATGGGGCGTTCCCCAAGGGTCGGTGCTGGGGCCACTGCTGTTCCTTATTTATGTAAATGATATGCCTTCTAGTATTACAGGTGATTCAAAAATATTTCTGTTTGCTGATGACACCACCTTGGTAGTGAAGGATCTTGTGTGTAATATTGAAACATTATCAAATAATGTAGTTCATGATATAAGTTCGTGGCTTGTGGAAAATAATTTGATGCTAAATCACAGTAAGACTCAGTTTTTACAGTTTCTAACCCACAATTCAACAAGAACTGACATTTTAATCAGACAGGATGGGCATGTTATAAGCGAGACGGAACAGTTCAAGTTCCTAGGCGTACAGATAGATAGTAAGCTGTTGTGGAAAGCCCATGTTCAGTATCTTGTTCAGAAACTAAATGCCGCTTTATTTACCATTAGAACAGTATCTGAAATAAGTGACATTTCAACACGAAAAGTAGTATACTTCGCATATTTTCATACGCTTATGTCATATGGTATTATTTTTTGGGGTAATTCTTCTGATTCAAAAAGGGTATTTTTGGCTCAAAAACGGGCTGTGCGAGCTATGTATGGTGTAAGTTCGAAAACCTCTTGTCGACCCCTATTCAATAGTCTGGGAATTTTGACATTGCCCTCACAGTATGTATTTTCTTTAATGTCGTTTGTTGTTAGCAATATTAGCTTATTCCCAAGAGTTAGCAGCTTTCACTCAGTTAATACTAGGCAGAAATCAAATCTGCATGTGGAATGCACTTCTTTGACTCTTGTGCAGAAAGGAGTGCAGTATTCTGCTGCATCCATTTTCAATAAGCTACCACAAGAACTCAAAAATCTTAGCAGTAGCCCAAACACTTTTAAGTCTAAACTGAAGAGTTTCCTCATGGCTCACTCCTTCTATTCTGTCGAGGAGCTCCTGGAAGAGATACAAAATTAAGCAAATTCCAGTGTACATTTTTGATTTTCTTTATTTAAACTAACGACTTGTCGCCTGAATATGTTTCTTATATTTCATTTTATCTGTTTCTACAATCGTGTTATAATTTCATGTATTGACTCGTTCCATGACCATGGAGACTTCTCCTAAATGTGGTCCCACGGAACAATAAATAAATAAATAAAATAAATAAATAAAAAGTATCACTACCTGTGATGTACTGGGTATTCATTCTTCATTATGCGTTGGTAAATATTTATTAAAAAAATTCTTTTGGTGATGTACAGTACTGGTCATTAAAACTGCTACACCACGAAGATGACGTGTTATAGACGCGAAATTTAACCGACAGGAAGAAGATGGCTCAGAGCACTATGGGACTTAACTTCTGAGATCGTCAGTCCCCTAGAACTTAGAACTACTTAAACCTAACTAACCTAAGGACTTCACACACATCCATTCGCGAGGCAGGATTCGAACCTGGGACCGTAGCGGTCGCGCGGTTCCACACTGTAGCGTCTAGAACCGCTCGGCCACTACGGCAGGCTCGCATTCTCACACGGGGGTCGTGACCGTATCGGTTGGAAGGAAGAAGATGGTATGATATGCAAATGATTAGCTTTTCAGAGCATTCACACAAGGTTGGCGCCGGTGGCGACACCTACAACGTGCTGACATGAGGAAAGTTTCCAACCGATTTCTCATACACAAACAGCAGTTGACCGGCGTTGCCTGGTGAAACTTTGTTGTGATGCCTCGTGTAAGGAGGTGAAATGCGTACCATCACGTTTCCGACTTTGATAAAGGTCGGATTGTAGCCTATCACGATTGCGTTTTATCGTATCGCGACATTGCTGCTCGCGTTGTTCGAGATCCAAAGCCTGTTAGCTGTTATGGAATCGGTGGGTTCAGGAGGGTAATACGGAACGGCGTGCTGCATCGCAACGGCGTCGTAACACTAGCAGTCGAGGTGACAGCCATCTTATCTGCATGGCAGTAACGGATCGTGCTGCCACGTCTCGATCCTTGAGTCAGCTGATGGGGACGTTTGCAAGACAACAACCATCTGCACTAACAGTTCGACGACGTTTGTAGCAGCAGGGACTATCAGCTCGAGACCATGGCTGCGGTTACCCTTGACGCCGCATCACAGACAGGAGCGCCTGCGATGGTATACTCAACGACGAACCTGGGTGCACGAATGGCAAAACATCAGTTTTTCGGATGAATCCAGGTTCTGTTTACAACATCATGATGGTCGCATCCGTGTTTGGCGACGTCGCAGTGAACGCACATTGGAAGCGTGTGTTCCTCATCGCCATACTGGCGTATCACCAGGCGTGATGGTATGGGGTGCCATTGGTTAAACGTCTCGGTCATCTCTTGTTCGCATTGACGGCACTTTGAACAGTGGACATTACATTTCAGATGTGTTACGACCCGTGGTTTTACCCTTCATTCGATCCCTGCGAAACCCTACATTTCAGCAGGATAATGCACGACCGCATGTTGCAGATCCTGTACGGGCCTTTCTGGATACAGAAAATGTTCGACTGCTGCCATGGTCAGCACATTCTCCAGATCTCTCACCAATTGAAAACGTCTGGTCAATGGTGGCCGAGCAACTGGCCCGTTACAATACGCCACTGACTACTCTTGATGAACTGTGGTATCGTGTTTGACCCAATGCCCAGGCGTATCAAGGCCATTATTATGGCCACAGGTGGTTGTTCTCGGTACTGATTTCTCAGGATCTATGCACCCAAATTGCGTGAAAATGTAATTACATGTCAGTTCTAGTGCTATATATTTGTCCAATGAATACCTGTTTATCAGCTGCATTTCTTCTTGGTGTAGCAATTTTAATGGTCGGTAGTGTGTATAAGTGTGTGATGGCGTGGCTCTCAGTAACTTCTCCACTAGTGAGGTAGCCTCGTGCAGCGTAGTGCAAACGCTCGATCACGCCGCGCCGTCCTTCGCCCGCAACCTTTACCGCCTTCTCCGTGGAACGGACCTGTTCGGCGCGGCGCTCTGGTGCAGAGCGGTAATGGCTCCGCCGCTGCCTGTTCACAACTCAGCGGCCCGCTCCCTGGCTGCCAGCTCGCCTCGCCGGGCAGCGCCGCGCCAGACCGGGGAGCCACACGCGATGCGCTACAAAGGCCTGGCTGGCGCTGCATTTGCTAATTGGCTGCGCAGCGCTGCTTGCCAACTTGCGGTCCGGGCGGCGTCGAGCTGCGTCAGCCTCATCTAATTACCACCGGAGGCGGCCGTGCGAGCCATCATCCTGGCCGCCGCCTCTCCTCTCAACGGACTTCCCTTTACGAATGTCGTATCGTAAAGAGTGAGATGTAAGTCAATGTAGCTGCTCATTTACATAGCTGATTGACTGCGATCAGAGAAAAGTGAGTTACACCGTCACCGTAATGCCCTGCAAGTCTCCCGAACCGATGCCGCCTGGTCTACACGGTTGTCTGAAGCGATGCTACATGAAATGCTCCTCTCACAGCAGTTCCCTCTCTAAATCCTCGCACGAACGAAAAAATGGCTGATATCGAAATAAGTGTCCAAGGAATAGAAAAGCAACTGAAATCCTCAACAGAGGAATGTCCATTGGACCTGACGGGATACCAATTCGATTCTACACAGAGTACGCGAAAGAACTTGCCCCCCCCCCCCCCCCCCCCCCTTCTAACAGCCGTGTACCGCAAGTCTCTAGACGAACGGAAGGTTCCAAATGATTGGAAAAGAGCACAGATAGTTCCAGTTTTCAAGAAGAGTCGTCGAGCAGATGCGCAAAACTATAGGCCTATATCTCTGAAATCGATCTGTTGTAGAATTTTAGAACATGTTTTTTGCTCGCGTATCATGTCGTTTCTGGAAACCCAGAATCTACTCTGTAGGAATCAATATGGATTCCGGAAACAGCGATTGTGAGACCCAACTCGCTTTGTTTGTTCATGAGACCCAGAAAATAGTAGATACAGGCTCCCAGGTAGATGCCATTTTCCTTGACTTCCGGAAGGCGTTCGATACAGTTCCGCACTGTCGCCTGATAAACAAAGTAAGAGCCTACGGAATATCAGAGCAGCTGTGTGGCTGGATTGAAGAGTTTTTAGCAAACAGAACACAGCATGTTGTTATCAATGGAGAGACGTCTACAGACGTTAAAGTAACCTCTGGCGTGCCACAGGGGAGTGTTATCCGACAATTTCTTTTACACAATATATATTAATGACTTAGTAGATAGTGTCGGAAGTTCCATGAGGCTTTTCGCGGATGATGTTGTATTGTACAGAGAAGTTGCAGCATTAGAAAATTGCAGCGAAATGCAGGAAGATCTGCAGCGGATAGGCACTTGGTGCCGGGAGCGGCAACTGACTCTTAACATAGAGAAATGTAATGTATTGCGAATACATGGAAATAAGGATCTTTATTGTATTATTGTATGATAGCGGAACAAACACTGGTAGCAGTTACTTCTGTAAAATATCTGGGTGTATGCGTACGGAACGATTTGAAGTGGAATGATCATATAAAGTTAATTGTTGGTAAGGTGGGTGCCAGGTTGAGATTCAATGGGAGAGTCCTTAGAAAATGTAGTCCATCAACAAAGGAGGTGGCTTACAAAACACTAGTTCGACCTAAATTTGAGTATTGCTCACCAGTGTGGGATCCGTACCAGGTCGGGTTGACAGGAGGAGATAGAGAAGATCCACAGAAGAGCGGCGCGTCTCGTCACAGGGTTATTTGGTAAGCGTGATAGCGTTACGGAGATGTTTAGCAAACTGAAGTGGCAGACTCTGCAGGAGAGGCGCTCTGCATCGCGGTGTAGCTTGCTGTTCAGGTTTCGAGAGGGTGCGTTTCTGGATGAGGTATCGAATATATTGCTTAACTCTACTTATATCTCCAAAGAAGATCACGAACGTAAAATTAGAGAGATTCGAACGCGCACGGTGGCTTTTCGGCAGTCGTTCTTCCCGCGAACCATATGCGACTGGAACAGGATAGGGAGATAATGACAGTTGCACATAAAGTGCCCTCCGCCACACACCGTTGGGTGCCTTGTGGAGTATAAATGTAGATGCAGATGAAACATGGGAAGTGGAAGATTCACGTAATGAATAAGAGTAATTCGTTTTTCTGACTGCGTCGTTAACGAGCTTAAATTTGTTGATAATCTTCCCCCGTCATTTCCTTTATTTTTAAATCTGTCGATTTGTTCTCGCTAAATGTCTGACAATAGGAGTTTCTGAACGATCATTTTATGAAGAAGATGAAGCGTAGTGCTGAAATTCACTGACACACAAACTCTCTATGTTTGATCGAGATCAGAACCTCGAAATTGCAATTCGTTGGAAATGCGCATACTGATTGGGCCATCCAGGAAGGAAAAATGACTCCTCAAATCGCTTCGGCAAATACCTCTCTCCAACCTTACAAACTTCACACCTGCTTACTTTTTGGGACTAAAAACCATGGAAGAAATGATACAACGAGCAGACGGTTCTCTCACTCTGCATTGGACTGTACACTGCGAAACAGAATTTTGAAGACCGTTGGTATAATAGAAGTTTCCTATTGTGTTTTGATGGTGGATCACAGAAAATTTTGGCACTTTTAAGTCTCTGGGATGATGGTCTTGCACGATTTCCTCTCCTCTACTAATCTCATTAGCTCGGAGCAGTAACCCCACCTAATGTCTTGTTTTATGTTATGTATACAGAAAAACTCATTTTGCTAACAGAAAGCAATATGAGAGGTGTAAACTATAGAGGGAAAAATGGGCATGATCCACGGATATCTTAAGCTATATGAGTCGTAAGTGGAGAGAAATGAGATACTGAAGTACTGAGCAATGGCCAGACGTATCTAAAGTTCTCTAACACTGTCGTGCAATATGCAGGATAAGAGGGAATAATTATAACTGCGTTGTACGAGAGAGATCTTCTCAAAAGCCAGATAGGTGTGTCTTAATTCAAGTGTTAGCTTCACTCTAAAATGGGTGAAAGGGTTGCTCCGTTTAAAGTCAGACAGTCGCCAAGACACAGACACCGGGGAGCACTTAAGCAAAGACAGGCATTCGTGGTACAAGATGGTTTGTCACATACCGACAAGCACAGTGTTACGCTTGTGGCAAGAGAGGTCATGTAAAATACGTATGTTCACAACGGAACTAACGTTCACATTCTACCCACTCACAAAAATCCAGTCACAAGACTCATGTAATTAATGCAGTGTATTCAAAACCTACTGCAGACATTAGCAAAACTAGTAAGCGAACAATTTATTCAGTGCTACGCCAGTCCTACATGCTTATTGTACATCTCCATATTAGTGGAAAACGTGTGAAATCTCAGCTGAACACGGGTGCCTCTGCTACATGGCTAAAGCGTAGCACATATGAACTGTTAGGCTCCCCACGCCAGTCTAAAATTAGCACGCACCTGACGGCTTATAATGAACAAGACATTACCGTTCTCGGAAATTTTACTTTGTCTACAGCCGGCCGATATGGCCGAGCGGTTCTAGGCGCTCCAGTCTGGAAACACGCGACCTCTACGGTCGCAGGTTCGAATCCTGCCTCGGGCATGCTGTGTGTGATGTCCTTAGGTTAGTTAGGTTTAAGTAGTTCTAAGTTGTAAGGGACTGATACCCTCAGGTGTTTAGTCCCATAGTGCTCAGAGCCATTTGAAACATTTTTTTTAACTTTGCCTGCCAGCATCGCATGCACATGCGAACTGTAACTTTCACTGTGCTCCAGTCACGCGACTGTGAGAACATATTTGGCATTGATTCATTTGATTTGTTTGGTTTTAATATTCAGGAAAATTTGTTGTCAGTGTCTGCATTCAGTTCAAAAGATGTGTAGCTAGCTTGCTGAAAGAATTCCCGCTACTGTTTTCTGTTGTCTCAAAGACAATGAAAGCTCAGAGAAATTTTGCACGGCCAGAACTGTTCCCATTGTGTACTGGCGTAACCACAAGCGCCGGAACGAAGAGGAGCAAGACCAGACAAGGCGGCGCGGCGACGTCAGGCAATAACCCTATGGCAAGCACTGAGGGATGACACGAGTGACCTCTGCAAGAAGTGAATATAAGCGCCGCTCCTGCCAGCCCCGGCCGGACATTGTGCTCAGTAGCGGACATTAGTGGGCAGGATTCGCAGAGTATTAGAACGGCCTTGCAGAGAGTGCTACGATAACAGATTGTAGTGATCCATACCCATTGCTTTTTTGAACGTTGTGTACAGCAAGAACTCTGATTTATGTTTCATGTCACCCATCGCTTGCGACACCTTTGTACATTCAAGTTAACTATTGCCAACCTGCTTTACTGAAATAAAACTACTAATGATACTTGCTTGAGTTGTTATATTGCATTCCGAGAATGCAGCCTCCCTTAGGCACCCTATAAGAGACGAGTCGGGCAAGATCCCTCACATTGCATTAAGGGACAAAGTCGCTGCTGTAGTTAAAGAATTGCAAGATATAGGAGTTATTGCGTCCATATCAGCTAGCCAATGGGCAAGTCCACTGGTTTGGCTCCTCAGACCTCCAGGTAGCTTTCGCCTCTGTGTTGACTTTACAGTCATCTCGCAAACTGTCATTGATACTTACCCATTGCCACGCCCACAGGATCCCATGGACAGATTAAGCACTCTTCGCTATTTTTCAAATATATCTTCAAACACCACTAGATGATAACTCTCAAAAAGTGTGTGGTGAACACTCATTTAGGTTTCATTAAATATTTGCGTTTGCCTTTTGACAGTACTCCCGCGCTCGCCATTTTCCAACGGTGTTTGGAACAGCTGACTGCTCAAGTGCCGCACTGTTCAAATGTAAAATTCTGCACAAAGTAACAATTCGGAAGTGATCGAACCGCGGTTTTGACCGTCTAGGCAAGGTTGAACTACAGACAACACGAAGTACACGGCTCGTGTTGTCTGTAGTTCAACCTTGCCTAGATGGTCAAAAGCGCGGTTAGATCGCTTCCGCATTGTTACTTTGTGCAAATTTGCATGCTTTGCTTCGTGTGTTATCTGATGCAGGGCTAAAGTGTAGACTGGGAAAGTGTGATTTTTTTAAACCTGAGTTACAGTATCTTCAGTATCTTGGTCATGTCATAAACAGTCAAGGTGTACATCCCCTTCAGTCGCATTTATTAGCCATACGGGATTTACCACCTCCTTGTAAAGTCACAAAATTGCTACACACACCAAAAAAAGTTTTGCATCACCCCAGTTCCCAGAACTCCTGAAGACAGACGTTGACTGCGGGTATTATATCACAGACGCAGTCCCTTTGACTGGTCAGAGATGTCACTAAACCCACCCAAATATGTAAACAATCATGCATGAGCAACGCCTATTAGACGGAGGGGGTCCGACAGCCGATCAGTTCCAGTGATTCGACCAGGAACGAAATACACAGCTCGTGTTGTCTGTAGTTCAACCTTGCCTAGACGGTCGAAACCGAGGTTCGATCGCTTCCGCATTGTTACTTTGTTCCAGGTAGGGCTCTCAACAAGGGAATTGTCCAGGCGCCTCGGAGTGGACCAAAGCGATGTTGTTTGGACATGGAAGAGATACAGAGAGACAGGAACTGTCGATGACATACCTCTCTCAGGCCGCCCAAGAGCTGCTAATGCAGTGAATGACGGCTACGTACGGATATTGGCTCGGAGGAACCCTGACAGCAATAATGGACAGGAATAATGCTTTTTGTGCAGCCACAGGACATCGTGTTACGACTCAACCTGTGCGCAATAGACTGAAAGTTGCGCAGCTTCACTCCCGTTGTCCGTGGCGAGGATCTTTGCAACCACGACACCGTGCAACGCGATACAGATGGGCCCAACAACATGCCGAATGGAGCGCTCAGGATTGGCAACACGTTCTCTTCAACGATGAGTGTCGCATATGCCTTCAACCAGAAAATCGTCGGAGACGTGTGCGGCGGCAAACGGTTAGGCGGATCGCCTTAGACACACTGTCCAGCGAGTGCAGCAAGGTGGAGGTTCCCTGCTGTTTTGGGGTGGCATTATGTAGGGCCGATGTACGCCGCTTGTGATCATGGAAGGCGCCGTAACGGCTGTACGATATGTAATGCCATCCTCCGACCGATAGTGCAGCCATGTTGGCAGCATATTGGTGAGGCATCCTTCATGGACGAAACCTCACGGCCCCATCATGCACATCTTGTGTATGGCTTCCTTCAGGATAACATCACTCGACTAAAGTGGCCAGCATGTTCTCCAGACATGAACCTTATTAAACATGCCTGGGATAGATTGAGAAGGGCTGTTTATGGACGACGTTACCTACCAACCACTCTGAGGACCTACACCGAATCGCCGTTGAGGAGTGGGACAATCTGGACCAACAGTGCCTTGGCGAACTTATGGATAGTATGCAACGACGAATACAGGCATCCATCATGCAAGAGGACGTGCTACTGGGTATTAGAGGTACCGGAGTGTACAGCAGTCTGGACCACCACCTCTGAAGGTCCCGCTGTATGGTGGCACAACATTCTATCTGTGGCTTTCATGAGCAATAAAAAGGTCGGAAATGATGTTTATGTTGATCTCTATTCCAATTTTCTGTGCAGGTTCCGTAACTCTCGGAACCGAAGTCATGCAAAGCTTTTTTGATGTGTGTTTTATATTCGGTTCATGCCCAATGCTGCACAAATCGCAATTACATTGCATCGCTTGGGTCGCAAGGATGTTCCCGATGTTTCGACAGGTGAGTGCCAAGAAGTTTTTCAAAAACATTAAGATGCATTGCTCAGTGATGGCTGCATAGTTCACCTTGGCAATGACAACCAAGCTGTGTTGCATGTTGACACTTCCTCTTACGGAATGGGTTCAGTGCCTATTGCTTTCGCATCAAAAGTGTTGTCGAACGCTCACTGTAACTATTCACAATAGAGAAAGAGGCATTGGCTATAGGAAATAAGGTGTCACCAAATTCAACAACTATTTGTATGGCAGAAAATTCTACTTCGTAACGGACCTTAAGCAGTCCTTGTTTCATTCGACGAAGCCGGTTCCTGTACGATCGGCCAAAAAATTGCAATGATGGGCTGTCTTGTTGTCTCCATACCAGTACGAGATTGTATCGTCCAACGGCTAAACATGGTAATACGGGCTCATTTTCACGTCTTCCGATTGGCCTTGGTATAGACTTTGACGCCTATATTGCAGCTTGTTGTCCATCGATGCTCGGGATTCTGAATTGCTTCAATACTTTCCTCTGAATTATAGGAGAATTGCACAGGCCACGGAAGCTGATTGACATCTGAAGATTTTGCTAACATACATTTGCACACCTTGGCCTCGCTCATTGCATAGGATAAAGAACTCTGTCGTGCGCCTGTAATTTGCACGTCGCCATAGCCTCGTGATTCTTGCTCAAAATGACAGTGGGCAGTCACGTGTGTTGATCCCTAAATCTTTGCAAACAGAAGTGTTGCAGTTACTTCACCAACGACATTGGAGGATTGTTAGTTCGCAAAAGTTAACGCGTCGACTCTGTATTTCGCTGGGTATGGAAACCGAAATAGAACAGACGACACCACAGTGTCACGCATGTGCGGAAAATCAGTCCACTCAGCCACAAAAATTCCCTGATTGGCCTAAGTAGCAATCACCATGGCAGCGTGCGGACATAGACTTCGCGGGACCTTTTTGGAAAACTCGTTGGTTGATTGTGGTTGATTCATATAGCAAGTTTTCTTTTGCTGTGCCAATGTATTCGCAATTTAGATGTTTTCTACTGTTCTTTGCCTCGAAGGTTTACCTGAAGTCATAGCGTCAGAGAGCGGACCTGAGTTCACGTCAAATGAATTTGAAACATTCTGTCAACACAGTGGCATACAGCATCTAACGAGTACACCGTTCCATCCGCAGTCAAACGGCGGAGT
Organism: Schistocerca piceifrons; assembly: GCF_021461385.2. Taxonomy (NCBI): domain Eukaryota; kingdom Metazoa; phylum Arthropoda; class Insecta; order Orthoptera; family Acrididae; genus Schistocerca; species Schistocerca piceifrons. The sequence goes on from NC_060138.1 coordinate 956,536,780, forward strand.
GGAACGTTTTGTCAGTACATTCAAGCAGCCGATGACCCAATTTCGTCCGCAGCTCGTGGTCGTGCGGTAACGTTCTCGCTACCCGCGCCCGGGTTCCCGGGTTCGATTCCCGGCGGGGTCAGGGATTTTCTCTGCCTCGTGATGACTGGGTGTTGTGTGCTGTCCTTAAATTAGTTAGGTTTAAGTAGTTCTAAGTTCTAGGGGACTGATGGCCATAGACGTTAAGTCCCATAGTGCTCAGAGCCATTTGAACCATTTGGTGACCAAATTTCGCACCGCATACAGCAGGGATCAAGCACTGCAACTGTTTCTCGCCTCTATCATTCCATCCAAGAGATGCTTCACGGCTGCCGCCATCGGACACACTGCTCCATCTGCTCCACCCTCTTCAGCATCCGTTGCTGAAGGAAGGCTGCTAGTATTGCTTCGCGGCGCATGATATTGTGTTTTATAGGGATTTTGGCAGCAGCAGACAGTGGGTGCGAGGCGAGATCCTTCGTCGACTTGGCACTTGCATGTGCCTCATTTCAGGCCCAGACGGATTGCGGCACGGTAATCACAATTAAGTTCGCCACTGTCATGTGCACGGCGATCCTTCTATGTCTCTTCCCCCAGAATCACGGATCCCGAGGACAGCGCGGGCACTGCAGCCACCCGAGGGTGTCATCAAAAAAATTCAAATGGCTCTGAGCACTATGGGACTTAACATCTTAGGTCATCAGTCCCCTATAACTTAGAACTACTTAAACCTAACTAACCTAAGGACATCACACACATCCATGCCCGAGGCAGGATTCGAACCTGCGACCGTGGCGGTCTCGCGGTTCCAAACTGACGCGCCTAGAACCGCTCGGCCTCACTGGCCGGCGAGGGTGTCATCATAGTAGCGCGGGACAGCCCGATGGAGACGGGGCCTTCGCTTCCTCCGCCTTCTCTCTTCTACCGATGGAGCTGGACCCGCCCACACTTCCGCAGCCGATGCCTTCTACATCTGGTTATGGGCCATAGGACGTGGACGCGTAGCCTCTGGTCATTTTCCGATGGCATGGTACAACCGGAAGCCTGACGTCCCCATGCAGCCATAGCTTCCGGTCCAGTGCAGAATCCTTCCTCCCCCGCTGTTGTGAAACTTCTTACTTGACGACGGTCCGTCGCTTTCGGGGGGAAGAATGTTCCGGCGTAAAAGTCAAGCCCTGGCACGATGGTCAGGAACGGTAGAGCAGAGAGGGCTGTGCAGAAGACATCAGCCAATAGTGCGCTGACCGACTCCTCTCTACGACAACACCGAAACAGCAGCGGCCTCTAGGCGAAGAGAACATAAGGCACCGCGCCGCCAGGCCACGGCCCAGTTGAAGACCAGCCGTTCTACGAGCTCTACAGCAGCGACTGAGGAACTATATTGTTTCTCTTGTATTAGGAATTGTGTATACTGAAGAGATTTTCTTATATTTTCTGTCCCCCATTGCTTGCGAAATACCATTGTAAATTCCCAATGTAAAGCGTTGTCATTTATCTTACTGCAATAAAACTTCATTAATACGATTTGCTTGAATTGTTGTCTAGCGAACAGAGAAAGCAGGTTTCCTTGGCACCCCATATTTGACCAATAGTTAAAAGCAATAAACTGATCGAAAAGGTAGAAGAAAAAGTAGGCGTTTTAAGTTCTGCACTCAAAGACACGAAATTTGAAATAAATTCCATAAATAATAATGTGGTCACTATGCGAGGCAGATCATTAATTTCAATGAAAAGTTCGGTTTAGAAATAATAAAGATTCGAGAAAGGGTTGAACCTTTAGTTGTAACGAAAGTGGACGAAACAGTTTTCGGTCTGAAAACCGAAATTGATGACGAATGTAGAAATGAAGTACTACAACTGACAGAGATAGTCGTTGACTTTGAAAAAGAAATAAGGAAACAAGTAATTATTGGCGAACAGAAATGTAGCCAAAATACTTCACAAATCCAAGACAAAATATGCAGCCTTGAAAAGAAAATAGGAGACAAGACTTTTTGTGTCAATGGTAAAAAACCTCATGACACACCATTAGATGATGAAAAACACTTTGATCCTGCCAAAAGACGTACTGAATGGCACCCATCTGATTTTCTGAAAAACTGTGAAAGGATTTTTCTTGAATTTTTGACATCAGGAAAAGATTAACGTTGTTATCACTGCTTCATCAGATGATGTTAAGCGATGGGGACTACATCTGAACATTGATCAGATGACGTTTACTGAATTCACCGAGGAATACTGCTCAGAGGAGAGACAAAGTTATTTATGGCGAGAATTCTTAATGTCTAGACAGCATGACAATAGGGACAGAAATTCTATGACAGATTTCTGTGAATCTTGGTACCGAAAACTAACTCACTTAGGAAACAGAATTTCCGAATCTGAGATTTTATGCTAACTGGAAAAAGCTACCAGAGGATTCGAAAAAACACCTAGGAAGCAACCATAAAAGATTTTCTGTTATTCTAGAAAGAATAGAGGATGAAGACCATTGGCGAAGTAATCGTTTTTATCGCCAGAATAATAACAGTAGTAATCAAAATGACAGTGAACAAAATGTCGGCGATAGGCATCGCGTTAATGTTCAACAAGGTAGGGGCAAAAGGTCAAGGTACTTCAGCATTTCGCAGAAGACGATTTGCACCTTATCTCGACATTACCACAACAACCACATGGAAAACTAAGGACCACGTATGCTGTGGGTCAAACTAACACGGATATAGTTTCATCTTCCTGCTCTAAGAAACAATGCCAGCGTAGACGTAATGAATAATACTTACGAGAGTGACTGCGGAGTACAGCAGATCGCTGGAAGCAAAGCGACAGGTTCGCTTAGAAATGAGTCACAGCAGGCAGGTGATGCAACTTACAATAGCGTGCGAACAGAGAGCCCGCCAGCGAAGACTGCATCAGACCGATCAACAGATGGACGTCCTGAACACAGTGAGGACGTTACAGCAGAATGCCATAAACCTGCCTCGGCGGAAACGACACCAGGATGGGAGTAAACGTGGTTCAAATGGCTCTGAGCACTATGGGACTTAACCGCTGTGGTCATGAGTCCCCTAGAACTTAGAACTACTTAAACCTAACTAACCTAAGTACATCACACACATCCAAGCCCGAGGCAGGATTCGAACCTGCGACCGTAGCGGTCGCGCGGTTCCAAACTGTAGTGCCTAGAACCGCTCGGCCACTTTGGCCGGCGAGTAAACGTGAATATGTTAGTCGGCGAGGAGGAGAACAATGAAGACAGTTTGAATAACGATAAAATTGGCGAAATTGAGGTGTCAGGGATTACTAATTGGTGTGAACAGATCGATGATCTTTACCAATGTCTAAAACAGTGCGAGTGGGTGGATTTCAAACGGGATTATGCGACCAAAAGGTTAGGTAGTAGTCAAATGAGCAAAAGGGACGTCGAAAATAGCATGTGGCCCGATAGTAAGAGGAAAAAAAAAAATACAGCCGGATGAGAAAATTAACGTCCGTCTAAGAAAAGCGTTTCTGTTAGGTTCGAACAGTGATCCAGAAAGGTCTACATCTACATCTAAATCTACATGGATAATCTGTAAATCACATTCAAGTGCCTGGCAGAGGGTTCATCGAACCACCTTCACAATTCTCTTTTATTCCAATCTTGTATAGAGCGCGGAAAGAATGAACACCTATATCTTTCCGTACGAGCTCTGATTTCCCTTATTTTATCGTGGTGATCGTTCCTCCCTGTGTAGGTCGATGTCAACAAAATATTTTCACATTCGGAGGAGAAAGCTGGTGATTGGAATTTCGTGAGAAGATTCCGTCGCAACGAAAAACGTATTCCTTTTAACGATTTCCAGCCCAAATCCTGTATCATTTCTGTGACACTCTCTCCAATATTTAGTGATAATACAAAACGTTCTGCCTTTCTTTGAACTTTTTCGATGTACTCCGCCAGTCCTATCTGGTAAGGCTCTCTCACCGCACGGCAGTATTCTAAGAGAGGACGGACAAGCATAGTGTAGGCAGTCGTCTTAGAAGGTATGCTACATTTTCTAAGTGTCCTGCCAATAGAACGCAGTATTTGGTTAGCATTTTCTATGTGTCGTTACAATTTAAGTCGTTCGTAATACTAATACCTAGGTATTTAATTGAATTTACGGCTTTTAGATTAGACTGATTCATCGTAACCGAGGTTTAACGAGTTCCTTTTAGCACTCATGTGGATGACCTCACACTTTTCGCTATTTAGGGTCAACTGACACTTTTCAGACCATTGAGATATCTTATCTAAATATTTTTGCAATTCATTTTGGTCATCTGATGACTTTACATGACGGTAAATGACAGTATCATCTGTAAACAATCTAAGACGGCTACTCAGATTGTCGCCTATGTCGTTAATATAGATCAGCAACAATAGAGGGACTATAACACTTCCTTGGGGAACGCCAGAATTCACTTCTGTTTTACTCGATGACTTTCCCTCAATTACTACGAACTGTGACCTCTCTGACAGGAAATCACAAATCCAGTCACATAACTGAGACGATATTCCATAAGCACGCAATTTCACTACGAGCCGCTTGTATGGTACCGTGTCAAAAGCCTTCCAGAAAACCAGAAATACGGAAACGATCTGAAATCCTTTGTCAATAGCACTCAACACATCATGTGAATAAAGAGATAATGGTGTTTCACAGGAACGATGTTTTCTAAACTCATGTTGACTGTGTGTCAATAGACCGTTTTCTTCGAGGTAAATCACAATGTTCGAACAGAATATTTGTTCTAAAATCCTGCTGCATATCGATGTTAACGATATGGGACTGTAATTTAGTGGATTACTCCTACTACTGGTGATAGGATGATGAGTATACTGAATTAACAGAAATCGAGGCATGAAAGACGAAATATTGTTTCGGATCACTAGATGACACAAGAATAAGAGGTAAACACGTATCCAAGGAGGAATGAACCACCAGACGATGCTATACATGGTCAAAAACGGATTCCGGTCGCGAAATACTCTGATATCTCGCAACCAAAGAAACCCATAGAAACCTCTGAATATAGATAAAGTAAAAATAGAAAACGTCCTTTGGGATGAAATTAGACCTCTTTAAGACTTATTATGGAAAGATCAGGAAAATGAAATTATACTGTGTACAGGAACACATACTGCCACCATAATTAGAGGGCGTGGGGCAGATATGTGTCATGTGTGCACTAAATCATCAATCCATGGGCTTTAAACCTGAAGAAATGTTGATATATAGTAAAAGTAAAAGCATAATAGAAGCGACCTTACTATTAACGTCGTATGTAGACTTGAGACCGGACAAAAAGAATGAGTTACAGAGGGAACGCAAGGAGAAAAAAACGAAAGCCAGATCTAAGAGGCATGATAAGAAAGTCAAAATTATCCAGTTCAAAACTGGAGATTTTGTTCTCGTAAAACTCATGAGAAATCTTACGAACTGAACCATGAAATTTAAAATTTAACTATATTTACAATGCCCGTTTGAAGGAACACATCACATTAATGCATACTATCTGATGCACCGAAAATCGAAGAAACCGTTATGTGTTCGTAACGAAGTGGACTTGAAATCTTATGTTCACCGAATAGAATAAAAAAGAGCGCTTTTTGAGAAGGTGTACCGAATGATACGAACTGCATACTAATACGTTAATTTTTTTACCAGATTTGCTTTCTAACTGATGTTCTAATGGTGTGACGAAATGTCTGTAAGTTTCAGATTCTTAACAATATAACTGTGTATGAAATGAAACAGACATTTCAAAACAGTGAAATGACATGCTAGAGGGCTGTGCCGCATAATGAACTGCAGCTTGATAAACTGGTCTACCAATACACGAAACTGACAGCATAATTTCTTGCTAATTGGCTAGAGCAGGAAAATGTGTTTCAAAAGGACTGCCAAAAATCTCAGTGGACAGCCAAGTGATCCCTTGGTAAAGCAAGATTTGTAAATAAAGGTGTTGGTGTGGATAGAACAAAATTTAAATAATGTTTATGTGAAAGTTTGCATCTTTTTTTCTCTAGGGCATTTTGATGTCACCCTAAGAGAAGAAGAGCGCCGTTGCCTACTTCCGAAACTTTGGATCAATGACAGATATTCGATTATGATAAAAAATAACAAATCCATAACCAAGAAGCCGTCTCTTGAGGTCACTCTAGAAGAAAGGAGAGGATTAGAACCACACAGCAGCACATGGACTTAGCTTTCAGAAGCCCAGGCCAAGAAACTATACATCTGAAAAATGGGTAATGAAGAAAAGAGAAGTAAGCAGATTACAAGCATGTGAAACGATGTTCCTCAAAAACAGAACAGGAGTAACAAGGACAGATAGGACGAGGAATGAAAGGGTAAGGGAAATAGTGAAAGAGGAATCGATAGAGAGGAGGACAGAAACATGAAGACTAAGATGGTAGAGGCATTTAAGGAGAATGTAAAACATGACGATTCCCAAGAAGATACAAGGAATGAAGTTTCAAAGGAAACGACCAAAAGGGAGAACCAACGATAGATGGCTGAAATATATGGAGGAGTGTTTTGAAGAAAGAGGTGATGTCTCGATAAGAGGGAACACAGAAAGATGGTCGGAAAACAGTACTAGATGGCGAGGCTTATGTTCCAAGCAGACCTAGCCTCTGGCTGGGTACTGTACAAGATGATGACGAAGACTGCCTGAGAGCGTATTTGCAAATTCCAGTGGTCCCCAAAGACACATCAAAACAGCAATAATTATGTCGTTTGGGCTACATGAGTTTCATTTTAGGTGCTGTGGATTAGAAATAATAGCTCAGAACTGAAGGGCATATTCATGTCCCCCTAAGACATGAAGAGCACCGTCGCCTACTTCCGACACTTTGGATCAATGACAAATATTCGATAATGAGAAAAATAACAAATTCATAAACAAGAAGTCGTCTCTCGAGGACACCTTGAGAACAAAGAAGAGGATTAGACCCCCACACAGCAACACATACACTTAGCTTTCAGAAGCCCAGGCCAAAAACCTTCCAGGACATCTCTGATACTAGCTGCATATACGTAACACATACGTCGAATTAACCTGCAGTGGTTTATATCACCAACGTGCGTAGTGCCCAGCTGCCGCTGCAGCCAGACAAAGCAACGGTTCTCACGAGAACATATTAAATCAAACTTTGCAGGCAGACTGTTCTTTGGTTACTGGCCGTCTTGTATTACCAAACGCACACACGGCATCTGGACATTAACCAACCGACAAGTTAGCAGACGCGTTGATACAGACTCCTTCTTTCAAAACTACCAGTTCGCCCTCCAAGACGTGGACACCTAGGAAGAGACACATAGCACACATCCCTCCGAAGTATCGACCTCTTCGGAGCTTAACTTGGCGCCACACGTTGCAACAACAACTGAGAGGCCAAATTAGACGCCCGCACAAACCCGATACTCTAAACTACGAAGGACTCGTGGTCTCTTTGACGCTCCCAAACGGAATAGCTGATACCGAAGTACACGAGAAAAATAGACCCAAACGCTTGCTGTAGAGCTTGGATTCCTAGATGGCCAATGAAAAAGACATACACGAAGTACTGAGGGAAATTCTATTAAAATGGGTGCAGATGAAGAAAGATACGTCTCACTGTTCTCCACTCCGATGCAACTGAAGTACGATAACGCCTCTCAGCAGCAGAGCGCAGAACCAGCCGAGGCCTGTCAGTCTCTAATTTTCATGGGTTGAAGACACTGATTACTAAATGTTCACAAGCTAACCCACAAATTCGTCACCTTTAATCTGATTCGGACAACATCTGATACCAATATGTTAAGTTCCCACAAATAATTGCTATGCTGCTGACTTATACGTCCTGTTTCTTCATAATCTGAACCAACTGAGGCAGTATAATCATGTCCAAGCAAGGTATTTCAAGTACGCCCCATACTTGTCTTCCCTTCGTGAGAGGAGCAGCCACAAGAAACAGTTATCAAGATTTGTGCTCCCTTTGGAACGAGTCACTGATGAAAAGGCATGATTTTACCACGGCCACATAACGTGCACTGGTAATTCTAGAGGGAGATTTCGATTTTGCGGTACCTACAGCTACAATTATTCGGAGCATCTACATACATTACTTACGGAAATAACATTCTAAGATATTTGGGAGGTTTCAAATCATGCACCATTGCCTACACGTATGTCACAGCGACTTCAGCCAGATGTCCAGACAGGTTCAGTTATTCACATCATACTACTGTTTTCATAAACATATCCCTAAAAAAATGCATATGGTTCAAGGGCTCTGGCACTGTAGTTGCAGCCTTGTAGCGCACAAAGGCGTGGAATACCAAGTCGAGCAAGACTGGCAATCGGCCTGGGGTGAAATTTAAATACCGCTTTAAAGCCCACTTAGTGAATCGCGTAGGTAAAATAGTCTCACGAAAGAATAATTTATCCTGGCGGTACAGCAAGAATATTCTGTACCCATGGGTTCAATCCGAAATGTAGCCACAATCAAATGACCGAATGAAAGTAGCGTGCCAGGCGATATTTTGAGCGAATGCAGACACCCTCCACCATTCATCATGAGAACCGAGACTCGCGGATGCCCGCCTTCAATCTCTTTTATAGTGTCAATGCGGGCACTCTACACAGCAGGCAGGCTAATATTACAGTTTCACTGTAGAACAGTATACCCGCTTTGTATTTAAAATAAATCACAAAGCTCATACACATCGAGCCATTGTTAGGAGCAACTCATCAGTTCAGAATAATCATCGAACAAAGTAGAACCATAATCGTAGGATTCACAACAGGGAACCTGCACTTAGCTTTAAAAACGGCACCGCGGCACATATCTCTGGGCGCGGAAGCACTGCCGCTACAGTTTCATGTATGCTACTGGCATCACTTCGGCGACTTCATGACAGATATAACTAACGAACTGATTTCACTCAGGGGGTCAGAGTGGGCTACCCATACCTAAAAGACATAAATCCGCGATCACAAATGCCTGCGGCCCGTTACGGTGGTAAACTAAAACCTCACATCCCTGGCTGCGCTCTTATCGACATTTTAAAACCTCTTTTATCGTGCGTCCGAGGACCATACCAACACGGCAACGATCAACGATGAACATTCTAACCCATTAGAGCGATCTAATATAGATGAATGGCAGGCGAGCGCATCACCTCCTAACACATTTTTGGACAAACATAGAGTGTATGACAGAATGGATTATAATTTCAGTTGCACATAATGTCTGCTTTCAGTTGTGTCGCTACCTTCACTGGTCACATAGTCTAATAAAACTGCGGCACATCTTCAAGATTACAATTGATTAAACGCACACGAAACCAATCTCATTTCAAACAGAATTTCGACGATGTTACCCTTTATCTGTTAGTTTTTCCTCAGTAGTCATCGAATCCCTGTTGTCATATCTGCACCACACTCTATCGGACTATGTGATTTGTGGCATTTTCGTCTGAACGTTTATTCCTGATGGTCCCCGTTACCCCGGCACGTGTTACCTGTGTTTGCGAACTCGTTCCAGTCCATAGAAGATGTCTGAAAATGTTGGAGATTAACATTATCACGTTCGCTGACGAAATTGCTATACTCAGTGAAAGTGAAGAACTACAGGATCTGTTGAATGGAATGAGCAGTCTAATAACAATAGAATAAGTATAGATAGTAAATCGAAGAAAGACGAAAGTAATGAGAAGTGTCATGTGACGAAGTAAGTACCATAACTACCTTGTATAAACTGTTTCATTTCATTAATATTAAATCTTTTCTCGTAACTTTCTGTTAAGAGTATTATCCACGCATAGATGGATAACAATATATATAAGGCAGTGAGGTATTAGAGCGTTACGGCCACCAAGTATAGCGTCAGTATTGAACTGACCACTCGATAGGTGTCGAACTACCATAAACTGCCAACGCTGGTACATAATGCAGTTCAGTCACCTATCGCCTGCAAACTGAACTTCCACTCTCGGAGGGTGGTATGGGACTTCAAGTCCAACCGCCAAACATTCAACGTGTCCTTGGACTGACATCATTGTAGAATAGATCACTTTTACCATTCACCAAGACAGTAAGACCGTGATCCACCCCGCTGACGCTCTATTGCAACCTTCACAAAAAAATTAAATAAATGTTACGGCAAGCACAGTATGATTTTGGTACCTAGGGATAACAGTGAAAAAATGAGGTCACCTATCACTGTACGGTGCTGCTGCTCGACAAATAAATGAGAAGTCTTAAACCGTATGTAAATTTTTTGGACTTTACTGTTTAAATAATGACTTGTCTATTGTTATATGTATTTTATAAAACTGCTTGCATCGGTGTAAATGTCTGAAATCTGATATCGCAGGCCAGAGCGGATGAGGTTCTGAAAAGGGGCCAAGACCAGTTACTGTTAGTTACACAAGAACACAAACTTTAATGCTCTTAAACCACAAACACATTCCTCTTTAAAACAACAAGGATCAACTCACGGCTGAGGGCCGAAGTAACTTCTCAATAACAAAGCATTTAAATAATTCATTTTAAAACACAAGGGTTTAGACAAACGGCTGAAGGCCTTACTTCACTAAAACTAAAGTATCATCTTGGCTGGAGGCCCAAATAATATTCCAAATGACGAAAAGAAATTCTTTAAAAGGCAAGCATTTACAAACTTCGGCTAAGAGCCATATTAAGGAAAATTTGAAATAATTCCAAGGCTGAAGGCCCAATAATATTTCAAAATAATAAAAGCTTTTACACATAACAACAGAAAGCCGTCTTAAGAAAACCTGAAATATCTTCACAGCTGAAGGCCCAAACAATTATTCAAAATAGTTAAAGGCAAACCTTAAGATAAGCATTTACACAGTACGGCTGAAAGCCATTTTAGAAATTCAAGATAATTAAAGAGAGAACTTACAGACAGGCTGAAAGCCACAAATTTTAAAACAAACGTGGCTGAAGGCCTAAATACAGAGCAAACATGAATTTAAAAAAAAACACGGCTGAAGGCCTAATCTTAAAATACTTCACATAAGGTTCGGCTGAAAGCCATATACTGTACATAGAAGAGACAAAATTAGTACACTGCTGAAGGCCTGGCACAGTACTTGCGACAAAAGATAATCATAATCACAAACAACAAAACAGTAGTACTCACAAGTGTTCCAAGGGTCGGCCTGGGGAGGAAACTGTAACAACAGTTTAGCTGAGACAGGCAGCAAAGCGTAACACTAAATAATTGGGTGGCAGCACGACCTAGGAACGGCTGAAGTACCAACCAACAACCTAATCAAGTCCCTTCCACCTGACCAATGGCACGACAGCTAAAATGTCAGCGAGGACGAGGATCGCAGCAAGACTATGTCTTAATACCTCGCGTCTAAACACAGTCAAGGCACAATAACCACTCAAGGAAAAAGGGTGAACAATATGAAGCTGCCGAACTACACGCTATGCCGGAGAGCATCGACACGGTGAGGGAAACACTGCCGGAAAACTATGCTAACGAACAGGGCGGGTAACGGAACGTTAACAGCCACGAGGCAGAAGATACCACTGGTGCACTTCACCAATAAATTATAATATTTTCAAAGGGTAAACACCATACAGGAAGATGGCTGCAAAATTTTGCCAATTCCAGCTCACCATCCCGTTGCTGCTTGTAGGAACAGCTCAGGAAGCAACAACCAGCTATTAGTGAAGAAATGTCACAGCAGTTGAGGTTTCGTAACAGGTTCACTGATTACTCAACTCCAGTATGCAGGTTCGGTGGGCGACGAACTTTGCAGCTCTTGCAGCTAGTGCCACACAACTCTGACCACGTGTGCATGCTGTCAGCGGCCCCCTGACCTCACGCCACAGTGACTTCCTCGCTGCTCTGTCGCAAACGACCAACTGCCTCACACACACGACACGGAAATATAGCGGCCACACCAAAGACGGTACCGCACTACTAGTATCGATAAACGCTGCTGCTGCCACTGATGGAGGCAAGTGAGCAACTCATTCAGGTGGTAACTGAGGGAGCAATAAGACGCCACTCAATGGTTACAAAATGCCAAAAAAGGAAAAACGGCATCAGCTTGAACCGACAACGGATCATTGTCATCGAATTATGTAAACACAAATGTACAAGGTCATAACTGTAGTTTCAAGACATAATAAGTAGGGATCTCCATGCGGAAGACTTTTGGCGTCAGAGTTAACGCTTTTTTACTCACTACAACATTCTCTAAGGAGAGGAGGAAGACAGTCTCAAGAGACGTGTGAAATGGTGAACACTTATATTGCAGTGTGGTGGTAAAATTGAGCACAACTATTATAAAAGCCTCGGAAAGACGAGATAAAGTTGCTACATGTTTTGAGCAGCTCTTACCCAAGGAAGAAGAGGCGGCTCCATATATATATATATAGGGTGTTTCAAAAATGACCGGTATATTTGAAACGGCAATAAAAACTAAACGAGCAGCGATAGAAATACACCGTTTGCTGCAATATGCTTGGGACAACAGTACATTTTCAGGCAGACAAACTTTCGAAATTACAGTAGTTACAATTTTCAACAACAGATGGCGCTGCGGCCTGGGAAACTCTATAGTACGATATTTTCCACATATCCACCATGCGTAGCAATAATATGGCGTAGTCTCTGAATGAAATTACCCGAAACCTTTGACAACGTGTCTGGCGGAATGGCTTCACATGCAGATGAGATGTACTGCTTCAGCTGTTCAATTGTTTCTGGATTCTGGCGGTACACCTGGTCTTTCAAGTGTCCCCACAGAAAGAAGTCACAGGAGTTCATGTCTGGCGAATAGGGAGGCCAATCCACGCCGCCTCCTATATGTTTCGGATAGCCCAAAGCAATCACACGATCATCGAAATATTCATTCAGGAAATTAAAGACGTCGGCCGTGCGATGTGGCCGGGCACCATCTTGCATAAACCACGTGGTGTTCGCAGTGTCGTCTAAGGCAGTTTGCACCGCCACAAATTCACGAAGAATGTCCAGATAGCGTGATGCAGTAATCGTTTCGGATCTGAAAAATGGGCCAATGATTCCTTTGGAAGAAATGGCGGCCCAGACCAGTACTTATTGAGGATGCAGAGACGATGGGACTGCAACATGGGGCTTTTCGGTTCCCCATATGCGCCAGTTCTGTTTATTGACGAAGCCGTCCAGGTAAAAATAAGCTTCGTCAGTAAACCAAATGCTGCCCACATGCATATCGCCGTCATCAATCCTGTGCACTATATCGTTAGCGAATGTCTCTCGTGCAGCAATGGTAGCGGCGCTGAGGGGTTACCACGTTTGAATTTTGTATGGACAGAGGTGTAAACTCTGGCGCATGAGACGATACGTGGACGTTGGCGTCATTTGGACCACAGCTGCAACACGGCGAACGGAAACCCGAGGCCGCTGTCGGATCACCTGCTGCACTAGCTGCGCGTTGTAACTACTGTAATTTCGAAAGTTTGTCTGCCTGAAAATGTACTGTTGTCCCAAGCATATTGCAACAAACGGTGTATTTCTATCGCTGCTCGTTTAGTTTTAATTGCCGTTTCAAATATACCGGTCATTTTTGAAACACCCTATATATATATATATATATATATATATATATATATATATATATTAAAAAGTTTCAAGACTTGACTCAGAACTAGAAATTTATCGGACATTTAAGTACAGGAGACTAAAATTCTTCAAACTATTATCCTTCAGCATCAACACAGTGCTGCCAGGGCTTCTTTCACTGCTCGTAGCCTTTCTGGAAGGCCTCGGGTGTCATGATGTGAAGGGCTCTCGTCGAAGCATGCTGGATTGCGTCGATGGAGTCGAATCGCTTCCCTTTTTTGCCTGTGTTTATTCAGAGGAAGAGGAAAAAGGCACTTGGAGCAAAGTCGGGTCTGTAGGGTGGCTGTGGCAGTGTTGTCACGTTGAACTTGACCAAAACTTCGGAGGCCGCGCGCGACGTGTGAGCGGGCGCGTTTTCGTGGTGTAGAACCCAATCGCACTGGATCGCCGGGTGGACGCGGTGAACTCGATCCCTCAAGCGGCGGAGCACTCCAGTGTAAAAGCCACCTGTGACAGTCTGTCCACGAGCCATAAACTTCTTGTGAATCACTCCTTTATCATAAAAAAAAATCAGTATACACCTCACACACAACTTGTTCATGCGAGCTTTCTTGGGCTTCAGGGAGGAAGCAGTGTGCCATTCTGAGCTCTGACGCTTAGACTCAGGATCGTATTGTACACCCAGGTCTCATCACCAGTAACCACTTTCTCCAGAAGGTTCGGATCAATACTCAACCGTTGGACTATTTCCTGGCAAACTGTCATGCGCCGTTTCTTCTGATCCACCGACAAATCTTTTGGCACCAGTTTGGCACACGCTTTTCGCATCATCAAATTCTTCGTCACAATATATATATATATGCTGGCTTACGGCACGCATTACATTGCAGCAAGGTATATTGTGCTGTCCAAGTATGACAACAGAAAGTACTACGACATCCAAGCTACAGTTAAAAGCTGCAAATTCATTGTTCTGTAACTATTCTCGTTAGAGCCTATTAGCAGTGCTCACCACTTGTGAAAAGACCAAAGTACACTTTCTATTGGTTCAGTGCAGTGTATCAGTGTAATCAGTGTACAATAGTTTTCATACTAGAAGTCATATTGTAAGATTCATAACCTTCTTTCTCTTTTTGTGGAGTTATATGAGCTGGTTATTAATATAAAATGTTCTTTATTTCTGTTACTGACATCATTGAGTAAAACACTGTTCTATTGCCAAAGAATCTTTACTAGTTATTTATCTATTAATATTACTAAAACTTGGAAGCAGTGTTACAGAAGAAAACACCAGAAGGTATTGTGCAGTTTTATTAGGCTATAACAGAAAAATACTGTGGTGACACTTCGGTCTACATAATTTCGTAAATTTATCTGCTCGTGACGAAAGTAACTTCCAATCTGATAAAGTGCAGGATACAGTAGTTTTTGTTTAATGAAAGTGTAATCACAACATTGCAAGCATGTTTCGACATAAAATGTAATGTTTTAATAATAATTACCAAGCACATATTGCATCAGAGTGATCAGATATTGCAAAGTAATAAGAAAGTAATGACGACGAGGTACACTATTAATAAAAGCACCATCACAGAAGCTAAGCATCTTCAGTGCTTAGGCCTATGTTCACTGTACATTTGTTTATAAGTGTAACATGTTTACAATAGAGGTGCTTTCTACAGAGGAAAGTATTCTTTTTCCCTCTATTTAACTCGGTACATGTATAGATTAATATTTGTGCCCTCCTCTTCAGATAACGTTACTTTGTCGGTTCCTTTCATATAAATTCTATCTGTGTGGTAAGATACAAACTCTGAATTCTAGAGAAAATACGTAAAGTAAATGGTGATTACTTACTACACGCGAGGGTCCACCCACAAACATTTTATTGTCCCGATCGCCGCTCACGGTCAGTATTAGGTGAATACTTTGATATTAAGATAAACTGGGTAGAGCGTTGCAAGTGGCTTCCTGGTGACAGGACTCTCTAGCACGGAGAACGTGTTTATAGGATTTTTCAAGATGGCTGACAAGCAGCCACAAGGAGAAGAGAAAAGACTACTGGGTGACATAGACAATATGGATGTAGTTGGCGGGAATGCAAACCTTAACAGTATTGCAAATGGCTCTAAGCACTACGGGCGTTAACATCTGAGGTCAACAGTCCCCTCGACTTGGAACTACTTAAACCTAACTAACCCAAGGACATCATACACATCAATGCCCAAGGCAGGATTCGAACCCGCGACCATAGCAACAGCCAGGTTCTTGACTGATGCGCCTAGAACCACTCGGCCACAGCGGCCAGCAACAGTATTGCAGACAGTCCACTAAGTAGAGAGGGCATAGCGCTTGTAACAGTGCAACGAGAGCCAATATACATTGACCAGGAAAATTCTGATGAATCAATTATGTATCCGCACTTGAACTGAAAAGGAAATAGTAGATTCCTATCAAAGAGGTATGGAAGGGGTAGTTAGGTATTCAACAGTGGAAGAAACAGTAAATACAGACGTATATCTGAGCCCATCTAATAATAGTAATACAAAACCAGGCACGTTACAGTCAATGTTAAGATAACAAATAGACAGTCCGTCAACAAAGTCAGTAGCAAAATCAAACTATGCAAACAGTAGATACGAAATCCAGTGAATAAAGTTTGTTGCAGAATCAAACCATGCAAACTTTACAAACTTTGGACACCAAACAGAGTCCAAAGATGCACACATTATCAACACAATTAAATCACGCTGTGCAGAAAATGAGAGCAGAACAAAGTCAACTGAAAGAGTCCTTGACAACACAAATATATGAACCAATAGAGACATTTAAAATCAAACACCATGAATCGATGCAAACAGTATCAGATCAGGTCACACAGATGGACAGGAAGCTAAATGAAAAGGCAGCTTTAATACATAAATCATTAAAAGAAGATCTACAGGAAGAGGCTAAATTGTTTCTAGACGAGAAAATAAAGGATGATGTAACAGAACTGGTGAAGCTCGTGAAAGAAAGAGTAGTTAACTGTGAGGAACGTATAGATAGTATGGAAATTACTTTCCATGAAGTACAGTCACAAACAAATGATAGAATTAAGGGATTTGGAGAGACAGTATATGAAACTACTTAAAAATTATCATTGAGGTAGACAGCAAAATTTAAATGGTAATGGGAGAGATGAAAGTGTTACGAAACAGAAATATGCTAGTACCCCTTGTCAAATTTGGAGGGGCATGCCATAAGCAGTTAGGGATAGAAAGAGAAAAAAATTAACCCAAAAGGTAAGACACATCCAGTGACATTTATGAAGCCATGTAAGAAGTTTATACCTACAGAATTACCCAAAAGGCAGAGGGTTACAGTAGCTGAAAATAGACTTAGTGGTGATGCTGGTAACTGGGCAGTCAAAACTACAGAGGAATGTGAGACTTAAGAGGAATTTCTGAAGAAATTTGAGAAAGAATTTTGGTAAGTAGTAAGAAGAGGGAAATCTACCAGGAATATTTAGATGCACCGCCATACAGAAGCCAGGGAAGTAAAAGTATGAGAGAATACTGTGAAGGTTTGTGTAGGAAGTTATAGCATGTAAAGGAATTGAAAACTGAGAAGCATTTATTGCATGTTTTGCACAGGAAGTCACCTTGGAGTTTAAAGGGTTATGTCAGCCTACGAAACTGTGACCGAGCTACACTTTCAACAAGAGTAGGTGAACTTCATGTGTGGAGCCTATCTATTGAGAACAGATCTCACAGTAACCAAAATATGTCTAATAATAATAAATTGGTATGATAATAGGGAATGATAGCAGTAGCAAAAGAGGTAGGAGAGGTGGAAGTGGTCACGGAGATAGAGGTGGTTACAATACTAGACATATTATCCAGATGATAATGAGAGAAACAAAAGGCTGCAACAGTGATGGGCTGAGCTGGAGTGGACAGGGAGGATAGTCCCCAACAGGAGCCACCATAGCAACAAAGGCAGAACAATAAGAGAAAGTGCAATGTAGATACCCAGGTTAAAAAGACTAAAATAAGTTGTGGGTTTAAAGAAAGAAATAATGAATACTGCACTTGGAGTGATGAAGATATGAAGTACTGGGAAAAGAAAGAGTGGGTCTCTAATTTAAAATGGGTGTAGGGTTTGCCTGTGAAGATTAGAGGAAAGGAAGTTCAGAGATATAATATACTAAGAGAAGCTTATCAGATAGACACAGATGATATTTTACCTGCAGAAGAGTATGAGGCTATAGAGAGCTTATTACAAAGATATACAGTGTCCCCAATGAAGTAGTAGGTGAAGTTCGTAAATAGATAGGGCAAGTAGTGGACACTGGCTGATGAATTTGTAGATGTGGCTATAGAAACCAGTGGTAATACTGGTCATGTAAAAACAGAAGAATATGGTCACTGGGCAGGTGCAAATGAAATTGAATGTACAAAGGACAAGGGAGAGGAAGTACAGAGTAGGCAGGAGAAAATATAGGAAATGTTTAGTTTGCGTGTAGAGGACAATATTGAGAGTAATATTACAAATAAGAATTAGAGTGAAGAAACAGAGGACAGAGATAGTTCCGCTGATCGAAGTGAAGACTTTGATGGTGAGGGGGATATTGTATGATGAGGTTATTAGTATATGTGCTACGGTTGATGAACTTCAAATATGTAATGCATGTACAAATGATAATTTGGAAGTACTATGTGATGGGTTATAGAAAAATAATGTAGTTGAGGAGAATAAAGAAATATCTCACGAAATACTGACACACAAACAATTAAAAATAATCAGGGAAGATATAGTTAGTGCAGAAAGTAATAGAGGGATAACAAAATGTCTTCCAGATACTGGGTGGACAACTTGGAGGAAACTCAGAAGATAATATACAAGATATAGAGAAGGAAACCCCAGAATACCGAGTTCAGGTATTTTTAATCAGAAAGGACAAGCAGAGTGAAGATAATAATGATGAGAAAAGCTAAATAATGAGGATGAATCTGTCTTAACAGAAATTAATACAGAAAGTGACAAACACTACATTTCACAAAACTACTATGTAGGAGGGAAAACGAAGGTGAGGTTAGCAGAATCGACTACTAGGGAAAATGAGAACCTCCAAATGAATATGATGTAGGCAGAAGGAGAAACTGCCCAATGTTGTTGTTGTTGTTGTGGTCTTCAGTCCAGAGACTGGTTTGATGCAGCTCTCCATGCTACCCTATCCTGTGCAAGCTTCTTCATCGCCCAGTACCCACTGCAACCTACATCCTTCTGAATCTGTTTAGTGTATTCATCTCTTGGTCTCCCTCTACGATTTTACCCTCCACGCTGCCCTCCAACACTAAACTGGTGATCTCTTGATGCCTCAGAACATGTCCTACCAACCGATCCATTCTTCTAGTCAAGTTGTGCCACAAATTTCTCTTCTCCCCAATTTTTTCAATACCTTCTCATTAGTTATGTGATTTACCCATCTAATCTTTCTTCTGTGACATTACGTTTCGAAAGCTTCTATTCTCTTCTTGTCTAAACTATTTATCATTCATTTTTCACCTCCATACATGGTTACACTCCATACAAATACTTTCAGAAACGACTTCCTGATACATTAGTCCATGGTATGGTAACGGAATGGACTAAGGAAGCAATCAAACAAGACTTATTAACGTAAGAGGAAGAATCAACTTCAGAGTAGGACAACCAGTAAATGAAATAGAGTTATATGGTTTCGAAGAGTTTGCCTTGCTAGACTCAGGAAGTGAGGCACCAGGCATTTCAGAGAGTTTATGGAAACCATTAACGTGGGGAAACAAAACTGTAGTTATGTTTGTATCTAGTTTAAAGATAATTAGTACTACAGAAAAATTAAGTAGGCCCATCTGGAAACAAGTGTGTTTATCAATCAAAATTTGGGAGTGTATGGTAGATAGTGTATTCTTAGTGATTCCAAATTTAAGCATGAATATTCTTCTCAGTACATACTGGATGAATAACAGCCCTGAAGTTATTAATAGTGATCACAGTCTAATATTTAGGTAGTGAAAAGAAGGTATGTTTTATGGGACACATTATTGATGACCATTAGCTGCTTGAGGGTTATGGAAGCACCATGTAGCGATTACTAAGACAATGTAGAATATGAACAATATATAAAAAGTGAAAATGTTCCGCAAACCAAGGAAGAGACGTCTTGGCTGAATATTAGTGAAATTACTGACACTGATGAGGAGCAAAAATCTGAATTAATCATACACCTAATTAAAATGATGAAGTATTTTCAGAGGAACCAGGAAGAGTGACTGGATTTGACTAAAGGGTAAACATTAAACTACATGAACCTTTTTATTGAAAACCTTTTGAGATCCCAACAGCAAAAGGGAAGTTGTAGCTGAAGAACTAGGTATGATGGATAGACTTGGAGAAATAGAAAGTAGTAACAACAATTATAATAACTGCATCATGTATGTTGGATAAAAGATGGTGGAATGAGTATAGTGTTAGATGCGAGGACGCTGAGTAGTATTATTGAATGTGACAAGCCTATTAGTTAAGATGAAATAATTCAAAATTTTAATGGAATAAACTATTTGAGCAGCCTCAACCTAACTGCCAGGTACTAGCAGATTCCAATGGCTAAGGAACATAGAGAGTATATTGCTTTCTTATTTGGTGGAAAGAGCTACCAGTATTATGTAGTGCCATTTGCCTTCAATACATTGGTATTCATATTCACATGTACATTAAACAGTACTAGGCAAAGGTGTTATAAAATTACAGTCTATGGTGATTACATTTTGATCCCTACAAAAAGTTGAAGAACATTGGAATTTACTAAGAGAAGTATTCCATGCGTTGTGGAAGGGTGGAGTGACTTTAAGGTTAAAGAAATCTGAATTTGTTAGTAGTGAAATTATGTGTGTAGGGTACTTTATATCAAGTAATGGAATCAACAAAGACGCAGAAAAAATGAAGGCTATTAAATAATTTCTAATACCAAAATGTAGGAAGTATTTGAAATCATTCCTAAGGCTACATGGTTTCTATAGGAAGTTTGAATCCTGGCTAGCTTTTAACAGTACATAAGCGAATAAAGACCTCTGTCTTACATCAAAAAGCTAAGACAGCCTAACACAAGAGTAGGGGTTCAATGCAATCTATATTACCCAATGATGTAACGATTCATTGCTTTGGATCTCTTTGGCCCATTACTCAGAACAACAGGAGGTTCCTATTACATTGTGGTAGCGATTGATGTGTTCTCTTAGTTTATCAGACTACATTCCATGAGGAAAGCCACTGGATAAGCAGTAAGTGGTAAGATGATCAATGAATATTTCATTCAATTAGGCAAACCTAAAGCCATTTTAACCCATAATGGGTCTCAGTTAATTTCTGAGAAATGGAAAAGTAGTATGCCAAACCAAGTAGTAGAATTAACACAAGTAGCACCTTACCATTCCAGCAAGTAATCCAGTCAAACAATGTATAATAGAAATAAGTAGGCTGGGCTGGACATTTTTTATAATAAACACTAGTGTGTGTCAGATAAAATGGGAAAATGCGTGTTTCATGTGGAAACATACTAAACAGTTTAGGTCATGAGAGTACGGAATTTATGCCCACTGAGACTTTGAAGGGAATGGAAGAGCCTAAGATCACTGATTATAATGTTATCTTCCAACTAGGAAGGACAATGACGTAAATGAAAGAAGAAAATGGTTATGGAATGTCTGAAACAACAAATTATTAAACATACAAAAAGGCTTGATAAACAAGGTAAATTAAGTAAATACATATAGGTGCCCTGGCTTTGGTTAAATCACACGAAAAATCCAATGAAATTACTGCTGAAATTTCCAGATTTTTCCATATATTTGAATAATCTTTTGAGGTAGCGAATATGCCGTACCTCAGTGCCTATTATTTGACATTTCCCTCTCCACTGATAATGAGAACAGTGCCCTTCTTTCGAGCTGTTGCTTCTGAAATGTGCTGGCTACTTGCCTTTGAAAGGCCAGAAGCACTGCCGGAATTACGGCATGTGTCAAGGTTGTCCTTGGTGGTAACACTAAATGGAGAAAGTGAGCCATAATCGCTGAGTAGTGGAACAATGGCGATGTCACCCCACTCTGCATTGTTGCCAAATTTATTCAAGATGGCGTATCCCAGATGGTGGTGATAGATATGGAAATGTCACAATGATGTCATGGTGGGAAGTTCATATTTTGGCAGGAGGTAGGTCAATAGGGCTACCACTACTAACCTAACCCCCTCCTTTTCCCCCTTCCCACCCCTTCCAGAAAATGGCAGGAAGTTCAAGTTCCATCAGCACAATGCAACACACCATGGCTATGTTGATTAACCTAAGATAATAGTGGGAAAATAGGTTACTTGGGCTACTTCCACTAACCTAAGTCATCTGACTGGCACCTCTTCCTAGTAGTTCGTGGGAAAAGGACTCAGCCTGTGCTGGATAGGATGAACATAGGTCTTCATATAAACAGTCTATATTTAAACAATTTGAGGCAGTACTACCATCAAGTGTGTTCACCACAAGGTGCAGAGTCCAACTGCCTGAGTACATGGTACTCCCACCAGAGGGAGCCATTGTCCCTTCCCTGTTGTAATACAAGATGGCGGTCTGGGGAGGAAAAATGGCAGAAAAAAGACTTAGCCCCTGCTGGGCTGGTGGATGAATTGACATAAGCAATTATTATCAGCCTTTATTTAAGGAATTAGAGGTAGTAACGCCATCAAGTGTGATTACGATGAGGTTGAGAGTCCAACTGAAGTAGTACACAGTACTGCCACCAGAGGATGCCATCGCTCCTCCTGTAAAGTAATAGAAGATGACAGTCTGGGGGAAAAATGGCGAGAAAATGACACAGCCTCTGATGGGCTTCTGGAGAAAGGAAGGAGTGTTTTTTATTTAGTTTGGAACAATTTATTTAGGGTTTCCACATAGTTTATTTACTACATTGATATGAAACACAAGCTCTGACAATCTTGGGGCCGCAATTCACAGCCTACAGACCTGCATACTACTAGTAAGTCACCGAAATAATGCAGTACACTGATGTACAGATGTGGAAACAACTCGTAAATTGTCAAAGCAGTGTGTGTTTAACGCTCTGCAAACATGCTTATTATTGTAAACTGTTGAAATAATGCACTGAACAGCTTACAGAACTGCAAACTACTCATAAATCACTGAAAGAATGCTGTTCACTAACGTGCAGACACACTCACTAATTATAAATGGTCGAAATAATGCATACAATTTATTTGGGGATGGATTTCACCTACTCTATTTATCACACTGATATGAAACACTTTGGCGTGGTTGAGGTAGTAAATAGTCTACAGACCCGTGAACTACTCTTAAATCAAATAAATAAAGCCATACACTGATGGGCAGAGACACAAACCACTTGTCAACTGGACAAAGTGTAAAATAATGTATGAAACTGGGAAAAGTGCAAAATAATGCATGTAAAAGGCACTGCAAATAGGCTTGCGAATTGTGAACTGTCAAAATCATGCATTACACGGCCTACAGTCCTGTTCTCAAAATAATTCGACACACATGAAAAGAGCTCGTAAATAACCGAAATAATGCATATATAATACTCTGCCAAAAGACTCAGCGCTTAAACAGCCGAAAATAATGCACTGCACAAACATTTAGTGCACAGAAAAATGCGACATATCAGTGAAATCCCCCCTCCTCACAGAACTCCAAGGAATACACGCTGGGTGGCACGCTCATGCTGGTATCATAAGTGGAACAATTCTACTTACGTGTGTTTACTATTCTGGCGTGATACCTGTGGATACTGACATCACAGGTTGCGTTAAAGAAATCTGTTCCAGAATAACAATGACTGCTTTCTGTCTAGCGATCCTAATGGGGCATCCGAGCTGCAGCTTGCTGTGAACGCGTGCTTACCTTCCCAGTGTGGCTGAAGCATTGCTGTAAAATGTCAGTGTGTAACTCACCATCTAAAAGGTTCTCAGTTTTATACTGATGTCACTTGGCCTATGTGTAATAAGGGGCAAGTCGACCTCTCAGAAATTGTATAGTGTCCCAGAAATAGTTGAAGGTCATGTTTGTAGGAGCTTTTGTGAGGTCTTAGCTTGTCTGCCTGGAAATTCTTGTCCTAACAGAACCTGTTTATGATAAGAGCCCAGAATAACACTGATTGCATTCTTCCCAGTGGTCCTAACGAGACATCACGTGTTCCTTTCCTGGAAATCATGACATCCTGTTGTAAACATACATCTCAGAAACATTAAACGTTCTCACTGCTAAAAGTCCTTGTCATAGCTGTGTGCGCTCGCAAAAACTGTCTAAGCACAGACGGGGGGAAATCAGAACAATTACGCAAACAGAATTCGAAGTACTCTCATGCAGAAGAGAAAAATAGCGGCAATTTTCGGTATCATACAGTTAATGTTCTGGAGATGTCCTAATGCCACAGTGGCATATTAGTGACAGCATCCCCACCGGAGATGGATGGTTCCCTTCAGCTTGTCTTTTAACACTTGCTTTCTCATGACCCTCCATAGATACCTTGCCTCCATCTTTTTGGAATCAGTTTGTAAAGACCCCTATGTCCTGGAACAAAGGATATCTTGTCAATGAATCGAGAATTATGTTTGGCTTTTATTGAATTAATCCGCCGAATTACTGATACTGCCAGTGTGAAAGCACAGCCTCTGCCTTTTTTTTTCTTTCTTTTTGCTGACGAGATTTTCAGTGGCAAGGAAAACTGTTCTGTACAGATCACCATATTGCACCGATAATTAAATCCTGAAAAGTGGCCTACAGATAGTCAAATATTGAAAAAATCTTACTCAATTAAGCTGATCTGACACTGAGAGCTGGAGCTGGAATATTAGAGCATGAAACCGATCTACAACCGGGCAATATATCACTACATACCATGTCGAGGTAGTAAACATACAATTAGTATCCTGTGACATACAAAATCGCCCCTTTTACATCATTCATATAGCTATCAACCGTCAGATATCTGTACATATACAGTGAAGACAGACAGCGCTGTAGGTATACTCCTAGATATTTCCTGCAAGGTTGGGCAGTTATCCACTCCCGACATGTGACCAGAGCACTTTCAGTGGATGTAAGTCACTATCAGAACTGTTGTAGAAAGGCTGGGTTGGTTCCCCTCGACACAAAGACGTTACTGTTTCTTGTCCCAACCTGCTTGCTTGCTTTCTTTTCTATACCCTTCTCCAGAGTCTGGGATTACAATAACGTAAGTAATTTCACATGATTTGTCAGAATATCTTACCATTTTCGCGTTACTTCTCAATATCAAGAACATAGCAGTACCCTACCGATCGCCTGAGCAAAGTAATTCTGAAGATATAGAATGTAAATTATTCATTTAGAAACCTGAAACTCTAGCAAGGTGGGGCGTGGTGTAAATAATTTAGTAACTTGAAACTTATCCCGTCTGAGAAGACCTTTACGTCAGACTTGGAAAAAAAGAGAGGAAACTGATATTTTCATTCACAAATACTAATGTCGGTGATATAACAGATTCCAAATCATCCATATAATTTACAAAGTCAACTAAAGCGTTCCTCATGCCTAGAGAACCAGCAAATGTGTCTTCCTCCTGTTTTACACCTGCTAGATGCACACACCACAGTCGATGTTCCCTCAACTAAATAAAGGCACGAAATGTGCAGAAGCATTAATTAAACAATTTACATGTGAGGGAATAACGGTCCAGAGCAAACACACATCCATACTGAATCTTCACATATTGCCATGCAATAACGAAAGCTATCCACACTAAGTATTAGTTCGCTATTTGGTCCTCTAGAGGACAACACAGTTAATTCATTTACATTCCTATACTCCAAAAGTCCTCCCATTCAGACGGCCCCTACTGCTAATGGGAAACGTGGATCATTCCCGCAACAGGTCACTGGCGCTGCACGCCAAGCACGCATTTTCCTAGGAAAAAATCGCCCTCATATATATTTTATCCCTGTACTTAGAATTAAGTATTATGATCGTGGTCTCAACTGGACAATATTTGACAATGAGCGAAATATCGGAAATACACCTTGTTGATGGCTGTGACTCTGGAAACAGAAGCATCTGTACCATTCTTATGACTGGACATACCCTTTCCTTTGCTATCACAGTACTCCACGTCAAATCCATATCTTCCTTACGACTGGACATAGTCATTTTCTTTGCACATGTCGGAACACAAACACATACTTTACAAGCTTGACGCTCCTGGCGAACCTATTACACATCCACTACTACTACGTATAATACTTCGTCAATAACTGATTGCTACTGATACGAAATAACGCTGACCGAAAACCAACGATGGTTGGACATCTCTCATAAGTTTTCTTGTGAATGGTACCACTGTGTCTTAGAAGGAGAGGCGTAATAGTCTTACAAACCGTCAGATGTTAAAAAAACACAACCATATTACCATCACAATCGGTTCTTCAGGTGCATACATGTATCCATGTTGAAAGCTATACTGGCTTTATAAATCTTTGTATCGGATTACCTCTGAATAAAGTGGTTTCTTCCATACAGATACTGTGACACTGCATATAGACAGTGATCGCCGCAGTGTATAGTATCATACTAACAATGCGGTTACACGTCGCCGATGGTGCAACCTCATAATAAAATTACCGAATTTTGAAAGTGATTCGGCTAAGGAGCGTGGGATGAAACTGTTTTTTGTAGCTCCCTCACACTGCATATGCTAGATATTTCTCCAGTATTAGTAACACATTCCGTCTCGATGCTATGTAAGAGGTTTGGTGATATATCGACTGGGTTACAAGTGATGGTTGATTGAGAAGGATCACAAACGGTAGTAGATGGTGTGCTGCTTGAGGTCGTATGAAATGTACACTAGCTTTTCAGATCTCTAGTGCTACGCTTTCAGTGAAAATGCTGTCTGGAATTTGGAATCAAGTCTCTCCATTCAACGACATACCTGTGATGGGTCTTATGGAGAAGTCCTTTAATTATTACAGCCACTAATGAACCATATTTCTGGCACTCTCATATCTCGAAACGAGACATCTATCTCGAACCTATCTGCTACAGTAAAATTCCAACATGGTTTTAGGTAGTCCCTAGGCATTGTGCAACTGTCCCTCAGACTCCGCACTACCATCCCTACAGCTTTGCACATGTGATCATTCCAGTTTAAGTCACAACTGAGTAGAAATCGGAGAAAGATATATCTACCACCATCAGCAATACATTTAGAAACAGGCTGAGTTACTGCGACAGGACTGTTTTTGAACCATTCAATGGAAATGGGAACTGGGAGATTGACGAGGATTTTGCTACTACAATGTGGTGTGCCCTCAAACTACATACAAGTACTACAGATCCGCATCCCTGAGGGCCCATTCACGTCTATCACCCCAACATGCTATATTTGTTATTCTGTACCATCCAACAGAGAAAAATTACGAACAATTAAAGCTCCACGAACTTCATCCTATAGAGAACTCAGTAAGTCTTTTACTGCATCTGTGTCCTCCCATATATCGAAAATAAATACCGTCTGCTTTCCAGTGTAGAGCACAGAGATGATCGTATTAAATATACAGCTATTGATCCACTGCGCAGAACAGTATAAAGGTGTATCACCAGTACTCTAGGAGGATGACCGTATCCCACAAACTATACTACAAGTCGAAGAGACCACCCCACCCTCCCTGCGACCCTGTGTCGTTGTTTGAAACATTGTTTTTTTTCTCCGCTGTAACACACTTTGTACACTACCATAATTCTATTTTTTCCACCACAACTTCAAGGCGTATGTCAGGTTCTAAACTGACATTAGCATGTTCTGATTCACTGTTTCTCACAGAAAACTTGATTTCGCACAGTGTAAGTCATGTTGCTACTGCTGCTACCATAACACACCACACGCACTGGATGACTAAATAAAAGACAGTTACGACATAATTAAAATGGAACAGTTTGGCAGAGTTGTAAAGAGTTTCCAAACTGCTGTCCCAAAGTGATTCACGGCCTCTACACTTAAACCCATCTGTCACAGTGATGGAATGGCTGATGGATCTGCATTCCGTTTCGAGTGATTCCTCACATAGCATTCATGTACGCGATCACTGTTTTGGTGCTAGCCATCCCCAGAAAATGTCACCTCTCCACCAAAGTTCTTTCTCATACTCAAACAAGCGATGTCAGTCAATCATTATGTGGTAACCAAGAGTATACCAGTGGACGGATTGGATGGAAAAGACACCGTCGATGTACTGTAATAATAAGCATAACTGTAGATATTGTGAACAATTTCAGCAATTTTACGGTAACTTCAATACTGACCAACGGTGTGACAGCATATTTCCCAGTTTCAGTATCATAGCTAATACGCTCCTACTCTACTTTGCGAGTATCATTGAAAATGTAGATAGATGACTGTGCAGTACGTCCTTTCATTGTTTATTCTCAAACATATACATCATCAAACTATATTAGACAGTGCTCTACGTATTTCTAGCACCTCGAGCATAATGCTTAATTTAAGATCTATCTCTATGCTGATGGGAGTCCCAGAGCATTCACTCAATCTTAGGATAAAATTAGAGACTGAAAGACCCCTTCACATTGTCTTTGTCTGACCAATCCGCTCTGCAGCACCGTTACCGATTTAATCTCCAGCTGACCAGAAGTAGACCACTACATTCCACATCTCATGAATGTAAGGAGCTTGCTGAGTCCTCGCACATTCAAGTGCACAAGATTTCTCTAGACCCACCATGTTGAGGAGGTTAGTATCTCTTACCAGAGTGCACTAGTAGATGTGAAAGTGTTGCGATGCAATAGTAGACCGCTTAGAAGAACAAGAAACTGGTGCTTTTTATGTATGATGGAGCGGCAGACATATGGAAACGGAAGCATTTTACGTAAATCAACTACGCTACCAATTTTAAAGTATTGTTCTAGTGTCTGGGATCAGTCCCAGGAGGGCATTGGTAAGAGGGAACATAAACACATACACTCCTAAAGCTATATGGTACTGCACTTAAAACAGGCTATAATGTTAGATCGCTTCAGTTTCCGGCCTATCAGTCATGTGGAATGCAGCACTGTTAACATTACAATGTAAGACAAATATTGCCATTGCATGACATGCACAGCATCAACTACTGATGAAGGATTATACTTAGTAGTAGGGTATGTGTGATAGTTTCGCCTCGAGCATCAGGCTTATAAAGTATGTGTTTGTGTTCTGACATGTGCAAAAGAAATCATTAATGCCCACTCTCAAGGAAGCTATGGAATTGACGTGGAATACTGTGATAGCAAAGGGAAGAATATGTAAAGTCATAAGAATGGTACTTATATTTCTATTTCCAGAGCCACAGCCGTCAGCAGAGTGTATTTCCGATACTTCGCTCACTGTCGAATGTTGTCCAATTGACACCGCAATCATAATACACTAATGGCCATTAAAATTGCTACACCAAGAAGAAATGCAGACGATAAACGGGTATTCATTGGACAAATATATTACACTTGAACTGACATGTAATTACGTTTCCATGCAGTTTGGGTCCAAAGATCCAGAGAAATCAGTACCTAGAACAGCCACCTCTGGCCGTAATAACGGCCTTGATACGCCTGGGCATTGAGTCAAACAGAGCTTGGATGGCGTGTACAGGTACAGCAGCCCATGCAGCTACAACATGATACCACAGTTCATCAAGAGTAGTGACTGGCATATAGTGACGAGCCAGTTGCTCGGCAACCATTGGCAAGACTTTTTCAATTGGTGAGAGATCTGGAAAATGTCCTCGCCAGGGTAGCAGTGCAACATTTTCTGTGTCCAGAAAGGCCCGTACAGGACCTGAAACATGCGGTCGTGCATTATCCTGCTGAAATGTCGGGTTTCGCAGGGATCGAATAAAGGGTAGAGCCACGGGTCGTAACACATCTGAAATGTAACGTCCGCTGCTCAAAGTGCCGTCAATGCGAACAAGAGGTGACCGAGACGTGTAACCAATGGCACCCCATACCATTACGCCGGATGATACGCCAGTATGGCGATGACGAATACAAGCTTCCAATGAGCGTTCACCGCGATGTCGCCAAACTTGGATGCGAGCATCATGCTGCTGTAAACAGAGCGTGGATTCATCCGAAAAAGTTACGTTTTGCTATTCGTGCACCCAGACTCGTCGTTGTGTACACCATCGCAGGCGCTCCTGTCTGTGATGCAGCGTCAGGGGTAACCGCAGCCGTGGCCTCCGAGCTGATAGTCCCTGCTGCTGCAAACGTTGTCGAACTGTTCGTGCAGATGGTTGTTGTCTTGCAAACGTCCCTTACTGTTGACTCAGGGATCGAGACGTGGTTCCACGGTCCGTTACAGCCATACGGATAAGATGCAAGACATCTCGACTGCTAGTGATACAAGGCCGTTGGGATCCAGCATTGCGTTCCGTATTACCCTGCTGAATCCACCAATTCCATATTCTACTAACAGTCATTGGATATCGACCAACGCGAGCACACAAGTCGCGATACGATAAACCACAATCGCAATAGGCTACAATCCGACCTTTATCAAAGTCGAAAACGTGATGGTACACATTTCTCCTCCTTGCACGAGGCATCACAACAACGTGTCACCAGGCAACGCCGGTCAAGTGCTGTTTGTGTATGAGAAATCAGTCAGCACGTTGTAGGTGTCACCACCGGCGCCAACCTTGTGTGAATGCTCTGAAGAGCTAATCGTTTGCATATCACAGCATCTTCTTCCTTTCGGTTAAATTTAGCGTCTGTAGCATGTCATCGTCGTGGTGTAGTAATTTAATGGGCGTTAGTGTGTATGCACCATTTTGGTGATTTACGAGTGTTTTCGTGTCTGTCGCATTATTTTGTTAACATATCTGTAGGCTGTACACTGCATGATTCCGACCGTTAAAGATTAGCATGAGCGTTTGCACAACCTTTTACATGCATTATTTTGCCAATTTACGAGTTGTTTGCGTCCATGCACATCAGTGTACTGCATTATTTCGGTGATTTAAGAGTAGTTTGATGGTCTATAGTCTATTTACTGTGACCTCGAGAAAGGGTGAGGGTTTCGTATCAGTGTAGTAAATAAAGTAGGTGAAATCCGTCCATAAATAAATTTTATGCATTGTTTCGACCATTTATAATTAATGAGCGTGTCTGCTCACCAGTGAACCGCAATACTTCGGTGATTTACGAGTAGTTTGCAGTTCTGTAGGCTGTTCGATGCATTATTTCGACAGTTTACAATTAGTAAACATGTTTACAGAGCATTATACATGCATTATTTTGACAATTTATGAGGGTTTTGTGAATCTTTACATGTTTACTTGATTATTTCGGTGATTTCGAGCAGGTCTGTAGGCTGTAAATTGCGTTCCAAAGCAGGTCAGAGCGTGTGTTTTGTATCAGTGTAATAAATAAACTATGTGAAACCCATCCATAATTAATGGTTCCAAAATCAATACACTCCTTCCTCTCTCCTTTAGCCCCGGATAGGATGCGTCATTTTCCCGCCATTTTGGACCCAGATCACCATCTTGTATTACATCACGGGAGGGGCGAGTCGCCCTTTGGTGGCGGTACTATGTAATATTTGAGTTGGACTCTGGACCTTGTGGTGAACACACTTGACAGCATTTCTGCCTCTAATTGTTTAAATAAAGACTGACTATAATAATTTATGTCCATCCTATCCACCAGACCAGCACAGGCTGAGTCCCTTTCCCACCAATTGCTAGGAAGTGGTGGCAGTCAGATGACCTAGGTTAGTGGAGGTAGCTCAAGTTACCTACTTTCCATCCATTTTCTTAGGTTAATGGAGGTAGCCATGGTGTGTTGCATTGTCCTGGTGGAATTTGAACTTCCTGCTGTTTACTGGAGGAGGGGTGGAGAGGGGGGAGGGAAGGGGTTAGGTTAGTGGAGGTAGCACGATTGACCTGCCTAACTTTGAACTTCCCACCATGATGTCCTTGCGCTATTGTCACATCTATCGCCACCATCTTGGGTCCGCCATCTTGAGTAAATTTGACAACATGGGGAGTGGGGTCACATCGCCTTTGTTACACTACTTCACTGCCCCTCCTGTTCCCCCTGTTGAAATGTCTGAATGCTCACAGCTCAACTATACACACCATGAAGTATACATGTCATTCTGTAACATAATACATTCCTGTTTCAGCAAACTTCTACATGATTAACTCCCTTGACGCCCACTCTTAAAAACATATGGTATTAAATAAATCAGCTAATATCAATAATGGACAGCAATATTCCTGGAAAAAAAGAGTAAGAATCCAAACAAGGCATGACCTTTCACAATGACTACCACAGATCCTTCATTTTGATGCATCATTAACCACTGAACATAAACACTCTCAAAGTACACATAGTAACATAACTACTTACTTGAATGATCTTAGTGTTTACAGATACTCACTTATGGCCTGCATGCAAGTTTCTGCATCCTTACTCCAGATAGTGGTGTAGCACCTGCAGTATAATGTCTAGAGCACCACTAAATGGTGAAATTCACTCTATATGGACAATGGCTGTCGACCCTGGCAAATGCAATAGACGAACCATTAATGCTATTTCTAAGAGTTTGGTATGGTCCCCCCCCCTTTTTTTGTCACGACTCTTCAGGCTGGTTTGATCCGGCCCACCACAAATATTCTTCTTCTATGTTAACCCCTTCATGTCTCAGTAGCATCTGCAACCTACATCCTCAATTATTTGCTGGATATATTCTAATCTCTGCCTTCCTTTACAGTTTTTGCCCTCTAAAGCCCCCCCCCCCCCTCTCCGATTCAGCACAGAACATCCTCATTCCTTATAAGTCCACTTGATTTTCAACATTCGCCTGTTGCACCATATCTCAAATGCTTCGATTCTCTTCTCTTCTGATTTTCCAACATTCCATGTTTCACTGCCATACAAAGCTGTGCTCCAGTGTACATTCTCAGTAAATTTCTTCCTCAAATTAGAGCCCACGTTTGGTACTAGTAGACTTGCCTTGGCCAAGAATGTCCATGTAGCCAGAGCCAGTCTGTTTTTGATGTCCTCCTTGCTGCGTCCATCACTAGTTATTTTGCTGCCCAAGTAGCAGAATCCCTTAACTTTATCTACTTCATGACAATAAATACTGATGATAGGTTTCTCGCTGTTCTCATATCTGTTACTTATCCTTAAAATTTCATTTTTTTTTTCGATTTACTATCAATCCATATTCTGTACTCACTGTAATTCTTCTTCACTTTCACTCAGGATAGCAAGTTTGTGGTAAGTTCTATGGATCCAAACTACTGAGGTCATCGGTCCCTAGGTTTACACCAACTTAATCTAACTTAAACTAACTTACGCTATGGACAACACACACACCCATGCCTGAGGGAGGACTCGAAACTCCGAAAGGGTGGTGGTAGAAGGGGGGGGGGGATGGCGGCGGTTGCGGCGCCGCGCGAACCGTGGCACGGCGCCTAAGACGGCGTGGTTACAACATTTGAAACTCTGGATAGTAATGTCATCAGTGAATCGTATCTGATATACCCTCTCACGTTGAATTTTAATTCCACTCCCGAAACTTTCTTTTATTTCCATCACTGCTTCTTCGATGTACAGATCCCTATTTTACTTAGATCTTGCCTCACATTTCACTATCGAACGTTTTCTCCACGTTGACCAATCCTATGAACGTTCTTGCTTCTATTATCAACTGCAAAATTAGAATTGCCTCTATGGTGCCTTTACCTTTTCTACAGACCAACTGATCGTCATCTATCACATCATCAATTTCCTTTTCCATTCATCTGTATATTATTCTTGTCAACAACTTGGATGCATAAGTTGTTAAGCTGATTGTTCTATAATTCTCGCATCTGTCGGCTCTTGCAGTCTTCAGAATTGTGTGGACGATATTTTCCCAAAAGTCAGATGGTAAACCTATGTCGTGAGGCTCATAAATTCTACACACCAACGTGAATAGTCGTTTTGCTGCAACTTCTCCAAATAATTTTAGAAATTCTGCCTTATTTGATCTTAATTCTTTCAAAGCTCTCTTAAGTTCTGATACTAGCACTGGATCCATTATCTCTTCTAAATCGACTCCTGTTTATTCTTCTAACACATCTGACAAATCTTCCCCCTCACTGAGTCCTTCAGTATACTCTTTCCACCTATTCACTCTCTCCTCTGCACTGGTGGAATTCTCCTTGCACTCTTACTGTTACCATCCTTGAGTTTTGTGTCACCAAAAGTTGTTTTGACTTTTCTTGTGTGCTGGATCAGTTCCTCTGAAAATCATTCCTTTTTCGTTCTTGACTTTTCCAGGCAGCTATTCCATCTTAGCTTCCCTGCAATTCCTCTTTATTTCGTTCCTCAGTGACTTGTATTTCTGTATTCCTCAATTTTCCTAAATATTTTTGTACTTCTTTCTTTCATCGGTCAGCTGAGGTATTTCATCTGTTACCCATGGTTTCTTCCCACTTATCTTCTTTGTACCTATGTTTCTCTTTCCAACTTCTGTGATGACCCTTTTTAGAGACATCCATTCCTCTTCAACCTTACTGCTTACTGAGCTATTCCTTACTGCTGTATCTATAGCCTAAGAGAACTCCAAGTGTGTCTCGTCGTCCCTTAGCATTTCTGTATCCCATTTCTTTGCATATTGAATCTCCCGACTAACCTAACGTCAGCCTACTCGTCATCACTACTACATTCTGATCCTGGATACACCTTACAGTCAAGTATCTGATTCCGGAATCTCTTTCTTATCATATTTTAATCTAACTGAAATCTTCCCGTATGACCCAATCTTTACCAATTACACCTCCTCCTCTTGTGATTATTGAACAGTGTATTCGCTATTACTAGCTGAAATTTATTACAGAACTCAACTAGTCTTTCTCCTATCTCATTCCATGTCCCAAGCCCACATTCACTTGTAAACTTTTCTTCTGCCCCTTCACCTACAACTGCATTCCAGTCCCCCACGACTATTAGATTTTCAGCTTCCTTTAAGCACTGTATTAGCATTTCAATATCCTCGTATACTTCCTCTGTCTCTTCATCTTCAGCTTGCGACATCGGAATGTATATCTGAACTGTTGTTCTCGGTGTTGGTTTGCTGCAGATTCCGACAAGAACAACCCTATCACTGAACTGTTCACTGTAAACACATTCCCTCCTTTCCTTCCTATTCCTAACAAATGCTACACCTACCATAACATTTTCTCCTGCAGCTGATATTACCCTATACTTATCTAATCAGAAATCCTTGTCTTATTTCCATTTAACTTCATTGACCCCTATTGTATCTAGATTGAGCCTTTGCATTTCCCTTTTCAGATTTTCTGGCTTCCCTGGTATTGAGTAATTAATTAATTCGTATAACACTTTGGTTTATGGGGGATGGTTAACATCATCCATACACCAACCATACCATCTGGCAATTACCACTACATCTTCCCATTTTAGCCTGACACTCAGGTGCCCTTGTGGTCACCTTCTGCAGTTGCTCCCACACGCCGTGCAATGTTTTAGTAGAGTTCTGTATGTGTTCCCCAGTCTCTCCTATCTTCGATTTAATAACTTCAAACAGAGGTGGATCCTTCCTTCCGTACACCGCCTCATATGTTGAGAGCTAAGTGCTTCCATGCACATTCGAATTATTTACTGACAAAAAATTTGGTAGGTAAACATCCTAATCACTATGGTAATGTAATATCTCAGCACCTTTCAGATTATGTCAAAACACTCCGTCCACTCCATTAGACAGTGAGTGGAGTGGACTAGTTATTTCGGATACATAGCTGGTGATACAGTTGTTTCATTGTCTCTGACATGAAGCTGGTACTCTGATTTGGGATCATCATTTCAGGGACGCTAAACGTCAACAATCAGTTGTTTACGATAATATTGCTACTGTTTTTGTTTGCTGATTTGGAACGGAAATCAATTGAATGTATCTCGAAAAATGGTTCAAATGGCTCTAAGCACTATGGGACTTAACATCTGAGGTCATGAGTCCCCTAGACTTAAAACTACTTAAACCTAACTAACCTAAGAACATCACACACATCCATGCCCGACGCAGGATTTGAACCTGCGACCATAGCAGCAGCGCTGTTCCGGAATGCGGCACCTAGCCACAGCTACCGGCTATCTCGAAAAATGATCTACATTAACAGAATATAGCAGTTATCCACTGAGGTGTGGCTAAATGGAGGTAAGGTGTCCATCCCAGTCATTTCGAATGGTTTGGTTACCTACAATAACCTCTTAAGCAGTGCTTGGTGACGATTCAAGTGTTCATATTCTGCACATGGCACACAGTTCCTCTCACTCATCGACGCCCCACTTCTCTTTTTGCTCCACTGGCTGCTTTAGGAGCAATTCGTCTGTGTCCTCCATGTCCAGCAATACATGGTCGCGCCCTTCTTTTAACACTTCGTGTCCCAGTGCAGTAGGCACTGCAATATGAGGCACTAACCTTGTTGTCCTACATAACAAGCCTTCGATAATGGTGAAATACGGCTGCATTTTGAACAGCTGACTGTCTATGTCAACATATTGTTCCTTCGCTCTGGAATGACGAAGTGCTTGTATGACCCCAGTCTTCCTGCTCGGTCCATCTGCATTGACTTCCAACACTGTGTGTGAATCTTTTCAAACTGGAATTTGCTTAATTTCTTTCTCTATCAAGTCAGCCTGGGAAAGACTATTAAAACCTAACAGCTGTTTTAACACTGCGTGGTCTAATAATATCTTAACTCTCTAGCCCTGCAGATAAAACCTAAAGAACATGACGTAATATAGTTAGCTCAGAAGTTTCTTTCTTGCGGTCGAGTAATTCCTTTCAGCCTTATGTAATTACTTTTATGTGTGAGCCACTGGATGGTGCTCGGCATGAGCCTCTTAGCTAAGTATATATGCTATGGCTTAGTTCACCACACAACAAAATAAATTTCTTTCCATAATCTAGGAGTACCAACACAGGCCTTATTTTCAGTCTGTTTCAACATGGCTAATGCAGCTTACCATTTTGCTGTCCAACACCCTTCTTCACATCTGTATTAGTGGTCTTCCAATATCTGCAAATACTATAACCGTTTTCCGTAGCAATTAGCAAACAATGAAAATGACAGTAGATCTTTAGTCGTAGTCGCTGATGGGAAAATACGTGCTACATGAATCAGTCTCCGATTGCTCTTTAAACTGTCCTGATTAATAACATGTCCTACGTAGTTCACTTCTGTTAATGCGACATGCGTCCTCTTGATACTACACATCAGACATACAGAACATAATCTCATAAAAACTTGTTTCAATCACTGTCTGTGTTGATTCATATCCCTCGGAAACACAACACTTTCGTTGAAGAATATCAAGTCTTAACACTCCATCTAGCAATTGTTGAAATACAAATGGTGTATTTATTTAAAGCCAACAGAATCCGCAGATGTTGGTAGTAGCCCTATGGAACAGTAAACTCAGTCTTTGTCCAGTCTTCTGACACTACATCCAATTGATGATAATGACACTTCTTGGCGATTGCAGTGATGTGTTTACACTGATCCAAGTTATCCATATTTTTGGTGTTGGAGCTGCATTCATTATCGTATTAGGATGTTTCTGGGAGTCATCAGTATTCCGACTGGTTTGATGCAGTCCACCACGATTTCCTCTCTTATGCCAACATTTTCATCTCAGAGTATCAATTGCAACTTATGTCCTCGATTATTTGCTGGATATATATCTGTCTACATCTACCATTTTTACCGTATACAGTTCTCAGTAATACCAGGGAAGTTATTCCCTGATGTCTAATAGGCATCCTGTCATTCAGCCCCTTCAGGTCAGTGTTTCCCAAATTCTTCTTTTTCGCCTCTTTTACGGGAAAACCTCATATCTGACTGTATGAGTCCTCATAATTTTCAACATTCATCTGAAGCCCTATCTCTCACATGCTTCGATTCTCTTCTGTTCCGGTTTTTCCACAGTCCACGATTCATTACCACACAACGCTGTACTCTAAACGTACATTCTCAGAAACTTCTTCCTCAAATGAAGGCCTATGTTTAATTCTAGTAGAATTCACTTGGCCAGGAATGACCTTTCCCCCATGCTGGTCGGTCTTCCTTGTCCTATCAGCTTCGCCCATCATGGATTACCTCGCTTCCAAAGCATCAGAATTCCTGAAATTAATCTAGTTTGTGAACATCAGTTTTGATGTTAAGTCTCTAGTTGTTGCCATTTCTGGTACTTCTCGTTACTTTAATCTTTCTTCGATTACTCTCAATGGATTTTTGTATGCATTAGAGTGTTCATTCCATTCAACAGATTCTGTAATTCTTCTTCACTTCCACTGAGGCAACAAATGTCATCAGCAAATCCTATCTCCAGACTGAGATTTAATCCCACTCTTAACCGTTTCTTTTAATTCAGTAATTCTTCTATATATAGAATGAGCAGTAGGGGGAAAAGACTACAGTTCTGTCTTATATGTTTTTAATCTGATCACTTTGTTCTTGGTCCTCCAGTCTTATTGGTCCCTCTTGGTTCTTGTACATATTGTATATTACGTGTCTTTCCCTATAGCTTATCCGTATTTTTCCCAGGATCATCCAACAGATCCTTAATTTTCTTTTCTAGTCTTCTGTATATTATTCTTGTCAGCAACTTCTTATGGGATTTTGTCTATCCTTCTGCCTTAACTGAACTTAAGGCTTTCAAAATTATTTTAAATTCTGATTCTAATACTGGAGCCCCGATTTCTTCCCTGCCGACTCCTGGTTCTTCTTCTATCACGTCATCAAACAAGTCCTCCCCCTCATAGAGGCCATAAATGTGCTCTTTCCACCTATCTGCTCTCTCATCTGCATTTAATAGTGGAATTTCCATTGCATTCTTAATGTTACTTCCCTAACTTTTAATGTCACGGAAGGTTGGTTTGACTTTTCTGGACGCTGAAATTCATTCCTTTTCCAGTATCTTCTTGTTTTTCATGAAGTCATGTCGCTTCCCTATACTTCACGTTCATAAGTGATTTGTACTTTGTATTACTTAATTAACTTGCATATATTTGTACTTCCTTCTTTCGTCGATCACCGGAAATATTTCTTCAACAGAGTATTCGCTAATACTAGATGATATTTATTGCAAAACTTCGTCTGTATGTTTCTCTTGTACTTCCTGTATGCATACAGTGCTAAACCATATAAAACATCATGATGCATATGATTCACCATTGTTCATTATGGGTCTCACTACATATAATAGTCTGAAGGTCTGTACCTATGCTCACGCAAAGCAATATCCCCTTGTCCCCTGTGACACTTTATCGTAAGCATCGAGTCTTAAAGACTTTGTGCGCAGTTTAACTGGCTCTTTCCTCCTGACAAGAGAACGTTCCAACAATGCATCACTGACAGCAGTATCCCCCAGCCGGAAAAACGTCCCTCCAAGTTCCACTTTGTGCTGAAAAAGATCAATTTTTGCCTGATGCTTAGTTTAGAGATCCTGTCTGAAAATTCTGCAATAGTTCATATTGACATGGGTAAAACTTCCTCACTCACTCTTAGTTGCTTGTTCCGACTTGAGAATTTAGTACTGATAAACCTAATGATTCCACATCGTTATTCCCTACCCCACACAACCTATGACGTGGAGGGTTCAATCTCTCCTTATCGAACAGGTTCTGACTTGCCACCGACACATGAGTCCCTGTACCCAACGATAACTTTATTGTAGCAACTAACCAACACGGCTGGTTCCATGTCACCTATTAATTGCAGCACAATCTCCGTTGTCTTAGCCGAGCAATGGCTAATCAAACTGGCAGCCACTGAATTTAATAAAGTTTCAGATACACTGGACGAAACTTAACCTTCAAATAATTTCTTTTTAAGCTGCGTGGTACTTAACTTTAGACCTTCTATTGGCTAGGAAACTTTTTGCGTATCTGACTCTGACATTGTGGCACTTTTACGCCTTCCAAAATAAAAGAAAAAGAAAATTACAACATGGAACAAACAAAACCAATAATAATACAGGTAATTGCAAAAGCTAATATAGGCAGTTGCAAAAGTAACGCTCCAAGTCTTAGAATTTTCATAAATTAATCATTTGTATTGCGGCGGCAAAGAACTTCTGAGACCAGTTATGGCAGCTGCGGTGAGCGACCACTAAATTAGAAGGTGAAGTTGGCTGTGATACGTCAGGTTGTTTGGCACTCTTAGTGAGTGACTGTAATTACTATAGTGGAGTGGTTGTAGGTTTTGGGTGTAATCCTTGATGGAAAAATAAATATTGGTTCAATTAGTCCATTATTTTATAACACTTGCAGAACTAGAGATGGAGTTGGAGAGGTGATCAATGGCCCGTGTGACATACGCAGGCTGAGCCATGCAATGTGCCACAGTCAGCAGCAGTCCACCAGAAGAGAAGCATGCTGCGGCTCCAAAGTGAAATGGTAGTGGCTGGTGAGAGGCCTTAGCAGCACAGTAGCAGAGGTCAGCCTTTCGGTAGTAGTGACAATGAACATTGGGGGAGAACAGAGGGCAGCCATTGCTGCTGGCATGCATCTGCAGCTCCACTCCAAGCGCACAAGAACAAATGGTCTTCAGGATGGCTGATGAGACTGGTACCCACCCACACTAGGCTATGGAAAGTGACAGTGTTTGCCCACACAAGGTGTTGATGGCTGGACAGGTAGATGGCCCAGGCTCGATTCCTGATCCACCAGGAAGGCGACCAGCAGCAGACGATAGTCACCCACCAGACTGTGCATGAGTGGAAAGTCACCAAGGCGGCAGCATGCATACTCATTTCAGGGGCGTGCTGCTGTTGATGGATGGGTGTACTGATGGCAACTGGCTGGTGTGTCTTGGTGTGTAGACAGGCTGGTGTATCTTCGTGCGTAGTGTGGCATGGACCTCCCTTGGCCAGCAGCTGATAATAACTGAGGTTGAGAGCTTAAATTGGGGTGTGTTTACAGTTGCCAGGTGCGCCATGATTTTTGCAAGGATAGAGGTTTCTCCCTCTAAGAAAAGGCACGAGGCTTGACTGTTGAGGGACCAAGCCATCGTGCTTTATCCTTCTGCTGTATTAGCAGCTCCATGCGATGGTGTAGGAGCTTATCCTTTCAGAAACTCTGTCCAGCAACGTCCACATTGCCAGTTAGCTGAATACTGGTACTTGGGTACTGAATGTATCTGCTTGCGACATGAGACATTATTACAGAAGTGGCTTTTGTTGCCCTTTTTATGACATTCTGTTGGGTCATCAGAAGAGCTGTCTGCTCGCCAGGTTGAACTGTGGTGCAACATTACCTTTAACGCAAATTATTCAGAACGGTGTATATACAATGCTTATTATCGTAATGGAATCTCTGCTAATAGAACTGCTGTCTTTACACCTGAAAAGGATTCCAGACATTCTCAAAATCTGGAACATTTTACCTGTTGACACTGAATTTTGACACTCTGACGAGCTTGTGAGAACCTTACAGTCGGCACGATCTCCTCTATGCACACTTTGTCGATACAGATGGGAAAATATTTTCCGCGTGAAAAGTTCTTGATTCCATAGAGAGGGCGCGCAGCCCTTGTGGGGAGGAACGACCTGCGCGATTGTTGGGGCTGGGCTGTGCTGTGCTGGGGGACGGAGCCCCCAGTGAGTTTGTACTTTGAAGCGCATTATTAGATCTGCAGCGGCCGGCTGCCGCCTCCCGCGGGCGAGGCGAGGTAATTCCCGGACGGGCCGGGGCGGGACACACATTGTTGCCCGGCAGGGGGCGCCCGCCCGCCGGCAGCTCGCCACGAGCGAATCTCTGCGTCCACCCCGTGTTCCGCGCTATATCGAAACCGCCTCTCTCAAAGAGGAGGCTTCGCAAATAATGAAAAATGGTACTGGCAGTCGTCCTTCCGGGTGGTTCATCTGGTAGGGCATTTGTAGAAAACGCTGTACCTTCTAGCGAGGTGTAACTACGTAGTGGCAAACAGAATGTATGCCCACCCTAAGGCTCCCTTCTTTCCAGTAGCACTGTCTGTAAACGGTGCTATGTACGAAAATAAATACTGAAGTAACGGTATTTATGGTGTACAAACTATTTTATATGTATGATAGAGCAGTATTTATCCACCGACACCAGGCAGGCCGTATAGCTGATGTAAATGGTTCAAATGGCTCCGAGCACTATGGCACTTAACATTTGAGGTCATCAGTCCCCTAGAACTTAGAACTACTTAAACCTAACCAACCTAAGGACATCACACACATCCAAGCCCGAGGTAGGATTCGAACCTGCGACCGTAGCGGTCGCGCGGTTCCAGACTAAAGCGTCTAGAACCACTTGGCCACAACGTCCGGCATCTGATATAACTTAAGGATATAAATAGCCTCAGTTCTCCTTTTCAAATAGTAAACAAACCAATTTCGGTGTCTGTCACCATATACAACTGTGTCACGAAGAACTTCGATGTCAGCTGAGTGACACTTTCTGTGTATTCCAAACCTTACTTAACTAAGTAAACATCGTTGATGAGAACTAGCTCAATAAGTTTGCAATTACTCAGTATCTCACGAAAATATTCGTTTTGCTTGAAAATGCGATTAGCAAATTAAACATAGGTGATATTTGTATCCTCGTGTACACAATCTTTTGCAGCTTACCTATTCTTGCCTTCGGAAGTAAATTAGTTATGCCTGTCACCGTCTTCCTACTATCAGATTAGAGGGACCTTATACGACGATCCGGAACGTGATAGCGTCGGTTTTTTCTCCATACTGCAGGGTTATCTGTCGCTGACTGAGATTAATTAATTAGTGAAGAGAAACAGGAGGAGACTACTGAGCCGGCCGGAGTGGCCGGGCCGTTCTAGGTGCTACAGGCTGGAGCCGCGTGACCGCTACGGTCGCAGGTTCGGATCCTGCCTCGGGCATGGATGTGTGTGATGTCTTTAGGTTAGTTAGGTTTAAGTAGTTCTAAGTTATAGGGGACTGATGACCTCAGAAGTTAAGTCCCATAGTGCTCAGAGCAATTTTTGAGACTACTGACCAGTAACAGACAGTTAAAAGATAACCAGGTATACTATAGCAAACAAATGGAAATGAGAGGCAGTCTTCATACAAATAGGTGGTAAATAACCTGCACACAATTTCGGATTCACAGGTGATCCGCAGGCTTACTGTGGGCTATATCGTAAGTACATGAAGTACATGAAAAGATATAAAATAGCAACAAATATTACGATGATTATTCCAGACCCTACGGAGACGCAGGTTCACAAACACGAACTGCAAGATTCTAATAACATGTTAAGGTGAAGGGCCGCGAGTAGATAGTGCCAGCACGACTAAAGTCAACGATCTAACATTGACAAAACCGTGATGCTGACCTCTCGCGGTGTAAACCGAATATTTGCTTCTTAAACACTGTCAGCTTTGGTATGAGCGTTCTATGGCGTATGACTCGATGAAAGTTGAATGTAACTGTGCGTGATTGCTCCAAACGATGTGGAAACGTCCACATTAATGGATAAAGGACGGTTGTTACCGCGCGACTGCCGGTAACGTAGTAAAGCCTACCCATGTACAGGCTGGTGTTCCGGGGTGGCGCCAGGCGTCTGGCGGCGGACGAGACTTGTGATGCCCCCGTCGCACTGACTTGGATTTTTTGAAACCACCAGCCGCTGGAATTTCGACAGTTTTGCGGTATTTTGAGGAATTTATGTATAATTGACTGCTGATCCCATAAATTTCTCCGGCCACACAATTTGATAGTCCCCAAATGGTTCAAATGGCTTTAAGCACTATGGGACTTAACATCTGAGCTCATCAGTCCCCTGGACTTAGAACTACTTAAAACTAACTAACCTTAGGACATCACACACATTCACGCCCGAGGCAGGATTCGATCCAGCGTGGTTCCGGACTGAAGCGACCAGAAATGCTCGGCCAGAGCAGCCGGCGATAGTCCTCATCTCAAGTAAGCTATATTCGTTTACTGATGGGAAAAGAATTGTTTTCATTGCATAAGCAAGCGAATTAAATGTGACGTCCTTTTAATAAAACGGTGCACAGCCCCTTGCATGGTAACACTGGACTCGCAATTGAGCAAGCTGATTTTAACTTATTTTTACTCTGTCTCAGTTTTTGTACTGGGGCTGGACTGTACATCTATATAGATCTGGACATTTACTCTAAACGTCTCTGAAAATTCTCTGTGATACAGTATACACTGATCAGCCACAACGATATGACCAGCTACTCAACTGCCGGTATGTCCAATTCTCCTAAATTCTGGGGAGGCTAGCTATGAGCTCTGACTCACATCACAAATGTGTTCAATCAGGTTCAGATACGGCGAGTTGGGGAGGCCTGCACTTCCGTTGGAAGTCGCCACCGTGTTCTTCGAAATAGTCCATCACACTCGTGGACTCTTGACAGGGCGCATTATCTTGTTGAAAAATGCCACTTCTGTTGGGAACCATGATCGTCCGGAAGGGATGTATGTGATCTTCAGCCAGCGTATGACACTCCTTGGCCATCATGGTGTCTTGTACGTGCCCCAATACACCCTTGGATGCCCCCTGTATATTCCCAACAGCATAATGGAGCCATTTCCAACTTGTCTCTGTCCTGTAGTACAGGTGTCGAGGAGCTTCTTCCCTGGGAGACGACGGACTGGCGTCCTCCCATCGGCATGATGAAAATGTTATCGAGTTTCATCAGACCATGCAACAGTCTACCACTGCGTCAGCATCCAGTGCTGCTAGTCATGTGCCCATTTCATTCATAGCTGCCAAAGTCGTCGTGTTAACATTGGCACAAACATGGCTCGTCAGCTGCAGATGGCCATCGTTAGGTGTGTTTGGTGCACTGTGTTCAGACGCACTTGTACCCTGCCCAGTATTAAAGTCTGATGTTAGTTCCATCCCATTTCTCCACTTGTCCTGTTTTACGTCTGCCCTGACCACGACTCCAAC
Organism: Schistocerca piceifrons; assembly: GCF_021461385.2. NCBI lineage: Eukaryota > Metazoa > Arthropoda > Insecta > Orthoptera > Acrididae > Schistocerca > Schistocerca piceifrons. The sequence continues at coordinate 956,581,460 of NC_060138.1, forward strand.
ATGTGTAACTAGGGGCAGCTGCTGAACCCCGCGACGTCTGAACGTGGTTTCACCTTGATTTCGCCATGTGTTGAAGACACTCACCACAACCCTCCTTGAGCACACTACAAGTGGTGCAGTTTTTGAAATACTTGTGCCGAGCCTCCGGGCCATCACAATCTGGCCTGCGTCAAACTCAGATAGAAAGTGTGCCTTCCCCATTCTACTAACGGACAGCTCGCTAAGTGATAGTACATGCACCGTACATGTGTCCGACTAACAGTCTTTCCTCGACAGGTGATGCTGCTATCGCCTGGACGGGTTTATACCGATAGTAAGTCGGTAGTCATAATGTTCAGGTTGATCAGTGTATATAAACATATCTCTCCTAATCACAAAACTCCACACTCAGAGATAGTTTCTGCTTGATTGTTTTCTGTGTTCGCTAATAATGTGTTACAGCCACTGTGTGTGCATCTGTCGACTTGCAACTAAGTGACAATCTCTGGTAATGGGACTACTTATTTATCTTCACTGGTGCTGTAGTAGAGCTAATTCCTACATCAGGAAAACTCTAACGAGCAAGAAATAAATACTTTCACATTTCTATGAACAGATTTTCTTGATTTTTAACAAATACACTTAATTTTATAGTGAAACAAGTGCGTAACTTAAATCGGAGAGCCTAAATCGCGTGAGCTTAGCCTTTGACACTTCGAAAAGAGTTCTTTCTCAAAAAACGTTGTGATACTCCTACAAATATTCCAATACAGAGCAAAATCTGTGAAAACGCTCTCTAGGAGCTTCACATGCGTTAAATAAAGTAATGAGCAAGCCACAATCTAGGGGGTACTGGGACTAATTGATCAAAAATAATGACACGAACTGAGAAATAGGAGATTTCGATACGCACCATCGATATTAGCAGCCGCGGTATTGAGAAATAAGGCGAACAAGATACTAGGGGATGATTAAATTCCAAGTCGGGGTACACTGAGCATGTTAAGGATTAGCTCCTTTCCTGGCCCGTATTTATAGAGAATCTTCTCTGCTCCGAATAACGACGTCTGCTTGAAAAAAATCGTACATTACTCACGTTAGTAAAGACTTAAAAGGAGCGAATGACGGATTTGCAGACCAGTATCGCTGACGTCCCTCAATTTAAGGATCCTAGAGCGAAGCTTATCTCAAATATTATGACGTTCCCAGAGAAAAACGACCTTATCTCAATCACCATGGATTAAGGGAAAATCACTTGTGTGAAACGCAGTTTCCTTTCACCCAACCAAGAATTATAGCAAGCAACGCATACAGATGAACGATCAGATTTCCGAAATGAGTTAAACAGTGAACCGCATTAGTGTCTACTAATCTTGGAACGATCATATGGATCAACTTAGCAATGTACGGTTTCCTCAAGGAATATTTGACTAACACAATTCAGTATGTGGTATAGGATGGTGGGTATTCCACACAAAGGAAACTAACATCAGGGGTGTCCCTCACAACCATGATTGGACCTCTAGTGTTTTAAGTACATATAAACTATTTATCAGACAGTATGAGCAGCTTTACAGCATTGTTCGATGAAAAAGCTTTTGCGTACAGCAAACTATCATCGTTAGACGAAGGCGTTATACGGACGTAATGAATTCCAGATAGGCTTCAACATAATTTCCACTTGACGTAAAGAATGAGAGCTCTTTCTACGGGAGCTTGCTGAAAAGTAATTTCTACAAATTTTTGTGAAGCTTTTTCAGTAAAAGTAATGTTATTAACATTCTCCTTCATTATTCTTCATTTCTACTTATTTGCAGCCCTTTGCTGCTAGATGGCTCCGAACTGTAGTGTGTAACACGGCACTGTGTAACGTAACCGTATCGGTGCGTCAGAAGCACCTTCGCCGGCCGCTGTAGCTGCTTTAGTCTGGAACTTTGCGACCGCTGCGGTCACAGGTTCGACTCCTGCCTCGGGCATGGATGTGTGTGATGTCTTTGGGTTAGTTAGGTTTAAGTAGTTATAAGTTCTAGGGGACTGATGACCTCAGATGTTAAGTCCCATAGTGCTCAGAGCCATTTGAACCAGTTTTAGAAGCACCTTCGAGGACTTCACTTTTATTTGTGATAAAGCGGTGTAAGCAGAATTCAGTCAACAAAGTCAAATATACTACAGTGATTGTATCAACTAATTTATTTCAGGTTCGGAGAAATATATTCGTTGTCAGGCTGACTATGTTGAGAAATAAATATGTAGGCAAGAAGAATAATGTTACAGAATATTAATAAAGTTTTCATACAAAAAATTCGGAACCCTTACTTTTCTGCACGCCATCGTTTATCTGAATAAATATAAGTTGACGGCTATAACAAACAGAATGAACCAATAATTACATGATTACAAGGTTGTTTCGTTGTTGTGGTCTTCAGTCTGAAGTCTGGTGTGATGCAGCTATACTTGCTGCTCTGTCCTGTGCAAGTCACTCCGTCTTTGAATAACTACTTCAGCCTACACCCTCCAGAACCTGTTTACTGCATTCATCTCTTGGTCTCCCTCTACGATTTTTACACCCTACTCTTATCTGCAATATAAACTGGGGACCCCTTGATGTCTTAGAATATGTCCAACCGATCTTGTCAAGTTACATCACAAATTTCTTTTCACCCCATTTCTGTTTAGTACCTTCTCACTTGTTACGTGGTCTACCCATCTAATCCTCACCATTCTTCTGTAACACCACATTTCAAAAGCTTCTGTTCTCTTCTTGTCTAAACTATTCATTGTCAATGTTTCACTACCATACGCAGCTGCACTCCATGCAAATACTTTCAGAAAAGACTTCCTAACACTTAAATATATAATCGATATTAGGACACTTCTTTTCTTCATAAATTCTGTTCTTGGCACTGCCATTCTAAATTTTATACCATCTCCACTTCTGTCATCATCAGTTAATTTGCCGCTCAAATAACAAAACTTATCTACTGTTTTAGGTGTCTTGTTCCGTAATCTAATTCCCTTGGCATCACCTGACTTAACTACATTCAATTATCCCTGTCTTAATTTTGCTGATGTTCGTATCATATCCTCCTTTCAAGACACGGTGTCTTCCACTCAACTGTTCTTACGAGTCGTTTATTGCCTCTGACAGAATTATAATATCATAGACATAGCCTTAAGTTATTATTTCTTCTCCCTGAACTTTAATTTCTACTCCAAATTTTTCTTTCGTTTCGTTTACGACTTGCTCAATGTACATATTGAGTAACATCGGGGGTAGCCTACTATGCAGTCTCAGCAGTCTCAGTCCTTTCTCAACCAGGGCTTCCCTTCCGTACTCGTCGATTCTTATGTCGTCTGGATTCAGTACAAGTTGCAAGCAGCCATTCGCTCCCTATATTTTACCCCTGCTACCTTCAACATTGTCAAAAGCTTTGTCTAAGTCTACAAACGCTGTAAACATACGCATGCCTTTTCTTAACTAATCTTCTAAGGTAAGTCGTAGAGTCAGTATTGCCTCGTGTGTTCCTACATTTCTCTGGAATCAAACTGATTATCCCCGACATAGCCTTCTACCATTTTTTCCGTTATTCTGTCATGGTTGCCTCTCCCAGAGCTGTCAATAATTCTGACGGAATGTTTTCTACTACTGGGGCGTAGTTTCGACCTACTTCTTTAAATTCTCTGTCAGCTTCTTAGCGCAGTATCATATTTCACGTCTCATCCTCATCTACGTCCTCTTCGGGTCTTACAATACTGCCTTCAAGTTAATCTCCCTAGTATAGACCCCTATATGCTCTTTCCACGTTCCAGCTTTCCGTTCTTTGCTTAGAACTGGTTTTCCATTTGAGCTCTTGATATTAGTACAGCTGCTTCCTCTCAGGCCTACTATTTTTATCTACATGATCCTCTGCTGCCTTCACTATTCCATCTCGCAAATCTACCCTTTCGCCTTCTAATGTATTCCTTTCCCCTTTTCTAGTCAGTACACCCACCACAGTAGCATGACTTTGTACGCTGTTTAATACGCCGTCTATCTCCGCAGTGGATGAAGAAATTGAAGGAAAGGATGATGAGACAGAAGAAATTACTCAGTTAGTTAAAGGAGACAAAAATTTCAGTGTGATGAGGGACTGGAATTCGACAGCGGTAAAAGGAAGAGAATGAAAAATAGTAGATGAATGTGGAATGGGGGAGAAGAATGAAAATGCAAGCGGCCCGGTAGGACTTGGCATAGATAATTGCAAGACTACAGATCGTATAACCATTATTTTCGAGACATCAGTCAGAGTCAACTGTCAGTTCTCCAAACCAATTCATTCCAGTGTAACACTTTTAAACTGTATCCATAATTAGTTGCCAGATATGACTATCCCTACAGTTGTTGCAATCCAAAAGCTTCCTCTAGAGCCATGGAACTTGTTGTGTGGTGTCTCAACACATATCCTGTGCTTAACAAATATCCTGTCATCTTATCTTTTCTACTTGTCAGTGCTTTTTAAATGTTCCGTCCTTCACCTGTTCCTCGGAGAACGTCATCATTCTCTATTTTATTAATGTATCTAATTTTCAACATCATTTTGTGGCAGCACATCGCAAACGCTTCGATTCCTTTACGTTGTACTTGTCGCACAGTTTGTGATTCAGTACCACACAACGCTGTGCTCCAGACGCACATTCTCAGAAATTATTCCCTAAAATTAACACCGATATTTGATATAGTATTCTTCTTTTTGTCTAAAATGCCCTACTGTTTATATCCACCTTACTTCGACAGTCTAGTGTTGTTTGCTTCCAAGGTATCAGAGTACTTTCGTCTGTTTCTCAGTCTCTGTTATTGATGTTAATTTTATCGCTATTCTCATTTATGTCAGTTCTCATTACTTTCGTCTTTATTCGGTTTACTCTCAATAAACATTACGTACTCATTAGACTATTCGTTGCATTCCACATGCCCTGTAATTTTCTTTCCATTTCACAAAGGATAATAATGTCATTAGCAAATATTATCATTGCTATCCTTTATCTTGAATTTTAAACACATTCTTAAACCTTCCATTTATTCCCATCATTGATTCTTCGATGTAAAGTATGAACAGTAGAGATGGACGACTATAGCTCTTTTTTAAGCTTCGCTGAATCTGAGCACTTCCTTCTTAAACTCCAACACTATTGATTCCTTTACTTCTTGTACATACTCCCATTTTTCTCAGAGTTTTGAACATCTCCGCCATTCTTTCATGTATATAACGAATCTTACTTCGGGTACACCAGCTCAGTGGGTAGCAAACCATTGTCCAGCTTTACAGCCTCTCCCAGTCTAGTGTCCATCTGGGATGGAGAGGCACCACGTAAAGTGGTCGCGCGCTGTTCCCTCTCCGCGTTTTAGATAGCATCGGCCACTTCGGAAAACACAGACTGTAAAAAATAATGTGATAGCCCCGTGGCTAGCTAGGGAACTTATGTTTCCCTTATACTGCGTTTAACTGTGGAAAATTTAATGTATTAGTACATAAACATATAAACTTTTAATCAATTCATCTGTCATTCTTTTATTCAGATGTGTGATTTGATAAGTAGCTTGTTGCAGTATTTACTGTAGTTGGCAGCTGCAGATTACTGCATTGATTCAGCTATTATTCTCGTAATCATTGGTATTTGTAATTATTTTAACTTTCTATAATGTTTATTCAATAAACATACTTGCATGTAGCTTCCCAAATCGTCGCGATAATTCTAGTGTACTTGGTTTTGCTCCATCATGATCGTATAATCTGTTTCACTGAAAATAAACGCGGTCCAGTCACATAAATGTGACCTCCGTGTATGTTCGACGTCAGCATGTAACAACGTTACCTCCCGGAGTTCGGCTTTCGGCTCCTGCTCCAGCCGCTTAACCTCACGCTACCTGCCACGGTCCCGATGGTTGTGTACCCTTCACCACCTTTGGCCTCGTGTGGCGGCCCGTGTTGCTCTTAAGACATCATTCACTTCCCAAGGACACAACTACGGATTCAATCTACCGCAGTAAGTTTATCGAGCTTCGCCCACAAATTAGTGAAAGCATCTTCGTATACACTGGTGGTTCTAAGACCGACCGTGGTGTCGGGTGTGCCTTCGCCATTGGCACCGACCATTTTCGGCATCGGCATCCAGAACACTGCTAGGTATTTACAGCAGAGCTCTTCGCTTCCTATCAGGCCATACAGTACACCCGGGGACACAGGGTTTTTAATTGTGTCATATGCTCTGATTCTCTCAGCGCCGTCCAGAGCCTCTGTGTGCTGTACACAGTCGCTCCCTTAGTGAAACAGGTCCAAAGCCGCCTCCATTTGTTGAGGGAACTACTGTGATGTTCATGTGGGTTCCTTGTAACATCTCTCTAACGGGATATTAGGCTGTTGACTCTGCTGCCAAGGCTGCAGTCCTCCTACCTCGGTCCACTAGCTCTTCCGTCCCTTTGTATGATCTCCATGTTGCCGTCTGACGGTAGGTCGTGTCACTTTGACATCACCACTGGTCTTCTCTTCTTGGAAACAAGCTCCAGGGAATTAAACCTCTCGCAGCGGCTTGTCTGACCTCATCTCGGTCCTCTCGCCGTGAGGAGATCATTTAAGCTAGATTGCGTTTGGGCATTGTCGTTTCAGCTATCGTCATTTGTTAAGTGGTGATCCCCCACCACACTGTGGCCATTGTCGTGAACCTTTGAAGGTTCACCATTTTCTGGTCGCTTTTTCTTTTTTTAACCACTTACGTTCTCACGTATGTTTGTCGTCTGAGGTGTTGCCTGTTTTAGCGATCGGCGCGCTTGCTATCGACCGCGTTTTACTTTTTATCCGTCTTAGCAATATGGCAGATAACATTTAATCTTTCGTTCGGGACCTGCGCTGTCTCTGCAGTGTATTTTGTGGACCTTTCTCCGCGAGAAAGTCCTTGCTTTTAGCTCGCTTTCCTTCCGTTGAAAGGGCTTAACGCATAGTCACTTTTAGGTTGTTTTAATTCTTGTTGATCTGTGGTTATGACATGGGTGCTTATGGCCTTAGTCGTTTTTGCGCCATGGAAGGAAAATTGGCTCTGAGCACTATGGGACTTACCATCTGAGGTCATCAGTCCCTAGAACTTAGAATTACTTAAACCTAACTAACCTAAGGACACCACACACACATCAATGCCCGAGGCAGGATTCGAGCCTGCGACTGTAGCGGTCGCGCTGTTCCAGACTGAAGCGCCTAGAACCGCTCGGTCATAGCGGCCGGCCCATGAAACAAAAACCACTCACAGACAGCAGCGTGTCAGGGAGAATCGGAAAGCAGCGCTGTCGTTGTCATAATTCGGAAACGGAGCGATGTATCTGACGTCCAGAAGTGCATATTCTTTGGTGAGCCGTGCCCAGCTCGCGTTGTTGCCGTTTGTTCTTTTGGATTTTGTCGCAATCGAGTGGCGTCTTATTTTCCCCTGAGTTACTACCATAACGAGTTGCTGACTTGCCTCCGTCAGTGGCAGCAACAGCACTTATCGATACTAGTACTACTGTACCTTCTTTGGTGTGTCTGCTATATTTCCGTGTGCTGGTGTCTGTAGTAGTGCGTCGGTTGGGACAGAGCAGCGAGGAAGTCTCCGCGGCGCGAGGATCAGGCCGGGATCACTGGCAGCGTACACTCGCGGTCGGATTGTGAGGCGCAAGCGGCGAGAGCCACAAAGTTTGTTGTCCATCGAACCTGGACACTGAAGTTGAGTGATCAGTTTATCTGTAATGAAACCTCATCGGCTGTGTCATCTCTTCGTTCATTGCCGGTTGTTGCTTCCTGGGTCGTTCTGGCTAGCAGCAACGTATGGTGTGTTGGAGTCGGCGAAATTTTGCAGCCATCTTCCTGGATAGTCTTTAACTATTACATTGGTTGTTACTTATCAGCGAATTGCACCAGCGGTATTTTCTGCCTTGTGGCCGTTGACGCCCTAATTACCAGCCCAGGTCGTTAGCGTAGTTTTCCAGCAGTGTGTTTTTCCTCGCTGTGTTATGCTGTCCAGCACGACGTGTAGTTCAACAGCCTTTTAGTTGTTTGTTCATATTTTTTTCTTAAGTGTAGTTATTGTGCCTTGGCTGTTTTTAGCCGCCAATTTTGAAGATGTAGTGCTGCTGCTATCCACGTCCTCGGCTGTCCGAATAAAATATATGCATGAATATTACAATACACAACGAACTTCCAATAATTTTGTATGCCAATCACAAATATGCTTATGTAGAGGCGACTTCTTGCTCAATCGACGGCGGGATGCAAGTTGCACTTCAACAGTGGATTAACGTTGCGCAAATTACAACACACGAAATGATTTCTCTTTCAGTGTTGTCACCATGTTGCTACAAACAATAAACAGCGCAGTTGTGCCGATCTTTGAACCTTCCTCTATCCAGTGATATGCGTAATATGTTTGTATGTTTATAGTTTGTCTGCAATAAACAAGTGATTGTGTTTTCTTTCTGAATCAAGGGTATAATATACACAGGGTGACACTGCTGCACATCGCACCTTTCGTAAATGTGGTCTGTTGCACACGTAGAAGTTAGTTACAAAATTATTGCCCTCCCTGTAACCAAGCGAAATCTGTCCCTGTTTTGTGTTTATTTCCATTAGTCCATTCTTTTTATTTTTTACGGACTTTATTTAGTAAAGAAAACACTGGTCACTTACTGGTAACGACGCAGTTCGAAAGCTTGTACTTACTCATTTGTGACGCAGTAAACTGGTTTTTTATATTAACTCAATCTTCCGTCGGTTCTTGGTGGAACAACATTATAATAAATAAAAAGCATTAGTTTCCTTTAGAACTATAGAATAAAGTTAACTAGTACCCTTCATTTATTATAACTAGTTTTTTAATTTACTGTACTTCGAAATAAATGGCGGGGACCGCAAGACAGCTGAATGAAATAATAAATATTGCCTCAAAGTAAACACATAATCGTCTAACCAAATAAAAAAGTACTTCCTGTCACATGCAAAATAGTCGTGCACGTAGACCCGCAGCCAGACGGACGTGAATACTTGATTCGGAGCGATGTGTAGCGCTGCCACCTACCGCTGAGCGTAGGATCGAGGAGCACAACCGCTCTGCACGTGCGACGAGTACGTTATCTGCTGACGTCACACATTCAACACTTATAGTCAACTTTTCAGGTATTTTCCTACGTTTACGCCCCCGTGTGTATTGTGTTAAATTACTTGTCTCAGCGTCATCTACGTCGCTTCGTGGGTTTTTAAATGTCAGTAAAAGTCACAATATACTCGTATACCATCAAGACACTTGTGAATAAAATGATATATTGTTATAAATACTAAATTTAAAACAAAAGTTGAGGCTGAAATAAAACTACCGATGTTGGCCCTGCTGCCCTATCGTAATTTGAAAATAAACTGAGTTTTATTTCATTTTATAAATTCAAAGCTAATTTGAAAACAGTGAGCAAGTTGCTACCTCATGGCACCTCTCGACAATTAACTTTTCCTCTAAGTATAATTGGAGGCGTGTACGTGAAAGTCCAATTTCAGAGACTTCTCTGTCCTAGGGCGCCTGACTCAAATGCTGTAACAGAGTCATCTTCCATGGCAACAGAAGGTGCACTGTAGATGATTACTCGAGCTCTAATTCTGTGTACGCCACTTTGGACGGCTTTAAAATATACAATAACGTATAATAATTACAGTAGTAGAAAAGCATACGTACCATGAGGAGAGAAATAAGTTTTTTCGTCAAAATATATTCAATTCCTTCAATTTGAGCTATTTCCCCCTTCTCAGACAGATTTCCGCACCAAGATGAATACTGGCTTCCTAATAATTATAACACTGCCAGCCACATATTTTGGCGAGTATCTCTGAGATGGACCAGGGATCTAAACGAGCATTAATAACATCACTTTTCTTTGCTTAAGTGACGAGTTTTCTCCCCGCAATCAAAACACTATGAACTTATGTACAACCGACGCCTGTACAGGGTGATTCTTAATATCTTTCCGAGTGTTTGTGCGCTTGCATATTTAATTACATAAAATCCTTGCGTATTCTCATATTTGAGAGGAGTTATATTGCATATTGATAGCTGTAAAGCATAAATTCGCGGAGTCGTTAGTCAGTTGTTTGTTTTGGACAGCCAGTGCTTTCTGTTCATTTCGTAGAGTCAGTTAGCAGCAGACAGAGGCCAGTGCAGATTCATCTGTGTTTGCAGAGTGACGTGTGCTAGCAGCAGTAGCAGAAACTAGTCTTATATTCAATTTTTCGTATTAGTTCCGCAGGTTTAATTCAAATTACTTTGTGTGTTTGTGTGCTTGCGTGGTGAAATTTTTCGGATCTTTGCGTATTTTCGAATTAGAAAGGGGTAGTATCGAATTTTAATAACGGTAGAGTGTAACATCGCGTAGGCGGTTGCCATTTGTACTAACACAGGCGTAAAATCGCATTGTAATATCTGTATAGTGGCGTAGTCGTGGTCATTTGTTTGCTTGGATCGTAAGTAATCATTCATATATCGCACCTCAGTCTGGCGCTGGTGACGCAACTGTGTAGTCGCATATTGCTGTTTTATTTGTTGCAACTCTGTTCGTCCACATATTAGCAATAGGTTGGATAGGGTGTGTGCGTGCTGTGTGCGGGCGCAGGAGGAACTGGCCGCGGTTCGCGAGCAGCTGAGCGTGCTGTTGGCCACAGTCATCCGCCTTCAGGCTACTGCCTCGAGGTGCAGCGACGGCGGAGGTCCTGGCGCGTCGCTTGAGACACCCCAGGTGTCGCTTGCTGCGTCCGCTGACTCAGCTGCCGAGGCACCTTCTAGTGTACCCGGCGTTTTGGGGCCGCCCTCGCCTCAGGGTGAGTGGCGGACTGCAGTGCATTCGCATCGCTCGAGGCGGAGGGCCAATGTGGAGGCTGGCCGGCTGGCCTCGCCCGATCATCCTGTCAGTGGGCAGGTGGCCGCTCCTTCAGCAGGTCCCGAGCAGGCACACGGGGGCAAAGGCTTGCTATTTATTAGGAGCTCCATCGTTAGGGGGGTGATGGAGCCCCTTAGGGAGATAGCGTACAGGGCTGGAAAGAATTCCAACGTGCACTCGGTTTGTTTGCCGGGGGGCCTCTTCCAAGATGTGGAGGCAGCCTTGCCTGCGGTTATCGAGCATACGGGTTGCAGTCGTCTGCAAGTACATGCTCACGTCGGCACCAATGATGCCTGTCGCTTGGGTTCTGAAGCGAACCTCAGTTCGTACAGGTGGCTGGCGGATTTTGTGAAAACCGCTAGCCTCGCACGTGGGGTGCAAGCAGAGCTCTCTATTTGCAGCATCGTCCCCAGAGTGGATGGGGGTCCTTTGGTTTGGAGCCGAGTGGAGGGTCTCAACCAGAGACTTCGTCGACTCTGTGACGGTCTTGGCTTCAGATTCCTAGACTTGCCCTATTGGGTGGGGAATTGTAGGACGCCCCTAAATAGGTCAGGAAGCGGCTACTCGGGTAGCAGAGTACTTGTGTCGTGCACATGGGTTTCTTTTAGGCTAGGCAGTAGTGCGAGGTGTTTTAGCACTGGATGAATCCTGAGATAGGAAGTTCTGAAATATTTAGTGAGGGTTGGAACGTGTATCAAAGAGACAGATTAGACACCGTAGGAGGTGGTGTCTTCAATGCAGTTGACAAAAATACTGTGTCTACTGAGGTCGAAGTAGAGTGTGATTGTGAAGTTATCTGGACACGTTTAACGGGGCTAGGAGAAATAAAGTTAATTTTTGGGTGTTATTACCGGCCACCTGGTTCCACCGTAACAGTTCTAGAATCATTCAAAGGGAGTCTACACTCTGTATCGCAGAAGTACCCGGATCATGCTATATTAGTCGGAGGCGACTTCAACCTACCTAGTATAGACTGGGATGTCTATGGATTCATTACAGGTGCTACAGACAAGCCATCGTGTGAATTACGTTTGGACACATTATCTGAAAACTGTCTTGAGCGGCTAAATCGACAGCCGACGCGTAATGGAAATATTTTAGATCTGGTAGCCGCGAACAGACTAGACCTCATCGACGGAGTCATTGTTGAGACAGGGATTAGTGATCATGATGTTGTCATTACCACTATGGTTACGAAAGTTAAAAAGTCGGTCAAGAAGGCTAGGAGAGTATTCTTACTAGAAAGAACAGATAAGCAGTTGTTAGCATCCCATTTAGTAAATTAATCGACTTCATTTACTTCCGGTATAATGGACATGGAAGAATTGTGGGCAAATTTTAAACACATTGTAAATCACGCATTGGACAAGTAAGTGCCGAAAAAGTGGGTTACGGACGGAAAAGACCCACCGTGGTTTAACAGCGCAATTCGGAGGATGCTCCGGAAGCAAAGACAGTTGCACTCGAGGTACAAGAAAGATCTGGAGAATGAGGACTTGCAAAAGTTAGTAGAGATTTGTGCTGCTGTAAAAATAGCTATGCGCGAAGCATACAACCACTACCACCGTCATACCTTAGCAAAAGATCTTGCTGAAAACCCAAGGAAATTCTGGTCTTACGTAAAATCGGTAAGCGGGTCGAAGGCTTCCATCCAGTCACTCACTGATGAGTCTGGCCTGGCAACAGAAGACAGCAAAACGAAAGCTGAAATTTTAAATTTAGCATTTGAGAAATCTTTCACGCGAGAGGATCGTACAAACATACCGCCGTTTGAGTCTCGTACAGATTCCCGTATGGAGGACATAGTGACAGACATCCCTGGGCTTGTGAAGCAGCTGAATGGGTTGAAAATAAATAAATCGCCAAGTCCTGATGGGATTCCAATTCGGTTTTACAGAGAGTACTCTACTGCATTGGGTCCTTACTTACCTTGCATTTATTGCGAATCTCTTGCCCATCGTGAAGTCCCGAGCGACTGGAAAAAAGCGAAGGTGACGCCTGTATATAAGAAGGGTAGAAGGACGGATCCTCAAAATTACCGACCAATATCCTTAACATCGGTTTGTTGCAGGATTCTCGAACATATTCTCAGTTCGAATATAATGAATTTCATTGAGACAGAGAAGTTGCTGTCCATGCATCAGCACGGCTTTAGAAAGCATCGCTCGTGCGAAACACAACTCGCCATTTTTTCACATGATATCTTGCGAACCATGGATGAAGGGTATCAGACGGATGTCATATTCCTTGACTTCCGGAAAGCGTTTGACTCGGTGCCCAACTGCAGACTCCTAACTAAGGTACGAGCATATGGGATTGGTTCCCAAATATGCGAGTGGCTTGAAGACTTCTTAAGTAATAGAACCCAGTGCGTTGCCCTCGATGATGGGCGTTCATCGGAGGTGAGGGTATCATCTGGGGTGCCGCAGGGAAGTGTGGTAGGTCCACTGTGGTTTTCTATGTACATAAATGATCTTTTGGATAGGGTGGATAGCAATGTGCGGCTGCTTGCTGATGATGCTGTGGTGTATGGGAAGGTGTCGTCGTTGAGAGACTGTTGGAGGATACAAGATGACTTGGACAGGATTTGTGATTGGTGTAAAGAATGGCAGCTAACTCTAAATATAGATAAATGTAAATTTATGCAGATGAATAGGAAAAAGAATCCCGTAATGTTTGAATACTCCATTAGTAGTGTAACGCTTGATACAATCACATCCTTTAAATATTTGGGCGTAACACTGCAGCGCGATATGAAGTGGGACAAGCATGTAATAGCAGTTGTGGGGATGGCGGATAGTCGTCTTCGGTTCATTGATAGAATTTTGGGAAGATGTGGTTCATCTGTAAAGGAGACCGCATATAAAACACTAATACGACCTATTCTTGAGTACTGCTCGAGCGTTTGGGATCCCTGTCAGGTCGGACTGCGGGAGGACATAGAAGCAATTCAGAGGCGGGCTGCTAGATTTGTTACTGGTAGGTTTGATCATCACGCGAGTGTTACGGACAAGCTTCAGGAACTCGGGTGGGAGTCTCTAGAGGAAAGGAGGCGTCCTTTTCGTGAATCGCTACTGAGGGAATTTAGAGACCCAGCATTTGAGGCTGACTGTAGTACAGTTTTACTGCCGCCAACTTATATTTCGCGGACAGTGCACAAAGATAAGATAAGAGAGATTAGGGCTCGTACAGAGGCATGTAGGCAGTCATTTTTCCCTCGTTCTGTTTGGGAGTGGAACAGGGAGAGAAGATGCTAGTTGTGGTACGAGGTACCCTCCGCCACCCACCGTATGATGGATTGCGGAGTATTTGTGTAGATATAGATGTAGATGTAGTGTACGAACTCTAGGGACTGATTAATAAGAGGATACGGAACAAGAGAGGTGTAATGAACTCTTGAGCGGAAATGTGTGGTTTCCATGCTACAGACAATTTTTCGATCGTACATTGTTACGGAGACTGCGGTCTAATACGTGATGTGCTATGCAGCCGCAGTTACAATATGTGCTGAAAATGGTTTACATGTGTCTCAACGCATGCGTGTATGCGTAGTAGCGCGTTCTGTCCCGCATGTTCACATCGGACGTGTTGCATCCAAACATTGTCAGAGGCATCATGTATATGCTGCTCTGATGTCTCCTCATTTGCATGATTTTGAGATGGCCGTGTAACCAGAATTCTCACTGGTTGAGGTCCGGTGAACGAGCAGGCCTTGCAACTGGACCCCCTCGTCCGATCTATCGACCAGCGAAGACACAAATGTGATGTGTCCGGACGTTAACGGCCAAGTGGACTGGAACGTCATAATATAGCAGCCACATTACTCTTAGAATCATCAGTGGCATTTCTTCCAGCAGGAGAGACAAAGTCACCCGAAAGAAACGCTGATAGTTCCAGCCTGTTAGGCGACATGGAAGGACGACTGATCTCAAAATATGGTCGCCGATTATCTCGACCCACACATTCCGGCTACACCGATGCTGATGATTCCCCATCACCATACCACGGGGGTTCTGCATACTATCCTACAGATGACTGATATAAAAGTTGAAGATACCACTCCGCGTAAAGGTAGTTCATCTGTGAATAGAATGAATGTCACAGTCCTGGAATCGTGGCTGCATGGTGAAGAAACAAGTGACATAACTGCTCCCGATATGGAAAGTCTGTCGCTAGTAAGCCCTGCACTCGCTGTAAGTGATAAGGGTAGTAGCAATTGTCACGGAGAATGTTCCACACCGTCGTCTGGCTTACCCTGTACTGACGGGTCAACTGCCTGGTACCGATACGGCGATACGTTAAACACGTTATCCTCCACAAGTCTTGTGTCCGAACATTCTGGGCACGTCCTTCATGATTTCCTGCTTCCTGAAACGATCCTGTCTCGGACAAAAGGCGGAACACTGTTGCAAACATTGAATGCTGTGGTTTTTGTCAGCGGGGATAGGTTTCCTGACATAACTTTATTGCCTGCTACCCGGTACCATTTGCCTTTCCGTAAGTAAGCACCATGTCAGCAGGCCCTCGATTTGAATATGGAACCATTGTGTACGACGCAGTATCACATCCATTACAGGGTGAGACAGCAAGAGAAATGAATCGGACAAAACATTACCTATTGTATTGCAGGAGAGGGAGCTAGGGCATAACGTATGAGTGACAGTACCATCCAGTAGAAGGAAACCATGCTTAATGTAACTGTGGCTGCGTGGGACAGAGCGTATTAGACCGCAGGAGAAATTCAGTCGTGAAGAATCGTGCAGTGCAGCGACAATGTTGGTGCCTCGATTAGTCGTAAGATTTATGTATTTCAAAGTAGAGTCGTGGATACCATGAGATAAAAAACGTCTCAACAATTTTCTTCAAATGTTATTGCCCATTTTTGGTACATCTGGAAACTGGGTTACAAACCAAACACTAGCTCTGTGAGTCCAGCCAACAACATGAGAGACAGTACGTGTCAGATAATGGTTTCTTCTTGAGCCTCGTGTCCACATATCTGAAGTTACTGAGCATTCACCTATTCTTACGTGAACAATGGCCTCAGTTATAATTAAACTTCTTAGACTTTTAGCAGTTTCTTCCATTTACCGCGACACAATTGTGCTATGAGGTATAATTTTGCGGATACTTTTCCGTAAGTAGATCCAGTGTCGATTAACGTCCGAACACAGTCTAAAAACCTTCACCTCTTATAGTCCCGTAAGGGCTTAGGCACCGCACACACGTGGCCACACCTTTATCGACAATTATCTCCTCAGCAGGTTTAGGAAGGCGTTTCTGGTCTACACAAGACCTTTAAATGCGAACATTTTTAGGTTACGCTTTACCGTGACTGTTACTGACATTAAATGACACAACAAGTTTACTGTTACCAGTCACAGTTTTATTTTTTCCTACGACGCGTTTCGAAGGTTTAAACCTCCATCATCGGGTGGATCTACATTAGTTAGTATTACATATGTGTGTATGTTGTGTTACGATTTTGGAGGAACTTGTGGCACTGCCTAGTGGAGAATCAAGAGACTATTTCAGAATATGGTTTTGGATAACTTTTGACAAAAAATTAAACTGATATCTAACGGTAAACTTTAATAAGTAAACTAAAGTACCTCCAGTGGTCACAGGTTCCTTTTTCTGTCGTAACACTTCACACGTATACTGCCGCATTTGTAGACAAATATGGCGTCTGGAATCAGCTGGGTGCAAGTTTCGTACAACAGAAGAGAAGACGTAATCGCAAAGTGCAAAGATTATACATCGTAACAACATTATTACAGAATAATCGTTTAAACCATTTGGAGGTGTTTGTTTTGAGGTGTCGAATATATGTGTGTGTACTTCCGGTGGTATATAAATCCAATTTTGAAAGGTTAAAACAGCTAAACATTCGTACTCGTTTATGCAATCAGGTGAAATGTTAAAATGGCTTAAACTTCATACTTGCTAATAACAATTAGGTGAAATGTTACAGTCTTGAATTACAATGATCATATTGGCTACAGCAGTAAAATCATACATAAATGACACTCTTTGAAGAAAGAGTGAGAGAGTGAGAAAGAGAGAGAGATAGAGAGGAAGGAGTGATTATATGAGAGCAAACATTTACATGGCAAGGAGTCTTAAGATTACATGTTGCACATATTATCTGCCTAAAGGTTGAGGTAATACACTGGTTAATGTTATAAAATATGCAGATAGATATACATTTTTGCCAGTAGTTGATGTACATACAGTTTTAAGCTGACAAGGCGTACAAGCTGTTGGTGTGATGAATTATCTGTGAATGAGGTGAATCTCTTGTACTCTTGGTGGCTGTCAATATTTATGGTAAATATTAGAATGTGTGCACACACATGTGTGTGTGTGTGTGTGTGTGTGTGTGTGTGTGTGTGTGTGTGTGTGTGTGTTTTTAAGAGTGTAGGCAGTTGCTGAAAACAGAGATGATACTATTGTAAATATGGTCATTTTTGTCATTTAAGATGGATTCTGGTTGTTTCATTTGGTGTTTGTATATTTGGAGTGTTTCAAGGATGTCTAGTTTTCTGCCTTTTGGTTGGATGTGTAGGATGCTAATACTTGTGTTGTTAACATGGTGTTTTGTTTCATGTAGGTGGGTACCTATTGCTGATGTGTGGTTTTTGTTTTGTTTTTTAGTGTTGCCATGTGTTCCTTGAACCAAATCTCAAATGATCTGCCTGTCTGGCCTATGTAGAAGCAGTCACAGTCCAAACAATCAATTTTGTACACACCTGTGTGATGAAGTGGGTTTCGTGTGCCAATGTTGTGGGGTAGCTTCTGTCCAATCTTGTTGTCTGTTGTAAAGGATATGCTTATGCCTTTCCGTTTGAAGACATTTGCAGTCTGGTATGAAATGTTACCCAGAAAGGGGATTGTATGGAAGATGTTATTTTCTTTTTGTTTTTTGTGTTGTGATTGCTTTGTCATTATTGAGTGTTTTAGAGTGTCTACTATGGAGCTGTTATAGCCATTTTCAATAGCTGTTTGTTTTACTATTTCAATTTCTTGATCACATTTATCTTAGAGAGTGGTAGTTGGGTAGCTCCATTAATCATGTACCGGTGTGCTACCATTTTGTGTGCTGCGGGGTGGCAAGAGGGGTTGTGGATTGTGGTATGCGTTGTGGTACATCTTTAGTGCCTTTGATTAAAATTATGGTATCATCTACATATCTGTAGTAGTAGATGATATTTTTGAGGAGGTGGTGATTGGAATTCAAGATTTTGTGTTCTAGGTTACTTATAAATATTTCTGCTAACAATCCGCAAAGATTTGAGCCCATTGCCAGACCATCTGTTTGTATGTAGATTTTATTGTTAAATCTAAAACCGTTGTGTGAAAGTGTGAATTCAAGCAGGTCCATTAGTTCTTTAATGTGAGTTGAAGGGATTTTTTTGTGTTTATGTAGGTTGGCATTGATTATTTGCAGTGTGAGATCTATTGGCACAGATGAATAAAGGTTTTGTATGTCGAATGAGGCAAGTGTGGCTCCATCAGGTACTTGTATGTTTTTGACATATTGTGTGAATTCTGTCGTGTTTTTAAGTGTTCTCTTATTATTGAATGTGTATGTTTGTTTGAGAATTTTGAAGAGTATTTTATTGAGCTTGAATGTTGGGCTGTTCCTACATTTCACTATGGGCCTGATTGGGGTCCCATTTTTGTGTATCTTAGGTTGTGACCTAGGGCAAGGTGCTTGTGGGCACATTGTTACAATGTTTCTTGCTTCTTAGATGGTGAGTAGAAAGTTAATGTTGTTTGAAATGTGTTTAATCTCCTTTTGTATTCTGGCTGTTGGATCTTTATGTATTTCAGTTATGTTGCTGGTTTGGAAGAAGTCTAATGTTTTTTCTATGTATGTTGTTCTGTCCATTACAACAGTTGTGTTGCCCTTGTCAGCTTTTACAATTATTTTATTATTCATGTTTAATTTAGCCTTAATGGTACGTGTAAGGGCTTCTTCTCTTTTCTTGTATGCTGGGAATGGTTTTGCAATTTCCTTTTCAATGATTTCCTTAATTTTGTGGCAGGCTGATATTCTGTCAGTTTGCTTCTTAAAGGCGATGGTCGAGATCTGTGTGACACAAGTGATGAGCTTCTCTTGGTTCTTTTGGTCCAGCGGAGCTTGAACATTGTGTTTGAAGCCTTTGCAGAGTAGTGCCTCTTCTTCTGCAGTGAATATTATGTTCGTGTTGTTGAGGAAAGGTGTGTAGAATGTGTGCTTGTTTTGGCAGTTTTGGTTCGGTTTGGGAGATAAATTGTTGCTTTATAAGATTGGCCAGTTTTTTCTTCTGTGTAGCTTTCGTTTTCTGTACGATGGACTCGGTGTACTGTTTGACTTTTTTGGTTATGAAATCATATTCTAATATATGAAGCAACCTTCCCAAATGTAATTCTGCATTATAAAGCTGTGTGTTGAGCTTTTGTTTTTTAATATAAAGTTCTTTCAGTTCATTTTTCACCCAGAGTTTTCGTGCGATCTCCAGTGTTTCCTTCGCAGTTGTTGTGTTTGTTTTGATGTCAATCTTGACATAATTTGGGATGACGTTATTCTTGAGACAATTCCTATTGAAGTGTATGTGTTGTGTCGTCATTGCGACCTTTCCTGCACTGTTCTTGTACTCGAAAATAACCTTGATTGCCTGACTGGGCAGATTAACTTCTGGAATCAGCTGGGTGCAAGTTTCGTACAGCAGAAGAGAAGACATAATCGCAAAGTGCAAAGAATATACATCGTAACAACATTATTACAGAATAATCGTTTAACCCTTTTGGTGGTGTTCGTTTTGAGGTGTCGAATATATGTGTGTGTGTACTTCAGGTGGTATATAAATACAATTTTGAAAGGTTAAAAAAGCTAAACATTCGCACTCCTTTATGCAATCAGGTGAAATGTTAAAATGGCGTAAACTTCATACTTGCTAATAACAATTAGGTGAAATGTTACAGGCTTGGATTACAATGATCATATTGGCTACAGCAGTAAAATCATATATAGATGACACTCTTTGAAGAAAGAGTGAGAGAGTGAGAGAGAGAGAGAAAGAGAGAGAGACAGGTAGGAGTGATTATATGAGAGCAAACATTTACATGGCAAGGAGTCTTAAGATTACATGTTTACCTTTAGGCAGATAATATATGCAACATGTAATCTTAAGACTCCTTGTCATGTAACCTGTGACCACTGGAGGTACTCTAGTTTACTTATTAAAGTTTACCATTAGATATCAGTTTAATTTTTTGTCAAAAGTTGTTCAAAACCATATTCTGAAACAGTGTCTTGTTTCTCCACTAGGCAGTGCCACAAGTTCCTCCAAAATCGTAACACAACATACACACATATGTAATACTAACTAATGTAAATCCACCCGATGATGGAGGTTTAAACCTTCGAAACGCTTCGTAGGAAGAAATAAAACGGTGACTGGTAACAGTAAACTTGATGTGTCATTTAACTACACAAGACCCATGTTTATTAAACATGCATGGATGACGAGAAATGTACTAAGTGCCATTTGACCCTTGAGCATGAGCGTGAATGTCACTGCACAGGAAACAGTTAACAAAATTAACATTCTTCCCATCGCCATCCACTATAGGCGTATTTTAATGTGTCGTATTGTATTGTATGGAAGTGGGGACCTAAAAACGATGGATAGGTTTCGTCTCTGCCGTAGCTCTCAGTGGTTCACAACCCCACAACAGTCTACAACAGTCCACTCACCCCAACGCCGCGCCACACTGAACCCAGGGTTATTGTTTGGTTTGGTGCCCAGTGGACTTCCCGGAAACGGCTCACACCAGACGAGTGTAACCCCAATGTTCGCGTCGTAGGGTAATTATGGTGTATGCGTACGTGGAGATAATGTTTTCACAGCAATCGCCGACATAGTGTAACTGAGGCAGAGTAAGGGGGACCCAGCACGCATTCGCTGAGGCCGATGGAAAACCGCCTTGAAACCCATCCAAGAGTGGTCGGCACACCCGCCCTCGACACCAATGCGGCGGACGAATTCGTGCCGGGGACCGGCACGCCTTCCCGCCAGGAAAGCAGTGCGTTAGACCGCACGGCAAACCGGGCGGGCACTATAGGCGCAAATACCGTCCAAACTGAACTTCTGAGATTCGTTTCAGGCTGTGTGGTTCTATAGTCACCGTTGACTAGTTTTTCTTTTACTTCCCTCTTGACATACGTTCCTTCCCCTGCAAACCAAGTTTGGTTTCCGCACTTATTTTCTGTATTAGGAAAAAAAATGCAGAAATTGCACCACTTTACTAAGCACCACTCTACTCACCGCTCGTAGACGTTAGCTTGCAACGGTGGTCAGTGCTCCCACCAGCCCAGAGGCCTCAGCACACCGGTGCCTGCGCACGGCACTGGTCGGTCCCTGCAGTGACGTCACGGGCTCACCCAGTGTGGAGCAGTGCAGCCGTGACCAGGGAACTGCGCCTGAGTGCGCGACGCTGCTGAGCCCGTACCACACCTGTGCTTGCGTGTCGCACTGCTCGGCCCATCGAGGCCCACGAGAATGACAGGCCATGCCGTGTTCGTCACGGAGGTTGTCCTAAACTCACTCGCTCGCTCAGCTCAGCAGACAAACTGCGTTTCTAAACCTGCTAACTCGCAGCTGGGCGTGTACCTACTAACGAGAATTGCAGCTTCTACTTGAATCTGCTATTATGAAGTCTTACTGCTTAACAGTACTACAAAAAAATTTAATTTCAGATCAAAACTCGATATAAATGGTGTAACGGCTCGTTTACAGCAGTAAGTCTCTTCAGCTTAACAGTTCCCATTTCGTACAACAAGTGATGCCTTATGCAACTGATAATCATTTTGAGGTGATTTTAGTTTTATTGTACCCCAGTACTGCCGTGACTAACTATAAGCAGGCTCGTGGCATTCCGATCATTGTAGAGATGCCCGGCCGGCTAGACGTGCGGTCGCTGCTTCCCAAGCAGGAAGGCGTGCAGGTCACCGGCACGAATCCTCCCGGCGGATTAATGTCGAGGTCCGGTGTGACGGCCAGCCTGTTGATGGTTTTTAAAGCGGTTTTCCATCTACCTCGGCCAATGCAGCTGATTGCCCATATTCCTCTTCAGTTACACTAAGTCGGTGACTACTGCACAAACACTGTCTCCACGTACGCGTACACCAGAACTACTCTTCCACGCAAACATTTGAGGCTACACTTGTCTGGTATGAGAAGTTCGCGGGGCGGGGTGGGAAGAGGGGTGGCCGAACCGCACAATATTCCTGGGTTCGTTGTGGGGCGGCCGTGGGGTGGGTGGACTGCCGTGGCCCTTTGTGGGGTTGTTTCTAGATTCCCAGTGTAATACACAATACACAACTGTAGGGCTAATGACACTAAGATTCTACAATAGCGGATTCCTGTAGAAGATGCAATTCTCGTTCGTACGTGCACACCTTGTTACCAGTTTACAACTATAGAAACGTAGCCGGTCTGCCAAATTCAGCGAGCGAGTACAGGACTCACTTCGTGACGTACGCGCCGCTGCCTGTCTATCTCGTGGGTCTCGTCGGCCCATGAGGTGACGTCACGGGCTCACTTGGCGCGAGCTGTTGTATTCCAGTGCGACCGCAGCCTGCGGGCCGGACCTATGTGCACGATTCTTATAAGTGCATTATCCCAGTAGTCTGTGTTAACTTAAGTTTCATGCGAGAGGAAGAAATGCATCAGTTTTTATAGAAATAAGATGTGCTAATAAAACTTAAGCACTCTTATTTCGGATGGTTGTAAGAGTAGGCAGCGAAAACGTCAGGAAAATCCAACAACATTGTCTTGGGCACCTCCTTTATGTAACATGAAATGACGTCAATTGCTAGTAAAATTAAATAATTAGAAACTTAACTTTATCTGGTACTATTACAGCCTATTTCAGATCTGCCTAACAGGGTATGCGGCGATAGTCATAAAATCTGGCGGCAGGCCGAATAGTTGACTTTATGCGCCAATAAAACTGGCCATCTCTCACGTTTCTACTTCATGCCATATACACGATCTGGCAACAGTGCAGTGCGTGGAAGTTTCTGGAGGACGTCTTGCCTTCTTCTCGATCTATTAGAGTGCTGTATTAGCTCGTGGTCTTGTGTTAAACGTCACGCAATGCAATCATAAAGTCGTGAAATCGAGTTCACTCCTGCTTTTATTATTAAACCTCATTTCGGATATGTGCAAAGACATCGGCCCGGTGGGACCTACTAAATAATTTAATCACTTTCTAACCCACTAGTAGTAGTAATAACTTCCAGAAACATTTCCGCGAAAGAACTCGTGGCTGCGTTAAGATTAGAACACTTTTTGCTTGAGAGTTTCTTCGCCCTACTATAACTAACGGCCACAGACCACCCGCCACCTACATCCCGATGTCAGGCGCCTTCCAGCCAGGTGAATGCTGCGCCCTCAAATTGCTAAGCGTAAGACTGTTTATTATTACAGTTTGACTTTCCGCGCTAAATAACTTCGATAAAGGGAATTAACACCGAGGTCTAAAACGTCACGTGTAGGTTGCTAACCTTCTGTTTATCATCTGTCATTTTTTTATTTGAAGGCATAATATTTACTTTGGAGTTACGTATTTGATTTCCAAACAAGTAGCTTTCGGCGGGTGAGGAATCCCAAAACTGTCAGAGCATCAGGGGAATGTTTTAATTAATGCAAGGGAATAAATGATCATGATTGATTTCTCTCCTATGTTTTTCTCCTGTATTTAATAAACCAACGAGATGCGCTATAGAAGCTATAGAACTATGCACTTTTCCAGTACAAGTGAATCACAACTTATCATGATGACCTTACGACGAAATTCTAATGAAATAGATAGTATGAGAAATACGAGCCTGCCCAAAATCTCACTCACTAATACGTTACTACCCGCATGTGACCTCGATATAATCTGCATCTGAATCATTACCCGTGTCCTACCGTGCAAGCATTTCGGTACTGCCACAAAAATATGTAAAACTGGCAGTGAGAGTAGACAAATTAATCACTGTCACACATAAATCAGATACAACGTACGATCACAACAAATACAAAATTTTTCAAAAACAGACATAATGTCCGGTAGGACAGCCGCGATCAGTGATTTTACAATGTTATTTATAATCCGTCTTGATTGCAAAATGTTTATTCATATGACCGGTTTCGGTTCATCTGGAACAAACTTCAGATGTGATATTTCGGTTACAGGAGAAACCCGTCCAAATCCAGCAACTTTCACATGCTGCGTCACTTGTATTCCTTCCACCTCCTGTAACCGAAATATCAGATCTGAAGATGGTTATAGATGAACCGAACCCGGTCATATGAATAAACGTTTTACAATCTAGACGGTTTATAAATAACATTGTAAAAACAAAGTTATGTCGACATAAGTTTAAACAAGGGTGCAAGGTCGCAATTTCTTCACGTTTAAATCTAGGGGGTACTATATCAAGTCTGAGAAAAGATTTAAGAAAGAGAAATGAAGTTGTACTTTACTGATTTATGATCTGGAAGAGTGTATTGCGTTACAGAAAGCATTAAACGGGTGACAAATTGCATCAGTTGCCAGCGAGGTTGAGCCAAGTGCTGGAGTGTTCTTCCCCTTCTGCAAGCGTCTGCATTACCGCCTAGCTACTGAGTCGGTATAGCCTGCAGTATGCTCTCACAGATATGGTGATTGATGACATACATAATGCGCAACGTAAAATACATTTTTATAGATTCTTTACGGAGGTACTTTCCTGTAGTCAGACCATTCATTTGAAAACCCAATGTTGCACCGTAAGTGGGAATCATTCTGATTATTTATTGGTAATGAGAGGAACATACCGAGGAAATTTAGTAGGATAATTCTGAAATACTCTAGACAGTAAGCCCACTATGACATCGTGCCAACCATACAACGCTGTCTTTCGAATTCTCCATTAGACTAGCGACCGGCTAAATACATCTGCTCAGCAGGTGTGTTTCTTTAGTTATCACTGGAGCAGCTCGCTCTTCAAAGACCTTGCGGTGCCGGTTTTCACCGCATCGGATGGGAGTTGAAATACCTTAAAGTACAGATCAATCATAATTCTTCAAGAACTCTTATATGACTTTTCTACTAGACTATAGGAGGAGGTATACTTGGAAGAAGTCGCGATGTACGCCTGCCGAGCGGTTGTAGGCCCTACAGTCTGGAACCGCGCGACCGTTACGGTCGCAGGTGCGAATCCTGCCTCGGGCTTGGATGTGTGTGATGTACTTAGGTTAGTTAGGTTTCAGTAGTTCTAAGTTCTAGGGGATTGATGACCTCAGAACTTAAGTCCCATAGTGCTCAGAGCCATTTGAACCATTTTTTTAGTCGCGATGTACAAAAGACATCTGTTGAATTACACACGGTCATGCACAAATTCCTAAATCAGATATTGCATTGTAAGACGTATCCAGACCAAACATAGACTCACACCATAATTTAATAATGATGAATAGTAGGTGGACGTTTAAGAGACTAGTAAGGAAGAAACACTGCGCAAAGAAATGGGATACGAAAGTACTAAGGGAAGAAAAGATACGCTAGAAGTTCTCTGTGTCAGTAGATACAGCAATAATGAATAACTCAGTAGGCAGTTCAGTTGAAGAAGAATGGACATCTGTCAAAAGGGTAATCGAAGAGTTTGGAAAACAAAACACAGGTATTAAAGAGATAACTGCGAAGGCAGATGACAGAAGGAATATTACAGTTGACTGACGAAAGAAGGAAGTTAAGAAAGGTTCAGGGAAATACAGTAACAAAGAAATGCAAATAAATTGGGAATGAAATAAATAAAAAGTACAGGGAAGTTAAGGCGAAATGGCTACATGAAATAGGTGAAGATTTCGAAAAAGAAATGATTGTCAGAAGAAGCGAGTAAGCTATAGAGAAGGCAAAACAACGCAAAAATATAAAGCAAGGGTAGTAACGTCAAGAGTGCAATGTGAATCCCATTTTCAAGAACAGAGTAGAGAACGAATAGGTGGAAGGAGTACACTGAAGGCAGACTTGTCTGACGAAAATAAAAGGAAGTACAGGAGTTCGATTAAAATTCGAGGTGGAAGGATGTCAATGATAAGATTCGTTGATGACATTGCTATCCTCACTGCTGTCTAGGAAGCAAAATAACTCATGCTGGACGTAGCAAGGAAGATATAAAAAGGAAACCAGAATAGGCAAAAAAGGGAGCCCCTTGCCAAAAGAAGTCCGCTAGTACCAGACATAGGCCTTAACCTGAGTTAGGAATTTCTGAGAATATATGTTTGTGTGCACCCCATGAACCATGGACCTTGCCGTTGATGGGGAGGCTTGCGTGCCTCAGCGATACAGATGGCCGGTGTCTGTTGAGAGGCCAGACAAACATGTGGTTCCTGAAGAGGGGCAGCAGCCTTTTCAGTAGTTGCAGGGGCAACAGTCTGGATGATTGACTGATCTGGCCTTGTAACAATAACCAAAACGGCCTTGCTGTGCTGGTACTGCGAACGGCTGAAAGCAAGGGGAAACTACAGCCGTAAATTTTCCCGAGGACATGCAGCTTTACTGTATGATTAAATGATGATGGCGTCCTCTTGGGTAAAATATTCCGGAGGTAAAATAGTCCCCCATTCGGATCTCCGGGCGGGGATTACTCAGGAGGACGTCGTTATCAGGAGATAGAAAACTGGCGTTCTACGGATCGGAGCGTGGAATGTCAGATCCCTTAATCGGGCAGGTCGGTTAGAAAATTTAAAAAGGGAAATGGATAGGTTAAAGTTAGGTATAGTGGGAATTAGTGAAGTTCGGTGGCAGGAGGAACAAGACTTTTGGTCAGGTGATAAAGGGTTATAAATACAAAATCAAATAGGGGTAATGCAGGAGTAGGTTTACTAATGAATAAAAAAATAGGAGTGCGGGTTAGCTGCTACAAACAGCATAGTGAACGCATTATTTTGGCCAAGATAGACACAAAGCCCATGCCTACTACAGTAGTACAAGTTTAAATGCCAACTAGCCCTGCAGATGATGAAGAAATTGATGAAATGTATGACGAGATAAAAGAAATTATTCAGGTAGTGAAGGGAGACGAAAATTTAATAGTCATGGGTGAATGGAATTCCTCAGTAGGAAAAGGGAGAGAAGGAAACATAGTAGGTGAATATGGACTGGGGGGAAGAAATGAAAGAGGAAGCCGCCTTGTAGAATTTTGCACAGAGCATAACTTAATCATAGCTAACACTTGGTTCAAGAATCATAAAAGAAGGTTGTATACCTGGAAGAATCCTGGAGATACTAAATGGTATCAGATAGATTATATAATGGTAAGACAGAGATTTAGGAACCAGGTTTCAAATTGTAAGACATTTCCAGGGGCAGATGTGGATTCTGACCAGAATCTATTGGTTATGAACTGCAGATTGAAGAAACTGCAAAAAGGTGGGAATTTAAGGAGATGGGACCTGGATAAACTGAAAGAACCAAAGGTTGTAGAGAGTTTCAGGGAGAGCATAAGGGAACAATTGACAGGAATGGGGGAAAGAAATACAGTAGAAGAAGAATGGGTAGCTCTGAGGGATGAAGTAGTGAAGGCAGCAGAGGATCAAGTAGGTAAAATGACGAGGGCTAATAGAAATCCTTGGTTAACAGAAGAAATATTGAATTTAATTGATGAAAGGAGAAAATATAAAAATGCAGTAAATGAAGCAGGCAAAAAGGAATACATACGTCTCAAAAATGAGATCGACAGGAAGTGCAAAATGGCTAAGCAGGGGTGGCTAGAGGACAAATGTAAGGATGTAGAGGCTTGTCTCACTAGGGCTAAGATAGATACTGCCTACAGGAAAATTAAAGAGACCTTTGGAGAGAAGAGAACCACTTGTACGAATATCAAGAGCTCAGATGGCAACCCAGTTCTAAGCAAAGAAGGGAAGGCAGAAAGGTGGAAGGAGTATATAGAGGGTTTATACAAGGGCGATGTACTTGAGGACTATATTATGGAAATGGAAGAGAATGTATATGAAAATGAAATGGGAGATAAGATACTTCGTGAAGAGTTTGACAGAGCACTGAAAGACCTGAGTCGAAACAAGGCCCCGGGAGTA
Source organism: Schistocerca piceifrons (assembly GCF_021461385.2). Taxonomy (NCBI): domain Eukaryota; kingdom Metazoa; phylum Arthropoda; class Insecta; order Orthoptera; family Acrididae; genus Schistocerca; species Schistocerca piceifrons. The sequence goes on from NC_060138.1 coordinate 956,609,474, forward strand.
GACAACATTCCATTAGAACTACTGATGGCCTTGGGAGAGCCAGTCCTGACAAAACTCTACCATCTGGTGAGCAAGATGTATGAGACAGGCGAAATACCCACAGACATCAAAAAGAATATAATAATTCCAATCCCAAAGAAAGCAGGTGTTGACAGATGTGAAAATTACCGAACTATCAGTTTAATAAGTCACAGCTGCAAAATACTAACGCGACTTCTTTACAGACGAATGAAAAAACTGGTAGAAGTGAACCTCGCGGAAGATCAGTTTGGATTCCGTAGAAATGTTGGAACACGTGAGGCAATACTAACCTTACGACGTATCTTAGAAGAAAGATTAAGAAAAGGCAAACCTACGTTTCTAGCATTTGTAGACTTAGAGAAAGCTTTTGACAACGTTAACTGGAATACTCTCTTTCAAATTCTGAAGGTTGTTGTTGTTGTTGTGGTCTTCAGTCCTGAGACTGGTTTGATGCAGCTCTCCATGCTACTCTATCCTGTGCAAGCTTCTTCATCTCCCAGTACCTACTGCATCCTACATCCTTCTGAATCTGTTTAGTGTATTCATCTCTCGGTCTCCCTCTACGATTTTTACCCTCCACGCTGCCCTCCAATGCTAAATTGGTGATCCCTTGATGCCTCAGAACATGTCCTACCAATCGATCCCTTCTTCTAGTCAAGTTGTGCCACAAACTTCTCTTCTCCCCAATCCTACTCATTACCTCCTCATTAGTTACGTGATCTACCCACCTTATCTTCAGCATTCTTCTGTAGCACCACATTTCGAAAGCTTCTATTCTCTTCTTGTCCAAACTACTTATCGTCCATGTTTCACTTCCATACATGGCTACACTCCATACAAATATTTTCAGAAACAACTTCCTGACACTTAAATCTATACTCGATGTTAACAAATTTCTCTTGTTCAGAAACGATTTCCTTGCCATTGCCAGTCTACATTTTATATCCTCTCTACTTCGACCATCATCAGTTATTTTACTCCCCAAATAGCAAAACTCCTTTACTACTTTCAGTGTCTCATTTCCTAATCTAATTCCCTCAGCATCACCCGATTTAATTTGACTACATTCCATTATCCTCGTTTTGCTTTTGTTGATGTTCATCTTATATCCTCCTTTCAAGACACTGTCCATTCTGAAGGTGGCAAGGGTAAAATACAGGGAGCGAAAGGCTATTTACAATTTGTACAGAAACCAGATGGCAGTTATAAGAATCGGGGGGCATGAAAGGGAGGCAGTGGTTGGGAAAGGAGTGAGACAGGGTTGTAGCCTCTCCCCGATGTTATTCAATCTGTATGTTGAGCAAGCAGTAAAGGAAACAAAAGAAAGATTCGGAGTAGGTATTAAAAATCATGGAGAAGAAGTAAAACTTTGAGGTTCGCCGATGACATTGTAATTCTGTCAGAGACAGCAAAGGACTTGGAAGAGCAGTTGAACGGGATGGACAGTGTCTTGAAAGAAGGATATAAGATGAACATCAACAAAAGCAAAACGAGGATAATGGAATGTAGTTAAATTAAATCGGGTGATGCTGAGGGGATCAGATTATTCAGGGAGTAAAATATCTGATGATGGTCGAAGTAGAGAGGATATAAGATGTAGACTGGCAATGGCAAGGAAATCGTTTCTGAAGAAGAGAAATTTGTTAACATCGAGTATAGATTTAAGTGCCAGGAAGTCGTTTCTGAAAGTAATTGTATGGAGTGTAGCCATGTATGTAAGTGAAACATGGACGGTAAGCAGTTTGGACAAGAAGAGAATAGAATCGAAATGTGGTGCTACAGAAGAATGCTGAAGATAAGGTGGGTAGATCACGTAACTAATGAGGAGGTATTGAATATGATTGGGGAGAAGTTTGTGGCACAACTTGACTAGAAGAAGGGATCGGTTGGTAGGACATGTTCTGAGGCATCAAGGGATCACAAATGTAGCATTGGAGGGCAGCGTAGAGGGTAAAAATCGTAGAGGAAGACCAAGAGATGAATACACTAAGCAGATTCAGAAGGATGTAGGTTGCAGTAGGTACTGGGAGATGAAGATGCTTGCACAGGATAGAGTAGCATGGAGAGCTGCATCCAACCAGTCTCATGGCTGAAGACCACAACAACAACAACAACATGTTTGTGTGCTACTGAAACATGGATTGTGGGAAAACCGAAAGAGGAGAGAACTGAACCATTTGAGATGTGGTGCTACAGACGATTGTAGAAAATTAGATGGACTGATAAAGTAAAGAATGGGAAAGTTCTCCGAGGAAAGAAATGTATGGAAAAGACTAATAAGAAGGGCGAGGTGACAGAACATGTGTTTAGGCGTGAAGGGATAGCTTCCATGATACTAGAGGGACCTTTACAGGGTAAAAACTGTACAATAAGACAGATATTTTAATACATCCAGCAAATAATTGATGATGTAAGTTGCAGTTGTTACTCTGATATGTAGAGGTTGACACAGGAAAGGAAATCGTGGCGGGCCGTATCAAACCCGTCGGAAGACTGGTGACTGAAAATAAGGCCTTCCTTAATGTGAAACAAACAGGAAACAAACTACGAGCAAAATGCGCCAGCTACGATGAGATAGAAATTTCGTCCCATGCTCACCTACGGGAAACTTTTCCTGTTAGTTTGGTTTCTCTCTGTGTTAAGTTGTCTGAAAATCGATAAGCTCATTCATCAACCTCTTTCCACTATCAGTAGCAAAGCATCACCAGCGGTTATACCGTATTCGTTGTTAGTAGACGATACTTTCCGTTCCTTTGTTTCTTGTAAACTGAAGGGCAGTTTTGCCTAAGTACCACGTATTAGAGACATTACTATCACCACGTTTTCATTCTTGTTCGACATTATCATCACAAATTCTTCTTCTTTCATATTTTCAGAAGTTGAAATCGAAACTGCACTGCGCTTATTCACTTGTATAATTGTCCTGGAAGGTTTTGAATCCTATTTCTCGATCATTGCGAGAGAGTTCCTTGCACGGATTTCTTTTCTGCTTTGAAATTATTTTCACAGCATTTGAAATTTCTTCGTGGATGTTCACCTTTTGTAATCAGTGTCATGTCGTCTCTTCATTTGTGTTGTTACTTGTGGTGCCAGTGAATGCTTGCATAAGGAAAACTGTTTTCAGTACATAATAATAAAAAGAGTGTTATTTACTCTTAATTATTATATTAATTGGTGACGCTAAAGAAGCCGAAATGCCCGCGAATGAGTTTTTTGGTTACAGTCTGCTTCAGCCAGAAAAATAAAAATTGGCACGGCAGCTGCTAAAGAGCAGCAGCACAAATAATTCAAATTGCTTTTTATTTACGATTCTGTCTGTGCAGCTGGATAATATTTGTATTTATACTTCGGATAGAAACCATAGTTGCAGAAATGTGAATAAAAATAATTGACCTGTAGTTTAAAGTATTTCGTCTCACAGTCAATATGTTGGCAGCGCTGCCGCATCTTCAAAGCACAAGCTGCTCCAGTGCCAACTAACTTAAAAAACACTTCAGCCGTCCAAATGTGTTCTGCCTGTCACTAGTCTAATAGAGAACCGGCAACACAGTAGTATAGGTTGCAGCTATGTGTCCATCGATTTATTTCCTCGAGTGGTTCAGAATTATCCTCCTTAATTCACTCCATATCTTCTTGTCAGTTCGATTAAATATTTGAATTATTTGCACTTACGGGATTACAAGGAAGTAGAAAATGTAGGTTTCTGAATCTAGGAAGCTGGTTGCTGCTGATTCCTGCTGATTCCTGCTGATTTTGCCACATATGTGGCGCATTATCTGTCTTAGTCATCATTGGGTTATCAGAGGAGCGATGACTACTACTGTTGTCTGCTAGCAAAGCGGCAAAAAATTCCCCCTTCAAAGAGGTTACCTTAGCTTTCGGTTAGAATCTCTTCTGTCAAACAGTTACTAGGAGCCAGATCGACAATCAGTAAAGTAATCTTATGGTAACATCTTACGAATAAGTTTTGTTGCTAACTTACTTCTTTATCCTGCAGATATAAAGGTGAAAACTTCACGAATTTTACTTTTGTAGTACCTACTTTTTTCTGCTTCTGTCGATTGCAATGACTTAAATGTGGCACTTAATAATTCCTTCACTAGATTTTTTCTGTAACATTACTTCAATGTAGCTGTGAACTGAATGTGGACACAGACATGAGAAGTTATGATTAGTTTGTGTTAATACAGTGCATACTAAATACCTTTTTTTAGATAATTTATTGAACACAGGTAAACATAAGAAACAAAGCAATCAACAGCAGTATACTCCCCACACGACCTAAAACAGCCTGACAACGCTCGGATAGTTATTCGACATCGTGACTGTCGTCAGGATGTTGTTAACACTTCGTCCCCTTGCATATTATGTTGTGTGACAGACAGTAAAGCTGTGCCGTTCCGGATAACACACAGGCGAGGGATATCGGAAATTCTGTCACCGATTGTACAAAGACAGCTGAGAGACAATACCTACCCGTGTTTGCTATTTCAGGATTTTACGCTGCAGTGCTGCTCCTTGCCTTTCACTAAGCTCCCAGGCAGGGTGCTCACAGACATCTTTTTGGTCTCTTACTGCCGAAAAATTTCGAGAGGCACACATTTTGCAGACATCTAAAGACAAAAGCAATAATACTCCGCTCTGGTGTATAAGTTGCTATGAACATCAACAATAGAAGAATCTTTACAAAGGTTGTTGCAGACAGCACATTTTATTGTATCTTGTATTACGATTTTTTCTCGTTTCATTTAGGAACGGTGTGTGGCAATATTTACTATCAGTACGCCTGTATGGGACCTGTGCTCAATCTCTAGAGGAAGGTTACGAAGGTAACTGAAGAAGAATATTCCCGCTTCCTATTTCATGAAGTTTTATAAGCAGGTTCTCGTGAGATGTACAGCATCTCTCTGTGATATCCAGTTGCGATTTTTCAAAATTACACTAGCACACTAATCAAAGTAGCCTGTGACTATTCGCCTCACTCACCTTTGTTAACACTAGTTGTACCGCATGTGTCCGATATAATTTGGGTAGCACACTATTGCGCAATATTCACGTATGGGCCACAAAAGGTTTCTCATTCACTGTCAAATTAATGGTTTTCACCATCCTTCTAAATCTTACCAAACGGTACTATGTCCAAGGAAATTTGCTTTTAGCGCTAACAAAGTGTTTTCTTCTTGCGTTCTTTCTCGTTTCCAAGTACATTTATCTTCAAAAATAATGACTCACTTGTTAGAGATTTCTTTAATTTCTATTAACCATACATATCTTGGCGAAAAGTTCGATTGGTGGTGGTAGCATCACAGGTATTATCTGGTAGTAGCGTGTTGGTTCCCTTTGCCACACGCTTGCATCGCGAGCCAGTAGGGCATATTTGGCACGAAACCGCGCCTTCGTGAAACAGGAAGCAGCGGTCGCTGGCACCGCATTAACGCCGGGGGCGGCCGGTGCGGTTCCCACAGCCGGGAAAACCCCGGCCCTACGTCCACTGGCAACGACCCTGCAGCATCCGGCGGGGCGCGCCGTCTGCGGTGGCTGCACTTCTAAGCGGAACCCCCGCGTAGGCGCTAAATCCGGCCTCTCTAATGTGTGGGGATGTACTGACGACGCTACGCAAGGTGCAAATCCGGTTTCCTGTGAACGACACACCTCACACAGTAGGGGAAATAGCAGATGCTCGCTTTCCATTGTGCTAAAACAAGATACGTACAAAAAAGAAGGGTTTCCTCACGGGCAACAAAGAAAAAGATGATAACCTCATGATAAGTAACACACAAAGACAATCGAGTATCACAAGCTCCACAATTATTAGATGAAAGTATTTTACTCTAGATTCAATACACCAAGCAATGATTGTGAAGAAAGTTGTATCATATCAGCTTCCACTATAAGTACGTCACATCGTTAAGACCTCTACTTTCTCCAGTCCGCAGCTCGTGGTCGTGCGGTAGCGTTCTCGCTTCCCACGCCCGGGTTCCAGGGTTCGATTCCAGGTGGGGTCAGGGATTTTCTCTGCCTCGTGATGACTGGGTGTTGTGTGACGTCCTTAGGTTAGTTAGGTTTAAGTAGTTCTAAGTTCTAGGGGACTGATGACCATAGATGTCAAGTCCCATAGTGCTCAGAGCCATTTTTTCTGCTTTCTCCATTCTTCTGTTGACAATAGGCAATCACCATAACAGCATTGCAGGAGGGGCATTGTGACGATTGGAAAAAAATGGAGAGCAACAATGTACACATTTGAAACTTAAGGTAGGCCAGCAGGTGAAAAGCTTTGAAGACAAACAGACGTTTAGGAAAGAGCCCATGCCCAGCTCGCAGCATTTACTCTTTATCAATGATCTGGTTCTAGAAGTGAGAGAGACAGTTGTAATACAGTAGTAATGAAGTCGAGTAATCTGTTTCTAAAAATATTCTCGGCCCGGTCATATGTCAACGATGCGGAATTTCATTTCATTCCCTCCACTGCACACGTTGTCACTACTTCTTTTTATAAATTCGCTTTGTTGTTTATCTGGAAAATAATGATACAGTGGGTTTTAATCAGACCGTGCATAACCGTTATCTAAATACGAAATTATACGGTCGTTGCTCACTGCTTCCATTGTTTCACTAACGCAGCTTCCAATTTATAGCGTGATAAACTATGTGTTTGTATAATGTTGATATAATAGAGAAGATTGAGTATCATACGAACTGTGGTAACAATAAAAATTTCCTGTACTCTGATGGATCTTTGAATGGGTGTGATATACAGTGGTAGGATTGTTTCGTCTATAAATGTGTCAATCTACATATTAATAATTACCAGTTCAGTTAACGATAGCCCACTAGCTGTAGAATGGACTCCGTGCTGTACCGAGACCCCTTACGAGCTATGCGGTTCAACTGACGCTCAACCACAATCACAGCTGCTGTAGCCCGAGCTGAGTTTGATTCAAGGCACGTGTATCTGACTTCGTGGTGTGCCAAATTTGCTCCATATGAATGGGGTCTGATGACTTATGGCACCTAACCAGCACCCCTGTGCCACTGGTTCAAATGGCTCTGAGCATAATGGGACTTAACATCTGAGGTCTTAGAACTACTTAAACCTAACTAACCTACGAACATCACACAAATCCATGCCCGAGGTAGGATTCGAACCTGCGACCGTACCAGTAGTACGGTTCCGGACTGAAGCACCAAGAACAGCTTCGCCATCACGGCCCGCGTGCAACTGGTGTCACTCTAAAACCATTCATATAGTATTCAGGAGAATTAGGACGGTGCATTATCTTACTCATACATAAGTTATTAGTAAATACGAGAATTTTATGCAAAGCGTGTCTTATCATTTGACGTAGCTCAAAATTAGTACTCATCCATTTCATAATTTTCTAATTCCAATACGTATACTTTTTCTGTGCATATTTCAATTTTTTGACCTTTATGGGAATATAGACATGAATAACGCATAACGCATATATTTTTATTTTTATTATACATATAAATGGAAATGAAGGCCCATAATTCTCGACAGAGCTAGGGGAACGATGCGGGAGACCAGCACCGCCGTACTAGGAAAGGTCCTAATGGAGGTGGTTTGCCGTTGCCTTCCTCCGACCATAAAGGGGATGAATGATGATGATGAAGACGACAAAATAACACCCACTCATCTCGGGGCAGGTGAAAATCCCCGACCCCGCCGGGAATCGAACCCAGGGCCCCGTGCTCGGGAAGCAAGAACACTACCGCGAGCCGACGAGCTGCGGACATTATACATATAATATACATTATTTTCAGTATAAGTTTTTCATGATTTACGACTTTTATGATACTTATTTTTCTTCAGGAATAAGGACTAAAGAAAAAAATGGGAGGAATAACAGGAATAGTAATTGAAGACTCTCAAGATAGGATGACTTTCCCAGAATTTTACCGATAGCCCTCTACAGAGCGCTTTTCATAAACAGATTTATTTCTCCAGAACAACCACCGGCAATCGTTTGACCTCCCTACAACGTAAAATTAGCCTTTTATGTCAGGAAAACTGTTACAACAACAAACACATCTCACAAGCAGAGTCATCCAAGCCTTAAAGGAAGAAGAACTCTGAAGAAGACACCAAGCAGGTTGCATTCTTACCGTTTTGTGGTTCGACAACAGGGAAGATTAGTTGGCTCCCGAAGAGGCATAAAAGATCCGGCAACTAATGAAATCTGTGAAATACGATGTAGGCCTCAGAACGCTAGGAGTTTATAAGATACCGTGTAGATGTGGGCAGTTCTACGTCGGCCAGATTGTCCACACTATTGAACAGCGCCGGATAGACCATGAACGGTGTTACCGCCTGCGCTATCTCGAAAAGTCAGCTGTAGCAGAACGAGCTCTGGAAAACGAACACCGACTCCAATCGATGAGACGTCTATTATTAAACGGAGTAATGGCTAGTGAGATAGCGTGATAAACGAAGCCATAGAGATTAGAGTTTCTGAGAACACCTTTAATGGAGACGGTGGATTGCAGCTGAGTACAGCGTGGGATCCGGTGTTGAGGGAGTTGACGCGGGCCCGGCAATCGCGCGGCCAAAACATTACCATATATGGTGCGGGACCGAGCACCAGCGACGTCACGAGCGACGGCGCGGCTATATATATTTAAGCACGGCAATGACAACCACATCCACCGCCACCTTAATTAGCACCGCCTCCTTCGTCTTACCCAATGTGGCTTCCGGCCTTCCTTCTCTGCTGACGACCAGCTCCTTAACCTTACCCATCTTCTTTCCCTCCAACTTAACTCCCGTCGCTCTGCTATCTTTGTTTCCCTTGATCTCCAGAACGCCTATGACCGTGTCTGGCATCCCGGGCTCCTTTTCAAATCCAGATCTATGCTCTCCCCATCAACTTCGTCCGTCTCGTTGCTTCCTTCCTCTCCCATCGTCCCTCCTATGTGACTATCCACAATTCCAACTCCCGTACTTTCTACCCCTCTGCCGGCGTGCCCCAAGGTTCTGTCCTTTCCCCTCTCCTCTATCTCCTGTACACTGCTGATATGCCCAAACCTCCCCCTCCTGTTCATCTTCTCCAGTTCACTGATGACACCGCCTTCCTAGCCCTTTATCCTACCCTTCAACGATCCCAACGTACCCTCCAAACCCACCTTGACCAATTCACCGCTTGGTGCAACCAGTGGTTCCTCCGTGTTAATCCCTCCAAGACCCAGGCGATCATCAGAGGCCGCACCACCCGCTCCTTCCGCCTCCATGATTTCTACCTCACCATTTACGGCCGTCCTATCCACCTCACTCCTACCCTCAAATACCTTGGCCTCACACTCGACCGCCACCTCACCTGGACTCCCCATCTCCTTACCATCCAAAACAAAGCTCACAACCGCTTCCGCCTCCTGAAACTCCTGTCCGGCCGGACGTGGGGTCTGCATCCTTCCACCATCCTTCACACCTACAAATCCATGATCCGCCCCATCCTTTGTTATGCCAGCATCGCTTGGATTTCCGCCCCTCCCCGGTTCTATATAGCTCTCCAAATCCTCGCACAATGTGCTCAGCCTCGCCTTCCGCTTCCGCCTTCCGTCCCCCACGTGCAGCCTCTATGACCTCATCCCCTTCCCCCACCTTCTCCTTTTCCTTGAACACATCCGCACACTATATATTGTCCGCCGCCTTGATCCCCCTCACCCCCTGGTGTCTCCCTTCCTCTCCACTCCCAACCAGTTGCCGCGCCTTTACCGTTGTGTCCCTCCCTCTCTCCATCTCCACACCCTCCATCTCCTTTCCCAACACAACTTCCACCGTTTACCACTCCCGGATGATGAGCTTCGCCCTGACATCTACCCTTCCTACCAACTCTAACCCCCTCTTCCTGCCTCCTCCTCAGAGCTCCCTCTCCTCCCCCTCCCTCCTTCTGAGCGGATTTCCCCTCCTACTCCCCGTCCATCTCTTGTGCCTTCTTTCAGTGTCTCTGCGCTCCCTCCTGCCCTGTCTTCCCTTTTGCTCTCCCGCCCCATGTGTCTCCCACCTCTTCGTGAACCCACGGTTGCCCCTCCTTTCTTCATCCCGCCGCTTCCCCAGCTGCCCCATGCTCTCCCTCCTTTTCCATCCTCTCTGACCTTTCCCTCGGCAGGTTCCGCATGGTAGTTTTATTCTTCGTCGTGTGTGCTCCCAGTGGGTTTTAAGTGTGTTGTTTCGGAGTGTTTTTGATACTGTGGCCAACTTTTAACCTGTGCATGCGCATCCAGTGTCTTCTCTGTGTTTTACGAATCGCCAACTGTGTTTTTTTTTAAATTTTCTGGTGACTTTTTAACTGTCCCCAATAAACGTCTACATGTCAGCGTATTTTTACCTCCATTTTCTCCCCTTACTCTGTTTTATGTTCCCCTTTTTTACCTCCTTATGTATGTATTCTTTTATTCTTGTTTTAGTTGTCATGTCACTCGGCTGAAGAGCGGCGGATTGTGCTGCTGACGGCCCTCCCCTGCCCATATGGGGCAGGGGCATGAAATCACAATAAAGAAAAAAAAAAAAAGACAACCACACGACAGGATTCAAGGGTTGGATTCCCTCACTTCCTCATCGAGGACTCGCACTGCCTGGGCTACTCTCAGGGTGTATCTTCGACATGGAAGAGCCCCTACCGTGCCTGTCGTGTTGTTGCCCGTCTGCACGCCGTCACTGCTGACCGTGCCCGACGACGCCGCCCCCGCCGCCTGGTCGCCGCCGCCTGGTCGCCGTCTCTCGGTGCTCGCTGCTACTGCTGCGGCCGCCGCCGCCGCCGCCGCCTGCCGCCGCCGCCGTCTCCCTGTGCTCACCGCCGCCCAGTGCTCATCGCCACCCCGCGTTTTCATTCCCTTTGTACTTCGGCGTCTCCTGTCGCCTGTGGGGACTGCCTGCAATCATGGACACCCCAGCTACCACCATCATCTACACCTCCCCTTCACCTGCCCCCACTGTCACATTATGGAGTGCTCCCTCAGGGGTTAACCCATCTCATCCACCTCCCCTACTCACAGTCTCCTCCCCATCTATCTCCTCCCCATCACCGTATCCTCACCTGTATGTCACTCCTTTTCCTCCACCTGCTGCTGACCCTGCTCGAGCCCCCTCCTGGTCCTGTCGCCCGCCGAGACGACTTTCCCCCTCTCCCCTCTGCAATCACCACTGCTTCCCCTGCCAAAGTACCACCTGCCGCGCCACAGTCGCCGCCACAGAGTGCCCTATCCTCTCATCCAGTGCTACAGCCTCACAGGAGGGCCCTGCCTCCCACCACCTCCCTCATCCCTCCTCCCAGGCAACACAGGCCAAAAAATCTTCCAAAGGGCCCAGTGGCGACCTCTCCTCTACTCCCTCATCCAAAAAGCCACTGCCTGCCCCACCGCCCAATGACCCCATTATGGATACCACTCCACCTCCCTCCTCTCCATCTCCCTCGCTGTATACCTTCGTCCTAGCCAACACTGATCTGAAATTCTTGGATGCCTGCACCTTCACCCTTGAAATCCGGAAGTACATCCCCAGTGCAGCCATCACCCAACTTATCCCTCGCAGACTCTGTTCTCATCATGTCTCCCTCTCCATCCTTCCATACTGATCTCCTCCAGCGCATTCCCCACATCACTTTTGTGTCCCATGCATCCCTCACCCCATTCCTTACATCCTCCTCTCCTCGTCAGCCCCAACCGCCTCGTCATCCACCGACCCTCACCGCTGTCATCACCAAACTCAGCCCTGTGGTCACGGAGGCTGAGTTGTTGGCGGAACTGAACGCCCACTCTGCCCTGGGAGTCTACTCCGCCCGCCGTTTTTACAACTCCTCCGGCCGTACTTTCCTCATGCATATATTTACAGAGTCTGCCTCCTCCTTCGACCACTTCCTCACGCAGGGAGCCCTGATTTTCAACCGCCACCACCCTGTTGACCCATCCTGTTCCCCTCCTCAATCCTGTCGCTGCCAGCGCTGTCATCTGTACAGTGACCACCTCACCCAAAACTGCAAGAACCTGCCCCCATTGTAAAGCCTCCCACTTCCTTAAACAGTGTCCCAACGTCGCCTCCCCTCCCCTTTCCTGCAACACCTGCAATGAACCTCGCTCCACCTATTCCTCCAAATGCAAAGCCAAGCCCCCTGACCTCACTGTCCCTGTTCGCCCCATCGACCCACCCATCCACCCTAACAATCCCCTCCGCCCTCCCCCTACAGCAGAAGACATCATCCGGTTCCTCACCATCATCCTGGAGGACATCCACACCTTCCAGCGGCCCCACACTCTCCAGCAGATTTCCCTTGCTGCCCGCTCTCTTTTCCATGCCACCTACTCCCACAACCAGGCCCACTTTACCTTCACCCACCTCAACACCCTCGTTTAAGCCACTCTCTCACCTTCCCGCACCCTTCCCACCTCAACCTCCTGGCGCATCAACAATATCGTTTCCTTTACCTCAACATTCGCCCCCTCGCTGCAAACAAATACCTCTTCATGCATACCCTCTCCCAGCACCAGGATGACTCCTTCATCCTTAATGAAACCTTCCCCCCACCCCACCATGTTGCCTGCACCTTCCCCTATCTCCTTCACCGCACTGACAATCCCCTTCCCCTTGCCCGAGGAGGGGTCGCTATAGACCACCTCAGGCATCTCCCTGTTTGGCCACAACCCCTCCTCAATGACCCGACCGAACACCATCTCCTCAGTCTATTTTTCCCTCCCTCACCATCACCTGTGCCACTATCTGTATCTGCCCACAGCTCCTCTCCCCTTTTACTTCATTTCCCAGGTCGAGCATACCTTCTCCACCTATGTGATTGCCGCTGACCTCAACATCCACCGCTGTGACCCTGCCCCTCTTCGACTGTGGAATCAGTTCTTTGCCACCCTCCATGGTGACTTAGTTCCTCTCCCACAGCACACCCGTCCTGAAAGTAACTCCACCCCTGATGTTATCCTCGCTTCCCCCAACCTCTTTGGTCGCATCGTGGTTGATGTCCTTGATCCCGTCAGTAGTGACCATCTCCCCGTCCTTCTCACCATCTCCTCTACCCATCCTGCCACTGCAGCCACCTGCCCAGCTGCCCCTCCAAAGTCTGTCCATGACTACCACCGTGCCAATTCCTACTGGGAATCCATTGCCTTACAGGTCGAAAGCCACCGCCTCACCTTTCACCACCCTGATGACATCATCCATGCCTCTTCCTTCCTTCATCACTGACGCTGTGGAGGCTCATGTCCCCAGCAAACTCATCCACCCTCACCGCCCTATGCTTCCTCCACAGCCCGTCCTTCTTCTGCGTGAATCCCGCAGGCTCTACCGCTCCTTTCTCTGCACTTGTGACCAGGATACTCTCACCCTCCACCGACAATTACAGAGACATATCAGGAACCTCCTTACAGCAAAGAAACGCTGGGACTGGCGCCAGGCATGCACATGCCTCAACTCCACCCTCCCTGTCAACTCCTCCAAGTACTGATCAGCCTTACTCCGCCTTACTGGTAGCAATCCCACCCCACATTACCCCATCCTCCATGACGATCGACCCTTTCCTGACAACCTCAGTAAGGCTAACCATTTTGCTTCCCACCTATCGGAGGTCTTCTCCATTCCTGACGATCCACATTTTGATTACTCCCTCTTCCCCACCGTCCTTGACTGCACTGACATCTCTGTTTGCCCGCTGACCCCTAGCTTCCAGTTCTCGGATTGGTTACCCCCCTCAGACATCAACACTCCCATCACCGCACAAGACATCACACTTGTCCTCCACTCCAAACGCAACACCGCCCCTGGTCATGATTGCGTCACTTACTGTCACCTCAAGGAATCCCCTCCATCCTTCTTCCGATGGTCCCAATTTACCCTCCAAACCCATCTTGACCAATTCACCGCTTGGTGCAACCGGTGGTTCCTCTGTGTTAATCCCTCCAAGACCCAGGCGATCATCATAGGCTGCACCACCTGCTCCTTCCGCCTCCATAATTTCTTCCTCACCATTTATGGCTGTCCTATCCACCTCACTCCTACCTTCAAATACCTTGGCCCCACACTTGACCGCCACCTCACCTGGATTCCCCATCTCCTTACAATCCAAAATAAAGATCACAACCACCTCCGCCTCCTGAATCTCCTGTCCGACCGGAAGTGGGGTCTGCATCCTTCTACCATCCTTCACACCTACAAATCCTTGATCCACCCCAACCCCTGTTATGCCAGCGTAGCTTGGATTTCTGCACCTCCCCGCTTCTATATAGCTCTCCAAATCCTCGCACAATGTGCTCAGCCTCGCCTTCCGCTTCCGCCTTCCGTCCCCCACGTGCAGCCTCTATGACCTCATCCCCTTCCCCCAACTTCTCCTTTTCCTTGAACACATCAGCACACTATATATTGTCCACCGCCTTGATCCCCCTCACCCCCGTGTGTCTACCTTCCTCTCCACCACCAACCAGTTGCCACGCCTTTACCGTTGTGTCTCACCCTCCCTCCATCTCCACACCCTTTATCTCCTTTCCAAACAGAACTTCCACCGTCTACCCCTCTTGGTTGATGAGCTTCGCCCTGACAACTACCCTTCCTACTAACTCTAACCCCATCTTCCTACCTCCTCCTCAGGGCTCTCTCTACTTCCCCTCCCTCCTCCTGAGCGGCTTCCCGCTCCTACTTCCCCCCCCCCCCCCCATCTCTTGTGCCCCCTTTCGGTGTCTCTGCACTCCCTCCTGCCCTGTCTTCCCTCTTCATCTCCCGTCACACATGTCTCCTGCCTCTTCGTGTATCCACTGATGCCCCTCCTCTCTTCATCCCGCCGCTTCCCCTGCTGCCCCTTTTCCATCCTGTCTGCCCTTTCCCTCGGCGGGTCCCGCCTGGCAGTTTTATTCTTCGTCGTGTGTGCTCCAAGTGGGTTTTGAGTATGTTGTTCTGGAGTGTTTTTACTACTGTGGCCGACTTTTAGCGTGTGCATGTCCATTCAATGCCTTCTCTGAGTTTTGAAGAATCGCCAACTGTGTTTTTCAACTTTCTGGTGACTTTTTTTTTAACTGTCCTCCATGAACGTCTCCGTGTTAGTCTATATTTTTTACCTCCATTTCCTCCTGTTATTCTGTTTTAAGTTCCCTGTTATTGCCTTATGTATGTAACATTTCATTGTTATTTTAAGTTGTCCTGCCACTCAGATGTAGAGCGGCGGATTGTGCCGCAGATAGCCCTCCCCTGCCCATATGCGGCAGGGGAATGAAATCACAATGAAGAAAAAAAACACACGATATAGTCATACACTTGACAATGGCAGAGGGAATCTCTGCCAGAAGCCCGTGGACAGTAAACCACTTGGCGCGGCTTGAAGCCCGAGAATGTTTTATTAACCGATATCGGAGCTATGCATACGTTCGTATATAGTATAAATAAAAGCAGAGATCTTTCGCTGTTAAGTAATGTTGCTCCCTACATCCTGAAGACCGGGAAAGAAATTAAAATATTCTGCCTAAATGTAAGAGCTCGAAGGCTCTATCGTGTTCGAGAGGCAATGCCCTCTTAATGTGACAATGTCAATAATTTGATACCATCAGCTAAAAAGATACATCTTATTTTAAATATATTTCACTTTTAATGGTAAAGATAGATTAGCGGTTAAACGTTGCTTTGTCCTGTACAGGTGTTTTCAAAAAGTAGCTGCTAACAAAAAGTATGTCTGAGTTACCACTACCCCCTCAGCCCATCCTTACTAGACAGTGTACTTGGTTGGACGGAACCTGAAGTGTGTTGAAACTTCCTGGCATATTAAAACTGTGTGCCCGACCGGGACTCGAACTCGGGACCTTTGCCTTTCGCGGGCAAGTGCTCTACCATCTGAGCTACCGAAGCACGACTCACGCCCGGTAGTCACAGCTTTACTTCTGCCCGTGAAAGGCAAAGGTCCCGAGTTCGAGTCTCGGTCGGGCACACAGTTGTAATCTGCCAGGAAGTTTCATATCAGCGCACACTCCGCTGCAGAGTGAAAATCTCATTATAAAGTGTGTTATCTGACAAATTTGGTGCCATTAAATCAGTATGAAATGAAATTGATAAGTAGTTATTCGCAACAAAATTAATACTTCAATATTTAATTTTAAGGTAATGCTTCTTTCATTTTAGGCAGTAAGTAGCACCTCGCCAGGTGATGACGTACGCATCAGAAGTGCACAAGCAGCATTTGAATGCAAAAGTGTGCAGCAGGATATTATTACGACAATCTTCTCTAAATTTCCCTCTGAAATAACAAAATTAGAAGCCACATTTCTACCACACATACACTCAATATAAATTGTTGAGGAATTACGGAGATACCTGTGTCATGCCCAAGGAAAAGTGGAAGTATATGCAAAGTACAAATTTATTTCTGTGGTGAAATCACGAATGAAGAACTTGACGGTGTCACAAGTATACTCGTTGAAATTTACGGCAACAATTTCTTGTGATGTAGGGAGGTAATTTTCTGCCTACAAAAGTATTTTGTCTGATAAGCGCTAGAATTTCACAGAAAAGAATTTTGAAATGTTGTTGTTTGTTAACTGTGCAGAAAGGGGAGTGAATTAATAAATTTGGAACGAAAATGATAGTGCATCTTTTAAAGTATTTCTCACTTGATCGAGCATGTAGTCTGATAGCCGCGCGGGATTAGCCGAGCGGTCTAAGGCGCTGCAGTCATGGACTGTGCGGCTGATCCCGGCGGAGTTTCGAGTCCTCCCTCGGGCATGGGTGTGTGTGTTTGTCCTTAGGAGAATTTAGGTTAAGTAGCGTGTAAGCTTAGGGACTGATGACCTTAGCAGTTAAGTCCCATAAGATTTCACACACATTTGAACGTTTTGTAGTCCGATAGTGCACGAATACATTCATTTCTAGAGACTTTATAGTGCTTGGAATTCTCCTCATTGGTTACAAGTAACTTGTGGGGTGCTCTAGGCGAACTTAGGGATTCACCTGATAGGAAGGACTGCGGGTTCCGGGATCGTTTGCCGGTGACAGACGATGTCAGTTTTATCACGGGCGCCATTTCACACCACATATGTATCTACTATCCTAGAAAAAGTGGACCAACCGCCGAAACGCTGCCCTGTAGCCAGGCAGGGTGCACTGCTTTGTAAGAGTATGGTTTTCAAGGTAGGCGTACCCCGTCATTGACATTTAACAAAGAGTAGCGACGTTTTATAAACCGATGACCTTTCATAATCTTTTCTGTACAGTATAATGGACAGTGAGCGGAGGTATTCATGCTGGTGTACCTTATTACGAGAATGATGGTATGGTTGCTCAACAGTTTATCTGTTAAAATTATTTCAAAAAAACAATTTTCCAACTTTAAACATAGCTGTGTGCTGCAACCGTGAAAATATTTATAGTAAAGACAGCCCACTAGTTGCAATGGATTTTATAGTCGAATTCATCATGGTTTCGACTCCTAAACTACGGGAGTCTTCATCAGAATTCATCCTTAAATTTAGAAATAGCTATGGTTAAAGTTGTAAGATTTTTGCCGGCCCAGGCATCAAAGCTGTTTCTAAATTTAAGGATGAATTCCGATGAAGACTCCCTTAGTTTAGGAGTCGAAACCATAGTCAATTCGACTATAAAATCCATTGCAACCAATGAGCTGTCTTCACTATAAAAATTATTTTCACGGTTGTTGCTCACAGCTATGTTTAAAGTTGTAAGATTTTTGCCTGCCCAGGAATCAAAAGCAGTTTCTAAATCTTAGGATAAATTCTGATGAAGACTCCCTTAGTTTAGGAGTCGAGACCATGGTCAATTCGACTATAAAATTTATTGCAACCAGTGGGCTGTCTTTACTATTTAAAAAAAAAATTTAAAAAAAAAAACAGTTTTCACCGCATGTATATTGTGTGTTTCGTTTTTTGACTGGTTTCTGTCTTTTATAAAACCGTCATCAGAGCATTTTTATTACTTGTTGGGGACAACAGGGGCCGGTGGGGTAGAACAGGTCGCTGTGTGGGCGTGTGGAATACTGCAGTGATGAGCAGCGTTTAAATTCTTCAAGAAAATAATAGACTCTCGCATGATCAACTGAATCTTCCATATCTCCTGAGATTAATGGAAGAGCCGACGCGAAGCGAGCAGATCCGTAATCGGGCTGATCCCTCCAGTCTGAGGCCTTCCAGCAACACGTCTGGCAGCTGCGGACCCCACAACGCAAGCAAATCCGGCCTCCCCGGGGCCCCCACATAACGACTGCGGCCGGCGCCCGGCTTCCATGCACGCCTTCCTCAGCCCACGCCTTCCTGCATCGCACCCTCGGCGCCGCCACTCGCATAAATGTGACAAATGTTGATACTTAGCGGCGCGCCATTAGTTTTCGTTAGCGCCATTACCGCGCCGCCCCACAATCGGCCACGAGCTGCATTATCCGTACATCCGTACAGCCGGACTGCCTTTTCTTACCTGTCTCGAGGGAATCTTTCTGCGCCACAGGGGCTTCGGTGACACACAGCCTGTATCTAGAGTGAAAAATAGCGCCGTTAATGGCACTCTCAGCGAATGTAAGATGATGGTGGTTTTTCTATTTCATTCTAAAATAGTTATTAATATTGCCGTTCATAACGATGAAGGTAATATGGGGATACATGCAATACGTACAATAAGAAAAGCAAGCTGGACGAATACATACGACGGAGTTCCAAAGAGAAACCGGAATTATTTTTTAAAAACTATATATTTTCAAATTGTTTACAAAACAACCTTATCCTCTTCAAAATACTCTCAATTACAACTAATATATTTGTTCCACCACTGCTTCCCGTGTTCGAACCTTTTTTTGTGGTCATCTTTAGAAGTAGCTGACAGCCTCTCCCTCGTTTTTTCTTGATTTCTTCAATGTTGTAAAATTGGTGTCCTTTCGTGTCCCTTTCCTTGCGCGGAAATAAGAAAAAGTCGCACGTAGCCAGATCAGGCGAGTAAGGTGCGTAGGGCAGCGGAACCATTCCATTTCTAGCGAGATCTGTCTAACAGAGATGGCTGTGTGCAGGTGCATTGTTTCGGTGGAAGAACCAGTCACCTGTTTTCCACAAAATGGTTCAAATGGCTCTGAGCACAATCGGACTTAACTTCTGAGGTCATCAGTCCCCTGGAACTTAGATGTACTTAAACCTAACTAACCTAAGGACATCACACACATCCATGTCCGAGACAGGATTCGATCCTGCGGCCATAGCGGTCGCGAGGTTCCAGACTGTAGCGCCTAGAGCACTCGGCCACCCCGGCCGACTGTTTGCCACAAATCGTGTCTATTTTTTTGACTGAAAAGAGCTCCAAGAAAACCCCTGTGAGCAAAAGTTCTCGAATGTTTTCAATGTTTTCGTGGATTCGGGCAGTTTATGGACGTCCAGAACGAGGTTCGTCATCAATCGACATGGCGCCATCTTTAAATCTAGCAAACCGCTCGTACACTTTTTCCCATAGCGTCACCTTCGTAAGATGTTTTCAACATTAAAACAGTTTCAGCATTACGTTTACCGAGTAGAAAACCAAATTTCACAGCTGTACGTTGATCACTTAAACTTGACATCATAAAGAACGAAACAAAAACAAAACCCCCAGAAACTAAGTCAGTCAACAGAATGTGTTTCATCAATGCTCTTTTCAAACTCCTGAAGCTGGGCCAGACAGCGTAACGCTAATTTGCAGTTTCAATCCTGGAATTGGCATTCGATTTTTGAAATGCTCGTTGTGTTTTCCTTATATCACAATACTTAAGCTTGCCCTTCACTATCTAGCAACGAATAGATGGAGCCGACTCATGCGTATCGCAGACCTCACGCATCGGCTATACAAATACCATCCCACTTCCATAAAATCATACAGCTTATACGCAACAGACTCAGTCTCTGAAATTCACGAAAGTCAGATATATTAATACATTCACCGATACAGACTGGCTACTCAATGGATAAATCTACTTGTTCTACATTCAGACTCATAAATTAAGGATAATTGCAGAATGTGGTGCCACACAACGTAGCACTAGTCAAAACTGGCGTTAATAGCATAGGCACATAGGGAACACACGCGACACAGATCTCTAAGTCCACAGTATTGGTAATAAGTTGAGAAAACCATCCCGAAACACATGTGCTACAAAACGGCACTGTCTTCTGCGCATGTATCCTGAAATCAATATGAGATACGATCATCATGCACACGTTCACAGGCCGCACAATGGGTTTGCATACTCTGGATCAAGTGGTCGAACAGCTGCTGGGGTACAGCCTCCCATTCTTGCACCAGAGCCTGTCAGAGTTCCTGAAGTGTCGTAGGGGACTGAAGACGTGCTACGATACGTCGACCGAGAGCATCCCAGACGTGCTCGATGGGATTTAGGTCTGAAGAACAGGCAGGCCACTCCATTCGCCTGATATCTTCCGTTTCAAGATACTCCTCCACGATGGCAGCTCGGTGGGGCCGTGCTTTATCATCCATCAGGCGGAAGATAGGACCCACTGCACCCCTTAAAAGGTGGACATACTAGTGCAAAATGACGTCCCGAAACACCTGACCTGTTACAGTTCCTCTGTCAAAGACATCCAGGGATGTATGTGCAGGTCCCTTTCAAGGACATTAAGGGGTTGGTATCTGGTTCCTGGTTCACGCCAAATGAAAACCCGGCGAGAATCACTGTTCAGACTATACCTGGACTCGTCCTTGAACATAACCTGGGACCACTGTTCCAATGATCATGTACTGTGTTCTTGACACCAGGCTTTACGGGCTCTCCTGTGACCAGGTGTCAGTGGAATGCTTCTTGCAGGTCTCCGGGTGAATAAACCATGTCTGTTCAGTTGTCTACAGACTGCGTGTCTGGAGACAACTGTTCCAGTGGCTGCGGTAAGGTTCCGAGCAAGGCTACCTGCTGTACTCCGTGGCCGTCTGCGGGTACAGATGATGAGATATCGGTCTTCTTTTAGTGTTGTACACTGTGGACGTCCCGTACTGTAGCCTGGACACATTTCCTGTCTGCTGGAATCGTTGCCATAATCTGAAGATCACATTTTGTGTCACACAGAGGGCCCCGTGCTACGACCTGCTGTGTTTGACCAGCCTCCAGTCACCCTAGTCTTCTACCCCTCATAATGTCGTCAATACCTGTTTTTGAGCCATTTTCAACACACAGTCACCATTAGCACGTCTGAAAACGTCTGCACACTTACTCGCAGCACCGTAATCTGAGATGCACCAACACCTCTGCGTATGTGGAGTGCTGTCAGCACCGCCGTGCGACGATCGCAGGTCAAATGCACCGCATGGTCATACTTCGAGGTGATTGAAACCCGCAAACCACCTACCGGAGCGTTGTTTCACCAAGTATCAAATGGTTCAAATGAACTGAACACTATGGGACTTAACTTCGGCCGTTGTCAGTCCTTTAGAACTTAGAACTACGTAAACCTAACTAACCTAATGACAGCACACACATCCATGCCCGAGGCAGGATTCGAACCTGCGACCGTAGCGGTCTCGCGGTTCCAGACTGAAGCGCCTAGAACCGCTCGGCCACACCGGCCGGCAACATCTACTAGACATAGTTGCATTCGGGACAGGGCAAATGGAAATGGCAAAACCACAACATTAACTTAATTTCATGTCGAATACTTATGTCATATTGCGTTATATGACCTTACTATGCATTTATAGAATCCTGGTTCGCTAGAAGATAATCTTATGGTTGACACCACTCGTAGAATAAAACATATTTTAAATCGCAACTTTTATGGTCTCCCTTTTTCTTTTTGTTGAAGGTGAAGTAAACATGTGGGGCTAAGTACAGTACAAGCTATTCCACTTAGTGGTACTTCAGCGTCTTAGGTGACCTTTTCACAATTTGTTTCCTCGGGCAAGTTCTCTTTTGCAATGAAGCATAGTGAACACTACAACGTAATTTTTTACTCCAAAATAAAATATGTAATCGTTAGGCACTGAAACCACAGCAACTGCGTCACAAGCGTTAGAGGCCAATCAGCAAACGCCACAGGAAATATGAATTGTTGGTAGGTGTCACCAAAATGCTTAAATTGAGTCTGACTTAGTCTTATACTATTAACGGCATGTAATTTACTTGCAAGAGTGTAACGACGAATTTGAAATTCTTCTAGCCCACACTCTGATGAATGGCATTTGTTATGCGGTTTAATCACTGAAATACGTCCCTTTATGGAGCGAAGTAATCGCACAATAACGGCTCAACAATGCAATGCCGCACTGTAAGTTGATCTGTTATGGTGTGACCAGACATGCTACAACCAACGTGATTTCCATAGTTTGGAAGTGAGTTAGGTAGTTAATGATTACTTAGGCCGTTGCTTCAGCTAACGTAACTGACCAGGAAGACTCAGATATAGTGAGGTTCAGAACTGTTCAGAAACTAAAATTTTTTCGATCATCCCTACGCGGAACTTGTCTACTGGTTGAATGCGCAGACATCTTTAGTTAACCTCTATTTTAAGAATATTGACTGTGAGGTCTGTTCGCTTGAGGCTCATGAAACGTATTTCTGCCCACACGCTGCTCTATATTTCAGCATGCCTCAGTTCCTGCACTGGAACTCGGTACCGCCCGTCCTGCACTAGCAGTAACAGCCCAAGATCGTGCATTACACTTGCTTTAGTTCTTCTTACATGCTTTTTTGGAAGTAATCAGCAAGTAGTTATTGGTGTGCGTTGTGTGTCATTTCTACGTTTGTTTCAGCGTTTAGGAGAGTTAGGCTATCGCGCATTTGAGATATAGAATAACTAGACATCTTCTGTTACCACCACCGTCAACTGACTCAGTCGCAGCCAGCTACATTTAAATACAAGAATCATACTCGCATTTGCGAATATCGCAAAACTTTGGCTGCATTGCGCAATACTGACAATGAAAATTTGTACACGGGCCGGGACTCGAACGCTGACCACCCGCTTGCCGGGAGCGGTCGTCTTGACCGTCTCGCCCGCCCGAATACGCTCCCCAGACCGATCCAAACTTCCATTTGTCACAGCTTTCGTCTACATCCTATACCCGCACAGATACTGTCACTCCCATGCAGGAAAAATCCTATGATTAAAGTCGAAGCCCAGTTATTTGGCGTGAAATACTATAATGCAGTCCGCCGGCTTAGCTCGGTGGCAAGCAATCCCGGGTTTGATTCCCGGCCGGATCGGAGATTTTCTCCGCTCGGGGACTGGGTGTTGTGTTGTTCTCATCAGCATTTTATCATCATCACCGACGCGCAAGTCGCCCAATGTGGCTTCGACAGAAACAAAACTCAGAAATAAAACTTTCACTTGGCGGCCGAACTTTCCCGGATGTCGTACGCTCATTTCCATTTTTTTTACTATATTGCAGAGCCTGTGTTGTTCTAATGTGCGTTTCAATACAGACATACGTGTATATTTGAAGGACATTGCAAAGTACGTTAGAGCAACACACGCTGTGCAACAAAGTGCATTTAAATAACTTTCAATAGAGGCTCAGATCACGTTATCAGTACGAGGAGAAGCGAGTGCCGCAGCAGCAGCAGGTCAAGTCTGTGCATTGTTCCGGGTGTAGTGTTTACGTAAGCGCAATATAGTTTGAATTTAATTCCCTTCCCTCCAATCGAACCGGGTGGCGCAGTGGTTAGTAAACCGGATACGCGTTCTGGAGGACGACGGTTAAAACATGCGTCCGCCCATCCGGATTTTGGATTTTAGTGACTTCCCAAAATCCTTCCATGAAAATGCCGGGACGCTTCCTTTGCAAGGGCACGGCCGATTTCCTTCCCCATCCTTGACACAATCCGAGCTTGTACTCTACCTCTAATGACCTCGATATCGACGGAATATTGAACCCGATATTCCTCCATTCCTTTATTCTTTTCTTCCACTTGTCGTTGAAAGAGACAAATTAACGCACAGCTCTGGCTTGCGGGCTTTGTCTCTCACTCTCCTACAGCGGTCTCTCCTCAGTTGCGGGCAGGGCAGCCACGAATTCCTTTCCTGTGCTAACCTCTTCATCTCAGAGTAGCACTTGCAACCTACGTCCTCAATTATTTGCTTGACGTATTCCAATCTCTGTCTTCCTCTACAGTTTTTGCCCTCTACAGCTCCCTCTAGTACCATGGAAGTCATTCCCTCATGTCTTAGCAGATGTCCTATCATCCTGTCCCTTCTCCTTATCAGTGTTTTCCACATATTCCTTTCCTCTCCGATTCTGTGTAGAACCTCCTCATTCCTTACCTTATCAGTCCACCTAATTTTCAACATCCGTCTATAGCACCACATCACAAATGCTTCGATTCTCCTCTGTTCCGGTTTTCCCACAGTCCATGTTTCACTACCATACAATGCTGTACTCCAGACGTATATCCTCAGAAATTAAGGCCGGTATTTGATATTAGTAGACTTCTCTTGGCCAGAAATGCCTTTTTTGCCATAACGAGTCTGCTTTTGATGTCCTCCTTGCTCCGTCCGTCATTGGTTATTCTACTGCCTAGGTAGCAGAATTCCTTAACTTCATTCATGTTAATTTTCTCGCTGTTCTCATTTGTACTGCTTCTCATTACCTTCGTCTTTCTCCATTTTCTCTCAAATCATACTGTGTACTCATTAGACTGTTTATTCCGTTCAGCAGATCATTTAATTCTTCTTCACTTTGCCGGCCGCGATGGTCTCGCGGTTCTAGGCGCGCAGTCCATAACCGTGCGACTGCTACGGTCGCAGGTTCGAATCCTGCCTCGGGCATGGATGTGTGTGATGTCCTTAGGTTGGTTAGGTTTAAGTAGTTCTAAGTTCTAGAGGAATGATGACCACAGCAGTTGAGTCCCATAGTGCTCAGAGCCATTTTCCTCTTCACTTTCACTCAGGACAGCAATGTCATCAGCGAATCGTATCATTGATATCCTTTCACCTTGTATTTTAATTCCACTCCTGAACCTTTCTTTTATTTCCATCATTGCTTCCTCGATGCACAGATTAAAGAGTAGGGGCGAAAGACTACAGCCTTGTCTTACACCCTTCTTAATACGAGCACTTCGTTCTTGACCGTCCACTCTTATTATTCCCTCTTGGTTGTTGTACATGACCCGTCTCTCCCTATAGCTTACTCCTACTTTTTCAGAATCTCGGACAGCTTGCACCATTTTATATTGTCGAACGCTTTTTCCAGGTCGACAAATCCTGATTTTTCTTTAGCCTTGTTTCCGTTATTAGCCGTAACGTCAGAATTGCCTCTCTTGTCCCTTTACTTTTCCTAAAGCCAAACTGATCGTCACCTAGCGCATCCTCAATTTACTTTTCCATTCTTCTGTATATTATTCTTGTAAGCAGCTTCGATGCATGAGCTGTTGCGATAATTCTCGCACTTGTCAGCTCTTGCCGTCTTCGGAATTGAGTGGATGATGCTTTTCCGAAAGTCAAATGGTATGTCGCCAGACTCATACATTCTACACACCGACGTGAATAGTCGTTTTGTTGCCCCTTTTCCCAATTATTTTAGAAATTCTGATGGAATGTTATCAATCCCCTCTGCCTTATTTGACCGTAAGTCCTCCAAAGCTCTTTTAAATTCCGATTCTAATACTGGATCCCTTTCTCTTCTAAATCGACTCCTGTTTCTTCTTCTATCACATCAGACAAAACTTCACCCTCATAGAGGCTTTCAATGTATTCTTTCCACCTATCTGCTCTCTCCTCTGCATTTAACAGTGGAATTCCCGTTGCACTCTTAATGTTCCCACCGTTGCTTTTAATGTCACCAAAGGTTGTTTTGACTTTCCTGTATGCTGAGTCTGTCCTTCCGAAAATCATATCTTTTTCGATGTCTTCACGTTTTCTCCTGCAGCCATTTCGTCTTAGCTTCCCTGCACTTCCTATTTATTTCATTCCTCAGCGACTTGTATTTCTGTATTCCTGAATTTCCCGGAACATGTTTGTACTTCCTCCTTTCATCAATCAACTGAAGTATTTCTTCTGTTACCCATGGTTTCTTCGCAGCTACCTTCTTTGTACCTATGTTTTCCTTCCCAACTTCTGTGATGGCCCTTTTTAGAGATGTCCATTTCTCTTCAACTGTACTGCCTACTACGCTATTCCTTATTGCTGTATCTATAGCGTTAGAGAACTTCAAACGTATCTCGTCATTCCTTAGTACTTCCTTATCCCACTTCTTTGCGTATTGATTCTTCCTGGCTAATGTCTTGAACTTCAGCCTACGCTTCATCACTACTATATTGTGATCTGAGTCTATATCTGCTCCTGGGTACGCCTTACAATCCAGTATCTGATTTCGGAATCTTTGTCTGACCATGATGTAATCTAACTGAAATTTTCCCGTATCTCCCGGCCTTCTCCAAGTATACCTCCTCCTCTTGTGATTCTTGAACAGGGTATTCGCTATTACTAGCTGAAACTTGTTACAGAACTCAATTAGTCTTTCTCCTCTTTCCTTCCTCGTCACAAGCCCATATTCTCCTGTAACCTTTTCATCTAATCCTTCCCCTACAACTGCATTCCAGTCGCCCATGACTATTACATTTTCGTCCCCCTTTACATACTGCATTACCCTTTCAATATCCTCATACACTTTCTCTATCTGTTCATCTTCAGCTTGCGACGTCGGCATGTGTACCTGAACTATCGTTGTCGGTGTTGGTCTGCTGTCGATTCTGATTAGAATAGCCCGGTCACTGTACTGTTCACAGTAACACACCCTCTGCCCTACCTTCATATTCAAAACGAATCCCACACCTGTTATACCATTTTCTGCTGCTGTTGATATTACCCGATACTCATCTGACCAGAAATCCTTGTCTTCCTTCCACTTCACTTCACTGACCCCTACTATATCTAGATTGAGCCTTTGCATTTCCCTTTTCAGATTTTCTAGTTTCCCTACCACGTTCAAGCTTCTGACATTCCACGCCCCGACTCGTAGAACGTTATCCTTTCGTTGATTATTCAATCTTTTTCTCATGGTAACCTCCCCCTTGGCAGTCCCCTCCCGGAGATCGGAATGGGGGACTATTCCGGAATCTTTTGCC
Source organism: Schistocerca piceifrons (assembly GCF_021461385.2). NCBI lineage: Eukaryota > Metazoa > Arthropoda > Insecta > Orthoptera > Acrididae > Schistocerca > Schistocerca piceifrons. Next base: position 956,636,521 of record NC_060138.1, read on the forward strand.
AATGGAGAGATCATCATGACACTTCTTTAATTACAAGCCACATGTCCTGTGGATACACGTTACGTGTCTTTAATGCAGTGGTTTCCATTGCCTTCTGTATCCTCATGTCGGGACCGAAGACGTTTTGATTACCAATCAAAGACGCTACCCCTAGACCACGGGTTAGGCAACTGCAATGTTAGGCTCGTTATGGCCCTCTTAGTAAAGTAGCGTTATGGGAGCGAACGAATCTAAGCTCCATCAAGGAAGGAATTCACAGCGCAGAGTGCAGCCAGCTATGAATCGTCGCTCACGTCGGCATCAACAACGTCTGACGTCCAGTTTCTGAGCCAATTTGCTGCTCATTCCGGAGAATGGCGGAAGTGGTGAGGGCAGTTAGCTTTTCTCGTGCGGGATCTGCGCACTTTTCGGTTTTCTGCATCGGCTCCGAGGACTGGTATGAATCCTCTGGTCTGGAGCTGAGTGGAGTGCCTAAACTAGAGGCCTCGCCAATTCTGTGACAAGATGGACTGTAAATTTCTCGGCGTACTTAAAAAAATTGATATTTTTTGAGTATCTCTGGATGAATCAGGTATACTGCCACCTGGGCGGCAAAGTACTTGTGAAATACATATCTGAGATAAAACTCTGAGGTCCCCCTCAATAAGCGAATATCAGATGAGAAAATTACTCCAACAGATTGGACAGAAAATGCGTAGAATGAAAGTTTCAAAATATTAATTGTTAATTGATGAACCATTCGCAGCAAAATCTCTGCGCTCACGTCTTTCACAGAAGGAAGTCGCTCCCATACAATACTATGAAGTGAGAATTGGTTCAGAGATGAAGTGGGGAAATCTTCGGCAGTACTTGGAACATACAACAGACAGGAAGAGGAGTGTTAACAGTCTCAAGCAGAAGCATTAGGTCTACTAAGATCCGAAATGAAACCGATAGCGGACTGATATAGACAAAAGAAACAAGGGACGATAGACTTAAATTAGTAATGATTTGTTTTCAGTGACGTCAACATTGAGACACATGGGTCGCAGAGCTTGTAACATGACTGGTATAGATCGTTTCTCGTCCCGGCACCAGATCAGTTTTATTTGATTTTATGTACAAAGAGTGTGGTACTGACAGTTGGGTGATGGGTGAAAGGTTCTCACACGAAGTTGCAGATTCCAGGATATGCCATCTGTTCTGTGGATTTGAAGCTTGAAAATGGCCGCAGGTTGAATGGTAGGCCTGGGAACATTCCCAGAGCCTGCTCGGCATATTCTGAAGTTGCGGTTTCCTGGAAATATTCGCTGACGCGCAGCTGCTGCAGTGCCTTAGTCCTCAAGTGCCCACTTGAGATGTAGCAAGTATCTATTCAGCGTGAATGCCAACAAGAATCCTGCCTTTGTGATCTCATGAAAAGTGAAAATTTAGCACCTTTTCCATACTGTTTTCTGGTTGGTGTATCCTGTGTACTGCCTCCCCTTCTGGAAGACTGGGTGTACAGCATCACCCAGTAACAAAAGACTATTCAAACTGAGTACCAACTTTAGAAATAATTTACGTATATTTGTAGACCATCTGAGGGAAACTTCTGCAGCGATCCCCTCCATTTTGCTGCTTCAAGCCACAAATACATTCGTAATATTGTCTATAAGCTTTCTGTCGCCCCTACAAATAAAGAGAACTCTTATCATTCGTTTTCTTGGACTCACCTCTTGTCGATTATCTTTCATTTCCTGACTTCCTGGAAATCGTCCCGTGTCAACTACGATTCGCATCTTGACTGCCGTCCCTTGCTGACTTTGCAGTTTGAAGATGTAAGTGTCGCTTTTGCTATTTTCATGACGTGTTACTTTCATTACTGACTCCGTTCTCTGAGCAATTCGTAGTTACCTCACTGCTTGTGCATCTTCGATGCTGAATCGTTATTGAGTTCATTGGATTATATCTCTTGTTTATATGAAAATGCGAATTTCGCTGATTTAGTTCTTCTTTGAGTCTTCCTAACGCTGCCAATGTTTTTCAAGCATCACATCTCAAAATGATTTGGATTTGAAAACACAGCCGGCAATACGATATTGACTTCCATTTATGAAACCTACTTCCTACAATTTCTCCCATGATTAGGTGACCTCTATTTAACGAAATGGTTCAAATGGCTCTGAGCACTATGGGACTTAACATCTCAGGTCATCAGTCCCCTAGAACTTAGAACTGCTTTAACCTAACGAACCTAAGGACATCACACACATCCATGCCCGAGGCAGGATTTGAACCTGCGACCGTAGCGGTCGCGCGGTTCCAGACTGAAGCACTTAGAACCACTCGCCCACCAGCGGCCGGCTCTGTTTAACAAATATAATCAGGAATACACGGTGTTATTTCAATGTGATGGTGTTCCATTGTGTGCAGTGGCTCAATTTTTAATGGAATGCTGCAAAATAAAACAGCTATTTGTTGTGGTGATGAGTGAATAGTGCTCGCAGGTTGCTGTTCGGACTCAAACTTTTATTAATGCAGATTAATTTCAAGTTATACATTGATACCGTACCCCAGACAGCATGAAATACCCTACGAGTACGGTCGTAATAGGTTATGACTTTAACATGCCAGAACCAACAGTGAAAACCACGCCGAGAGCGTTATAGGAAGTATGAAAAAACAATCATGCGAAGAAATACAGGAATCTCTGTCTGACAACTGCCTCAAACAGCTACTCCGAAAATTTACACGAGCAAGAAATATGTTAGAATGAAATTACAATGAAATGAATACCCCTAGCTGCATACAAGGGTTGATATAAGTCAATGGAGACAGTTGAAAATGTGTGCCCCGACCGGGAGTCGAATGCGGGATCGCCTGCTTACATGGCAAAGGCTGTATCCATCAGAGCCACCGAGGACACAGAGGATAGTGCGACTGCAGGGACTTATCTCTGTCACACCTCCCATGAAACCCACATTCCTAATTTATCATCCCACACTATATTCATACTGCCCTGTCACATATACTCATTACACGCGGCTTTCTGCCGATTCCTGTAAGAGTCCAGGCACTGTTTGTGCATCCGCACAGAAGAAGTCAAATGGCCGGTGATCCTTGAAACGCCGCTAAACCCGCCGGGCAGAACATGTGATTAGGATTGTGGAAAGGGCCAAATAAGGTTGGGGTCAGTTTCACCTTAAATTGTAATTTATTGTACTTTAGTAACACCTTTACACCAAAACGGAACATAGCCGAACCTTTAGAACAACGAGTTTCAAAAAGGCAATTATTCAACGACTGAAGGCCTCCACACAAGAAATCTTAAAGCAACAAAATAAATCTCAAGTGGTAAAAACATGCAGTTAAAATTGCAAACAAAATCATTAACATATATATACACAGTGAGGCCGAGAGCATCAAGGCAAGGGTGAATAGCCAAACATAAACAAGATGCAATACAAACGGCTGAAGTCAGACAGTAAAATTTTCAAGATATTAAAATAAATTACCATAACTTTTCAAAGGCAGAAGGCCCGCAATTTATTTTCCAAAATTCAAAATACATAAAATCCAGTAACAGCTATTTTTAAATCATTGTCTATGATGGATTATAAACAGACAATTAAGCACCGGTCAGGACAATAAAGAAAGTGACACTAGGAAGCCTCCAAGGAGGTCAGTCTGCCCTCGTTCACTTCGGTGAGGTAGGTGGTGAGCCCAACTACACTTGATCCGTCGGAGCCCAACCAAGGGACAGCCACGGACCGAGCGACAAAACGACTTGCTTGCCACCAATTGGTACATGAGAGCTCAACCACAAAAGTTACGAACGTGATTATCCACAATGTAATATGTATTAGCTGTCAAAACTACACACCATGTTGGACAGGGACAACAGGTGAGGAAAAGACGCTGGCTGAAATGACGTTAGTGGCCAAGGCAGGTAACTGGAACATTAACGGCCACAAGGAGAATATTCCGCTAATACACTCGAATTTGAAATACGGTAATATAGTTAACTTCACCCAAAAGGAAAATTCCGCTGCTGCTCTTGAACTGTAGTCAACCAACATAGTGAATTGCACCGGATGGCGGCTAAATTTCAGCAATAGAAACATTCGGTGTTACTCACCGAAAAATCTCCCAAACAGTGAAACATCGGAACGAACCTCATAACATGAATGGACGTGGCTTGGGGAGTTGAAGTCACCACTCAACTTTGATGTCCTGGGACGGTGAACAACCAAGTTCGTAGCAATCGGACAGCTCCACACACGCTCTGGCACTATACAGGGACTGCCAGCAGACACAGTCGGCTGCACTACGCGGAGATAACTTCCCTGGTCCGCAGCAACCAACCGACCGCCTACTGCTCCTTCCGCGACTGCTACTCCGTCGCGACTGCACTGCTGGTGCGTCTCCCACTCACTTCCAGACACACGACGGCGGAACTACTGGCTGGGACCCAACCATGCAGAGGAAATACGCCCACTGGCTAACCGACATCTCTGCACCAGGAAAGGACCAACCCAAGTTCCACAAGATGGTAATTGAAGGGCCCCAGAAGCGCTGAGAGAACCAGTTAAACGTCGCCCAATGAGACGACCGACCTTTCAGAGCCAGTACGCCGACAATAGTTAAAAATGGTTGTCAGTGGAAATCACACCAACTACACACACAGTTTGACAAGCACTTGCACGAAGACTTGAAAGATACCCAACAGTAACTAAGCACAAGCGAAGACAAATCGGGAGTCGATGCAAACACCCACAGCCGACTCACGAACGATCGGCGAGCCAAAACACGTCCTCCGGTAGGACGATCGACCGACGATCCACCAAGACCATGGCCCTGCTCAAGTGATGCGTGGTGGGAAGGGTCGGATGAGCCATGTCGACACAGACCTCACCGCTCCAACCCAACTGCACTAGTGCCGCATTGTCACTCCCCAACTGGCAGGTCTGGACTGCGCTCCAGACGCGTTCCAACTGACTGGCAGACCCGAACTCACAACCCGAACTCGCTTACGACAGACAACGAACGGTAAGTAGTAGAAGTCGAGCAAAGATACTACGAGAGGTGATATATCGATAATCGCTGCTAGCGACTACGAGAGGTGATATATCGATAATCGCTGCTAGCGCCGGTCGCAGTCAGGCAAAGCAGCAACTCAGTGGGAGTAATAATTTAAATTAACATTGTAAGGTGGAAGTACATTAAAAACAGGGTGTAAAATAGATGATGGCGGAACATGAGCCATGCACGGCTCAAGCCCTAACTATATATATATATATATGAAGGTGGTATCTGTTCTGTCGGACTTGTCAGCCCATGCATCTCGTTAGAATGAAATTACAATGAAATGATACCCCTAGCTGCATACAGATCTTGATATAAGTCAACGGGAACAGTTGAAAATGTGTGCCCCGACACACACACACACACTATATATATATATATATAGTTAATGCTCATCGGCCATTTGACCATCTTCTTCGGTGTGTATGTACAAACAGTGCCCTAACTCTTACGGGGATCGGCAAAAAGCCGGCCGTAATGAGTATAATGGGCAGGGGCGCTATGAATGTAGAGCGGGGAGGTGTGCCAGAGATAAGTCCCTGCAGTCGCACTCTCCTATGTGTTCTCGGTGGCATAGATGGATAGATCATCGGCCATGTAAGCAGGAGATCCTGGGTTTGAGTCCCGGGTGGGACACACATTTTCAACTGTCCCCGTTGACTTATATCAACGCTTGTATGCAGCTAGGGGTATTCATTTCATTGTAGTTTCATTCTAATGTTCTTTCTGACATGTCACATAAATATGTTAGGACTTGGGACTAACAAATCAGATAGATTGAGGAGTGTCATAAACGACACTATTAGCGTCATGACATAGTAACAGAAACAGTGGCCACTAAAGGTAAAATGTTCATAAGGGAAGCTAGGAGAATAAACGTGTTTCATCGAAGTGATATTATTTTAAATTAGAACTGAGATCATTTAAATCAAATCTTGAAAAAGCAGTACGGCTTTGGTAACAGATGTTATAAACGGTGGTCTGCGTAAGTACGCTCCAAGTAAAGTAATAAAATACCGAAAGGGTGAAGCTTGTTTAATAGTTCCACTCGTAGAATGTTGAGAAAACGGAGACACTGCACAAAAGATTGCAGGGATACTAAAGCTGAAAATACAACAGTAACTTGTTGATCTTCAAGAAGGGCCATTCGTGAAGCCTAAAATATTCACAATCAAATTCTGCCGAAAAATTTACTAGAAAAGCCTAAGAGATCTGTTCATGAGTACAGTCAATAAATGGAGCCAAACCCTCCGCTCAGTCTGTCGTCGAACCGTTTGGTGTCAATTTTGAAGACAGCTGGCTAAAAGTAAAACTTTTAAATTCAGTTTCTCTATTTACACAACAGGATACTAGCGTGACAATATCTGACAGCTGCCAAATTTCATAAATGTCGTAAATGATATTGGCACTGGTATTGAAAAACTAAATAGAGTGAACCGGACACTACATCCTGATGGAATTCTTGTTAGATTTTATATCGAATACACCACGGTAATATCTTCTTTTATAGCTGATATTCTTGCAGTAAATAGCCGTGTGTGACAGGAAAAGATCGTGATAACTCTTGTTTATAGAAGGCGTTAGAGATCCGATGTACAGAATTACAGACCAACATTAGTGACTTTTGTTGGAGGAATCTAGAACACATTCCAGACTAAAAAGAATATGGCTTTATTTAAGGTAATAAACTTCTCCCAAAGTATCGGCAGCGATTCAGAAACGTATCAGTAATGTCAAAGGCACATTGCCTTATCAATACACAGTACTTTGCAGAAAGAGGAGGTATATTCCATCTTCCTTGATTCCGTCAGCCGTTAGACGCTGTTTCACATCACCAACTACTAACCAAAATACGGTCGCACTGAGTATCGACGCAAAAATATGACTGACTTGATAAAATTTGACTAATTGAACTCAGTACAGTTTACTGGACGGCGAACATCACGCTGAAACGGTAATAGGATTTCGATTGGTCGAAGGAAGCACATAGGTTCCTCAGTTTTTCAGACGGCACTAGAACACTGTTCGCTGACGATACAGTATTGAACAGGAAAGTATCGTTGTTAGGTGAGCGCAAGGAGTTACAGAAATATTTGGAAAATTTTGCGCGTAGTATAATCAATGGTAGTTCACTGTGAATATGGGTACGTGCAACATAATTCGTATAAAGAGAGAAAGAACCGTGTAGTATCTGCTTACAAAATGAGCGTTTAACATCTCTAGGACGACACAGGTGTAAGTATTTAGTAAAACTTTCAAGTTATATAAAATGGAATGACCATGTGAAACCATATTAGGTAAGACGAATCCTGGAATTGTCGTCGAAACGTCGATAGTTTTATGACATCACACACCTAGACAAATTCTTTTGAAATAGATTCCGACAGTGAAAGACTATGTTCGCATGCTACCCACCTGAGTTAATATTTCGTCAATCCTGTGTATCTTATGTAGTCTAATTGTATCTCCGCTCTACCTTCTCTGTCTTATAATAAGTTTCATCATAAAAATGATGAACACCCAATATTGTCATCACCCCCCGTGCCTTTTTTTAGTATTTCAGGAAGAATTTACGTGTATTTATAGTGCACTTTTTTATGTCTCTTCGTTTAAACCACATTCACCTCAATGTGAGTGCTAATGGCTAAAATGTCGAGGGTCTTAAACCCCGTCACATAAATTTCTATGAAGGAAGAAGAATGTTTCCAGATTGTACTTGAAACCTAAAAGCATTGCTATGGTGTCAGTCGCTCCATTATGCGACCAGATGCACAAGCAGAACGTATTCAGTACCGTCGAGTTGAGCATAATAATTTCATCCCCACACACATCACACTTACATATAAATTGGGAGTCAACATAATCAGGCGTCTATGACTGTCATCTAAATGGGAAAACACGAGGTAGATCAAGTAAATAAATATATCATACTTAAGTATCGTATTAAAGGAAATTTATTCACGAAATGAAGACTAAACATATAAGCTACCAAAAGCGTTTACGAGTTAAGCTACAAGGAAAAGGCTGTCATCACTTAGAAATGCCGCAGACAACTCCTACCACAGCTTTGCACTGTGAATGACTTTCATGATAGTCGCACAGTCATTCACAATATGGTGTCTCGTATTCAGATGACTTAAATTCTCGATACACATTTACAATTTTGTAAGTGTTACGAAAATGATTGTGTCTGCGACTTGCAACAATAATTGCTCCGCGTTTGTCTGGAAATTAATTAGTTTTCTTAAACTTTACAATTATCATGAATTGCCAGAAGAATGTTTCAAACGTTTCGTCGGCACGAACTAAAGCTCTTTCGTTTGTTCTATCAAAATGACATAATGAGTTGTTTTAGGACAATACGTCAATAGTCAAAGCAGTTTGAAATAACACCTACCGTTCCTATAAACATACTGCAAGAAGTAAATTACTCAAAAATTGTAGTATATGTGATAACGAAAAATATTTTCATATCTTCCACAAGGAACACTCAGTTTGCTAAGGTACCTAATAGAATACTGGCGTGCTTTCAAGCGATTCTTTCAAACCGTAATTCGCAGACACACTTGTGTAAGCGATCTCAGTAAATCATTTTCAAAATACATTTGTTGCAACAGACGGCCACCTTAGGCGAATTGAAAGAGTTACAAAGCCACGATTTTGTGAGATATTTACTCTCGAGAACAACCATCTCTAGTATCACGTGCTCAAACATTCTCTTCTGTCACGCACTGTAATCAACTAATCGCCCTACCTTCATGGCGTTCGCAGAGGAATAATTTTGAAGGCAGCTTAGCAGGTACAGTGTATTCGTGTGTAGTAACCGTTTGTTGGCAACCTTATCGGCACTGTGTATGGGTTTAGGTTACAGATAGAGATCACTCTCGCAATGAAAAAATCTGAAGCGATGTTGGTGCCCGTTATGTGTAAAACTTATCTTCTGTATAACTCCAGCTAACCACAACTTTTGGAGTGAGGTAAAAGTTGAGTATTAGAATACGGTTTTAACTGTGAAAGGGTTGTGCGGGTACTGTTACTATTGATCAGAGAATTTTCGTGTTGATTGTCTTTGGTAAATTTAGAATAATGGCTGTCTGGAGCTTTTATTCTCATTCAGGTGCAGAACAGTTGTTCCTTCAGGATCCTCAGATGAAATGATTGACTTCATACATGATTAATAAAACTACTGGCAGTATGGGGCGACGACGTGAGAAGAATTTGCCACATAAACCTAGGTCGAAAATGTAGGCCACGAAACAGTAGGCAACCAGTGACGAATAGGCAGATCTCAACACCCAAGAAGACCTGGTTCCAAGACATATTAAGAACACGAAATCATTTAAAACTAATAAGGTATTTTCATTTTGGCAGCGATGTTTGAGGCATAACAACACGAGTATTTTCTGTAAAAAATGGAGTATGTAATTTAATTTCTGTCGTCTTTTCGTCAATTTCTTAGTTTGCAGTTATTGATCTTACTGTTAGCATAAACGATCAGTTCAACCCTCCGAACGTCAGCAAAAATTAAAACATATAGCGTTTAGATTCTTTTATTGAACACGTTGCACTTCACAGTATTACTTCTGGACTGTCCGCCCTGATAGCTGAATGGTCAGCACGACGGACTGCCACCCTAAGGGGCACGGGTTCGATTCCCGGCTGGGTTGGGGATTTTCTCCTCTCAGGGACTGAGTGTTGTGTTGCCTTCATCATCATTTCATCCCCATCCGGCGCGCAGCTCGCCCAATGTGGCGTCGAATGTAATAAGACCCGCACCAAGGCGGCCGGACCTGCTTTGTAAGGGGCCTCCCGGTCAATGACGCCAAACGCTCATATCCACTTCTGGACTGTTACTGCAATGCAGGCTCTATAATGCAGCATATTATCTCTAGTGCTGTTGGTATCACAGTCAAAGGATTGATCTTTCTTCGTGTGTATTGAATAAAATTACTTCGCAAGATTTCTTAAGGAATATCTTCCAGATCTTGGTAATAACTGAAGACTGGTGACGTATTTTAAAAAAAGTAGTAGCTGCGTCTCTAAAACGGGAAACTATGTAAAACAACTGCTCTGAGCTTGCATCATTTAAATATAGTTAATAACACAAAATAATGATATACGTTCGTTTTTTCAGCGTCCTGTGGCGGGTCAGGTAGGACCACGAAATACCTATCCACCATCAACAGGATACTGCTTGAGTCAGAATGAAAGGCTTGAACCATTATCGAACTATTCCAGGACAAGTAGTTCTACAAGACTGTTCTATCATGCTTATGTCAAAATCAATGTATAAAGACTCCGAAAAGTGGAGCACATGGCCCATGCCAGTCGACCGAGAACTATTACAATCGTATACTGTATCCTTCCATGATAATGAATACAGACCAAAACAAAGAAGTAAAATTTTTACCAAGGCCGGGATTCACATCCAGGTCTCCTCCTCACTAGGAAAATATGCTAACCACTGCACAAACCTGGCGCTGCAGCTAACACAGCTGCATAGATTTCCCTAGTACGTCTCCCTCTCCAATACAAACACCAGTTCACGCCCTGGCCCTTAATCGCCGGCCGGTATGACCGAGTGGTTCTAGGAGCTTCAGTCTGGAACCGCGCTACCTCTACGGTCGCAAGTTCGAATCCTGCCTCTGGCATGGATGTGTGTGATGCCCCTAGGTTAGTTAGATTTAAGTAGTTCTAAGTTCTAGGGGACTGATGACCTCAGATGTTAAGTCCCATAGTGCTCAGAGCCATTTGAACCATTTTTGCACCGGCCCACCATCATTATCACAGATGAAGTTTAGGCTTAATATATCTCAGGAACATACAATTTCCTATGATTAATATATAATTTACGCCAGAGTTAAAGGCAGGATTATCTGCAATGTGTTCAATGCTGAGGTCCTATTCCATTATAGGAGAGCCTCTGCAATACTGATATAGTTAAGATGGGGAATATGGAGACGGGCTGAGGCGTGAAACGGGTTTTGTATTATGTAAAGCTAGGAGCTGTGACAGGTTAAAGCAGTGGTTAGTGTTTGTACCTATTCAGCAGGGACCTGGGTTCTAATCCCAACCGTCGCCCAAATTTTAGTCATTGATCTGGCCTGTATTCATTATCAAAGATAAAGGTGAGATTATGTCTCAGGGACATATAATTTCTTACGATTAAGATATCCCTCCATATATGTGGTTGTATTGGAGTGAAGAGTATGTCCCAGCATGAAAAAGGTAAAGGTGAATATTTTTCTGAAGAGCAGTGTTGGATGCAAAATAAGGAAGTGTCTTCCTACCACTCGCTTACGTTTTCGTTGCCTGTGAAAGACATGAGTCTGAATCTGGAGTCATTGGTTCTCGACTCTTTCGCTTAAGAAGTTGGAACGTATCTTCATTCGCCAGTATTTTGCTATTAAGGGAAGGACAGCAGATGACATAACAATTCATCTTATTCAAATGTTATGATTCAATTCCGAAAACTCTACTGCGTGTCTGACCCGACACTGTGATCTGTCTGTCGTATAATGACGTCAAGCTTGACGGATCCCATGACATTTGAGAGAAATATCACTATCGCTTTTCACACCATGCCTTACTTTTTTATCCATGGTAGCGCAGCAATACACTACGTGAATATTTTGCACAGTAAGCCACATGATAGGGATACACGCTTGAGATACAATAATATTCATATTCAGGTTACGCCAACGTGAGGCCAGTGGTAAACATCTGTCCGTACTTGGAAGGGAAACGCGCTACGAAAATGCGAATCGACTGCTCACTGTGTCTGCTGTTGTCAGATGTCTGGATTTTCGCTGTGTGTCGTGTTTTTGATGGTCGTCATGACATATCCGTCGTGTGGCGACTGCTGGGCATTGCTAACAATTCACTTCAAAAGCGGCGGCACATATTACAAATGACTTTTGGTCGCCGTAATAAGTATGAAGAGGTGGTTATACGTTTCACGTCGAAAGGACCTGAAAAATACATTATGTGTACCATGTTCTACTGCAGTCACTGACTAAATTACTAATAAGAATCGTCATCAATGTCAGACAAAGGCTGCCGTTGGAAGAAGTCGCGCTCGTCCTGCCAACGGCCTGTCAGAAAGGGGTGGTTTTTTGTTGTTGTGAATAGTAAATGTAGAATTTAACTGAAAACCTTAATGACATGGTCGTCGCCTTTGAAGAGAGCACGTTACGTATTCCACTAGCGGCGAATAAGTGCGATAGGAGCAATTCAGCTGAAAGATTACGTCCGTGACACTAACATTAGCCCGCATCGCGTGGTCGTGCGGTAGCGTTCTCGCTTCCCACGCCCGGATTCCGGGGTTCGATTCCCGGCGGGGTCAGGGATTTTCTCTGCCTCGTGATGGCTTGGTGTTGTGTGATGTCCTTAGGTTAGTTAGGTTTAAGTAGTTCTAAGTTCTAGGGGACTGATGACCATAGATGTTAAGTCCCATAGTGCTCAGAGCCATTTGAACCATTTCAACCTCTAACATTAGAGGATATTTAGATATGCAGAGAGAATGAGCGAGACAAAAGCGTACTTTCCAATTGAAACTTTTGTACGTATCCCAGCTACTGCTGGCAGACTAAAATCCCACCTACAGTACGTGACCGACACACACGCTTCCACACTGCTGCACGACGTCGCCAGATGTCTGGTCCGCTCTAATACTTCATGCCATTAAGCGAATACGCAGAGGAAGCGAACTTCGTTATTTCCCTGGGAAGGCACGGAAAATGTAATATTCAGTCCCGGCGCCCACGTCTCCGCTGCCGTGAACAATTTACGAGCCGACAATATTTCTATATTCTGGTCGTGGGACTGGCTTCGCTTGTTCTGCTGGCCATACATAATTACGGTCTCTGCTACAGCTGTACATGAATAAATGAGAGGGAGCAGAAGTCTGAGGCGGCTCGCTGGCGCGTGAAATTCATGCGTGCGCCGTGCCTGCGCCAGCAGCACCGCGCACCGACCGCTGGCTCCAAATGCTGTCCTCCGGAATGTCAACGTCATCCACTGGACTACATCCACGTCTTTCAGCACATTAAAGTTTCACTTCCATTATGGCTGAACTTTGAGGATTCGCAATGTGTTCGAGAGCCAGTTAAATGATAAAATGTATTAATAACCTTTTCGTTTAGAAATGGAATGCTAGTTAGACGGAATTTTAGAAGATTATTCATGAATGCACTGGGAGAAACCGTTTTCCAAAAATATCTCTGACTTCAAGAGTGCATTCAACTAAAAAATATGATTGTATTAGCCGTAAGTTGAAGAATAGTTTGACGTCACTGACAGGAGCAAATTAAGGAAATATGACCCCCACCACCAAAATTTTAACAAGTGGTTATAAATTTCTTCAGCAGAACAAAAAGTATTTTAAAGAATTCAAAAAGAAAAGGCTAATAAACACAAATCCATATTCACCTACATTAAGAAGTCAATTTGAGGTGCATAGGATAACCACCGATCCGCCCGACTCTTAATGGTATAAGTAGTGATCAGCACAAATTGACTATATTTCTACACACTAATGAGGAGAACACAAGTGCCACAACGTGACTTCAGAGTAACTTCGATCAATGGAATAGGAGTCAAAATAAGCAACACGTGTCGTTGCTTATCCGTAAATACTCTGCCGTTTCTGAGAAACCAACCATCAAAGTTTCCGAGATACTTCATGTAACTTTAACAGAGCATGTTGTTGGACCGAAATGGTGGCACAGTGACTAGTGTCGTGAATTTACAGTTCTTCACTCCATGTTCGTAACCCGATTATTATTTTCATTTCTGTTTTTCATTTATCTACCACTGTCCGTAGAAGATTACCACACGGATGTTTCCCATTCCATACTGAATAACATTGCCCTTATTTGTCTATTGAATGTTTGTATGGTGAATGAATTAAAAGAAAATAAAAATAATAAATGAGTGGTAAAATTATTTGAAATTATTTTCACCAATTTATTGGCAACATGTGAAATCTTCAGCAGGATTGACAACGTTTCTTTCCTTGTAAGATTCATAGCAAGAAACGTCAATGTGGCCAACTTGCCTTCACGTGATGCTCCTGCTGTTCGGGATTTCTTTGTTTAAAACATTTCTACGATCGGTATGATCCAAGGGAATGCACCAAATCTTCCGAAGAATAAACATAAGAATATAATTTAAAAATTAATAACTGACAAAATTGAAAAATAAGAAGATGACAATTTAAAAGTATGTTCGACGGTTAATATGCAACCCAGGAGCGACCTTACAATTGATATAACGCTCTTCTAATTTAAATGGCTCTAAGCACTATCGGAATTTATATCTGAGGTCATCAGTCCCCTAGACTAGAACAACACTACTGGCCATTAAAATTGCTATACCACGAAGATGACGTGCTACAGACGCGAAATTTAACCGATAGGAAGAAGATGCTGTGATATAAAAATGATTAGCTTTACAGAGCATTCACACAAGGTTGGCGACGGCGGGGACTCCTACAACGTGCTGACATGAGGAGAGTTTCCAACCGATTTCACATACACAAACAGCAGTTGACCGGCGTTGCCTGGTGAAACGTTGTGATGCCTCGTGTCAGGAGGAGAAATGCGTACCATGACGTTTCCGACTTTGATAAAGGTCGGATTGTAGCCTATCGCGATTGCGGTTTATCGTATCGCGACATTGCTGCTCGCGTTGGTCGAGATCCAATGACTGTTGGCAGAGTATGGAATCGGTGGATTCAGGAAGGTAATGCGGAACGCCGTGCTGGATCTCAACGGCCTCCTATCACTAGCAGTCGAGATGAAATCTTATCCGCATGGTTGTAACGTCTCGATCCCTGAGTCAACAGATGGGGATGTTTGCAAGACAACAACCATCTGCACGAACAGTTCGACGACGTTTGCAGCAGCATGGACTATCAGCTCGGAGACCATGGCTGAGGTCACCTTTGACGCTGCATCACAGACAGGAGCGCCTGCGATGTTGTACTCAACGACGAACCTGGCTGCACGAATGGCAATACGTCATTTTTTCGGATGAATCCAGGTTCTGTTTAGAGCATCATGATGGTCGCATCCGTGTTTGGCGACATCGCGGTGAACGCACATTGGAAGCGTGTATTCGTCATCACCATACTGGCGTATCACCCAGCGTGATGGTATGGGGTGCCATTGGTTACACGTCTCGGTCACCTCTTGTTCGCATTGACGGCACTTTGAACAGTGGACGTTACATTTCAGATGTGTTACGACCCGTGGCTCTACCCTTCATTCGATCCCTGCGAAACGCTACATTTCAGCAGGATTATGCACGACCGCATGTTGCAGGTCCTGTACGAGCCTTTCTGGATACAGAAAATGTTCGATTGCTGCACTGGCCAGCACATTCTCCAGATGTCTCACCAATTGAAAACTTCTGGTCAATGGTGGCCGAGCAACTGGCTCGTCACAACACGCCAGTCACTGCTCTTGATGAAGTCTGGCATCGTGTTGAAGCTGCATGGGCAGCTGTACCTTTACACGCCGTCCAAGTTCTGTTTGACTCAATGCCCAGGCGTATCATGGCCGTTATGACGGCCAGAGGTGGTTGTTCTGGGTACTGATTTCTCAGGATCTATGCACCCAAACTGCGTGAAAATGTAATCACATGTCAGTTCTAGTACAATATATTCGTCCAATGAATACCCGTCTATCATTTGCATTTCTTCTTGGTGTAGCAATATTAATGGCCAGTAATGTACTTAAACCTAACTAACCTAAGGACAACAAACACATCCATGCCCGAGGCAGGATTCAAACCTGCGACCCTAGCAGCAGCGCGGTTTCGGAATGAAGCGCCTAGAACCGCTCGGCCACAGCAGCCAGCTATAACGCTCTTGTAGCCCCTAACGTGATGAGATACGTTCGCGTAGTAACCTTCCAAAGATATGGGTATACATATGAAAAATGAAATAAAACAAATTAAGCAAAAACCGTTATCATGTTTCGAACATGGAAGCAAAACTGAAAGCCACTTCGCTAGCCATTATGCCACCACTTGCGTTGATCTGATATGGCATTAAAAAGGCATCCAAATTATGTCGAAAACAGTCGTTTTCTCAGGAACAGTTGATTGTTTACGGATAGGCCGAGACATGAGTTCGTATTTTGTCTCCTCTTTCACTGAGAGAAGTTTTCGGGAAACTATGTTATATCACTTGCGTGTTCTCTTCAGACCAAAGAAACCTTTGTTTTTGAAGACAATTATTATGTTAAGAATATGTCAGATGTAATCAATAAATTAGAACTATAGAATGAAGTTCTCTATCTCAGCTGGTTTCTTTTCAAATTACAAATCTGTATACAAATGTTTATGTAGACCTACTCTGAAAATTATCTAAATCAATCTTCTACGTTGTAAAAAATCAACAGTTATCTGAGCTCATGATTTTATTGCAGGTAGTGACAATGCACAACTACTTTCAGTTCAGTGGTAAAATATATAAACCACCCTTTAGGCGGATTTTTAGACGATATATTTGTGAATGATCTGGAAGAAAACTTTTCCAAAATTAATTCCCACTTGATGGGTAAGATTCTTTTCTATCACCTCTACGTAGATGATGTACCCATAGTGTTCGGTGGTACTGTACATGAGCTACAGCAGATATCCCATGTATTTAACATCATCCATGAGAAAATCAAATTTACAAACGAATTACAAGATGATTTTTCTGCTAATTTTATAGAAGGAAAAAATTAATGTCAGTACTTCCGTAAACCCACTTTCGCAGGTAATATTATTCCATCAGAAGGAAAGAAATAATTTCAGTATCTTCAGTAATCCCACTTTCGCAGATAACACAATTTCGAGACTCATGCTATCCACTGCGAGCTAACATCCGAAAGATGTTCGGGCACACATGCAGTTCCTCTTCGTCGAAATGTCTTGGCTCAAACTCGTCTAATGGTTGAACCGCACGTATTGCATTACACGCCATAAACTAGACACTTGTGACCCTTTGGTTAAATTGTCTACCTGATGGCAAATTTGTGAAATACAACATTAACATAACATACAGTAATTGTAATAAGAAAATCGGGAACTAAATTAACGACCCATAAATGATGTAGACCACACAGTTGCGATTTTGTTTGGATAATGTTTATTCAGAAAAGAAACTAATAGCGAAAATGGTCGTATTTAGAGTTACTGTTACACTCGAACGCATATCCATTTGACACAGTTCGATCATTCACAACCTCACGGCAAAACGCAAGTCCGACACTCCACCTCGTCATTTTACAAGATAAGTTCACACCAGGCGCGCGGCTGCTCACCGCTCAGAGACTAAGTCCCGTGATACCACACAACGCGAAATTTTCTAAGTCGTTTCACTTCCTAGCTGCGTGAAGACCGACTGTCCGGTATCGCGTCCCAATCCGAACGGTTCATTTGGTGTCTCCAGCCGAACTGTCCACTTTCGCGTCTGCACCGGAACTGTCCCTCTGCCCGTCCCCGGCCGCCTTTCCCGCGCCCCGAATAGGCGAATAGACTAGGGCATTTCCCTTTCCTGAAGCCGTCAATTTGATTGGCTACAGCTTATTCTACGTTATTTTACATTTTAATACATTTAAATAATCAAAGCTTGACCACTTTCACGTTCTAAATAAAGTGACAATAATATCCATTACATAATAAACGTTATATTCATTTACATAAATTTCCTTCTTAACTTTGAATGTCACGGCCAGTAGCCTCCAACCGATGTGTTTTCTGATAAATAAATAACGAACAAAAGTAACTATTATGCACTAGACTTTACAAGAAATGTTCTATTACCTAATGATTCAATAAGGTGTCATGCTTTCAACGTTCAAGGTGTTTGTGTGGATGAAATGATGATCTGATGCTTAACTAAAAATTTGATAATTTAAATTTCATATATCTTTTAAACAAATAAAGTTACAGAGTTGATATTTACAACGTTTGTCATTTCAGTGATATGAAATGTCGATCCTTAAGATCGACCAAAGCGTTCAGATTTTATCATTGAGGTCTTTGTTACAAAATTTGTTAATTCAATTTTAATAGTAAATCCTAAACTATTATAGATGTGATCAATATTGAACTTTTATTGGGACCACCATCAAATTTATGGAGGATGGTAGATTGAAATTACTGTGGCTTGATTCCCTACACTACTACAGAATTAAATAGTTTTCGTGAATGTTTCCCTTTAAGGCCGATCTTAGGTGCGCCATATTTAACACTGCTATGTCTCCTTGGCCACACGGCTTCTACTGGGTTTCACTATGGGTTTCTCTCTCACTCGCACACTACAGTGCTTAGGCCTCAATAGACAATAGACGCTAGTGAATTTTCCCACCTCGTAGCGGATCTGCGCCCTTTGTGGCACGCAGTCCTGAACGACAGGGTTCGTTCCACAATTCCTGTAGGCTGAGTCTTTAGGCCATATATTGAAATGAGAACGCAATGCTCGTTAACTCACACCACAAGCCCATAATGTTGCAGCTTTTTCACTTCAAAATATATCGCTCTGTGTGCTCGTCTTTAGGCCAGCATGGTATTCAAAAAGAGAGAAATGTCATCAAATCTATCACAATTAGTAATGCGTACGACTGGCGTTTAGTTGACCGACATTTGTAGGAAAAAGCAGCTTCTAAATATTCAGTCTTAGGTAACGGAAGTATGAACATAGAAAGAGAGGACAAAAAGTTTCTTTAAATACCTTCTCTGAGCAATGTATCGTACAGAATTAGCAGCCTCTCGAATAAAAAAAAAAATGTAGCTGAACTGTCGCGTTCTGTGGTATAACAGTGTAATACTAAATTTAGTCAATATAACTGATGTACAAGAATGTTAGTTCATGTTCAAGACTTACTATGTAGGACAGACAGGGAGCTCTTTTAAAACTGCATACAAAGAGAATCTGCTAGGTGACGGAAAGGAGATAGAATGTGTACAACTCAGCTTCTTCCGAATACTTGCTTTTTCCCCAACACGCGCCGCAGAAACTAGAAGATTTCGTGCTCTTGCATAAGTGAGTTAAGAACTACAGACAAGATTTGTTGGAAGAAAAAGACAGTTTTAAGCGTTTCATTTACAAATATGATTGCATTTTAAATGAATGCTGCAACTTAAAAGCAGAAATTTCATAGATAGTTTCAGGTCCTTACTTCTGACGACGTAACGGATGGGCTTTTAGTAGTACAGGTGATAGTTAACATGTTGCTTTCCTCGTTACCTATTTTATTGGTACTGTTACTACCTCCGTTAGTACATTGGTGATGTAAATGTTTCAGTTTAGACGTTGTCTTATTCATTCCTTGTACAAAATTACTTTTCAGTGTTTAGTGGAGACCACACGATATATAATACTATAATTTGTCCTTGAACATTTGCTGCATTTTTATAGAAATTGTTTCTCACTTACAAATGATGTACCCTAAGTTATTTTACCGTTAATGTAATTCACCGGTTTTTAAAAAATATTTTCGACGATTAGTGGTAAAATTCCTTGTATTGTGTCTTTTTATTGTCGTACGGTCACTAAATCCTTGTTTCTAGGTTATATTTATAATATTAAGCCATACTAGTGCCGTTATTTTCACTCACTCTTACGCACATAACTCGCGCGTACGAGTACCGCCCCCTAACGTCAGAAACTTTCCTTAGCCTAAGAGATTTCGGCGCGACCTCAGTTCACTACTTACACCTTTCATTTCTGCAACTGACTGGATGTATTTCACTTTAACCTTACAAAGATTCCATTCTACAGATACTGCATCATGCCAAGATCAAAATGTTAGAGTTGTTTATGTTCTTGTGCTATTCGTTTACGTTTGTGGGGTTTCGAGACTTCATAAGCAACGCTCCATCGATATACGAAGTCAGCTTTGTGAAGTCAGTCAGGAAACCAACATGTTTCAAAATAGCCATGCTGGTTATATTTCATCGACTCGACAAGTTAGAAGAAGTTGAGACTTGGAAAATGCACAGTTATCGAACTGTGGTTAGCTGATGCCTAAACAGCGTCGAGCCGAGAATCAAATTAATTGGTCTCCTTCTCCTGTGTAGGGTTGCTGTTGTGGTGCAGTCATATACAGGGTGTCAGAAGAAGGACTTTGAAAATATCCAGTGGTGTCATGTCGAAGGAAGGTAAATAGAGTCTTGACTCACGTGGTACCCAAGTACAGATCCGTGCCTTCAAGATAGAACCGGCGTGCTTCTCGAAAGATGGGCGTCCCACAAATGACTGTTTGGCGTGTGTTAAGAAAATGGTGGCAGCTCAGACCATACAAATTTACAATTGTGCAACAACATGGTGCAAGAACTAAATGACTCTTATAGGACTGCTCTTATAGGGGTTTGCCTGGAAATTGTACATCGTCTGGATGAAGATTTCTTTGCAAATCATCTTTAGTGATGAGTCGACTTGTCATTTAAGTGACGAAGCTAACAAACACAATTGCAGGATTTGGGGCAGTGGAAACCCACAAAAACCCCTTGCACACGAACGTGACAGTCCAAAATAGAATATTTTTGTTGCATTGAGCATCCGTAAATTTTACAGAAAAATAGATATGCTGACAAACTTTTAAATACTCCAGACTGAAGATGATGGACAAGAATGCATTGTATAGTTTGTGCACGATGGCACATTTCCGCAATACCTCTCCAACGTCCGGTATTTCCTAAATGTCTACTTTCTATGAGTGTGGATGGGTCGAGACGCACCAGTTGCATGGACACCACATTCACTGGATGTGACTGCTCACAATGACTTCTTTTGGGGATTCACGGGGGATAGTGTTTAGCGGCTACCCTGCCAGAGCTCAACTGTCAACTGAACAAGTCACGTCTGACACCTTGCAGCGAGTCTGGCAGGAAATCGACTTCAAATGGGATGTGGGTCGCATAACCAATGGAAGCCACCTTGAACCTCTTTAGGTATGAGGTAAAAGAAGTGATGTATTTTGGTACAAAATGACATCAGACCCATGTCTGTAAGTGAAATATGTAAATAAATATCAATGGTTAAAGTTTTGAAGCCCTTTTCGATCCACCTGGTGTTTCACGTTACACTATAAATAACAACATTCGCTCTATTTCCGACAAACATCGTAAACTTCAAGCTCACATGTGCATCTCCTAAGCTCTCACCTCCTGTGATAGCCAGCTTGTAACGTTGTCGCCATGATTCTGCCAATCTGTTCGGTCCTCCTCTAAACTGAATACGATCCGTCACCATTTGTTGCCAACATCCGAGGGGTGCTGTCCGAAATGTTAAATCTCACACAACAATAACGTGAACTGTTGCCGAATCTGTGAAACGCATATGTTGTGGATATCCTTTCACACGTGGAATGTTCTCATATGCAGCTTCTACTTCTGCGTTTTCGGCCGCCATCTTTGTGAACTTCAAGGAAAATTCGGTGCTTCTCGAAGTTCCTCTTCAATAGATATTTCCTCACCATGGGAATTAATACCTACCGCACTCGAAGCTAGCAAGGCAACTGATCGCATCACCGATTCATTCGGGTTATTCCAGTGGTTCATTGAAGACTGTTTTCCAGTAGCAGTAGGCAAGTAAGTTTTCGTTCTCTCCCATGCTGATATGTGTCCGTCATCTCTCAGTAATTACCTACCAAACTATTCTAATACAATCTAACAGTATTTGTAGATTTATAGAAGTTGATGAATATAATGATCTGTAGAAGAGATAGTTCTTTTTATGAGCATTAGAAGCCATCCCGCTAGAAGGCATGGACGTAGACGACACCCGCTGGACGGCGCCCCTATAATCTACGAGAGCTGCTGCCGCCGCTTCGGTATATCGACGCACACGGTGGTCTCACAAAGCCGGTAGCGCAGGCGCTCAAACCGCAGTCGTGTTCCGACAGCGCTCCTAATCATTATTCTATACGTCGTTGCTCTGGTCGCTGATAATTATTAGGTCTTGGTGTACGATTCGGGTTTGCTCATTGGTCTTGTTATTTCACCGTGTGATCTGTGTTGTTAGTCGCCCGTGTTGTGTGTATCTTCGGAGTACCGGCGTCTCCCCGTAGACACCGTCGACCCGCTGGTCGGAGAGCTCCGGTCTCGCTCGATTTCGATTACAAGAATTGGCGAAATGTTAACAGTGCATTAAGGACGCAGAATTTCGACAGCTCGTGGAACAGTAACAGTTTCTCCTCCGGCAGAAATGGCAACGGCAGTTCCAACAGCAGTTCGAGCAGCAAACTGACCTTTTGCGTCAGAAAATTCAGCTTCTCTTACAACGATTACGGGTACAAGGTTCATATCCTGTCCGCACTGAGGTCACGTCCCAGATGGAGTCCCATCCACCCTAGTTTCTGCCGTTTAACGATAACCAAGGATGACTGGGACACATATTTGCAGCGGGTGAAACAGCACTCCACCACTGCAATGGTTTATGAGGACGTTCATTCAACGGTCACTCTTCCTTTCTTGGGATAATCTCTCAAACCCTGTTGCACTTACTCCCGAGGAAATTTGTTTGTTGCTGTCTAACTATTATTCACAACGGTTTCACGTGGTCGCATAGCAGTTTCAAGATGCTCAGGGGCTACCTAAAGCCACATTTGAATTTTACTGCTGCACATTGTTTCGAAAACGGTGACACGTTTCAAGCTATGAGAGTGCCATAAATACGATGACTAGTAGCTGTAATCATTGAACGACTTCTTAATGGGATCCAGTGCAGGTATGTGGTTCAGTGGAAAGACTTGAATCCAAATCACAGACAGCACTTCTACTGGAAAGTGTAGCACTAGAGATCTGAAAAGCTAGTGTACACTTCTCGCAACCTCAATCAGCACACCATCTACTGTATGTGATTATTCTCAATCAACCATCAACTGTAACCCAGTGCATATATATCGCAGAACCTCTCACATGGCTTCGAGACAGAATGTGTTACAAATACTGGGGAGATATCTAGTGTCGGCATGAGGGCGTTGCAAATACTAGCTTCATATGGCTTTCCTTAGCTGAATCACTTTCTAAATTCTGAGATTTTACTACAGGCTTACACTGTCAGCTACATATAACAACACTTTAGATCTTATAAAATACGCTCTGGCCATCACCATCTATATTTAGTTTCACGGTGTTAGTCTGAAAAAAAAATATTCGGAGGTAATGCCATACCTCGATTTATAAGGCTTGGGTAGTTTTTAATATGGACATCTTTGGGATACTTGTCAGTACCTGTAGAACCAAGACCGCTTGCGACAGCAACACTCGTTTTCTTACATCTGGCGACCTGTAAAACGGTTACTGTTCTCTTCCTAAGACAAAGTGATACCACTCGTAAGAAAAATTTATGAGACATGTCCACCCATCGCTGATTTTCGCTCAGAATTGTTTCACATCGCCAGTGAACAGTTACTGGCGAACTGTTATACTTAGCAGTAGGGGACGCGTGATAGGTTTGCCTTGAGCATCAGGCTTACAAAGAGAGAGTGTGTGTGTGTGTGTGTATTCCGACATGTGTAAAGAAAATGACTATTTCCAGTCATATGGTTGGTATGGAATTCACATGGAATACTGCGATAGCTGCAAAGGGAACGAAAGATTCATTTTTACTTGGAAAAATATGTCAAGCCATAAGAATGGTAAAGATATTTCTATTTCAGAGCCACTGCCGCCATCAGGGGGTATATCTGGTACTTCGTTCATTGTCGAATGTCGTCGAATTGAGACCCCCAATAGTGATATTTAATTGCAAGTCCAGTGATAAAATATATATGAACCCAGTTTCCTAGGACGGTTCTGTCGGGGGGTACGTGATGCGTGTCGGTGGTGGCGTGTGGTGGGAATGATTCGCGTTTCCAGCTAACGGCAGGAGCTGTACAAATGGAGAGACCGGCTGGGGTACAGGAATGTAGCTGACGTAACTGTGTCGCCCTCTAGATGGCTGAATAGTGAACCAGTACCAATGTGCTGCACAGCCGTCGTGATCGCCTGTGTTCTCCGTTGAAATTTGAGAACATTCAATATGGACGTGTGTTTGTGCTGGACCATTATTCCCTTCCACGTAAATTGTCCAGTTGACAGCTTCTGCACATGTCCCGCCTTTATTGGTTGAGAAAATATCGACTGTGTTGTGTGCATCTAGCAGGTGAAAGACGGGTGCTGATTCTCTAGATATGAGAAGCACCTTAGTTGACTTTGTAAATTATAGGGATGATTTTGAATCACTTATATCACTGACCGAGAATGGAAATATCGGTTTCCTATATTTTTTTGAGTTTTCACGTAATGATACTTCGCAGACACGATACGTTTCTAGATACTCAGTGGTTTACAACATGCTACATCTCACCAAAGTTTTGGGTCTCTAGAGAAATAATTTCCAGTCTATATTGTGCAAGCAATAATTAGCATACTGCTATGTGCTTGATATCGAGAAGTATCGCGTAAATAGTATGATATTCCTGCAAACCATGTGGAAATACATGTTTTCTTGTAGTCCCAGAGTCAGAAACAATGACGCCTTTGTGCTGAGGGGATCCGACCCAGCCTTAGTACAGTAGTTCAGAGAGCTACCTTGGACTGCTGAGAGGGTTCAGGTCATGCATCGGTCTAGTGTGTGTGTGGGGACAGATCACTTGTGACCATCGGCTGAGGTGGATGACTTACCGACCTCATGGGAAATATCTAGTGCTGTGAGAACAATATACAATCCATGTGCTTATCCTATCTGTCTTTGCAATATATGTACGAGTGTCTGGTGGTCATTAGCTAAATGCAGGATGCAGAAATGATGATTTTGTATGGCACAGGATACGTATTGCTTGCCTTCTACATCGATATAGTATATGGTGATATATAGCTGGGTTAGAGATCGGTTTCACACTGAAATATTCAAGCTCCCGTCGTCAGTGGCAGAGCAGTGTAATTCAGGAAGTCTCTTCCCATATTTCATGATATGTAGACCACTTCCGCAAGGTTTAACTGTCAGTGGAATATGGCGATCTGTACAAAATAATTTTGTTGCCGAAAGTCTCACCTGCAGAAAAAAAGGCAGACTGTGCTTCCACACCAGCAGCGTCAGTACTTTGGTTGATAAATTCAGTAAGAGCCAATCAGAATGCACTATTCATTCACAAGATTTCCTTTGTGCTGGGCCATTGGAGCCTCTACGGACTGGTTCAAGCAAAATGGGGCAAGATATCTACAGAAAGTTCTGAGAGTAGCGTGATGTTCAAATATTAATAGACTAGTTGAAGCAGACCGTCCATCTCTGGTGGGATGCTGATCCTCATCTACTATCAGAGTATTACGAAATCTCCAGACCAACAGCTGTAGGACAGCGGAAATTACAACCATTTCTCTTCTGCGAGACTCTGCATCGAATTGTGTTTGCGCAATTGTTCTGATTTTCCCATCTGTGTTTACACAGTGCTCTCTTTCCAGACAATAAGAATACTTGTATGATTAATGGTGTTTTCACAAGCTTACGCATACATGATGGGGGTTTCAGCGGTGAGAACGTTTACCATTTTTGAGACGCATATTGAAACCAGGATGTCACTATTTCCAGGATGGGTAGTATGGGATGCGTTGTTAGGACCATCAGAAAGAATGCATTCAGAGTTACTTTGGGCTCTTTTCGTAAACAGATCCCGTTAGGGCAAGAATTTCAAGGCAGACAAGGTGAGTCATTACGAAAGCTCCTACAACAACAAAACTGGCTCTTAACTATTTCTGTGACACCCTTATGATTTCCGATAGGGAGACTTGGTCCTTATTTACTTTGACATGAGATGTCAGTATAAGACGGACAACCTTTTATCTGCACCTGCGAGGGTGTGCCGCTATGCAAACACCTCGCTCAGTGCTGGACTTGCCGATATGAAAGCCACATCAACCGTAGTGGTTAGGTAAACAAGTGTGCGGCTATAGGTGTCTTGCATGTGGGACAGGCTGTCCCATTATGATCTATAGGAAGAATGCGTCCAGGCATCAGTTCACCTTGGAACTCTGTATGGAATAGTTCACTGATACGCAACAGTCAACTTTCTTAAAGATGGTTTGCAAGTGTTTTTACATGCTATGAGGGTTTGTTCACTGCATTATTTTGGATGTTTAAGCGTTGTGAGTGTCTGTGCAGAGTGTTTCACATGCATTACTTTGCCAGTTTTACGCATAGTGAATGTGTCTTTGCGTTTGTTTACTGCATTATTTTGTGAACATGTCTCTAGGCTGTGTAATTGATTATTTCGACAGTTTACAATAAGTAAATGTGTTTGCAGAGCGTCATACATGCATTGTTTTAACAATTAATAAGGGATTTTCGTGTCTAGACGTGTACAGCACTATTTCGGTAATTTACGAGTAATTGGCAGGTCTGTAGGCTATTTTCTGTCACCCCAACCACAGCAGGGCGAGTGTTCTCTATCAGTGTGACAAACTATGCGATATCTGTAAATAAATAACTTGTTCCAACTTCCCACTGACAATAAATAAAGTGCACTCTTTTCTCCCTCCAGCAACTGGAATAGACCGAATCCTTTTCCTGCCATTGTTCTCCAGACCGCTGGGTAATTTAAAAGTTGTTTACGTGTCTGTACGTCAGTGTACTGCATTATTTCGGTGATTTACAAATAGTTTGCAGGTCTATAGGCTATTTAATGTGACTCCAAGCACACCAGGTAGAGAGTTTTGTATCACCATAATAAATACACTATGTGAAATCCATTC
This sequence comes from Schistocerca piceifrons, assembly GCF_021461385.2. Taxonomy (NCBI): domain Eukaryota; kingdom Metazoa; phylum Arthropoda; class Insecta; order Orthoptera; family Acrididae; genus Schistocerca; species Schistocerca piceifrons. Next base: position 956,663,299 of record NC_060138.1, read on the forward strand.
CTTAATAAATTGTTCCATCTTCCCACTAAAAATAAATAAATTACTTTCCCTCCTCTCCAGCTGCTGGAGAGAGAAAGAAGTCATTTTCTCACCAATTCCAAGGAAGAGGTTGAAGTCGGAGGCAGCTTAATTGACCTATTTTCCAACCAAAATATGAACTTTGCGCGAGGACGTCATTACAGTATTGCCACATCTATTGCCAGCGTCTTGGATAAATTTGGGAACAATGCAGCCTTGCCGTACTACTAACCTGAAGTGGCTGGAATAGTTGTGGCATGATTGCACGATCTCTTATATGATGTAAAAAGAAATGTAATATTTTAATACCAAAGAGCGGAATGGTCCTCGGTGAGCACTGGAAGAAAGTCTTATTTTCTGTTAAAATTTAATCTGAAAACCAAAGAATGGAGTAGACCCTGTCGTTGCATCATGATATTTTATGTCTTTTTAATAAAATTTACACGTACAATTTTTTTCCTCTTATCTTCTGTCACGGATTACATAAAACAACATTTTGTTATTATTGACTTACTCCAATGAGATCTTGCTCTTGTTGCCAACTTCACTGTAATGAGCAAGAAAGCTGAAATAGGTGAAGAACTGTATCGCCTAGGGTGCAAACTTCTTATGAGGTTAGAGGCTTTTTTTCTTTGGTCATCAGTCTACTGACTGGTTTGATGCGGCCCGCCACGAATTCCTTTCCTGTGCTAACCTCTTCATCTCAGAGTAGCAATTGCAACCTACGTCCTCAATTATTTGCTTGACGTATTCCAATCTCTGTCTTCCTCTATAGATTTTGCCCTCTACAGCTGCCTCTAGTACCATGGAAGTCATTCCCTCATGTCGTAGCAGATGTCCTATCATCCTGTCCCTTCTCCTTATCAGTGTTTTCCACATATTCTTTCCTCTCCGATTCTGCATAGAACCTCCTCATTCCTTACCTTATCAGCCCACCTAATTTTCAACATTCGTCTATAGCACCACATCTCAAATGCTTCGATTCTCTTCTCTTCCGGTTTTCCCACAGTCCATGTTTCACTACCATACAATGCTGTTCTCCAGACGTACATCCTCAGAAATTTCTTCCTCAAATTAAGACCGGTATTTGATATTAGTAGACTTCTCTTGGCCAGAAATGCCTTTTTTGCCATAGCGAGTTTGCTTTTGATGTCCTCCTTGCTCCGTCCGTCATTGGTTATTTTACTGCCTAGGTAGCAGAATTCCTTAACTTCATTGACTTCGTGACTATCAATCCTGATGTTAAGTTTCTCGCTGTTCTCATTTCTACTACTTCTCATTACCTTCGTCTTTCTCCGATTTACACTCAAACCATACTGTGTACTCATTAGACTGTTCATTCCGTTCAGCAGATCATTTAATTCTTCTTCACTTTCACTCAGGATAGCAATGTCATCAGCGAATCGTATCACTGATATCCTTTCACCTTGTATTTTAATTCCACTCCTCAACCTTTCTATTATTTCCGTCATTGCTTCCTCGATATACAGATTGAAGGGTAGGGGCGAGAGTCTACAGCCTTGTCTTACACCCTTCTTAATACGAGCACTTTGTTCTTGATCGTCCGCTCTTATTATTCCCTCTTGGTTGTTGTACATATTGTATGTGACCCGTCTCTCCCTATAGCTTACCGCTACTTTTTTGAGAATCTCGAACAGCTTGCACCATTTTATATTGTCGAACGCTTTTTCCAGGTCGACAAATCCTATGAAAGTGTCTTGATTTTTATTTAGCCTTGTTTCCATTATTAGCCGTAACGTCAGAATTGCCTCTCTTGTCCCTTTACTTTTCCTAAAGCCAAACTGATCGTCACATAGCGCATTCTCAATTTTCTTTTCCATTCTTCTGTATATTATTCTTGTAAGCAGCTTCGATGCATGAGCTGTTAAGCTGATTGTGCGATAATTCTCGCACTTGTCAGCTCTTGCCGTCTTCGGAATTGTGTGGATGATGCTTTTCCGAAAGTCAGATGGTGTGTCGCCAGACTCATATATTCTAGACACCAACGTGAATAGTCGTTTTGTTGCCACTTCCCCCAATGATTTTAGAAATTCTGATGGAATGTTCTCTATCCCTTCTGCCTTATTTGACCGTAAGTCCTCCAAAGCTCTTTTAAATTCCGATTCTAATACTGGATCCCCTATCTCTTCTAAATCGACTCCTGTTTCTTCTTCTATCACATCAGACATAGAGGCTTTCAATGTATTCTTTCCACCTATCTGCTCTCTCCTCTGCATTGAACAGTGGAATTCCCGTTGCACTCTTAATGTTACCACCGTTGCTTTTAATGTCACCATAGGTTGTTTTGACTTTCCTGTATACTGAGTCTGTCCTTCCGACAATCATATCTTTTTCGATGTCTTCACATTTTTCCTGCAGCCATTTCGTCTTAGCTTCCCTGCACTTCCTATTTATTTCATTCCTCAGCGACCTGTATTTCTGTATTCCTGATTTTCCCGGAACATGTTTGTACTACCTCCTTTCATCAATCACCTGAAGTATTTCTTGTGTTACCCATGGTTTCTTCGCAGCTACCTTCTTTGTACCTATGTTTTCCTTCCCAACTTCTGTGATGGCCCTTTTTAGAGATGTCCATTCCTCTTCAACTGTACTGCCTACTGCGCTATTCTTTATTGCTGTATCTATAGCGTTAGAGAACTTCAAACGTATCTCGTCATTCCTTAGTACTTCCTTATCCCACTTCTTTGCGTATTAATTCATTCTGACTAATGTCTTGAACTTCAGCCGATTCTTCTTCACTACTATATTGTGATCTGAGTCTATATCTGCTCATGGGTACGCCTTACAGGTCAGTATCTGATTTCGGAATATCTGTCTGACCATGATGTAATCTAATCGAAATCTTCCCGTATCTCCTGGCCTTCTCCAAGTATACCTCCTCCTCTTGTGATTCTTGAAAAGGGTATTCGCTATTACTAGCTGAAACGTGTTACAGAACTCAATTAGTCTTTCTCCTCTTTCATTCCTTGTCCCAAGCCCATATTCTCCTGTAACCTTTTCGTCTAGTCCTTCCCCTACAACTGCATTCCAGTCACCCATGACTATTAGATTTTCGTCCCCCTTTACATACTGCATTACCCTTTCAATATCCTCATACACTTTCTCTATCTGTTCATCTTCAGCTTGCGACGTCGGCATGTATACCTGAACTATCGTTGTCGGTGTTGGTCTGCTGTCGATTCTGATTAGAGCAACCCGGTCACTGAACTGTTCACAGTAACACACCCTGTGCCCTACCTTCCTATTCATAACGAATTCTACACCTGTTATACCATTTTCTGCTGCTGTTGATATTACCCGATAATTATCTGACCAGAAATCCTTGTCTTCCTTCCACTTCACTTCACTGACCCCTACTATATCTAGATTAAGCTTTTGCATTTCCCTTTTCAGATTTTCTAGTTTCCCTACCACGTTCAAGCTTCTGACATTAGAGGCTATGATGAATGAAACTGATGACCTTCATCAGGACGATTTGGTCGACCTGATTCTTCTTCTTCCTTAACGGCTGTACTGCATGCTGGCAGAGTCTGCTATTTTGGCTCTCTGTCATCATTTTATCCGATCTTGTGTCTGATTAGGGTTCTCTCCTGAAATCTAGAGATCTTCGTGCAAAGAATAAAATCATCACTTCTACGATCATCCTACAGCCGTTTATCATTTACTCTCAAAGTAAAACCAGTATCTGCTCCAAGAACATGCACTGATTGCGAATGCCAAATACAATTCAGGTTGTAGATATTGATTCTGATTATGAAACATTTACAGACAGATTTAGACAAGCAATTTTACAATATCCATTGAAGAATCTAATCAATACTCTTCGTTTTCGAACCTGAAAGCTCCAGTTCTGGAGCGATTCAATAGAATTTCTTGAAGGAAAGGCGTTTAAACAATTCCAAATTTAGGGTCTTTCAAATGGATAGACATAGTACAAGATCTAATGAATCAGTATAATCTTACAAAACATAGGACTGTTACATGAATCATGAGGATGTAAATAGACAAAGACCGTTTTTCTACTGTGCATGATATAATCAAAACGACAGATCTTCGATAAGGTAAAACAGAAGTCGTCAATTTTGTTAGAATTAGTAAACGGAAGATGATTTTCGAAAAAGACTTCACCCAACTGGTGTGCTGAGATATCTAAAATTCGAGTAGTTTAGGAGACCAAGCCAACAACGTATTTGGTAGAAGATTTCATGTCGCGACTTGCAGTAGGAGGTTTTTAAGGAAAATCTTACAAATAAACAAAGCTTACGTAAAACGGTTGGGTTCTGATAAAACACTAAATTTCTGGTTACTTTCTAAGAGAGTGAATGTGTAAAGAGATAGGCAAATAGGTGTAGACGTTATGCATTGTATGTCTGATTTCTGTGAAGCCAGACAAGTCCAGACTCAACAAAACTACTGACAAATCATAACACACTTCTCCTTGTCTCAATCTCATGCAGTCAGGTTTCATCATCATGTGGCAGTAAAGTATTTGTAATAAACATTAATGGACTATAAAACACAGAGAGAGATGAAATTTACAGGTCAAGGAGTAGAGTGTTTCTCTACCATTCCACTCTCTAACAGCGCGTGAGGAAAATGAACACTTATTTGTTTCTATACGAGCTATAATTTCTGTTGTTTTATTACGTAGGTAAGTCCTCACTATGTAGGTTGGCGACAACAAAATATTTTCACATTTAGAACAGAAAATTGCTTATTTAAAATACTCGGAAAGCTCTCCCCGTAACGAAATACCCGTTTAATGGTGGCCGTCCCAACTCATTAATCATACTCGTGACGCTCTCTCCCCTATTTCTAGATAATAAGAAACACTTCTTTGCACTTTTTCGATATCCTTCATCAATCTTACCTGGTAAGGATCCCAGATCCCATGCAGCACAACAATACAAGTGGACGAACAAACATTGTGTAGACAGTCTCTTTCTCAGATCTGTGGCACCTTCCAACTCTCCTGCTCATAAAACGTAGTCTATGGTTTGTCTTTCCCACAACAGTATCCATGTGATCGCAGCAACTTAAGTTTTCGATAATTCCCATGTATTTAATCGAATTGACGGCCATTAAATTTATGTTATTCACCGTGTAGTCGAAATTTAACAGATTTATTTTTGTTCTCGAGTGTATGACCTCACATGTTTCCTTATTGAGAGGCAACTGCTATTTTTCGCACGATTCCGATATCGTATCTAAGCCATTTTGCAAGTGGTTTTGGGCTTCTTATGACTTTCATAGACGGCAGATGACAGCATCATCTGCAAACAATCTAAGAGCCCTGCTCAGATTGTCTCCTAAATCAATTATGTAGTTTACGAACAGCAGAGGGCTTCTAAAGCCTCCTCGGGGAACGATTGATATTGCTTCCGTTTTCTCGATCAACTCCCGTCGATTACTACGTACGTGACCTTTCTGAGAGGAAATTTTGGATCCACTCACATAAATGAAGCGCTATTACAAAGGTGCGCAGTGTGGTTAGAAGCCCTTTGTGAGGAACCGTGTCAAAGGCCTTAAGGAAATCTAGTTATATGGCATCAATTTGACAGTCCCTATCAATAGCATTCATCACTTCTTGAGAATAAAGAGTTATTGTGTCTCATAAGTACGATATTTTCTGAATCCACGCTGACTGTGTGTCAATATCGTGTTACTTTATGGGTAATTCATTACGTTCAACGGTTCGACGGTCTCGGAAACTGACATACGGCCGGGAGAGCGGTGTGCTGGCCATATGCTCCTCCATATCCGCATCGTGTGTCAACCATGGGACTGAGCATGACACGGGGACAGTCAGTACCGTTGAGCCTTCATGGCCTGTTGGGGAGGAGTTTAGTTCATTATGTTCTAACCCACTGTATGTTCCAAGATCCTACCGTAATCTGCGTTAGTCTCCAATTCAGCGCATTACTCCTATTTCCTTTCTTGAGTACCGGTGTGACATGTGAAACTTTCCAGTCTTTTGGTACGGATAATTTGTCAAGCTACTGGTTGTATATGATTGCCAAGTGTGAGGCTTTTGTATCAGCATACTCTGAAAGAAACCTTACTGGTGTGCTATCAGGGCCGGAAGGCTTGCCTTTATTAAATGCTTTAAGCTGGTTCTCTACTCCGAGGGCCCCCCGGGATTAGCAGAGCGGTCTAGGGCGCTCCAGTCGTGGAATGTGCGGCTGGTCCCGGCGGAGGTTCGAGACCTCCCTCGGGCATGGATGTGTGTCTATGTCCTTAGGATAATTTAGGTTAAGTAGTGTGTAAGCTTAGGGACTGATGACCTTAGCAGTTAAGTCCAGTAAGATTTCACACACATTTTCTTCTACTCCGAGGGTACCTATTTCTGAGTTACTCGTGTTGCCAATTCTGTATTCGGATCCTGAAATATTTATTTTGTCTTCTTTGGTGAAGGAATTTCGGAAAATTTTTTTCAACAACTCCGTTTTAGTGGCGTTGTCATCGGTTATATTGCCATTGGAATCGCGCAATGAAGATAATATCTTACCGCTGGTATACTTTACATACGCCCAGAATGTCTGGCTTTTCTGTTGGAGTTTGAGACAGAGTTCCTTTGTGGAAGCCGGTAAGAGCATCTCGCATTGAAGTCTGCGCTATTAATCATCATCGATCTTCCAGATTTTCGTGGTTTTTTTTTTAACTCTGTGTGCTTATTTTATTTGCTTCTGCAATAGTGTTCTGGCCTTTTATGTGTACCACGAGGATCAGCACGATCTTCCATTAATTTATTTGATATAAATCTCTCAACTGCCTCAGATATTATATTTGTTAATTCAAGCAACATCTCGTCTACACTTACATAGTTAGTTTTGAAGCAGTAGAGATTCGCGTCAGGCGAATTTTTATCTGCTTTTTTAAAATGAATGTTTTGCATTTACTTTTGGTAGGTTTGGATGCTGCGATTCTTAGTCTCAATACAAAGATTTGTGGTCGTTGATCCCCGTGATCTTCATGATGCCTCCTACTTGCTGAGGATTATTTGCTGCTAAGAGGTCAAATACGTTTTGGCAACCATTTAGACTTCGAGTGGGCTCCTGAAGTAAACGCTAAAAAATTTTTCAGAGATAGGATTTAGTACAATTTCTTAGACTTCGAGTGGGCTCCTGAAGTAAACGCTAAAAAATTTTTCAGAGATAGGATTTAGTACAATTTCTTACAATGTTTTGTATCTACCACCAGCTTTGAGTACCTATTTTCGACCACACACCAAGGGAGATTGAAGTCACTACCAACTATAACTGTATAAGTGGTGTACGTATTGGTAATGAGACACAACTTTTCTTTGAACTGTTGAGCAGCTGTATCATCTGAGTTGGGGGGATCAGTAAAAGAAAACAATTATTAATTTATTCCGGTTCTCAAGTATAACCTCACTCATACTAACTCACAAGAAGTATCGGATTCAATTTCGCTACAGGATAATCTACATCTAACAGAAACAAAGCAGTGCCACCAACTGCATTTAATCTCAATTTTATCCGTTGCTGTCAATTTCAACATAGGAGTGACGCAACCAACCGGTTGCAAGTTAGTATTTGGTATATTGACCTTGATTTCGACACCTATCAGGATGTTTTCATCAGAATGAAATTTTAAGATAACGTGAAGTTACACACCGAGATGACAATGATAAAAGTTTGTAGCAGATATTCTCAGGTCAAAAATTAAAATTCAATATGTTCCAACCTTTGGCATGTGTTTAATTTTATTTTTTTACTTTTTTAAGGGAACCTTCCTGGCTCACTAAGGAAGAGGTGAGGGTAAACTAGGCAGAGATCACAACCCGAGGCCTGGCCACAGTGACCTGTTCCCTCCCCCAGGAACCAAGGAAAGAGAAGTGAGGAAGAAGCAGAGATGCAAAGTTCAGCAGGGAGGCAAGGTTTATTTATTTATTCATTAATATTTGTTTGTTAAGTTTTTATTTACTTTTTGATGTTTCATATCATAACCATGAAGGGTATCAGTAAACCGACGTCACTGAGAAGAACATTCGAATGACCGGAAAGTAAGCCGTACCAAGAGTGGAATATGCTTGGATCAACTCCTCATTGCAGTAACACCCCTGTAGAGGAATGTTGTACGAGGATGGGCTGTCAGGATGCGCCATATTAAAATCCCCACTCCTCTCGTTGAGCATCGCCGGGTCGCGCAATGCTGAGGACACCACTTCGCTGTCTGTGAAACGGCTTAGCGCGGAATGGCTGACTCAGTAACCCGTGCAGCACACTTCTGTACGTCGGCCTTGCACGGTCGTGGAGTTGTGACAACGTTAGGCTGGACTGGCAGTCGACTCAGCGGTCTTCGCACCTGCCGCCTCAGCGCCGCCCACTTCAAGTCAACCCACCTCTCGCTTCCTCGCCGGCGTGGCTAAGAACGCGGCGACAACGAGCGCACGCCATCCGGCGTCTGAATCTGTGGCTCTCGCCTTGTGATGCCTCTGGCATGTGTTGGGAGCCAACAAGACTGCCCGCAGCAGCGAGCCGTGGTGTGGCCCGCCGCTGGCTGGCTGCAGACACTATGTTGGCCTCAGAGGGTCGAACCAGCGACCTGCCGAGGACTGGAACGCTGGCGCCCCATCTGCTGCTGTGTGTAGCCGGTCTTGGGACACCCCCCCTGTCCAGGAGAGCCGTCACACTTTAAAGCCTTGTTAGTGAACTGGTGCTCATTTATGCGCAGCTGTGCGCCTCTGTTTTGCTAACACACCACTCTGAGCCATGTACTCATAACACCTAGGTGGGGCAAGTGGGCCCCTTCTGCCTGTAACCTCCGCCATACAAACCACTGCATTTACTCTTTTCAGCGGGTCAATGGCCCTGTGGCCTACATTCTACTTCACAACTGCTGATAGCATAGCTTACTGTCAACACCTGGCTGTAACTTATGCACTCAGGATTATTGCACCAAAGCTAACCTTTCCCTATCTTAACTGGTGGTGCCCCTACATTGTACCCCCCTTTAGAAAAATCCGGTCCCCAGGTCGGCCTATAACTACTCTGAAACTTGTTTGGGTCAGCACATACTTCTGACTTCCTTCCCACTGCTATTAGGAGACATAGATGTGGTCTAGTCCTCTTAAAACACATGTCATGAGACAAAACGTAAGAATTCCTTACTGAATGACCACTCCAATTAATTCTCAATCAACTCCTTACCTACCCGTCTTACACCCTCTATATCCAATCCACTGGGATTTGGACTACCGCCGGTTCCCTCTTGGAATTGGCTCTCCACCTGATCAGAATGAAAACACACAACTAAGTTAAGTCTGCGATGGCACTTGACACAGAGGTGTCCAAAACGATCGTTACTTGTCTTTGCCTTTCCCTATATCGAGTGATACGCTGCAGACGCCGTTTGGCTGATAAGCGCCCCTCTTGCTCTGAATTGAACTGGTTTACAGATTGCAACAGACCTGACTCCATAGTGTGATTTAACAAGGTCAGATTCCACCTTCGCAAAATCTCTGAAGTTGCTTCTGGCCACTAGAGCTGTGGCTGTGTAACATTCAATTGCGAGACTCCTGGAATTGACGCTGACAGTATATTATGGTTATGTTACATGCAGTTCCATTGATTAAAATTCCGCTCCCCTCGAGCTCTATACGTTTCGCTTCTTCAAATACTCCCTTCTCATAAAAACTTGCTACTTACTTCAAATTTTCGTTGGTGTACAAGATCCAATGCATACTGACCCGCTACAAGCTCAACTTTGGCTCCACAATCTCCTTTGGACAGCCTGTTTCTTTCCTCCTAGTTAAAAATAACTGTGCCTTGCATGTGTCTGTATTGGTGCTTATCACCATAGCTGGACATACCATTACCTTCCCTCTATGGCAGTTTCATAATTCCTCCCTTGTCATCTCAGTGTACCAGCTATTAAGTGCTGAGATCAGCAATACTACAAACTTGCTCAGTCCTCCCCTTTTCAGTGACCTGAGGATGGTGATCACCATCACCCTTCCTCTCTCCTCAATAAGACTGCTGCCCTAGCAGGTTCACAATACTTGAAAACACATAGAACATATGAAAATACAATGCCTAACTATGCACACCCAATGATACATAACAAGAAAACAAAACAAAAAAATACAAATACTCCACTACATTATGGATCGCAAATCATACGGTGCATCATGCTGTACCCTACCTTCCTGGTTTTCTCTGCACTGAACAACTCTTTCCACTCTCTCTTTCCCCTTCCTGTGATATGCCTGAAATCACATTCGGACAACCCTTAACTGGCCTCAACTGCCCAATGTGTACTATCTTTGATCTAGTTGGCTGGTGAAACGTAACATTAATGGGGGACGCGCTTTCAACTACTTGGTTTGACCATTGACATCTCGTGACGTGCTTCTTCGTTTTCCCTTTTGGCGTATAGGGGCTGGATAGAATTACCCATTGCCTTGCTCTATACTGCGGTATACTTCCTTTCTGCTTCACTGCGTCTATCTGCCTTTCCAAAGCCTTCGTATTTGCCTTTTGTACCTTTCCAAACATCCCGAATTGTTCTCGCGAATTTACATACAGATTCACCGGTCCTTCCTTTCTGTAGCTTCACTAAATCAAACGGTGACGGCATTTTTCGACAAAGGACTACCTCATAAGGAGATAAACCGGTATTGGTATGAACTTTTGCATTGTATGCATGTACAATATGCTTCAAATACTCATCCCACTGACGGTGATGAAAATCCACATAAAAACACAGCATCTTCCCGATTGTTCTGTGTACCCGTTCTGTGCTTCCTTTCGCCTCTGGATGCGATTCACGCATCCTCATCTTCCTTACATTCAACAATTTACACAGTTCCTTCATTACATCTGACATGAAGTTGATCCCTTGGTCCAGTACACCAAACTTCAAAATCCAGTTGTTTATTAACGCTTGTGTGACTATTGCTGTCTGTTGACTTGGCTTAGCCACCATCCCCACATACCTCAAAAATGGTCTATTATTTTCAGAACGAATCTGTTCCCTGATGGTGTTCGACTGACATCAGTTCCCGACATAGAAAATGGACATGTCGCTCCCGGCAATCGTTGTAGCTGTATCTGTTTCCGACTCAAATCTGCTCTCTGCGCACATGGTATACTATTCTTGACATACCGATCCACATCCACTTTCCTCCCTATCCACGAATACCTCTCCACCACCCTGCTGCTTGTCGCTCTACACCCTCCATGACCAGATAACACATGATCATGTGCTTCCTTTAAAACCTCATCTCTTAGTTTCGATGGCGCTACTACCCATGGCCCTTAAATCGTTTCCCTGCACAGAAGACCGATGTCCATATTAAATTGTGGCTGTGTCAGATACAATTTACAATCATTGTCAGCGTCCTGTAGTTCTTGCAATACTGCTAGGTCCCAACCTATGACTTCTACTTTTGCCACCTTTCTACTCAGTGCATCTGCATTACCATGCTTCTTCTAAGGTTTGTGCACCACCTCGTAGTTGAACTCACTAAGCCTCATAGCCCACCTAGCGAGTCTAGTGGACGAATCGTTCAGCCCCAACAACCACTTCAATGCAGCATAATATGTCACTACCTGAAATCTTCTCCCGTATAAAGAACATTTACAATATGCGATTTCATAGATTACGCTAAGCATCTCCCTCTCTGTTGTTGAGTAATTCCTCTCTGTTGCATTCAACTGCCTAGACACATATGCTACAGGATGTTCTTTCCCATCGATTCCCTGACTAAGAACATACCCGAATGCTTTAATCGTTGCATCGCATGCTAGAACATTTCCTTTTCAAAATCTGGAAACACATGAACTGGACTTGATGTTAACACTTCTTTCAGTTTTTCAAATGCTTTCTGATACTCTTATGTCCACTCAAATTTCACACCCTTCCTTAAAAATTGGGTCAATGTCTGTGCTAAATCTGCAAAACCCTTCACGAACTTTCGATAGAAATTGCAAATTCCTACAAATGCTTGCACTTCCTTAACTGTTTTCGGCTCCAGGATATCCTTTACAGCCTGCACCAACCTCCAATCTGTTCGCACTCCGTCCCTATTGATGACATGACCTGAATATTTCACTTCTTTCAATGCAAACTGACAGTTCTTTAGGCTCAACGTCAAACGAGCTGCTATTAACTTCATAAAGACTTCCCTTAGCCGCTGTCTGTGCTGCTCCATACTACCTGAAAACCCAATAATGTCATCCAAATAGACAAGACACTGCTGTGGTTTGAAACCCCTTAACCCACTGTCTAACAAACTATGAAACGTTGACGGAGCGTTTTTCAAACCAAATGGCATTCTGATGTACTGGTAATGGTTTCCAGATGTAGAGAAAGCTGTTTTTTGATGATCCTCAGAAGCTACCTGTAACTGATGATAACCACTTGTCAAATCCGTTGTAGAAAAGTAATGTCACTGTTCTAAGTGGTCCAAAGTCTCTGATATGTTTGGAATGTGGTATGCGTCTGTTACTGTCTTATTATTAAGGTATTCGTAGTCCCAAGAGAACCTGTATTTTTTACGAACAACGACAATGCCCGCTCCCCAGCAACTATTACTAACCTCTGTAATCCCATATTCAAGCTGCTGATGAATGAAATCCTCCACAATCAGCTAAAAATGCCTCGTAATTCTGTATAGTTTACAGTAAACAGGTGCTTCGTTACCTGTTGGTATCCTATGTTCAACTAATGGAGTTACTGGTAACAGCCCTCGTGGAAAAAACAAATCCTTAAATCCCCACAACAATTCTTCTCCGTTCAAATGCTTAACTTTGTTATGCAATGCAGTTCTATCGGCAGTTAGTGGTTGATCGCTACGTCTACCTGTCAAACACCACTCTTCATCATCTGGTACATCCAAATTCGTTACTAAAACTCCTCTTCTCATATTCGCGTATACAGCGCTAAAATTATTCACGTTCACAGGCACTACTCGCCTGTCATTTCCCTCTTGTACACGTACAATACTAAGTTTCACAAAACAACGTAATGGATCCCAAAATTCATTATCCTCCAATGGTTCAACAGCACATACCGTGCCCACAGGTAGATTTGACTCTACACTTACCCAAAGCGACTTCCCAGTGCCACTAGGCACACACTTATGCGAATTAAGCCTCAATGTTAATGTACGTGGTTCAATTGGTTTGTTCATTATGGTGAACACCCCTTGCGACAGCTCTGCATTAACAACAGTTTCCCCTAGCTCAAATAACACAAAAAAATTGTTCAAATGGCTTTGAGCACTATGAGACTTAACATCGGAGGTCATCGGTCCCCTAGAACTTAGAACTACTTAAACCTAACTAACCTAAGGATATCACAAACATCCATGCCCGAGGCAGGATTCGAACCTGCGACCGTTGCGGTCACGCGGTTCCAGACTGACGCTCAAATAACACAGCTCGTTGTCCAAGGTCAATGTTGGCATGATGCTGATGCAAGAAATCTACTGCTAGGATCATGTAGTAGCCTTCGCGTACCCATGGCACTACCTCCATGCATGCATCAAATCGGACTTTCCGTATGCGAAAGTCAACTGAGACTGACCCCAAAGGTATGATCTCCTTATCCCCTACTCCACGTAACGTATAACATTGTGGGTCTAACTTCGTTCGTCCCATTAATCTCTTAGTAGCTACTGACACTTTCGCCCCTGTGTCCAACAAAATCTTAAGCTTTTTAGTTCCTCTGCATAGGTATTTGTAGCACTGAAATTAAATGGAAGCTCCCTTAGTGGATCTTGCGATTCCTCTGCCATTTAATGATTGTACACCTATACTAACTCCATTTCTCCATCTTCCACACTACTGATTTCCACCCCTCCCTCTATTGCTCGGTGACTGGGTACATCGCCTCTGCACACGTTCTGTACGACCACACTTATAACATTTTATACTCACTGTAAACACTGTTTTTCTGTGATATATCCCCACCGCCACGTCTATTTCCTCACGTTGAATTGCCACCTGAATGGCCGAATACAAATCTTTCGAGTCCCTTCACGCTCTTTCCGCGACATATGCGCCGGTAACCCCCACATAAAGTACCCTTTGCTTGGCCTACTGCAACAGAACACCATTCGCCTCATCGCTTTTACCCAACCCGTAAGTATACTCGTTAACTTCTCTTATCCCATCCACAAATTTTTCTACTGTCTCCCTCTGCCTCTTCGTCATTGTACTCAACCTCTCCCTGAAACACCGAACGCTATTCTGTTTCTTGTACCTCTGTAAAAGCCGCTCCTTCAACTGCTTAAACTGTCCCACCTTCTTTAAGGCCTCAGAACACCTTACATATGCCTTCGCGTCACCCATTAATCTAATCTTGGCTACATGTAACAACTGTTCATCAGACCTACCATTCATCACAGCTGAAATTTCCAGGTCCGGCACAAACGAATGCACATCCTCAGATGCCTTGCCAGGAAATGGAATAATCAAACGTGTGGTGGCTGAATCATTCCCCTGCTGCGGCACCCTAGGCAACAACGACTGATCCGATGCGGTTTCCCGCTCACTTCTAGATGTCAATTCACTTCTCAACTGCGTATTGTGCGCTGTCAATTGTGCTACCTTTTCCAACAAAACCTTTACTGCTTCTGGTGTCGACACACCTTGTGTTCCTGACTCTGCCATTGTGTTGTTTTCATTCAAAGCTAGCCCAAAAACAAAACATATAAGTGCGGGAATAACCTGACTTCCTATAGCTTCATATCATTATACTCAGTACCATCATACACCAATACAAAAGTAATCAAATGCAACGAAAAACAACCTAGCACTTATTCTGAAAAAAAAATAATATGCCACCGCAAAACACCTAAATTGTCCTGCCAGGGCCATACTCAAAACACAACCAAAAAAAAAAACAAGGAAAGAAAAGTCCAACACTCAACAAGAAAAATTGCTCAACACTGACCACATTTTCTGACTGTAATGCAGGTGGTGGGCTCTAAAGTCGTACTGTACAGATGATGTCCGCTTTTCTGACACCAAATGTAGAGGCATGTTGTAAAAGGATGGGCTGTCTGGATATGTCGTATTAAAACTCGTCTGAGTGTCCGAAGTGATTTATTATTTACAGCTACAGTGCCCCCATTCCTCTTGATCTGCATCACCTGTGTGAGGCGGCGGGTGGAATGATTGTTATTAAATGTTCCTATTATTTATTGCTGTTGTTCGCCATTCTCAACACTGGCTCTCTAACTACAATATTGGCAACCAGAAAGTGATTGGCAGAACGTGAAGCCTGTAATTAGAATTCCTAGTGCCCACTTCATCTGAGAAACACTTTTATAGTTACAGTTTACAGCTCTGAGGAATTAGGAGATTGTCTGGGATTCATAATCAAAAACGATTCTCTCTAAAATGTTCACTATATTCTGAAAGTCACAGACCAAAAAGAATCCACACAATCCAACTACCAGAGCAGTTCAGAGTCTAATGCGCTGATGCAACCATAATTGTTCCAATAAAATGTTTAAGTGAATGCTCGCCATAATTTGATGATAATGTTCATCAAACGCCACGCTAAATAATGGTAGAATGTCTGTCCGGCGGCGGCACGTGAAAATACGACATACGCAAACTGAAGATAGATCATTAAGGTCATCCCAGAATTAACACTTCACTCGAAAACGATTTCATGGTTACGCGTATCCTTAGTAACTTATTACAGCATCCGAGGCTGTTTATAGCAAAGATACCGACGCGACGCGACTCCCGGCACAGGTGGTGCGCTAATCAGCGTCTGAAGAGAACTGGGGCCTCTTTTTCTCTCGCGCAGCGCTCTTATATATAAAGCCGCGGTGCGGACAGCTGATCAAATCCGCTCTCCCGACTAGCCGCTGAGCTAGTAATGCACCACTTTAAGTTATCGAATAAATCATTGCTTCCTTTGCTGATGGCCGATGAAGCTCTCTATTTAAATGTGCAATCAGCACACAGGTAAGTAATCATAATAAAAGTCTGACGTGGCTAAGTCAAATATTTTGGGCGAGAGAATTAATTTAATTACACTAAACGCAGTAGACGAGCTCTGAGCTTGCCCTTTGTAGATACGCTGTCGCTATAGTTTTATAGTTATTCAGTTGAAACTTCTCACATCTTTATGATTATAGCGGATCTCTCTTCTACTTAAATTTAAACATCCTAGCCTTATTTATTCGTCTACTTAATCTATCTTGCTTCCTTAATTTCTAAGACAAAAACCAGAAAATCATGAATATCAACTAAAATTTTAATTTGTGAGATCCAAAATATTGTTTCTACTAAATTATTATGAAAAAGGAATCTAAATACAAATTTTTAAGATTCTAGCTCTTTTCTGTTGCACCAATGATTTTTACAGAAAAACATCCAAATTTCGAAAATGGTTAAAGTTATTGAACTGATATCCAACACATTTTGATTTAGTGTTACTCCTGACATGCTAGAAACGTTTCAGGTTATTTACTAGATTTTTAAAGTATTGTGAAACATTTATGACGTCAGAGCTAGTTACAGCGGACTAGGCTGGCACACAATGGAAAGACTGATATGAATTTTATACGGCGTGAGTAGGCTGCTTCCCTACATCACCCTCTACCTAATTTTTTTTGAATGTAAATGGAAAAAAAATATTAATTACAAAAAGGGAAGCAAGAATACAGCTTAACTCCATATGAAAATTAAAATTGAAATGTAAACATATAGAAATATTAAAAGAAAACTGATTACCTACTTGAATTATTTAAATTTCTGGCATGTTCACTGCATCTTAAGCAACATTATCACTCCAAATTTAAGCAAAATCAATGAAACATTTTGGCATACATATTTCCTTAGAGAGACAAACACATAAAATATGTAAAATTATGATAATCTTAAATCCATTAAATACATTTTTACATACACAAATTCAAAGAAAATAACACAGTTATTCATTATATATAAACAGATAATTATATCTTAGCAGTCTTTTCTAAACCTGAAAGAAAATTTCACAAATCATGACAATTTCATTTTTACACGCGTTGTTGTAGCCGCTTTGGCTTGAGTTCTACACTTCCATTCACAAGGATAGAGGAGGGGAAGTTGCTATGGTGAGCGTCCTTCACGTTCACTCTAAATTACATGGGGAAAGGGGAGGGGTCATTGTGAGTTGTGTCCAAGTCACTCCACGCTTTCACGTAGCTACCAGGCTGCCATTATCTGGTTTGTCCTGTAGAACAAACAAAAAGAGTGCCTCAGACTCTGTTCACTTAATATCTAAGGGTGGGTCACAATGAAATGGGGATATATACATTTTATCTTTCAATATGTTACTGGAACATAGTTAACAGAACTTTTTCAATTTTACTCTCGCAGTACTTAACTGTCATAAAATCGATAAACAAATGGCTCAAAACGCCGTTAGTCACGTACTAGAGAAAATTCATGCTCAAGGCATACAATCATAAATCCTATGTTATTTCAATTTATTATTTCTGGGCCGGAACACTGAACCAATGCTCGGTTCATTCCTGACACACTTGTATTTTATTTACTTAGCTGACTCATCTTCGATTACCTTATTCTTAGAGATAGTATGAGTATATTTGATTAGTAGTGGTCTTCTCAGCTTCTTTGTACATGTGAGTAACTTGTGGTAATAGTACAGTTCTGAATGTTCAAAACACACTACGTTTACTTGACTACTAAATCCACTTATTGGTCCTCTGCTGCTGTGTCAGTTCCACATTTGCAATTATGTACTTACTTCATCGAAGTGTATTTATGCTGAGCTATAAATAATGTTGCACGTCTACCATTATGTTACTCAATTATGTAGCTAGTGTATGTACTTATTTAACACTCACTCTATTAACATTTAATGCATGGGATAGCACATTTATTTCATATCTATAGTGTATTGCAGCTGATCAGTTTGCTCACTTGGCAATCCATTTCCACTCGATCGGACGCTGAAACCACAGCTAGTCTCTCTCGACCTACCACTAAAGTGCATTAAGTAATTATAGACGAGCGTAATGCTAAATTCCTTAAACCTATAGGACACCATGAGCTGCTCTGTCTCATCTAACATAAGGGTACCTATGGTCGCATTCACGCCTCCAGCTCATAACCTCAATACATGTAGGCGTGTCCTGTCACACATTACACCAAATAACCGCCAGCTCCAACCTTATAAATATTTCAAGGACGTGACCTTCACGTCTCAACCACTAACACTGTTCAATTCTATTACACTGCCTTTCTTTGCTACACAAGGTTAGTTCATTCTTACAACTTATCTGCATATTTTTCATAACACTAAGCAATCTCTTTTACTATTAATTAGTTATCTCTACAGTATACACTAGGTTTCACTGCCATTTCATATCCTGCTTCTACACGAATTTGTATATCTTTTTTAAATATTATTGTGGGACCATTTCCAATAAAACAACACTTCGTACTTACAATATTACCAGGGTTCTATACATACTTGTTACTCAAATACATTAGTTTTTTAATTACATCATACTTCTCTGTTGTTTATGTCACTGTTAGGTTTGTCACATTAGGTTTTCTTTCACTAATCGGTGGATAGAATGGTTACAGAAGTCATGGGTTGATAGCCATGACGGAAAATTTTTGTATTGCAAGAAGGAGTCGAAACTTTGGTGGATAGAAAAGATGAAGATAGAGTGAGACCCGAAAAGGAAAGAAGATCTCACACAGCTGGGACTGCACAGCTGCCACACAGTGTAGAGGTTACAGAACAAACTCCTCCCTACAGAATTCATTCACAACCTACGAACTTCTTTAGGTCGTTCACGTTCCTGAGACCTAATAGCTTTTTACTCTTAGGGTTCTCTAGTCTATATGCATTGGCATGTGGTTTTCCTATGAAAAACACTTGGCTGGGTTTCACCTTTAATTGACATTCATAACCTTTGACCACGCCAGGTCGATTTGAAAATACCTTATGATGCCTTTTTAAAACCTGTCTTAGTTCTTCCTTCTGGTTAGCTGAAATTTTATCGATTTCCTGCAATTTAGCTTCTATTTTGTCCAAAATAATAACTTCTTCTTCTTCTGTGTTTAGCTTACTTTTACTAAGATTAACACCTTCGCCCCAATATCTCCTATTTTTCAGAACTCGTATAGGCAACTCCCAAGTTTCATCATTAGTTACTACATGTTTGTCAATAAAAGGTACCGTAATTACTCTGAATATTGGCAAGACCAATTTTAACTGGCTTCTTTCAAAGTCAACAACACTCTGATATTTTGACAAGAAATCTATGCCAATGAAAACCTCAATACTGAGATTATATACAATTAAGCATGGATGATCAATTAAATTATCATTAATGTAAAAGGGCAGTAAAGCTTCTTGCTTTACCGTTTTTGCCACCTTGCCAGTAGCACCAGTTATTCTTAGTCCTGATACCCTCATTACTGTAAGCTTGTCTTTACCAGATAATGCATCAAAGAAGGACTGAGATATCGCACTCACCTCACTTCCACTGTCTAAGAGACAACGTACATTGATACCCAACATATTCACTATTATTATAGGGTGGCTTCTTCTAGTTTGTACAGGTGGTTCCTCAAACTCATCCAATAGTTCGTTTTGGATTTGTCTCCAACTAATGTGATCGACATCTGTCTTCACTACATTTAGGTCAAAGTGTGTAGGGGTTTCCTGAATTACATTTTCAGCTGCCTTTTCCAGTCAGTCTATTAATTTTAAATCGAAACACCGCACGACTTCATTACATTTAGTTTGCTGAACATGACCCAAATTACTGTAGTCTGAGCGATTCTGCGCCTCCAGACCCGGCACAACACTAGTTACAGCTAAACCACTTTCACTATTATCGTCGGGTTCCTTCTCAAGTGACAACTGGTCACAGCTACTGGGTTCATCGAACCTCAACAGGCTATCCTCTACATTCTCACTTACGTCCTGTCCTAAATCTATTAGTACAGTATCAACATCCTGCACAGGCACTTTAGATAAGAGCACATAATCCTCATCGTAAATATAAGCATGAATTTCTTCTGCTTCTTCACCTGTCAATTCAGTATTTTGTAGCTCTTCCCTACCGTTACACTGCTGCGCCTTTTCTTTCTATTCCCACTTAGAAAGCGTCTCTAACACGATATCTATCAAATACTGTGAGTGATCTAACGTTTCTGCTGTATCCTTAGATGCTACCGACCCATCATCCACATGTTCAGTCTGAGCATTCTGATCTCTCTTACCAATTACTGTAATTACTGGCTTAGGAAAAGTAACCGCCTGGTGAGCGCCAGTGTCCTTATAGACGGGAACTAGTTTTCCTGCCTCGGCCTACTACTGTTTCCATTATTTCCATTATAGTTAACTGGCACAGTATTGCTTTCCGCACTGTTTTTACCTGCATAATTTTGTTCGGAACAAAATTACTATCATTTCGATGCCATTGTTGGTTCTGATAATTATTTTTCCAATTCCTACCTCTCTTCGGATGGCGAACACCTACTGATGTTTACATAGCCATTCTGCTCGTTCTGAAAATTACTACTAGTGTTATTACCATTTCTGTTATTAAGTGCTTGCTCCTCATTGGCAGCCACACGCTCTACTCGTTCGAAATATTCAATGAAACGATCCAGATTGCCTCTAGGGGCAGATATAATTCTAGTTGGCCAATACCATTGCACTTTGGCTTCAAGACCTAGTATTATCGTTTCAGGTTTTAGCTTTTCGGTCAAATGTGACTAACGTGAGATCCATGACCTGGCAAACTCTTTAATTGATTCCTTGCCTACATTGAAGCGTTTTCAACTCCAAAATTCTCTCAACACTTCGTTTTGCTTATTGCTAGACCAATACTCATTAATGAAAGCTGTTTTAAATTCCGCTAATGTTTTACACTTCAACATAACATCAGCTGACCAACGCATGGCGTCACCTGCTAAATGGCTTCTAATAAATGAGATTTTCTCTCGTTCAGACCAAGTTGGTGGAATCACATCTTCAAAATCGAACCGCAAGAACTGCCGACACCCGATAAAAGCGGCGTTTGCAGCTACAACTTGTTGCATACTACCATTACCAGAAGTAACTGAGGCTACTTTACTCTCAATGTTAGCAATGTTAGTGTGGTGTCACCGCCAGACACCACACTTGTTAGGTGGTAACTTAAATCGGCCGCGGTCCATGTAGTACATGTCGGACCCGCGTGTCGCCACTGTGATCGCAGACCTAGCGCCACCACCAAGGCAGGTCTCGTGATACGAGAGAGGACTCGACCCCAGTTGTACGAGAGCCTAGATACCGACCAGTTGTATGCGAACCTAGCTATCGCCCAGTTGTACGAAGCCTTTCTCTCTCATTAGCCGAGAGACATAATAGCCATCAGAAGTTAATGGCTACGAACTAGCAAGGAGCCATTGGTATCAGTGCCTATAGCTTACTAGTATTCAAGAGCGATGTATTCCAAGGATAATTAAAAAGTTAAGTACAAAGCATCTACATACTTTTCTTCTTATTCATTAATAAGTTCTCATGTTCCAGACTTCACGCCCGTATGCTGTATGCCGTGCACTACCGGCTACCGCGTAGTCAAGCTTTCGTTTTCAGCTAAACTTCACTGTGTCGGTCCAGCTACCGACGATACTACAGTTAGTGCTAATATTTTCTACTCTCATTTCAACATTATCTACTCTTTACACAATATGAGTAGTATCAGTTTTCATTGCATCTACTTCTGCTTGACATATGTTTACTTTTATATTAACATCTTTAAACCTATCTCAGTAGATGCTACCGACCCATCATCCACAAGTTCAGTCTGAGCATTCTGATCTCTCTTACCAATTACTGTAATTACTGGCTTAGGAAAAGTAACCGCCTGGTGAGCGCCAGTGTCCTTATAGACGGGAACTAGTTTTTCTGTTAACTTGTGCTCCAGCTTCGCATCTTCCATTTCGAAGTCTTTGCGAACCTTAGCAACTTCGGATTTTACTGTTTTATACATTTCAGAAAATTGTTGAGCAACCTTTTTCTTAATATCCTCATGGTTGTAATCAATTCTATAATTTAAACTGTCCAGATCCTCTTTCAACTTATTGCACCCAGTCTTGAAGGAAGTTTCTAATTCAGCTTTATTGGATTCTAATATATTGTCCATTGCCTCAAACTGTTTATTAAAATTGGTTTGGCTGGCCACAATCATGTTATTTACCTCAATTATATCAGATTTTAACTCAGCTGTCATTCTGGCATTACTGGCTGACATTTTTGCAGTACTGCTTTTGACCTCAGTTATTTCAGACTTTAATTCAGCATTACTGGTAGCTATTGCTTGTAATATAACATTTAAATCAATATCCCCAGTATCTTTGGGTTGCTCACTAGCTGGCTTTTTATCACACTCAAGTGACGAAAAACTAGCTCCATCACCAGAATCATCAAAACTAAATGAAACTTCTGATAGATCAGTCATATCTAACTTCTCCTTTTTAAACAATACCATCTCTGATGACTGTTTCATTTTTAATTCATCAGAGAAACTATCATCCAATAACTGAACAATTTCTGATTTCTGCTTTACTACAGGGGTCTCTATCATTGAATCATTGCCCCTTTTCACTCTACTGTCACGAGACAATACTTCATATTTCACTTTAACATTAATATTTTCATGCATATTTACACTTGAACCGTTGTCTGGATTTACAGTTCCCTCAACAGACATAGGTTCTGATTTAAGTTTAACCTCAATTTCTTCTGGCGGTGACATCGCTGACAGTCTTTTAGTGCAGGTTAGTAGAATTTTTAACAGCTTTTCACTCAACTAAGTTCCTTCTGCACGACGTATGGCGTTGCTGGCGCGGCGTACCAGGATTACTGATGTGACGCGGCGCATTGAACTGCAGATGGCACCTCGACAACTGCTGTGTTTTTGCGTGGCCCGCAACTGCAGGCGCGGCTCTGGTTGCTCCAGCAGACAACTGCAGTAAGGCGAAACTGGCTTCTCGCGATGCCGGTAGCACCCCTAGACTCAGTGCCAGCTCTGTCAATCCAGGTGCGTTGTTAATCCAATTGCGTCGTCCACATGCAGACGTAACACTATCACTGTTCTATTACTCAGTTGCATGTTGCATTTCACTCCTGAATCCGAATGTTTAAAAATCACTTTCACTTTTACTCAGTTTCTTTCCCGGCCGATGCACCATACGTGGGGCGGCGGGTGGAATAATTGATGTTATATAAAAATGTTCCTATTATTTATTACTGTTATTTGCCGTTCTCAACACTGACTCTCTAACTACAATATTGGCAACCAGAAAGTGATTAGCAAAACGTGAAACCTGTAATTAGAATTCCTAGTGCCCACTTCATCTGAGAAACACTTTTATAGTTACAGCTTATAGCTCTGAGGAATTAGGAGATTGTCTGGGATTCATAATCAAAAACGATTCTCTCTAAAATGTTCACTATATTCTGAAGGTCACAGACCAAAAAGAATCCACACAATCCAACTACCAGAGCAGTTCAGAGTCTAATGTGCTGATGCAACTATAACTGTTCAAACTAAATGTTTAAGTGAATGCTCGCCACAATTTGATGATAATGTTCATCAAACGCCACGCCAAATAATAGTAGAATGTCTGTCCTGCGGCGGCACGTGAAAATACGACATACACAAACTGAAGATAGATCATTAATGTCATCCCAGAATTAACACTTCACTCGAAAACGATTTCATGGTTACGTGTATCCCTAGTAACTTATTACAGCATCCGAGGCTGTTTATAGCAATGATACCGATGCGACGCGACTCCCGGCACAGGTGGTGCGCTAAACAGCGTCTGGAGAGAACTGAGGCCTCTTTTCTCTCGCGCAGCGTTCTTATATACATAGCCGCGGTGCGGACGGCTAAGGGAACGCCTGATCAATTCCGCTCTCCCGACTGGCCATTGAGCTAGTAATGCACCACATTAAGTTATCAAATAAATCATTGCTTCCTTTGCTGATGGCCAATGAAGCTCTCAATTTAAATGTGCAATCAGCACACAGGTAAGTAATCATAATAAAAGTCTGACGTGGCTAAGTCAAATATTTTGGGCGCGAGAATTAATTTAATTACACCACACGCAGTAGACGAACTCTGAACTTGCCCTTTGTAGATACACTATCGCTATTGTTTTATAGTTAATCAGTTGAAACTTCTCATATCTTTATGATTATAGCGGATCTTCCTTCTACGTAAATTTAAACATCCTAGCCTTATTTATTCGCCTACTTAATCTATGTTGCTTCCTTAGTTTCTAAGACAAAAGCCAGAAAATCATGAATATCAACTAAAATTTTAATTTGTTAGATGCAAAGTATTGTTTCCACTAAATTATTGTGAAAAAGGAATCTAAATATAAATTTTTAAGTTTCTAGTTCTATTTTGTTGCGCCAATGATTTTTACAGAAAAACAACCAAATTTCGAAAATAGTTAAAGTTATTGAACTGATATCCATCACATATTGATTTAGTATTACTCCTGACATGCTAGAAACGTTTCAGGTTATTTACTAGATTTTTAAAGTATTGTGCAACACTTATGACATCAGAGCTAGTTACAGCGGACTAGGCTGACACACAATGGAAAGACTGATGTGAATTTTATACGGCGTGAGTACGCTGCTTCCCTACGCCAGGGCCCACAATGATGAGGACACCACTTCGATTTCTGCAAAATGGCTTGGCACAGAATGGCTGCCTCAGTGACCCATTCAACACAATGCTGTGTGTCGGCCTAGTATGGTCAAGGAGTTGTGATGACGTCAGTCAACTCAGCAGTCTTCGCCCCTGCTGCGTCAGTAAGGCGATCCGCAGTGCACGTCCTTGCCGGGGTGGCTACGAATGCGGCGACTACGAGTGCCTGCGATCCGGCTTCCATATCTGTGGCCCTCGCCTCGGGATGCCTCTGGCGGTTGTTGGGAGCCTACAAGACTGCCCACAGTAGCGAGCCGTGGCATGGCCCACCGCTGGCTGGCTGTGGACCACACGTTGGCCTCAGAGGTTCGAACCAGCGACCAGCCATGGGCTGGAACAGTGGCGCTCCATCTGCTGCTGTGTGTAGCTGGTGGTGTGACACATCCCGCCATCCAGGGGAGCTGTCACTCTTGAATGCCCTGTTAGTGAACCGGAGCCCATTTATACACAGCTGTGTGCCTCTGTTTTGCTAACACACCACTCTGAGTGATGTACTCATAATACCTGGGTTGGGCAAGTGGTCCCCTTCTGCCTGTAACTTGCAGCATGTTAAGCACTGCATTTACTCTTTTCAGCGGTTCTACGGCCCTGTGGCCTCCATTCTCCTTCGCAACCGCTGGCAGCCTAACTTACTGTCAACAGTCCCACACCTGGCTGTAATGTGTGCACTCAGAAATATTGCACTGAAGCTAACCTTTTCACATCTTAAACGGTGGTGCCCACAGTTTAAGATGTGAAAAGGTTAACTTCAGTGCAATATTTCTGAGTGCACACATTACAGTGGTACACCCCAAATCTTGGGTTGGTTAAGAAAGATACTGCAATAAAAATTAGAGAAAAATTTACTGTATTTGGGATTGCGGACAGCTGAACAACGTTGACCGTTAAGGAATTGTGAAAAATCAAGAAAAATTTGGTAGCCATCAGCAAACAAGTAGTGAACGGTGTGTCCACAAATCCACTTCATGGAGCTCGTCTTAGTTTCTGGGAAGTACCACAAGTCCGGAAAGAGGAACAGGCGAGGAGATATCTGATGGGAAGTTGTACATGTAACTAAGGCCAGCATCGATCACAGCAAGAACCAGACATCTACCGCTGATTTGCACCCAGGCGATACTCATATGTGCCCAGAACATCACAGGCGACGCAGAGTGGAGTGTCTGCAAGGTGAAGCCTGTGAAGGTGCGAGCAGCATACTTGCTTCCCACTGACTGCAAGGCACCATGCAGACTGGACGTCAGTGGCAAGGTAAGGACCGCACACCTGTCACCAGATGGCACGCCACACGACGTGGATACACTTCAGCCACATTCAATGACCAGTTCTGTTCAAAAAAGCCATAGACTACCTTCATGGACATCAAGCTTGTTGGTGGTATCACAGTACGGTCATAGCTCAGTTCAAGAAAAAATGGCGGAAGTAGAAGAGGGGCGGCGAGACATCCGAAAGCTGAACAGGGGCAGAGACAGACTGATGATGCAAAGGCTTCCAGCAACATGCCCGTGAGGCTTACAGGACAATGGCTCCACAACACTATCTAAGAGCTTAGAGGGGAAATTGCTATCGCTCTCTCGGGAAAATGACACATTCCTCACATTCCTAAACCACCTCTGCGCCACAGGAGGATAAGGGACTCGTCTCGAATCTTGAATAGCAAACAGTGGCAAACATGCGAATCCAATGCATGCGATGGGCCGTGGATACCAGAATGGGGAGTATCTGTGACACGTGGAGCATACGTCACGCCAAATTTACATTTACATACTGTGTCCATAGCAGAACAGTGAGGACTCATTAACAATGATCAAGGAATTCAGCTCTTAACTGGTCAGTTGAAGGCAATCATGCGTCACAGATCACTCCTAAAATCGAGTCCTAAATGTTGGATAGTGGCAGTTACAAGCAATGGAGCAGCGCAGTCCTCAGAAAGCCCTCTATTTCGGAAGTTAAGAAAGTTACCAGAAGTTTCGCCACAGGCGGTAACCCTTGCCAACACATAGACCATGGTGCTCCTACTCTTGCAATAAATTGTGCTGTCTTTCAAACTTCAAGGTGGGCATTGAGGGACTTCCCAAAAGTCACCTGCCAGTGATAATCAAAGCTAACCTAAGTCTCGCGATTGCAGACAGCCCACCACTTTCACATTGGAACAAAACAAAGAGGGCAGACTGGAGAAACTATATGTGGAAGAAAACATTAATAGGCTCCACCACCGCTTGGTGAGCTACAAAATATATATTGGGCTACTAATGGGAGCAGCAACAAAATCCGTTGAGCCGTGCTGCGGCTCACGTTGGTGCTGTTTGTAGGTTTCTGCCCTCTGTTGGAGACCAGAAGGTATCATTTAGTTGACATGGTTGCAGTTGTTTGTCTTCTTCTCGTGTTGACTGGCTCCACTCTGTTTCTCAAGCGTTGCCTGTCCGATAGAGGCAGCAGCGACGGTTATCGATATGCAGTAACTATTGCCCTATCTTTGGGGTGACGTCATTGTTTTTTTGGGTTCTGTGAGTGTGCGAGTTCATTTGGGGACTGAGGAGTAGCCAGGTCCGCGCTGTGCGCAAACACGCCGGGACCGCTGGCGGCGTGCAAGGACTGCCGGATGGAAGGGATGTGGTCACGAGGTTGCACGACCTCGTCGTACACCGGATCCGGCAAGCTTTAAGGTGAGTGCATATTTATGCAAGTACAGAAACCTCCACCATTGTGATACCTCGCGATTCTTCAGTGACTTGGGTTCGTGTTGCTGCTCGTAGTGTTTCCGAGGCGAAGAGCAGCGAGTGGAATGCTTGGGGAAGGCGGATTAGCTTTCCTCGACTTTTTATTACTATTTACTGCGTTCACTTGTTACCAACAATTTGTTAAGTTCAACCAGCGGTAATTTTCCTTGCCTGGTGGCCGCTAACGCCCCAATTACTGCCCTGTGGGTTAGTGTACGTAACAGCAATGTAAATTTCCTCGCCTTGCCGCTGCTGTCCGGTAAGGCGTGTAGTTTTGACAGCTTTTTTGATTGTAGGCCGATTGGTGATTCTTCTACTCGGGTGGCAGTTATTCCTTTCTCGTTACGGGCGCTCTAAACGCAGTATTCTGGACGTAGTGCAGACCGCCGGTTCCGGCTTTGGCGTATTGTTCCATAGTAGTTTTTCGTTTATCGGACGTCAGGTAGCTTCAGCAAGATTATCCTTAGTCATTCGTTAGACTGCCACTAGTCGGAGCTACCATCTTGTGAAGTGAATGCAACTCATGGCTGCCTATCTCATCGCTCGCGAAAGTGTTTGTTGCCAGACTTTCTCAGAGGTCGATTCCTGGAGCACCGTCTGTAGCCCCTTGGTTGTTGTAAGACATGTGTGTTCTAAAAGGAGGTCTGATGGTCAGTAGTTCAGTGTAACGCTCCTTCAGTCCATGCCTTCTGCTGTGTTTGTGGTGACGTACCTTTAATATTTCAATACCTGTAAGTTGTAAATTGCAGCGAGTTCTAAAACAATTCTTAATTTATTGCCATTCTTGGCGTATAAGGCCTTCAGCAGTGATTGTGGTCATCTGCCTGAAAATTCTAATTTGGTATTTGTATTTATGCAGCAAGGTTTTAAACCTTATTTACTGCCATTCCTGACGTCTGATGCCTTCTGCTGTGTTTATGGCGACTTGCCTTTAATATTTCAATACCTGTAATTTGTAAGTTGCAGCGAGTTTTAAACATTTCTTATTTTATTGCCATTCCTAGAGTGTAAGGCCTTCTGCCAAGATAACAGTGGCTTGCTCTTAAAACATTATCTGCTGTATCTGTATTTAATGGTGATTTGCTAAGTTGTAACTCACTGTAAACACTATTATTTACAATGTTGTTTATTCCTTCATTAATAACGTGTGGTAGTTTTATTTATTGTTGAGTCTGGAATTACTGGTTTAAAATAAATTGTGTGTAACTGTAAAAGGCAACCAATTGTAACTGATTACGGCCCCGCCCACAATCGTAACCGAATCCTGCCTTCGCTTGACTACCGGTTTCATCCGTACCTCGCGGAGAAGGGTGTGAGTACGTCCCATGACGATCAGAAGAATGTGAGAAATTATCGTATGAATTTAAAAGGAGTGAAGGCAATGAAGTTGCAGAGCGTATTCTCGAGTACGTAGGTTCAGAACGAAGAAACAAGTGGCAGGAGGCAGTATCCCATCTTAATTTTACGTGTTAATGTCGTAAGAGAGGGAATTTACTACGAAAACTAGGGAAAACAAACAAGTTGAAAGTCGGAGCTGCCAGCGTTTCTTCAAGGCTGATTGCTTCCACACAACATAAAATTTACGAGATTACAAAAGAAGAAAATGAATAAAAGTCTGAAGTGCTATTTTGGAAACTGCACATGCAATTGATACTGGTAAAAGTGACGCTGCTTTGGCACTTGTGCAAAACTATAAAGCCCGTCGTGTTGATGTACTGCAGGAATTTTTTAAAAAAATTGAGAGCAAATGCCTAAATCTGGTTGGCAAGATCCTTCACCGAAATAGTTGACTCTGCAAAACTACGAAGGATGTGGAATGAGGCGAAGAATTTTAGACGTATCTCTCTACTGTGTTCTATTTACAAACCGTCTCAGTCGGTATTAGCCTCGAGATTAACGCCGCTTATCTAGAAGGTGCTGTTGGTGAAACAAGCTGGTTTTGAGGAAAAATACGAACTGCTTCATTTTTGCGGCCCAGTTTCATTAATAATCAGAATATATTTATCATTGTGAGGCTGCCAACAGGGAAATTCGGTATGGAAAAGGTCATAAACTCAGCAACACGGTGACTGGCAGTAGCGTGCCCTGTCTGATTTGCATGTTTCTCCTTATCAAATCGGTAAAGGTTTTTAATGGAATTATGGATATCCGGGGTGCGTGCGAATTAAGGATGGTGGTTATCGCTGAAACAACCGGTCTTCGATTGTACCGGTTGTTTTCTTTTGTAGTTTAGCCTGGCTGTTAAAGCCACTCTAAATAACCGGTTTCTGAAATAACCTATTTTCGGTATTTTATTGCTATTATTTCTGGTAATAAACGTAGACTTCGAACAATGACTGAAAAATCCTAATAAAGGTGAAGGACTGACAGATACCGATTAACATGGAATTGACACTGTGGCAGAAATCAGTCTCAGAGTCTTCAACAAAGACGGCGAAGATGAAGGGCACGTGCGCGGCGAAGGCGTGAGAAAAACATCTCAAAATGACGACTTTCCTGCATAGTCACTGGTATCAGTTTTTCACTCTGAAGAAATACAAAAATTAAAGCTTCAGTTACTATCACAAGTTTATAGCCCTTCAATAAAATTATTTGTACCTGAGTCAAATTTACATTCTCTTCCAAGGAACATTGTGGATGTTTTTTTCTCAAGTGATGTTGAAAGTGTCTCGTGCCTTTTCCCGTTCCTACTTTTTAAAGCAAATGGACATATCCATGCCCAAGGCAGGATTCAAACCTGCGATCGTAGCGGTCGCGCGGTTACAGACTCAAGCACCTAGCACCGCTCGGCCACACTGGCCGGCTATCTGAAGGTGACTACGAGAAACTACGATGTAGACCAGGTGTGGGCAAGTCTTGTACACTGCAAGTGCAATTGTACAGTATTAAATGCCGGAGGTACGTTATCGCCTCAGCAGTTTCTGAAACATTTATTATGTCAATTGTTGTTGCTAATTAGCAACTGTTAGTAATGTTATAAAAACTGCACTGGTCGCTTCTCAAATTTCACAATAATAACCTAATATTTCAAAGCATGCAAAATTTACAAGTAAGCATAACTCGCTTAAAAAATGTTTATTTAAAAATTAAAAATTTGGCACTGCTTCAACGGTAACATAATATGCCAGCATTTATACCCGGTTATTAACAAAAAATCAAAAAAAAGTCTGTTACTTAGTAGACAAAACAGATACCAAGTAAGACCAGATTTTCAGAACTAAAATACCAGTAACGGTTTTAACCGTTTTGTTTCTCCAATCCCTAGTGCGGAAGTGCAGAGGATTCGATACAGAGCGACAGGAAACACTTCGATCGATGATATTGGTGACCGCTGTACGTGACCACAGCCTGGGAGGCGTAAGATTCAGGGAAGTGATGTCAAGCCCGAACCTACAGGGAGTGATAACCGTTGTACTCCTACAAATACTGCAGGCAACTAAGGTTCAGCCTCGGGTGGTACGATGCCTCGTGCAGGAGTGACTTTTCCATGTTTTTCTAACTTCTGAACTTTAGTATCTGCTGCTTGTAGAAAGTACAGGCCACTGGAAGCAAACTCTAGCCTCGTAACGGTCCTCTCTGAATTTATTGAACCCGGTTGTGAGACTATGGACATTGAAAGGAATTTCCTCCATTTCACTGTTAATTCTTCGTTTATTTTACATATTTAATTATTTCGGCTTTATAGACATTCTCAAGTGCATGTTGAAATCTTAAAATTTGTCTGACCTGTCTGTGACATGCCATCTTCGAAAAACGTATCGCTGGCCTTATAGACCAGTTGTCGCATTACAGGATATGAGTGCTTACCGAAGATACAAAATACGGTTGGCATTGTCCACAGTGAAAAACTGTTAACAAATAGTACGACGTATTTAACATCCAAAATACGCGTGTGACCTCCATTCGTCAATTCCGTTCGTGAACTGACGTTAACGTATGCCAGAACAGCCAATCTGTTGATGTTTGCTTTCAGAAGTTTCACGCCGTAAGCGCGAAGGTCATCTGTCCGATGGAGCATAAAACGTGATTCGTCTGAGAAGGCCATCTGTCGCCACTCAAGTGGACGTCCATTTCCGGTACTCAAGTGCACATTCCAGCCGTTACCACCGATGAACAAGGGTCAACATGGGTGCATGAATCAGGCACCAGCTGCGGAAGCCCATATGCACCAATGCTCGCTGAACATTCACTTGGGAGATGTTACTGGTAGTCACTTGGTTCACCAGGCCATCAGTTGCTCAACAGTTGCACTCCTATTCGCCCTTGCCCATTTCCG
Source organism: Schistocerca piceifrons (assembly GCF_021461385.2). Lineage (NCBI taxonomy): Eukaryota > Metazoa > Arthropoda > Insecta > Orthoptera > Acrididae > Schistocerca > Schistocerca piceifrons. The sequence goes on from NC_060138.1 coordinate 956,695,070, forward strand.
CACCCGTTGTTCAGCTTGCCTGGTGCACCACCATTGCTTCGAAGCCAGTTTTGGATACCGCTATTTTGCCATACACAGTATACTTTAACGACGGCTGCAACCAACCAGAAACTTAACCGTTTCGTAAATTCCACCCTCGGCTGGAAAGCCAATGATTGTGCTCTTTTGGACGTCAAATAAATCTGTCCATTTCTGTATTATGATACCGACTGCTCTGTCTACCGCATGCCCCCCGCTTGATAATACAGCCCACCACCAGTGCTGCCACCAGCCGTCTGGGAGTGGTTATTGCACGCTGACGTCGAAAATAGGCAATGGTCACATTAATGTAACAGGACCATGTATAATGTTATTTTCCAGAACTGTTCTCGTTTAGAGGTTGTATAAGTAACTTCAAGAAATTTCTTACAAAAATTTTGTTGGGAAACGCTCTTTGATCATTTGGGAGGTCATATGGAGATGTGTACTTGTGGAAATAAATTTCTGTTTCTTCGAATAGGTTCATTTTTTCGCTACTGTTTATTAGGTGATGTGGTTGTAATTTGTGTACCATGAGTGTCACTTGACGCTTGGCAACAAACAAGTGAAGGCGAGATATTCTACTGTTTTTCAAACGAGTATCATCGATGTGTTTATAGAATGACATATTAAAATTTCTTTCATTTAGCCTAATACCTTCAGACTTGAATTTCTGGTAAACTTCTGTATCCCTCACTGTTATTATTACAAGCGGTTTTTTAAATTATTTAATGCTTTGGATGATTTGTCCTCGATTTCGTTATTTTTGTAAAATCTGATTCTCTCTGATATTTCCTCCACGGAAAAGCTTTGCTCCTGTATACGAATTTTATCCCAAATTCATAGTATACGATGGCTCGTCTAGTGTGTAACAGAATCTAGATTGCCATTAACTTTTTTCACGTAACAGATATGATGTCTTGCGCGTATAGCACAGGACGTAAGTCGTGACATTTACACGCGAAGTCTGTATATGTTGATTGCACTGATCTCTGTAAACAAGTCCACAGCTAAACCAAATCCGTCGTGTTCGATTACTACTGTGTGTTGACAAACACTGGGGTTGCACAGTACTGTATTCCTCCCTTAAATAGCGGCTTTCTTTCTCGAGAACGCCGTTTCCGCTCTTTGGCGAGCAAAATTCGTCTTGGGCGAGCCCTTGTGAAAGAAACCTTTAAAAACTGCTGCAAACGATAACATCAAAAGATGTAAGTTGCAGAAGTTTTACGGCTGAATGGAACTCTCTAAACTGGAAATATTTTAGCGGCATTTCTTTATGATACAGTGCAGACCTAAAGATATGCATGCAGTCGGCTGCAGTGACGATATTGCCAACACTTTTGGAAACAATCCCATATTTCGAACGATTGTTAATTAAAGTATTACACTACCAATATTAATTAAGTTTTCTTAATCTTTGTTCGACATATCATCACCCGGAATATTATAGTGTGCTGCGTTCGGCCCACACCTATATACAAAATAAAAATTGCAATGAAAATTTATAATTTGTAGATCAGTTTTCATTAACTTAGTTTTTTATCAAATGGTTCAAATGGCTCTGAGCACTATGGGACTTAACATCTGTGGTCATCAGTCCCCTAGAACGTAGAACTACTTAAACCTAACTAACCTAAGGACATCACAAACATCCATGCCCGAGGCAGGATTCGAACCTGCGACCGTAGCGGTCACGCGGTTCCAGACTGAAGCGCCTAGAACCGCACGGCCACACCAGCCGGCAGTTTTTTTATCATATTTCATTTAAAATTCTGAAGTCGACCCTGTTTTTCCCTATTACATAAAACTTCTAGGCGGTGTGATATTTATCGCTGCATTTATCCTACATCGTTTACCTAAAATTCATTTTATCTGAACAGTTTCCCGCACTTCTTTTTCGAGGAAAACTTTTGGTGCATTGCATCTGGGACTCAAATTCTCCAGTTCACAGTTATTTTAATTATAGCTACTAGAATTTTAATGAACGGTTTACTACTACAAATTTCAGCATTTCATTTCGTAAAACCGACGTAAATAATAATTATGTGAGGACAATAAATTCGGTTACTATAATAAAAATGGTGTGATGATATGGAAAAGTAAAAAATTCATATTATAATAACTGACACTTATACTTGTTTGATTGACGACATGGGGTATGACAAATACCAACCTACAAGGTTACGGAAGTCCACGTATGTCACTCTTAATCAAGATATTACATCGCTGGTCTTGATACGTACTCGTACTACTGTATGAACATCCAACACTGCGCACATCGGTCATCATGTCCACTGTGTGAAAGGATTTGCGTCATGTTCACGTTTTCAGGTAACTCCACAAATAAATCTTTTAGCACTACTTATTCAGACTGTAATAAACATGTACTTCCATACTACGGTAATTCCCACTCAATACAGAATCAACCTCTGGTTTACACATCGTTAAACACTGAATTATCTGTTTCCTTGCTCGGACCACAATAGGAATTAACATTAGTTACCTCTTAATGTTAATGCAGCCTATGTTAGTGGGACTAACAGTGTAACGAAGAAATCCAGAAAAAGTAAAACAATTTGAAAAGATTTGGTTCCATTCCACATTCAGTACACATACCATTTCAAGAACCAGTATAAAATAATAATGTAGTAAATTCGCTTTGCCCTCTATTGAATAACGTTTACAATTGATGACGTAAATATTGCATGAAATATTGTCTATGGCATGCCAATAGAACACTTCTTAAAAACATGATTTGTAATTAACCTCTTCTTACATTACCAACAGCGCAAAGAAAACTCGAGAAAGGGAGACGCCGCTCGGTTTAGGCATCTGATAAAAGACGACCCCTCCGTTATGGACGGCTCACATTATGAATGGCCGTAGTGCCCGCAGGGTCAAGCTGCTACAAGTAAGATAAGTGCTGAGTCACTTTGCAACCATTTATCGTATACAACTACCACATAGCATCCGTGGAGTACTTTCCTCTTGGTTGCGTATTGCAGTTGCCGATGAATGTCATCAATAAATGTCAATAAGAATACCGGTACATGAAATTCCACTACCCCACGAGTGTGCGTAAGAACACAAGAAGGAAAATGGTTTACATCCATACGAATAATTATAAATGCATGAATAGCTCTTTCTGTTACGCTTTCACGAATAATGTGCTTAACCGATTTTGATGAAAATTTGTAGGGAGATAGCTTGAACGCTGAAGAAGAACATAGGCTACTTTATATAGTGTGTAGTACAACACATTTATTAATTTCAAGAATACAATGCAAAATATGGAACAATAATTATTCTTTGAAATAGATATTTACTCTTTGACTTTCGAACTTTATCATATTTCCGAAATTGCTTTTATTGTTTGAAATGTTCTACACAATACGATTCAATGTAATGAATACAACGTTTACACGGTCCTCTACGTGTTTAATCCGTGCTTTCCTATTAATATCAGTCACAAATCCTTCATATTTTAGCCTCTGAGCGTCATGCGTCTCTTAAACCTTCTTTGTTGCATACATAGCCTACTTGCGTGAAAGCTCATGATTATGCGGTTAGTGTTGCTCTTTCACGATTATGGGTTTCTGTCTTCAATTCCTGGCAGGCTCGTTTTCTTTCGGCTTCCGTCTGGATGTGTGTGTTATCCTCATAAACAATTTATCATCAGTGAAATGCAAGTCACAGAAGTGGAGTCAAATAAAAAGACGTGCATCAAACTCCGGAAAATCCCATAGCTCCCGAACATGTCAATCGTGGTCTCCCGGCCAATAAGCTATACGTAATATAACGTGAGCGCAGCCTTTCGTAACTGCTGCAACACAATACTTACAGAATCCTCCTCGTGCTTAATCCATGTCAATCCGTACTTTCATACCACTATTATAAATGCCAAACTAACGCTCACTGTTGCGTTTTCACGCTGAACCCATATACATGACATTTGGGGTGAGGTAGAGAATGCTGATCGAGAAGATAAGCTACTTTACAAAGAGTACAGTACAAGATATTTACTGATTTGAAGAATATTACGCAAACTAAGGAAAAAGTTATTTATTCTTTCACTTTTGAGCTTCAACATACCGGGTGATTAAAAAGTCAGTATAAATTTGAAAACTGAATAAATCACGGAATAATGTAGATAGAGAGGTACAAATTGACACACATACTTGGAATGACATGGGGTTTTATTAGAGCCGAAAAAATACAAAAGTTCAAAAAATGTCCGACAGATGGCGCTTCATCTGATCAGAATAGCAGTAATTAGCATAACAAAGTAAGACAAAGCAAAGATGATGTTCTTTAGAGGAAATGCTCAATATGTCCACAATCATTCTTCAACAATAGCTGTAGTCGAGGAATAATGTTATGAACAGCACTGTAAAGCATGTCCAGAGTTACGATGAGGCTTTGGCGTCGGATGTTGTCTTTCAGCATCCCTAGAGATGTCGGTCGATCATGATACACTTGCAACTTCAGGTAACCCCAAAGTCCATAATCGAACGGACTGAGGTCTGGGGACCTGGGAGGCCAAAAATGACGAAAGTGGCGGCTGAGCACACGATCATCACCAAATGACTCGCCCAAGAAATCTTTCACGAGTCTAGCAATATGGGGTGGTTCTAATAAAACCCCATGTCATTCCAAGCATGTGTGTCAATTTTTACCTCTCTATCTACATTATTCCGTGGTTTATTACGTTTTGAAATTTATACTGACTTTTTGATCACCCGGTATTTGTGAAAATGCTTTCACCGGTTGATGTTCTACGTAATGTGATTCAACGTAATCAATAAAATGCTTATTCGATTCTCATCGTTTTTAAATACATACTTACAGGCTAATACCAATATTATTAATTGTGGAGGTAACTCACTCAGTTACGTTTTCACAATTCTACCGCTGAACCAATTCCAATGAAATTTGGTATAGAGGTAGCTTGAAGCCTGAGGAAGAGCGTAGGCTGCTTTGGAAAGTTGTACCTTTCTGGGTATTATTAACATTTTTAAGTATGGTATGCCTCAGTGGGATGCAGACGACGTTGGCGCGTAGGCGACTCTTAGTGTCTATACATTATCCGTGGCAGTGCTAATCCAATCTTATTGTGCGCGTGGCTTATGATTTTGAGTTTCTACATCATCTGGCACAGCTGGAGAGTTTTGGTGGAGCTACATCAATAAAATCGGATGGTAAGCCCGAGAAGCGTATTTAAAACGATTTCTATAAGCCATTCAAACTTAAGTCTGATTTAGTACTTGGTTCTAAGTGAGCTCACTCTCCGCAAGTTACTCCAATCCAACTAAACTCAAAGCAGTCTCATGTCCCCAAAACGTGGATGCAGAACGTCACGCTGCCTTTAGAGTTACCAAGACATTGAAACAATCATAAGACCGTCGCATATTTGACGCTGAGCGTTACGCGTCTCTTACAGCTTCCAAGACGCTTAAGGACTCACAACGACGGCGTGATTTAAGGGTTTTACTATAAACAAAGTGTACCTTTATGTATGAACACCAACAAAAGCAAAACGAGGATAAAGAATGTAGTCGGATGAAGTCGGGTGATGCTGAGGGAATTAGATTAGGAAATGAAACACTTAAAGTAGTAAAGGAGTTTTGCTATTTGGAGAGCAAAACATCTGATGATGGTCGAAGTAGAGAAGATATAAAATGTAGACTGGCAATGGCAAGGAGAGCGTTTCTGAAGAACAGAAATTTGTTAACATCGAGTATAGATATAAGTGTCAGGAAGTCGTATCTGAAAGTATTTGTATGGAGTGTAGCCATCTAAGGAAGTGAAACGTGGACGATAAATAGTTTAGACAAGAATAGAATCGAAGCTTTCGAAATGTGGTGCTGCAGAAGAATGCTGAAGATTAGATGGGTAGATCACATAAGTAATGAGGAAGTGTTGAATAGGATTGGGGAGAAGAGCAGTTTGTGGCACAACTTGGCGAGAAGAAGAGACCGGTTGGTAGGACATGTTCTGAGGCATCAAGGGATCACAAATTTAGCATTGGAGGGCAGCGTGGAGGGTAAAAATCGTAGAGGGAGATCAAGAGATAAATACACTAAGCAGATTCAGAAGGATGTAGTTTGCAGTAGGTACTGGGAGATGAAGAATCTTGCACAGAATAGGGTAGCATGGAGACCTGCATCGAACCAGTCTCAGGACTGAAGACCACAACAACAACAACAACCTTTATATATGGGACGTGGGAGGCTTCTGGCGAGACTGTGTTTGGTTAACTATGTTAATCAAATATTAATCGTCTTTCGGGGAAGAATCAAAAATGTATTCTCCATAATGCATTAAAATGGGAGAAACGGTTGGTATGTGTTACTCTGGTGGCAAAATCTCACATCAAGTACTAGGTGAGGCAAAAGAAACCCTAAAAATTCAACTTCTGCTCATATGTAATGAATCGAGACATTTTGAAATAGAGTACAATTACAAAAAATAATGCGTGCTTTATGATTCGTCACACAGCGAAATAATAGAAACGCGTTCATTACGTACCTACGTACCATCACTGCATAAATTTTTTATGGATATGTCTCTACACTGTACATACAGACATCACTCAGCATAACAAAACTATTGATATGCGAGCGAAGCAGCGGGTATCTGCTAGTTATCAATATTTGAGGTATGTAGTACACGACCAGAAACTAAGAGCTGCATTATATTATCCTTCTGTTTCACCTAGGCACTTCGATCTTCATCTTTGATTTCTTCGCCATTTTTGTGCCCACTGCCATATAGCAGCACTACACTGGAACAGTATTAAAATTCACAGCCAATCATCCCGAACAGTGATTCAGGACTGTAGTGAAAGCGACATTATTTTATCACAAAGTGGTCAAATAATAACCTAAACTAAAATCTGAGGTCTAGAGAAAGCTGGTACATTTCTTTGGCAGTTAACGTCAGGAGCGTAAAGGGTTTTTAGTGCTAGTGCCTTTACTATTTTAATACTCATTGTTACTAACAATGAAACGCGAAACCATTTCACTTCGCCAAATTTTGCTCTTTCATTCTCTTCCTGTACAAGAAAAGTTCTATGCGAACTATTCGTGATCTCAGTTTCTGATAACGCGTAAGTCCTTCTTCAAGAATCACAGATTTGAAACTGTGCATCGCAGTGACTATGCTTTCTCAAAAAATGTAGAGATAATACTACGCACGTAGTTAAAATAATCTACAGAACGCCGTTACAAAACACTACGCGAACAGATGTTGTGTAATTCCTTCTCACTCATTCCGTGGATAATTATGCAATATTTCACAGATTTATGTTTCGAAAGTCTACTAATAGCTTGCTAAAAGACAGATACTGCACATCTTTGCAGATGGTACTGAAGTTGATGACTTTTTCACAGAGAAAACTATTGGCTTTCAGGTCTCTATATTTTGGCGTTTATGTCTCTTGGGATATAGAAATTTTATTGCGTTGTTTCATTTTCGTGCCTTGTTCTTTCTGGTCAAATATTTCATCGAGGCGAAGGCAAAACTCCCTGTAAATAACATAATGGGCTCTTCTCCGAGTTTTATTAGCCAAACAGAGAGAGACAAATGCACAAATAAGGTATCAAACTGACTATCGTAATGTCTTGAATCCAAAAAATAATTAATTGTTGTAAAGTAATCACAATAACAAGGAAAAACTCAACTAACGATTTGAGGGGAAATCACGCAATGATTTTTGTTCGATTTTTCAATCCTAAACGAAGTGTGTGAATTGACAAATGTATTAAGTTAACCAGCACGAAGTCTAGTTCTTCAAATAAAAAAAAATAAATATCTCTTAAAATCCACCGGGATAGTTAATAAAATCTTATTTATTGATCTGATATAAAAGGGAAATGTTTTACTAACAGCTGCTAGTAGCTATGTAAATGAAGTGCTAAAAAAGTCATGTGTGGAAGGCCTAGATATTTTGCGCATAAGAAGTTACATTGGCGTGATTTTTAACGTTCAAAATGGTTTCCTTCGCATCAAGTACTAACATACAGAGAGCAGACGGCGCTAGGGAAGTATGTAAATTGTCAGTAACGTCACGCTTTCTGAAAAAAACATGAAACTAAAAAAGTGAATCGTCCTTATTTGGTGTACATGATTTCGAGCATCATTCAAGAGCACGTCAAGTGGTCTCCTTATCAGTTTATTCATTATTTTTAGACAAATCGTTTCACAAAATATTTCACCGACAGTTTTTCAAGTGTTTTTGGTTAGTCAATTAGTCAACTATTTTATAAATTGCTTCTACATTCCTTGCTTCAATATCTTCAGCTGAAGTACTTTGCTCTCCAGAACGATTTCATTTTTTTATATGCCAAATGACTGTTTTCAATCAACAGGCTATACTACTTCCACCATTTTTGTCCTGATTATGTAGCCATTTACTGTGAGCTCTTGGTTTTCTTATCACAGCCTGTTTTAAATCAAGTGTGATACTTGTCTTCCTTATGTTATCAACAATGCTACCATACCACAAATGGTGTTTATTAATCATTATGCACGTAAACGAACAGTGTATATTACTAGTTAATTATCAAATGGTGTATTTATTTTCTTCTGTGCGTTCACTACAGCAAAGCAAATTTGAAGAGTGAAGTCAGTCCCCCCAAGCTGCTGTTTTAAAACAGTGTTTTATTAAGCACTGCTTCCTAGTTTTGATATTTTTCTTCTTCTCGGTGCATAAAACATAAAAATTATTAATACTCATAAGTTATGTAATAGAACAGTTGCATGACATACATGGTTAACCACAGCATGGTCGTCAATGCATACGTGCATGCTGTGCATAAATATGTGAAAGGAAAGTGGATAAAACTAACAAATTATGGTTTTATTTATGTAGACTGAAGCTGCGAGTGAAAAATTCTACCAATACCGAGAATCGAACCCGGGTTCCCTGCTTACTAGGCAGGTACGTTAGCCACTAAGCCACCTTGGCACAGCGGTTCTCACAACTGCACATATTACCGCGGCACGCCTCCCTCCCCGATCCAAATTCTCACTGCCGCCCCCATCTACTTTCAAATTCCCCCTTACACACGAACAGCATTGCCAAAGCTCTCCATGTTCTACAATATCACCTCAACATCAATGGGGCATCCTGCCTGAAACCCAGGTGCAGACTCTTACAGAAATTAAATTACACAGTTTCAGAGACTTTGCTGGTCTCACATAGATATGATTTTATGGACATTGAGTGAATCGGCGAGTGAAAATTTGTATCAAGGCCAGGAATCTAATGCAGGTCTACCGCTTACTAGGCAGCCCGGTACAAATTTTCACTCGACACTTCAGTATATACTTATCATATTTGTATGAGGCCAGTAAAGTCTCTTAAATCGTGTCATTTCATTTGAATAGATTTGTAGTAACGGCGATGGACACGTATGAACGTAAAATTGACACAACGCTTACCTTTCAGAAATAATAAATCCTTCGTCAGGAAAGAGAGAGAGGTAGCCTGAGGAAGGTTAAGAAGGAAGGCCATGATAGTCAGACTACAGGATAACCCATCTTTTGTACGTGTGAAGGTAGTCCTGTTTTAAGGAGGGAACAGTGGAAGGACGATCTGCAGCCAGATATTGGGGCTTTTAATGTATACTCATTGGGACGAACATCAAAGCTTAATCTGGACTGGAGGAGATGTACGTGGATTTGTTGCTTGGCTATGGCGAGGGCACGTTCGGGAGAGGAATGTGGATACAGAGGAACAGGGTTAGGCAAGCTAATGAGGTTACTGAAAAAAAGGAATGACGTTTGGAATGATGCACTTCAATGAGGAAAACAGTTAAAGTGAAAAGATTCTGCTTGTTGACAAAAGGGATGCTTAAGGAAAGATGAATAATATTAGAACAGGGATAGTCGTTAACTAAGACTGTTAGATGACTAAAACACAGAGAAATCTTCGAATGAATTTAAGAACACGCTAAAAACGTAAATGACTGAAGCCTTCACTTATACGAATCACTTAAGAAAGCAGTTCAACAAATACATTCTCATCAAGAGCCCTTTAGCCAAAATAGTTTGCATTGTTTAAACATGTTTTCAGTAACAATGAATTCAGAAAACACAATATTAGAAAAAAAGATAATCTGACAAGTAATGAAACAGTGAAAAATTTTTGTCTGAAAAGAGAATTAATGCTTTATTTGTTATCAAACTGACTAGTAATACCTAACTGAGCCGTATAAAGCAAAATGTCCTTGAGGAAAACATAATTTAGTTAAGGCAGGCCGGCAATTGCAGCTTAATTGTAAGTGATTAAATAGAAAACTACGTAATACACACCTACAACCGTTACTATCAAAGAAAACTCTTGAACATATGGTTCTCTTCGGCACATTATTCCGCAAATATAGCGAGTGGAACTACTTACAGCCTGTTACAGAAATCATAAAAATGTTCATATGTGTGTGATTTACTAAAGAACGAAACTGCTGAGGTCATCGGTTCCTAGACTTACACACTACTTAAACTAACTTATGCTAAGAACAACACACACATCCATGCCCGAGGGGACGGCTGGTGTGGTCGAGCGGTTCTAGGCGCTTCAGTCTGGTACCGAAAGACCGCTACGGTTGCAGCTTGGAATCCTGTCATGGGCATGGATGTGTGTGATGTCCTTAGATTAGTTGGGTTTAGGTAGTTCTAAGTTCTAGGGGACTGATGACCTCATATACACTCCTGGAAATGGAAAAAAGAACACATTGACACCGGTGTGTCAGACCCACCATACTTGCTCCGGACACTGCGAGAGGGCTGTACAAGCAATGATCACACGCACGGCACAGCGGACACACCAGGAACCGCGGTGTTGGCCGTCGAATGGCGCTAGCCGCGCAGCATTTGTGCACCGCCGCCGTCAGTGTCAGCCAGTTTGCCGTGGCATACGGAGCTCCATCGCAGTCTTTAACACTGGTAGCATGCCGCGACAGCGTGGACGTGAACCGTGTGTGCAGTTGACGGACTTTGAGCGAGGGCGTATAGTGGGCATGCGGGAGGCCGGGTGGACGTACCGCCGAATTGCTCAACACGTGGGGCGTGAGGTCTCCACAGTACATCGATGTTGTCGCCAGTGGTCGGCGGAAGGTGCACGTGCCCGTCGACCTGGGACCGGACCGCAGCGACGCACGGATGCACGCCAAGACCGTAGGATCCTACGCAGTGCCGTAGGGGACCGCACCGCCACTTCCCAGCAAATTAGGGACACTGTTGCTCCTGGGGTATCGGCGAGGACCATTCGCAACCGTCTCCATGAAGCTGGGCTACGGTCCCGCACACCGTTAGGCCGTCTTCCGCTCACGCCCCAACATCGTGCAGCCCGCCTCCAGTGGTGTCGCGACAGGCGTGAATGGAGGGACGAATGGAGACGTGTCGTCTTCAGCGATGAGAGTCGCTTCTGCCTTGGTGCCAATGATGGTCGTATGCGTGTTTGGCGCCGTGCAGGTGAGCGCCACAATCAGGACTGCATACGACCGAGGCACACAGGGCCAACACCCGGCATCATGGTGTGGGGAGCGATCTCCTACACTGGCCGTACACCACTGGTGATCGTCGAGGGGACACTGAATAGTGCACGGTACATCCAAACCGTCATCGAACCCATCGTTCTACCATTCCTAGAGCGGCAAGGGAACTTGCTGTTCCAACAGGACAATGCACGTCCGCATGTATCCCGTGCCACCCAACGTGCTCTAGAAGGTGTAAGTCAACTACCCTGGCCAGCAAGATCTCCGGATCTGTCCCCCATTGAGCATGTTTGGGACTGGATGAAGCGTCGTCTCACGCGGTCTGCACGTCCAGCACGAACGCTGGTCCAACTGAGGCGCCAGATGGAAATGGCATGGCAAGCCGTTCCACAGGACTACATCCAGCATCTCTACGATCGTCTCCATGGGAGAATAGCAGCCTGCATTGCCGCGAAAGGTGGATATACACTGTACTAGTGCCGACATTGTGCATGCTCTGTTGCCTGTGTCTATGTGCCTGTGGTTCTGTCAGTGTGATCATGTGATGTATCTGACCCCAGGAATGTGTCAATAAAGTTTCCCCTTCCTGGGACAATGAATTCACGGTGTTCTTATTTCAATTTCCAGGAGTGTATTAAGTCCCATAGTGCTCAGAGCCATTTGAACCATGCCCGAGGCAGGACTCGAACCTCTGGCGGGAATGGCCGCGCAGTCCGCGACATGGCTCCTCAAATACCGCCAACTTCGATCACACGCTGGAACAATGCCAATCACGGCACAAGCTTGCGTCAATATAGGTATATGCTTCTCTCTTGCTAGCTTTTCAACTAACTTCCCCAAACAGCTAAGAGGGTAAGACAAAAATTATACAGACTTTCTTAAAAAAGAAGACGCTTCTGCAATAGTCATACTGCGTTCTGCGAATGTGTGCTTTCAGTTGGTACTACTGTGGTGACTTGAGCCTCACTTGACCTTCATCGCAACGGAGGTCAGTCGACAGTGGCAGCGTAAACATGACCTCTCCGCTAGAAGGTTTCACGAACGAAAAATTTGTAGTGATACAATTTTTTTGATTAGAAGGAATGAAATAGGCTGGAATTAATCGTAGACTGTTTGCACAGTACAGGGACAGTACATTGCCACGTTCAAGTGCTTTCGAGTGGATCGAGAATTTCAAAAGTGGCCGGACAAATCTGACACACAAACGGGAAACAAGGCGACCACCAACGTCCTCAACGGTTGACAAAATGGAGAAAGCTCAGTGATGGTTTTGACCAATAGGCGGGTTACTATCGATGGCTTAGCGTCAGCGCTGAACATCAGTCATGGTTCTACCTATACCATCATCCATGATGGACTTGACGTCAAAAATGGTTCAAATGGCTCTGAGCACTATGGGACTCAACTTCTAAGGTCATCAGTTCCACAGAACTTAGAACTTCTTGAACCTAATTAACGTAAGGACATCACACACATCCATGCCCGATTCAGGATTGGAATCTGCAACCGTAGCGGTCGCGCGGTTCCAGACTTTAGCGCCTAGAACCGCTCGGCCACCCCGGCTGGCTACTTGACTTCCATAAAGTTTGTAACGCGATGGGTGCCACGACAACTCACAGAAAAACACAAACATCTTGAGATGTGCCAGTGCTTACTCGATAGTTACAACTGTGTTTTCAGATCCAAAAGGGCCTACACTGGAAAATCACACGAAGAAGGGGAAAACCACCAAGAAAGATTACTAGTGTCCATTGGTGATTAACGTACTTGAAAAAGCAATTCGCAGCAAGCGACGAGGTTTTCTTCACGGAAAGTGTTGCTGTTGCACGATAACGCCCGTCTTCACACGCCTCGCGTCACCCTCGAAACCACCCAGAAATTGCTTTCGAACTGCTGGAACATCCACATTATAGCCCACATTCAGTTGTTTGGTTTACTGAAAGACGCTTTGCGAGGACGTCGACTATCCTCAGACACGGAAGTGCAAGAAGTGGTGCATCAGTGCCTTTGCAGCCACCCGAAAACCTTTTCGGCAGGAAAACACAAGCTTCTGGATCGCTGGATCATGTGAATTTCAGAGGAGGGAGACTATTTTGGAAAATAGTATGTAAACGAAACTATATTTTGGAAGTATACAAAACGTTTAACGAAAAGTCCGAATAATTTTCGATTTATCCTCGTACTACTGCCTCATAGTGTGGCATATCAACGTAACAGCCGGTTAGAAACCATAAAGTGGTTCAGCTATAATCAGTGCAAAGAGCAAGGTACGGAAACCAGAATATCTGTTTGTGCGAATAAAATGCATTAAAGTACATTTTAGCCCCGGAGAGATTTGTTTGGACAGGATAGCAAATTGAGAACTGTTCTTGATCTTTAAGGTTTCCCTCTCCCCCCCTCCCCCCTAGCTTGTTTTAATCTTGGCACCGCCCGCGGATAAGAACGTGGGAGTGCAGCCAAAGCCGGCGCCAGGCAACCAGAAGCGCATTCGGCGGCGCCTCCCCGTTTAAGGAGCTTACCTTTAAAACGGCGGGGTGGTGGGAGATGGCTCCTTTGTGGAGGCGGCACTGGAGGGGGCGGCAAGTGACGGCTGGGCGAGGTGGCGGCGGCGGCGACGCCGGCACCTCGGCGGTTTATTCAGCTGATGCGACAAGTATCGCGCTGTGTCCACTAGGGCTGAGCCAAGCAATTTCCTGGAACCGCCGCCCCCGCCGCCACCGCCGCCACCGCGCTCGCCCGCCCACCCGCAATCGATGCCGCCCCCCGGCGGGCGGGCCTCCTTGATGGCAGGAAGGAGGGCTGTCTCTGTACAGAGCGGTGAGACTCTTTGTTTCTCGGGAGCTGGCGGCGTGCTTTATCCTTGCAGATGCTCGTCCGGAGCCTGTCCTTGCCGGTTCTGCGCGGCGTGCCTGTTTCTCCACCCTCTTGTTTCCAGCCGGGCTGTCCTCGTCCCTCCTCTGCGCCGTTGGCTGGCTCTCTTTCGGCCTGTAATGGATTTCGTTGAATCTTTTATTCATTTCTCGGAGCCCGCGGCGCGCCCGCGTGCGGACTCCTCTCCTATCCGCTGCTCCTCTCCCAAAACTTCTGCCTGCCAACCCTTTCTCCCGGCCGAGCACTTTCCCAGCCGCCTCGAGCGGACTCGCTCGAAATAAACGCGAAACAAATGTACCTTTTTCTCCTCCGACAACGCGGAAGCCCAATACGGTATTTAAAATAGGAATCAGGAAACGGTTAGACGCGCCCGTTTAATCTTGACACTAAAAATGCAAAACAGCGAAGTATGCATCCTGTGCTTCAGATATTCCTTTTAGGACATGCGCCTCGGTAATATGGCCGCTTCAATGGCGGATTTAGTAGTGGTGGTGGTGGTGTGTTGGGGCTTATGGGCGCTCTACATCGAGGTCATCAGCGCCCTAACACACATTAAAAGGAACGAATGGGGACAGACCTAAGAAAACTAAAGCACACACACAAAGAAAGCAGGAAAAGAAGGAAAATGCTACATAAGAAAGTAAAACCTAAGGAAAGGGGAAACATAGCAACAAGAATGTCACAGGAAATTGTTATTGGCTGGCCACTTACATAAAATATGGGTGAGCTTGTCACACAGTGAGTAAATTAAAATCCTCTCCCTAAAATCTTTGTAAAAACATTTGACAGGGCACAGAACTTTAAAACTTTAACCACATTCGTCCGAGTGTTGCCTAAAAGAGACGGCAGGTCCGCTGGCAAGTCAGCTGCGACCCGCTGGTCAGAAAATAAAACGCAATGCAATAAAACGTGGCGCACAGTGACCTGGACGCCGCAAGCACCACACATTGGAGGGTCCTCTCGCCGGAGCAGGAAGCCATGCTTCATAGGGCTGTGGCCTATTCGAAGCCGAGTGAGGAGAATCTCGTCCCGTCGATGGGGCTGAAAGGAAGTACACCACACATGCGTTGTGGGCTTGACTATACGGAGCTTATTGTCAGTCACTTCCAGCCACTCATCCTCCCACCGACGCATGACCCGTGAGCTCAACAGCGAGGTGAGTGCGAGCAAGGGGATAGCACACTGAGATATTTGTGGGGCGAGACACGCCTCCTTGGCTGCGAGATCTGCTCTTTCATTCCCAGCAATGCCAACATGCCCCGGAACCCAGCAGAAAGCTACAACCTTCCCCAGTCGCTGTAGTCGGAGGACGGCATCCTGGATGGTCTGGACAACTTTGTCTGCCGGATACAAACGTTGCAATGAGTGAAGGGCACTGAGTGAATCGGAACAGACAAGAAATTTAGGAGAGGAAGAATGTCTCATGTGCTCCAGTGCCCGCAAGATCGCAAACAATTCTGCATCAAAGACAGTAAAAGTCTGAGGCAGTCGGACCTTGAGGACACGATATGGAAAAACAACTGAGCAACCAACAGAATCCCCTTGTTTCCACCCATCCGTGAAAACAGCCACATAGTCGTGGTGCTCAGATAAAATGGCAGAAAATGCTGCATTAAAAACGGTGGCAGGAGTGCAATCTCTCTTGTACTGCAAAAAATCTAAAATCACTCCGGGCCTCTTCAGTAACCAGGGTGGCAGGCGGTTAAAACCTAGGATTTGGGGTTGTACAGACTCCACACCGAGGGACTCTAGTACACGTTGCACACGGATCCCAAACGGCAACGTAGCCCGGTGACGGCGGGAAAAAAGGCGGTCCAGAGGTGGTTGGGCAACAAGACGTTGAGCAGGCGAGCTGTGAGCTGCAAGAAACTTATAAGCCTGGCGCACCAGCAGGAGCTGCCGCCGGATGGTAAGTGGCGGTTCGCCAGACTCAGCACAGAGGCTGGGTACGGGACTGGTCCGATAAGCACCCGTGGCCAGTCGGATCCCAGCATGGTGAACAGCGTCAAGGATCCGCAAATAAGGTGGCCTCGCTGACCCATGTACTGTGCACCCATAGTCCAGCCGTGAACGCACAAAAGCTCCATAAAACTGTAGGAGACGCGCCCTGTCCGCGCCCCAAGACCTGTGGCTGAGGCACTTGAGGATGTTCAGTGCCTTCAGGGTTCTGGCTTTTAAGTCACGTAGGTGTGGCAGCCATGACAACCTGGAGTCAAAAATTAGGCCCAGAAACCGCACTGTGTCTCTAAAATGTAGGACAGAATCCCCCATATGCAAGGCAGGCAAAGTAAAAAGATGACGAGAACGATTAAAATGAACAAAAACATACTTATCGGCAGAAAACCGAAAACCCGTCTTTGCAGCCCACTCCTCTAACCGCTGCACTGTTAGCTGCAACTGACGGCTCACGGTTGGAACACTGGAGGAGGAACAGAAAACAGCAAAGTCGTCCACAAATAAGGAGCACTGTACTGGACTCCTCACTGTAGACGTTATACTGTTGATGGCTATGGCAAAGAGGGTAACGCTTAAAACACTGCCCTGGGGGACACCGTTCTCTTGCTCAAAGCGATCAGACAGTGTGTTACCAACGCTGGTCTGAAAAAACCGCTGAGACAGGAAAGGCCGAATGAAAATCGGGAGGCGGCCACGAAAGCCCCATTGATGCATTTGTGCAAGAATACAGTGTCTCCAAGTAGTATCATATGCCTTACTGATATCAAAGAAGATACCGATACAGTGATGCTGACGGAGAAAAGCCTGCTGAATAGCCGCCTCTAGGAGGGTCAGGTTGTCGACCGTGGACCGAAATTTTCGGAATCCACACTGAAAGCGGCTAAGGAGCTGTCTGGTCTCTAACAGCCAGACCAGACGCCGGTTAACCATCCGTTTCAGGGTCTTTCCGACACAGCTTGTCAAGGCGATACTACGATAACTACCGGGACATGTGCGGTCCTTTTCTGGTTTGAGGAGAGGGATGAGAATTGCCTCCCTCCACGAGGTGGGGAACACTCCTGTCTGCCATATGAGATTAAAACATTCGAGGAGGATTTCCTTTGACGCCGCTGGCAGATGTCGAAGCATGGAATACCGGATGCGGTCGTAACCTGGTGCAGTGTCAGAAGTCTCAGTAAGTGCCGATTCAAGTTCCCACATGGAGAAAGGGGAATTGTACGCCTCAGAACTGTTCGACCGAAAGTCCAAAGTCGCTCTTTCGACAGTCGCACGGTAGCGACGAAACGCTGGATCATGATTTGCAGTGGCAGTACTTTGTGCAAAATGCTCTGCCAGCGTCTGAGCAATGGCTCTGGGTGTCGTTTGGAGGCATCCCTGGTTCAGGACAGCTGCTATTGGTAAACGGCTATGTTTACCGGAAATCCTCCGGATGGCTTCCCATACTCTTGTGGAACAAGTGGAACGGTTGATGGAGTCCAGGAACTCCTGCCATGACCTTTTCTTGCTCTCTTTAATGACACGGCGTGCCCTGGCTCTCGTGATTCGAAAGGCGGTAAGATTGACCGCTGTTGGGCGGCATTTAAATCGGCGAAGAGCCTCACGCCTGTCCCGGATGGCTGAACGGCACGGATTTAGTATTTCGAAGGCATCCTAACCTCCTGAAATGCTTCGGTGTACAGGCTGCGTCGTAGCTAATACTGACAACTGACACATTACAATCAAAAACATGGATAAACAACTGAATCAATTGGATGTACCTGGAAATATACAGGGTGGTCGGAAATTCCCATTACATACTTCTAGGACTTGTAGAGGGGAGTGAGTACATCGTATTTTGAATGGGACCACATGTCCGGAAACTTCGTCCAACGAGACTACGTAGCGTCCAATTTATTGGCGCTGGCGTCTGCAAACGTACGTATGCACCGGGTGATCCCGTGCAACTGTACCGTTGTCACAGCAACCGTGGCGTCACCAGCTTCAATTCGTCCCTCGAGGGAGTATGCAATAAGGTACATGAAACTTTTATTGCCGTCTACTTCCAGTTTTCCTACTATAAAGCAGTGATTGTCGTGAGCGTGGAGCATGCGTAATTCGTTTACTGATGCATATTTTAAATATGAACCCTGCTTGTGATACAGTGTGTATTTCATTAGAAACACCATTTACCCGTTCGAAAGAAGAATATAAGAAGGAAGTTTTAAATTTTGAGCGTCGTGTCGAATCTCTACATACAGCGTGTTTCACAGTTCATGTTACACACTTCTATAGGTAGTATATCGGACCTAGTAGATCATGTATTACGTAGGAATCCATGTCCAGAAACGCCATCTAACGACACTACAGAGCGTCAGTGTTATACGCGCTGGCGCCTTTAAATAGAAATGTACCCAAGGGGATTCCGTGATGATGTTACAAACTTTTGTAGAATGACGGAGAAAGATAAATTTATCAATTTGAGATAAGGGTCCCTGTACCGGAAACGAAAACCGTTTGATACCAGCTACCAGAGGGTTCCGTGCAATACAGAAGAGGGAAATACGTTTGGAGCAAAAACTAGGGTGCATGATAAGATAATTAAAAGTTTTTAATGTGTGGTAAGACAAAATATTTTTGAATTGCCACTTTATTATTAACACTAAATAGCCGTCCCTGTTGGGGATACGTAATCCTCGTAAGGCTTACGAGGTAAAAGTCACATGTCATGAACAGGGATGCACAGCTGGCGAGTACATACATAATCTCATCATAAGGGGTTGTTAATATAAGATTGTCGACCTTAAAACGGCCTTTATGAAAGCTTGAAGGCTGTAGGGTAGGGACCTTCAGGAGTGGTAGTATGGGCCAAAACAGGGAAAAAAAAAAATCTAGTACACATGCGCTCTGAAATGCATACCTTGCGAGCTATGAGTACTTGATCGATAGAGACGTGTTTAGAATTAGAAAAGATGACCAAATGTTCACAGCTCCTCAGGTGTGCATTTTAGAGCTCATGTTTACTCGAAATTTTTTTTTCTTGGTCCATACTACCACCTCTGAACGTTAACTACGATACATTCTTAGCAATTACAGTAGCGATACATGTATTCCACCAGAGGCATCAGAATGATTTTCGCTTGTAACAACTGACACAGCTGACTATAACACTTTACAATCAAAAACATGGTTAAACAATTGAGCCACTTGGATATACCTGCAAATATACAGGGTAGTCGGAAATTCCCATTACATACTTCTAGGACTTGTAGAGGGGAGTGAGTACATCGTATTTTGAACGGGACCACATGTCCGGAAACTTCATCCAACAAGACTACATAGCGTCCAGTTTATTGGCGCTGGCGTCTGTAAATGTACGTATGCACGGGGTTGTCCCGTGATGATGTTACAGACATTCCAGGATGATGGAGAACGATAAATGTATTAATTTGAAATAAGGATCCATGTACCGGAAACGAACGAGTCAAAAGTCATAAACGAAAACCGTTCTGATACCTCTGACAGCCGGCCGCGGTGGCCGTGCGGTTCTAGGCGCTCCAGTCCGGAGCCGCGTTGCTGCTACGGTCGAAGGTTCGAATCCTGCCTCGGGCATGGGTGTGTGTGTGTGATGTCCTTAGGTTAGTTAGGTTTAAGTAGTTCTAAGTTCTAGGGGACTGATGACCACAGCAGTTGAGTCCCATAGTGCTCCGAGCCATTTGAACCAATTGAACCTCTGACAGTTGAATACATGTATCGGTTCTTGTGTTGCGAAGAGCGTAGGTCTGGTAAATTTCAGAAGTGGCAGTGTGGACAAAAACGAGAAAAAATGTCCAGTGGGCTCTAAAGTGCGTAGCTTAACAGCTATGAACACTTGGTCAGTAGAGGAGATGTGTTTCACATTAGCGAAGATGAACGAGAAGTCATAGCTCTCATGCAATTTAGAGCCCACGTTCATTGAAAATGTTTCTTGTTTTTGTCCTCACTACCACCTCTGAAAGTTACCAGCCCTACACTCGTCGCAACACAAGAACCGGTACATGTATTCAACCGTCAGAGGTATCAGAACGGTTTTAGTTTGGAACTTTCGACTCGTTCGTTTCCGGTACAGGGATCCTTACTTCAAATTAATACATTTATCGTTCTCCATCATCCTAGAAAGTCTCTAACGTCATCACGGAATTACTCCGTGCGTACGTACATGTACAGACGCACGCGCCTATAACTTTGACGCTATGTAGTCTCGCTGGATGACGTTTCCGGACGTGGGTTCCTATTAAAAATACGATCTACTCACTCCCCTCTACAAGTACTAGAAGTCTGTAACGGGAATTTCCGACCACCCTGTATGACAACGAGACGCCTCTGACTTCAGTAAGAAGTATTAATTAGACATTTAACAGTGCTCAGATTGCAGCAATGGCCTGCGTTAGGAAGAATTACATTACTTCAACAGCCTATATTTATGCTTCAGCAGCTTACACTTACTACTGTACATCCCGATATATTAAAGTGGGTGTTTTACTTGTCGTCCTCGTATTTGGATGCATCACTGGGTTCTTTTAAACACACGACCGATTATCTTGAAAACATTGACAAGCTCCCGCTGAAACCAGTGGGCAGCACCCCAGAGAGGAAGAACATCCAAGCCGCCAGCGGGAGCTAGAGAGCTGAATGCCCCTGCGGGCACTGAGCCGGCTTAAGCGTCAAATTCCGCCACTTGTCGTAGCAGCAACGACGGCCCTCCAGGCCAACGCCGTTAGAATCCAGGGACATAATGGATAATGCCCAGTGCCCATATCCGGTCCGCAGCTCGAGGTCGTGCGGTAGCGTTCTCGCTTCCCACTCCCGGGTTCCCGGGTTCGATTCCCGGCGGGGCTAGAGATTTTCTCTGCCTCGTGATGACTGGGTGTTGTGTGATGTCCTTAGGTTAGTTAGGTTTAAGTAGTTCTAAGTTCTAGGGGACTGATTACCATAGCTGTTGAGTCCCATAGTGCTCAGAGCCATTAAAAAGTGCCCATATCCGTGGCCAGACGAAATGCACGTTCAATATGAATGGACGCTACCGCAAGCAGGGTCAATTTCAGCAATTCCTACGGGAATCGTCGTATGCGATTGACGTGGCGTTTGGCGTCGCGCTGGAGAGTAAACTGCCGCTCACGGAACAGGCGGTTCGTCTCGGACATAGCTGTCAGGATGTGTGGCGGTAACTGGAGCCAGATCTCTCGGGGTTGGTGCGGTCGCTTCTGGATGTCTGCGTTTGCTGCTCGTAGTATCCTTCAGTTCACGAAGGCTAGGGCTGCCTCGGCCCCGACTACTTCGGGGTTAGCCGCGCCTTCCAGAGACTGTAGTATTTTCGCATGGAAACGCTCCCAGTCCAAGTTTTGTAGCTCGGACGCTGGTCTGGAAGAGAGCGCCGATCACGTCCACCTCATAGATGACTGGGACCTGATCGGATTATAGGAAGTCCCACATTTGGGCGTATGTAAATTGTCCGATGCGTGGAGTGCGGAAGGCGTTCGATACAGTTCCGCACTGTCGCCTGATATACAAAGTAAGAGCCTACGAAATGTCAGGCCAGCTGTGTGGCTGGATTCAAGAGTTTTTAGCAAACAGAACACAGCACGTTGTTCTCAATGGAGAGACGTCTACAGACGTTAGAGTAACATCTGGCGTGCCACAGGGGAGTGTTATGGGACCATTGCTTTTCACAGTATTTATGAATGACCTAGTAAATAGTGTCAGAAGTTCCATGCGGCTTTTCGTGGATGATGCTGTAGTATATAGAGAAATTGCAGCATTAGAAAATTGCAGCGAAATGCAGGAAGATCTGCAGCGGATAGGCACTTGTAGCTGGGAGTGGCAACTGACCCTTAACATAGACAAATGTAATGTATTGCAAATACATAGAAAGAGGGATACTTTATTGTGTGATTATATGACAGCGGAACAAACACTGGTAGCAGTTACTTCTGTAAAATATCTGGGAGTATGCGTACGGAACGATTTGAAGTGGAATGATCATATAAAATTAATTGTTGGTAAGGCGGGTGCCAGGTTGAGAGTCCTTACAAAATGTAGTCCATCAACAAATGAGGTGGCTTACAAAACACTCGTTCGACCTATACTTGAGTATTGCTCCGAACCAGGTCGGGTTGACAGGAGATAGAGAAGATCCAAAGAAGAGCGGCGCGTTTCGTCTCAGGGTTATTTGGTAAGCGTGATAGCGTTATGGAGATGTCTAGCAAACTCAAATGGCAGACTCTGCAAGAGAGGCGCTATGCATCACGGTTAGCTTGCTGTCCAGGTTTCGAGAGGGTGCGTTTCTAGATGAGTTACCGAATATATTGCTTCCCCCTACTTATACCTCCCGAGAAGACCACGAATGTAAAATTAGAGAGATTCGAGCGCGCACGGAGGCTTTCCGGCACTGGGTGGCTTGTGGAGTATAAATGTAGATGCAGATGTAGAAGTCGATCACGAACGTTCAGCCTCGGATGGGAAAGTGTATAGAGCCAAACGGGCCCACGCAGATTGCGCCGTTTCGGTGCAGCGTGGGAGAGTCGGCACCCGTTGGCGTTGGTGAGGCGAGAATTCCATTCCGAACTTCGTGCATTAACATCCTACAGAATGAAAGGTCATCCATCGAGTGACAGCAGAGCATTGAAAGCTGTCTCGTGTATCGGTACAGTGGGCTGCAGATATACCGACACGAATGTAAAATTAGAGAGATTCGAGCGCGCACGGAGGCTTTCCGGCAGGCGTTCTTCCGGCGATCCATACGCTAGTGGAACAGGAAAGGGAGGTAATGACAGTGGCACGTAAAGTGCCCTCCGCCACACACCGTTGTGTGGCTTGCGGAGTATAAATGTAGATGTAGACGTATATGTACCTGTTAAAAATCGTTATTTGTTTCACCTGCAAGGAAAGTATCGACTGCAAATATTATTATTATTCGTTATTTTACTCCATCGACTTGTAATTTAAATAACGCGCTGGTGTCGACGGCCACACTCGTAGCCTCCAACATGGCGATCTCCGGCAGGTGGATTCGATGCTGCTGCAGCAATCTCTTGATATAAAGGGCAGCGCAGACGTCTGTCTGATGCAGGAAGCATTCCTCAAACCTGGGGTGAACGTTGGAGCACAGAACTACTGCTGCTACCGAGACACCAGAGCCACACACAAGGGTGCCACTGCCCCTTTACTTCAAGAGACTGCTGCGACGTCATCGAATCCACATGCCGGAGCTCGCCGTGTGGGAGGCCGCAGGTGTGGCTGTCAACACCAGCCCCGGTAAGATTCTCTTCGTGTCGGTATATCTACAGCCCAATAGACCGACATACGATGGGTTTAAATACTCTACTGTCATTCGAGGAACGACTTTTCATTCCGGGGGATGTCAATGCATGAAACTCTGAATGGAACTCTCGCCTCACCAACGCCAATGGGTGCCGACTTACCCGCACTGCACCGAAACGGAGCATCTGCATGGGGCCGTTTGACGATACATACTTTCCCATCCAAAGCCGAACGTTCGTGATCGACTCCGCACTCCTCGCATCGGACAATTTACGTACGCCGAAGCGTGGAACGTCCTATCATACGATCATTTCCCACTCATCTACGAGACAGACGTAATCGCCGCCTCCGTTCTAGACCAGCGTCCGAGTTATGCAAACTTGGACTGCGAGCGTTTCCACGCGGAAATACTAGTCTCTAGAGGACACGGCTAACCCCGAAGCAGTCGGAGCCGAGGCAGTCCTAGCCTTCCTGAACTGAAGGATACTACAAGCAGAAAATGCAGCCATCCCGATGAGCATTAACGCAAATTTCGCCCACTGTCCTAACGGATACTTTCGTCGCACGTCCCGTATTAGTTTCTGCGGTTATTTCATGCAGTGTTGCTTGTCTGTTACCACTGATAACTCCATGCCAACGTCGCTGCTGTCGGTCGTTAAGTGAAGGCCATCGGCCAATGCGTTGTCCGAGGTGAGAAGCAATAACTGAAATTTGGTATTCTCGGCACACTCTTGGCTGTGTGGATCTCTGAATACTGAATTCCTTAACGATTAGCGAGGTGGGATGTCCGATGCTTCTAGCACAAACTAGAGTCTCTTAATTTCCGTTGCGCGACCATAATCAAGTGGGAAACATTTCCCCGTGAACCTCATGAGTATAAATGACAGCTCCGCCAGTACAATGCCCTTTTGTATCTTGTGTACGCCATACTACCGCTACGTATATACGTGCACATTATGGTCCCATGACTTTTGACACGTCAGTTGTCGTAATAGTAACCAATAATAACTGCAGCCATATATCAACCGAAATTAATGTCCCCTTGAATTTTACATCAACAAAACACTTTTTGGTACTCATTATAACGCTGACCACAAATTAAGTGTAGTATAACTTTACGTAAAAAATATTACTGCGAATTAACCATAAACAATACTTTGAGTTCCGAGCTTACGCTGTTTGCATTCTCGTGGCTTTTAATTGTAAATATCATTGGCCTAATCAACATATATTAAAGAAATACTTTTGTTCTCTTTTTCAACAAAGTAAAGCCAGCAGCGGATGATTTCAAATATTTTAGTATATTAGTGCACATAAGATCGAAGAGAAAAGAGAAGGAATTAGATTGTGTATACACCACAGTAACATTTATTATATACGTTATTTAAATTACAAGTCGATCGAGTGAAATAACGAATAATAATAATATTTGCAGCCGGCCGGGGTGGCCGAGCGGTTCTAGGCACTACAATCTGGAACCACGCGACCGCTACGGTCGCAGGTTCGAATACTGCCTCGGGCATGGATGTGTGTGATGTCCTTAGGTTGGTTAGGTTTAATTAGTTCTAAGTTCTAGGAGACTGATGACCTTAGAAGTCCCATAGTGCTCAGAGCCATTTTTGAATAATATTTGCAGTCGATACTTTCCTTGCAGGTGAAACAAATAAGGATTTTTAACAGGTACATCTACGTCTACATCTACATTTATAATCCGCAAGCCACCCAACGGTGTGTGGCGGAGGGCACTTTACGTGCCACTGTCATTACCTCCCTTTCCTGTTCCACTAGCGTATGGTTCGCCGGAAGAACGACTGCCGAAAAGCCTCCGTGCGCGCTCGAATCTCTCTAATTTTACATTCGTGATCTCCTAGGGAGGTATAAGTAGGGAGAAGCAATATATTCGATACCTCATCCAGAAACGCACCCTCCCGAAACCTGGACAGCAAGCTACACCGCCATGCGCCTCTCTTGAAGAGTCTGCCACTTGAGTTTGTTATACAACGCGGTAACTCTATCACGCTTACCAAATAACCCTGAGACGAAACGCGCCGCTCATCTTTGGATCTTCTCCATCTCCTCTGTCAACCCGACCTCGTACGGATCCCACACTGATGAGCAATACTCAAGTATAGGCCGAACGAGTGTTTTGTAAGCCATCTCCTTTGTTGATGGACCTAACTATATGATAGATGCAACCAAGAAGCTATAGTAACAACAAAATTTAATACAGGAAGCCAATGATTAGACAAAGGTAGTTTCTGAAACCGAACGCTTCGATCAGAGCTTAGTAACTGAGGAAAACCGAATCAGCGTAAACATTGGGAAAGAAGAAGCAGCGCGTAAAATGAAGTACTAAATAGAATATTAAACATTTTGTTGGCTGGTTACGAACGGATTGATCAGGCATGAGGATGGAAATACGTGCCAACAAAACGGCCGACCGTATGTTTCGGGGGGCGGTTTCGAGCATGATGCTGAACTATAGCTGGGAAACCCTTATACCTCCTAAATATAGTCTCGATATGTCCACACGTGATTTCCGCATTTTTAGAGCTCTGAAACAGATATTGGTGGCCATCGATTTGCTTCGGGCGAAAGGGTGCAGCCCGCATCTCGTGGTCGTGCGGTAGCGTTCTCGCTTCCCACGTCCGGGTTCCCGGGTTCGATTCCCGGCGGGGTCAGGGATTTTCTCTGCCTCGTGATGGCTGGGTGTTGTGTGCTGTCCTTAGGTTAGTTAGGTTTAAGTAGTTCTAAGTTCTAGGGGACTGATGACCATAGATGTTAAGTCCCATAGTGCTCAGAGCCATTTGAATCATTTGAAAGGGTGCACGTCCAGGTACAGCCATGTTTCCTTTGGCAACAGCAAACTCTTTTCCATGAAGGCATCAACCGTCTTGTCTCACAATGAGATAATTGTATTAACAATTATGGCGACTAGTTTCAAAATAATAAATAGTTTAGATAGTTTTTTTCATCGGTCTCGTTTTATTTTGGCTGCCAATTGTATCAATATGTCAAATCGACTGGATATGTACTGTTCAATTAATGATGTTTTGAAACCGTATGTTATAGTTTAAAGCATATAAAGATTTACTTTGAAAATCTTCACATGCATGTGAACTGTGGGGCCACGGTAATTGCGGAGTCAAATCAAATCAAGAAACAATTGCACACCACCTGAATTGTGTAGTACTAGCAGAGCATAGAATACAGAGGCAACGTTCATTTGGTTCAAATGGCTCTGAGCACTATGGGACTTAACTGCTGTGGTCATCAGTCCCCTAGAACTTAGAACTACTTAAACCTAACTAACCTAAGGACATCACAGACATCCATGCCCGAAGCAGGATTCGAACCTGCGACCGGAGCGAACGTTCATTTAACTGCACAGTAATTCATAAAGTCAACAGCAAACATTCGAAGTCCGAAAGTGCAGTTTCTCACTACCAGTTACAATGTAAACACGATTTTTAAGTCAATATAGGCGCACAAAGGCAGTCACCAGATATACAGTCGAAGTGTCTGAGTCCATTGAAAAGTTAGTCTGAAACTCAGACGCACAAAACTACTCCAGGTCCAACGAGAAGTAAGATCATGATGCTTATGCTGCTGCTCGGCCATTCAGCCACTCGAGAGAAGCACACTCACCTACACCAACTAAAGACAAAGGATACTGAAGAACGACAAACACCACTCCGCCCTACTGCTCGACCTTAATACCTTCTGTGACTTGATGCACTGCTGAATCTAAGTTAAATTCTTGCAAAGTGACTACAATTCAAATTTAGAGCTCATTGCACCTTCATATAAGACACTGGAAAACAGAGAAAATTATAGCTATCAATTTCCAACCTCTCATCAAAATAAGAACATAATATGAAACAAGTTGTTAACAGTTTCTGAAGCTTGGCTACATCCCATTTTTTATGAGACAGAAGTATAATTATAGATAAATATGAAATAGTGGGTATGCATCGACAAGTAAGGATTTAGGAAACTCATGCTAACTTAATATTACGTATTGTAATAGTTGCATAGAGTGTTTTAATAAACTCACCTGTAATTTTTTATACACATGCTTGTTCTGCAGACTAGTCACTTTTGGTGTTTATTGACATCGTAAGATCTCATTTTATATTTCATATGATTGTATTGCTAGAGTAATTCAATTGTTATTGGTGTTATAATCCATTGCATTTAAAACATATATATATATATATATATATATATATATATATATATATATATATATACTTTTTTTTTGTCATCAGTCTGCTGACTGGTTTGATGCGGCCCACCACGAATTCATTTCCTGTGCTAACCTCTTCATCTCAGAGTAGCACTTGCAACCTACGTCCTCAATTATTTGCTTGACGTATTCCAATCTCTGTCTTCCTCTACAGTTTTTGCCCTCTACAGCTCCCTCTAGTACCATGGAAGTCATTCCCTCATGCCTTAGCAGATGTTCTATCATCCTGTCCCTTCTCCTTATCAGTGTTTTCCACATATTCCTTTCCTCTCCGATTCTGCGTAGAACATCCTCATTCCTTACCGTATCAATCCACCTAATTTTCAACATTCGTCTATAGCACCACATCTCAAATGCTTCGATTCTCTTCTGTTCCGGTTTTCCCACAGTCCATTTTTCACTACCATACAATGCTGTACTCCAGATGTACATCCTCAGAAATTTCTTTCTCAAATTAAGGCCTGTATTTGATATTAGTAGACTTCTCTTGGCCAGAAATGCCTTTTTTGCCATAACGAGTCTGCTTTTGATGACCCCCTTGCTCCGTCCGTCATTGGTTATTTTACTGCCTAGGTAGCAGAATTCCTTAACTTCATTGACTTCGTGACCTTCAATCCTGATGTTAATTTTCTCGCTGTTCTCATTTCTACTACTTCTCATTACCTTCGTCTTTCTCCGATTTACTCTCAAACCATACTGTGTACTCATTAGACTGTTCATTCCGTTCAGCAGATCATTTAAATCTTCTTCACTTTCACTCAGGATAGCAATGTCATCAGCGAATCGTATCATTGATATCTTTCACCTTGTGTTTTAATTCCACTCCTGAACCTTTCTTTCATTTCCATCATTGCTTCCTCGATGTACAGATTGAAGAGTAGGGGCGAAAGGCTGCAGCCTTGTTTTACACCCTTCTTAATACGAGCACTTCGTTCTTGATCGTCCACTCTTGTTATTCCCTCTTGGTTGTTGTACATATTGAATATGACCCGTCTCTCCCTATAGCTTACCCCAACTTTTTTCAGAATCTCGACCAGCTTGCACCATTTTATATTGTCGAACGCTTTATCCAGGTCGACAAATCCTATGAAAGTGTCTTGATTTTTCTTTAGTCTTGCTTCCATTATTAGCCGTAACGTCAGAATTGCCTCTCTCGTCCCTTTACTTTTCCTAAAGCCAAACTGATCGTCAACTAGCGCATTCTCAATTTTATTTTCCAATCTTCTCTATATTATTCTTGTAAGCACCTTCGATCCATGAGCTGTTAGGCTGATTCTGCGATACTTCTCGCACTTGTCAGCTCTTGCCGTGTTCGGAATTGTGTGGATGATGCATTTCCGAAATTCAGATGGTATATCGCCAGATTCATATATTCTAGACTCCAACGTGAATAGTCGTTTTGTTGCCACTTCCCCAATGATTTTCGAAATTCTGATGGAATGTTATCTATCCCTTCTGCCTTATTTGACCGTAAGTCCTTCAAAGCTCTTTGAAATTCCGATTCTAATACTGGATCCCCCTTCTCTTCTAAATCGACTCCTGTTTCTTCTTCTATCACATCAGACAAATCTTCACCCTCATAGAGGCTTTCAATGTATTCTTTCCACCTATCTGCTCTCTCCTCTGCATTTAACGGTGGAATTCCCGTTGCACTCTTAATGTTAGCATCGTTGCTTTTAATGTCACCAAAGGTTGTTTTGACTGTCCTGTTTGCCGACTCTGCCCTTCCGACAATCATATCTTTTTCGATGTCTTCACATTTTTCCTGCAGCCATTTCGTCTTAGCTTCCCTGCACTTCCTATTTATTTCATTCCTCAGCGACTTGTATTTCTGTATTCCTGATTTTCCCGGAACATGTTTGTACTTCCTCCTTTCATCAATCAACTGAAGTATTTCTTCTGTTACCCATGGTTTCTTCGCAGCTACTTTCTTTGTACCTATGTTTTCCTTCCCAACTTCTGTGATGGCCCTTTTTAGAGATGTCCATTCCTCTTCAACTGTACTGCCTACTGCGCTATTCCTTATTGCTGTATCTATAGCGTTAGAGAACTTCAAACGTATCTCGTCATTCCTTAGTACTTCCTTATCCCACTTCTTTGCGTATTGATTCTTCCTGACTAATGTCTTGAACTTCAGCCTACTCTTCATCACTACTATGTTGTGATCTGAATCTATATCTTCTCCTGGGTACGCCTTGCAATCCAGTATCTGATTACGGAATCTCTGTCTGACCATGATGTAATCTAATTGAAATCTTCCCGTATCTCCCGGTCTTTTCCAAGTATACCGGCTCCTCTTGTGATTCTTGAACAGGGTATTCGCTATTACTAGCTGAAACGTGTTACTGAACTCAATTAGTCTTTCTCGTCTTTCATACCTTGTCTCAAGCAAATATTCTCCTGTAACCTTTTCTTTTGCTCCGTCCCCTACAACTGCATTCCAGTCGCCCATGAGTATTAGATTTTCGTCCCCCTTTACATACTGCATTACCCTTTCAATATCCCCATACACTTTCTCTATCTGTTCATCTTCAGCTTGCGACGTCGGCATGTATACCTGAACTACCGTTGTCGGTGTTGGTCTGCTGTCGATTCTGATTAGAACAACCCGGTCACTGAACTGTTCACAGTAACACACCCTCTGCCCTACCTTCCTATTCATAACGAATCCTACACCTGTTATACCATTTTCTGCTGCTGTTGATATTACCCGATACTCATCTGACCAGAAATCCTTGTCTTCCTTCCACTTCACTTCACTGACCCCTACTGTATCTAGACTGAGCCTTTGCATTTCCCTTTTATGATTTTCTAGTTTCCCTACCACGTTCAAGCTTCTGACATTCCAGGCCCCGACTCGTAGAACGTTATCCTTTCGTTGATTATTCAATCTTTTGCTCATGGTAACCTCCCCCTTGGCAGTCCCCTCCTGGAGATCCGAACGGAGGACTTTACTGGAATCTTTTGCCAATGGAGAGATCATCATGACACTTCTTCAATTACGGGCCACACGTCCTGTGGATACACGTTATGTGTCTTTAATGCAGTGGTTTGTTCTAGGCGCGCAGTCCGGAACCGCGCGACTGCTATGGTCGCAGGTTCGAATCCTGCCTCGGGCATGGATGTGTGTGATGTCCTTAGGTTAGTTAGGTTTAAGTAGTTCTAAGTTCTAGGGGACTGATGACCATGGATGTTAAGTCCCATAGTGCTCAGAGCCATTTGAGCCAATGCAGTGGTTTCCATTGCCTTCTGCATCCTCATGTCGTTGATCATTGCTGATTCTTCCGCCTTTAGGAGAAATTTCCCACCCCTAAGACAAGAGAGTGCCCTGAACCTCTATACGCTCCTCCGCCCTCTTTGACAAGGCCTTTATTAATATGCATCCTAGAATTGTGAGTGAAGTTGTGGTGGGTAACACCTCGTTGCCACGATTTTTGTGATTAACTTGGTTTCTTAATACCATGCTTGTAGGGTCCGTAACGAAGTTTCTTTGAAAATATGATAATCATCTTTAATTTCGTCCACATTAGCTGCCGCCGTATTGACTCCACCCTTCAATCTAGTACACACACCGGGCCACTAGAAAAACCTCGCATCCGGTGCTCAGCGACAGGCCTGTATGAATCCCTAGTACATTCGGCTAGCCGACGTGAGCTGTCAGTCACCACTGCCTCTCGCTCAGCGAGACCGATCCTCGCAATATCATAGCGGCCTATCAAACAGTTCCTTCTTTTAATCAAACTGCGCCATAAATTTCTTTTCCGCAGGATTTAATTCAATAACTCTTTGAAGCTGCAGAGACTGTTAACGTGACAGGCAAATTTAATCGTATTTCCATAAATAACAATTTATTATACATTAAACAAAACATTTCTTAATAAAAAGGATAAAAATTAAGACAGAAGAGGGAGTGACCTTTAAGTAAAAAATTCTCGCAAAACAATTACATAGAGTTTTCAAAACTTTAAAAGCAGAGAACAGTTGTACAGGAATGCGGAAATACAAAACGAGTCTAAACAACATTAGCAACTTCCGAAAAAGAGCGTCAGGTAATGCAACAACAATAATAATTATAAAAATCTTGAATTACTAAACTACCGGTATAGGTCAGATCGGGTTGTTACGGAATATATCACTGGAGTACAACAATGCCCACTAAAATTATGTCTGTAATATTAATTCAAATATGCCGTTGCCAGCGGTCAGGCTACAATTTTTTTGAACACAGTTAAATTCGCGATCCACGACCAGTCAAGTGTTTGTAACAAACGAGGTCTCTCAGAACGTTAAATGGGCACAGAGTACTAAACTTAGGTAGAGCTGAACGCGAAACTGTTTTTAAATATGGAAAATTTCTGCTTTCACCAAATGCAGTACTGTAGCATCAGCCACCTCCTGACGATTCTGTCAAACAATTTCACATATTGCTTTAGCAAAAGGATTTGACAATAAAGGCTATTGATATTTAAACTTAGCACCTGTCATTCAGATATTAAGAAGGTTATAAATTTAACTGTGAGCGCTACTACATATTATAGCATCAGGTCACCAGCCAAAACGCCAATGAAATCAAAATACAACTACCTTGAGGCAACTACATTGCGCTACATTCTCAATTAGAGGTATTAACAGATAAAACAGCTAACGGCTGGTTACACCCAGCAACATCAGCTTAAGCCCACTGGGGTAGCAGTGGGGGCAAAACAAACACACAACAGGAGAGCAGAACAAGGGGCGAGCAAACTCAAAAACAGTACAACAATAAACATCTCGTACTATATTACATACATGAAATAAGCTGGCTAGCTGTTTTACGTAGACATAAGATACCACTATCCAGTGGCGTATAATGGCAAATTTTCTGTTGTCGGCATCCACAGCTGTAGAGGTCTATCATGATGAGAAATATCACATCAGCTGTAACATAATTATTTATCTGTGATCCAATTAGTTTCGTGGCGCTAGAGCCACTTCTTCAGGGGTATGTCTGCACGTGAAAAAGAGCAAAACGTATAAAGATCCAGTTGCGGTTACCTTATAGTTGAACAATGCACGAAACTGTATAGGAAAATTATGTGCTCACATTTATTTCATGATTTAGTTACCAGTGGCGAGTTTTGGTTGTCTAATATGTACTCTTGTAAATTAACTTCAGATGGGTCTTGGGTCAGAAAGCTCACTGTGGAAGCTATTCTAAGCATCTTCTATGGTCCCACAACAGTGGCAACCTGTTTTGAAGCAACTTTATGTGCCCCTTGGCTTTTCATGGGCGGTTCTTTAGGAATACTAGGTGTCCAGCCCATAACGAGGTCAGATGCCTGCGCCTACTGTATTTTGCAGCCTCCATCCGGTGTACAAGTCTGAGCTTATTCTGGTAGCTTCCCAGTTATTCCTGATGACCCCAAGATCGTTAACATCAGGCAAAAGATCATTAATGGATGAAAAGACCGACAGCTATGAATTAACAGGGAAGGCAAACATTAACGTGGCGAGATTGGTCTTTCAAGATTAATGTACAGCAGTGTTGAAAGCGAAATTAAGCCATCAAGAGACTCATCCAGCTTCGTCTGAGACTTCACATGGTAGACGATCAACGCTGACGTTAAATTATAGTGAACATGCTCAGCAAAGGAAGGTAGTAGGGAGTGGTGGTTACATGGGATAGAGCACTGACAAAACAAAACTTCTTAAACTCCCGATACACAAAAGCTGCCATTTTGTCGCTAACGAGAACTCTTGGGGGCCTCCAAGAAATGGAAAAAATGCGCCTGGGAAGTTTAATAATTACTGGGTAAAGGCATCCACCACCACTAACATGTGCCTGTTGCCTTCATTAGCGTGGGAACGTAGGTAATTGATGAAAACTTTGCCCATTTGGTGCTCTGACCTATCAGAGCTAACTTTCCCTCCCCAGTCTTGGGACTGGGTTTAGCTCTCAAACACGCTTCACAATGGCCAATAAACTTTCCGGCATCACCATTTAACGGAAGCCAGGTGAGATGATCCTTAATTATCATCATAGTTTTAAATACTCCTAGTAGTCCTCCACACAAGTAATGATGATAATAGCTTTAATGAACTGGAAATAACAGCCAAAAAGATGCAAAATTTATTAAACCTCGACAGTGGTTTCGACAGTTTTAAAATTGTCTTCTTTAGAGGGAGTATTGTACCTAATAACAAATATTATATTGTGTATGGAAGAGATGTGTGTCAATACAGTAAGCAAAATTACAGGAAATATTTACAAATATATGTAATGAAGCATGCTCATGCAAAGTCATGTATTATCTGTGGGAGTTGTTGACTCTGGTACATGTGCCTGTCATTTTTCTTTCGTTGACTGTAATTTCTTTCCCTTGCCCCATAAGGGCAGGAGACGATTGGCAGTGGCACAGTGCACCGCAATTCAGCTAAATGTCTTTACAAAAATACAGAAAGGGGACTCTTACATAAAAAGGGGGAAAAAGGGACATAAAAACACAGTAAATGGACATGATGAGAGTGAAAATATACACTAATACGGCGACATGCACTGGGGGACAGTTAAAAAGTCGACATAAAT
Organism: Schistocerca piceifrons; assembly: GCF_021461385.2. Taxonomy (NCBI): domain Eukaryota; kingdom Metazoa; phylum Arthropoda; class Insecta; order Orthoptera; family Acrididae; genus Schistocerca; species Schistocerca piceifrons. Next base: position 956,729,502 of record NC_060138.1, read on the forward strand.
TTATAAGAACACAGCCGGAAATTTGTTGCGCAAGTCAAATCACTGCACAAGTCAAATTTGGACACTGGATAAAAATCGCACAGAGCAAGACACTTAAAGAAAACCACTGGAAACGACGGATCACTCATAAAGAATAAAAACAGCTGGTAGGGACCTCCCAAGGGACTGGAGGCTGGAGAGGAGGGAATAATTGGTGAAGAAGGTGCAATGGGGGGGGGAAGGTAGCTGGGAGGGGGCAGGAGGAAGAGGAAAAAGGGGGCAACAGGTGCACCAAGAGGCAGGAGATGGGCAGGGCGGTAGATGAATAGGGAATACAAAAATGCCTCTGAGCACTATGGGACTTAACATCTGTGGTTATCAGTCCTCTAGAACTTAGAACTACTTAAACCTAACTAACCTAAGGACATCACACACATCCATGCCCGAGGCAGGATTCGAACCTGCGACCGTAGCAGTCGCGCGGTTCCGGACTGAGCGCCTAGAACCGCTAGACCACCGCGGCCGGCCTTACCATCCAAGCCGTGGGGCTTATTGTGTATAGTCTTTTAAAACTGAGTGTTTAGTTTGTTCCAGACAATACTGTGGATCTTGAACTGTGTCATGTACCAAAGTACGCTAACTCCGTGAGACACTTGTGCCGAGGTTTGAATGTCGGCATCCACCAAGGGCTCGATTATCGTAAGGATAGGGGTAGAGGGGTAGATGTCAGGTCGAAGCTTATTATCCGAGAGGGGTAGGTGCTGGAAGTTGCATTGGGAAAGGAGGTGGAGGGTGTGGAGATGGAGACAGAATGGGACACAATGGTATAGGCCCAGCAATGGGCTGGGGGTGGAGAGGAAGGGGGACACCAGAGGGTGGTGGGGATCGAATTGGCGGATGATAAGCAGGGTGTGGATCTGTTCAAGGAAAAGAAGAAGGTGGTGGAAGGGGATGAGGTCATAAAGGATGCAAATGGGGGACGGAACGCAGATATCGAAGGCGAGGTGGAGGGTATGCCGTTCTAGGATTTGGAGGACATTATACAACCTGGGAGGGTCGGAAATTCAAGCGAAACTGGCATAATAAAGGATAGGGTGGATCAAGGATTTGTAGGTGTCAAAGACAGTGGAAGGATGCAGTCCAGCCGGACAGGAGCTTCAGGAGGCGGAGTCTGTTGAGAGCTTTGAATTATGTTGTAAGGAGATGGGGAGTCCAGGTGAGGTGGCAGTCAAGGGTAAGGCCAAGGTGTTTTAGGGTAGAAGTGAGGTGTATGGGATGACCTTGAATGGGAAGGTAGAAATCATGGAGATGGAAGGAGCAGGTGCTGTGGCCTATGATGATCGCCTGGGTCTTGGAGGGGTTGATGCGAAGGAACCATTGGTTGCACCAAGTGGTGAACTGGTAAAGGTGGGTTTGGAGTGTATGTTGCGACTGTTAAAAGGTAGGATAAAGGGTCAGCAAGGCGATGGAGGAGATGAACAGGTGGGGGAGGTTTGGGAATATCAGCATTTACAGGAGAGAGAGGAGAGGGGAAAGGACAGAGCCTTGGGTCATGCTGACAGAGGGATGGAAAGTATGGGAGTTGGAATTGTGGGTAGTGACATAGGAGGGATGATGGGAGAGGAAGTAAGCAACGAGATGGAGAAAGTGAAAGTTTTAGGGAGAGCATAGGTCTCGCATTTGAAGAGGAGCCGGCGAGCCTAGACATGGTTGTAGGCGTTTTGTAGGTCCAGGGAAACATAGATAGTGGAGCAACAAGAGTTAAGTTGGAGGGTATGGTTAAGCAGGTGGTCATTGGCTGAGAAGGAGGGCCAGAAGCCACATTAGGTAAGATGAAGGAGGTGAAGCTGGTTAAGGTGGCGGTGTATATGGCAGGAGAGGATGGTCTTGAAGACCATACTGAACGTGGAGGGGGGGCAGATGGAACGTTAGGAAGGGGTGTCAGAGAGGGGTTTGTTGGGTTTAGGGAACATAAGGTCAGGTTGAAAACCAGTGGAGGAGAGGATGTTGTACAGGGTAGCAAGGACAGCAGGAAGGACCAGGCGATTCCTTGAGGTGGCAATAGGTGACACCATCGTGACCAGGGGCGATGTTGCATATGGAGTGGAGTACAAGTGTGATGTCATCATATGTGATGCTGGGAGTGTTGATGTCTGAGAGGGTAACCGATCCAAGCACTGGAAACTTCAGTGAGCAGTGGGACAGAGGTATCAGTGCGGTCAAGGATGGTGATGAAGAAAGCTTAATCAAAATGGGGGTTGTCAGGAATAGAGAAGGCCTCCGATGGGTGGGAAGCAAGATGCTTAGCCTTACTGAGGTTGTTAGGAGAATAGGGTAATGCAGGGTCGGATGGCTATCAGCAAGGTGGTGGAAAGCTGACCAGAACCTTGAGGAGTTGACAGGGTGGATAGAGTTGAGGCATTTCTTTGCTGTAAGGTGGGTCCAGATATGACACTGTAATTGCTGGTGGCGAATGAGTATATCCCAGTGTCGAAGAAGGAGTGGCAGAGCCAGCAGGATTCACAAAGAGGGAGGATAGCCTGTGTAGGAAGCATAGGGCGGTGAGGGTGGATGAATCTGGTAGGGACATGGGCCTCCACAACGTCAGTGATGGTTTTCTGCAGGACGAAAGAGGCATGGGTGATGTCAGTGGGATGATGGAAGGTGACGGGTTGGCTTTCTACCTGTGAGGCAATGGATTCTCGTTAAGCTTCCTAGCAGTGTGGTGGTAGTCGTGCACAGCAGCTGGGTGGGGGTGGGCAGGAGTGCCACAGGCGGAGGAGACAGTAAGACTACCAGTGGCATCAAGGACATTCATGGTAATATGACCAAGCAGGTTGGGGGAAGTGAGGATAACATCCAGGGTTAAGTTGCTTTCAGGATGGGGGTGTTGTGGGAGAGGGGCAAGGTCACCATGGTGGGTGGAAAGGAACTGATGCCACTGCCATAGGATGGCAGGGTCATGGTTGTGGATGTTGAGGTTGCCGGTGATCTCATACATGGCGAAGGTATGGTCAAAATGGGAAATGAAGTAGTAAGGAAGAGGAGGTGCAGGATGGATATAGATAGTGGCACATGTGATGGCGAGGAAGCGAAAAAAAGATGCTGAGGAAAAGGCATTCAGTCTGGTCGTTGAGTAGGGGTGGTGGCTGGACTGGGAAATGCTTGAGATGGCCAATAGGGACCCCACCTTGGGGAAGGGGATTATCGGTTCAGTGAAGGAGATATGGAGCAGTGCAGACAACATAGTGAAGTTGGAGGATTTCATGAACGATGAAGGAGTCAAACCTATGCTGGGATAGGGTATGCATGAAGAGGTATTTCCTGTCAGGGAGGGAGCGAATGTTGAGGTAGAGGAGATGATAATGTTGATGTGCCAGGAGGTAGGAGGGGAGGAACGAAGTGGGGTGAGGAGAGAGGGGCTTAAACGAGGGTGTCCAGGTGGGTGATGATAAAGTGAGAATGGTTGTGGGAATAGGTGACTTGTGTATTGAAATGGAAAACAGAGCAGGCAACAAGGGAAATCTGCTGGAGGTTGTGGGGGCATTGTAGGGGGTGGATGATCGACAGGATGGTGGTCAGGAGCCAGATGATTTCTTCAGCCATATGGGGAGGGCAGAGGGAATTGTTGGGGTGTATGGGCTGGTTAATGAGGCGAATGGGGACAGTGAGCTCAAGGTTGGTGGAAGGAGGTTTGGCTTTGCAGTTCTAGGAGTAGGTGGGGTGGGGTGGGGTTCATTGCAGGTGCTGCAGGAAGGGGGAGAGGTAAGATTAGGACACTGTTTAAGGAATTGGGAAGCTTTACAATGGAGGCAGGTGGGGGCTGTTCTTGCAGTTTTAGGTGAGGTGGTGGTTGTACAGGAGACAGCACTGGTAGCTGTAGGATCGAGGAGGGGAAAGGGATGGGTCAATGGATTGGTGGTGGTGGGAAGTGAGGGCTCCCTGTGTGAGGAGGTGATTGATGGAGAAGGCAGACTCAGTAGAGATACACATGAGGAAGGTAGGGCCAGAGTTGTAAATAGAGCAGGCCAAACGGATTTCCAGGGCATGGTGAGCATTCAGTTCCGCCAACACCTCTGCCTCAGTGATCACTGGGCTGAGTTTTGTGATCGTGGCTGTGAGGGTTGACACATGCTGAGGGGTTTGGAGGTGACAAAGAGACAAGGATAATTATAAGGAAAGGGGTGAGTGATGCATGGGGGTCAAAGGTGATACGGGAAAAGCACCATAGGAGATCAGTATAAAGATGATGAGGATTTGATGAGAACAGGGTCTCTGCGAGGGATAGGTCTTGTAATTGGGGCACTGAGGATGTAATTTCGTATTTAAAGGGTGATGGTGTGGGCATCTAGAAATTTCGAATCACAGTACGCAAGGACTAAGGAATACAGGGAGGGGGCTGTGGAGGTGGGAGGTGGGGGTAGTATCCATGGCTGTGTCAGAGGGAAGCGGGATGGCTGGTGGTTTTTTTGGAGGAGGGAATGGAGGTGAGGTCGCCACTTGGGAGACTGGGAGGTTTTTCGGTAGGTGTGGGCTGGGAGGAGGGGTGAGGAACTCGATGGATGGGGAGGTGGTAGGAGGCATGTCCCTCTTGTGAGGTGGCGGAAATGGGAACGGAGATGGACACACTGTGGTGGCGACTGTGGCGCGGCAGACGGTGACTCGGGCAGGGGAAGCAAGAGTAGTAGTAAGAGGACAGGCGGGGATGGGGGGGGCAAGTCATCTTGGCGGCAGGAGCAGGAGCAGGGGAAGGAGCAGGGGAAGGAGCAACATACAGGTGGGGATACAGGGGTAAGGAAAAGATAGGAGGGTAGGAGACTGTGAGTAGTGGAGGTGGAGTAGACAGGTTAAGCACAGAGGAAGCACTGCACGAGGTTACGGTGGGTGCAGGGGAAGGGGAGGTGTAGATGATGGTGGTAGTGGGGGCATCCATGATTGAAGGCGGTGTCCGCGTGAGTCGCCGAAGTGCCGAAGTGGGAAAGGAACTAAAACGGGAGCTAACGGAGACGAGCACCGGGAGACAGCGGCTGCGGCGGCGGTGGCGGCGAGCACCGGGCGGGGGCATCGGTGGCGGCGACGGCGGCGAGCACCGGGCGGCGGGCAGCAGCGACAGCGAGAAGACAGATGAAATGACAGCAGCAGTCAGCAGACAGACAGCAATGGTAGGGGGCTCTTCCAAAGCGACGATACACCCTGAGCGTAGCCCACGCAGTGTGATTCTTACTGAGGGGATCCAACCGTCAAATGCATGTGCGTGTCATCCACTTAATCACCATTTAAAGTAAGTGATTTAAAAGTAGTAGCTCTGCTGTAGAGGTTTGTCTTAACAGTTTTATAAAGTACCATATATTTGACAAAAATGGATCCACCAACATGTAGTGTGCCAATTGAAAATACACTCCTGGAAATGGAAAAAAGAACACATTGACACCGGTGTGTCAGACCCACCATACTTGCTCCAGACACTGCGAGAGGGCTGTACAAGCAATGATCACACGCACGGCACAGCGGACACACCAGGAACCGCGGTGTTGGCCGTCGAATGGCGCTAGCTGCGCAGCATTTGTGCACCGCCGCCGTCAGTGTCAGCCAGTTTGCCGTGGCATACGGAGCGCCATCGCAGTCTTTAACACTGGTAGCATGCCGCGACAGCGTGGACGTGAACCGTATGTGCAGCTGACGGACTTTGAGCGAGGGCGTATAGTGGGCATGCGGGAGGCCGGGTGGACGTACCGCCGAATTGCTCAACACGTGGGGCGTGAGGTCTCCACAGTACATCGATGTTGTCGCTAGTGGTTGGCGGAAGGTGCACGTGCCCGTCGACCTGGGACCGGACCGCAGCGACGCACGGATGCACGCCAAGACTGTAGGATCCTACGCAGTGCCGTAGGGGACCGCACCGCCACTTCCCAGCAAATCAGGGACACTGTTGCTCCTTGGGTATCGGCGAGGACCATTCGCAACCGTCTCCATGAATCTGGGCTACGGTCCCGCACACCGTTAGGCCGTCTTCCGCTCACGCCCCAACATCGTCCAGCCCGCCTCCAGTGGTGTCGCGACAGGCGTGAACAGAGGGACGAATGGAGACGTGTCGTCTTCAGCGATGAGAGTCGCTTCTGCCTTGGTGCCAATGATGGTCGTATGCGTGTTTGGCGCCGTGCAGGTGAGCGCCACAATCAGGACTGCATACGACCGAGGCACACAGGGCCAACACCCGGCATCATGGTGTGGGGAGCGATCTCCTACACTGGCCGTACACCACTGGTGATCGTCGAGGGGACACTGAATAGTGCACGGTACATCCAAACCGTCATCGAACCCATCGTTCTACCATTCCTAGACCGGCAAGGGAACTTGCTGTTCCAACTGGACAATTCCCGTCCGCATGTATCCCGTGCCACCCAACGTGCTCTAGAAGGTGTAAGTCAACTACCCTGACCAGCAAGATCTCCGGATCTGTCCACCATTGAGCATGTTTGGGACTGGATGAAGCGTCGTCTCACGCGGTCTGCACGTCCAGCGCGAACGCTGGTCCAACTGAGGCGCCAGGTGGAAATGGCATGGCAAGCCGTTCCACAGGACTAAATCCAGCATCTCTACGATCGTCTCCATGGGAGAATAGCAGCCTGCATAGCTGCGAAAGGTGGATATACACTGTACTAGTGCCGACATTGTGCATGCTCTGTTGCCTGTGTCTATGTGCCTGTGTTTCTGTCAGTGTGATCATGTATCTGACCCCAGGAATGTGTCAATAAAGTTTCCCCTTCCTGGGACAATGAATTCACGGTGTTCTTATTTCAATTTCCAGGAGTGTATATACATATGACATTTAAATAGAAAACATGGCAGCAGATCTTCCAGAGCGTAAGCATTCCACGTACAGAACTGGTGACGTGCGCCGACTGGCTTGGCTAAAGAGTACATGCGATAGCCTTATGTCGCCTCTGGTAGGTGGCGCTTCAGCACTTCCTGTATCTGCGTAGCCTCACTGAGCAGCGTGTGGGATTTCAAAAGTACGTATTCATTACCACAATTAACATATTAACCAAAAAGTTGAAAGAAGGAAAAAGGGGGTGTGTAGAAATGTGTGTCAATTAAGTCGTATTGATTTAAAAGGGCCTCCAGTTCAGGTAAACACAGAAAACTCTTTACAATACAACCAAACCCACACGAAGCACTTGTGAGTGAATACACCTGATAGTCAAAGGAATACCACTCCAAAGAAATACTATCAGCATATAAGAGGTGCAGTACTTGACATACTAATTTGACGCATGAAATGAAGGAATACTGTAAAAAGACACACTGTGACGACGAAACTGCAAATGTGTAAAGACAGATGAAAGTTGGGAAAGGAGGGTAATTTGAAGTGGGGAGGGGGGGGCTTAGATTATCACTTGTTAAGCCTTATGCAAATGGAAGTGGTCATACTCATAAAGCATGCTATATGAACAAACATACTAGAGGGGAGACGTGCTATAAAATATCCAGTAAAATAATGGATCAACGAAGTCACACTAAGCAGCGTATTTATGGTACAAAATCACAATAAAGATAAAAAAAGGGAGGGCGAGGTCAGAGGGAGGCTATTACTGAAATGTAGAACAGCAACGTAACAGTGGATGATGAAGTGTACATTGTAAAATCAGAAAATAAAGGACGTATTCTTACAGAAACATAAGAATGTAATACCTTTTGAAGAACACCATTTTAAAACTGTCGAAAATATGGTCAAGATTTAATTAACCTGTATTTTACAACTGGTTGGCCGTTATTTACAATCCACTGGAGCTCTAGCATGCACAGTTTCTGAAATGCAGCCATGTTTAAAATCTTAGAATGATGAAATTACCTAAGTATGGGAGTTACCAGCTTCTGGGGCAGGAACATGTTGTTCCTCCCGTCGTAGCAGGTGCTGTAGCAGAGGATTCCCTTTCCGAGTGAGTAGCGAGGCACCTCTTTACTCCCTCCCAGTTATTGCTTTATACCCTGGAATCGAACTTCAGCATCCTGTTTACCTGCTAAACCTCTGAATAGCCCTGGAATCTATCCAGTGATTGCTCCCACATAAGGATATTTCTCGGAGTTGTGTGGTATGACCTCTACCTCATCCTCGAATTGTTACATTCGAGGAAGGGCTTCAGCCAAACTATTATCCATTTCTTTTATATATTGTTCGCCAAAACGGAGGACAGATATCCCCACAGACCGACTGGTTATTTTCCACATCTTACACGATCTAGCTGTTACGCATGTCAACGCCTGGGTGTCCACCTCTAAATGCACAAGTTTGTGATCAAGATAACACTTGAAAAGTTCCAAGCCAGTGCCTCTAATTCGTACACTAATCGCTCAATGTGGCTGATAATGTCCTAGAGGCGTACCCGATAGACTTTCTCTCTACTCCCTCCTCTTGGAGAAGTACGGCTGTCACAATGAAGTTAGCCATGTCCATCTGCAGGACAAATTCTCTGTAGAAATCAGGCACGGCCTGGACGGGTACAGTAGCGTAGGCTGCCTTCAAGGTACCGAAGGACGCTTGCTGAGTTTCATACCATTAGAAACGTTCTCACTTCCATCACAGCTGTGCAAAATGGGGAATCAGTTTACGTAAAATATTTATCATGACAAAGAACCTAGCTACATCCTTCTCGTGTTCTGGTCTGGTTAACAGGTGAATAATATTGGTTCAGTTGTGGCCCACTCTCACACCTTCTCCTGGCGCTATGGTAAGCAGAACGACATATCCTTTCGTGTCAGGTTGACTTTAGATGGTTTTCCATCATCCCCGCTCACGTAGATGGTTTATCCACTCGTTATAGATTTCCCACAAAATCATCCAAGTAGGTACAGACACATTTAAATATTAGCTCACCCTGTACAGAATATAAAATCCGCTGAAGTACGGCTGATCGTTTAGCTAACACAAACACAGCTATACTCATAGTGTGTCCAGTCTGTGTACAATGCTGGTAGGCCAGATTCAGGCTGAGCAGGGTAAAAAGGCTGGAGGAGCGTACAGAGCTTCAGGCCACTCTCGCGGTGGTAAACTGCCCCTAAAGGGCTGAAGAATCAGCAATGATCAACGCATGAGGATGCGGAAGGCACTGGAAATCACTGTATTATATAGGCAAACAACGTAAATCCGCAGGACATGTGGCTTGTATTTGAAAAAGTGTCTTGCTGAGTTCTCCATTGGCAAAAGATTCTTGAATAACCGTCTTTCCGATCTCCGGGATGGGACTGCACTGGGGGAGGCGCCTGTGAGAAAACGCTGTCATAAAAAATGAAGGGCAACGTTCTACGAGCTGGGGCGTCGAAGTTTGAACGTGGTATGAAGGTGAAAAAATCATAAAAGGGAAATGCTAAGCCTCAGTCTAGACATAGTGGTAGCCAGTGAAGTGAAACGGAAAGAAGAAAGGATTTCTGGCGAGATAAGTCTAGGATAATATGAACAGCAGCAGATAATGGTATAATCGGGATATCGACGGCAAACAAACACCGACAACAATAGCTAAAGTAAGCATGCTGACTTCGCAAGCACAAGATGAAGAGATAGAGAAAGTATATGAGGTATTTCAGTACGTAAACGGAGATTAAAGTCTATTAGTCACGGGGGACTGGAATGCGGTTGTAGTGAAAGATGTAGAAGAGTGGGTTACGGGAGCATATGGGCTTGATATTAGGAATGAGAGAGGTGAAAAACTAATTGAGACCTGCAAGAAATCACAGATGGTCGTAGCGAATACTCTTTTCAAGAATCACAAGAGGAGGTGGTATTCTTGGAAAGGGCAGGAAGATACAGGAAGACTTCACTTAGATTACATCATGGTGAGGCAGAGATTCCGAAATCAGATACTGGATTGTAAAGCGAACCCAGGGGCAGATGTAGATCAGAACACAACTTGGTAATGATGAAGAGTAGGCTGAAGGTTAAGAGACTAATCTGGAAGAATCAATGAGCATAGAAGTGGAATGTCGAAGTTTTAAGGACTGAAGAAATAACTTGAAGATCTCTGAGACTATAGATACTACGATGACGAATAACTCAGTAGGCAGTTCAGCTGAAGAGGAATGGACATTTCTATGAAGAGTGAACACAGAATTTGGAGAAAAAAACGTCGACACAAGAAAGATAACTACAACGAAACCGTCGGTGACAGAAGAAATACTTCATTTGATTGTCAAAAGAAAGAAGTACAAAACTGTTCAGGGATATTCCGAAATATAAAAAAAGTCAACTAGAAATGAAATAAATATAAAGAACAGGGAATCTAAGGCGAAATGTCCGCATGAAAAACGCGAAGCAAGAAGCAAGAGCAGTAAAAGTAAGAGTGGAATGGTAATTCCACTGTTAAATATAGAGGAGAGGGGGAAGATGAAGTGAGTACAGTGAGGTCCTCTGATGACGTGCTAGAAGAAGACAAAGGTGTCGACACGGAAGAGGAAGGGGATCAAGTAACAGAATCGGAATTTAGAAGAGCTTTGGAAGACTTAAAATGAAATAAGGCAGATGGGACAGAACATTCCATCGGAATTTCTAAATTCATAGGGGGCAAGTGGAATCAAAACTATAAAACAAGTGGGTGAGTAGAATGTATGAGATTGGGGACATACCATCTGACTTTCGAAAAAATATCATCCAAACAATTCTCAAGACTGCAAGAGCTACTAACAACTAGCACAACTAGCTTAACAGCTCCTGCATCCAAGTTGCCGAGAAAAATAATATTCAAGTGAACGGAAAATAAATTTGAGGATCTGTTAGATGACAATCATTTTGACTTTAGGAAAGGTGAAGGCTGCAGAGAGGCAATCCTAACGCTGCGGTTGATAACGCAAGTAAGAATGAACAAAAATCAAGACACTTTCATAGGATTTGTTGGTTTGGAAAAAGTGATCGATAATGTGAAATGGTGTAAGATGTTAGAAATCCTGAGAAAAACAGGGGCAAGGTATACGCAGAGACAGGTCATATACAATATGTACCAGATCCACCAGGGAGCAGTAAGCATGGAAGGACAAGGACGAAGTTCTCGGTTTAAAAAGAGAGTAAGACACTGATGTAGACTTTCCCCAATTGTTCACTCTATACGTCGAAGAAGCAATGACGGATATAAAAGAAAGGTTCAAGAGTGGAATTAAAATGCAAGTGGAAGGATATCAATGACAAAATTCGCTGATGACATTCGTATCCTCAGTGAAAGTGAAAAAAGGTTACAGGATATTTTGAATGAAATGAACGTCTAATGAGAACGTAATGTGGACTGAAATTAAATCGAGCAGGAGGAGGTTAATGCATAGAGTCTCACTGACAACGTGATGATTAGAGACGGAGCACAAACTCGGTTTAGGGAAAGACGGAGAAGGAAAGCTGCCGTGCCCTTTTGCTGGAACCATCGCAGCATCTGCCACAAGCGACTTACAGAAATCATGGAAAACCTAAATCAGGATGGTCTGACGTGGGTTTGAACAGTCTTTCTCTCGAATGCGAGTCCAGTGTGCTAACCAGCTACCCCGTTCGGTGAGAGTAATCGAAGAAAGACAAAAGTAATGAGGAGCAGAATAAACGAGACAAGTAAAAACTTTACATCCTAATTGGTGATCACGGAGTAGACAAACTAACACATATCGGTTAGAACAAGTAGACATTAAAAGCAGACTTCACTTTGGCGAAAAGTTCATTCTTGGCCAAGAGGAGTCTGCTTGTATCGAACATAGGTCTTATATTGAGGAAGAAATTACTGAGCACAGCACTGCATGGCAGGAACACACGGACTGTGCAAAACCGGAACGGAAGAGAGTTGAGGAATTTGAAATGAGGTGTCACAGAAGTATGTGGAAAATTTGGCGGAATAATAATGTAAGGAATGAGGAGGTTCTCTGCCGAATCGACGAAGAAAGAAATCTATGGAAAACACTGACAAGTAGAAAGGACAGGATGACAGGACATCTGTCAAGGTCAGGCTTTAACTTACGTGATACTAGAGTGAACTCCAGAGGGTAAAAGATATAGAGGAAGACAGATATTGGGATACATTCAGCAAATAATTGAGGAAGTAAGATGCAAATGATACTCTGAAATGAAAACGTTGGTAGGGTAGAGGAGTTCGTGACGGGCCACATCAAACAAGACAGAAGACTGATGACTAAGAAAAAGAAATGGTAACGTTCTGTGTGCCCGAAAATCATGAGAAGCAATTATGCAAATCGGACAGTGCTTCTGATTCCAGAATAACCTTCTGATTGAGTGAGGTCTGCCCAGTAGAACGTACGTTCGACTGTTAACTTTCGGAGAACGCGTTCGACCGTCGTCATATCCCTGGGTCAACGAGTCTCTCGAATCCTCTTCTCTTTAGTTCAGTACTTCAAAGTTTATAGATGCGTTTTGGCAGGATAATTGATGTATATCTCTCAAACCTTGGTTGGTTCAGGTTGTCAGCATTTCGGGGACGTTCTATAGTGAACCAAAAATTGTGTAAATATTCATCTTGTTTTTCTTTGTATATGTTCTATACGCCTTGGTAGCCCTGTTTTTTAAGGGTCGTACACGATGGAGCAATCGCACGTGTGTTTTGCCTGCAACCGTTTGTAGATTGATCATATTTATTTCTGATATTCCACCAATGAAGCCAAGTCTACGGCATGGTTTTTCTTATCGATGTGGCTAAGAGATAATTCCATTTTTCGTAAGTACAAATTGTTACTCAAGGTCTTTGTGTGAGATGACTTATATTGCTGTCGAGAGGCATGAGCATCGCAGTCGTAGGCTCCTAGATTTCCTGCACTTTCTGAAGTGTAAAATTTTATATTTCTGAATGTCTAAAGCAGTTTGTCCGTCTCTGCACCTCTTTTAAATATTACAGGGTCAGACTGGATGTTTGTTCAGTTATCTTCTCGTACTACATCATCATCATCAGATGTTGGTAATAACATTTTGTGCGAAGACATTATGAAACGCGAACAGCAAGGATTCTAACATACTCCTCAGAGGCACGCCCATGCTTACTTCAACATACGGCAATAGGTTACACAAAACTTGCTTTTTTATTTATTAACTCATGCATTATTTGAGGCACTATTATTTATACGTGCAGGTTCAATAATTCATTATTTAAAGGATTTCTCCTCGGCCCCCCTTCCCAACAATTCCTCAATTCCGTCACAAATTTTGCTTGAGACATCACATGATCGTGTTTTCATTAATAAGCGCTTCTGCGGTACTCAGTCAAATTCTTTGTGCGAGGCGACAGACATTAAATCACGATGTCGTGTCAAAAAAGTGTAGCTAGGGTATCGCATGACCAACGTTTACGGAATTCATGCACGTTAGCGTGAAGGAGGTCATTCTGTTCGAGATACATAATTTCGTTTGTGCTCACAACAAGTTCTAAGATGCTACAACAAATGAATGTAAATGATCTCCGTACCAAAGGACACTTATTATCTTATAGGTATCTACAGTACAATAAAGTTCCAATAGCAGCAAAACAATCTGACAACTACTCCATCGGGGCCTGGGTTCTTGCCTATTTTTAGTATCTTTAGCCGCTTCTAGATGCCACTGAAATTAATGTCCATATAATCCATCTTTGTTGTGGTTTAAGAATCAACTATGACCGCATCCCTAGATCTTATTTAGTAAACGTTCATTTTAAAACGGAGTTCAGTGTTTCTGATGTTGCTATACTACTCTCGGTTCGTTTGTCATACATGATGTTCTGTACACAAACTTTGGTGACAGTGACGTTGTTCTCATTTGACCAGTATTTAATTGGATTTTGTAACAGGTCTTTCGATACAATTTCGATACCGCTGTCGTTTCAGTCTTCACATGTTGCCCATTTGTCATACAAACGTGGAAAATCTATTTATAGCACTATCCTTTTCTGACACCTAGTATGCACCTGTCGTTCCTTTATGGTGGTTGTATATGATGGAGTGTCCATTCCGTCACTAATTGTTCTGCTAGGTTCGTATCTACTCAAGTTTGAATGCAGTTCAGACCTTTCTGGTTGTTCTGTTACAAAATTTTTAAAAGCTAAGTGCACTTTATCACAAAATTTTCCAATTTTGAAGCTAAAACTATGAAATGGCAAATATTTAAAAATAAAGGGGTATGTAATATGGATCGCCTTTGTTTCAGTTCTTCTGCGTAGAAATCAATGGGTGCGCACAACAGTGTATCACTCAACAGGTGAAAAGGAAGCTGACTGGTGCTCCAGTTAAAGATAAAACAGCAGATCGTAGAAGCAGTTGAATTATTGAAAGCATTTGGCTACATTATGAATTCTGTGAATAATACGCACTCGACCCTTTCTTCGACTATAAATCTCTTGTATCCTAGAATCTTCATGGTGGGCATACATGAATAAGATCTCTATTTTTAAACAGTGTCATTTAGAATAAGAAATCGAGCTTCTGACAGCTGTATCCGCCGTCGTCATCTGAAGTACTCTCGTGAAATATTTCAGTAGTGAGTCACCCCAACTATAGTCTGAGGTCCTCCTTTCATCTAGATGCCTGCTCTCTTCATAGTCACCTGACGGGAGCAGAGTAACTGAAATTTCTAACCAAGTACACTCGCACCTAATGCGATACTGTCTTGCTCTGTCTATCACTTGTACCTATGTACTCGACATAGTACCATTTTCTGAGGACGATGAGCCTCCTTGGAAAGTTTTCCATCTAAAGCCTATCAACGAGTAGTAAAAGCAAGAAAATCTGTTCTCATCTGAGAAAAATGTATTGTTTGGAATATACTATGAAAGTCCATCTCTTTCTGCTTCGTATGGTACGTCATGAGACGCTTAGATCCTACCTTCCTACGTCAAATTAGACACTCTGAATCAGAATTGTTCAACCATTTTTACCTATCGCCCAATTTTGCATCTGTGTTACCAGTAACATTTTCTGACTGCCCACCGGTTCCACAGTGATGGAGATTTATAAAGTAGTGAAGTAATTTAACTTTGTAAAATTTATTAAGTAGAGCTACAGCAACTTAGTGGAAATGATAATAATTACTTACCAAATATTGTATGTCAAAATTTTATGAAAACTACTGAAAATGTGTTTTTCTTTTAACCCCTACTGCTTGCCGCTCACCATGAATGCTGTAGTGACTACTAGTGGGCTGCTGGGCCCAGATTGCGTACCACTGCTCTAAAAACTATAGAGATTCATAAAGTCGCTCATATATCCTAAATGACAATACACCAAGGATGTCATTATCTGTGCCATGCCGCTGGCATTGTGTTCGCATAAGAGCTTCTGTGAAGTTTG
Organism: Schistocerca piceifrons; assembly: GCF_021461385.2. Classification (NCBI taxonomy): domain Eukaryota; kingdom Metazoa; phylum Arthropoda; class Insecta; order Orthoptera; family Acrididae; genus Schistocerca; species Schistocerca piceifrons. The sequence continues at coordinate 956,744,766 of NC_060138.1, forward strand.
GAACATAGGACACGAGGTACTGGCAGAACTGAAGCTGTGAGGACATATCGTGAGTCGTGCTTGGGGAGCTCAGCCCGTAGAGCACTTGCCCGCGAAAAGCAAAGGTCGCGAATTCGAGTCTCTGTCTGCTACACAGTTTTAATCTGCCAGGAAGTTTCATGTCAGTGAAAATCTCATTCTGGCATAGCCGGAATAATTTACGCGTAATGAGCTACGATGCCTCACGTCGTAACAGTTACTGACTGAAATACTTCCCTTACTGTATTAAACCTTTAATATAAGATCAATGAGTGTATTGTGACACCATCTGAAATTTTGTAATTCATCCAATGATTATATGAAATATTGCAATCCAACGTTTTGTAGCTTCTCGATGCCATTAGGTAGGCAACCAGCAACTGAGATTGCGAACCAGGAGCCGTGAACCGGATTAGTCGGTTAGTAGTGGAGCGTGTGCCAAATAAATCAGTTAACCATTGCTCATTCTACCCAAGATCACATATCAGCTAAGCAATTAAGCAACATCCCCCACACTGAAAAATTTGGAAAATCGTATAAAGTGAAATTTGTTTAGAAAGTGATGGGAGAATTGGTTTGTTAACAACAGGTAGCTATCTGAGTCTTGGTGTCATTTGTGCATTCACTGTAAACGTAATAAGTGTTCGTTATGACAAATAGTTATCTACAGAGCAGCACGTGTTTGCTTTACACATGTGTGCGGAAATTTGATGGAAATTATAAAGATGTAAGACGATTTTTCGTTGAAACGTTCCTGCGTACCCAGTAAGCACTGAAGCAAATAATCTGCAAATTAAATCGAAAGTTGAAGGTGGCAGGTCGTGCAGCTAACTTACCGCGCACTGGCCGCCATGAATTCGAGACTACTGAAGAAAATGTGCAGCTCGTTGTTCAAGGATTCGTTCAGTTACCCAAGAAATCTGCAAGACAGGCTTCAGAGGAACTACTGTTTACCGACGGAAGTTTAAGAAGAATGTCAAATACATCACATATGAAGTTTTATAAGCCTGCATTACTTTTACTTGCTTTAAACTAGGATGATACTGATCGAAGACGTGAATTCTCTGAGTGGTATGTGATCTGCAGTGAAAGTAAACTTTTACAAAAGATGCCTGTGGTCTGACTAAGTAAGTTTTAAGTGAAGTGGAAGAGTTAAACACAGTTGCATGCATGGTCTTCTGCAAATTCGTGATATGTTATTGAGGATGCGTTAGGTGTCTCTTGAGTAACGGTTTGAGCTGTTATGTGCAGCAAAGGATGAGACCGTGACTGCGGAAAGGTATTTTGAAATATTACGAGACGTTATTGTTGAATTCGGCAACATTCGTGTACTCGAAGAAGTACGAAACAATCCCATTTGGCAACAAGACAGTGCTCAACTGAGCTACGGATTAAATGCCCGTGCATTTGCAGATTGCAGTTTTCAAAGGTGGATAGGAAGATTGTGTGAAATCGATTGACCTCCAAGATCACTGAACATCACACCGTGTCTTTTTTTCCATGTAAAGTCAATGTTTCCGTTACTAAATCATTAAACCTTGATTGCAAACCTTGACTAACAAAGAATTGACAAAAAATTTTTGGTAGTAAAACCGGGGGGGGGGGGGGGGGGGTTTACATATAACTCGAAAATGCAGTACAGTGTTTTCTGTCGCTTTAATGGTTCGTAGAAATGTAATTTGTACAACTGAAATTTTTCAAAGTGTCCTCCATTCTTAAATAGACATTGAACACATACGAGAGTTGGAACTTTAATGTTGTTGTTGTTGTGGTCCTGAGACTGGTTTGATGCAGCTCTCCATGCTACCCTATCCTGTGCAAGTTTCTTCATCTCCCAGTACCTACTGCAACCTACATCCTTCTGAATCTGCTTAGTTTATTCATCTCTTGGTCTCCCTCTACGATTCTTACCGTCCACAGTGCCCTCCAGTGCTAAATTTGTGATCCCTTGATGCCTCAGAACATGTCCTACCAACCGGTCCCTTCTTCTCGTCAAATTGTGCCACAAACTCCTCTTCTCCCCAATTCTATTCAATCCTTCCTCATTAGTTATGTGATCTACCCATCTAATCTTCAGCATTCTTCTGTAGCACCACATTTCGAAAGCTTCTATTCTCTTTTTGTCCAAACTATTTATCGTCCATGCTTCACTTCCATAAATGGCTACACTCCATACGAATACTTTCAAAAACGACTTCCTGACACTTAAAATCTATACTCGATGTTAACAAATTTCTCTTCTTCAAACACGCTTTCCTTGCCATTGCCAGTCTATATTATATATATTCTCTACTTCGACCATCATCAGTTATTTTGCTCCCCAAATAGCAAAACTCCTTTACTACTTTAAGTGTCTCATTTCCTAATCTAATTCCCTTAGCATCGCCTGACTTAATTCGACTACATTCCATTATCCTCGTTTCGCTTTTGTTGATGTTCATCTTATATTCTCCATTCAAGACACTGTCCATTCCGTTCAACTGCTCTTCCAAGTCCTTTGCTGTCTCTGACAGAATTACAATGTCATCGGCGAACCTCAAAGTTTTTATTTCTTCTCCATGGGTTTTAATACCTACTCCGAATTTTTCTTTTGTTTCCTTTACTGCTTTCTCAATATACAGTTTGAATAACTTTGGGGAGAGGCTACAACCCTGTATCACTCCCTTCCCAACCACTGCTTCCCTTTCATGTTCCTCGACTCTTATAACTGCCATCTGGTTTCTGTACAAATCGTAAATAGCCTTTCGCTCCCTGTATATTACCCTTACCACCTTTAGAATTTGAAAGAGAGTATTCCAGTCAACATTGTCAAAAGCTTTCTCTAAGTCTACAAATGCTAGAAATGTAGGTTTGCCTTTCCTTAATCTTTCTTGTAAGATAAGTCATAAGATCAGTATTTCCTGACGTGTTCCAATATTTCTACGGAATCCAAACTGATCTTTCCCGAGGTCGGCTTCTATCAGTTTTTCCATTCGTCTGTAAAGAAATCGTGTTAGTATTTTGCAGCTGTGACTTATTAAACTGATAGTTCGGTGATTTTCACATCTGTCAACCCCTGCTTTCTTTGGGATTGGAATTATTATATTATTCTTGAAGTCTGAGGGTATTTCGCCTGTCTCATACATCTTGCTCACAAGATGGTAGAGTTTTGTCAGGACAGGCTCTCCCAAGGCCGTTAGTAGTTCTAACGGAATGTTGTCTACTCCCAGGGCCTTGTTTCGACTTAGGTCCTTCAGTGCTATGTCAAACTCTTCACACAGTAACGTATCTCCCATTTCATCTTCATCTACATTCTCTTCCATTTCCATAATATTATCCTCAAGTACATCGCCCTTGTATAGACCCTCTATATACTCCTTCCACCTTTCTGCTTTCCCTTCTTTGGTTATTACTGGGTTTCCATCTGAGCTCTTGATATTCATACAAATGGTTCTCTGTTCTCCAAAGGTCTCTTTAATTTTCCTGTAGGCAGTATCTATCTTATCCCTAGTGAGATAAGCCTCTACATCCTTACATTTGTCCTCTAGCCATCCCTGCTTAGCCATTTTGCACTTCCTGTCAGCCTCATTTTTGAGACGTTTGTATTCCTTTTTGCCTGCTTCGTTTACTGCATTTTTATATTTTCTCCTTTCATCAATTAAATTCAATATTTCTTCTGTTACCCAAGGTGTTCTACTAGCCCTCGTCTTTTTACCTACTTGATCCTTTGCTGCCTTCACTACTTCCTCCCTCAGAGCTACCCATTCTTCTTCTACTGTACTACTTTCCCCCATTGCTGTCAATTGTTCCCTTATGCTCTCCCTGAAACTCTGTACAGCCTCTGGTTTAGTCAGTTTATCGAGGTCCCATCTCCTTAAATTCCCACCTTTCTGCAGTTTCTTCAGTTTTAATCTAGAGTTCATAACCAATAGATTGTGGTCAGAATCCACATCTGCCCCTGGAAATGTCTTACAATTTAAAACCTGGTTCCTAAATCTCTGTCCTACCATTATATAATCTATCTGATACCTTTTAGTATCTCCAGGGTTCTACCATGTGTACAATCTTCTTTTAGGAATCTTGAACTAAGTGTTAGGTATGATTAAGTTATGCTCTGTGCAAAATTCTACCAGACGGCTTCCTCTTTCATTTCTTTCCCCCAATCCATGTTCACCTACTATGTTTTCTTCTCTCCCTTTTCCTACTCTCGAATTCCGGTCACCCATGACTATAAAATTTTCGTCCCCCTTCACTACCTGAATAATATCTTTTATCTCATCATACATTTCATCAATTTCTTCATCATCTGCAGAGCTAGTTGGCATATAAACTTATACTATTGTAGTAGGCGTGGGCTTCGTGTCTATCTTGGTCACAATAATGCCTTCACTATGCTGTTTGTAGTAGCTTACCTGCACTCCTATTTTTTATTCATTATTAAACCTACTCCTGCATTACCCCTATTTGATTTTGTATTTAAAACCCTGTATTCACCAGACCAAAAGTCTTGTTTCTCCTGCCACCGAACTTCACTAATTCCCACTATATCTAACTTTAACCTATCCATTTCCCTTTTTAAATTTTCTAACGTACCTGCTCGATTTAAGGATCTGACATTCCACGCTCCGATCCGTAGAACGCCAGTTTTCTTTCTCCTGATAACGACGTCCTCTTGAGTAGTCCCCGCCCGGAGATCCGAATGGGGGACTATTTTACCTCCGGAATATTTTACCCAAGAGGACGCCATCATCAGTTAACCATACAGTAAAGCTGCATACCCTCAGGAAAAATTACGGCTGTAGTTTCCCCTTGCTTTCAGCCGTTCGCAGTACGAGCACAGCAAGGCCGTTTTGGTTATTGTTACAGGGCCAGATCAGTGAATCATCCAGACTGTTGCCCCTGCAACTACTGAAAAGGCTGGTACCCCTCTTCAGGAACCACATGTTTGTCTGGCCTCTCAGCAGATACCCCTCTGTTGTGGTTGCACCTAACGTACGTCCATCTGTATCGCTGAGGCACGCAAGCCTCCCCACCATCGGCAATGTCCATGGTTCATGGGGGGGGGGGGGACTTTAATAGTGGCAACTATATATTTACAGCTCGTACAAAATAGATACGTGTTTCAAAGTTTTACTGACCTTCAAAGTAGTTACCAGCTTTGTGTATAACACGTTGTCAGGGATGTGGAAGTGTTGGGATACTCTTAGCAGTACCAGTTGTGTTGACAGTTCGAGCGGCGCGGTCTATTGCAGGACGAATTTGTAGCAGTTCTGAAGCGAATGCCATGAAGTGTGTCCTTCAGTTTAGAAATCGAGTTGAACTCACGAGGGCTTAAGTCAGGAGAGTGCAGTAGATGGTATAGCACTTAGCAGCCAGTCAGTCAAACAAATCAGTATCAGCTTGCACTTGTAAGTGCTTGAGCATTGTCTTGTAAAATGACGGTCAGGTCCTGCAGAAAGTGTAATGACTTCTGTCTCTAAGCTGGTCGTAGGTTGTGTTTCAAAAAGTAACAGCTTAGAGACAGAAGTGATGACACTTTCTGCACTACCTGACCGTCATTTTTCAGGGCAACATTCAAGCACGTACAGTGCTAGCTGTTACTGATCTGTTTGACTGACGGGGCTGCTAACTGCTATACCGCCTACTGCACTCCCCTGACTTAAGCCATAGTGAGTTCACTCGATTTCTGAACTGAAGGAAACACTTCAAGGCATTTGCTTCGGAACTGCTGCAAATTCGTCGGGTGCTAGACCGCGTCGCTCGAACTGTCAACACAACTGGCACTGCTAACAGTATCCCGCGACTTCCACATCCCTGACAACGTGTTATACACAATGCTGGTAACTACTTTGAGGGTCAGTAAAACTTTGAATCACGTATCTATTTTGTACGAGCTGTAAATAAATAGTTGCCACTATGAAAGTTCCAACTCTCGTATGTGTTCAATGCCTACATAAGAATGGGGGACACTGAAGAATTTCAGTTGTACAAATTATTTTTCTACGAACCATTAAAGCGACAGAAAACACTGTACTGCATTTTCGATTAACTGAATTTTGCCGCAGCCTCTAGATAAAATTGTATGCCCAATCTATGCTGGTATTTCTCATTGTGTGGAACACTCGATAAATTACCCATCCCAGCTAGAAGCACTTCACAGCTCAAAGGCATCTTTTCTTCTCTTTTTCCTTCAGGTTTAAGAACTGTTGTTAACGTAAGATATCTCTGAACCGCTAACATTGTGCAAGATGATCTTCGCATCTGATTTTGGTTCAGTAATTGTAGTATGTGAAACAACCTGCATTATCTGACGCAAAAGTACTGTCTTCGTAAAATCATTGTTAGCAATTTAGCAATAAAGACGGTTCCGCGTTGTAATGCAGCGTACCTGCCTCTGAGAACAAACAAATTCAGATCTGTATTGGATTATTGTTCTAAAGAAATTGTAATATAGCTGTAAGCGTCACAAGCCAGTATGTAAATAGAAAGACTGTAAGAATGAAATTGCAGGTAGATAACATAATGAAAGTCATGTCATTGCTTTAACTCGTAACTTTCAAACAGCAGTTAATTAATTAGTAAGCAAGCCGTATTTATTTCACGCATCAGCAGAGATTGTAATTACGAACTAATCACAAACGGTGGAGACATGTTCTTGCTGGTGCACTAATCAACAAGGATCAGTAGAATAAACATGATAGCGCACACAAAGGGAGAAATGAAACTAGCAGTTTAAGATAGAAGTAGAAGGTAGTGTTTAAAAGATATAGAAACAGATGCACTGTCCTGGAAACGCTCGTGCGTGTACACACATCCGCACGCATACACACACAGACACATACACACGCACACACACACACACACACACACACACACACACACACACACACACACACACACACATACGCATGCACACAGTATCGTTTTACACTTACTTTCTCTTCCTCTCTATTCGTCACTGAATTTCAAGGACAGTTAACAACAGTTTATTATTTAAATAATGAAGAACTGCATCAGTTACTTACTTGTTTATGCTTATCAAAAGGAGATTTTAAGAATTTATTCTCATTTTCAAGTGAATTTGCCGCCTCTCTTGCATTGTCGATGTCTTTCTGAGGTTAGACTGTAAGTGATTTTCTACCTCTCTTGCATTCTAGACGTCTTTTTGAGGTTATACAGCAAGTGATTGCACTTGCAGTATAGCCTCAAAAAGATATCTACAACACAAGGCAGGCAGAATATCACACCTGCAAACATCACCAAAAGTAGTCATTTAAACAAACGCTCTTGCAAATGAGAATAAATTGTCTAACCATATTGTGCTACACCTGAAAATAAGTAACTGGTGCATTTTTTCATTATTTAAATCTTAAATAAAACAGCTACGGGCTTCACTGAAACATCGAATATGATGAACGCAACAACAGTTTACATGTACGCTGTAATAAATAATTAGAATAATTAGGAATGTTTCCTAGTTTCTGAACATATTTCATCTATGCTGCAGCACGTCGCGCTACCTTAATACATTCAGGTTACAACTTTTACGAGTAGAGACTGAGAACAATGTTAAAATTCCAAGTAGATAATGACATCAATCTGTAGAAACTCTGAACTGGGACGCCGTATATGTCAACGTACTCATTTAGTAAATGGGACATACCTCAGTTTTATGTCTGTCTAAGACTGAGAGTAAATTTACGAATTTACTTGCTAGCTAAACGTTCTTCAGTTGTCGTGCGTCGTTTATACGACCTGCTTGCTGCGTCTCTGAAACTCTTGAAGTGTTGCGAAGGATTCATAACCTATGGTTCAGAATTCTTCTCTGCTCATGTCTTTTTCAGAGGAGCGTGTCTATCAAACCACTTGTTGAGGCTCTCAGTGAAATCAGATATTTCATTTCTAATTTGTTTACTTTTTCGTTTGAAATCTGGAAAGAAATATGTTTTTTTGTTTGAAAAACACCTGTAATAATTTTCTTTCCGTGCCAAGAAAGTAAACTATAAAAAACCACCATCTAAGAAAATTACAATGATATTAGAATCAGTGTAAGAAACAAATTAGTTTAAACGTAGTGAAGGATCGGTACATTTGTAGTTTCAGACTACATTAAACGGAAAGATTGTACATTATACTGAAATTCAGTTCGTTACTGCGAAACCAAATGTAAAATTAGAAGAAGTGGTTAATTCATGGGAGAACAGTATAGTGGAAGTTAGTGGCAAAGATTATTTTAGGATTTTGTACAGTCTTAACACTGTGAGCAACGCAACAGTTTTCGTGTCAGCATCGTCACATACTTGTCTCAAGATAAAATAGTTTTGCCCTTAAGACGGATGTACAAATTCAACGTCATCTGTTGTTAGGTGAGTAAACTACTGAAGCAAATTTTAGAAAGTAAAATGTAATACTGTCTTTATAGATCCTGCAGCTTGAATTTCAAATGTGACAACGTGTTGACACACTTCATGTGTACGCAGTACATTCACTGGTAATTTTACAGTATATTTAAGAAATGATTGTTTCCTTAGTACAAAGTCTTGAGTAATAGTGTGGAATGGAGTGGTTGTACGAAGTATGGCACAATGGTCTACATTGTGTTTGGCAGCTTTTATTCAGTGGCGTAAGGGACAACCATTTACGGACATCGGAAAGTTTTTGCTTCAAACAAAGAACAGTTTAAAATGCAGATACCCGTTAACTTGTAAGCTAGTAAAAAGAAGTGAATCTCAGTGGAGCTAAAATAAATTAACAGCTTAATACACATCGATTCACTGAACTAGAGGTAATGTGTATTATGCGTAGATAAAACTAATATAAGGGGTGATCAAAAAGTTTCCGTTTGAGTGCGTTCTTGCATTGAATATGCAACATAGCGTGACTGCGTCTCCGACGTGCGTGTGGTAAAAGCGGAAACATGAACAATGGCGACGTTATTACAAAATGCGTTCAAACAGCCAGCGTGCTGTGATGCCTTTCCTGGCTGCCGAAGAACAAACACGAGTAAACATCCATCGGAGAACGAGATTTGTGTAATTAAGGTGAAAAAATTGGGACAAGTAGTGCTGGTGCTTTATGGTAACGCACAAGCCCCCAACACTAATGTCTCGTATAGCAGTAGTTACGCCGACTCAAGAGGGGTACAGTCGAACACCCGTCCTATAGTCAAATGGTTCAAATGGCTCTGAGCACTATGCGACTTAACTTCTGAGGTCATCAGTCGCCCAGAACTTAGAACTAATTAAACCTAACTAACCTAAGGACATCACACACATCCATGCCCGAGGCAGGATTTGAACCTGCGACCGTAGCGGTCGCTCGGCTGCAGACTATAGCGCCTAGAACCGCACGGCCACTACGGCCGGCCGTCCTATAGTCCCTATAAGACTTTCCCATAACAGTTCCGTTAGACCTGTAACGGAAAAAGTGAAGTGTGGCATTACCGGCTTCTGCTAAATTAGCGAAAGGATTTGAAATGACGTAATGGCATGTAACGTAAGGGAACCGGACTGTTTTCCGTTTCTCGAAAGTTATCTACAGAAAGAGGGACATAGCAGAATAAACGGGAATCGAATGAAGCCTGTATTAGTAATAAAGTAATCTGAAATTAAGTAACAGGAAATTTCGTCAACCTATTTAGGCAAATTTGTATCCAGCACTAGCACAGTTCATTAAGAAAATTAAATACGGGAAAGAAATTTAATTGATATTGACGCAGTGTTTGGCAAATTAGGTACGAGACAGTAGCACACTTCTGCTAGAAATGTGCAAGTAGTTTGGCATGAACAGCACAGAAGTAGCATTAAAACGTTTAGGCAACAACTGGCTCTAATTAACACTCACTATATTAAAGCAGAAAGCTAATTATCATAAAATACAAGAGTACTAACATTGGGGCACTGCTAACTTAGGCAAGAGAGTCTTTCCAGCTTAATTATTGAAAACTACTGTCATAGAAATTGTTTCCAGATAATTATATTCTCTAATCCGATACTATTCGTTTGCTCAAGGAACACCCACTTTTTTACACTATACACTTGAAATGAAACGTGTTGTCCCTACAGCAGAGTCGGCGTGAGGTTGATGCGTGACAACTGCAAACACTGACTCCACATGCCGCACTCTATAAAAGAATCACTGCAACCGAAAAATGCAGCTCATAGAGGGAGGATTATTTATGATGTAGACAACTTCACCTTCTTAATATGGAACACTAACACTCACCTCACACATCCATACCCAGGAGCCCCTTCCAAACACCGATTCACACAGACATTCACGCTCTAAATATGGCCCGGACATGTGAGCCAAATATGGAGCAGTTTATTCTTTACAATCAGAGTTGGAGTGCTCCGCAATTAAATGCCCAAGATTTTACAACAATTTGAATCATGAAACTAACCTGAACTCACTCACACATGATACCATTTAAGTTAACAATCTCTTTGTGAGCTTTCAGAATCTAGTTACAACCTCCAATTCATTCTGTCTCCCTGCAGCAAGAATAACCTTTACAAAATGTTCCCTGAACTGATGGTCCATTCACAATGACAGTGGTGGTATCTGCTTCAGTTTGTGGGGACTTCAGGCACTCTGTTTGCATACACACAACAATAAATACAAAATACAAAAAAAACATGGTGTGGAGAACAATACAGTAATTTGTAATAAGAATTACAGTGTAAAACACAAACACATACAAGGTATAACATAAATTACAAAAACAACACTAGAGAAAGAAATTTAAGAAAAAAAACAAGGTTCATGGGGCATCAAGTTGTGTGTGCACATTGCACAAAGTTCACGACTGTGCTGAGAATGAGGCACTAAATCACATTGTTAGAAATATTCGAAGCACTTCACAAATTCGACAGTACTGACATCTCATAGGGCTAAACGTCGGGTGTTGTTACTACGTTGTTGCAACGGCAATAGGGTCTTCTGGAGCATCTGCAGTACTCTGTTGAGATTGCACCAAGACCTACGCATATGATCACGGCAGTACGGTAGGAAGACACAGTGATAGGCTCTCCTCACGTCGATTAATTGTCTCTGAGGTCTATTTGTTGGGCTACATCACTAGTCTAGGTCTCTTCTCTCGCTGGACAGTACTTTACGTTTCCCAATATTGCAGTTCGACGAGGGATGATGGCACATGGAGTGACTCTACAAGTGTGTGAGGTCATCCATACAGGATCGAACTAGGAGCGACGATTGCTAAAACTGCTCTCTAATAGAGAGGAGAAGTTAGAAATGAGACCATACATTTGTTAGTGTGACACGATACTGCTTTGTGTATGCAGAACGGCCAGTGCTAGTGAGTTGTAAAAACCCAAACAGGTGAGTATAGAGCGTCCCTTTCTGTCCTGAGGCACATGAGGCGCAGGTTCTGACACGATATGTGATCTTCTTCGTGTACTCACGACAACGTGGTCTGCTGCAGGGAATCCCTCCAAACGGCTGCCGCGTCCGGAGAGCTAGCAGGCTGTCACGTGTGGGTCGCGTGTGAGGGTCAACGGCCAGCCTCACTTTCGCTTGTGGCCCGGCGAGGATCCCGCCTAATCCCTCAGGTATACGGCCCGGTGACTGTCAGCTTGCAGGACCGGACGCTCGCCCTCCTGCAGGTAGCCGAAGACCTCTTGTTTTAGCGCTGGCTGGCCTCTACATTGCCATGATACCCGTCATCTGCACAGTTCTGACAGAAATCTTATGCCTAACTTTATCCCATGACCTTCTATGTTATAATAAATTTACATAATGACACATTGATGGTCTGTCATTTCAGACACTCTTATTTTACTTTTATAGTTATTTATCTGTAGCTATCATTATAACATCTAATCTAGACATGGAAATAATTTATTTTGATACATGTGTAGAGACCGATCTCAGTATTGTACATGGTGTGTGATAACTGATGCTATGTAATGGATGAACAACTAAATGTGCGGGCCCGCACCAATATTACTATTACTTACATAGATCGACAGTAGACTTGCTCAAGAATTAACTACCATATGCCAACGATCTACATTCTATGTCTTCGGAATAAATTATGTTATTATGCAGGCTGAAGTTTTACTGAGCTATAAAGAACATGCAACTATTCTACGTTCGCTCGCCGGTCGTCTCTCCATCTCGGGTCTGTGATTTGATGACCTGAAAAATAACATCCCAACAGGCGCGTGCGAAACACTTGTGGTAGAAAACCCCCACAATATTAATCTAGTTATTGTTAAATCCTACAGTTTAACTTATCCTAGTATACCGTACCCTTTTTTATTTATTTATTTATTTATTATTTATTTTTTTTGTTTACCTTATACAATACTCTTACATAATTCCTGTTACGTTGAGATGTCTCGCTGCTCGCCGCTATTGACGACAGTGATGTGCGCGCCGTACGACATGGCCTCCGAGTTCTCACTACGCCACACTGAAACTCCAGAGACTGGGTTAGCCATGGCTATACAAGACAATAAATTTATAGTTGCAACTTCTTTTTCTATGTTATGCAGTATTCGCGATCAAGGCACACCTTTCCAGAGGCAATGTAATATGACCAAGACAGGACTGGTTCCTGTTGCGGATTGAGTCGCCCAACACACGCCAGCTACAGAGTATGTCACGAATCACCAAGTATAATTCCTTGGTCATTCATCTGTGACAGTCACGAGCAGCACGCTAAATCCCCAACCTGCACATTGGCATGGTAGGCTTTATGCCCGCATTTCTATCGTCTAGGGCACCATTGGCGTCAAACGCTCACAGGTTCACCCCGACTTGCAAGACAACGATGCTGGCGCAGCTCTGCAAAAACTATACTGCCCATATTCATCCTCGAAATCACGCAATATACCACAATCTTGCAGTGCACTGACGCGTGCCTGCAAGCATTGGTATGAACGTCTCACGAACTGGTTGTGGCCGCTATGGAGCGTATCACGACTTCTCAGAACGCTTCTAAGAGCACGTTCTTGTATGCGCCCGTTTGTGCGACATCTCGTCACTCATCTTTATCCCTTAATATGGACACCAGATAGGAAAGGACAAAAACATTGCTCATGGAAAGGTAGTGCCTCTTATCGCAACGACAGAGGAGATCCCGAACATAGACAAAAAAAATTAACAGCAGAAAATTCTTATGCGAGAAAACGCAGCGTGTTAATACTTTAACAATCTTAATCTATTAATGCAACGATTATTGTTCCCCGAAGAAAGGTTCATATATTTGCCTATTCTACTATGTACACCACTTAAACTACTATTATTCCACGAACTTCTTTGTGTGAGAGATGTGGTGGAGTTCTATGGACTAGCGCCAATCCCTTGTCAGACTCCCCCTCCTCTGACGTGCCTTAGGATTTGCAGGTCTAATTTCAATCTCCTGGTTCTCCTGTGGTCCTTGATTTCGCTCTCTCCAGTTACGGTCGCTTCGCCGTTCGTTATTCCTCCTGTCCCAGATTCCTTGTCTAGATTGACCCTGTTCCCTGACGTTCTGGTTTCCGTGTCTATGGTTTCCATAATCTTGAATTGCGTAACCTTGATTTCCGTAACCCTGGTTTCCTAACTGACGAGCGCTATTATGCGATCTGTTGCCGTCTGCCCTTGCTGGCCCGTGGTATTTGTTATTTTGCGCCTTCTTCCTGTCCTTTGCGTCTTGTTTATCGAAGACTACTTCGAGTTCGCGCAGTAGACTCTTGAATGCATCTATGTCAGATCCACACTTCCCGACAAGTGTCTGTTGATACCTAACTGGCAATTTGGAAAAGCAAAATTTAATGATTTCTCCGTTGCTATATGGACTATCTAAAAACTGATTCTTCTTGAGTAACTCATCAAAAAATTTGGTTGCGCTCCTATGCCCGGACACTTCCAGTTCAGGACAAAATATTATTTCCTCTTTAATCCTATCTTGCGTTTCCTTTGACCAGTAGGTCCCCAGGAATGCACCAACAAATTCCTGATAAGTCCGACACGTCGCTGCCACGCCCCGCATCTTTTCCGCTGCTTGGCCTTCGATGTGTCCACACATGAATTCTAATTTTGCCTGGGTTGGCCATGATGCAGGTAATGAATTTGTAAACTGCATCACCCAGCTCTTCGGATGCATCGACCCTCCATTTTCTTTGAACTTCTGGAATTTTAGTATCGACAGGAAGTGATTGTGATCAAAATCCTGTCTGATCCTCGCACTGGTGTTGTCACTCGTTTCCGATACTTGCACGTCTGCTGAGTGTCCTGTTCTATCTTGCTGATAACTGTGATGTGCTACGTCTGTATCACAGTGGAGGTGGCATTCAGCATTCACTCTTCTAGGTGGGCTGCAATTATTGGAGCTATTACTCGCTGTTTCTGCGTGTGCATTGTTCGTTCCGCACGCTGTCACTGGGCTAGAGCGCGGCGGGCTTTTCCTCGGAGACACAATCCTGTGTACTCCATCATTGGTATCCGAACGCGCAGTGCTCGTGTGCCCGTTTCGCTCTAGTTTTGCTATCCGACTCTCTACTTCTTTCATTCGTTTCGTGATGTTCGTAACCGCAATATTACCTTGAGTCTTTAAGGCCGCTAGGGATTTGGAGTGGACTTGTGTCGCACGTCGCAAGCGCCCTGCGAGTTGAGAAGTTACTCTTGAGATTTTCATTGCCCCTGTTGCTGCAGTTTTGGCTAGGCCTGCTACTTTTTGTGCTACCATTGACATTTGTTTTGCTTCTCCACATTCTTTCTTTATTGTTAATAATTCCCCACGAATTTCCCCTATATGCGAAATTATTGCCTCCGTGTCCTTCTTACGCTGTTCGTCAGCTTCTTCTTTCTCCTTCTTACGTTGTTTCGCAGCTTCTTCCTTCTCCTTCTTACGTTGTTCATCAGCTTCTTCTTTCATTGATCGTAGGAAGCTCAATATTGGGTTTACGTCATCTTTTTGATCCTCTTCAAACATGGGCGATGTAACTCTGGACACCTGGGCGCTAGAGCTCTTGACGTGGCCGAGCTAGCCCCTGTCTGCTCTCGTTCGTTTGATTATAAACTTCTGCTACCGTCTCGACCTGTGTGCCTGTCTCTGTTTCATCCTGTACTTCACTATCATAATCACGGCCGCAACGCTGCTCTGAGGTCGCGTCCAAATCACCTTCCTCATCGATGACCCTGGCGTCCTGCCCTGCTAAACATGTGCCCATCTCATCTCCGAACCTATTCCCGTCAGTAAACTGCCCCTTATCAATTATGCTATCCTCTTTTGTTTTAGCTTCGCTCGATAATAGTCGTGCCTTACTTCTCGTTATCATTCATGAAAAACAAATTTATCTAAAATGCACAATAAAATTAATCTACTCCATATATTTTTTACACATAGACATAAAATTTCAACAACGCCTCTCCAACGCTGTTATTATACGCACGATTTGTTGTGGTACAGAAACCGTACACAAACCCGACAAAGTGTGACGTGATACGGACACACCATCAAAGGAACACAAAAACAATGAACAAAAGAATATATACACTGAAAACAAAAAAACTGTAATCATGCGCCGCTTCTTAAAACTAAACGCGGAACTACCAGAAAAAAAAAACTTGGGCATTAATCAATAAAAAAAATTAAGCAAAAAAATTCTGAATGTCCCTACTACTAATAATACTTGCTTATCAGCGATTCACAGGGAAGATCCGAGGCTAAGGGTCGCCATATTATGCGAGGTGCCGGGGCTAGCAGTGTATTTAACACTAAATTCTAGAATCTACATATGTAAATGATGCTCTGAACCCCGCCCTATTCTAACTCCGACTTTTGCTGTTGCACAAGGACTAAAAAATATACGCGAACTGACTGTAATCAACCCTGCAAGTGGAGTAGAAAAGAGTTTGGCACCTGCAATAATTTAATTTGATAAATAAGTTAAATAAACGAAGGTTTCATTAACATAGTGAGGAACGATAGGTTTGCTCTACCGATTAACAGAATGAAAGTTCTGTCCAAAATAACAATATGATTTATTAAGACTAAACACAAAATACTAAACCAAAACACATGAAACATTTACAATACATCAAATTGGCTCAAATTGGATACTCATACAAACACTGTAAAGGTGAAGTTGTCCCTAAACTAGATTGTGAGGTTTAAGACGAAGTGGTATGTGGAGCCAATGCCTTGCTACTCAAATCATAAGAGAGACACACAACTAACCCAACATTAATTGCTGGTACTCAAGACAGAACAAAGTTAGAAAAAGACGAACAGGCGCGCTCTGCTGAGCTCTGATTATCACCTAGGAAAATCCCTATCTGCCGGTGCTGCGGACATACATTACCAAACTGTCTTCTTAACTGCCAGAACACGATCTGGCGTACCGTAGGCGATGGCTGGTTGCTTCGACGTCCTCGTCCGAAAAGCGAGAGCCGACTCCCCACAAGAGCACCCGTACAGGCCGAACACAGAACATTCCCGCCCCCACGACAGTGGCTGCGGTTAAACGTTCCAATCAGCAACTCGAAAACCGGCGGAAAATTCCACCCCATTGCCGGAACACTACCATTCCACCAATGGATATTCTTGGCGCCAATTTCTGCACTGATTTTGCTACGTCACGGAGCTATGCCCTGAGCAAGCCAATCACAGTTACTATTTTGCAGAAAGCGCGGAAATTTTCTCGCCACAACTGCCTGGGTACACAAGTCATACCCACGCCTCGCTGGTAACCCGCCAGAAAGAGTTTTCGCTAAGTTTCTGCGAAGTAACGGAACCTCTAGCCCAGCCGCTACTTCAGGCCCTGGCGGGCGTGTCTCTTGACAATGTCGGCGTCTGGAAAGCATTCACTCGACTGCCTCACACACGTCGGCTTAACCCTCTCGAGATCAGAGGAGCCCGCCTGTCACCGGACCACCTGGGTGACGAGAGACGCTGCGTGAGAAGTCCGCGTGTGAAGGAATAGCAACTTTCCACCGCATGCAATTAGAGAAGAGAATAGTAAGATATAAATATGAGAGGGGGCTCATGCCACCTCTCAGTTTGGCATGAACAGCACAGAAGTAGCATTAAAACGTTTAGGCAACAACTGGCTCTAATTAACACTCACTATATTAAAGCAGAAAGCTAATTATCATAAAATACAAGAGTACTAACATTGGGGCACTGCTAACTTAGGCAAGAGAGTCTTTCCAGCTTAATTGTTGAAAACTACTGTCATAGAAATTGTTTCCAGATAATTATATTCTCTAATCCGATACTATTCGTTTGCTCAAGGAACACCCACTTTTTTACACTATACACTTGAAATGAAACGTGTTGTCCCTACAGCAGAGTCGGCGTGAGGTTGATGCGTGACAACTGCAAACATTTGCCAGTTTTCAACTACGAAGTGTAAACGGTTGCAGGTGAAACCAGCAGCCATGCATAGAACTGCGGCAACACTGAGGCGTTGACACAAAAACGATCACGAAATCGCGTTGCTTGACTGGTTGCAGTTAGCACATGATCTTGCTGCACCCAGCCAGATGCCAATTTCATACTGCGACTCGATTATAGATCTGTTACAGTCTGAGTGGTGGTATCCATTTATTGCAGCACACAAGTTACAGGAATGAAAATTGCACTTCTTTGATACTGTTATTGTAATATATATTACAAAACTGGTCTGGAGACCCAGAAATTGTTCAGTGATCTGACTGAGATCAGAACTGAACATTTTAATTAGTACATAATATGAGAAATACTATTAACTATGTACACATGAAAATATAAAAACTGTTGCCTACGAGCTTGTAAAACCACTATTCTCTGTTCTGGCACTCTAGGTATATTAGCTAGTAAACTCTTCTGATCCCATATCTAGTCATGTAACTTTAAAAATGCACTAATATTTCAATAAGAACAACATTTCATTAAAACACTTTAGATGATATCTTTACAATATTGTACTTTGGTGAAATTTAACAGAAAAGAAAAACAACATGTGAAGTGCGTCAAAACCGCAGCACTTGGAAAAGGACCTTGCCTCGGTTCAAGACTGGGCATTAAATGTGGGTCATAGACACAACGCGTAAAGGAAACAGCATTTTTATTTGTATAAGAAGCCATATAACAGGTACAAGCAATTATACACTACTGAACTGATAGTTTGAGTCCAAGATGCTAGCTGTGACGATTTCATGTGGCTACTGAAAATGACGGCAAAAGTGCCCTTGGCACTCTAAGTTCTCCTCTTACGTCGGGTTTCCGTAACCACATCTAATTAATGTATACAATGAATAATATGACAAACTGCTTCCATATCAGACACTATCTTATTTAATCTTGCTGCTCTTCTTGCCTCGTTCACCACACAAGATGCAAACACGTTTAATGCTAGCCACCGTCTGACTCGTGGCACAAAGGAGTCTCGCAATTTGACCGCCAAAGCCGCCTTTTCCTTTACTGTCAAGCCAGTTTCATTTCAGGAAAACTTCCTTCCAAGTCTTGCAACATAACAATCCTAAATGTCTTATGCATGAAGCAGTATTACAAGTAAAGTTATAACATACCCATTCTTTTACAGAACATTACTTTTAAAATTACAGCCATAAATTAATTACGTTGACATAATTGGACGTAAGTAGTGATTAGAACATTTACACAGATGTTACAGCAAAGGGGTTTGTGATACAGAAGCCACATTAAGTAAAAGCAAGCAAAACAGATAAGATAAATATAAGTAATATCGATAATAGTGTTACATATACCACATGTTTCAGTGATGTTTCCTGTTAAGGTTATATCAGTTAAACAAAACACCTCAAACAATGCGCAAAAGACGAACAGTGTAGCCTTAACCAACAGCAATACAAGGAACATTATTTCATAGGAATCATATAAGATCAACATTTGTTTTATTTTGCATAAGCATCATTACAGAAAACTCTTTGTCACTTAAGGCGTAGGGTAATAACGTGTACACCGTCGTAAAAATTACATATGCACTGACGGAACACGAATCGCAACACCAAAACGAATTAATGCAGGGTATTGATATTTCGGGAATGTCAATATATTCTGGATAAGTGGCAGTGTCGGTCGTAAATATTAAAATCCTTTATCTTAAAGATCGATTTGGGTCACTGTGTGACCATCTTCAGCGCAAATTATTCGAACCTCTAGGCACATATTATAATAGCACAATATTTTCTATGAGGTGTAACATATACTATGGTGATTACTACCAGCAGATATCTTCACTTTTACTGAATACTATAATTTTTAAATTTCCAGAACAACCTATCCCTTAACGTAGTCAGTTGCCGATCCAATGTACAGTGACATTGTAGCTTACACAGTCAACTAGCTGGGCGCAGTATACTGAGTAGGTCGCAACAAAATACTTTTATTTACAATCCTTGTTTTACGAAGGAATCATCTGGCTGCCCACTGAGATTTTTGGCAGTCTATTTGGAATACCTTTCGTGCTCTGTTCAGTTAGCAGGAAATTTTGCTGCCCATTTCATTTGTTCGCAGTCCATTTCATTAACCTACAGCTCACTATGCAGTACAGTCTTTTAGTATGTTATTTCACTCTTCTGAAGTGTCCGTTTATTCTATGCATAGTTACATTGTTAAGAATTTCAAACTTAAAGAAATACATTATGAAAAATACATCCCAGTCACGACCTGCCCCTGTGTTGACAGTATAGAGTATCATCCGGTGGTTCTTTCTTTTTTGGTTCTGTGTTTACTGTAGCGTTTTGCTTTAAATTACTTCATCTGGTGGTATAAGACAGTATTTCGCCCGCCACACATTCATTTATGAGCGTTGCTCCAACATTATTTTTCATCCGAACAATCTTGTAACTATGACCATTCAGGCTCACTGTTCAGACAAACGTACATATCATCCTCTGATCTTTAGTTAGATTTTAAATACTCAGATTCACGGTTTTCTTCTGATGTTAGTAGTTCTTTTTCGGTCGTGTCATCTTCATCGGCTCTAATGATATCTAATTTTACTTCGTATTTTGTGTAGTCGTCGAGAACTACTATAATTCGTAAACAATCATCCACATCTAACTCTTCTTGCCTATCGACAACAGTTAGCTCTATCGGCGTTTCATTAGTAAGGAATGCTTCTCACAGTCTTTAGCCCTTCGATCTGCTCACATGAATCTGCAATCCTTGATAACTCATGTTGGCAGATATTAAAATTAATTAAACTGTTGTCAGCTCTTTTCTTCCTTACCTGTGAACATGTTAACGATTTCTCTTGCCATGGTGTCATGATCTACAGAAGCGGGTTCAATGTGTTCTAATGTGTTGTTCTCATTCTGTTTTGTTGCCGTTAATTGCAGCTTCCATAGGGACAGCAGAGTGATTTGATTTATACGTTACTACTGGGCGCTCTGTTTGCCAGCTAGTCTTCGTTTCATTGCCTGCCTGCCGTGACTCGTTTCTGAGCACACCTGTCGCTTTGCTTACTGGGGTCTGCAGTGCTTCCCAGTCGCTCACTTCGGTACAAACTCTTTTATTTTCACGCGGGTACTGTTTATTACTTGAAAATCTGACCTCTTTAATTTTGCCCTCAAGGTATGGGCTCTCAGTCTTCCGCAATGTTGCTGTCGTGGTAACGTCACAGTGCAAATCCTCTACCGAGAGCTGCTGACGTACGTAGACCTCTGCCTCTGCCTCGTTGAACCGTGTTAACGCCTTACCTACCACTGTCATTCTGTACACTGTCATTGTGATTACCTCTTTTATTGTTTTTATTTTGACGGAAATCGTGATTACCTCGCCAGTGATCTTCATCTTCGACTCTTCCCAGAACCGCAGAAAAACTCGAGCGATTTTTTCCTATGTATCTCT
The DNA here is from genome assembly GCF_021461385.2 of Schistocerca piceifrons. Classification (NCBI taxonomy): domain Eukaryota; kingdom Metazoa; phylum Arthropoda; class Insecta; order Orthoptera; family Acrididae; genus Schistocerca; species Schistocerca piceifrons. Next base: position 956,765,590 of record NC_060138.1, read on the forward strand.
TCGAATCTTTTGGGAGCTTGTTCCATAGCTCCCATGTAGTTTCAGATTCCGATCGTCTACCTCTTAAGAGCGTTAATTTTCCGTACCATTATACCCAGAAATCTTTCATTGAGTTTCTGCCGCCATCGTCTTATAATCTGGTCATCATAAATTCTCGCCACAGACAATACTGTTTTTGCTCTGACCAGTATTCCTTGGTAAATATTTGCTTAAATTCGGTGAACGTCATCTGATCTGTGTTCAAATTTAGTCTCCACCGTTTGGCATCGTCCGCAAATGAACTGAAAACTACGTCAATCCTTTCCTGATCTATCAAATATTCACCAAAAATCATTTCGCAATTCTCCAAGATGTCCAGTGGGAGCCTGCTAATGTGTCTTTTGGCAGAGCCAAGGCGTTTTTCGACTCTGATAGTTCATTAGAAGGTGAGTCACACATCTTGGCATGTCTCTAATTTTTTGTTCAATATCACCAAATTTGCCTTGAATTTTCGAAGTCTTTTAATCACACTTTTTTTCGCTACTTGTTTCTTATTTTCAGAATCAGACACTTTCTCAAATTTGAGATTTCATTTCTACTTTCGTCAACAGTTTCAGACTTCAGATCGAAAACTTTTTCGTCTACTTTCGTTAACACTAAAGGTTCTACCGTTTCTTGGCTCACTATAATGTCTTGTCAAGTCAAACCTTTCATTGGTATCATTGATCTGCCCCTGCATAGTGGCCACATTTGTAGTTATTGTATTTATTTCAAGTTTTGTGTCCCTCATTGCAGTACTCTTAATGCCAACTTTTCATCTACTTTTCGATCTGTTAACTGTTTTTTATATCCTGTTTTCTAGTTGATTATTACTACCACTAATACCAATTGCCTGTGTTTTCAGTTGGCTCTCAAGACTAATCTCTTACGGATTATTTTGAGTATGTTAAAACTTTTAAGAGATCGTTCACACTCGAAGGTTTGTCACTGTCCTTCTCAGTCGTATCCTCACGTTCTGATTCAGCATAATGTGATTCTATGGGTTCTTTCTCTATTTGTAACGAACTGGTTCCACTGAATCAGTCGCATAATCACTACCTTCCACGTAATCTTTCTCATTAGTTCATCCCTTTGGTTCCTATTTTCTTTGTGACGGGCTCATCATCTGAATATGATGATTTACATACGTATGATATTCCATGTAAGCCAATAGCCGTTCTATGGCACTAACCGTTTTTTCATTTCGGTAACTGCTATCAGGATCCTTGATGTTTCTCAGTACGCCTTGTACTAGCTCATTCTGTTCACTTTGAGTTACTACTGGTTTTGTAACCATTTTAATACCGGATACGAGTTACAGTTTACTTTCTAATCTCCATAAATATTTGCGTTATTTGATTTTTTGAATTTACGGCAAATTCGTGCCTCTGGATATGCAGTGCCAGTAATAAGTACGTTTCGAGCTTAGTATTTATGTTGTGATATGTATTTACGTGAACAGAAAAACAATGTCTTGTCATGCGGTGCCAAGTACAACACGTTCCCCATACAGTATTGTTAGTCCCGTCACAGGAAAAGCGAAGTATAACACTAATGGCTCCTACTAAATTAGCAACTCGCCAATAATGTTACTCCTGTGAAAAGATTTGAAATGACCGCTTTCGTGTGTAAAAGAAAGATATCGCACTATGCTCCGTTTCTCGAAAGATTTCTATTGAAAGTAACCAATAGTAGAACAAACGGGGATCGAACACAGGTTCTATTACAAATAAAGGGCTCTGAAATTACTTAATTGCATATCTAGACAAATTTTTACAGAGTACTAGTTAGATCATAAAGAATAAATATAGCTGAAATCTGATTTCGCATGACTGAGCGGATCAGGTCATGTAAAGGGGGCCAATCAGTTGCTACTAGCTGCAGAAACATATAAACTTTATTTGCTAAAATCACTTAATCGCACATGCCCTTAAAAGAATTCAGAAACAATAAGGCTGAAGACCAGAACACACATAATTAAAGCTGCGTTAAGGAATACACATGGCTGAAGGCCTTAGTTACAAAATAGAACAACTGAGGGCATAAGGCCTGGATAACAAAACTCCAGTAAAAAAATTTTAAAAAGGTTTTAAAATTTTAATTTAATTAGGATGGAGGCCTTATCTTAAAATATTTGACATAAATTCGGCTGAAGGCCACATACTCAACATAGAACAACTCGAGGATTATGGCCTGGGTAACAAAATTAAGATAGAAGAGATAATTTTGAAATCTTCAAATGATTTTTTTTTTTTTGCTTCAGACGGCTGAAGACCGTATCTTAAACTATTCCACGTAAGGTTCAGCTGAAGGCGATATACTGAACACAACTACGGCTGAAGGCCTCGCAAAATTTTGTAGACTAAAGAAACTCACTATCCCAAACAACAGAACAATGGTGCTCACAAGTACTCCTACGGTCGGCCTTTGGAGGAAAATCTAACAACAATTTAGGTGAGGCAGGCAGCCAAGCGTAACACTATATAGCTGGGTGGCAGCATGACCTAGGGACGGCTGACGAACCAACCAACAACCTAGTCATTTCCCTTCCACCCAACGAACGCCTCAACAACTGAAAATATGACAGAGGACGAAGATCCCAGCAGCACTATGTCTTGACAATTGGCGTCTAAATGCAGGCAAGGCACAATAACCACGCAAAGATAAAAAATTAAAAACACGAAAGCTGTCGAACTACTCACCATCAACACAGCGAAGAAAACACACTGCTGGAAAACTACGCTTATGGCCAGGGCAGGTAACTGGAACGTTAACGGCCACAAGGCAGAAGATACCGTTGACTGGATATGAGACAGTAGCACACTTTATCTAGCAATGTACCACTAGTTTTGCTTGAACAACACAGAAGGAGCATTAAAACGTTTTGGCAACAACTGGCTCTCAGTAGCATTTACTATCTGTGTACTAAAGCAGAGAGCTAATGATCACAACAGATAAATGAGTACAAACGGTGGGGAGATACTAGCTTCGGCAAAAGATTCTTTTATCAGCTTAATTATTGAAAAATGCTGTAATTGAAAAGGATTTTAAGTATTTATATTGTCTATCCTGATTACTGTTTGTATTCCCAAGGAGCATAAACTTCTTTACGCTACATAGGTCAACTAAAATATGTGGTTCTTAGGTCTCTAACAGTCTGAAGAGTGGTAGCAGTTACTTATTATAGCACCAGCGAATTATAGGATCGAAAGTTGCACATTTTTAATACTGTTATTGTAACATATACGGCCAAAGTGACTCAACAACTGTCGTGGGACCCTAGAACTGTTCTATAAATTGACTCAGGTCAAAACGAAAATTTCAGTTAACATAAAATATGAGAAACACTATTAACTATAAGCGCATGAAAATATAAAAACTGTTGTTTGAAAGCCTCTACGATAATTACTCATTGTCCTGACCCTTCAAGTGTAATAGCTAGTACACTATTCGGAATGATCCCAGTGTAATTTATGTAATTTTAACAATGTAATAGGATTTCAATAAGAACATTTAAGCTAAACACTTCAGATCATCTCTTTGCAATTGTACTTTGATGAAACGTTAATTATCCTTTTATGGAAAAAATTGCCATGTGGAGGTCGTCAAAAACGATACTCACTGAATAATAATGAAATTTACTTTTCCACAAAATTTATTAAATTTTGTGATAGGAAATAATTACATTTTAGTTCATTAAAATATGGTACTCTGAAACATTGGAGACTTGGAAAAGGACTCTACCTCGGTAAATGACTGGGGATTAAATACAGGTTTCTGACACAAGAGTTAAATAAAATAGCGTTGTTATTTGGATAAGAAACCAAATAACTGGTCCATGCAGTTGTACAGTACTCAGGCGATAATTTGACACGAATGTGGTGTGGTGTGGCAATTTACTGTGGATACTCAAAAAGGCAGCAAAAGTAACCATGGCTCTCAATGTGTAACGAGCTCTGAAAATTCCATTCTTATCGTCGGTTTTTCGTAGTCAGATGTAACCAATGTATACCACGAACAATATACCAATGTAATATACAGTTATACAGGGCGTACCAAAAAGAGTCATCATATTTTAAAAAAAAATCGTAGCTGTTATGTTATTTGAAATATGTGCGTGAACAACGTATCCTTGGAAACAGCAAGCTCTCTAGTTTTTACGTGGTTCCCGTTAGGTAGCACACTGACATCTGGAAGTGTGAGAATTTTTAAATCAAAGGACCACCGGATGATGGATTGGTCGCCCTGGGTCAAATGATTCAGCCTTACATTACTGTCCTCCAAGATCAACAGACCTGACTGTATGTGTTTATTTCTTGTGGGACTTATAAAAGACTCTGTTTATTTGCCTCCTTTGTCAACAACAATGAATGAACTGAGACATCGCATAAAAGCGGCTGTGAAAGCTTAACTCAACACATGGTCGTTGGAGTGTGAGAAAAATTTGAATACCTCACTGAAATATGCCGTGGTGCATCTCAAGGGCTGGCATATTGCACACCTATGAAAAGGTATGAAAAAAGCTTTTTGCGCTTCCCGTTAATCAGAAAACCAAATTCATTGTATATGTTTATTAGTTTCAGACATATTGACATACAAAATCGGATGATTCCTTTTGATACACCCTGTATATCCGATGCTGTATTAAATAATCTTGCTGCTCTTCTTGCCTCGTTCAATATACAACATGCGAACACCTTGCAAGCTGGCCACCGAGTGAGTGTTGCCACAAAGGAGCATTGCAGTTCGATCGACAAAGCCATCTTTTCTATTCCCGCCAAGCCAGTTTCGTTTCGGAGGTAGTTCCCTCCAAGTTTTACATCATTACAATCATGAATAACCTACGCATGAACCAGTATTAAAGGAAAAATTTTAATACTTAACTACCTTTGCACGACATTAATTTTAAAAGTACATCTATAAATTAATTATATTGACATAATTGGACGTAAATAACGAATACATCATTTACATAGATGTTACATCAAACAGCTTCGTAGTACGGAAGTTACATTACGTAAAATCAGGCAAAGATATTAGATAAGATAAATCTACGTAATATCGATATTAGTGTTAAATCCTGCTCTCTCCCCACGCAATTATCATGACTTCGGTTTCTTAAAAACAGCCTTGAATGTTCAACGACGCCTATAGGACATCCTCTCACAGCAGGACACGCTGTTTCAACAAACGGCTATTTTCAGTCTGGTGAGTCAGTAGGATGATTGCCTCAATGCTCATGGAAATTTTACCTGATTGGCATACCGATTCTGAACTGTACAGCTTTCTAACGGAAAGTCATTAATCGCTTTACTAAATGTTTGCAAGTTATGAATAAACTTCGTGAAAGTTGTGGACAGTCTCTTTCGAAGAGTATCTATTGTTCACACATATAGTACAGGTTCTTTAACATCTTACAGTAGACTTCAGCATTGATTCCACAAAACAGACTAAAAAAATAACCTCAGCATAAGAAAAACGGTAGCTGTAATTTTACGGGGTGAGTGAATTTGAGGAGTTTTTCTTCTGTCCTGGGTGAGTTGTTATGACCTCATATCGTGGACAGCTGTCTAGTACAGCAACAGTCCTGCTCACATAGTCATTTAATATGATTCATGAAAACGGAGTTTACTTTCCAGATAGCTCTTGTATATAACCTTAAGCTTGAAGTATTTTAAACGTACACGCAGCGGATTCTACTTATTATGCAAGTTGATTTATGAGAGTTTGGACACAGACACTTATGTACAACGTGGATTCTGAAAAAATCATGGAAATTATTGTTACACACACACCACACAGACGCAAACAGCACACTAGGTCTTCTCGTTTTCGTCGGCCTCCTTCTCACGCAAATGAAAATTGGTTCAAGCGACTGGTTTCGATCCAGTTTTTAGTGAAATATTTTTCTCGGCTGTAACGCAAATGCCGGACCAGAAAATATTCCACCAACTATTCTCGTTATGGAGTTTTGTTATCCCATTTGCAGATGGCATGAAACGGGCCAAAAGATACCAGCATACAATGACCCGGTTTCAGAAAGTACGTTCCGGTTGCCGCTACGGATGGAAAAAAAATAAACAGTGAACTTGAAATCATGAGATGGGAGAAAAGTGCCTAGAGACTTGTAGCCGATTCACATCATGGAACGCCCCATACCATTCTCCCCGTGCACATGAGACAGTTATAAATGACTAAGATCCGAAGTCTTTCGCATCGAAAAATCACTGCCACGAGCAGCCTACTAACAGCTGCATTTTTATTCTAAGACTGATGTAGCATCGCAACCCACATTTAACGTCTAATTAAATTTGCAAGCACTAATTTTTGGGTAGTTAAATATTGGACAAATATTGCTGACATTTGAATCGTTCAGGTATCGTTTCACCCACGTTAAACTAGTTCTGTATATGTGCTTGATTGCTTCAAGAGCGTTACGTCAGATAGTGTTGTGTAAACCTCACAATATTTCCAAGAGGCAGCTGCTCCTCATCTTCATGTGTTAGCTTCGGAGAAAAACTCATGGAGTGACTTGTAACACAAGCTTTGTTCCCTGACAGGCCAGTCTGAGCACTGCAAGCTTATCAGTCCAACAACTCAGTTTCATACCAAGTGATTTAAAGTTTTCCATATTTGTTTTGGTTTCATAATAAACAGAAGTTAGTATCATGGAATTGTGTTCCTCATTACGGATTTTTGCATGTACCGCATTCTGTAAGTTGCATTGTAAATATGTTGCTCTTCTTCTGCATAATTTTTGTTCACATGCATAATATCGGTTGGAGTAAATGATTTCGTATTTGTTTCTGTTTCATATATAACAGAAGTTGTTTCGTCGCATATCGTTTTGTGGGCGTTTTGTTTTTATCTACGAATCCGTATGCAAACTGCACAATTTAGATGCGTTGTAAGCGCGTTTTTCGCATTATACGTTATTCTAGTTCGCATTTTATTCCTACTTTCTCACATTTAATGGAGAACTTAACATTAGCTACTTTGGACAGAACTTGTATTCAACTTTATTAGATCATGTCACGGAATGAGTACGTATTTCTGCTTTGAATGCTGTTGCTTCTTGGCACTGAATATGCTTTACTGTATTAGTGAGAGAGTATGTAGTTGATGCACCATGTACTATTATGCAGGAAAATTATTCTAGATCGTAGTGTATACACTATGTGATCAAAAGTATCCTGACACCTGGCTGAAAATGACTTACAAGTTTGTGGCACCCTCCATCGGTAATGCTGGAATTCCGTATGGTGGTGGCGCACCCTTAACCTTAATGATAGCTTCCACTCTCGCAGGAATACGTCCACTCAGATGCTGGAAGGTTTCTTGGGGAACGGCAACCCATTTTTCACGAAGTGCTGCACAGAGGAGAGGTATCGATGTCGGCCGATGAGGCCTGGTAAGAAGTCGGCGTTCCGAAACATCCCAAAGGTGTGCTATTGGATTCAGGTCAGGACGCTGTGCAGGCCAGTCCATTACAGGGATGTTAGTGTCGTGTAATCACTCGGCCAAAGGCTGAGCATTGTGAACAGGTGCTCGATAGTGTTGAAAGATGCAATAGCCATCCTCAATTGCTCTTCAACAGTGGGAAACAAGAAGGCGCTTAAAACATAAATGAAGGCCTGTGATAGTGCCACGCAAAACAACAAGGAGTGCAAGCCCCCTCCATAAAAAACACGACCACACTATAACACCGCCGCTTCCGAATCTAACTGTTGGCACTACACACGCTGGTAGATGACGGTCACCGGGCATTCGCATACCCACACCCTGCCGTCGGATCGCCACGTTGTGTACGGTGATTCGTCACTCCACACAACGTTTTTCCATTGTTCAATCGTCCAATGTTTACGTTGATTACACCAAGCGAGGCATTCTTTGGCATTTACCGGACTGCTGTGAGGCTTATGAGCAGCCGCTCGACCATGTAATCCAAGATTTCTCACCTCCCGCATTACTGTCATAGTATTTGCGGTGGATCTTGATGCAGTTTGGAATTTCTGTGTGATGGTCTGGATAGATGTCTGCCTATTACACATTACGACCCTCGTCAACTGTCGGCAGACTTTGTCAGTCAACATACGAGGTCGGCCTGTATGGTTTTGTGCTGTACATGTCCATGTCCCTTCTCGTTTCCACTTCACTATCACATCGGAAACAGTGGGCCTAGTGATGTTTACGAGTGTCGAAATCTCTGGTACGGACAAGTGACACCGGTCACTTGACCACGTTCGAAGTCTGTGAGTTCCGCAGAGAGACTCCTTCTGGACTCTCACGATGCCTGATTACGACTGAAGTCGCTGATATGGAGTACCTGGCAGTAGGTGGCAGCACAATGCACCTAATATGAGAAACGTAAGTTTGGCGTGGTGTCCGGATACTTTTGATCACATAGCGTATTTGTATATGAGATTTCTGTGGTACAGTATTAACGTAGTTTCACCGAACTGATTGTTACTGCACTTAGTAAACTCTAGTTATACAGATTTCACTAGCCCATCCGATGATGAAAGCATGAGACAGTGTATTATTTCCTTTTAAATTTTCATTAGAGTGGGAAAATGATTGTGAGACACTGATTTCTGGTAAAGGATATTGTTTGTTGTACGTGTTAATAATATATGAACACAACTGCCTAACTACTGTTGCATTTTTAGTATTTGCAAGGAAGTATTCCTTAGTTTACAATGTGTACTCAGTAACAAAAAGCAACACTAGTCAAAGCAGCAACACATACTCAGTCCGTCACAAGATGTAAGAAAGTTGAGTACCAATTCGGTCAAACACCATTAACAATGAGGACTCCATTAAATGCGAGACAGTAAGAAAAAAGGACGCGAAGTGAACTAAACAGAATGCGAACAATATACTAACAATGCATTTAAATGGACAATACACACACAGATTTGTAATCGGTAAGAAATGTCCACATAACACTGTGTGACGAAATTTGCTTCCGTTTTATGCGATCAAAAACAAATACAGAATCATTTACTGCGCACAATATAACGGTTGCATGCAAAAATAAATCAGAGTACGAGCAACATATTCACATTGCAATTCAAAGACTGCAGTAGACACAAGGAGCATTCATCAGAAAGACAATGCGATGAATGTCACGTCCGATGACTTAGAGGTTTGGACATGTGCTGAGACGCAATTATTTCCTCTTCATAATAGCCACACACTCAAAACTGCACTATTAGGTTTTACGAATAAATAATTTTACAGTCAAAGATTACCATGAATTCATTTATATAATTGTACGCGACTGTGAATCTCAGGCACAAGAAGTGAATCATAGTTTGTGATTGAGTGTTCTCTAATATATTACTTTGCAATGTCAAAAAACCTATCGAGTTCCTGGGGTACATTTGAGTATTAGACTCCAAAATCCGCTCTTCAATCATAGATGAAAAATATTGTCATCTAAAACCATATTTTCTCGTATGCAAAGTTTACTGCCAGGCCACTACGAGCACTGCTGTTGTTCTCTGCTTTCGTACTGTAACACAGACACGTCACTCCTTAGACAGGGTGTTCGGAAATTCCCGTTAGAAACGTCTAGGGCTTATAGAGGGGAATGAGTAGACGATATTTTTAATTGAACCTCATCTTCGGAAACGTACTGGTTCCGTGCTACAACCATTTGAGAACGTGTTGGTAACACGACCACTTTTACAAATAATTGATTAGGTGACACCCAGTGCATCACTTGTTTGACAAATCCATTTATTAAAAGCCAATTGTTTGCTAATGTATTCGTTGACTGGCTCTCTTCAGTGTGATGTAGTACCGTCTCTTCTAAGTCGGGTGTGCGGCGTCTCTCTGGAGCACAAGAGTCATGCCTGCTGTCGGTGAAAGCACCCTTTCTCGAAGCCATGCACTGTTGTGGCGAAAAGGGTATGCGATGGAGTCGAACGTTGTGGTGAGCGATTTTGACAAAGGCGACGAGCAGCTCTTCCGTTAGCGTGAGCTTCATCTCTCAGAAGAATCACGTATTCAGCGATCGTATAGTCAACCATATTGCTCTAATACACACAGACCCGTGAATGAGGTTAGAACTACGTCAGAGAGTTAGGATAGACGTCAAATGACATCAACCGATCCGACGTAATTACCCTCACCCCTCCCCGTTCCACCGTTACTGCCCTGTTGCATATCCACCTAGTTAACATATTTCCAAACGGTTGTAGCACGGAAAGGGTACGTTTCCGGCCATGTGTTCCTATTCAAAATACTATGTACTCAATCCCCTCTACACATCCTAGAAGTTTGTAACGAGAATTTCCGAACACCCTGTATTTCGGTGTGCTCCGATTGCTTCTGACGCACTGCTGTTGTACCAGCCAATTTATGCGTTGGCTCGCTATAAAAGAGTATGCACCAGAGGACGAGTCTGTAACGTCATCACAGACAAATCGCAGAGGACATCGCCAACCAAAGCCGCCCACCGAAGGTAAAAACATCGGTGTACGCTTGTACCCCAAGGGAAATTGTGGCCGAATACCGTGGACCCCGATTATGCACGCTATCAAGGCGTTGGTGCATGGTTTAACCACAGAACAGAGACTGTACAGAAAGGAAAGCAAAGGGCGTCTGCTTTGATTTACATAAAGTCAAGCATTGCGCTCGACGCCATGCTGAAGCCGAGTAAACACGAAACCATGACTGGGACTACTAAGACTCGAAATGGACATTTTAGGAAATGGAGCTTGGTCAACAGGCTAAATGAAAACTTTTACGAAATAAACCGATAATGAAAGTAATTGGGACAAATTTTTGCTTAAAATCTGATCACATAAGTTTTTAAATTCATTGCTGTTCACATGTGTAAACTGTGGACTGCCACTCCTTTGAGCTGTAGATGGCGATGAAGCTACTTTGTTTTATAAACACTGGCTTTTTCCGTAGAGCAGTTTTATTTTACTTATTAACATTTTTCTTTTCTGGGAATGTGAGATGATAAATCTACTTCCAATAGAAACTGCTGTTATGTGACACTCTGCAGGAGTTTTAGTGTTTGTATTAGTGCTTTCGATCTGAAGGTAACATGTAGGAATTAGTTTAAATGAAGATGGTAGGTTGCATTAAAATTTAATTTATAGAAAGTTTTGAATTAGGCCCAGGCCTATAACTCGACTCTAACATATTACGTAACATGAATCATACATGTTTACTGAATAAATATTGTTAAGTCTCATCAAGAAACTTTTTCAAGCTTTATCCTAAATATGGCATGTATTTCAGTTTTTCCTTCATGTAACTGTTGGTGCAGAATCATCATCTTTTCCAACAATAAATCGCCATCACTAATTTGGGAACTGTGAATCTGCTTCCTCTAACTGTTCAAGACAAAGCTACAGGCTACTTGCATTCGCACGCTCAGGCACCGCGCTCAGCACAGATGAGCTCAAATAAAACACTTCAACTTATATTCTTTCCATACAGTAGTGAGACGTGGCTTTCCTTCCAGCTTTAGAGCCAAGTTCGGTATTTTAGCTACAGTTACTACACTGCAACGTATCACGTAAAATGATCCAAGGATAAAGTAGTTAGAGACTATATTTTTCACTACAAACCTTCAAATTTTCTTCTGTAGAGTACTTGGAAATTAAGTATCACATAACTATGATCATTATCGAAAAAACAAACACTTCGTCATTTAGCATTGATATGAAAGTGTAAGGCACGAAAGAAATCAGTTTTGTTTCCCAGTTAGTCTCCTCGGAATCGAATGAGAGATATTCCCAACACGGTAGTGAAGAAAATGTGGAAATTCGGAAAAAGTTTTTTTTACCTCTGAAAAGGAGAAGGACAACCTCTACCGAGAAACTAATTGTGGGGGTTAATATATTTTACTTAATTTACATGCAGTATTTTGTTCAACCTAAAGATCTTTTATTGTTTACAGCAAGAAAATCGGAAAATTAATTTTTTCTCAAGCACTGCTATCAGCTGTTTCGTGCGAACCGCTCTTTATTTTCGGTATGGTCTTTTATATTTATTATTATTTATTTTATGGCCGTCATTGGACCACTGTAGTCAAAAATAGAAAGTTCTAAACAAGTTGTTACACATGGATACAATTTGGTTCGACAATAACTTAATATATTTAGGTAATATAATTATTAGAGGCTATTCTTATATGAAAGGTGTTTTGCTCTTCTGTCTGCCCAATATTTCTTCATTCTTTCAGATATTTTCTTTCCTTCTTCATCTGAGACAACTCTTCCTGTATCCCTTTTATTGATTTTCATTTGTAGTCTGGTTTGCGAGTCTTGCAGTATTCTGGTTTTCTCTGTCTTGTTTTTTAGGTCATCTACTGTAATTTGAAGTTCCTTTTTATCTTCCTTAATTTCTGTGATCCATTTAATGTCGCTCTTGCTATTCCACAATTTTTTTATTATTTTTTTACTAATTCTGTTTTCTGGAGTTCTCATCAGATGTCCAAAGAATGAGATGCGTTTCTTCCTGATTGTGCTCATGACTGGTTCTATTTTCTTATATACTGGTTCATTTGATGCTATTCACCAATGTCCAATTATTTTATACTGTTTATTTATACATGTCCTAATTATTCTTCTTTCTATTTTTAGTATTCTGTCAATTTCTGCTGTATTAGTTGCTTTGAAGATAGCTTCAGCTGCATACGTTATTTCTGGTTGTGTAACTGTTTTATAGTGTTTTAATTTTGCATCTATAGATTGGCATTTTTGTTGTATGTAGTTTTGGTAATGTAATTTGCATAGTTCACTTTTTTTGTTCTATTTTGCCATGATGGCTTCTCATTTAGATTGTATGTTATTATTTCGCCTAAATATTTAAATTTATCAACAATTTTGATTTCCTGTTCTCCTATTGTAATTTTGTTTGCAAGTGGTGGATCAGTTAGCATAATCTCCGTTTTTTCAAATGATATTCTAAGGCCTGCTTTCTCTGCTTTTTCTTGTAGTGATTTCAATTGTTGCCTGGCTTCTTGAACGGTGTTGGCTAGGAGAGCAGGATCATCAGCGAATCCCAAGCAGTTTAAGCTAATATCATCTTTTGCACTTCCAATTCTTATCATCTTTGAATTGTCCTTGTACGATTCTCTCATTATGTATTCTAGTGCACAGTTGAAAAGTAATGGTGATAGGCAGTCACCTTGTCTTAAGCCTGTTTTTATGAGGAATGGTTCCGAAATTTCTCCTCTATACTTCACTTTTGATTTTGTGTTGGTTAGAGTGAGTTGTATTATTTTAATTAGTTTTGGATGGAGTCCTAGATTTCTTAAAATTTTTAATACTGAAGGTCTGTGGAGACAGTCATATGCCTTCTTAAAATGTACAAATGTTATTGCCAGAGGTTTGTTCCGTTTCTTGTAGTATGCCATAATCAATTTTAAACTAATTATCTGCTCTGCACAGCTTCTCCATGGTCTGAAACCTCCCTGATATTCCCCTAACTCCTGTTCTAATTGCTCCTTGATTCTTTCATATAGGATCTTGGATAGAATTTTATATGTGCAATCTAGGAGAGAGATTCCTCTTTATTTGTCTGGGTTGCTCTTATCTCCCTTTTTGTGTAGTGGGTGGATGATAGCTGTGGTCCAATATTCGGGAAATTGTTCTGTTACCCAAATTTTTGTTAGAGCCATGTGTAAGAAGGTCTTGACTGTGTCACTTGCATATTTCCACATTTCAACAAAAACGTGATCTTCTCCACATGCCTTATAATTATAATGTTCTTTAAGAATTTCTTCTACTTCTTGGAAAGTTGGAGGGTCTAGTTTGTTAGGTTTGGTTTTTATTGGGGTATTTATGTTGATTTATAAGGGTTCTTTGGGTTCCTCGCAGTTCAGAAGTTTGCAAAATGCTTTTGCCATGATTTCTGCATTTTCCTTGTTACTGTGTGTCATTCTTCCATATTCATCTTTCAGTATTAGTGTAGGGGCCTCATATTGTTGTAGTTGTTTCCCAAAGATTTTGTTGTAGATCCTGGAGTTGGTTTTATGATAATTATCTTCTATAGACTTTATAATATCTTTATAAATTCCTCTCTTGATTCTTCTAATATTTTGAGTGATTTTTTTCTTTCATTTTTCAGGTTGATTGCATTTTCTTCATTTTTATGTGTTTGAAACTTTAACCATGCTTGGTGTCTATCTTCATGGAATTTGTCACATTCTGATGTCCACCATGCATGTTTCCTTCGTGGGTTCAAGGGAGCTAGATTCTCTGCTTCTTTTTTAAGATTAGGCACTAGCTGTTCTAGATCATCTGTTAATTTGATGGTCTGTGTTATTTGTTGGTACTTATTATTTTTAATTAGCTGATGTGGGTCAAACCTCCTTTTTATTTTGTTAGTTTTACCGGTCCTCTTCTTTAACAGTGCGAATTTGATTTTAATTTTAACCATATAATGGTATGAGTCTGTGTCTACTCCTCTCAGTACTTCAACATTGTGGATCTCCTTATGAAAATTTTTGTCCATACAGACATGGTCTAGCTGCCACTCGCCCTTCCTCCAGTCTGGATGTTTCCATGTTTTGAGTTTACTTGGCTTCCTCTTAAAGTATGTTGATTTAGATATAAGGTTGTGTTCTCTGCAGAGTTCTACAAGTCTTTGACCGTTTTTGTTTGTAAATTTATGTGGACTCCATTTTCCAATTATATCTTTGTATTTCCTTTCTTTCCCCAACTGAGCATTGAAATCTCCCAATACGATTTTTACATTCTTTTTATTTACTTTGTTCACAGTTTGTTCTAGAAGGTCCCAAAATTTATCTACCTCTTCCTTTGCTTTTGTTAGACAATTTTTTTTATTTGTTGGGGCATGAGCATTTATTATTATATAGGTTTTATTCATTGTTTTAAAGCTTAGAGTCGCAATTCTTGGTAATACTCCTTGGAAATCCGTTACTGAATCTATTATTTTTATGTTTACTAAAAACCCTGTTCCAAACTGGGGACATTGTTTCATTGCCCTCGCTCCTGGTTTCCCATTATAAATTCTGAATCCTTGTGATTCGAATGGGTCCTCTGTGGTGTTTCTCATTTCTTGGATCCCTGTTATTAAAATTTTTTGTTTATTTAGTTCATCTGTGAGCTCCTTGAGTTTTCCGGTCTGAAGTAGTGAGTTTATGTTGTATGTTGCTATATAATTTATTTGCTCATGTTTAATGTTCTTTTTGTGTTTTAGTGTGCATTTGGATGGTTGCAAACGCTCCGATTCGTTGCTGGCTTCTAGTTGACTACCCACCGAATCCGATGTAGCCTTTTCCTGCCTTTTTGAGCAGGACGGTGGAATTTTTTTCCTAAAGGACCTTTCCATTTTTGACTGTCGAAGGTTGTCACCTTAGTTGGAGCAAACTCCGATTCATAACTCCGGTTGTTAACCGCAGAGGTTGTGTTTGGTCCGCGAGAGCTATTTTATTTCACCCAAGTCCGCCAGTAAACCGGTGAGGACTTCCCTATCCACCACCTGGGACGCGCCACGTAGGAGTATCACCTCTCCTCCTACTATGACAGCATAGTAGGTTCGTGGGGTCTTTTATCTTACTACTGCCCATTATATACACTCCTGGAAATGGAAAAAAGAACACATTGACACCGGTGTGTCAGACCCACCATACTTGCTCCGGAGACTGCGAGAGGGCTGTACAAGCAATGATCACACGCACGGCACAGCAGACACACCAGTAACCGCGGTGTTGGCCGTCGAATGGCGCTAGCTGCGCAGCATTTGTGCACCGCCGCCGTCAGTGTCAGCCAGTTGGCCGTGGCATACGGAGCTCCATCGCAGTCTTTAACACTGGTAGCATGCCGCGACAGCGTGGACGTGAACCGTATGTGCAGTTGACGGACTTTGAGCGAGGGCGTATAGTGGGCATGCGGGAGGCCGGGTGGACGTACCGCCGAATTGCTCAACACATGGGGCGTGAGGTCTCCACAGTACATCGATGTTGTCGCCAGTGGTCGGCGGAAGGTGCACGTGCCCGTCGATCTGGGACCGGACCGCAGCGACGCACGGATGCACGCCAAGACCGTAGGATCCTACGCAGTGCCGTAGGGGACCGCACCGCCACTTCCCAGCAAATTAGGGACACTGTTGTTCCTGGGGTATCGGCGAGGACCATTCGCAACCGTCTCCATGAAGCTGGGCTACGGTCCCGCACACCGTTAGGCCGTCTTCCGCTCACGCCCCAACATCGTGCAGCCCGCCTCCAGTGGTGTCGCGACAGGCGTGAATGGAGGGACGAATGGAGACGTGTTGTCTTCAGCGATGAGAGTCGCTTCTGCCTTGGTGCCAATGATGGTCGTATGCGTGTTTGGCGCCGTGCAGGTGAGCGCCACAATCAGGACTGCATACGACCGAGGCACACAGGGCCAACACCCGGCATCATGGTGTGGGGAGCGATCTCCTACGCTGGCCGTACACCACTGGTGATCGTCGAGGTGACACTGAATAGTGCACGGTACATCCAAACCGTCATCGAACCCATCGTTCTACCATTCCTAGACCGGCAAGGGAACTTGCTGTTCCAACAGGACAATGCACGTCTGCATGTATCCCGTGCCACCCAACGTGCTCTAGAACGTGTAAGTCAACTACCCTGGCCAGCAAGATCTCTGGATCTGTCTCCCATTGAGCATGTTTGGGACTGGATGAAGCGTCGTCTCACGCGGTCTGCACGTCCAGCACGAACGCTGGTCCAACTGAGGCGCCAGGTGGAAATGGCATGGCAAGCCGTTCCACAGGACTACATCCAGCATCTCTACGATCGTCTCCATGGGAGAATAGCAGCCTGCATTGCTGCGAAAGGTGGATATACACTGTACTAGTGCCGACATTGTGCATGCTCTGTTGCCTGTGTCTATGTGCCTGTGGTTCTGTCAGTGTGATCATGTGATGTATCTGACCCCAGGAATGTGTCAATAAAGTTTCCCCTTCCTGGGACAATGAATTCACGGTGTTCTTATTTCAATTTCCAGAAGTGTATTTCTATCATTTACAGTACATTATACAACTGTTTAGTTTTAGGTAGGCCCAGCAGCTATAATGAACAAATACTAAAATAAACAGAACATATCTGCTCCCTTTTGGCTTCATACACAGCTGTTCACTCGGTTTTAATATGGCAGGCTTCGTGGATGCCTACTAACTTTTGGCACATCGACTGCAGCCGAGTTTCCATTCTGTATACTGTCTTTTCTGTGGCTTAAACCAGCTGGCTGTGGTAGCAGCAACCGAAGGTTACTATAGTCTGATTCATAAACGATGGCGGTTAGCACAGATCGAGGCACGGACGGGGTTCGAATTGTTGTTAGTTGCATGCGACATTTTCGGTATGCGCATACACGCGCTTTGCACGTAAAGAAAGCGCGTATCCTGCAAATCTTCTCCCTCGCTTGCATAGGCAAAATTTGTCGCTTGCTAGCACCATCAGCGATTACACTCTGCAGCAAAACGAATAACAATTCAGAAAATAATTCACTACGGTTACGTTTAATGTTCGCATTGGCTCGACATTCACAGCAGAACGTTCAAGCATCACTGAACGCTCACGGTCTGTCAGAAAATGCGTGGCGCAGGTACGCAGAACAAACCTAAACTCGTCCGCCATCGTTTCTAACACCATCTACAGTAGCTGCCTCGTGGAATTCAAAAATGGTTCAAATGCCTATGAGTACTATGGGAGTTAACTTCAGAGGTCATCAGTCCCCTAGAACTTAGAACAACTTAAACCTAACTAAACTAATTACATCACACACATCCATGCCCGAGGCAGGATTCGAACCGACGACCGTAGCGGTCGCACGGTTCCAGACTGAAGCGCCTAGAACCGCTCGGCCACACGGCTGGCTTCTCGTGGTATTATTGTTCAGTTTGCACAACACTGTCCGACGTAGCGCCAGTGAACCGTTCAAGCAGAGAAGCAGATATTATGTCGTGAAAGCCTCAAACAGCACATCTATTTCTGTACAGTTTATAGAATTTTTCAAAAGGAAAGAGTAACGATTAAATGTTGGGATCTATCATTTGACTGTGCTGCACAAGCGTTATCAAAAGCCACTTAGATCGTAAAACTTGCATCAGACGTTCGGGAATAAAGTTAAATTTGTGATTCTTAATTAATTTCATCGTGGGCAATAATTCTCATAAAAAAGTCGCAACGAACATATCTCAAAACAGAGACCTGCAACATCATGCTAACTTCTAGCTGTATAATTAACTGTTCAAACTTTTTTTTTCATTTCATAGGTGATTTAGTTCACACACGTACAGGTCTGTTAGGACAGATGTAATCACCATGTACCTTAGTTCAGCTCTCAAGAGACTAGAAAATTCGGAATTATCAGTGACTTCACACATCGCTGACGGCTTCACAGCAAGCCGTGTTTCAGCGGCCACAGAACACTGCAGTAGCTCAACACCACCTCATTAGAAACAATCAGAAGCGCCGATGTGGTCTTGTAAAGGCTTTAAGCAAGTTGCACGTCGGCAGCCGGCCGTTGTGGCCAAGTGGTTCTAGGCGCTTCAGTCCGGAACCGCGCCGCTGCTACGGTCGCAGGTTAGAATCCTGCCTCGGGCATGGATGTGTGTGATGTCCTTAGGTTAGTTAGGTTTAAGTAGTTCTAAGTTCTAGGGGACTGATGACCTCAAATGTTAAGTGCCATAGTGCTTAGAGCCATTTTAACCATTCTTGCACGTCGGTATTCAAGCATGAGCGTTTGAGTCAATGAGATGAATGGTAGGTGACTGGACATGGACCTACAGCTTGAGCATATAAAAAGGTATACAGAAAGTAGAGCAATACATATGATTGGGGTATGAAGAAAGTAAGGGTCATGTGGTATAGCAAGGAGATCCACAGAGATGTTGGTAGGAATTTGCGAAAAGATTCGCTACAGCACGAAATTAATGAAATAAGAACTGATGCTTCCTGGCAGAAACTGGTATCCTACCAGGACAGGAGAAGAATGGAAACAACAACGCTGTAACCCAGTTAGCCGCCTCGCAGAAGATGAGCCGAATATGGAGACTGAAGAAGATGAATCAGGGGATGAAACAGCTACGGAACTGACATAGCAATGGAAGGTCATCAGCTCGAAGAAGGCGCTGCATGAAAACTTCCAGGGACATTGTGCTTTTGATTGGTTGCAGCGAGGACCTCTCTTGGCCTGAAGTGGCCTCGGCACGTAGGGTCGCGGATCCTAAAGTGTTGTACGCAGTGCCTTAAGACAGACAAGGAAAAACACACAAACCTCACACGTGGTGCAACATCTCCGGATGTTTGATTACCTATTGGACTCTATTTTCCACGTGCCCTATCTGAAGGCATCATGTAGGGAGGGTGAAAATGTAAAAAAAGAAACTGAAAAATATTTGGCACTGACCTTTGAAGTCAGCCGTGGGAAATACAGTGGTTGTTTTGTAGTAATGGAAAAATGAAAATAGAGTATGGCATTGTTGGCCGGGAGGCCCCATTCGGGGAAGTTCGGCCGGCAAGTGCAAGTCTTTTTCCATTCTACGCACATTGGGAGCCTTCGCGCCGGTGATGAGGATGAAGTGATGGTGAGGACAACAGAACGCCCAGTCCACGAACAGAAAAAAATTCCTATTCGGCCGGGAATCGAACCCTGGCCCGCTTGCATGGAGGCGAGCACGTTACAGCTAAGCAGACGGACTTTCTAGTAATATTATCACAAGACTGATTCTTACGTTTTGTCTTCTTTAATATGTGACTATTTTTATAAGATATTTTTCTTACATTTACTGAAATCTCATTGATTACACAAGTTTATATCAATTCTCTTTACGTAGCAGTAATGCTCCCCAACTTGAGTTTAAACCTTATCAAAACTCTCAGGCCACATGAGAGCGTGGTCAACAAGCAGTCTTGCGTTGTGTTGTTGAAAACTAATGTCATATTACCTCGAAGATAGGGCATGGCCACCTGCCTCAACAAGTCTGAAATGTAGCGCCTGTTGTACAAGTAACTGGCTATGTGTTCCAGAGGTGATCGTGTTGTGTAACCAATAGCACAGGATACCATCACACCAGATGATTGGGTTATATGACGATGACGAATGCAATCTAGAAATCGTAGGTTTCATCACGTTGGATTCGACTACGAAATGCTGTGCTCAGCGATTGTGAAAATGTGACAAACAGGGATGAACACAGCAATCTATCGCATATAAATCTGTATTTTATTGAAGATGTAACCATATTTCAGCTACAGCATAGCCATCATCAGTGCGTTCAGTAACGAGTCATGTAGACCAAGAAACAATGAATGTGCAAGCCATCATCAATGCGTTCAGTAACGAGTCATGTAGACCAAGAGACCTTGAATGTGCACGTGTGTTGAGCTATGGACAGGTTGAAATTTTAGCAACATCTGCACATTCAAGTTTTCTGTGTGTACATGGCTCGCTATTTAAATCACTGATGATGACTATACTGTAGCTGAAAGCAAGCTAGATCTACATTAAAATATGTATGATTAAACGTTGTGTTCGTACATCCTTATAACGTCAGGTTTCCTCAGAGCCTCGACAGACGGATACGTCTAGCATGATGCTGTATCCAAAAATCAGGATTCGTCTGCAGAGACAACGTGGGGCCACTCTTATGTCCAGCGTTGTCTTTGGGTGCCACGCTGTTGGTGGGCCTCTTCCTGCTGCTGCGTCTACATCTACATCTACATCCATACTCCGCAAGCCACCTGGCGGTGTGTGGCGGAGGGTACCTTGAGTACCCCTGTCGGTTCTCCCTTCTATTCCAGTCTCGTATTGTTCGTGGGAAGTATGATTGTCGATACGCCTCTGTGTGGGCTCTAATGTCTCTGATTTTATGCTCATGGTCTCTTCGCGAGATATACGTAGGAGGGAACAACATACTGCCTCACTCCTCGATGAAGGTATGTTCTCGAAACTTCAACAAAAGCCTGTAGCGAGCTACTGAGCGTCTCTCTTGCAGAGTCTCGCACTGGCTTTTGTCTATCATCTCATTAACGCTTTCGCTATTACTAAATGATCCTGTAACGAAGCGCGCTGCTCTCCGTTGGATCTTCTCTATCTCTTATATCAACCCTGTCTGGTACGGATCCCACACCAGTGAGCAGTATTCAGGCAGTGGGCGAACAAGTGTACAGTAACCTACTTCCTTTGTTTTCGGACTGCATTTCCTTAGGATTCTTCCAATGATCCTAGCCTGGCATCTGATTTACCGACGATAAATTTTATATGGTCATTCCATTTTAAATCACTCCTAATGCGTACTCCCAGATAATTTATGGAATTAACTGCTTCCAGTTGCTGACCTGCTATATTGTAGATAAACGTTAAGGAATCTTTCGTTCTATGTATTCGCAGCACATTACACTTGTCTACATTGAGATTCAATTGCCGTTCCCTGCAACATACGTCAATTCGCTGCAGATCCTCCTGCATTTCAGTACAATTTTCCATTGCTACAACCTCTCGATATACCACAGCATCATCCGAAAAAAGCCTCAGTGAAATTCCAAAGTCATCCACAAGGCCATTTACGTATATTGTGAATAGCAACGTCCCCTGCGGCACACATGAAATCACTCTTACTTCGGAAGACTTCTCTCCATTGAGAACGACATACTGCGTTATATTATCTAGGATCTCTTCAATCCAATCACACAATTGGTCTGATAGTCCATATGCTCTTACTTTGTTCATTATACGACTGTGGGGAACTGTATCAAACGCCTTGCGGAAGTCAAGAAACACGGCATCTACTTGGGAACCCGTATCTATGGCCCTCTGAGTCTCGTGGACGAATAGAGCGAGCTGGGTTTCACACGATCGTCTTTTACGAAACCCATGCTGATTCCCACAGAGTAGATTTATAGTCTCCAGAGAAGTCATTATACTCGAACATAATACGTGTTCCAAAATTCTACAACTGATTGACGGTAGAGATATAGGTTGTAAGACGTATGTGTTGCCCGCGATGGGCGAGGCATGGCAGAGTCTCTGACCAGAGAGTAGTATGTAGTTAGTTGTTGCTTGTCGCGAATCTGCGCGAGTATGCAGTAGTGGTCAGTCGGCTTTAGTCTTCAGTCCGTGCTAGTAAGCAGTATTCAACAGTTGTCTTGAGTAGTATGCGTGAGTCGGCGGTAGTCGGCGCGTGTCGGCTGTCTGGAATTGTTATCTAGTTTTTCATTAAATTGTTTGAAATAGTTGTCGAATTTTTCATTACGTTGTTTGTACGATTCATTAAGTTGTTTGAAATGGTTATCTAGTATTTCATTCTGTTGTTTGCAATTTTCATTAAGTAGTTGTTTAACATTTTCACTAAGTTGTTGTTTGTGATTTTCATTATTTTGTTTGCTTGATTCATGAAGTTGTAGCAATAATGCCATAACTTGATCCATGCCAATATTGCCTACGCTATTCTCTGTACTATTTGATGGCGTACCTGCAATTGTCACGTTTTGTGTAACCATTTGGTCATTCTGTGATTCTCGAAAAGGTTTTCCAATAGGATGTGCACTGTTAGTCACTACCTCGCAATCAAATAAATCTGTCGTATTTTGAGTACACTGTTCATTTTCGTTAGAAAAATTCATCTGTTCACTATGCAAATTTTGTAAACCGGGTGTGTTAAACTGGGCAGCGTTCATTGTAACAGAACGTCCCGAGTCATCAAATGTCGTTAAATTAACAAAGGACACAATTGAATTTGTTTGCTCATCATTAGCATTAAAATCATTACTAGTTATCGGTACGCACTGAATGTCTACGATTATGGGATTATCATCATTACACTGAGTGTCGCAAGTATTATCGGTCAAACTATTCGAGTCGGCTGTTTCACTCATTACACATTGCGAAGTACCGTAAACAGTTTTTCGCGGCATTTTTCACAAATCAAAATTAAGCACAAATGAAACAAGGACAACGCAAAAATGCAACAAACACAATTACAAGAATGAGCAACAAATTGCCGATGATCTGTGAAAGAAAGAGTGACAAATTAGTAAATGTGTTGCGCCAGGTGCAAACTACGTTTAAGTAAATAAGAGCAGATATATGACTACTTCTCAGAAGATACACAAAGAAATACGATCCTGGCCGGATGTCGCCAAGTGTAACCTTCCCACAGAAATATATTAATGAAAATGGACCAAGCGTAAACTCCCCACAAAAATAATGATTAAGATGAATTTTTTTTTTTAATATTGTAACCTCTGAACAAAATTAGCTCCCATTTATAATCTGTTTGCAGAAATGCAGTCACATTTAATGTTCCCACAAAATACTTTTCTCATTTAATGTTAAGTTCGAAACAGAAAAATTCCTAAACACCAAAATAAGAAATAAAAAAAAATTAGTAACCTGGTAAATTTTATGAGGACAGCAGGGCTGCCCTTCGGCCCTGTATTCTGAATAAAAAAAGCAAAAATTCTTACCTCAATAAAAACTGCGAATATATCTGCTCTTATGTAGAAATTTTTTGACACAGCTTCGTGCAATGCTGGCGTATATATTTTTTTTTTTAATTCTTGGAAGGAATGCTCATGCATTGGAAATATTCTTTAAATTAAAATGAATTGAAATGGATGCTTTTCTTTAAAAAAATTAGTTTATATTATGAAAATTATTATTGCGACATTTTTAAAAGAAGTTAATGACAGTTAATATACATTACTAGATATGCGCAAGGCTGCTTCTTTACCTTCTACAATAATACCCATCCTCCAGAGTTCTGACCAGAGCAGACTGCCGACACGCGCGGGCACGCGCCGACCACTGCATACTCAAGACTAACGCAGACTCGCGCAGACTGACTACTACTGCCGACTGACGCCGACTCGCGACAAGCAACAACTCTGGTCAGAGACTCTGCCATGCCTCGCCCATCGCCGGCAACATATACGTCTTACAAGGTCTATAGTTCTGCACATCTGTTCGACGTCCCTTCTTGAAAACGGGAATGACTTGTGCCCTTTTCCAATCTTTTGGAACGCTACGCTCTTCTAGAGGCCGAAACAATGTTCGCCACGTTGACAGTGCATGTTGCTCCAGACAACTCGTACCGTGAGTATGCATACTTATTTTGCTAAAACCAAATCTGACTCGAAGTACGTAAATGCTTATACGATCCTTCACAGCCGAGAGAACAACAAGCCTGTCCTCTTCGCACTACTTGCATGTGGTCGCTTCCTCCACAACTTGAAGTATGGCCTTACTGAACTACGCGAGTTAATCCTCACACGACAGTCATGGGATCCCGATTAAAGAGGGAATCAACATCGCGGGAAGATCCTTCCGCATCCGTCAAGAACCACCTGCTAGTGTATGTTTCTCCATCTTACAAAGTCTTTCTGCAAACAATCCACATTAAAACGGCGATTTCTGAGCGAGGACCCGGCGTTCCTATACGCTGAATCTACACATTGTGACGCCTACCTACTTTGTATTGTAGTGCTGAAATGTTGTTATTCGCAGTCATATTAATATTAGGTCAGTTACTTGCCACCTTGAAGGTTTTGCAGTTTTAATGGTCACCAGTGCGTCTTTTTGTGCTACCCCTTGCGCGTGCATCTTGGTTTGGGGTCTTAACAGCATCACTTTATAGAACAGTACCCGGTGAGTGGACGCGTTTCGTAACTGGACAGAGTCCCAGGACAAGAGGATGGTGCCCTAGGGCTGCGGAGTCGGCAACTGGCAGAACTTAGATTGCCGATGCCGGCCTGTCCGTCATGGCGCGCCGTCCAACGAGCAGCCCGCGTTTCAGCTGAGACCAAGCGGTGCCAGCGGGCGAGTCGCACAGCTCCGAAAACCATTAGCAGCCGGCGCAGATGCGGGTGGCGAGCATCAAACTCCGTGCCGGCTTTACGAGCGCTACTTGGACGCCATTTACTGCTCCCGGCACAGATTTAGTGCTGCGTACTTGCTCGCATTTACCTCCACTCGACCACATCAGACCTCTTCTCCCTAATGTATCTCTCTGGCCTCTCTGCAGATCCTTTGCCGTGTTACGCATCGACAGTAACTTCTCGTCGTGATTCTGCCTCCACTGCACTTTTTTCAAGTGTACAGACGAGACCGTGTTTTTTTCCTTTCTTCCTATACTTACTCCACACAGTGACATATGTTGTGAATGGCAGCTGGGACGCATACCATTTGCGCTGTTACTGTTAAAGAACAGTTTTGTGACTTGCTAAAATCAGAAACAACGGAAATGGGTAAGAGGGAGCGCGAAGCAGGGGAAAGAAGATGGAAAGTAACTGCAGTAGTGTCAGTAGCAATAGCAGTAAAAGAAGAAGAAAATAAAATAAGGAAGAGGAGGAGGAGAAGGAAATGTTGGAGGTGGGGTGAAGAATAAGAGTGTTAAACGGAGAAAATAAATAACTGAAGAGAACTAAAACGAGAAGGGGTGAAGGTGGGTGAAAGCATGAGGAGATACGCATTTAATCAGTGATGAACACTTCCATAAGCCTACATCTCTCTGCTAATAAAAAGAATATATTTCATACTCTGCATATACCAAGTGGCGCAACTTAATGAAAGTGTGAATAATATATCTCGCATTGGCTATTTTGTTTATTGCAGTGTTGTATTGATCGGAAACGAAACAAGGGAAAAGCAGTCGGATTATTATCGTAAGTAATGACGCTCCTGCCTGTTTGTTGTTCCATTATTTTAACTGTACCACAAAAAAAAGAAATTATTTCGAAAATGTGTACCTCACATCCACTAAATTACGGGCCCATATCATTAACGTCGATATGCGGCAGGAATCTGGAACATATATTGTGTTCTAACATTGCAAATTACCTAGAAAAAGACGGTTTATTGACACATAGTCAACACGGATTTAGAAAACCACTCTTGTGGAACACAACTCTCTCTTTGCTCGCACGAAGTGTTGAGTGCTATTGACAAGGAATTTAAAATTGATTCCGTATTTCTGGATTTCTGGAAGGCCTTTGACACTGTGCCACTCAAGCGGCTTGTAGTGAAATTAAGTGGTCATTGAATATCGTCTCATTTATGTGACTGGATTCGTGTATTTACTGTCAGAGTGGTTACAGTAACTAAAGGAAAGTCATCGAGTAAAACAGAAGTGATTTCTGGCTTTCCCCAAGGTAGTGTTGCAGGCCTTTTGCTGTTCCTTATCTATATGAACGATTTGCGAAACAATCTGAGCAGCCGTCCTTTTTTAGAATACTGCTGCGTGGTTGGGATCATTACCAGATAGGATTGAAGAGTACATTGAAAATTTCAAAGAAGGGCAGTGCGTTTTGTATTGTCGCGAAATAGGTGAGAGAGTGTCACTGAAATAATACAGTATTTTGCATGGACATTACTAAAACGAAGGCGCTTTTCGTTGCGGCGGAATCTTCTCACGAAATTTCAAACACCAACTGTCCTCTCCGAATGGCAAAATATTTTTTGACGCCAACATAGATGGGAAGAAATGGTCACCGTAATAATATAAGAGAAATCAGGGTTCGCACAGAAAGATATGTGTCTTCGTTTCTTCCGCGCGCTATACGAGGTTGGAAAAATAGAGAGTTGTGAAGATGGTTCGATGAACCATCTGCCCGGCACTTCAATTTGATTTTCAGAGTATCCATGTAGATGTAGACATCGATGAACTAATAACTAAATTAAGCCACGATTAACATTAAACAAAACCTGGGTGATGTCAGCTCAAAGCAGGAGAGGTGATTGTGGCGAGCCTGGGGAGGGGGGAGGGACGCTCAGTCGAAGTTTTTCATGAGTGCAAGTTATCTTAGTTACGCTAATGATATCACGGTTGAATGTTATAGCTTTCGCAGAGCATTTAGCACCGGCAATGACAATTCACTCTCAAGTAGATGGACAATAATTTTTCACATTAGTTGCATGTTGCAAACAACGTTTGTCCAGTCAACACATGGTGCCACGGATGTTTAGGGCAAGTTCACAGAAGCGATAGAGGATACTAAACTGCGTGTTTTGATACAAGTAACCAAATATCTGAAATTAATATTGGAGGCACTACAGGGTTTTAAATGGGGTATACGTGTGAGGCTCTTGATTGTAAAGTACGTATTTTTCGTAACGAACAACTGTTTGTCGCAACCATGTTCTCGGCAATACCTCGACATAGCTCACTCGTCTTTTAAGTCTCCACAATCGAATTTTCCATTTTTTGTATCTCACGAGTGGCTGTCAAAGATGGAGCATTAACCATTACACAAAACGTTGAGATATGCATTTTAACCTGCATTACCAAAACTTTGCGCTCTGCCCGTGACTGCTATAGTCGGGAAATGTATACATCAGTTACCATTCCGCGTACGGAATTTCGTGTTTTATTGCTACGTAATTGTTTCTAACAGTCCGATCAGTCAATTCCGCTGTGATAATTTACATAACGTCATGGTATAAATACGTTTTATGTAGCTGTATACAAATGTGTTACATTTTTACACGTTTCTGTCGTTCTCCACGGGGAAAACACACAGTGTCTCGTTCTAAATGTTTTCTTTTTGTGGGACAGTTTTTAGGGGTGCCAGTAGAGGTTATTTTCCCAGAACATCACCTGACATTCTCTTCAACCAGATCATCACTGCACTCATGTCAGTCAATTTAATTGCGTCCACATTAGTGTACTTCTTCAGCATCACTTTCTTTTTGCACAGTGAAGTATTTTGGAGAATCTTCTGGTCCAGCATTTTCGGCAAATCTGATTGATAAAACAAGAAGAATCAGTTCTCACGTATTACACCTGTATAATTTACAGTTATTATCTCAACCAATACAATTATTATTACCGGAACATTAGCACTGCTGTATACCGATTTAAAAATATTCATAAAAATGAAAATGTGGAAATGAATATTTACTGTAACGCTTTGAGGTATAAATTTTGTCCAAACAATGCTGCTTATGTGAAACGTAATCATTTAAAACAAGTTTGCCTCTGCTGTTGAATAGTTCTCTACAGGCTCAAAGATTAGCAGAACTCTCAAATAAAGAAGTGAAACCACCTCCTAGAAATATTTAAGAGAAAGATGAGTGGGGAATACAGTACCCTATCATAGTATGCAAGTACGGTTGTCAACATTAACTGTAGCCAAAACTGGACAGTTCAAAAATGTATCATTATTATTATAATTAACACTACTCACAACACATTACGCAATACATACATGAACCATGGACCTTGCCGTTGGTGGGGAGGCTTGCGTGCCTCAGCGATACAGATGGCCGTACCGTAGGTGCAACCACAACGGAGGGGTATCTGTTGAGAGGCCAGACAAACATGTGGTTCCTGAAGAGGGACAGCAGCCTTTTCAGTAGTTGCAGGGGCAACAGTCTGGATGATTGACTGATCTGGCCTTGTAACATTAACCAAAACGGCCTTGCTGTGCTGGTACTGCGAACGGCTGAAAGCAAGGGGAAACTACAGCCGTAATTTTTCCCGAGGACATGCAGCTTTACTGTATGATTAAATGATGATGGCGTCCTCTTGGGTAAAATATTCCGGAGGTAAAATAGTCCCCCATTCGGATCTCCGGGCGGGGACTATTCAAGAGGACGTCGTTATCAGGGGAAAGAAAACTGGCGTTCTACGGATCGGAGCGTGGAATGTCAGATCCCTTAATCGGGCAGGTAGGTTAGAAAATTTAAAAAGGGAAATACATAGGTTAAAGTTAGATATAGTGGGAATTAGTGAAGTTCGGTGGCAGGAGGAACAAGACTTTTGGTCAGGTGATTACGGGGTTATAAATACAAAATCAAACAGGGGTAATGCAGGAGTAGGTTTAATAACGAATAAAAAATAGGAGTGCGGGTTAGCTACTACAAACAGCATAGTGAAGGCATTATTGTGGCCAAGATAAACACAAAGCCCATGCCTACTACAGTAGTACAAGTTTATATGCCAACTAGCTCTGCAGATGATGAAGAAATTGATGAAATGTATGACGAGATAAAAGAACTTATTCAGGTAGTGATGGGAGACGAAAATTTAATAGTCATGGGTGACTGGAATTCGTCAGTAGGAAAAGGGAGAGAAGGAAACATAGTAGGTGAATATGGATTGGGGGGAAGAAATGAAAGAGGAAGCCGCCTTGTAGAATTTTGCACAGAGCATTACTTAATCATAGCTAACACCTGGTTCAAGAATCATAAAAGAAGGTTGTATACCTGGAACAATCCTGGAGATAGTAAAAGGTATCAGATAGATTATATAATGGTAAGACAGAGATTTAGGAACCAGGTTTTAAACTGTAAGACATTTCCAGGGGCAGATGTAGATTCTGACCACAATCTATTGGTTATGAACTGCAGATTGAAACTGAAAAAACTGCAAAAAGGTGGGAATTTAAGGAGATGGGACCTGGATAAACTGAAAGAACCAGAGGTTGTACAGAGTTTCAGGGAGAGCATAAGGGAACAATTGACAGGAATGGGGGAAAGAAACACAGTAGAAGAGGAATGGGTATGTCTGAGGGATGAAGTAGTGAAGGCAGCAGAGGATCAAGTAGGTAAAAAGACGAGGGCTAATAGAAATCCTTGGGTAACAGAAGAAATATTGAATTTAATTGATGAAAGGAGAAAATATAAAAATGCAGTAAATGAAACAGGCAAAAAGGAATACAAACATCTCAAAAATGAGATCGACAGGAAGTGCAAAATGGCTAAGCAGGGATGGCTAGAGGACAAATGTAAGGATGTAGAGGCTTGTCTCACTAGAGGTAAGATAGATACTGTCTACAGGAAAATTAAAGAGACCTTTGGAGAAAAGAGAACCACTTGTATGAATATCAAGAGCTCAGATGTCAACCCAGTTCTAAGCAAAGAAGGGAAGGCAGAAAGGTGGAAGGAGTATATCGAGGGTTTATACAGGGGCGATGTACTTGAGGACAATATTATGGAAATGGAAGAGGATGTAGATGAAGATGAAATGGGAGATAAGATACTGCGTGAAGAGTTTGACAGAGCACTGAAAGACCTGAGTCGAAACCGTCCCCGGGAGTAGACAACATTCCATTAGAACTACTGATGGCCTTGGGAGAGCCAGTCATGACAAAACTCTACCATCTGGTGAGCAAGATGTATGAGACAGGCGAAATACCCACAGACTTCAAGAAGAATATAATAATTCCAATCCCAAAGAAAGCAGGTGTTGACAGATGTGAAAATTACCGAACTATCAGTTTAATAAGTCACAGCTGCAAAATACTAACGCGAATTCTTTACAGACGAATGGAAAAACCAGTAGAAGCGGACCTCGGGGAAGATCAGTTGGATTCCGTAGAAATGTTGGAACACGTGAGGCAATACTAACCTTACGACTTATCTTAGAAGAAAGATTAAGAAAAGGCAAACCTACGTTTCTAGCATTTGTAGACTTAGAGAAAGCTTTTGACAACGTTAACTGGAATACTCTCTTTCAAATTCTGAAGGTGGCAGGGATAAAATACAGGGAGCGAAAGGCTATTTACAATTTGTACAGAAACCAGATGGCAGTTATAAGAGTCGAGGGGCATGAAAGGGAAGCAGTGGTTGGGAAAGGAGTGAGACAGGGTTGTAGCCTCTCCCCGATGTTATTCAATCTGTATATTGAGCAAGCAGTAAAGGAAACAAAAGAAAAATTCGGAGTAGGTATTAAAATTCATGGAGAAGAAATAAGAACTTTGAGGTTCGCCGATGACATTGTAATTCTGTCAGAGACAGCAAAGGACTTGGAAGAGCAGTTGAACGGAGTGGACAGTGTCTTGAAAGGAGGATATAAGATGAACATCAACAAAAGCAAAACGAGGATAATGGAATGTAGTCAAATTAAATCGGGTGATGCTGAGGGGATTAGATTAGGTAATGAGACACTTAAAGTAGTAAAGGAGTTTTGCTATTTAGGGAGTAAAATAACTGATGATGGTCGATGTAGAGAGGATATAAAATGTAGACTAGCAATGGCAAGGAAATCGTTTCTGAAGAAGAGAAATTTGTTAACATCGAGTATAGATTTAATTGTCAGGAAGTCGTTTCCGAAAGTATTCGTATGGAGTGTAGCCATGTATGGAAGTGAAACATGGACGATAACCAGTTTGGACAAGAAGAGAATAGAAGCTTTCGAAATGTGGTGCTACAGAAGAATGCTGAAGATAAGGTGGGTAGATCACGTAACTAATGAGGAGGTATTGAATAGGATTGGGGAGAAGAGAAGTTTGTGGCACAACTTGACTAGAAGAAGGGATCGGTTGGTAGGACATGTTTTGAGGCATCAAGGGCTCACAAATTTAGCATTGGAGGGCAGCGTGGAGGGTAAAAATCGTAGAGGGAGACCAAGAGATCAATACACTAAGCAGATTCAGAAGGATGTAGGTTGCAGTAGGTACTGGGAGATGAAGAAGCTTGCACAGGATAGAGTAGCATGGAGAGCTGCATCAAACCAGTCTCAGGACTGAAGACCACAACAACAACAACAGTGGCTACAACAGGAAGCATGCGTTTATTTAACACGATACTCACTGTTAATACAGCGAATCCAGATATTCCTGCGAGCCCCTAGGTTCTTTGATAGTTATATTTAGAAATTGTACTTCTTTTCTTACTTCACAGCTTTCACAATTTCCTTCCCGTTTTATAATTTCACAAATTTAGCAAATTCAGCACATTTCATACGTTAGTTAAAATTCACAAGTAGTTCGGCTTTCATCATTTCCACTTCCTGCTTGTGTCTTTCACTGCTCTAGATATTTATTATCACACTGAAAATCCGCTCTACAAACGAACTGGACGACGACTGTTGGCACATGTGCTTTGCATCGCTTAAATAAAGTCACCCATTTCTTTGAAATGTCTGAGTCTACTAAGATCTTAATGAATGGCTAGACGTCATTCAGTGCTCATATTTCAGAATATAGTTCGTTATCGTTTATATTTACATTGAATAATCTGTAAGTTTTATTATGTTCTCCATTTTCAGGGGCTCTTCAAGATTTAACTGAGAGCTAAGCTTGCAAATTGAACCTTCACTGAAGTCAAACCATTTTTCTAGATAATCCAGAATGCTACTAGAGACTTGCTGAGCTTTTCTGACAGAATTTTGCTTGTTCATATTGCGGACGTCTCTACAGCTATTGTAATGCCTTGAATCCGAAGAAATTATTTCTTTGTCTGTTAATAATTTCTGTACAATCAACTTCAGCAATGTATTTCAGTTATCTGTATTTAATCACTTTCCACGTGTTTTATAGTTGTATTAAATAAATGCGTAACATTATGGACTAAATAAATGCAAATCTCTTGAAGTGTTACTTCATCGTCCACTTCACTGTCGTTTTCA
Organism: Schistocerca piceifrons; assembly: GCF_021461385.2. NCBI lineage: Eukaryota > Metazoa > Arthropoda > Insecta > Orthoptera > Acrididae > Schistocerca > Schistocerca piceifrons. The sequence goes on from NC_060138.1 coordinate 956,797,942, forward strand.
TGGGCTACGAATGTTCAAATACGTTTAGCAGTATTGCCTTCATCCTGGCATAGAAAATAGGACGTCACCAATGGCCAGTTCTGGAGCAATGTATCTACAGCAGAAAAAAGAGTCATGAAACTTGTAGGGAAATGCCGCAGTAGTGTGGAATACTCTGACCGGAGGAAAACCTATTAAATACCTTAACCACTAACGATTAAACATTGTATGACAGTAGTTTTAGTCCACATTTCGCAGTATTGAGCAGTATGTGCATATGACAACGTTCTGCAGTAAGATATGGTGCCTCAAACATTTTCTTTTTCAACGCCACTAAAACAGACTGGTTTGTCCCCTAAATTACGGAACAGTTGGCCGCACAATAAGCAGCTAGTTGTGATCCTGAAAGATCAGTCGTAATGATACTCTCTTGAACCTTCTTGGCTATAGAAGTTGATGTTTCGTCATCGTCTTCATAAATATCTATGAAAGCCGAAGTCGTTCCCATTTCTACAGGATAGCAACTGGCAATAATTCCATGTTTGCTTCATTTGAAGTATAAAATGCAGTCAAGAATAGAGTTGTTCCAACTTTTTCAGCAATTTATTACAGAGAATGTGGAGCCTTTACATTCTCGATTATAGCTGCAACATTAATTCGATCACAGAGAGTTCTGGGCGATACTTGAAACACAAGTGAGATAGGAGAGCATTTCCATAGACTTCTGAAAAGTAACAGTGATGATGTTTCACTACATGCACATACACAGACATACAGGAAACAGAGCAAACGCGCTGCAAATGTGGAATATGTGGGTGGAGGCGACTGGATGCAATCGAGTATAGTGATATACTATACCTACCGATCACAAAAACAGCGCACTGGCGCTTGATGTTGTCAACTGTACTACATTTACAAGGAATTTTAGAACACGGAACGAGAGGTGATGTCATGATCGCATGGGTAGACTGACATAAAATCGGTAGAATTGCGAAAAATGACGTTAATGCAAGTAAATTGATGTAACATACACCGAAATGCGGGGAAATTGAGGAAATACTTGGGTGTCTTCTGGTTGGCGCGGAACAATTTGTATGCGGGGACAAGTAAGCGACATCAAGAGGATTCCGAGAAAACCTTGACATGGAAGCGAAGGGAACCAGGGAAAAAGGCACTTTTTTTCGCCTAGGCAACAACAACTACATCTACATCTACATTTATACTCCGCAAGCCACCCAACGGTGTGTGGTGGAGGGCACTTTACGTGCCACTGTCATTAATTCCCTTTCCTGTTCCAGTCGCGTATGGTTCGCCGGAAGAACGACTGCCGGAAAGCCTCCAAGCGCAATCGAATCTCTCTAATTTTACATTCGTGGTCTTCTCGGGAGGTATAAGTAGGGGGAAGCAATATATTCGATACCTCATCGAGAAACGCACCCTCTTGAAACCTGGACACCAAGCTACACCGCGATGCAGAGGGCCTCTCCTGTAGAGTCTCCTACTTGAGTTTGCTAAACATCTCAGTAACGCTGTCACACATATCAAATAACCCTGTGACACAACTCGCCGCTCTTCTTTGGATCTTCTCTATCTCCTCCGTCAACCTGACCTTGTACGGATCCTAGACTGATGAGCAATAATCAAGTATAGGTCGAACGAGTGTTTTGTAAGCCACCTCTTTGTTGATGGATTACATTTTCTAAGGACTCTCCCTGGCACCCGCCTTACCAAAATTTAATTTTATATGATCATTCTACTTCAAATAGTTCCGTACGCGTACTCCCACGTAATTTACAGAAGTAACTGCCACCAGTGTTTGTTCCGCTATCATATACTCATACAATAAAGGATCCTTCTTTCTACGTATTCGCAATACATTACATTTGTCTATGTTAAGGGTCAGTTGCCACTCCCTCCACCAAGTGCCTATCCGCTGCAGATATTCCTTCATCACGCTGCAATTTTCTAATGCTGCAACTTCTCTGTATACTACAGCATCATACGCGAAAAGCCTGGCGGCTCTGACTCAGTTCGGCGTCGTGTATCGGCGCAGCCTGCTGCGTGGAAGTTAACATGCCGTTCTGGAGTCTAAAGAAGATCCTGAAGGATTGAAACTGGTCACTCCGATCAAAAGAAATTTGCGATCAAGACCGCTTTTTAATTGTTATTCTACTGTAGGTCTATTGAGATAACAGTGATACACGCGAGTTGACTACTCTATTTGACGCTTCTAAGGAAAACAGAGAAACATCTGCCTCTAAACTTACATGCATCTGCATTAAAGGATAACAGAGAGTGGACGCAGTTATCGATTGAGACAGAGCTGTAACGAGGTACGATTTAATGGCAGACTGATGATGAATTCTAGAGAGGGAGATGTTGCTCCAAGTCATTTGACCATTTATTCCGCTGTTGTGTCAGGGTGCATCAGTCGCATAACATAGCCTGCGCTCGACTCGTATACAACTGCGTGCTCTGTTTATGTCTTAGAGCATCTAGCGGTCTTTAACAGCAAACCTCTCGGTCCTCAGAGGACTTCCATCTCAAGTTTAATGGAGCGTGACCATCCTGTTTCGACACCTTACTCTAACCAAACGAAGATTTGTGCGATATTCTCCATCCCCCTGTCACATCTTGGGTATAAAATCGAGACTTCAGATTCATAACTAAGATGATTCTAAGTTATCAATAGGTGTTTGGGAGACAATGAAATCCCCTTGTATACGTGTGCTTGACAGATGCTCTGTTTACAGAGTTAGTGGTGGGATGACGTGAAAGTTTACATGTCAAACGCCACTGCTATGTGTTTATCTGTTTCCTCTAAGAGGTATCTCCGTTACTGACGATCGTTTTATATAGGACTGATGCGGCACTGTATAATTTCTGAACCATGATCGGATGTGAACAGTGGACGCTATACCTCTCAGGAGAGCTATATTGTGCATATATGACACAGAACCGATGTTTTAAGGAAGCACTTTTTTTCATTTCACTGTTTGCTACGATAGTTTATCGTAGAGAAACCTGCAAGAAGGATGTATGTCATGCGCTGGAAATATATTTCTTACACTGAAATATTAACAACACTGCATTCCACGCGACCAATAGGTCGGAAACTGAAGCGATCTAACATTATAGCCTGGTTTAAGCGCAGAACCGTATAGCCCTAGGAGTGTGTGTGTTTATGTTCTCTCTTACCAGTACACCAGTACCTTCCTGGTACTGTCCTAGACACTAGAACAGTACTTTAAAATCTATAGCGTAGTTAATTTACATAAAATGCTTCGAACTCAATCCGTCTGGAGCTCCAGCATGCATAAAATTCCTGTTTCTTGTTCCTCTTAACTGTCTGCTATTACATCACAACACTTTCAAATCTACTACTATACTCTGATGAAGGGTGCTAATGTCCTCGACACGGGCACGTCTGTAGAAATTTGTGCACTTGGATGAGCGAGGACTTGGAAAGCTCCATTCATTCACAAGACTCAGGAGGTAGTGGTCTACTTCTGGTCAGCTGTAGATAAAATCGGTAACGGCGCTGCAGCGAAGGTTGTTCAAAGACAGTCCGAGGGAATCTTTCAGTCTCTAACTTTATCCTAAGACTGCGAGAATGCCCTGTAACTCCCATCTGTATAGAGACAGATCGTAAATTAAGCACTATGCTCGAGGTATCTGGTATACATTGATAATGTATATATTCGATAATTAACAATGAGTGGACGTACTGCACAGTCGTCTATCTACATTCACAATGGCACGCGCAAAGTAGAGGAGGGGCGGCTTAGCGATGATACTGAAACTGAGAAGCATGCTGTCGTATCATTGGTCGGTGTTAACATAACTGTACAATTGCTAAAATTGTTCGCACAATCAAAATAATGTGAAACTTATTATTACAGTACATCGACGGTGTCTTTTCCATCCTATCTGCCGGCCTGGATGACCGAGCGGTTCTAGGCGCTACAGTCTGGAACCACGTGACCGCTACGGTCGCAGGTTCGAATCCTGCCTCGGGCATGATGTCCTTAGGTTAGTTAGGTTTACGTAGTTCAAAGTCCTAGGGGACTGATGACCTCAGAAGTTAAGTCCCATAGTGCTCAGAGCCATTTGAACCATCCTATCTGTCCACTGATATGCCATTGACTGCCACATAGTGATCGACTGGCATCGCTTCTTTGATATGGAGAACGAGTTTTGATGGAGGGACAGCACCTTCTGGGAGGGGGGCAGCTATAACCGAAACACGTACATGACAGCAGTATGCGGAATCAATCGAAGTGGAACACTGAGTCGTCGGCTACACCATCACTGTGACAGATGAGTTTAAATGTAGAGGTCATCAGTCACCTTCGGACAGCAGTTTGGAAATGCTCCACAACAACACAAAACTCTTCCAGTTTTCTTATGTTGTAACTGTCTTTTATTTAAAGTCATCCACTGTGTTTGGTGTGTTATAGTAGCAGCAGTAAAAACGTGATTTACACTGTGCGACGTTTAGTTTTCTGTTGTGTTAATGTTAGTTTATAACCTGACATAAACCTCGAAGTAGTGGCGGAAAAACAAAATGTATGGCAGTATATAAGGCGTGTTTCAGCAGAAAAAAGGAATGTTTCAAACAATGACACAGAGTTGCTGGGAGTGTTTCTTGCGACTTATAGTTTGTGGCCATCCTCCTACAGTACAGGTGATGAAACATTAAACTGGTCTATGCAGTGGGTCAATACCTGAATATTTAATAGGATCGCCATATGTGCTTGGTGCCACCACACATATAGTATTTGTTTTCGATGTTTGGGAGGAGAAAAATGCAATAAAACATTTACCGAGTTCTCTGTCGGATGAACTTAGAGGAGCTTTCATAGTTCGTAATTTTTCTGTTGGATGATGACAGCATGACAGCATGTTGGAGTGATAGAGGTGAATGGGCCCTGAGGGACGCGAACCTGCTTCGGACTACAGTATCTGTATGTAGTTTGGAGAAGCACCACAATGCATTAGCAAAATCCTCGTCCTTCTTCCAGTTGCCGTACTGTCTTTTATACTACCTCATGATGCAGGAGTTGTTTTAGTTTCGCGCTGACATTACACAGAGTGCACAGTTGGCAGAACTATGACAACATACTGCTGTTTCCAATGAATGGTCAAAACACAGTCCTGCCGCATTATCTTAGCTAGCCTGTTTCTACACGGGTTGCAGAAGGTGGTAGATGTAGGTTTCTCCGACTTCTACTCACTTCCGACTTAAATTGGAACGATCACATGCGCAAAGCCGCAGGGAAGGTAGCATAGAGTCTGAGGGACTGTTGAAAGATGCATAGGAACTACCTAAAACCATGTAGGAAATTTACTGTAGCAGATAGGTTCGAGAAAGGTGACTCATTTCAAGATATGAGAGTCTCTAGTGGCGGCAATCACTGAAGCACTTCTCCATAGGATCCCACGCAGGTATGTGGTTGAATGGAAAGACTTGATTTCATATCCCAGACAGCATTTCTACTGGATAGCGTAACACTAGAGATCTGAAAAACCTGTGTACATTTCTTACAACCTCAATCAGCACACCATCTACTGTTTGTGATCCTTCTCAATCAACCTTCGCCCATAACTCAGTCGACAGTTCGCAGAATCTCTGACATGGCATTGAGACAGAATGTGTTACAAGTACTGGAGAAATATCTAGTGGCGGCACGAGGGAGTTGCAAATACTGGTTTCATACCAGGTTTCTAAGCCGAATCATTTTCTAAGTTCTGTGATTTTATCACTAGGTTGAACCGTCGGCGACGTGTAAATGCCCTGTTGGTCTGATAATATACACTTCGCCGATCACCGTCTATATGCAACTTCGTAGTATTTATCTGGAAAAAATACTTCATTTGGACGTAATGCCATACTTCGATTTATAAAGCTGGTAGAGCTTTTAACATGGATTCTTGTCCGCACCTGTAGAACCGAGTCCACTTGTGACAGTAGCATACAGTAGTTGTTACGATCGTGTTTCTTAACATCTGGCGGTTTGTAAGACGATTACGCCTATCTTTCTAAGACACAGTCGTACCACTCACAGGAAAAACTTATGAGACATGTTCACGAATCGCTGATTTTCGATCACTATTATTTCGTGTCGCCAGCAATCAGTTATTGGCAAAGTATTATACTTAGCAGCAGGAGGTGCATGATAGGTTCGCCTTGAGCATCAGGCTGATAATGTATGTGTGTGTGTGTGCTCCAACATGTGCAAAGGAAATGACTATGTCCAGTTGTAAGGAAGGTATGGATTTCATGTGGAGTGCTGTGTCAGCAAAGGGAAAAGTACGTCAAGTCGTAAGAATTGTATAGATATTTCTATTTCCATGGCCACAGCCATCAGCAGGGTGTGTATCCGATACTTCGCTCATTGTCAAATGTTGTCCAATTGAGACCGTGATCGTAATATTTAATTATAAATACAGTGATAAAATATGTATATGGCTGGTTTCCTAGGACGATTCTGCCCGATGGATGATTGGCGGGAATGATTCACGTTTTCCGCTAACTGCAGGAGCCGTCGAATTGGAAAGGCCTGTTGGGATGCAGGGATGTAGCTGACTTAACCGTGTCGTCCTGTAGACGGCCGAATAGCGAACTAATACTTAATATGTGTTGGACAGCTTTCGTGATAGCGTGGAAGTTTGAGAAGATTCAGTATGGATGCATGTTTGCACTAGACCATTATTCCCTCCCATGAAAATTGTCCGGTTGACTTCTTCAGCATATTTCAGACCTTTATTTAGTTGAGAGAACATAGATTGTGGTGTGTGCATCTAGCAGGTGAGAGACGGATGGGAGACATGATTGCTGTTTCTTTAGGCATGAGAAACACCTTAGCTGACTTTGTAAATTATAGGGATGATTTTGAATCTGTTACATCACCGATATAGGTTCCTCTATTTTTTTGAGTTTTCACATGAAGGTCTTCACATACAGGTTAAGTTTCTAGTTACTCAATGGTTTACAGTACGCTCCCCCTTACTAAAGTATCTGGTTTCTAGAGAAATAATTTCCAGTTTGTATCTACGGAATTATGTTACACGAGCGATTGGTAGCATACTGCTATGTGCTTGATATCGAGAAGTATCGCGTAAGTGGTGTAATATTCTGGCAAACCATGTGAAAATACATGTGTTTTTGTAATCTCAGAGTCTGCAGATGGGTGTAGAAAGCAAGCAAGCAACCTATTAGGTTGGGGCCAGAAATAGTGACACTTTCGTGCTGAGGGAAACCGACTCAGCTTCTGTAATACAGTCTTCACAGTATATTTACGAGTGTTTGGTGGTCACTACTGCATGTCCTGTCACGAGGGAGATATAGATTCAGCACATTGATAGCCGTAAGGGAAAGGAAAGATTTTTTTCCCTGGAAAATCATGTGCGCTATAGGTGCTGGGATCCATTCCAGAACCACAGTTGTAAAGACTAGACATACCAGTACATCGCTCGGTGTCAGACTGCAGAAGCAATCCTAATATTTAATTGTAGTTACACTGATAAACATGTGTCTGGTTCCCAACATTTTTGTGAGTCCGGAGATGGCTGTAGAAAGCTCAGAAGCAAGCAAGCAGGTCAGAGCCAGAAACAGCATCTCAGTGGATGCCTATGTTCTGAGCTGAGGCTTTCCTATCCTTTGTACATCCGTTCAGAGAGTCCAGGAAAGCTTCTGGCTTATGATGATGTGTCTCGCAGATCCCCTGGACGGATGAATAGTGAACTAATACCAAGTTTGCATTGAGCCGCCTTTGGGACCGCATGTGTTGGGTGTATGCAGAAATTTGAGAAGATTCAATACGACAAGTGTTTGTGCTGGGAGTATTTACAGCCTGTAAACTCCTACCATTCAGGTCCTCCTGGGATGTGGGGTTGTCCTCGGCCAGATGGCCTCTCTCTGGTTGACACACTCTTCCATGGGTGCGGTCATAGGCCACGTGTACGGCGGCAGTTTCCTCCGTTAGCGCTGCACAGCGGCACAGTGCGTACGTGGGATGTATTTGACGATCTGTAGACCACCTTTGAAGAGTTTAACCGTCAGTGCAATTTGGAAATCTGTACAAAATAGTATTGTCGCTGGAAGTCTCATCTACAGGAAAAAAGGCGGGCAGAGCTTCCACACTGGTAGCATCAGTAACTTGATGGGTAAATTCAGTAACAGCCAATCAGAATGCTCCATTCATTCACAAGACATCCTTTGTGCTGGGGCAAAGGATCCTCTAGAGACTTTGTTGAAGTGTTGAAAGACCATTTGAAGCAAGCCATCGATCTCTGGCGTGCTGCTGTCCCTTATCCGACATTGTCGTATTGGGAATATCAAAACCAGAAGCCGTAGGACACTGAAAATTCCAGACATGCTATGCACACTTCTCGTGGCGATGCTTCAGCCACGCTGGGCAGTTACACACATGTGCGTGGTCGACGTGTCTTGCATGTCCCATTAGGATCGCTAGGAACAATGCATCCTGTGATATTCTGGGAAACATTGCAACAGATTTCTATAGCGCTTTCAGAGGGGAGACTTAGCTCTTATTTACATAGGCTTGTGACGTCAGTATAACACTCGAAGAACTCTAACTGTATACCAGAACATAGATGCAACTTTCATTTGCTGGCTGTAGGCGCCAGTGCCGTGAGAGTGATGGCTCGTGCCTCAGCATTCGTCTCTCTGGCGCTGGCTTGTGCTCGGCTGGCCCTAAAAAGCTCCTGTGTGGTTTCGACGGCGTCGGCATGTACGCGGATTGGAACAGTTCGTTGATACGTAGCCGTTGACGATAGTTAAAAAGCGTTTTTCAAGTGCACTGAGTGTTTGTGCACTGCTTTGGCTCTGAGCACTATGGCGCTTAAGATCTGAGGTCATCAGTCCCCTAGAAATTAGAGGTACTGAAACCTAACTAACCTAAGGACATCACATACATTCATGTCCGAGGCAGGATTCGAACCTGCGACCGTAGCGTGCCTAGAACCGCTTGGCCACACCAGCCGGCTCTGCACTGCATTATTTTTGGCTGTTTAAGTGTCGTAAGCGTGTTTGCAGAGCCTTTTACGTGCATTATTTTGACAATTTACGGATTGTTTGTATCTCTGATGCATTATTTTGCGAACAAGTCTGTAGGCTGTGCTTTGCATTATTACGGTAATTTACGAGTAGTTTGTATGTCTACATCAGTGCACTGCAGTATTTCGACAGTAATAATTAGTGAGTGCGTCTACAGAGCGCTTTGCATTCATTATTTCGGTAATTTACGTGTTGTTTTCATATCTGCGCTAAATGAACTGCACTATTTCGGTGATTTACGAGTAGTTTGCTGGTCTGTAGGATGTACAATGCATTATTTCGACAGTTTACATTTAGCAAGTATGTTTGCAGAGCATTATACATGCATTATTTTGATAATTGACGAGTTGTTTTCGTCTCTGTACATCAGTGTACTGCATTATTTAGGTGATTTACGAGTAATTTGCAGGTCTGTAGGCTGTGTATTGTGACCCCAAGCATGTCAGAGCGAGCGTTTTGTATCACTGTAATACATTCACTACACAAAACCCGTCCCTAAATAAATTGTTAAAAAAAAGTACACTCCTTACTCTCTCCAGCAGCCCAGAACTGGCTGATTCCTTTTTCCGCCATTTTGCCCCAGATCGCCATGGGATAAGACCACACTCTGGTGGCAGTACTCTGTACTCGGCCAGTCGGACCCCGGATCTCATGGTGGACACACCGGATGGAGGTACTGCCTCAAATTGTTTAAATAAAGACTGCCTGTAAAATAAAGACTTATGTCTGTCCTATCCAGCAGCCCAGCCAAGGTTGAGTCCTTTCATCGCCAATTCCTAGGGAGAGGGGGCGGTCAGGTGACTTAGATTAGTGAAGGTAGTCCAAGGGACACTTTACCTGCCATTTTCTTAGGTTAGTGGAGGTAGCCCAATTGCCCTTTTTTCCCCATCAAAATTTGAACTTCCCACCATTTTCTGGAGAGAATAGGAGGGAGAGGAGGGAGGAGGGAATGCGAGGGGGTTAGATTAGTGGAGGTAGCCCAACTGACCTATTCTCCCACCAAACTTTGAACTTCCCACCATGATGTCATTGCAACATTGTCATATCTACCAGTGCCATCCTGGATCCGCCACTGTTGTTGTGGTAGTATTACGGTTGTGTGTTCGAATCGAGAGCTTGCTGACATGGTATTTACTTACAGAAAGACAAGTGGCAATGGGAGGAGGGTAGCAAGTTTGTATATGGAGACCTATCCCTGCCAACAGCAACCACAGCACGCAATGTTTGCAACATGTTTCACCATTTTTCTGAGATTGTGTCGTTCCTGGAAGCAGGAAATCAAAAAGGCCTTGCCAGAAATTTTGGACACCAGACTTTGAAGAAAATATTATTAACACTGTGGAAGGAGACTGCTGTGTCAGTAGCAGGCAGTTGGCCCGTCAGTACAGGGTAAGCCAGACAGTTGTGTGGAACATTCTCCATGAAAATTGTTACTACCGTTACCAAATCCAGAGTGTGCAGGACTTTGTAGTGACAGACTTTCCACATCAGGAGCAGTTTTGTCACAGGTTTCTTCACTAGGCAACCACATTTCCGTGATTTGTGTCATCCATCCTATTCACAGATTATGAGTAGTGGTATCTTCAACTTTCATAACAATTGTCTGTGGGATAGTATGCAAAACCCCATGGTATGGTGACAGGGAATCATCAACACTCGTGCAGCAGGAAAATGTGGGCGAGGATAATTGACTACCATGTGTTGGGACCAGTCTTCCTTCTGTGTCGCCTAACAGGCTGGAATTATTCGCGTTTCATGAAGGTGACTTTTCCTCCTTTGCTGAAAGAAGTGCCATTAATGATTATGAGGGTTATATGGCTGCTACATAATGGTCCCCAGCCCACTTCGTCGTAAACATCCATACACATCTCAATCGTGTCTTCCCTGGTCAATGGATCGGAAGAGGGGATCCGATTGCATAGCCTGCTCGTTCACTGGATCTCAACCCAAGCGATTTTTGGTTATGGGACCATCTCAAAAGTATCATGAATGCAGGGCCTATTCCAGATGTGGAGACACTGGAGTAGCATATTCATACTGCATGGCGATTTTAACGTGTGAGACAGAACATGCACGCATGTGTTGAGGCACATGGCAACCATTTTCAGTACACCCCGTAACTGTGGCTGCATAGTACAGCGCGAATTACACCGCATTTTCTGCAGCAATTTATGACTGAATAAATGGTCTCTAGCATGGAAACCATGCATTTCCGGACATCAGTTCATTAGACCTATTTTGTTCCGTTTCCTCAACATCGATCAGTCCCTAGAATTTGTACAAGCTGGAAAAAATCACCATGTATATTAAAAAAAGGGCCAGATATTTAAAATAACTTTATCAAGAGATGTTAATATGGATATGTGGCTCAAAAATGTGAAATAGCCTGGCCAATAATGGATTCGGACAGACGACTGACATTAAGAAATCTATTTCGCTGTTAGACAACACAAATGTAGGTGTATTCTTAGAACAGATCATTATTAAGTTTTGGAGAGAAAAAGGATGGGTTTATAAACAAAGACCGGCCGGTGTGGCCGTGCGGTTAAAGGCGCTTCAGTCTGGAACCGCGTGACCGCTACGGTCGCCGGTTCGAATCCTGCCTCAGGCATGGATGTGTGTGATGTCCTTAGGTTAGTTAGGTTTAATTAGTTCTAAGTTCTAGGCGACTGATGACCTCAGAAGTTAAGTCGCATAGTGCTCAGAGCCATAAACAAAGAAAAATTAAAATATATGATAAACATATGAGTACACGTCTTATAATACAGACACTTTTGCTTTGGCAAACTCCTGTACGACTTTGTTGAAATCCTACACTTACCTAGCCCAAGTTTTCACAGTTGTTAGTCCACACAGTTGTTAATGGTCCATTGTTCATTTCAGGAACAACTTAATCGGTTTAAGCTTCACAAAACGTCTTTCTCAATTTACCACAGTCACCGACCGTGATTGCAAAGTTCTCAGGGCTAGATATACGTTGGCCACTTCTGTAGCTGAGTGGTCAGAGCGAATGACTGCCATGCAGAGGACCTGGGTCCGGTTCCCAGTATTGCTGGGGAAAAATCCATGGCGCAAGGAGTAAAACGGGGTCCACTCATCCTCGTGATGCCAGCTGAGGAACCTACTTGACTGAACAGTATCGGCTCCATGTCACGAAAACTGACAATGGCTGGGAGAGCGGTGTCCTGACCCCATGTTCCACCACTGTGATCCTAAGACGCTATTAGCATAAGATGACACGGTTGTCGGTTGGTACCGATGGGTCCGCTACGGCGTGTGGGCGAGCTTCAAAGTTTCGGTTTGTACGCTACCACTCTCTACTCATGTCGTACAAAAAATCAGAAAGTTCACTGTGTCTTTTGAGCTGTTAAATTCGCTCGCTGTGATCATATATTGTAAAATCCAATACTTAAACACAAACTGCTGTTTTATACTGCATATCTTGATCTTCATATTTCTCATCTTCTTCCTCATATTGCAAATGTTTCTTCTTCTGTGTCGCAATTGCATTGAACCACCTGCGGTCGAGTTTTCTATATCCAGTCAGGATACCAGTTCATTAGTGTGAAATTTCAGGTACTCCCCGCAGTTTGTGGAGTACTGTGTTTTTTGTGTAAATCAGTAAGTTTCGATGTATGGTTCAAATGGCTCTGAGCACTATGGCACTTAACTTCTCAGGTCATCAGTCCCCTAGAACTTAGAACTACTTAAACCTAACTAACCTAAGGACATCACACACATCCACGCCCGAGGCAGGATTCGAACCTAAACGAACGTAGCTGTCGCGTGGTTCCAGACTGTAGCGCCTAGAACCGCTCAGCCACCCCGGCCCGCGTTTCTATATATCTGTGTCAATATTTTTGTAGGTTTTTGCTTACAATATTAATATGGACTAATATACAATAACAAATCTACCACCAGTGAACAAGGGACGCAATATCAAGGAGACGGTTTGGAATACTGCCAGCCTTAAGCGCAACGATTCTGTATTTTCGTCTTTGCGTACTTTAAGCACTGCGTCATAGAACTCTCTATGTTATACGTAAGAGGGGCGACTGAGTCAGTCTTACTTTTCAGTGTTTTGTGCTCACTGGCTTCAGTGTTAGGGGAGATATATGACCATCCCATACAGCCAAGTGTAGTGTAGACCCACAAAAGAAATTATAAATTTTCTCACAAAAAACAGAATGAAACTGCGTGTTCTGGTGGCATTACGGTATCATTCACAACTACATTTGGAGAGTGACTACTGCACGGAATACAAAATGACTTAGGATTTATATCTAAAGGCCACTTTGCAATCCTATGTTCTTGGCTTTTATATTAAATCCCAAAAATTTTATAGCTCTCTCATATCCCCCAAACGTATTTTTATTTCCTTTATTTGTTTGAAAACTACCACCGTAAGTCTCAAACCACATGTATCTCTTAGAAGTACAAAGTCAAATATCCTATAATATGTATATGAAAAGTGTCAGCTTTAGTAGAATTCATACTAACGTGACGCACTATCAGTATTATTTCCTCAACACCAGACATATTTTGTGTACACTGCAAAATTATAAAATAATAATTAGCAGCTTTCAATAGAGACAAAATTTAGTTTTCAATTTTTTGATGACCAAGATGAATTATTTCATTTTATTTGCTTTTCCCCTGATAATGATGTCATATATTTTCACTACGATTGTTCCCCTTACCTTTCTGCCTAGAGCTGAGTTCAATTTTCGAAATAATTCGTTCACGAAATTCCTGTTATTGTGAGTAAACAGTTTGTCTGAACTATCTTATTAAGGAAGGCACTGTCTAGCCAAAAAACGAATAATTACTACAAGGCGTTCTGTTATATCCTTCCAGTGCCCGGTTTCCTCATTTCATATATGCAGAGTGCCTGCATCGACAGTATTGCCAGATTTTAATCTCCAGGAGAGGTCCACCCACTTTTGATGCTATTGTAAGTGCACTTGGAGCCCATCGTGGTTAGCTAATGTATCAGAAATGTGTCGCTAGTTACTACAAACACATGAAGCATGAAGAGAGTAGCATTTTAATGTTAGAAAAGAGTTTGTGTTGGAAACAAAAAAATCTGCGGGTTTTGAAAAAAAAAAAAGAAAAGCATTTTCTGTGGACAATTTCACCACTGTACTGATGTAATTCTAATTTTTAGAAGTAAAGCGACGATTAGACACACCCTTGCTACACCTGTCAAATTCATTTAATTGTTCCGGAAGGACTCTTTTGACTAAAGTAGTCTGTCAATTTTGCGGGATGTGAATCAACTACATAACTCGCACACAGTGTCCGACTTACCCTGTGACGTTGGAGATACACTACATCCGCACACACAGAAGGATTAGCCTGATTTATACGAGATTGCAGTTTCTATGTTGTTCTCATATACATTGCATACATGCATGTCCGAAGGAACTTTGCATCGTACTTCTGAACAACAGGCACTGAGTTATCGTATTTATCCGCCAACACAAGGCAAGTGATTTTTATTTCAGATGTCTTACTGTACGGGAATATACATAATAGATGTACGAGTGTAGGTTTTAGATAGATAGATGCGGCCATCTGAAACGTTGGCGTGACCGAGGAGCGTGGACCGATAGCATAATTTATGGTAAGGCGACCACTCACAATAAGTGGGAAATCCGGATTCGAATCCGGATACAGCACAAATTTTCACTATCGTCATTCGATTATACAGCTGATGGTTGTCCATACGCGCAACTGCGAATACATTTCATGTTTTGGCTGACTGTCTACATTTGCATTTGTCCTTAGGTCATCTTCATTCTCTTGTATAGTGAAAAAGATTATCTAACGAAAATGTCAGTTTTTTATCTGCATTTTCTCTTTCACCTAGTCTTTTCCTGTACAGACTGACAAGTGCACTCGGCCCTTGTGAGGCAAACTGAGGAGCTACTTGACTGAGAAGTAGCGGCTTCGGCCTCAAATACTGACATACGGCGGGAGAGTGGTGTGCTGACCACAAGCTCCTCCATATCCGCATCCTGTGACGGCTGTGGGCTGAAGATGACACGGCGGCCGGTCGGTATCCTTGGGCCTTCGTGGCGTATTCGGGAGGATTTTAGTTTAGGTTTTAGACTGGGAGATGCTTCAAGTATTATAAGAATTTATAACACTGCACGTCACATCGAGAGAGTTTTTCACATTGAATCACTAGTCTCTGGACACTGTCAGTTGAATGTAGAATTTTATCATTATAGTTGCTGTAGTCTTCATTGGATAACATACTAAAGGACTGACAAGACCACTGACAAAAACTTCTTCACCTACATAATTTATTTTCAAAGTTAATAGACAAATGTAAGCTGTGCATGGCAGATGAGTCACATTAACAAACAAAGCGCTGCTTCTGTACAATGAAATTACTGACCGAAGAGCTAAGTATCCCCTACGGGCGCGGCGTGTTTTGGTTCTTTTCCGCCCGCTGTGGGCCCCATTTTCTCGCGCGCCCACATGTGCGATCGAGCTGCTGCGGGTCGACCCGAAGTGTGGCGGTAAAATTTCCCGCGACAGTGGAATCGCACTGCACTCTGTTCGTTCAGTGGAGACGACTGCCGCTCGAGCATTTCTTCCACGGAAAGATGAACACTGGAAAGTGTGTAGCTTTGATACAGTTGTAGAAGTGCAAAGAATCGCTATGCAAATAAAAAGGCCTTGTATATTAAAGTAGAAGCGCGAGGCTGCTTGGAAATTGTTGGTTAACTAATACAGATGTCAAAACTAAATTAGGTGTCCATCCTCTTTACGACTCGTTCGACTGTACATGGTAAGATTTCGAGTAAAGTTTTTAACAGTATCTTCCACTGTCACAAATACCTCATAACGTCTCAGTCTGATTCCGCTTTGATTCGTCAGCGAAGCAGTTATTTCATTTAGCACAGTACCTCTCGTTCGGGCTCATTGCTAGTTTCGATTACATTCTACAGCAGAATGGAGGCGGAGGCAGCCGCTGCACTACAAGTACTATCCAAGCTGGACGAGAGCGGCGAACTGATGTATGCGATCATTTGCGAAAACAATAACCGCAACACAGAGCAGCGACGAAAACGTAGTAGTCTGCCTCGAGCGAAATTTACACTCGTGGAAGTCGCGTACAGTTGATACGTGGCTTAGGAATAAGTCCCTGTGAGTCTTCGCTGTAGTTTTTACAATACAAGGTGAGTCGCGTAAGACGTAACACCCCCTTAATTCCGGCGGCGATTGCACGTATTGGCACGCGGTTTTCGGCGAATTATAGCGGACTATTGGGCACATACGTTGGTACATGCACAATAATCACAACGTTTATATTGACCGATTAATGAGGCAAGTACATGTTTTTAAATGGGACGCTATACTTTTTTTACCATAATTCGAACGCTCTGGAAAAGACGCGTATAGTGATTTAACGCATGTTGCTATTGTGATTCAAACATTGCTTAAAAGAGGGCGGATGAGGATTTACCTCCGTAGCTTAGGCCGTGCATGCTGCATAGAGCACGGTAACTCGGCCTGGGGCGCGTTTACAGTCTGCAGCCGCTTCCGACCGCCTTGACCGTCAATCGCACAATATTTCCCAGCGTCTTTTAAGCGAAGTTTGGATCACAATAGCAACATGCGTTACATCACTATACGCGTCTTTTCCAGAGCGTTCGAATAATGGTAAAAAAATAATAGCGTCCCATTTAAAAAAAAACATGTACTTACCTCATTATCTCGGTCAATACAAACGTTGTGATTATTGTGCATGTACCAACGTATGTGCCCCATATTCGGCTATCATTCGCCGTACACCGCTTGTCATTACGTGGAATCGCCCCCGGAATAATGGAGGTGTTACGTCTTACGCGACTCACCCTGTATAGGGAAGCATTTCTTATCCTACTAAGAAACGTAGGGACATCACCTGTAAGAATGGAAAAAATACAAAATTACTAAATAAAATGTTACTGATTTATAAATTTTAAACTTTGGCTACATTATCCACTGTTACAGAATCAACTCCCTCTTGTTCGATCTCTCACAGCGATGGTAGTGCCCTGCTTTCATTCCGCGTTCCCGTTACAGGAAATACGTCTGCGTCTTTGATTCACCACGGTGTGTTCATCATACGGTTAAAATATAACTAAACAACACCTTTAAGAAGCTGGTGATGGCAGCCAGGGGTGGAGAATTCGTAACACCGCGTTTAGGCGGAGCGGCAGTACCGGAGACATCATCAGAAGGCGGAGACCTGTAGAAACCAGCATAGCTGAGTACTGCGTTGTTTGCGGTGTCGTCGGTGCTTCTGCTGTACAGTGTGGAGGGTCATAATACAGCGCCTGATTGCAGATCTAGTGTGTTGTAATAGATAATGGAAAAAACATGTATGGACGAATATCGATCAAGTGTGCCTTCTGATATGCCACGACCGTGAATTATGACTCAAATCAAGCAATTCTGAAACTAATTTCATTTATTACACCAAAAAGTAACGGTTAAATCCTTAATGTCGTCGTTGGAACCCAAACAGTGAGATGTACGGCGAGACGGGAGAACTGTTCGTGCAGTGCAGCTGTTTCAGCTCCACAGTCAAGTCGGCGATTGGTTCAGATGGCTCTGAGCACTATGGGACTTAACATCTGAGATCATAAGTCCGTTAAACTTAGAACTGCTTAAACCTAACTAACCTAAGGACATCACACACATCCATGACCGAGGCAGGATACGAAACTGTGACTGTAGCAGCAGCGCGGTTCCGGACGCAACGCATTCAAGTCTGATAGGACTTTTCGGTATGTTATATCTACTTTATGCCTACAGCGCCGATAAAGAAAAAAGAATGAGGATAAACTTAAAAAGAAGTTACGGACATATAAGAAAAATTAATTCAGAGAAACATGACAAGACGAAGATAAATATACATGGTATGAATGGAGGATACGAAGGAGAGGGACTGGTGGTGGAAGGATCTTTTCACGTATAAACGCCTCTTAATTACAATATCCGGATTCAGAACATTTCGGAATGTAACGGGCAGTCGGTATTTTATTTATTCTTCATTTGTTTATTAAAAAGTGTTTCGCCGATCCTCCTAAATGTGTTTAATGCTGCTGTATAGGAACTATTAGGCCATAATAATCTGGCATTATTTCTTTTTTGTGAAGTTTTCTATTATTTAGGCACTTTTTCAGGTTGACATACGTACACTACTGACCATTAGAATTGCTACACCAAGAAGAAATGCAGATGATAAACGGGTATTCATTGGACAAACATATTATACTAGAACTGACATGTGATTACATTTTCACGCATTTTGGGTGCATAGATCCTGAGAAATCAGTACTCAGAACAACCACCTCTTGCCTTAATAACGGCCTTGATACACCTGGGCATTGAGTCAAACAGAGCTTGGATGGCGTGTACAGGTACTGCTGCCCATGCAGCTTCAACACGATACCACAGTTCATCAAGAGTAGTGACTGGCATATTCTGACGAGCCAGTTGCTCGGCCACCATTGACCAGACGATTTCAATTGGTGAGAGATCTGGAGAAAGTGCTGGCCAGGGCAGCAGTCGAACGTTTTCTGTATCCAGAAAGACCCATACAGGACCTGCAACATTCGATCGTGCATTATCCTGCTGAAATGTAGGGTTTCGCAGGGATGGAATGAAGGGTAGAGCCACGGGTCGTAACACATCTGAAATGTAACGTCCACTGTTCAAAGTGTCGTCAATGCGAACAAGAGGTGACCGAGACGTGTAACCAATGGCACCCCATACCATCAGGCTGGGTGATACACCAGTATGGCGATGACGAATACGCGCCTCCAATGTACTTTCTCCGCCATGTCGCCCAACATGGGTGCGACCATCATGATGCCGTAAACAGAACCTCGATTCTTCCGAGAAAATAACGTTTTGCCATTCGTGCACCCAGGTTCATCGTTGAGTACACCATCGCAGGCGCTAATGTCTGTGATGCAGCGTCAAGGGCAACCGCAGCCATGGTCTCCGCGCTGATAGTCCATGTTGCTGCAAACGTCGTCGAACTGTTCCTGCAGATGGTTGTTGTCTGTCAAACGTCCCCATCCGTTGACTCCGGGATCGAGACGTGGCTGCACGATCCGTTACAGCCATGCGGATAAGGTGCCTGTCATCTCGATTGCTAGTGGTACGAGGCCGTTGAGATCCAGCACGGTGTTCCGTATTACCCTTATGAACCCACCGATTCCATATGCTGCTAACAGTCATTGTATCTCGACCAACGCGAGCAGCAATGTCGCGATACGATAAACCGCAATCGCGATAGGCTACAATCCGACCATTATCAATGTTGGAAACGTGGTGGTACCCATTTGTCTTCCTTACACGAGGCATCACAACAACGTTTCACCAGGCAACGCCGGTCAACTGCTGTTTGTGTATGAGAAATCGGTTGGAAACTTTCCTCATGTCTGCACATTGTTGGTGTCGCCACCGGTGCCAACCTTGTGTGAATGCTCTGAAAAGCTAAACATTGGCATATCACAGCGTCTTCTTCCTGTCGGTTAAATTTCGCGTCTGTAGCACGCCATCTTCGTGGTGTAGCTATTTTAATGGCCAGTAGTGTGCATTTGAAATGTGTGAGAACAGAAAGAAACTGAGGTGGCAACACTGCCAACAGCAAGCTTTCCTACTTTGAAAAACGCCCTAAGATGACCTACTCCAGCGCTTCAAACGTGAGCTGTTTCTCAGTACCGTATGTAATTTCCAGTAAGACAAGATTTTGTGAATGATTTGTATTTCTAATTCTCACACTTTTTCATTTATGTAAAACTTTCGTTGTCTTGTTTGATCCATGCTTTTGAAAACATATTAAAATCTAAGATTTTTACCGCCCCCCAAAACCTTGCTGCCCTGGCGGTGGCTCGGTTCGCCCCCGCCGCCCTTCCTAGAGCCGGTCTTATAACTCATATCCCACGACTGAGAAGTAACCCATTGCTTTTTGTTTCGTTGTATAATCTAGCGTTTTCATGTTTTCATTCCTCTGCAGGTATCCTTTACTATCGATCAGGCGATGATGTGATCAATTTTATTTTTGTTGCGTCCCATTTTCAGTTGTCTTAAAGTAAACGAAATATTCAGACTGAGGTATAATTTGTTTTCTCCCGGTGGACATTGATCTGTGCGGTCACAGAGGATGGGACGCTCACGTGTTTGTAATAGATTTGCTCAATAAACAGTGTAGACTGCGTTAATTAATAACCTGTTCGTTGATATTATCCTTACGTTGTCAGAAGAAGGCCGCTCAAAGAGAGCTCCTCTGAATGAAAATAAAATATTTCTTCCGCCAGTCGCTGTTTGTTGCCTCGTGTGTTGCTACGTTTCTCCGGAACCTGAACTGATCTCCGTTGAATTCTACAGTTTTTTCTAGTCTTCTGTGGAAAATACGTATCAGTATTCTGAGATCATGACTTATTAAAAAAGAGGTTCAGTGGTGTTGACAGGTGTCAGCAACATCTTTGGAACTGGAATTATTACATTCTTCTTGAGGACAGAGGGAATGTTCCCGACTCATCTTCCATACCAGGTGGAGATTTTCTGTCATTCTTGGCTCACCCAACCCAACGAACTCAGTAATTCTGAGGAAATTTCGACTACTCCAGGTGCTCTAGTGCGGTGGTACATTATTCTGACAGTTTTTGATTTAGTAGTGGACGGAAGCGTGGTGAGGGGGTTAGGATAAAGAGGGAGACCGAGATATGAACAAAATAAGCAAATTAAGAAGGACGCAGGTTGCAGTAGTTTTCGTAGTTGCACAGGATGGTGTGGCATGAAGAGCTTCGTCAAACCAACCCTAGCTTAATGACCGATGACCTCAGCAGTCTGGTCCCGTAAGACTTAACCACAAATTTATAAAGCTTATAAACAAGCCCTCGGATTGAAGAACACAACACTAAGAGTTTCGTTACTCTGGTTCATCGTCTCGTTACTTGTTCGATAAGTATTTTAATTATCTGCATTATCATTAGCTTTGCATGCACTAACTTTAGTTAATGAAAGCATTCCTCCATTACTTGAAAGTATTTACCGGTATTAAGAACCATTACTGTAGAGGACTCCTAAGGCGTTTTGAGCAGTTTTCTCTTTTTTTGTACACGTTGATATCACGTATTGGTAGCCATGTAATTAATGGTTATGGTTGTGTTCACTTTACTTATATGTTATCACTAATAGCTGTAAATGTGCGTGTATGTTGTAAGGGGAGTGGAGGCGGTGTTACCATTTACTAGTGAAATGTCATATATTTCATTAATATATTTCATCAACCTGTATGATTTTGTAATAACCTTTTTCGACATGCGCGGGGATTAATGATTTGACATCATGTTATATTTTTATATACTTTTGACCAATATATAATCTTATGGGTACAATATTAAGGTTTTATCAGAATGACCGTGGGAACTACGAATCTCATCCACTTCAGTTCGACAGCAACTTCGTTAAAAATAGGCCGACCATTACGATGGGAGTCTGATCTATTCACGACTCTGCACCGCAGGTTCTACTAAATAGACATGTTTTGTGAGGAATGCGGTTCCCAGAGACTTGAACGTATTACCACGTGTGTATCATGGACATATTTGATCTTGACATCTGGAGACCCTGTTCTGAATCGGCACAATAGTAAAGACGTGTTACGTCTCCAGATGCTGCTAACCTCAACTGTTGAGCGCTACTGTGCGCAGTAGGGTGAAACCGTTGTCGAATGCTGCATCTCATTTCGTTGATGCATCATTTGTATCTTTTAATATCGTTGCTAATCAGTTCAAAATACAAGACCTTTTCCGTTGCAGTTTTCAGTAGATAATACATCTCATCGTTCGTTTCACTCGTGTCCATTGTACTTTATTAGATTTTCTGATGCAGACAAAAAGCACATGTATAGTGCCAGAATAGAATTACTAAGCGACGCCACTTTTCTTCTACGAGACGGTATTGGGCAAAATTCTGTAGCGCTATCCACAGCCACTTGGTTCCGGCCACCACGACCTTTATTAAGTGAGCTATGTATACGGATAACTTACAAAAACGCGTGTAAAATACAAATTATATCTGCGTATGTATAGATATGTGTCAGTTGTCTGTAAGTACTCTGAAATTTAAGTACTAGTACGCAGGGAATCTTTGTATTCATTTATTACATGTAGACATTTTGGAGAGACTGACGTAATTTTGCAACTGTGGGTTTACTAGATTTCATGAATAGGTTATGTATGATTCAGGGTGTCCCTTTCAAACTTTCCACGTTTCAAAAGCCCAGGAAAAAACTACTGTAGATATGATAAATAAGTTGCAACAAATGCTAAGCATCTCAAAGAATTTATATTCTCGCGCCATAAGTGCGAACTATTGTCACCAAAGTGCAGCATGATTGCATGAAGTGAAAATGGCGACTCCAAAATAGCTCGCGAAAGCAGTAGTTTGGTTTGCAGAAAAAACATCGCCAGTTACGATAAAGTAGCGTAGAATGTATGAATATGATTCACCTGAGGTGAAAACTAGAAATGGTATGGTAAGTTTCTGGCAACTGAAAGTGTTCTGAAACATTCTGGCATTGCACGTCGTAGCTTTCGGAAGATGTTGTGGAGAACATCAGACATGCGTTTCTTAGAAGCCCATGTGAATCAGTTCGGCAGGCATTTGCGCAGCTTATTGTACCCTGAGTAATACGCATTTTTCAGTACACCAGCGTCTTCGTTTGTACGCTTACAAAGAGCAAATTCTGCAACATCTGCAACATCTGAACCTGAACGACAATTCTTGCCGCCTAACCAAGCTTCCATATCACCTATATATTCAAACGTGTATTCTTCCTACTACAATGAAGACGCAAAAGAAATACAGTTGTGCTATATTCTATCCTTCCTGGTGTTTCAAAGTAGGTTAGAAGGAGTAGGTGGCAAAAGAATAATTTACCGCGTAAATTATCTCTGGATCCTGTGGAAAGGAAAAGCTTTTACGCCAAAAATAATTTTATGGAAATAGCTGTTACGTGAAGCCGAATCTGAAATCCTTGTGTTGATTATAAAACCTTAGCAGTGTTAGGTCAAAATAAACTTAGAAGATATGCGACATGCAGCAGCCCTTTCTATACAGTATGATTTGCCAGCGTTAACGAATGTATTTCGACAGTTAACCGTCTCTTCACCATTCACCTCTGATCTGAACTAGTTGGGCTTTATATGAACGGTCAATCTGGGTTACGAGGCTCGATAATAACAACAGTGAGCTTTAGAAGAGCACGGTTAGATCATCGCCTGACAAGTATAATATTCGATGTATACGATTTGCCGTGGAAATTTAAAGCAAATTCTGTGCTGGTCCTTCAGAACAGGCGCTGTGTGTACTACTTTTCTGCTCTTGTAAGTCTGACATTTCGATCAATGTCTAACATTCGTCCCTTTTATTAATAAGATGATTGCGTCGGAACTGGGTGAAAGCTTCATCTTCTCTGTCGCAAAACATCAATTAACTTCAGGACCGCATACCACGAGCCTACTTCAGTTGGAAAAAACAGAGTTGAAAATTTCAGAGGTGCAGTGTGTATTTGAAATTAGTTTATTGGAGACATCTGGGAAATGTACCACATCTGAATGGATTTTACGCACAAGCAATAAACTACTGAGTATTGCTGAAATGTTTGTAATCTTCATCAAGTACACATGAGAGATGAGGTAGAAGGAATTCCGCTGGTTTATACCTATCCGCTGTAATCCATGGCATTTTTGGGACAGTACGTTTATATGGTGAACGACTCTTGGGGTACTCCAGTGAATGATTGTGCAGACAGAGAAGTGTTGTTGCTGTTGTGGTTTTCAGTCCTGAGACTGGTTTGATGCAGCTCTCCATGCGACAGAGAAGTAAATATCACATTTCACGCAGTTTATGAATACAACAGGAATGATACGAGTATAACTACTCATGGTAATGAGCAGTGGTTTGCAAAACTATATTTATACCTTGCAGTTGCTATGAAAAGTACATAAGAGGTAACAGTGAAACTGAGAAGGCTCTGAGCAAACTGTATCCATTCGTTGTTTACACTGGAGCTGTCTTAAAATTCTTTTGTCTGATTCAGGACTTGTGTTGAAGCTGGACTCCCTCTCCACTCATGGCGAACGTTCCGGACCACACAATATCACCTTTAGGGCGGGGGAGTAAGGGGAAAATAGTGTCACGCTCCCCAAGGCCGACACGTCTCTTGTCTGCTCCCAGCCAACTTCGAAAGGGATTTTACGGCCGGTGAGCTGTAAGCGAGAGAACATGGCTGTAACATACCTTCGGATGTCTCTCATCAATATTTTAGTTTTCCCGTCGGCTGCGTTTCGTGCCATTTTTGTTATCACTGCTGCTACTCATGGATCAGTCACCGGTTACAGATACCACGAACATGTTTTCTTGGGTTTACTTTCGATATTAGAGATGAAAAAATTAAATCAAGTCACGTTTGGGAATTTGTGAAAAACCAATCCCATAAGTACTATATGGTAACACTAAGGAACAGGAATTCCCCTGGTGACACATTCTCCGCACAATCTTGTGCTCAACCTCTTGTATGCTTAACTCACAAGTAATAGACTTGATGGATATGTACACAAAAAGATAAAAAAAATTGAAGCACCCAGAAGACGTCGGCCGGGTTCGGTGGGTCGCGCAGTGGAGTCTGCTGTTTCATTTGAGCTACGTAAAGTAGATTTATGACTGGCTACTACGGTGATATAGTTTTATACTTGATGTGGCCAAACTTTGGCATGCAAAAGTTTAGTGTAAATAGTTTCTGAAGAAGGCCAAATTATTTTGGCTGAAACCTAGGTAAAGATTGGTTCCTATTTGCAACTGAGTCTGACGTGTCATATGTTTAACATTCACATATTTTTATTTACGATTATGACTCTTTATCATAGAAGATAACCAATTTGCCAATTACGGCTTCAAAATAAACAACTAGTATCTATGACTAAAATATGACGTCATTGGGCAAAGTTGATGATTTGTATCCCATTCTTCAGTTGATCCCGGCGTCTTCACCTGACGTCTTCCCCCATCCTGGGGCTACGTCTTCAGGACAACAGTATTCTTAGTTCTCTACACCAAACATCGTTCCTCAATCGAGTTCATAGGCATTATTGAGTGCATAGGCATAGTGTTTTGAATTTTCTTCTCATTTAGACAATTTATTAGTGTGATATGTTCTTTTCGGTTCAATTATTGGTCCCAGCGCTGAGTTTCCGCGGCTGCGATAATGATATGAGTCCCCTTCAACTTTTTGAATCCGCAGAGAGGAAAAAGCAACATTTTATTTATATTGAAAGGCAGAAAGACCATACACGGGACATAATATACAGGGTGGTCCATTGATCGTGACCGAGCCAAATATCACACGAAATAAGCGTCAAACGAAAAAACTACAAACAACGAAACTTGCCTAGCTTGAAGGGGAAAACAAAATGACGCTATGGTTGGCCCGCTAGATGGCGCTGCCATTGGTCAAACGGATATGAACTGAGTGTTTTGAAAATAGGAACCCCCATTTTTTATTACATGTTCGTGTAGTACGTAAAGAAATATGAATGTTTTAGGTGTACCACTTTTTTCGTTTTGTGATACATGGCGCTGTAATAGTCAGAAGCGTATAAGTACGTAGTAGCATGTAACATTAGCCCAGTGCGGACGGCATTTGCTTCGTGATACATTACCCGTGTTAAAATTGACCGTTTACCAATTGCGGAAAATGTCGATTCATGTTGATGAATGGCTATTGTGATCAAAATGCCCAACGGGCGTGTGCTATGTATGCTGCTCGGTATCCTGGACGACATCTTCCAAGTGTCCGGAGTTCGCCGGATAGTTACGTTATTTAAGGAAACAGGAAGTGTTCAGCCACAACCTGCAACAAACGATTATGCCCACGTAGGTGTTTTAGCTGCTGTCGCGGCTAATCCGCACATTAGTAGCAGACAAATTGCGCGAGAATCGGGAATCTAAAATACGTCGGTGTTAAGAATGCTACATCAACATCGATTGCACCCGTACCATATTTCTATGCACCAGGAATTGCATGGCGACGACTTTGAACGTCGTGTACAGTTCTGCCACTGGGCACAAGAGAAATTACGGGACGATGACAGATTTTTTGCAAGCGTTCTATTCAGCGACAAAGAGTCATTCACCAACAGCGGTAACGTAAACTTGCATAATATGCACTATTGGGCAACGGAAAATCCACGATGGCTGCGACAAGTGGAACATCAGCGACCTTGGCGGGTTAATGTATGGTGTAGCATTATGGGAGGAAGGATAATTGGCCCCAATTTTCTCTATGGCAATCTAAATAGTGCAAAGTATGATGATTTCCTACATAATGTTCTACCGCTGTTACTAAAAGATGTTTCACTGCATGAAAGAATGGCAATGTAATTCCAACACGATGGGTCCGGCACATAGCTCGCTTGCGGTTGAAGCGGTATTGAATAGCATATTTCATGACAGGTGGATTTCTCGTCGAAGCAGCATACCACGGCCCGCACGTTCACCGGATCTGACATCCCCGGATCTCTTTCTCTTGCTATCGTGATCCACCGACAACGCCTGACAACATGCGTCAGCGCATTGTCAATGCAAGTGCGAACATTACGGAAGGCGAACTACTCGCTGTTGAGAGGAATGTCGTTACACGTATTGCCAAATGCATTGGGGTTGACGGACATCATTTGGAGCATTTGTTGCATTAATGTGGTATTTACAGGTAATCTCGCTGTAACAGCATGCGTTCTCAGAAATGGTAAGTTCACAAAGATACATGTATCACATTGGAGCAACCGAAATAAAATGTTCAAACGTACCTACGTTCTTTACTTTAATTTAAAAAGCTACCTGTTACCAACTGTTCGTCTAAAATTGTGAGCCATATGTTTGTGACTATTACAGTGCCATCTATCACAAAGCGAAAATGGGGTCCAACTGAAACATTCATATCTCTTTATGTACTACACGAATATGTAATAAAAAATGGGGGTTCCTATTTTAAGAAACGCAGTTGGAATCCTTTTGACCTATGGCAGCGACATCTAGCGGGACAACCATAGCGCCATCTGGTATCCCCCTTCAAGCTAGACAAGTTTCGTTCTTTGTAGTGTTTTTGTTTGAAGCCTATTTCGTGAGATATTTGGCCTGGTCACAATCAGTGGACCACCCTGTACATATTCGTCTACGTCTTTGGAATGCAGTATCTGTGGTAACTTGTGACGGCATGTTTCAAAGGCGACGGACTGTATCCCATTCTTCAGTATTCCCAGGTTCCAGGCACCGCTTCCATCCCGGACATGAGTTGTAGAGGTGGTGGTGAATGGGACCGTCTGGCAAGTTGTTATTGATACATTGCTATTTACAATAGTGCTTTATTCGTCTCAGAACAGAGACGGGACTACAGCAGGCGGGAGGTTATTGCCTGTCTATGACGCCGGCGGCGGCAGGCACGCCGGTCCGCGAACCAGCACAGCAAGCGCGGCGACAACCATCACGGCCGAAAACGCAGGCATATGGACGCAGAGGGTGGTGATACCATTACACCATCTGTAAATCGTATGTTGATATTATGTTTTATGTGTCATGGCTGCCAATCTTACAACCTTTTGGAAACGAGACGACAATATCAAACTTTATAATATTAGTGAAATCGTTCCACATAAGAGCCACAGAAATAATTAATATTCTTTACCCATCAGATTTAAAAAAAAATCGGAAATACATTGCATTCATTCTCATGGAACGATATCGTAATGTCGTCTGTTCACTTCTGTATTCGATGTTGAAGAGGTTAAGGCAAAGAGCGGAATTCCATTACAGTTGCAGAGTCGAAATGACTCTTAATATTAACCAGAAGATTTCGGAAGTTCCTAGAAGAAAATAAATGTCCAGCTTCTCTACTGACACTGATAAACACAAAATAACTGCATGCGAATATCCAACGGTGAATGTGAGAGGGGCTTTTCACAAATGACCTTTGTTTTAACTCATCAGTGCTCCTGAAGACTTTTGCCAAATTGATGTTCACCGTACTAGTAGGACGCCATAGCAACTGTTCAGTCCAACGCTTTATGTGGAGATCCAGGTACAGACAGAAAATTAAGGAGCGGAAGTAGGAAAAATGTGGTAGCGGTATTCTGATGCCGATTTCAAGTCTGCTTTAAACAACCAAGAACATCTGCAATGCACCTCTTTTAGGATTGACTTCAGATATTATGTATAAATATGAATTATGTGATTACTATCAGATAAGCATTAAAATTATATCATAATACCTTGTAGCAATAATTTGTAAACATTAAACATTGGCAACAGCTCATGCAGAGTACCACTGAACATCTTCCGTAACATTAGAACTGCCGGGTTCTGCTAATCAATTTTAACAAAATGTACAAAATTTTATGTAATTTTAGCTACATTAAATTTTCTAGAAAGCGACAAGTTCATTTTCTTCTGTACGACTGATAGTTTGCACATAGCAAATGAGAGAATATGAAACTCTCACATGTGGTGTTTGATGGCATTGTGGGTTACATAAAACCTATCGTTAGGGTCAGCTGGATCACCCTGAGCTACATGGCAGCAGTACCCAGTGCACACACAACACTGTTACACACGGAAGATCAAAACACAGGAAAAATGTGAGAGAAGACGGGCATTATTAAGTTACTACATAAATAATTATGATTTTGGATGGGTGACACGTTTAGCATATAATATACCAAGCAGTTCATTAACATTTAAGACATGGCATGGCCGGCTGAAGGAAATACGGCGATCTGGATCGTTGCTTAAAAATTTTAGTAGCCTTGATCGCAATAAAAAGTAAATTTGCTGATTAGCAGTTTCAGTTGATTAACAATCATCTTCAGATCATGCTTAATAAAGAAAACACATAAACTAGGAATATAAATATACTAAAACTGGAAATACGAGATGGTAAACTTTTATTAATAAATTTGTCACATGATACGGCGAGCAGGTAATGACTCAGGTTGGGATTAATAAAGGAAACATCGCATATTTAGATCTCATTTGGGAAACCAACAGGAAACCTAATTATGGATTGCCACACAATTTTGACGCCTGTACCTTCTTTTTCAGTAATAAAGCTCATCAACAAATTGCGTTAGAAGACAAGGTTGGGTTAGTTTCTCTAATCAGAAAGTATGAAAAGGTCTTATAATATAGGAAGTCACTGCCTATCCGACTGAGTAATTGGTTCGCTCTATTGTCCTGACAGTTTCAAGATACCTAGCAAACACACCACAGTACCAAGAACGTAAGAGAACGATCTACCAAGTGGTTCAAATGGCTCTGAGCACTATGGGACTCAACTGCTGAGGTCATAAGTCCCCTAGAACTTAGAACTACTTAAACCTAACTAACCTAAGGACAACACACACATCCATGCCCGAGGCAGGATTCGAACCAGCGACCTTAGCGGTCGCGCGGTTCCAGACTGTAGCGCCTAGAGCCTCTCGGCCACTTCGGCCGGCGGTACCCTAGAACCAGAACTACTTAAATCCAACTATCCTAAGGACATCACACATATCCATTCCCGAGGCAGGATTCGAACGTGCGACCGTAACGGTCGCGCGGTTCCAGACTCAACCCAATTTTATCATGGCAGAAAAACCCTGATGCAGCCTGTCTACTATTGCGGCCAGAAAGGACGGAGATGGCACAACCGTGTGCAGTGGCATACAGTTATATCAAAACTGCCGTCTGATGTGAGTTGTAGCTACTCAGACAGTTAATTCAGTGTGCAGTGGGAAACAGCGCTAATTTAAGGTATTGACATTTTTGTCTGTTGAATCAAAGTCTTTAATCCAGTAACTTAGGATACGCGTTATCTACGTGAGTAAACCTTCTCTGCTCTTAGTGATCCGTATGTTTGAATTGCTGCTGATGGTAGACCACAGATGATTTTTTCGATTTTTCTGTATTCACATACCTTGTAGCAATTATACTGTTCAATTACTGATTGCACTGCGCTGTGCTGTATTTCATTCGAAATTTATTTTATGCTATTACCATGACAGGAAATACTTGTGTGGCACACAGTAAACTAGTGGATTAGTATGAAGCGTTTTTCCATTGTTTAGTTGATCATTTGTTTCATTTTCTCTTTCCGCGTGGTTATCATAGTTACCAGGGAGGCAACCCGCTACGACCGTTGCCACCTTTATACCGATTTCAACAACTTCGTCGACGACCTCGTGGTGTGATTTCTGTCTATTAACAAATACTATTTACACATTTTTCTGTTGTGGATGAAATTTAATGAGTTGCGTGACATGCTTCCACCAGAGAAGATATCTTTTAACATAATCGTTACTGGACAACGTTGATTATATAAAAGATCATGTATTAAATAAGCTGTATTGTTTCGTATCAGGCCGGCCGGAGTGGCCGTGCGGTTCTGGGCGCTACAGTCTGGAGCCGGGCGACTGCTACGGTCGCAGGTTCGAATCCTGCCTCGGGCATGGATGTGTGTGATGTCCTTAGGTTAGTTAGGTTTAATTAGTTCTATGTTCTAGGCGACAGATGACCTCAGAAGTTAAGTCGCATAGTGCTCAGAGCCATTTGAACCAGTTTTTCGTATCAGGAATGATTGAATGTAAGAGCGAATCAGTAAGTTCGACGTTAATTAGAGTGCATATAGTGGTTCACAAGACCCTCTGTAGTGCTCTTTTCAGATAGTCCTTTGATGAATGTTGAAGAGATCCCAATTCCATCCAACTCGAAAGATAATTTAACAAGCTTTGTGTCTGTCCAGTCGATCAAATTCCATTCCCGGAACATCTGGCTAACGCTCAGACGACTGGCTAATTCGTAAAGTTATCTCGACACGCAGTAAAGGAATACAGTAGTTAGATAATAGCAGTAACCTTCGCGTCCGACTATCCTCACAGCCAAAAATAGCTGACACTGTGGTGTCGAGCACACGTGTTGTAACGTTATGTGATTGCCTTATCATTTTAAATCGTTCACTAATCGAGCAGTCGCTCGGCAACAGCTACAGTTAGCAAATAATGTTGCGAGAATGTAAAAGGTGAACGTTTTGTGACGTAGCGTGTTTATTGTCGAAGCGCCGTCAAAGATGCAGTGAGTTAATGACTTTGAAAACCGCGGCGCGAAAAAGGGACAGAAGAAGAACACTTTTACACGTTCTTTTGATGTACGAGATATTCTCGATCAACAGTTACTCAGTTATTCATTTTTTTTTCCTCTTGTCTCTTGTAACCTGTGTCGGACGCCCATGTCTTGACGCCCTATTGTAATTGTTGAAAATAGTATTATTTTAGTTTAAATTAAAAATTGAATACTAAAAGTGCAATAATGCATAGCAGTAGATTTATTGTGCGACGTGTATGTGAAAACGTCGAAGGAGTTATTTTCATTACGAGAAGAGAAGTGCCAGTCAAAACGGCATCCATGTTATATCCTTCATTGCAGTGTAAGTTCACCTATTAATTGCCATAAACTCAGAGTTAAATGGAACAGGTGTATGGACTATTTATTTAGTATAGAATCTATGTCTCACTCCTTCATGAAGTTATTTAATTTTCTTTATGTTTGTGCGAAATAGAGAGTTCACAGTCACGAATTCTTTCGTCGAAATCGGACGGAAGTAGCATGCGGCGAAATATTTTCTCCGCGCCATATTCCACTGGTAAATGCAAGATGATAAACTACGGTCCCTTAGGAAATTCATGTTGAGCTATCCAAAAATAATTATATTTTGAATAGGCGTTTACTCTCCTCTGCAATGCTACTTCTGACTGATCAGACGATCCAACAAGAAACAGCCGCACACGGTCGGCGTTCGCAAATATATTTCCATCGCTGATTGTAGCTATATGTTACAGCACAAAAGTAAACATATTGTTATAATTAGCGACTACGAACTGTATGTTTATGTATACACATTACGTAAACATATCGTTGTAGTGTGTAAATAAAGTAAAAATGAGAAGAATTAGAAAGCTTTGGCTCAGGTTTCACGCAATGAAAACCTCAGCACTCAGGTGCACTGTGTTCTTCAAACACGATTGCTTGCCCACTGCAAGAAGCAAACAGAACCCTGCTTTCTTATGCACTGTCGGCGAGACAGTTCTATTTGTTGAGCACGCTGATATGCACACGGAGTAACTGCGCGGAGACTGTGCGACCCCGTACCAAATGGTGACGTCACCGGCGGTTGCTTGCGCTTGCGTGGAAGCGTGGCCCGGGGCCGCCGGGAAGGGAGCGGGCGAGCACGGCGCATGCGCGGTGACTCTGGGCCCGGCGTCCGGCGTCGCGGCGCCCCAGTGGCGCGTCTTGTGGCGCGCGGAGTGGTTGCCGCTGGGTGAGGTGGCGCGCGAACGGTGACCGGCGACCGCCACTGCCGCGAGAGTCACGCTCGTCCGTACAGTGCCTCAAGGCGGGCCGAGGGCCGCGGCGTTGGCACGCTACAGGAGGTAGGCAAACGTCTCCACAGCGTAGAAGCGGCTCTAGCGCCCGGTCGCAAACAGGTGGTTTGTAGCCTGCTGACGCTCATTTCGGCATTCCATGAATAGAAAACAATCTTGACGAAGTGAGACTTAACAAAGATTCAGGCATTACAAAATGATGTTGCAGCCTGGATCTAGCTCAGTCCCTGATTGAAATCCGCAGAATGAGTCATAAAGTGCCGTCATCCCATTCTAATCGTTTGAATTTGTTTGTTGTCAGATATC
This sequence comes from Schistocerca piceifrons, assembly GCF_021461385.2. Taxonomy (NCBI): domain Eukaryota; kingdom Metazoa; phylum Arthropoda; class Insecta; order Orthoptera; family Acrididae; genus Schistocerca; species Schistocerca piceifrons. The sequence continues at coordinate 956,830,798 of NC_060138.1, forward strand.
TACAGAAATTTTTTAAATGAAATGACAATAGATAAGCACAGGTATAATTGGACGATGTGCGTGACGACATAAACTAGGATCAGAAACTGCGACAGTTAGGAATTATCAGCTAGGTATTGCATCGCTAGTGTTCTGTGTACGTTTATCGCTTCTTATTATTACTCGCGTATATTTAACTGAAATGAAGTAAGTGAGAGACGAGGACAGACGATTGCATTAAATACCGGGAATTATGGTATAACTGTAGAATTTTTCAGATATTTCGTAAGACTTCTAACACATTAACGTTCACTTACCTAGAACGTCACAAAAAGTAAAGCTCCAGGAACTCCAATGAATTTTAAATGTTTACATTTCTCTAAATCTTGCGTTCATGTATCAATTCGGATCTGCAAATTTTCCTTAGTCATTGTACTATATTTGCGTAAGCTATGCTTTGCAATGTGTAATATGAAATCCTTTCGTGTTCAGTGATTCCCTTTACAATACTTTTCTATGCAGACATTAGCAACCTCTCGAAATAGCATGTTCGGCTAATGAAGAAAATGAAAATCCTTTAAGCGATTTTAGAGCAACAACAAGAAGTTTGTTAACATATCATTTTCGTTTTCTTGACTGATGTCTGTCAATAGTAAATTCTATGAGCTTAAGGACTCATATTTCTACATGCCTTTGACTTAGAAAATACAGTAGAACTGCTGGATAAAGGGTTTTTATGTGTCAAAGATGATTTTTCCTTTACCATTATTATCAGTGTTAACAATATGAATTTTTAATTGCAGCCCTAGCAACAGTGCATGAGTTTTGTATTTCCTAGCACGACACTGATTGTGTTGTGACACTACCGTATATAAACTCCTTAAACACCAAATCCGTTACTGCTGTGTTTCGGGATGATTCTTGTATATATTAAAACTTCCAGAGTTCTTACTCTGAGTACACTGAACAGTAACAATAACACCACCATAGAAACAACGTCATCAAAAGAATGCGTGAAAGTGAGCGATTTTTGTCGGTCGTGTAATGTAAATAGAAACAAAACTTTATCCTGAACTGTGACATCTTCTTGAGTGTTGTCAGATCTTATAGCCGGTCTCACCTCCATCCTTTGAAAAGTAACAATACTAAGGAATAATACGAGGGATCGCTATATACGTGTGTATGTAGTAGAAATATAATAACTTGTGTCTGATAAGAGCTTCCTCATGCATTGTTACTAATGCAGTTGGTAATAACCTTTCACAATATGTAAGTAATTGAAACGAGGTATGGCGTTGTAGTAATCAAGTCACGTCGAGAGTGTTTGTTGTTTTTCTATACACATCGAGATCGAGGCGTTCATGAGGCAAGATTCGTACTCGGGAGGATCCGATCACATTTGTCTATGTTTTCGTCTTAAGCTGACGTCAAATTTCCGCCACCTTTCTCCTGCACAAGCTCCGCATGTAATGACATCTTAGTCGACTTTACGTCTACCATTTAAAAAAGTTGGGATCTAGTCAGTTGCTTTACATTTTAAAATTTTGAGTTAAATTATTTTTTGTTTCTACCGAATCCTTCTACCAGGTTACAGATATGTTTTAAATTTTTCAGCTGAATTTAACACAAAAATTTACTCTCAATAGGAGATCTCACTTCCCCAAAGAATGTCGCATTCAAAATTACGAGTTTCAGGGCCTAACTTATGCATCAGTACCTCCTTTAAAAAGTACGTTGAGACTAAAAGTTAACAACAATGTACGATATTTATATTTAAAAATTTTTGAGGTGGTCATGAGTCGGTAGTGTACGTTATTGGAAGTGCTTTGATATTGGTAAGAGTGTGCTAAAACTTATTTTCAGGTTCTGGACCCTACTACACATCTGTACATCATTAAAAAGTTTGTTGTTAATACAATGCAACAGAAATCAACGAGTATCTCAGAATATTTTTTTCGGATGGAAATAAGGTACACCCACGCTCCTACCCCCTTGGCAATGCGCGTTGTGGAAAATGTCTTGGTTTTGCTGTGGAGAAATCCATTCTTAGGGCGTCGGGGAGGGGGGGGGGGGGAGGAGGGGGAAGAGCTGCTTGGAGCATCAGAAAAATCGCATAAAACTTAAATCTTCATGAATCGACGGGCAACTGAACCGCGCTCTTAGCGCATCGAAATCGAGTGTCTTAACCACGTTTCTACATCACTCGACATATTGATTTAATTTTGATAGTTGTTCACTGCAGGTAGTGGCGTCTCTTCGGCCCCTTTGCATAACTACATTTTTCTCGTACTCTTGATCCCGATAAATCATGAAGATATGATCCACTCTCGAATCCCTCTTTGCCAGGAAAATGATTTCAGCATGTACATAGATGTGTATATATCATATATTGTGTATATCCTAACGTTCAGTCTGCCGAATGTTAATGCACTCTGTTTCACATTGCACCATACAGCAATAGAAGTTTCGTGTGTTGCTTAAACTGAACAAAGCACTTGTGAAACAAATTTTACTACGAAACCTTTTGCGGTGTCACCGTCTTGCAATTGACACACCAGACTTAAACGAAGTTCGATCAATTGTTATCTGGAACATGAAACTGCCACTTCAGAAAATGAAGATTTTAACGCCTCGTTCGCGACCGTGTCACTAAAGGAAGAGCTCAAGCTTAGGTTGTGGAAAAAATCGGCTACGTTCCTTTTAAAGCAACCATCACGGCATTGGTATTAGGTGGTATCAGGAAAGCATGGACAGCTGAAGCGGTTTGCAGCGTGCTAATTTGAGTACCCGACCTCAAGATTACGAGCTCCGTGTCTCATACATCGTTCGCTCAAACTTGGAGCGCACGCCATTGATGGATTGTGCAAGCAGACCAGTAACACGACCAAATAGTGGAATGGTTTTCACAAGTGGTGCTCCACATGATTTCCTCTCCTCTCACTCGCTAAAGGTAGATTAAATACTTTACAGTGGTATCTCAAGAGCGAATTGTTAGTTGGGTTTTGTATTGCAAGCGATTTTCAGCTAAACAGGAAATTATTTCCAGAATTTCATACAGGCAAAACTCTGTTAAAGAAACTTCCTGTCGAATGTACTGTCAGGTATATTTATTCGTGGAAAAGGAGCTGTCCTGCAATTGTCGAATGAATTTCATCATGATTAACCGATCAACATATCTGGAGAGAGAGAACAAAAAGACTTTCTTCGTGTAGTTGAACTAGTTAACGAAATGCGACTTTTCTTTACATCTGACGCGATGTTTTACCGAAAGATAGTGAAGCACGTGCCGTAACACGCAAAACTGCGTCGTAAATCGGTTCTCCATACTCGTAGAGTTCTTTTTATCCGCGACAGCATTTTCCATGCATATAAAATACCATGATTATGTGGCAGTATGATGTCAGTGAAAGAAGTATCTTCGCATTTAACCGGAATTTTTAATACAGAATACTCAGTCGTTTGAGAACAACACATGTGTACGTGCTTTGCTTTGTGTTACCACTCTTTTGACTACTTTAATGTCGTCCTGAATCTCTTAATACTTTGCGTTAATGTTTTCTTCTGTCTGTACGAGTAAATTTAACAGTCACCTTGTGCTGATATTTGTCATTTCACCCCTGCTGCTTCTTGCAATCAGATGCTAAATTCTCGTGTTCGTATTAAGGCGGCGCATTAACCAGACGTTTATTCTTGGAAGGGTGATTCACTTTCTGTATTATTTAATATCATTCTGTGTAAAAAGCGTCAAGTACTTTTTCCGTCGTTTTGTCTCCGTCTACGTTCCATGTGGATTAAACGTAAGTTTTTAGAAATGTCTTTCTGATGGTGTATGGATATCTGATGCTACTATAGTTCACACAGACAGTGAAGCCTTTCTTCACTCTAGCCGAATTGTTTCAGGTATTATCCTCTTTACCGATATCTTGTGCATACATCATTAGTATCAGAGGAGCATAATTTTAATATCCTTGCAGCTAATGTAATATGTAAAAAACTTCGAAACTAATTCTGAAAAACGGCAAAACCTCTTTTCTCAACTATGACCTGCCATTAGATTTTAATTGATGTCTTCTCTTGGACTTTTGTAGCGCTAATTGTTTATCTAATCACCATTCAGTTTTCTGTTTACTTGTCACCGTCCACTCGAAGTAGGTACAGCATACACCATGTCTGCATCTACAATGTACGAGAGCTGTTCACAAAGGAACGTGTCCGATCGGTCTCGAAATGGGGAGCACAGTGAAAATCAAAAATTTTTTATTCGCAACAGTTAGCCACACCTTCCATCTACCTCTCTAAATAGTCGCCGCTCCGACTTAAATATTTGTCATGGCTTTGTACAAACTTTCCAGCACCCTCGTTGCAGATAGCAGCCACCTGTGCTTTCCGCCAATTCTCTACGATGGTCGGCCTTTAGTTGTCTGTGCCAAAATGTTGTCTTGGTAGCCAGCGGTTCATGTGAGCAGAGATGGACAACGGAGGGAGCCAATTAAAGGCTGTATTGTGAGTGACCAAACACTTCCCATCGAAAACGTCGCAGGAGCGTCTTCATTGCACCTGCAGAATGCGGCTGAAGATTGTCTTGAAGAAAGAATCTGACACTGATGTTATGTGGGCTGTATAGCTTCAGACGGAATCTCGCGCCGGATTCACATACTTGGCGGGAGACACTGTTGTTTGAGGCATTTCTACGTTAACAATTTGCACTCTAGACTAAAAAGAGGGAAGTGAAGTAATCGACAGTCACACTAAAGAAACTGCCCAACACATCTGTGCAAAGTTCCATTGGATTTTCACAGTGTTTCCATTTCGCTCCTAATCGGACCTTACTTTCCTCATTCGCCTCGTATTTTCATTTCGTATTCAGGGGGAGTTTATCGGAAATTAAACTGAAATATACTTTTAAAGGAATAATTTAGTGTTACGATTGTGATTGCGTTTGATGATCGTATGGCATCCCATAAAGTACAAAAGAGCTAAAATGGATCTACGCTGCTATTGCAGTTGGCTGTTTTGCCAAAGATATTTGGTTCACAGCTTATAGCCACACCAAATTTTTTCCGGGGGGGGGGGGGGGGGTTGGCCTAGGACGATTTCGGTACGGGCTTTTTCCGCCAACAGTGAAACTGTTAACCATGCTACGATACTGACTCACGAAACACCCAAGCAGCATGAAACGGAGTGATCAGCTCCTCACTCGTAGCCAAGCGTTTTATTTTAATGTACGTAGCGGTAGTACGACACGCGACACCATATACCTACTGAGGGTGGAAGGTCTCCAAGGTAACTGTGACGATTAGTATGAGAGACCTGCGTGAAAGACGTTGTTACGCTGTGATTCCGTTTGTAATGAGTCAGAAGGATCGGTGCGCGTTTGTAAATTTCGAAATCGTTGAGGCTTGGTACTGCAATTAGCCCGCTTTTAGATCGACATTTCCAACTTCTAATTTATCATCTTCTTACCAGTTTATTTCTCCTATTACCAATGGAAATAAAACATCTGCAAAGTCAGTGAGGTGGCATTCTAGCGTAATCTTCGAATGAAATGGCGTCATGATCAGTCTATTAACCTCACATACGGGAGAATTAGAGTTCAAACCCAGTTCAAGCATCCAGATATGTAGTGTGTGGTTTGTGGTTTACCGGCTAACAACGGTAGAGTTATCAGTGTCCTTAAAAATATTAACAGGAATGAATGTGGTTAATATGTGACAATACGAGGAAGAGTACGTTCTATGCATACACCCGTACTCTCTCCCAAACTCACTCACAATCATCCGCACATTCAAAATATCTCGCATCGAGATATTATTTGTTTCTATACTTTTTTCCTATCCGAGCATGTGATCCATGCACGACGCTCTTGTCGTTGACGGGACGTTAAGCCTTGAAGTTCCGTATTTTCTCGCATCTGTAACTGTTTTATCAAGATTTAGCCATTACGCTATGCAAGAACTCGCCAACACAGGGATCGATTTAGCGAGTGACATCGAAGAACTTAGTTGCTTTCCCTTCTAGTGAACTTCTCGTTGGCGGGACGTTAAACGCTAGTCTTTCTTCGTTTCCAGGCCAGTTATTTGAGAATTATCACTCAGCGTTTCGTAGACAATCTAAATTTTTATCTCTAGGTTCAAATGGCTCTGGGCACTATGGGACTTAACTGCTGAGGTTATCGGTCCCCTAGAACTTAGAACTACTTAAACCTAACTAACCTAAGGACATCACACACACATCCATGCCCGAGGCAGGATTCGAACCTGCGACCGTAGCGGTCGAGCGGTACCAGACTGTAGCGCCTAGAACCGCTCGGTCACTCCGGCCGGCTTTATCTCTAGGGAACTGGATGGTGGCAATCTTCCAGATGTTGAGTTAGAATTAAGGCTACAAGTAACCAGAGAATCAAGTCTTTCATATAAAATGACGTATTTAATCTTATAAAATTTAGTGTGATTAAATGGAAAGCTGTTATGGAAAAACTACGCATGAAACATAAGATTAATAAAGGTCACATTTATTACTGTGAGTTGTAGAAATATCATTGCTTTTATTACTCCAAGAATATGAAGCTTTCTTTCTCCCCTGCGACTTACATAGCGAGTATTACAAATCCACTTTTACCGGAAAACTATGCGACCAAGTATTTTACGAAACATGTTTTTGGCAAATCCGTAAGTATGCATTTCGTAGTCCAAGTAAAATTGCCTGGAATATTATTAATAGGATATAACCGACGTCTTCTTAAGAAACAGAAACTGAAACGTGGTGAAATGTTATTTATCATCGATCAGAAGCGTAAAAAAGGAAAGTAAACATATCCCTCAATGTCCTTCCACCGATAATGACTTAGGATCAGAAAATATTTCCTCACGAGGACAGGATGAACAACAGATAACGGAAGAAACATATACTGTGAAAATAAGATTTGTATCTTGCACGCAAAAAACGAATGTATCTCGTGTCATTTTAGCTTAGAACATTTTGTTTCTTTTTAAGTTAGATGTAATCTTTTCATTAGATGCTAATAAATGATTGAAAATGTACAAATTTATCTGTCACTGTATCTGTTGTTCAACGTCATTTTCTGCCTGTCTCTAAGCACAGATTGTCACGCATCTGACTGACTGCGTCATATTCATAGGAAACAAAAGATTGGCAGACAATAATCGATGTTCCGGGACAGTTGTAAATATTTTTATTTTCAAGGAAGCATTATTCGTATTAAGAGACAAACAGAGTAGTAGCAGGAACTAACTTGATGACGTGGATCTACTGAATTAGTCGGTGGTGTGTGAATTATAGTAAGAGGCACATGGTGCAGAACATAGTGTGCATACAGTAAATATCCCAATGGTCATATACGTAAAAATGATATTAGGCAAAAATTTCTGCGGTATGTGTCATGAACAATAGTAAGAAAAACTTACTTTGCGGTAGCTTCGGCTTTTATCCCACACCTCGACTTCAGGACTAGCAAGGAATCTCACAGAAAACAGATAGCTATTTATGGGATTTAGTTTTAAAAAGTTTCATAAAAAACGAGTCATCATTTGCGGATGAGAGGACATCTAATACATTAGATTTTTAAGAGAACTAAATTATCAGAGTGAAAGCAGCCGGTGGTCTATTGAAACGAAAAGTGGATTCGCACTCCTTACACTGCCGTGTATTAAACAGAGGTGGTACCCAGGGCACTGGCATGTAAACGCGTAGCGTGCCGCAGTGCTCCACTTGCAACAATACCGAAATGCATGCCGTCTCTCCCTGCGTTTCGTGGAAGCAGAAAGGTGTTGCCAATCTGTCCAGCCCCTTGGTTCGCCGTACCAGGTAATATGAGCTGTCAGTCATTTAAGGAGGCATATGTTTTCTAGTAGTTCGCTGTGAATGAATTATGTTGAGCGCAATACAGAGTGCTCTAAAATAACCCTTCAAACGTCTAGTACTTGCAGAGGGAATTAAGTATACAATATTTTCAATTGGAACCCAAGACCGGAAACGTACCGTTCCCAAGCTACAGCCGTTTGAAAACGTGTTTGATAGGTAGGTACGCAACAGGGTAGGCATGGTGGGGGCTGCTTACGTCGGGTCGGTTAATGTCATTTAACGTGTATCCTATCTCTCTGACCTTATTCAAATCTGAGTGTTAAAGCAACACTCCTGTAGAAACAGAAGAATGTATCGTGGTACGCGATGTGGTCGCTGCAGAACAGACTGTAGACACCAGGTGTGATATAGTGTGTACCACATCATTCGTAGGTATAATGTGTGCACCGAACTTGGCGGTCGCCACATCGAATCTTAATTGTAGTGGATCAGAATGCTAACCGTCCTTTGAAAAGGACAACAACGGTTTAAGGGTAAACGACAGTGTTTGTGAAAACCGATTAAGTTTACTTTTTGTTTGTTTGGCTCTTAATGAATGGAGATTATAAAACAAGTGATGTACTGGGTCAAACCTAATGAATTCCTTGTAAAAGTGGTCGCATTACCCACACTTTTTGAAGTGGTTATAGCACGGAAACGATATGTTTATGGGAATGTGGTCGAATTCAAAATCTTATCTACTCAGTCTCCTCTACAAATCCTAAAAGTTTGTGAACACCCGTATAAAGAAGTAGCAAGACAAGCGGTTTCACTTGTTGAACAACCATCTTCAGATGAAGAGCTTCTAACGTAACTGCTATCATAAACAATATAATTATAGTAAACTTTATTAGATTATTACGTTTTAGTACTTATTACGTATTTAATCAAATAGTTTATGACAGGTTCGGTCACTCTACCCGAGAAGACCGATGGACAAAATAACAAACTATTTATATTTGATACAACGTTAACTGTGCATCAACGAAAGATACTAGGAACTTTCTATATCGATTAATTATGCTATTTCAGTCTTCCGTTACGAAATATTATCACTGCCCTTTGTTTGATAAGAGGACATTCAGCGAACCGAGAAACAAAAGTTGAAAAAAAAAAAGACACAATCCCATTAATGAGTCGTTTGCGAGAAACATTTTCTTGTACGTCTCAGTATTGTTATGCATTGATCCACTCCTTACATGGAGTTGCACTTGTATCACATGTTCTAAGCGTATTAGATTCGCCGAACTATGTCTTTATAATAATAAACTGGTATTAAGAAATGTTTCGTTAATCCTCGAAACCTCGAACTTATTTGGTCAGGAAGACTGCTGAGGACGGTCACTGATACTGTGGAATGGTAGCAGCTTCCAAGTGGTTGTAGTGATGGTTTCGAAGACAACCATAAGCCGCAAGTATTACGGACCGTCGGATCACGATACACACGCAGTTCAGCGGAGGTGGAATACTTTGGCTATCGTATGGCTTTGCACCGATATTGGACCTTTGACAACTTCGGTGCTAACTCATGGGGACTGCCATTTATTCACTTCTATGACAGGTTGTCGAGTGTTGTTTTGTCTTAAGAACATTGTTGGTTTCGTACCTTATATAATAATGAAAAGTCAGGCTTGGAGATAACAGCAAAATTGTTCTTCTAGCTGCCACGACATTCTCAGTTAATCGTCTCGTAGTAAGTCTAGTGATCCTAATTAAAAAGCAGTTGAATTTATTGTATTTATTTAAATCCTCCGGTATATTGAACTTAAATGTTGAGGCGGTACTAGGTTAACACAAGAAATTCGTTTTTTTTAATGAAAAGTCAGGGTTAGAGGTAACAGCAAAATAGTTCTTCTAGCTGCCACGACATTCTCAGTTATTCGTCTCGTAAGTCTAGTGATCCTAATTAAAAAGCAGTTGAATTTATTGTATTTATTTAAATCCCCCGGTATATTGAACTTAAATGTTGCGGCGGTACTAGGTTAACACAAGAAATTCGTTTTTTTGCGCTCGGCGCTTTATGATTTGACGAAGCTGGAGGAATGGTGAAGATACGAGTTCCATTTCAGGGAAGCGTGTGGGTTACTCTACCATCAAAATTTTAGTTTTTTGAGATTGCAGTAAAATGCCAAAGCCTATTGCAGGTATCGTAGTTCTAAAAGACAACAATCGACTTCCTTTCACCTATTTTTCCTGTTATGGTACCGTTCGAATAAATATGATGATGACGTATCGTTAACGCAATCCCCATGGCGATTCCGACGTTCTAGCACAGATCTCCTGTATGACAGATGTAATGACCAGTTAGAAAGCTGCAAACGGGACACAGTGATGGCGTTAATATTCATGAAATTTTGCCGTCATAATTTGAGGTAAGCCTTTGATTTTTAGCTATCCATCGTCTTCTGAAACGTCACGAACCAACTGTGAAAGTGAGATGAATGTACACCGACGGAAAAAGAAATTACAGTGCAAAGGAGGAGTTGTGCGAGCCGGCCGAAGTGGCCGTGAGGTTAAAGGCGCTGCAGTCTGGAACCGCAAGACTGCTACGGTCGCAGGTTCGAATCCTGCCTCGGGCATGGATGTTTGTGATGTCCTTAGGTTAGTTAGGTTTAACTAGTTCTAAGTTCTAGGGGACTAATGACCTCAGCAGTTGAGTCCCATAGTGCTCAGAGCCATTTGAACCATTTTTGAGGAGTTGTGCGAGATAAATGAAAGTTAGTAGGCGTATTTCTATACCTGAAAGATGAGGTCTATTCAAATTTCTCGACAGTTTGCTGTAAATACGCGCTGTAATGTCGTAAGCATTAGTTGATTTGAGATTGGACGTAGTCAGTTGATGTTAGTCAAGAATGTGTTTATGACGACGAAGACGCCGTTATCAACAGCCTACCGAGTTTAAATGAGGTCTTATAATGGGAACACGAAAAGCTGCATGTTCCTTCCGTAATATTGCAGAATGACGTGACAGGAATGTAGCCACTGTACATGACTTCTGGCAGCTGTGGTCACGGGAAGGTACGGTCTCAAGAAGGCCAGGCTCCTGATGGGCAACCGATAGGCAAGACAGTCTTGTTCGACGTATGGCTGTGGCCCATCGTACGGCGTCTGGTGCAGAGATTCGAGTTGGTACCGCAATGACACAACAAACAGTTACAAACCGGTTACTCAAGAACAATTCATAGAAAAAGTCCTGAAGCGTGCGTTTTACTGATCCCAAGCCACCACCGTTTGCGACTTCAGTTGTGTCAAGTGAGAGCTCATTGCAGACCAGAGTGGAGGTTTTTTTATATTTTCTGATGAAAGCCGGTTCTGCCTTGGTGTCATTGATGGCCGTGTGTCGGTTACAAGCAGACTAGGTGAGCGCCTGCAACCAACCTGTCTGCAGGGTAGACGCACTGTACCTACACCTTGATTTATGGTCTGCGATGCAATTTCATATGCAGCAGCAGCGCTCTCCTGGTCATCCCACGCGTTTTGGCATCAACTTTGTACGTCACTCTGGTAAATGTAAATGTCGTGTGACTAGAGCCTCCCGTGGGGTAGACCGTTCGCCGGGTGCTAGTCTTTCGATTTGACTCCACTTCGACGACTTGAGCGTCGATGGGGATGAAATGACGATGATTAGGACAATACAATACCCAGTCCATGAGCGGAGAAAATCTCCGACTCAGCCGGGACTCGAGCCTGGGCCCTTAGTTTTGACATTCTGTCGCATTGACCACTCAGCTCTGGTGATTAGACCTGTATTGCTTTCATTCATGAACAGCATTCTAGGGAATGAGTTCCAATGGGATAACCCTCGTCTGCATATCGCTGTCGTAACCCCACATGCTGTACAGATCTGTCTCCAATCGAGTACGTATGAGACATCATCGGACGACATAATGCGTGCACGTTTGCTTGCTTGCAGTCAACATTCTGGCTGTTACACCGTTTATTAATGTACGGAAGTTTCACATTTCTAATGGCTTTCCTCACGCTTACATTAACCTACTTGCAACTCACTTAAAAGTGTAACCTAGACAAATTTAATCCCATAATTTCATTGCTCTATATAAGTAACATCTTGGCGTTGTGATTTTTTAAGTGTATATACATTTCGAAACTACAGATTCACGGGGCAGAATATCCCAGATTATTTTACTGCATCGAAACGCCCCGAAAACTATGAAACGTTATTTATTGTGTTGATAGTCATCACTTACATAGTACGTCAGATGTCAACTACTGTGTAGAGAAATAAAAAGCTGTATTGCACCGTCATAAATCTGTTTTCATTTAACCGCAAACGACACTTGTTCAAATTCAAACAACGATCACATGGAGCCTGAGCCGTCACATACAACCATTAATAAATAGACAAATTCATTCAAACGCGGTTAAGCTTTTGAGGGTGATCCGCGTGAAGAACTCCCTAAAACTGAAACCAGAGGTGACGATAATGACATAGTGTAAACTACACCTACATGAACATGATTATTATTCAACTGACATATTAGCGATTTTTTTTAGGGTTCATAGAACCACATTCAGACCATTTCCGCACCATTCCACATCTGGATAGCACGAGGGAAAAGTGAAAAACAAACTATTTTCGTGTGAGTTCAGAATGTGTTTGTCATTTGCGCCTCTGTAAGTGGTAGTCACCAAAATGGCTTGGATTTCAACAGAAAAAGTTGTTGCTTGTAATTTTGTGAAAAAATCTTACAGAAATGAAATTCTTCGTCCTACCGTAACACGTTAATCTTATCTGTCCACTATCTTTTTTCGTGGAAATACAAAAGGAGCTGACCTTAGAATTTTTTCGGTATTCTCCGTTAGTTGTGCTAGGTGAGGATCCAATACCACGTAGAATACTCCAGAAGAGGACGCGCAAGCATGGTGTAGGCAGCCCCTATAGTAGATATGTTGTTTAAAAATTGATTAAAAAGGATCTCGAGCGCAAAAAAACACTTTATTTGCAACGGTTACTGATTTCGGTCAAAATGTGACTATTTTTGGGCAATTTATACCATTATGGTAGGCGGTGGTGGTGAACGGAGCAGTTGTTTTGTCTCCACGTGTTCTGCCAATAAATAGCAAACTTCGGTTCACCTACGCCACAGTAATTTCTGTGTGATGCTTCAAATTTAAGTTGTTCGTAATTTTAATCCAGAGGTATTTAGTTGAATACAGAACTTTGAAGTTTGTCTACTTTACTGCGTAACGAAAATGTAACGATTTCTTTTTAATACTCAAATTGAAGGACACACGCTTTCTTTTCGAGGTCAACTGATACTTACCGCAGCATGCAGACTTTTTTTTGCATCAGTCTGAATGCTTTGGTGTGACCTGCCCCCAGTTCCTTTCTTGTGACATTGATTTAGTTTCAGAGTAGCAATTGCAACCTACGTCTTCAATTAAAAGCCGATCTCCGTTCTCCCCGTTTTTACCCGCTCGCTATAGTAGCATGGAAGTTATCATCACATGTCTTGTCATCCTCACCCATCTCCATGGAAGTGTTTACGTATGTTCATTATTTCGCCTTTTCTGCGTATAATCTCATTTCTTTTCAATACACCTAGTTTTCGATGTCCTTTGGTAGCACGACATTTCAAAAGCTTCGGTACTCTTATTTTCTGGTGTTCCCGAAGTCCACGATACACTACCATAGAATTCTATGCGTCTATGTTTGATACAGGTAGAATTTTTCTGGTAGGAGCGTCCTCTTTGTCGGTGCTAGTAGGCTTTTTTAGTCTGCCTTTCTTCGACTTTCATGTGCTGTTTTGTTTCCAAGTAGCAGAATTCAAAAAATGTTCAAATAAAATGTTCAAATGTGTGAGTAATCTTATGGGACTTAACTGGTAAGGTCATCAGTCCCTAAGCTTACGCACTACTTAACCTAAATTATCCTAAAGACAAACACACACACCCATGCCCGAGGGAGAACTCGAATCTCCTCCGGGACCAGCCGCACAGTCCAAGACTGCAGCGCCTAAGACCGCTCGGCTAATCCCGCGCAGCAGCAGAATTCCTTCACTTCGTCTACTTTGCTGTCGTCAATTTCGAAGTTACTTTTATCGCTAATTTCATATCTGCTGCTTCTCACTACTTCCATGCTTCTTCGGCTTACTGTCAATCCATATCCTATATTCATCAGGTTGCTCATTCCATTCAACATTCCTTGTAATTCTTCTTCACTTTCACTGTGGATAGCAACGTCATCAGCGAACCTTATCTCTGACTTCCTTCCACGCTTAACTTTTGTCTCACTATCGAACCTCTCTTTCTTTTCCGTCATTGCTACCTCAATGTATAATCGGACAGTAGGGGTGGTCTTCCTCTTTTATTTTTCCCTCTTGGTTCTTGTAAATACTCCATACCAGCTGAATTAACCGCTTTTATCTATATTTTTCATAAGTTTTTCAGAGAATTTTAACCATATTACACCGTCTTATATGGTGTTACGCCTGTTCTAGAGCGGCAAATCTAATGAACGTGTTTTGATTTTTCTTCAGTCCTGCTTCCATTATCAAGCGCTACTCCCGATTTGTTTCTATGGTGACTACACCCGTCATAAAGCTAAACTGATCGTCATTTAAGAGCCCCACGATTTTCTTTTCCGTGGTTCCGTATACAAGGCGTTCAAAAATATCCTGCGTTTTGGGGAGAATGGACCAGAGAAAGACAAAAATTTCCAGTCAACAAGGGCTCTAAAATTCATACGCTAAGCATTGTTAGCACATGTTTTTCTCCTCTACTGTGAAACACATCTCTTCTTCAGCAAGCTCATTGCTATCACGAACGACCTACAGACTGTAGTAAGTAAATGAGGTCACATCCCTCTTTCATTGTCCATGCATACGGCACCTGTTGGCGTTGTTACTGTAAACAGTATTCACAATTCCGGGAAAAAGCAGCGCTTACACGAGTTGTAATGAGGAACTAGTTCGTGCTCTAGTAAGATCTTGAAGTGCTTTAATATTTCATTTTTATCTTAGCAGTTACCACCATAGTGGAAGCCTGTTAATCTATATGAGTAATGACAGACGTAATCTTTTTTCATGGTCTGGCAGATGGGAACAACCATCGAACCAGTGTGATGTATGGTGAAAAATATCCAGAACGCTTAGTTATTCAGCTATCTTTTCCAGCGACTAGCATCCTCTGGCTCTTTAGCACCAACAGCGGCAAATTGTGGCTTACCTCGCACCATTCCCAAAATGCCGTAGAAGAGAGAATACTTTACGGGCAACGAGTGGAAAAATATCCTTTAGTGTGAACTCTCCTCAATGAACAATGGTTCACCCATACGAAGTACATGTCCAGAACCTTCGTTCACAAGAATGCACTTCTGCTAGTGGGTACTGCAAGGATATAATGCAGATCCACTTTTGACAACAGTGGACTCAAGCATATCTACAGTTGCTTGAAGCAAGCCGTCACCGCAAATTTTCACATAATGTATGGGCAGGAATTATTGGTGATAGACTGACAGGTCCTTACGTACTAGAAAACAGGTTGACCGGCATATGGTATCGTAAGTTACTATAGAACAACTTGCATGTCCTAATAAAGGAGATACCATTACAAAAACAGCTTGAGATGTGGTTTATGCATAATTGAGCCCTAACCCATTCTCTCCGAAATGTCCGCGAACACCTCCTAGACACACTCATATCAGACAACACCTCACAGAAACACCCAGTGTACAATAGATTGGTCGTGGAGGGCCAATGTGTTAGCCATCTCGTTCCCGCAATCTTAATGCTTTGCATTTTTGGTTATGGCGACACTTGCTACCTTTTTTCCTATTACTTATGTTCAAACACAACATGCACGCGTCATTGATACATGCCAGTGCATCCGTGACCAACCTGGAGTTTTTAGAGAGAGTATATAATTGCCTAAGACCTAGGACAGAAGCGTGCTCTCCTTTAGTGGTGGCGCACAAGTGCAGGTCGTATGCAATAGTAAGCAGATTATGTAGTAACCTCTGCACAAGCCCCAAACCATTACAGAGCTTCCACCAGCTTGAACAGTCCACTGCTGACATGCAGTGTCCATGGCTTCATGAGGTTGTATTCATACTCGTGCACGTCCATCCGCTCGATACAATTTGAAACGAGACTAGTCCGACCAGGCAACATGTGTCCAGTCATCAACAGTGCAATGTCGGTGGTGACAGGCCCCGGCGAGGCGTAAAGCTTTGTGTCGTGCAGTCATCAAGGGCACACGAGTGGGCCTTCGGCTCCGAAAGCCCATATCGTTGATGTTTCGTTGAATGGTTCGCACGCTGACACTTGTTAATGGCCCAGCATTGAAATCTGCAGCATTTTGCGGAAGGATTGCACTTCTGTTACGCTTAACGATTCTCTTCTGTCATCTTTGGTGCCGTTCTCGCAATACTTTTTTCCGGCAGCAGCGATGTCGTTCAAACTCACCTAAATCTTGATAACATGCTATTGTAGCAGCAGTAACCAATCTAACAACTGCGCCAGACACTTGTTGTCTTATATAGGAGTTGCCGATGGCAGCGCCGTATTCTGCCTGTTTACATATCTACATCTACATCTACATCTATATTCGGCAATCTACCTGATCGTGTGTGGCGGAGGGTACCGTGAGTACCTCTATCGGTTTTCCCTTCTGTTCCTATCTCGTATTGCTAGTGGAAAGAAAGATTGTCGGTATGCCTCTGTGTGGGCTCTATTCTCTCTGATTTTATCCTCATGGTCTCATCGCGAGATATACGTAGGAGTGTGCAATATACTGCTCGACTCCATGGTGAAGGTATGTTCTCAAAACTTCAACAAAATCCCGTACCGAGCTACTGAACGTCTCTCTTGCAGAGTCTTCCACTGGAGTTAATCTATCATCTTCGTAAGGCTTTCGCTATTACTAAATGATCCTGTAACGAAGTGTGCTGCTCTCCGTTGGATCTTATCTATCTCTTCTATCAACCCTATATGGTACGGATCCCACACCGGTGATCAGTATTCAAGCAGTGGGCGAACAAGTGTACTGTAACCTACTTCCTTTGTTTTGGGATTGCATTTCCTTAGGATTCTTCCAATGAATCTCAGTCTGGCATCTGCTTTACCGACGATTAATTTTATATGGTCATTCCATTTTAAATCACTCCTAATACCTAATCCCAGATAATTTATGGAATTAACTGCTTCCAGTTGCTGACCTGCTACATTGTTGCTAAATGGTTAAGGATCTTTCTTTCTATGTATTCGCAGCACATTACACTTGTCTACACTGAGATTCAGTGGCCATTCCCTGCACCATGCGTCAATTCGTTACAGATCCTCCCGCATTTTAGAACAATTTTCCATTGTTACAACCTCTCGATATAATACAGCAACATCCGCAAAAAGCCTCAGTGAACTTCCGATGTTATCCACAAGGTCATTTATATATATTTTAAATAGCAACGGTCCTACGACACTGTCCTGCGCTACATCTGAAATCACTCTTCCTTCGGCAGACTTCTCTCCATTGAGCATGACATACTGCGTTCTGTGATCTAGGAACAAATCACACAATTGGTCTGACAGTCCATATGCTCTTACTCTGTTCATTAAACGATTGTGGGGAACTGTATCAAACCCCTTGCGGAAGTCAAGAAACACGGCATCTACCTGGGAACCCATATCTAAGGCCCTCTGAGTCTCGTGGACGAATAGCGCGAGCTGGGTTTCACACGATCGTCTTTTTCGAAACCCCTGCTGATTTCTACAGAGTAGATTTCTAGTCTCCAGAAAAGTCATTATACTCGAACGTAATATCTGTTCCAAAATTCTAAAACTGAGCAACGTTAGAGATATAGGTCTATAGTTCGACGTCCCTTCTTGAAAACAGGGATGACCTATGACTTTTCCAATCTTTTGGAACGCTACACTCTTCTAGAGACCTACGGTACACCGCTACAAGAAGGGTGGCAAGTTCCTTCGCTTATTCTGTCCAAAATCGAACTGGTATCCCATCAGGTCCAGCGGCCTTTCCTCTTTTGAGCGATTTTAATTGTTTTTCTATCCCTCTGTCATCTATTTCGATATCTACCATTTTGTCATCTGTGCGACAATCTGGAGAAGGAACTACAGTGCAATCTCCGTTTGTGAAACAGCTTGGGAAAAAGACATTTAGTATTTCGGTCTTTAGTCTGTCATCCTCTGTTTTAGTACCATTTTGGTCACAGAGTGTCTGGACGTTTTGTTTTGATCCACCTACCGCTTTGACATAAGACCAGAATATCTTAGGATTTTCTGCCAAGTCAGTACATAGAATTTTACTTGCGAATTCGTTGAACACCTGTCGCATAGCCCTCCTCACACTACATTTCGCTTCGTGTAATTTTTGTTTGTCTGCAAGGATTTGGCTATGTTTATGTTTGCTGTGACGTTCCCTTTGCTTCCGCAGCAGTTTTCTAACTCGGTTGTTTACCCACGGTGGCTCTTTCCCATCTCTTACGATCTTGCTTGGCACATACTCATCTAATGCATATTGTACGATGGTTTTGCACTGTGTCCACTGATCCTCAACACTATCTGTACTTGAGATAAAACTTTTGTGTTGAGCCGTCAAGTACTCTGAAATCTGCTTTTTGGCACTTTTGCTACCTTCTACCTTTCCTTCCTTCCTACCTTTTTTAGTATTTCTGTTTACGGCTGAAATCACCGATGCTGTAACCGCTTTATGATCACTGATTCCCTGTTCTGCGTTACCTGTTTGAAGTTCGGGTATGTTTGTCATCAGAAGGTCTAATATGTTATCGCCACGAGTCGGTTCTTTGATTAACTGCTCAAGGTAGTTTTCAGATAATAGACTTGAAAAAATTGCACAGGATTCTTTGCGTGACCTTCACCCAAATTATTTCACGTTTCCGATCTCCGTAAATTTCCTTCGATACTATTGCACTTTTGATCGCTATAAACACGCCTCCCCCTTCAGTGTCCAGCGTGTCCCTGCGGTATACATTCCAATCTGAGTTTAGAATATCATTACTGTTACATCTGGTTTCAGCCTACTTTCCGTCCCTAGTATTACGTGGGTATTGTGACCGTTTATTAATGAGAGCAGCTCTGGTACATTTCTATATACGCTCCTGCAGTTTACTATTACCACATTAATATTGTCATTCCCTGTTGCTTTTTCCTACTGCTACCTCGTCACGTCTCAGGAGGCGTCTTGACAGGCCTAGGGAGGGAATTCTCTAACTTAAGAAATCGACATGTGCACTCCACACGTACTCCGATACCCTTGTAGCCCCTTCCTGCGTGTAGTGCACGACTGACCTATTCACGGTGACCCTACATTTCTCCACCCGATAGCGGAGGTCGAGAAATTTGCACCCCAGATCTCCGCAGAATCGTCTGAGCCTCTGGTTGAAGCCTTCCACTCGCCCTCCAAACCAGAGGACCGCGATTGGTTCTGGGAACGACACTACAAATAGTTAGCTCAGCTCTGTAATTGAATAAGCATGTCTACACCAGTTTCTTTGGCGTTTCAGCGTAATTCCTAAGTGACATACACTGCTGTTATCCTGTCTTTTCCTCCACAATTTTGTACTTGGCTTCTTTCGTCAGTCAACTGAATTGTTTCTTCTGTTACCCAAGGTTTTTTGGCAGTTACCTTCCTTGTACATACGTTCGTCTGCCCAACTTATATCATTATCCTTTTTTACGGTTGTCCATTTCTCTTCAACTGAACTGCTTATTGTGGTATTATTTATCGCAGTGTCAATAGTATTAGCGACCTTCAAACGTATCTCACCTTTCCTCAGTACTTAAGTATCTCATTTCCACCTACTCTGATTCTTTCATTGCTTGTTATTCGTTCTACCGTTCATCATTACTAAATTGTCATTGGAGTTGATATGTAGTCCTAGGTAGGCCATAAAAATCCAATGTCTGATTTTGTAATCTCTATCTGAGACTGAGGTAATCCACCTGGATTACTCGCATGTCTGCTAGGCATTTGTCACATATATCTCCATTTCTTGTGATCTTTGAACACTTCGACAAACTAGAAGAACTTTTGCATGGTCGCTAAGAGCGAGGTTCTTTCAATGTTCATCGAGGTGGCGCAGTGGTTAGCACACTTGACTAGCATTGTGGAGGCCGACAGTTCAAACACGCGTCAGGCCATCCAGATATAGGTTTTCCATGATTTTCCTAAATCGCTCAAGACAAATGCCGGGATGGTTCCTTCAAAAAGGGCACGCCCGATTTCCTTCCTCATCCTTAAAACAATCCGAGATCGTATTCTGTCTCTAATGACCTCGATGTCGACGGGACGTTAAACACAATCTTTCTGCCTTGTCCTTGCAATTTTCTCTTTGGATACAAGTTTTAATACCCCATAATTTAAAGCAGTTAACTGGAAATTCATTCCAAAGTATCATATATAAGAATTACTTAAATAAAATTTAGAGCTTGTGAAAGGAAAACGGATGAGACTCACGGATGAAAAAGTGCTAACTATTGTCAGCCAGTCAGTGCATTTGTTCTAGAATTCCTCGCACGGTGATGTGCATGGCGTGCGAGGCAGAAAAGCTTCATGATTTGCGCCTCGCACTGCGGCAAAGGCGAAATGAAATACGAAATAATGGAAGAATAAATTTTGACTATAAACGTCATCTCTTCGCAGCCACGAGGCGTTTTATTACAGCTAACATTGTTCGAACCGATGTTTTATTTATTTTACTAGCGAACAGTGTCCTGTTACATTGGCGTAATTAAATTCGCAGCGTGACTCGCGGACACATTGCCATGTTGGGTTTCTGCCGTGCGTTACACGAACACGACCTCTGCTGTCATGTTTATTGCCCTATCCGCAAGTGCTGCTGAAGAACCTGTCGGCTCCGAATGCAGTTGAACGTTCCTGCCGTGCCCATCGGCTATTTTTTTTCTATTGGAGCTAGTAAGGTACTGATGTAGAGCTTCACCTGTTTTGACACAGGAGTTCCCTTTGTGATGAAAGTGAGCTATCGTAGATACAATAACATAACGTCGGATATAAATTTTCTGAAATGTGGACGTATTAACTGTAACTCTGTTCAACATCATTTTTATGTTCTTCTTCTTAATGCCGTATGTAGAAAAAAAAGGAAGAGAGAGAGAGAGAGAGAGAGAAAGAGAGAGTTGGACCACTCTGTCTTCCGAGTAATAACTTACAGGACTTTTACCTAAGACATTTCTAATAATAAATAATAAAGTTCACTGCAGTCAAAACTAGCGTAAATATTACTCCGGCTGTACATTTCTGTGGACTGTGACTAAACATTTCCCTTGTTTAGCTGGTTCATGTGTGTTCCCGTCACTCGTACTTCACAATTACTTTTTTCTTCTGAATGTATACAACATATACCACGATGAAATAAGATCTTTCTTCATAAATCCAGTTGTTAACATAATTCATTTAGTAATGAAACTGTTTAATCATATTGCAACTATATGTATTTGCAGTAATAAATGTGATTTTCACCTAACGTTTGAATATAGTTGTTAGTATTAAATTTTTCCGTGTGTATGTGCTGAATCACTGCCAAAATCGTTTATGAATTTTAATTTTTGTCGTTTTCTTCATTTGCCTCTATAATGTTTACAGCAGGGAACTGTTACGTGAGAGAAACCTTGTGAATTGGGGGTCCACTACTGTTTAATGTTTATGTTCCTTCCGGGAAGGGTTCTAGGCATTCCATATGGTTTAGCTAACGGAATATACACAGTACAAATCGACGTGCTAAAATGACTGAATACTTGAAAACGGCGTTTTACATTTGTAATTATTATAAACGAATGTACTACTGGAAACATTACGATGTACCGAAGAAACATTCTGTTTCATTTACACATTTGGTGTTGTACCTAGCGTTACCAGTAATATTTTTCTACATATACGTAAATAGGTAATTACTCGATATCGGAACAAATGTTTTTGATGTTCATATCTGCTTACAAACAACTACAGTTTATATTTTATGTACATAAAAGAGTAAATTTCGAACACATGTAAACACTTACTTCCACTGTCAAAATATCACATTATTACTATAATCATTTTACTACGAGTAAAGTCAGTGAAGAGTGTAAGCAGTTTTGATAGCAATAATGGTGGTACCCACTTTCGCTGCGAGTCTAAGATGGTGGAAACATATACCTACACTGGATGATACTGCCTCACAAGGAACGCCTTGTGTGTGAGTTCACAGCTCAATCTTTAGTAAGGCTCACTTAAAAGTGTTAACATCTATGGTAGGAAAAATTTTAGCTGCTAATGGTTCACCATACGCATCAGGAGTACGACAGAAAATGAGTGTTCCGGTGGTGTGGAGATCAACCGTCTATGGGATGTATATACTACACTTCACAAAATGGACACAGACCACAGTCATGAAACGTTCAAATGAAATTATTAACTTGCTCCATGAACACCAAATGAAAAATGATGGGCACAGTGGCACAGTGATCACAAAGCTTCGCACCGTCAGCTCCTTGTGAGTTACAAATCGTGCAGTGCTTTCAGCTAGCAACCACTCTTACAGAATGCATGTGGAATCATATTGGTATAGCAGCGTGATAAGAACTGATGGGATGTGATGGCATGCAGACGAATGCGAATGCAAATCACTCTGTCGTGGAGCTTATTGTGAAACCATCTATCTTTTAAGGCGTAGCAGTAGATAGGTACGGAAAAAACGAACGTCCTGATGCTGAATTTGTCCAGTGCTCCCAAGTTTTACCAATTGTATTGTCACACACTTTTCAAGAGGGATAGTTTGCTCTGAAGGCGTCTGATTTCATACGCTGACCGGGAATCAAGCAAAAGGAAGGTAGTAGGAGTTAGCCACAAAATTACAGGTCCATATCATTAACGTCTATATATAGCAAGATTTTTGAATATATATTGTGTTCGAACATCGTGAATTACCTTTAAGAAAACAGTTATTGACACACAGTCAAAACGGATTTAGGAAACGTCTTTCTTATGAAAGAATACTAGCTCTTCATTCACACGAAGTGTTGAGTGCTATTGGCAAGGGATATCAGATTGATTCCGTCTTCCTAGATTTCCTGAAAGCTTTTGACACTGTACCTCACTAGTGACTTGTAGTGAAATTGCCTGCTTATGGAACGTCGTCTCGGTTATCTGACTGGATTCAAGACGTCCTGTCAGAGAAGTCACAGTTCGTAATAACAGACGGAAAGTCATCGAGTAAAACAGAAGTGCTTTCCGACGTTCCCCATGGTAGTGTTATAGGTCCTCTGCTGTTACGTATCTATATAAAGGATTTACGAGACAATCTCAAAAGGTCGTTTGCAGATGAGCTGTCGTTTATCGTCTAGTAAAGTTATCGATGGATCAAAACGAATCGCAAAGAGATTTAGATACGATGCCTATATGGTGCGAAACTTGGCAATTCACCCTAAATTATGATAATTGTGAGATCAACCACATGAGTGCTAAAAGGAAACCGTTAAACATCAGTTACATAGTAAATATATCAAATCCAAAGGACGTAAAGTCAACTAAATACTTGGAATTAGAATTACAACACATTAAATTGGAAAGAACACATAGAAAATGTTATGGGGAAGGCAAATCAAAGACTGCGTTCTGTTGGCAGAACTCATAGAAACTGTAACAGAAGTACTAAAGAGACTGTCTTCACTCAACTTGTCCATATTCTTCTGTAGTATAGCTGCGTGGTCTGAGAGCCTTAACAGGTAGGATTAACGGAGTAAATCGAGAAAGTACAAAGAATGGCAACACGTTTTGTATTATCGCGTAATAGGGGAGAGTGTCACTGACATGATACAGGATCTGGAGTGGTTATCATCAAAACAAAAGCGTTTTTCGTTACACAGGACCTTCTCACGGAATTTCAGTCAACAACTTCTTCCTTGGAATGGGGAAATATTTTATAGACACCTACCTACATTGGGAGAGCCGATCATCATAATTAAATAAGGGAAATCAGTGGTCGCACGGAAATTTAACAGGTGGTTGTTTTTTCCGCGCGCTATTCGAGTTTGGAACGATGGAGAGTTGTTCTGAAAATGGTTCAAAGAACCCCTCTGCCAGGCACTTTAGTGTCATTTGAAGACTATTCATGTAGATGTGGACGTAGACATAGATGTAGAAAATCAATTTATTTTGACTAGCTGTTGGGCAATAGCAGTTGCAGTTCTGTTACACCCATTTCCCCACTTTTTCTTGCTGTGACATAAATATTCCATACTACCCTCGCAAGATCACGCACGCGAAGAACAATTACAGGGGGACAGAGCATCTCGAACTTCTCGCACCACAAAAAAATAACTTTCCAGCCAATTGACCATCCATGTTAATAGTTGGTATGATTGCATACGAATAAATTAAGGCATTGATGTTAATTGACCTTGATACAACTCTCTTGGTACCTATAATTTCCAGGTATGCTTTCGTATGCATTTCCTCTTAAAATCCCCGCCGGCCGCGGTGGTCTCGCGGTTCTAGGCGCGCCGTCTGGAACCGTGCGACTGTTACGGTCGCAGGTTCGAATCCTGCCTCGGGCATGGATGTGTGTGACGTCCTTAGGTTGGTTAGGCTTAAGTAGTTCTAAGTTCTAGGGGACTGATTGATGACCACAGCAGTTGAGTCCCACAGTGCTCAGAGCCATTTTTTTTAAAATCCCGACTGGTCGGAGTTGAAAAGAAAACGATGAGATAAGTTTGTTTACCTCATCTACAAAGTTGTTCGTAGAATCTGAAATTTGCTTTGCATCGTCAGGTTGATGCATTGTTTGAAATTTCGTTACCTTACGTCTTACAATTTTATAGCATACTTTGAAGCTACGCAGCCACCCACTGCTTCCCATGAAATCGCTGTACTCTGTGTCGGACGCAATTTGTTGGGCGTAAGGTAGTACGTTACAATCATGCACATCCTGTAAATTGTATCGATCATTCTTGAAACACGAAAACACCAGTTTTTGTAATACGTGCGCCTGGTCCTCCGTTGAATATCTGTAGTTTTTCACAAGCACTATATGGTCATATTTCTGTGGACTTATTCGAAATCTGTTCATAATTGTTTCTATACTATGCTGCCTAAGATTTTCCATTTTTATAAAAACGTTTAGTACTCATCCCTTGAACAACGATTGTTCTTTCCTGTGTTTCACCGGAGACGAGATTTGTGGCTCATTGTCCGTAAAGGATGATGTACTACGTGGTTCGACACCTGTTTCAACATCACTTTCACCTGTTAAGCACGAATCGTTATCATTGTACACCTCATGTACAATGTCCGCGCAACGGAGCGTGTACGACACTACATATTCCACCATCTCATCTTGCAGAAACGCTAATATTTCGTCTGACACTTCTCCTACTCTGCGCAATTTCTTGGGTTCCTTTCTGGCGAGATGTCGACTTTGGCAACTGTTGTGAGTGTTCCTTTCTTTACTGTTGCCATTGCTCTGCTTTGTATCAACACCACTAGCACTGTACCACTGTTGTGAGTTACTCGTCGACCGAGCACTTCAACTTCTCTCCGTAGCCGACCGTAAACATTATTGGACTTTTGAGGCCTCGCACATACTAGAGTCCTTGTGAGGTGATTTTACCAGGATCGTTGTCGATTTTGATAACTTCAGTAATTTAATACAAGGAGTACAGCGACGAATATCAAGGAATTCTCTTTTCTGGAAGTATGTAACTCATTGACGCTATCGACTACGCTCGGGGAGTGAACAGTCAGTATCGGTTTCTCATAGCGGATCCACAACCACATCTACACTCCGCAAGCCACCTTACAGTGTGTAGTGGAGGGTACTTGGTGCAACACTGTCACTTTGCCCTCGTACTGTTCCAGTCGGGAATGGTTCGCATGAAGAACGATTTCTGGCAATCCTCTGCGTAGACTTGAATCTCTCTCATTTTATCTTCATGTACTTTTGTCCTTTTCGTGAGATATACGTAAGAGAAAGAAATAAATGCTTTGAGTCGTCTGGGAACGTACGCTCAAATATCTTTAACAGTAGGCCATACCTTGATGCAGAACGCCTCTTCTGCAGCGTCTACGGCCTGAGTTGCGTAAGCAGCTCCATGACGCAGCCGGGATTACTAAATGAACTTGTAACGAAACTTGCTGCTCTTCATTGGATTTTCTCGTCTGTCAATCATATCTTGTACGGATCCTAGACTCCGTATGCGTACCCCAAGATATTTGATGGATGTAACCGTTTCCAGTGAGTGTGCTGCAATCTCTGGTAGCGGAAGAATACATACCACTCATGTGTTCATCCATACAATGACGCTCATAGTGGTAAACATTACAAATAAACTAGTATATTTCATTATACTCACCTTTCATAGCCGTTTCTCATGATGCGTACGTATTTCAATTTTAGCGCTCATACAAGAGTAACGTTAGCTGTAAAACTCATGAAGTGTAATATACTGTTCATACCGGCTTGCACATTTAAATCACGTAGAAATCGTTGGAGGCAATTACATTGCGTTACCATTCCGTGTTGCGACAGCCATGTCGTATTTCAAAATCAAGAACAACATGCACCCTGTAGCTATGTAGGACTAAATTCTGTAACCCGAATGATGATTATTTGATTTAGAGTGCCCAAGAATTATGTTATTAATCGCGGAAATACTGTGAAATCATGTTTTAAGAAAAGAGAAACTGAAGCTTTTTCTTAAAAAAAAAAACCGTCTTCGGTAGTCTACAAGAAGCCGCCTTACGATATGTATGTGAAGGTCTTGTGTACAATAATCATTTTCTCCTTTTCATGTTCCATTGGCAGATGATGCACAAGAAAAGACAATTGTCAAAAAGACTCGGCATTAGCTGTAATTTATCCAATATTTCCCTCTTTTTTAACTCCGGAGATGTATGAGATGCAGCAAATTGTCGCCGTCTGCATCTACACGATAACTGCAGAATTTACATTTACGTGTTTGGCGGAAGACTCGTGGAACAGCTTTTAGTCTGCTTGCTACACTTAGTTTTATTTAGTCATAGCATTATAAATCGCATCCGGACAGATACTCCTAAATAATTTACGGTGGTTACAGTTTCCACTGATTTACCACTGATAGTGCCATCTAACAACAATGTGTCTTCCTATCTGTTTATACGAAATAAGTTACATTTATATATGTTCAGGGCCAACAGTTAGTTGCTAACTAAGCGCCGATCTTCTGCTCGCCTGCGTTTGGCTAGAGAATTCTGGAGGTGCGAGTTTCCTATTTACAAATCTATCATTGTAAATTGCCTCACTGAGTTTCCGAAGTTGTGCATTTCCTGCACACTCCTGGCAGCGCAGTTCTATCCTTTTCTTTTGGCAAGTTTTGCGGGAAGCACACAGATCCTCTGTAACTATGATTAACTTCTGAGATGGTAAAGAAACTGCAATTTTTATGAGAAAACTTTTTTGTTGGAGGAAGCTGCGAATCAGAATTCGCTATATTACTCTCGGACATGACACTGGTTTCCCCCTGAAGGATGAACTTCGCTTGCTTTGGACGATGCATAGTATATCACTGACTTCTCTACTGATTCATGTACAGCGGAAAATGTAACTCAGATTAATGAAATCGAATCATTCTATTTTTGTCAAAGTTTCTATAACCTTACATATGTGTGTGTGTGTGTGTGTGAGAGAGAGAGAGAGAGAGAGAGAGAGAGAGAGAGAGAGAGAGAGAGAGATTCATTTTAGTTATTCAACTCGAGGAAAGAGGTTTCTTGGAATTTTAAATACAAATTATCTGTGCTGTATGACACCTTCATTGGAAAGAAATAGGAGTTACGACGATTCTCTAGAGACAAACAATAAGTTCGGAATTCATAAATTTGGGTTTGGACATCGGCTGTATCGTTTTCCCCGTACGTTATTTTAGGGAACAGATGACGTTAAATTTCTGTGATCCTAAGAGGAATGAGCAGCGGTTCCTCTCGAGTCTGATTCCACTGGATCAACCACTGAGTCACCATACTCGACGCCTGTCGTGTGTCCTTTACTCTGGAGCTCTTGCACGCGTATGCGTTGTTGCAGCTCTACCACAGAATATTGTAAAATCGCGTTCCCAGCTGTTGGCTAACATACACCCACTATCCTCGTCTGATCTTAAGGGGCCTAAGGAATCGAAATCACTCCTTATTACACGCATAATTCGACCTTGTCTGCATGATCACAAGGGAATAGATCCGTAGTGATGATAGGTTAATAGAAGTAGGTAGCACAACTCTGCTGAAATAATAGAAGACTACAGCCTATGAGAAACAGGTATAATTTCAAAAGAAAAGGAGGGACCGCAATTACATCAATAATGAAATTCATACAATATAAAAAGGCTCGAAATATATGGCAAAGGTGCTTTGAAGCAAGGCAGTGATTACATGACCGAGAGACTATGCTCGGTCAGTAGAGAAATACTGTAAATATTTATTATTAAAGTACACTTCACAAAAGCGAGTAACGGAACACATAACTATAGGTGACAGAGAGAGAGAAAGTCTTATTATGAAACACGGCGGTAGAATGAAGTAGTTTACCGCAGAGGCTGCATGGAGACGTCGGCGGTACGACGGCAATTGCAATTGCGAGTAGCCATTGTACTCTCAAATGGTCAGGTTCTCGTAAATAGAGGACAGCAGGACGATGGACTAATTCTCCGACCAACCGGTAGTACTAGATCTATCCATTGGGGTATGCAGCACACAGATAGCTATCTCCACATGGCAACTTAACGGAAGGACCACGTGCTTTGAACTGACTGTACTAGCCACAGAAACACGTGCAGACTTCAGGAGAACTCGGGTCCCAATGAAGCTGAGCTCTTGCTTAGGTTTCAGAGGAAACTACAGATTGCGCGGGAGGTCCTACTTTTCATAGTCAAACTAATACTGTTCATTTGCACTGTTTTGGACAGACTACAAGGTTATGTTGGGTCGGCTTCGTTTAACTGTCAGCACCGCTTCTCTGGCGCCCTTCGTGTAACTGTACGCGAAGTGCCCTTAAAACTAGGCATCTTCGTGAACGTTAGCGACTCTAGAACTAATAGCAACGACGAACAGCAAAATTTCTGGTCAATAATCATTTACCGTAATATGAAACATCTTATTTTATACTTCTCGTCCGTCATTACAACACCCAAAAAGTCACAAATACGACCCGGAAAATGATAGAAGAACATCTCGCCGAAGTGATCATGCCATGCATACACGGGACAGTATGGAAGGGCAGTTAACGAGATGATCAAACGCGCAGCGCAACGGAGTAACTAGGAAACTCGTTATCAGCCGTGGAATGTTACAAGTTTGTTCCCCTTTAGAACCAGCAGCAATCAGTTTGCCGTAGTACACGGACGTCCTTTTGTGTCTGCAACACTGTTAGCTTGCTGCGACAGCATCGACGTGAAGCTTTTGTGCAGTTAACAAGTGTATAGTTGTCTGAGTAAAACTTGATGCTCATTCCGCAGTACTCCGCTACAGGTGCGGCGAGAGCTCTCCACAGTCCATCGATGTTGCCACCGGTGGTCAGCAGAAGATGCACATGCCAGTTAATCTGGGTTCAGGCTGCAGCGACGCACGGATGCACGTCAAGTCTTATGAAGTGCCGCATCACGACATTGCAGCAAGTCAAGGACACGTTGCTTCACGGTCTCAACGAGGACCATTTGCGAACTTCGTGCTACCATTCTTCCACCAACAAGGCGATATCCTTTTTCCAACAACAAAATCCACGTCCACATGTAACCGGTGCCACCCATCGTGCTCTCCAAGGATTACATAAATTATCTGGGCCAGCACGATCCCCAAATCTGTTGTCCATTGAGCATGTTTGGGACTGGATGAAACGGTAACGTCTGAAAGACCGGCAGAAGATTTCTCCCAAGTGAGGCACAGCTGGAAATTGCCTGGAAGACCATTCCGCAAGACTACGTCCATCTGGTCTACTAACGTCTCCTCGGGAGATGCTTATGGCTCTGTCGATGCCATCGCTTGTTGTCCACGTCCTCAATGGTGCGTCAATAAAATTTCCCTCTGCAAAGTCGACGAATTCCTGTTCCTTTTTCATTTTACAGCAGTGTAACTCTTAGCTAGTATTAATTAATTTTAAACAGAAATATCTTTGATAGTCTTGTGAACTTTAAGCTTGCTAAACTCCTGTCCAGCTGTGACGATAATAGCTTTCCAGCCTTGTTGAGTGTTGTTTGTTAATGGATGGTGCGGTACTAACAGTTAATAATTAATACATTTATTACTTCGTATTGGTAAGCTTTACAGCATGAGCTTCTCCATTGGTCCAAGTTTTGATGTATTAAACACAGTTCTTTAATATTTGCACCCTTGGTCAGCTGACGCAGGTCTATGTGTCAATCGGCTTCTCTCTATACTTTGCATCGCGTGCCATCTGTGGTGGTCTGAAGTGCATGCTTCATCCCATCACTTACTTTCTCAAGGGATACAGGCATTGATGGTACATAAACTCGGTCTTTCATAAACCTCACAGAAAAAATCGCAGGATTTTAAATCCGGCAAGCGAGATGGCCATGGGAGAAGGTTGTCTGCAGTTGCAGCACGTTCAATCCGACACTGAAGAGCAAGACAATTAAGAAGCTCTCGTACATTTATATGAAAATGGGGCTGAGCACTATCCAGCTGCAAAATGTAATCATCATAAGGGCGTTCATATGGGGTAACAACCACGTTTCCAATATGTCCCGGAGGGAGCTACCTGTCACCATTGGTTGTTAAAAGGAACATTGGCTGGTGCTTTATCAATATAGGTGGTTTCTCACTTCACCAGGTACGGATATAGCGTGTATTCACCTTTCCACATACATGAAAGTGGCTTCATCACAGATGATGAATCTTTCTGTAACAACACCAATTTTAACTGCAGCTTCTCGTAAAAGTCAGGCCTTTTCACTTAATCTGCTGATGTAAGGGCCTATACACTAATCCCACTTTGTACAGTTTAAGACACAGGCACTTACGTAACGCGTTCCACACCATAGTCTTTGGCAGCCCTTGCTTACTTTAATACAAGACTTGCGATGACTTTGGTGAAGATCCTCACGCAGTCTTTCGACGTTCGCAGCAGATACATGAGGTCGATCAGAACTCGGTTCCTTACCAAGGCATCTGGTTTCCACGAGCTGTCGGCATCACCTACCTAAATTACGCTCGTGTGATGAGGCTTTCCTAAATCGTTCACGAAACTCAAACTGCTCTGTAACCACAGGTCTGGTCACCTGAAAATAGAGCACACAAAAAGCTTTTTCCTTGTAGCGACACCATCTTGGAAACAGACGCTACGCCTACGCAGTAAGCACGAAAAGCGAACAGCGGGTAACGCGTCAATCACTTGGAGAGTTGCAGCTGTTTATGCTGTAAAGTTTCCCCATATAAAGTAACAATTTGATGTATTATTAGATTTTGAAGGCGCAACATTCATTAATAAACGCCCTGCATTAGGAAAAGTGAGATATGTGATAAATTGAAAACACAGTTCTTGAAAAGAGTTTTAAGCTGCTTAAAGGATGTCATTCAGTTTGTAAGACTGATACTCGTTTGTTTACTACACGCATCAAAAAAAAATTTTGCTTCGCCCCAGTTCCTAGAACTCCACAAGACAGACGACCGTGGATACTGTATCACAGACACAGTCTCTTTGACAGTTCAGAGATGTCACTAAACCTGCCCAAAGATGTAAAGAAACATGCCTAGGCAGCGCGAATTAGACGGAGGGGGTCCGACAGCCAATCAGTTCCAGCCGTTCCCCCAGGATGGAGGTACACGTCTCGTGTTGTCTGTAGTTCAGCCATGCCTAGACGGTCAATACCTATCGCGTCCGCATTGTTACTTTGTGCCAGGAAGGGCTCTCAGCAAGGGAATTGTCCAGGCGTCTCGGAGTGAAACAACGCGACGTTGTCCGAACATGGAGAAGATACAGAGAGACAGGAACTGTCGATGACATGCGTCGCTCAGGCCGCCCACTGCAGTGGATGACCGCTACCTACGGATTATGGCTCGGAGGAATCCTGACAGTAACGCCACCATGATGTATAAAGCTTTTCATGTAGCCTCAGGACGTCGTGTTACGACTCAAACTGTGCGCAAGAGGCTGCATGAGGCGCAACTTCACTCTCGACGTACATGGTGAGGTCTTTCCTTGTAACCAGGGCACCATGCAGCGCGGTACAGATGGGCCCAACAACATGCAGTATTGGCATCACGTTCTCTTAACCGACGGGTGTCGCATATGCCTTCAACTAGACTACAGTCGGAGACGTGTTTGGAGTCAACCAGGTCAGGCTGAGCGCATTAGACACACTGTCCAGCGAGTGCAGCAAGATGGAGATTCCCTGCTGTTTTTGGGTGGCATTATGTGCGGCCGACGTGCGCCGCTGGTGGTCATGGAATGAAGAAGTATAATCCTTTCAAGCCGGTTGCTGTGGCCGAGCGGTTCTAGGTGCTTCAGTCCGGAACGACGCGGATGCTACGGTCGCCGGTTCGAATCCTGCCTCGGGCATGGATGTGTGTGATGTCCTTAGGTTAGTTAGGTTTAATTAGTTCTAAGTCTAGGTGACTGGTGACCTCAGACATTAAATGCCATAGCGCTTAGAGCCATTCGAACCATAATACTTTCAGGATGGCTGGCATCGAAGATTTCGACAGGCTTAAGCAGCAACTCTCGTTTTAAAATGTGAACAACATGACAAAGTGGATCCAAGTGTGTTACAAGGCACAGAGAGGAAGAATATTGAATGATACCCAGCAGCGAAACTTGGTTTCACAGATTATAAAATGGCATTCTCCCAGAAAAGATAGTCTACATGGGTTGTTACTTTGTTTCTATTACAAAATAATGTTCAGCTTTTAGTTAGCCCGGGCTTAGAGTTTTATAAACTACTACAGTTGAATATAGGACCGCACACGTATGCTGATATGAATGTGGTGCTACACTTCCTTTGCAACTTTAATTTTAATCGCTTTTCCTGTTTACGGAAGGGTTTCTCTAAACTAAAACTCCTCATGTGCATGCCTCATTTTCTCTGATACCCGACGATCTGTTTCGCAGTGTAGTGAACGCTTGACCTCTTATCTATTACCAGAAGTAATTTAAGTAGTTTTCGCAGGTCTAAACCAGATGACCACAGCCAGTCGTAGGGACAGTTCTATAAAATGTGTTTCGTAAAAGATGAAAGGGAATAGAGGATTTTATAGAATATTATGTTCATAGTTAACTGAACCTCAAGATGCACTACGACAATATCTATTCATTATATCTTTTTCAATTTCTTTATTATCCTCACCGAATATTGGAAAACGATGAACAGTGCAACATAGCACTCGTTATTTATACAAGTGTTATTTTTGAGCTAATCAGCGACACAGACATATGCCTGTATTTGATGGGCAGTGAGCTACAAATTGTACCATCTGTGCTTGTATTACACATTTAGGACGCAGACTGTAAAACGAATCAAGTTTCAAAAACTTCTCTCATGTCCCTATGTTTAAATTCTTGTTAATATTCATCCCATTATATGCTTCGATGAAGAACAAAAAGTGTAATGTCTTTAGAATATTTATTTCAACTGAAGAAGGAACTACATGTAGGGGATTTAGTGGCGTGTGGATATGAATCTTGGATTGCGATGAATTGGTAATAAAGAAACTGGAGGCGCTATAAATGTGATAGAATAAAACAGCGTTGAAAATTTAATAAACAAATGAAGTATTGTTTTTAGTATCAGCCTGAATTACTTGTAACTGGCGAACGTATTGTACCCTGATAAACGTGGTGTAATAAATTAGATGAGGAAACGGAACGACAGAAATACGTAGGAGTAAATGTGAAGTTATTTAGAAGAAAGTTAACAGAGGACTTTGGACTCAGTATGTATGTAGAGATAATGGTAGAAAATGATTTATGTGAATAAATACAAACGGATGAAAGATATTATGCTGCTCGACATTCTGATTGCCTGTAGTAAGCGCATGGCTTAGGACGCCTTATAATCGCTTATTTATACAGAGTGTAAAGGATATGATTTTAGCTGTTTCTATTGCTGACTCAAGATGGTATACTGAACAGCATTGGATTAGTATTTATGTCATTTGTAGACTAATATATATAGCTGTTACGAGTAGTATGTTTTTAGGTTGGTTAGAACTTCCAAGTGTGTGTGGTAAGAGCAAACCATCAATGCTTATTTTCCCCTTGGCAGCAGGTCAAGCGGTGATGCGTGAACACGTGGACACAACACTGTAGTCTACACTGATGTGGGTAGTCCACTTAGTGGCGAAGATATGATCAAGCGGAAAACATCAGGTCGTAAAGTTTGTGAGTTATTTGTGGGAAGATTGACGCAAAGGAAAAGCAACAAACACACTGTACATATTAAGTTACCACGTATAAAAATGTCTGCACTTATACACGTTGCACACTGTGTACACTAATACGCATGTTCCTTTGAAAATACAGCGGCATAATGAAAAGATCTGCCAAACTTAACACTTGCCCTTTAAAGTACGCAAGCAGTCTCTATGCGGTACGTGTCTTGGAGAACTTCTAACGGAGGAGATGGCCGTTTAATTTACCTTCTTCGACTAACACAAGGAAGGGTATCATTATCCCACCTTTAACAAAGTTCAGGGGTTAATAGGAGCTCCGCAAAGTGGGAGCGCGCCGTGAGCAAAGGACACCCGATCTCGCCTGGCGGTGACGTTGCGACTACCGTTCCTGAACGTACTGTGAAATGCTCGTAGGAGTGTCGGCATGAAATGTAGTGCGTTGTACTGATGATAGTCCAGAGGTATAGTTCTTGTTAACTTAAGGCAATCTTCAAAAAGGTACCATGCTACCCATATAGCGGAAATCTTTAATGGACATTCGGTTTATAGATCTTCACGTAGTAAAATGTTGTCACAGTGTGTACAACTTTTAAGTAAAGCATGGAGGAAATGGCCCAAAACATGTCAAGGCTTTAATAAGAAAGTCAAATGAATAAATTAATCAATGTACCAGTTGCTGTTTTCCGTCAGAGGAAAAAGTGGGAAAGGTGACTGTGATAACTTAGAAGTACTGTGATACTGTTCTTCGTCAAATTTTATAGGAACCTAGTTTTCGAATACTTCTGTAAACGCTAAATGGAAACAATGTTTAGTTTTAATGATTTTACTATGAAAAATACGATGAAGTAAGTGCAAAGTAGTACAGAATTGTGATTAATGTCACAATAATGATTAGTAAATTGCTCTATCAAATTAGCATATTTCTGTGCGATCTTCACTTCCATTCGATCAAATAAAAATGGTATTTTTAATGATACGCTGCACACATTTCATGGCGCATCATCAACCTCTAACATGGTTAAGAGGTACTGTTGCTTAACATTGTAGGGCTATATACCTGCACTCGGGCTTAAAGCTATAAAATCGTTAATAGTAATATGTAGAAAGGAAATATTGTAATGGCAGAGAGTTAAATGAATGATAAAAAGAGTCGATTGATTCTCTTTTGTGGTAAATGTTTATGTCCAACATGGAAGAAAACGTCCCTGAGCACACTTTCTTCACATAGCATTTATGTTGAATAGTAAACTCTGATACGCAAGTAGATTTCGTCTTTTCAGATTTCTGAAAGAAATTAGACATAGTAGCTGATTATTGACCTATAGAAGAGATACCCTCCCATCTGGTGACGTTACACCCAGCAATTTGTCGATGCGTTCAAAAAAACACCAGACATCATGAGATTCATGTGAAGTATAAGGTGGAGTAAACAAGCACGGCTATGCACTTTTCTCGTAAAAAGTATTGACAGAGGTGAAACAGGAGATAAGTGGCTGAACAAATCGTCACATTGGCACCGTACTTCATCAGAATTCCGTGCAACGCCATCGCACACGTATCACAACATGCGAAAGTTCTGAGCTCTCGCCTTATCCTCCCTTTATGCATATCTCACGCCTCTTGACGCCCCTGTCATGGAGGTGAGGACCGTGGTGAGTAGCCTTGAAATCGCGCAGTTTTCTTATGAATGGCCAAAGAAAACATTTCGGATACACCACTGCTCAGAATCAACACGAAAGGTCTCTCTCACGCAGGATGTGTCATAAAAGGCGTGAGTCAAATCACCACTTTCCGTCGGGCGTCCATTTTCACAAATTTCTTCAGTGCGATGCGTTACAAGACGATTGCTTGACAACTTTTGATGCTGTTGACCCTCCCTCCCCCCCCCCCTCCCCAGGCGATCCTACACTTCTCAAAAAGGACAACACAGCTCAACAACAACACTGAACGTGTTCTCAATCCTTCGGAGTGTAATGTGACCGCGATTTTTATTCTGGCATACAGGATTGTATCACTAGGGACCGTTCAAAACCATTTGACGAAATCTGAGTGTGGTCCAAATTAGAAATGGGTTTCGCGCCCTGCTGTGGCATGTGCAGCGAGGAGTGAGACACTGCAGATTAATGAATAACACGGCAGTGTGTCCATCCCTTCAGTACAGCAGCAACCTCCGTGCCACATGCGCACCTTTGTTGTGCACTTCAAAAATTTCCTTGCACAGACGCACCCATTCAACGCCTCCTAGGTGCCTGCGGTACAGGTAACGCTTTAGACATCCCACAGATTTCGCATATGGGCAGCGTGCACTACGTGAATGATGTAGCGCCACTCACCGTTTTCTTTGATGCATAATAAAATAATTCTGCAGGCAACTCTTGCATGGTGTTGTGTGTTTCTTTCCTATGTAACCATCGTTCTTTGCAGTACATGGTACGGGTCTTGTTTATAACGACATGTGCCTGAGGCTCTGGCTTACTTAAGTGTGGAGGAATTGGAATGTGTGTTTTGTTGTACAGAATTCCGAGATGATAGGTCACATCGATATATTGCTAACGTGCTAGTTGTCGCGGTGGCGGTTATGGGAACTGCTCATTCACTTGCACATTGTGTAACCAGGTTATAATTTGCCAGACAGCACGTGCAGCGGGGTACGGAGTAATGTCAATGGATACCCTCTCAGATGGGTCATACTTGTCCAAGAAGTACCAGTATGACAAGTTCCATATTTATCAATGGTCGATTCACTACTCTGCGAGGCGAATCAGTTATATGAACGTGTGGTTTCCGTGCTTTCCGACAACTCCGAAAAAACAGACACCACGCAGAATCTCCAGCTGTGAATCACTCACCTTCATTGCGGATGAACAATAGCGTTCGACCTCCTGTGAGAATCTCGAACATCGAGGGCATCGACGGGGACTGCAGCTAAGTGGCGCTAGGTGAGAGTGTGGGTTGACCAGGAGGCGTGTTGGGATAGAGCGGGCAATTGCGATAAACACTGTTTCCATATGGCCAGTGACAAACGCAACTGCCTAGTAAGTAGGACATTATGAGTTCGAGTCCCGACCTATCCTACATTTTCGCTCATCGCCACTGATTCCAGATGAAGTCCCTAGGAACCTGGCATCAACTGTTACTTCCCTTTCCTTCCCTTACTCCACCCCCCCCCCCCCCCCCACACACACACCGCACTCAATTTACATAATATATATCACAGCTGCGGATTCCTCCTGGTGGTTTTACGGACATGTCTCAAAGAACAGTCACCATGCTCTAATGTAAAGAAATATGTTCGTGATTCCTACCTATGTATAAGGTCAATAATCATTGAACGTGAAATGCCCTCATGCTGAGGTGTGCATATGAGTGAGAGACAGAGAGAGAGAATGAGTGCGTGCTCGTCAGAGCAGCAGTTGTGGATTTGAGAGAGGCACAACAAGTTCTGAAGAAACACAGATGAAGCACATCATTCTCCATGAAGTAAGAGAAATGTAAGTGTTAGACTGAGGTACAGAACCAAGAGCTATTACATTTCAGCGTTTAGTTTCTGTGCACAAGAATGTTTTAATTTCATAAATTCTATCAACACGATATTGTAAGCTAGCAACATGACATATTAATTAGTATTAAGTTCATATCTTCATCACAAGACTACAGATTGAAGGACATCTTTTGGCTCAAGAGTCATACTCTGAAAGGGGCAATAGACTCAAAGGACTGCCTTAAAGAAAAATTGTGGAAAATAAAATTAACTGGTCGATTTCGGTTGATGCTGGAAGGAAAGAGATAGCAAAATAAAATCAACAGTGACAAACATTCCCAAATAAAGTAAAATGAAAACTAAATAAGAGTTACAGAAAGTGGAATAATACCTGCTGCACGGCATAACTAGAAACGACTGGAAAATTTGACTGAATTACTGATATATCACATGATGGATAATCAAAAGAGATGAAAGAAGGGGAAAAATAAATAGATAATAGTTGGTGCTCCTGAAGAACGTTCCACTTTGCAACACAATTTTATGTGCAACAAATATTAAAAGTAACTGAAATATTATAGATCATTGGTAACTGGACACATGTAAAATCATTTGGTAGCATGTAATGTAGTTCTGTAGGGATTTTGAAAAAATGAACTCTACAGATATGTTACTCACTGAAAAGGATAACACTGGTAGATAAAACGGGCCCTGGTGGGCCAGTTCGTAGTGACCGACTGCCGTGTCATTTTCTACCAATAGCGTCACTGAATGCGGTTTGGAGATGTGTGGTATGAGCACACAGCTCTCCCGGCTATTATCAGTTTTCACAATCTGGTGCCACCACAACTCTGTGAAATAGCTACTCAGCTGTCATTGTGAGAGTGAATGACACTGTTCCATCACTTCCACTGGGATTCGAACCTCTAACATCTACTTGGCAATCAACTGCGATATCCACTCAGGTTCCGAGTCGGGCAGTAGATGAAACGAGTGATGGGAGGGGGTGCTTTGTGGAACAAGTAATAAGACATTCAGTGGCTTAGAGGTAGTACTCTAAATTAGTGGTAGAATTTAAAATTCTAACAATAGAATATAATATGCTTTGCTATACATGTCCATCACATATAATTTAGAATGATGAGTGTTTATCTGGATATAAAACTTTAGGCTGACATTACAAACAGAAGACTGTAAACAAAAGGAATTAAACAACTAGCCATTAAAACTGCTACACCACGAAGATGAAGTGCTACAGACGCGAAATTAAACCGACAGGAAGAAGATGCTCTGATATGCAAATGATTAGCTTTTCAGAGCATTCACACAAGGTTGGCGCCGGTGGAGACACCTACAACGTGCTGACATGAGGAAAGTTTCCAACCAATTTCTCATACACAAACAGCAGTTGACCGGCGTTGCCTGGTGAAACGTTGTTTTGATGCCTCGTGTAAGGGGATAAATGCGTACCATCACGTTTCCGACAGTGATAAAGGTCGGATTGTAGCCTATCGCGATTGCGGTTTATCGTATCGTGAAATTGCTGCTCGCGTTGGTCGAGATCCAATGATTCTCAGCAAAATATGGAATCAGTGGGTTCAGGAGGATAATACGGAACGCCCTGCTGGATCCCAACGGCATCCTATCACGAGCTGTCGAGATGACAGGCATCTTATACGCATGGCTGTAACGGGCCGTGCAGCCGCGAAGGGGTCCCTGAGTCAACAGATGTGGACGATTGCAACACAACAACCATCTGCACGAACAGTTCGACGACGGTTGCAGCAGCATGGACTATCAGCTCGGACACCATGGTTGCGGTTACCCTTGACGCTGCATCACAGACAGGAGCGCCTGTGATGGTGTACTCAACGACGAAACTGGGTGCAAGAATGGCAAAACGTCATTTTTTCGGATGAATCCAGGTTCTGTTTACAGCTTCATGATGGTCACATCCGTGTTTGGCGACATCGCAGTGAACGTACATTGGACGCGTGTATTCATCATCGCTGTACTGGTATATCACCCGGCGTGATGGTATGGGGGTGCCATTGGTTATCCGTCTCGGTCACCTCTTGTTCGCATTGACGGCACTTTGAACAGTGTTCGTTACAATTCAGTTGTGTTACTACCCGTGCCTCTACCTTTCAATCGATGCCTGTGAATCCCTACATCAGCAGGATAATACACGACTGCATGTTGCAGGTCCTGTACGGGCCTTTCTGGATACAGAAAATGATCGACTGCTGCCCTGGCCTGCACATTCTCCGGATCTCTCACCGATTGAAAACACCTGGTCAATGGTGGCCGAGCAACTGGCTCATCACAATACGCCAGTCGCTACTCTTGATGAACTGTGGTATCGTGTTGAAGCTGCATGGGCAGCTGGACCTGTACACAGCCATCCAAGCTCTGTTTGACTCAATGCCAGGGCGTATCAAGGCCGTTATTACGGCCAGAAGTGGCTGTTCTGGATACTGATTTCTCAGGATCTAGGCACCCAAATTGCATGAAAATGTAATCACATGTCAGTTCTAGTATAATATATTTGACCAATGAATACCAGTGTACCATCTGCATTTCTACTTGGTGTAGCAATTTTAATGACCAGTAGTGTACAATTGCAAATGGTTGTAAGATGACTACCCCGTTTATTTTTATCTCTCACGGCCAGGTTTACTCTCTCGCTACGTGCCCTACTAAAATCCCCACACTTGGCTTTGAAAACCATCACGCTCAGTTAGTTGTAATAGATGTGAAAAAGATTGGAAGGAGAGACTTAACTTCTGAGGTCATCTGTCCCCTAGAACTTAGAACAACTTAAACCTAACGAACCTAAGGACATCACACACATCCATGCCCGAGGCCGGATTCGAACTTGAGATGACTTCGTAGAACTGAAAGGTTTATTGTCTCTAGTACAAGGTACAGTACACGTTCCTAATCTTTCTACGCACACGTTCTGACGTTTGCACTTATTTCGACTTGCTTTTAATTTTCTTAGGTAACCAAGGTAACCACTGCTTCTACCGATCTTTGCTAACGACTCGTTTCTAATATTGATGAGTCCTCTATCCTGTGCACGAACCCTCTAGTATTTAATGGATTTATCGAACTTCTTCCTGCATGTGGGCAAGCATAGTCTAACGACGTCTGGCATCCAGCCACTATTCACCACTACTTCTCGCCTTCCCACGCCACCCATAACGGTTGGCACCAAACCGAGCTTCCCGATCACAGGAGGTTTCCCAGGCGGCAGTGCTGCTGCGCTAAGCAGCTACGTGTAATGTACAGACATCGATACTCAAGGAATATTTATATCTGTAACCTTGAATGGTCAACATTGTAGCTCAACGTTTGTGGATTGAAATTTTGTGCTGAGTGCCTCTATACATACTTGTCTATTAGTGAAAGCTATCTGAGAAATTTTTGTGTCTGAAATCTAGTGTAAGCGTTTCGGGAGCTGACTCCTCCAGAGGGCTGTGTTGGGTGTTGCAGAAGTGGGCAGGCGGCGGACCGCGGCATGCGGCCTCGCCGCTGGTGTTGGCTGCTCCTGCTGCTGCTGACGACCGCCACTGCCGCCGCCTCCGCCGCTGCCGCCGCCACGTTCGACATACGTAAGTATTTCATTATGTATTTACTGCTGCTAACAAACGGCACCTGCTCTCTCGGTACCTGTTGAAAGCTGTATGACACAGATTGTAACTGTATAGATATTCAAGCATGTATTCACAAACCTATTTTTTAATTGTGAATAAATTTGCTACAGCAAGAAGATCTGTCGTAAGACCCTACAACCTAATTAATAAAAATACCCAAACCATGTCAATTTGAGTGCCTAGAACCCAGTACTTTGGAGCAATTGGTGTTCCACCGCCAGAATCTGTTCTTAGCTTTTGAAGAAAAACTACATATAAGTATTCACTGTAACTAAACACTGTAGTACCACAGTCAGAGTGCTTACGATTTACTGTAACCAATGTTGCACTATCGACTGTACTGAACGTCTTTCTGGCAGGAAATAGTTTTCTTTTCTGAATGTGAATTGATCACCATGGTAAATTATCTGGTATCACATCGGTGGCTGCACATCCGGTGAGTGGTGTGTTCCAGATTCTAGTACTGCATCCCTACCAGACTCATCAGGTGACATATCTCGAGGCTCTCAAAGAAGGGTTCTACACCGTCTCCTCACTTGTATGCACAAAAATTTTGTTCTTCACTACTCGCATCACTGAAAAGGCCACGTCATGCTCTAGTCATTATCGCTGGTGATGTTTCGGTGTCTGCAGTAGCCGTTAAAACTTACTTCTCTGTATTCCTGATGAAATACTTTGACTACTATAGGCTTAACGATCCCGTTCGTGATCTCTTATTTTATGATATTAATCTTGTAAAACTTTGGACGCATTGTTTGCTAGAATAGCAAGCAACTACCAGCATTTTCATGGCGCATTGTTTCATATAGAGTGTCGGATCTTATGTCCACTCCCAGTATATTCATCACATTTAAAATAAATTTTGTGGAGGCGTAGCTACCAGTGCACAGGTATCCGTCTGTGTGTTTATGTTGTTATGTGGGTACTCCTCTCACAACAAGGAATGTGTTGTTGTTGTTGTGGTCTGTAGTGCTGAGACTGGTTTGATGCAGCTCTCCATGTTACTCTATCCTGTGCAAGCTGCTTCATCTCCCAGTACGTACTGCAGCCTACATCATTCTGAATCTGTTTAGTGTATTCATCTCTTGGTCTCCCTCTACGATTTCTACCCTCCACGCTGCCCTTCAGTGCTAAATTGGTGAT
Source organism: Schistocerca piceifrons (assembly GCF_021461385.2). Taxonomy (NCBI): domain Eukaryota; kingdom Metazoa; phylum Arthropoda; class Insecta; order Orthoptera; family Acrididae; genus Schistocerca; species Schistocerca piceifrons. Next base: position 956,873,281 of record NC_060138.1, read on the forward strand.
CCCTTGATGCGTCAGAACATGTCCTACAAACCAATCCCTTCTTCTAGCCAAGTTGTGCCACAGGCTCCTCTTCTCTCCACTTCTATTCAATACCCCCTCATTAGTTATGTGATCTACCCATCTAATCTTCAGCATTCTTCTATAGGACCACATTTCAAATTTATCGTCCATGTTTCACTCTCATACATGGCTACACTCCATACAAATACTTTCAGAAACGACTTCCTGACACTTAAATCTAAACTCGATGTTAACCAATTTCTCTTCTTTAGAAACACTTTCCTTGCCGTTGCCAGTCTACATTTTATATCCTTCCTACTTGTACCATCATCAGTCATTTTGCTCCGCAAATAGCAAAACTCATCTACCACTTCAAGTGTCTAATTTCCTAATCTAATTCCCTCAGCATCAGTTGTTTTATTTCAACTACGTTCCAATATCATCGTTTTGCTTTTGTTGATGTTCATCTTATATCCTCCTTTCAAAACACTGTCCATTCCGTTCAATTGCCCTTCCAGATCCTTTACTGTCTCTGGCAGAATTACAATATCATCGGCAAACCTCAAAGTTTTTATTTCTTCGACATGAATTTTAATTCGTACTCCGAGTTTTTCCTTTTGTTTTCTTTACTGCTTGCACAACATACAGATTGAATAACATCGAGGATAGGCTACAACCCTGTCTCACTCCCTTCCCAACCACTGCTTCCCTTTCGTACCTATTGACTCTTATAACTGCAATCTGGTTTCTGTACACACTCCGGCTGGGGTGGCCGAGCTACAGTCTGCAACCGCGCGACCGCTACGGTCACAGGTTCGAATCATCCCTCGGGCATGGATGTATGTGATGTCCTTAGGTTAGATAGGTTTAAGTAGTTCTAAGTTCTGGGGAACTGATGACCTCAGAAGTTAAGTCCAATAGTACTCAGAGCCATTTTCTCTTCGAACTGTAAATAGCCTTTCGCTCCCTGTATTTTACACCTGCCACCTTCAGAATTTGAAAGATCGTATTCCAGTCAACATTGTCAAAAGCTTTCTCTAAGTCTACAAATCGTAGAAACACAGCTTTGCTTTTCCTTAATCAATCTTCTCAGATAAGTCGTAGGGTCAGTATTGCCTCACGTGTTCCAACATTTCTATGGAATCCAAACTGATATTCCCCGAGGTCAACTTCTACTAGTTTTTCCATTCGTCTGTAAAGAATTTGTGTTAGTATTTTGCAGCGGTAACTTATTAAACTTATAGTATGATGATTTTCACAGCTGTCAACACCTGCTTTCTTTGGGATTGGAATTACTATATTGATCTTGAAGTCTGATGGTATTTCGCCTTTATCATACATCTAGCTCACCAGATGGTAGAGTTTTATCAGGGATTCCAATGCTATCAGTAGTTCTAATGGAATGTTGTCTACTCCCAGGCCTTGTTTCGACTTATCTCTTTCAGTGCTCTGTCAAACTCCTTACGCAGTATCATATCTCCCGTTTCATCTTCATCTACGTCCTCTTCCATTACCATAATATTGTCCTGAAGTACATCGCCCTTTTATAGGCCCTCTATATACTCCTTCCACATTTCTGCTTTCCCTTCTTTGACTAGAACTCGGTTTCCATCTGATATTCATGCAAGTTGTTTTCTCCAAAGGTCTCTAATTTTCCTGTAGGCAGTTTCTATCTTAACCCTAGTGATATATGCTTCTACAACCCTACATTTGTCCTCTAGCCATGCCTGCTTAGCCATTTTGCACTTCCTCTCGATATCCTTTTTGAGACGTTTGTATTCCTTTTCGCTTACTTCATTTACCGCACTCTTATATTTTCTCCTTTCTTCAATTTATTTCTTCTGTTACCCAAGGATTTCCACTAGCCTTCGTCTTTTTATCTACCTGATCCACTGTTGCCTTCACTATTTCATTTCTTAAAGCTGCCCATTCTTCTTCTACCGTATTTCTAATGCTCTCTCTGAAACTCTCTACAACCTTTGGTTCTTTCACTTTATCCAGGTCCCATTTCCTTATATTCCAACATGATTGCAGTTTATTACGTTTTAATCTACAGTTAATAACCAAAAGATTGTGGTCAGAGGCCACATCTGCCTCTGGAAATGTCTTACAATTTAAAACCAGGTTCCTAAATCTCTGTATTACCATTATATAATCTATCTTTAACCTTCCAGTGCGTCCAGGCCTCTTCCATGTATACAACTTTCTTTCATGATTCTTGAACCAAGTGTTAGCAATTATTAAGTAATGTTCTGTGCAAAATTCTACCAGGTGATTTCCTCTGTCATTTCTTCCCCCCATTCCACATTCATCTACTACTTTTCCTTCTCTTTCTTTTCCTACTATCGAATTCCAGTCTCCCATGACTATTAAATTTTCATCTCCTTTCACTATCTGAATAATTTGTTTTACCTCATCATACATTTCAACAATCTCTTCGTACCGAGCGGGGTGGCGCAGTGGTTAGATATTGGACTCGCATTCGGGAGGACGACGGTTCAATCCCGCGTCCGGCCATCCTGATTTAGGTTTTCCGTGATTTCCCTAAATCACTCCAGGCAAATGCCGGGATGGTTCCTCTGAAAGGGCACGGCCGACTTCCTTCCCAATCCTTCCCTAATCCGATGAGACCGATGACCACGCTGTCTGGTCTCCTTCCCCAAACCAACCAACTAACCAATCTCTTCGTCATCTGCGGAGCTAGTTGGCATATAAACTTGTACTACTGTGTTTGATGTGGGCTTCTTGTCTATCTTTGCTACAATAATGCGTTCGCTATGCTGTTTCTAGTAGCTTAGCCGCACTCCTACTTTTTATACATTATTAAACCCAATTCCCCATTACCCCTATTTGATTTTGTATTTATAACCCTGTATTCACCGGATCAGAAGTCTTTTTCCTCCTTCCACCGAACTTCACTATTTCCCACTATATCTAGCTTTGACCTATCTTTCTCCCTTTTAAAATTTTCTAACCTACCTGCCCGAATAAGGGATCTGACATTCCACACTTCGATCCGTAGAATGCCAGTTTTCTTTCTCCTGATAGCGACGTCCCCGTGAGTAGTCAGCCCTGAGATCCGAATGGGGGACTATTTTACCTCCGGAATATTTTACCCAAGTGGACGCCATCATCTTTTAACCATACAGTAAAGGTGCATGTCCTGGGGAAAATTACGGCTGTAGTTTCTCCTTGCTTTCAGCCGTTCGCAGTACCAGCACAGCAAGGCCCTCTTGGTTAATGTTACAAGGCCAGATCCTTCACTCATCCAGACTGTTGCCCCTGCAACTACTGAAAAGACTGCTGCTCCACTTCAGGAACCACACGTTTGTGTGGCCTCTCAACAGATACCCCTTCGTTGTGGTTGCACCTACGAAATGGCTATCTGTATCGCTGAGGCACCAAGCCTCCCCACCAACGGTAATTTCCATGGTTCATGGAGGGGGGGGGAGGGCTTCTTGAATTGTTAAATTCTTATATTTGTACATCTCTTGTTATGAGAAGAGTATCTAATTTGTCATTCTTGTAACGTACCGATGATACTTTAAACTGGCAAGGAATCTCCAATGTTTAACCATAACACACTTAACGACTGAAGTATGTATATACTCTATACAGTTTACTAACTTCCTTGATCGTCTATTTTTTTTATTACTCTGCGCCACTAAACCCATACTGTCTGTTGCACTGGCAGTACACTATATACAACCCTGGAATCATCTCCAAGTTTCTCGTGTTATGACTTGACTCGAATTGACGAAACTTCAAGATTTTAGAACATTCCCGCATGGTGAAATGCGGTTAAAATAAATTATTCTAATAGTTATCAGGCATATTGAGTTATTAGGTGTAATCACTGAGAATATTTTTGGTTTGTATGTTGCTACGCTACAATTCAAAGACAAAAGAAAATAAAGACGAATTGATTATATCTGTAATAGGGATTTGCAAACAGACCAAAAAAATTAAAGTTTCTTTTGAATGTTGGTTTTTAACAGAATCGAGTATCTAGTACGATGGGGTATCGGTAGTTGCATGTTAAGGTAACTTATTATCTTCCCGAAGAAATCACAGCTCATATGAAAACTTAAGACCCTTCATCTAGTGGCAGACATGAACTGCTTATCAAAAATGATTTTATAGCTGATTTTAGAGACCCAATAACCGACAGAGGATACAGATAATTATTATAATATGTTTATAAATGTTATAGGTACAGCCGCTACAAACTAAAAACTGATATTGTACACATAAAGCAGAGGTACTGGCCCACACATGAGATAGTGGTGTTGTGAGGACACAGTAAACATTCCATTCAATTATTTCTGATATCTAAATTCGTATGTTATTTCCCCGAAGACGTTCCCTGAACATGATTTCGACGTCTGATACTAATCGTTGAAGTATATGGTTAGATGCATGTCAACAAATTAATGAAACATGTCTGAAACATCATTAGAGCGTTTCTTACGAATAGGTGGGCACGATTAATATTTGTAAAACCACCCAAAATTTCAACGAGCAGTACCGCGCAATGGAACGAGTTTACCATGTATGCCTAATATATTGTGGTTACATTTAAAGCGAAGCTGTTTACAGAGGATCAGTGTGGTCCATAATTGTCGTATGGCAGTGAAACTAGATAGAGAAAAAATACTTTCAGTTTGGCGACCAGGTGCAAATCTGACGCTGTGAATACGAGGAAGACGAGGGCAGAAAAGTTCAAACAAGTGAGGAAGTACTAATTTTCTTTTTATTATTAACCACCGCTTACAGAATTTGTTCAATTTGAGCACCGGAAACGTCGACGAGATGTTGCATTCGTAAAATAACGTGTCCAACAGTTGCTCGCAATAGTTACGGTGGAGTCTAAGCAACGTGTTCTGTATGCCAGCCTTCAGATCGGGTGGAGACCGAACATGTTCCTGGTAAAAGCGTTCTTTAACATATGCTCAGAGCCAAAAGTCACATGAATTCAGCTCATGTGAACTTGCAATCCATGGAGCTGGAAAGCTCTGGAGATAACACGTTCGTGGAAGTTGCACTAACAAGATCTTTTACGTGGCGAGTGAGATAAGATGTGGCCCTGTCTTGCATGAGAATAGTAGTTTCCACACAGCTGCGCTGTTGCAAAGCAAGAATCCCATATTGCACATGGAAATCCCAATAATGTATAGACGTGACGATAGACGTGACACGCCCTATATGTATAATCCCTTCAAAAGTTAATGGACGGAGAACAGAGATGCTTGTGTATCCGAACCACACAGACACATAAGGCGAGTGCAATGGGTCTTCGTGCACAACACGTAGTTTAACAGTACCCTGAATTCGGAATTTCTGTGTATGCACTGCACCCTACAGCGTAAAATGTACCTCGTCATTCTATAAAATACTGTCCGGCCACATGTCATCAACTTCGATCAGTGCCAGAAACCGAAGAGCAAATCCAGAACGTTGCTGCGGATCGTGAGGTTCCAGTTGCAAACATAAATAAAATCTTAGTGGTTTCGTGAAAGCGAAAAGTCAAATATAGCGTCTAAGATGGATCTGAAATTGTTTCATCATTGTGAGGCAATCGAACCAGTACCACATACGAAATTCACTACCGAATGACTGTAAAAGCCTACACATAGTGCTGTTATTGCTACATCTGCAAGGCTGTTAATGGCCAAGCATAATACGCTAGGTGCCGAAGACTTCCTACTTCTTCCAACCTTATACGATACTGCTCAGGGGTGAAGAAAAATTCTGTAACTAGTACGGGTTCCCATTTACAAAGATACAGATTTCAGATAAAAAATTACGTACGTAATAACCTTACAATTAACTCATGCTTTTGCAGTTCAATACTTGTCGAAAATGTTTTGCGACATCCGCAACAGCTCATTAATTGCTGGAGATGTCAGCAAGTGTGTACGTGTTTGTTTGCCAGAGAGGGGACGGGGTGGATGTGGAATCACCTACACAGAAAGCGAAGTCACACAATCCGAATTCACTACCACTGGCGTCTTCCAGAGATCACTTATTCCGAAGATTTTGCGGATGCAACGTCGGCACATACGTCGTGGATTCACATTTCATTCGCCGTTACGCTGGTTGGGTGCTGAGCTTTCGCACCGAGACGCTGGGATAAAGGCAGCCCACTTGTCAGTGCGGTGTCGATACTGAAGTTGTTGGAAAGAAAAACACGACCCTTATTTTGCATTCCCCTCCAGCGAGGCATTCGAACGGTGGGCACTCAGCCGTAAAACCAGAAAGATAACAGCCCGAATCTCAGTGGAGTTGTTTTTCGTCCCTGCGCGGTTTTCTGTCCTTCCTCCTGAAAGTGACAGTCCAAGATATCACCAAAGAAGGGGGAAAGCTGCAGCAGTGTCGACTTCACGTTAGCACAACATTTAACAGAAGTTAGACACGATATTCACCCATTGTACGTTATGTTTTTACTTCATTCTGCCTCTGTAACATCGAGTAAGAATAATGTTGCTGTGATGTTTCCTTACGGAGTATTTCTTTCCTGTTACAAACAGTTTAACACCAAAGCTTTCTGGTTTCACGTAAGTACATTTGTGTAGGAAGCGCAGACAGTCCGAAATTAATTACATCGCCGAGGTTTTAAGCCAATTCCCATAAATCTATTACGGCGTGTTACGGCTGACGAGTTCAGAATCGATATTGGTGATCGGTTCAGGAAAAACGACGTGAAAAAATGATTTGCTGCAAAAACTAACTCTAATAACGACCAAAATAACACTGTTCTGGGTAGGAGCTGAAGGTAGTAATCGGTACTGAGAATTTCCAGCATGTTACTGCGAGTCATTCTCATAAACACTCTTAATATTCGGAGAAATCATTCATCTCTTTCGTAGGCAGCGCTCTTAAATATGTGGATGACCATTGCTTATTTCGTCCATAAATCCGATATTTAATTAAGAGGGTGTCTAAAGGTTTCACTGTACGCAACGAAAAGCGTTAAAATACGTGCTTGTTCGTTTGCGTGTGTATGGAGAGGGACAAGTGAGAGGCGCCGTATGTCTTCGAATTAAGATGAGGCAGATTTGCATTCTGCAGCCGGTCTAACCTACTGAGTCTAAAAAATCGTGGCGCCTTGTAATTGTATAATGCACAAACATCATTTGTTGGACCTTGAAGAAAGCTTAAAGAGAAAAGCTTGTGATGTTGGTCCAAGCAGACTGAACATAAGCATATGAAACATATTTGCAGTTGCAAACATGGACGACATTCAGTTCTATAACTGAATGACGACTTTGAAAATCAATGCCGATCGGGACTTGAACCCGAATTTGCCGCTTGTCACGAGCGGTCACCCTAACGACTTCGGCTATCCGGGTTTTCGCAGTGTCGTCAGTCTATTATACAGCTGAAGGTTGTCCATATTCGTAACTGCGAATGCGTTTCATGTATTTCGTAACAGCTGCACTCTGTGCAGTGGCTCTTCCTTCGGACTTGCATGCACTGCAATATCATATGAGCAAAAGCAGCTAGTGCAAAATTGTTTACAAATGTTTCAAAACGTTTTTTGACGCAAACTCTTGACTGCTTGTCACGATAGGGTCAATGGTCAACAAGTCTAGTGACAGAGAATGTTTAATCATGACTACTGCGAGGAAGGTGACTCGAAATCGCTAACATCGTAACTGAATTTGGAGACGGCTTTAGCAAAATTATTATTAATATTCGCCTTAATTACATTTCTTTCATTAAGCGGAAAATTAGTTCCCGATTTATCTGATGTAAATTAAACATTCAGAAGAAGGCAACACTATGGACACCGCTCAACGTTCCATTCACACATATGACAGTGAAGCATAAACTGTTTTCTAAACTAAACCGCAGTAAATGGTTTAAATGGCTCTGAGCACTATGGGACTTAACAGCTGAGGTCATCAGTCCCCTAGAACTTAGAACTACTTAAACCTAACTAGCCTAAGGACATCACACACAGCCATGCCCAAGGCAGGATTCGAACCTGCGACCGTAGCGGTCTCGCGGTTCCAGGCTGAAGCTCCTAGAACCGCTCGGCCACACGGCCGGTGTAAAAGGTTCTCGCATGTATTCATGCCGTGATAAAAGTCCAGCCGATAAAATACTTACAGGTGGTAAGATGCACAATATTTAAAAAAATCAAACACACACACACACACACACACACACACACACACACACACACACACACACAGCTAAATTGTTCGTATCGTCCTTAGGAGCCGGTGACGAACTTGTCACAAGCTTCCCGCTCAGACGCACGCTGCCGATGAAGTGTTGACATTTAGGTGACACCTGTTTCGGAGCTATCTATGTCACCACTGGATGGTGTGTTAAGTTCATGCTAAATGATCACATACAGGGGTTACCAGCAATGATATCGGTGCACCGGAATGAAAGCTTGAATTTTCATATAACAATTAGGAATGCCACCTAGTCGCACATACAAAATTACCATGATCCTATGCTCACATAAATCCGTAGTAATTAAATACTGTGTGATTACTGACAGTGCGAAAACAATAGCAATAATCAAAAACTTAAAAAACCAATATCGTTAATTTACAAATGACGTAAAAATAAGAAATCCACGCTGGTGTTAGCGCGGAAGCTAAACCCGCCGTACCAAGACGATTCCCACGAAGTATCCCCATGGGAAAAGGGGAGGAGGTCACGTGCGCAAAGGCTACGGGTGTTGAGCTGTCTACAGAAATCATCTGATCCAGAGGCAGATGCAAGCCGTACTGGCTACAATAAAATTACAGGTATGAATGGGTCGCAGTAGTGCGTAAGTGAATACGGCATACAGCGTGTAGAAGATGTCTGTAATTCGCACTGTGTGTCAAGAACTACCGGAAACGGGGCATTTAAGCAAAACAGCGACAACGAAAGTCAAGTAGATGGGCTGAGTCAGAAGACCATGATTATTATTTTGGCTATGGGATGAGACAGAATCTGTAATATCGGCAACCACTTAGGGTATGCGATAACCAGGCTTCAAAATAATCCAGTAGAAATGAAATACTAAATGACCGCCATATGAGGTACCCGTAAAGTGCTGTATGCAAAGTGTACATTCGTCATGTAATGTGACTATTACACGTGGGATAGGTTACCAATAAGGCTTGGGGGTAATATTAAGGTACCTGCAGATTGTTCTATTATAAGCTACTACATGTCAGCACATACACATTTTATTTATAAACCAACCAACTTGGTAACCTGCATTGTTTTCCTCTGGCTTACGTGGACTTATAATATACCATCAAAAATACTACAAATCATGGCCAGCTGACTGTAATTCCTATTTTCGTAGGTAAATGTAGATTAACATCAACTAATACGTCCATGATTCAAGAAATTTTACTGCCTAAAGATATGAATATATAGTTTGTACGTCACCATTATACGTTATCCGTCTTCCAATTTCTTATTACTAAGAAAGATAGCATTGGAATACAACCGTTTGTCTGCTAATTTCTCCCTCCCTCTCTCTCTCTCTCTGTATATATGTGTGTGTGTGTGTGTGTGTGTGTGTGTGTGTGTGTGTGTGTGTCTGTGTCTGTGTATGACATTCTGGTGGATACATTCAGTATCTCAATAACGGTCCATTCAGTATCCTCAACGATGCCTATGACAGGATGCGATCGAGAAGACTGGTAGCAGCTGACTCCATGGTGTGCAAATCTCCCACAGGACTCCATTTAGTCTGAACTGTATTGCTTTCGAATGATGACAAAGCCACGCTCATATCTACGTCGTTGAGCGGTACTCGCCTGCATTTCCAACTGTGAAAGACAACAGAACACGCATCATAGGTTCCATTTGATCCAACTTAAGAGTGGATCAGGGCGTCCCGAACTCGATTCCCGGCGGGGTTAGGAATTTTCTCTGCCCGGGGACTGGGTGTTTGTGTTGTCCTCCTCGGCCCATCATCATTCTCGAAAGTGGCTACATTGGACTATGTACAGTATGGGAATTTGTAGGGACGCTGATGACCGCGCAGTTCGGCGCCCCACAGACCCAACATCAACATCAACTTAACCGTCTTCCTCAAAAGACATCTGCCCGAACTGTGTTCTGTTGTAATCCGCTGTTTTTTCCATTTCACGAATCGCCTATTGTGCTGACGATACGACAGCCATGGTAAATCCAAATAAAAATGAACAAGGTAAATAGTTAACGGTTATGATAGTAACGTATATATTATAATTAGGAACAGAAAGTGAGACGGAATAGGAGTACCCTGAATAAATAATCTTGTACATCAGCAACTAGAAATGAGCAGATTGCTTAAAATGTCTCACAGCAATAATTATGTTGTAAATGTGAACAGGGTTATTTCCTGGATTTTCACGAACTATATGTTTTTAAGTGCCTAACTTGTATTTTTTATTTCTTATTTAGAAAACAGTTAATATCGATAATGTTTTTTGGGTTTCTCAAAGTTCCCCACGATACGCAGCACTATTTCCGAAAACATTTAGTATGCTAAAATATTCCTCTTCTTCTGTTGTCCCATGTCCATGGAAACGTTTGGAAATAATTTACGGAATATGCAGAAGGGTAGGAAAAGTTGTGCGTTTGGTACCACATTTGAAATCTAGATGTTACATATTTTTAACAACATTGGATTTCGCTTTGCATTTTTATGGCGAACGGCGCCCACGATTAATGCGGCGTTGATATCTACGCTGTTGTTGACATATGCAAATGACTGCCCGATAAAATGTGTTTGTGATGCACAGTACACTTATCTTTTTTGAACGGACGCATACGTGACGAAACTACATATGAAAAGCTGAGTTCATAGGATGTGAGTTCGATAATTCTTTTCACGATTTTACAGGAACTCTGTTGGTTGTGGCTGTTCGATGTCTATGCGATGTTATACAGGAGATGTTATCAGTCAGCGATAGACAGAACATTTATAAGGAAGTAATTTATGAGCGACTAATTCTGTGTAGTGGGTGGAGACACTGGAAATGTTGCCTAGTTTAGAAAACTCGTTCTGTGAGAAACAAGTGGATACGTAAGGAAATCACAGCTTGTGTTTCAACTAATATTTTAATGTATGAAATAAAATTTTAGATAGTGACAGAATCGCGACAGTGAAGTAATATTTTCATGTATGCATGAATTCGAAAATATAGGAAGAAATTAGATCTGATGAGATAGAAAATATCATAAGACACCACTGGTAGAACATTTACTTTTTATGTAGTTCTATGATGTCACAAAGCTGCCTAAAGGTAGTACCCGTGAAGAAAGCACCGATGTTAAGAAATAGTTGCGTAATATGAAAAACCTCTTAATCACATATTCAAGTAAAATGCACAGAGAAATATATTTAAGTAATTAAAGACAAATATTGTAATTAGTGGGGTAAATACTATTACTATTGAATACATGAAATGATATTACGGTAACAGCACCTACAGAATTGCGCTTATAAGGAGAAGAAATCAAGTACAGTCTTCTCCCTATCTTTAACGCCAACATTTTTGCACGAAACTCAGTACTATCCAACGAAAATATTGTTTTAATACTCAATATCGCTCTCGGAATAAGCTTCCATTCTGTGGTTACTTCTATTTCTCGGAATATTCATTCTTCCAGCGAAGTGAGATCTGTGCTTTTTCCAAGAAAAGGTAATCTCAACTAAAATTCACTGAAGAGAAATATATCACTTAGATAATTTATGATATGTACTCTTCTCATAGATAAAAATATATTCACTGGTTACACGTAGACATATGATTATATGGTATTACACGCTACTACAGAATCACATGAAAATAATATCTACTGAATAGTTACATTGTTCGTTCCTACCTCATATTTAATTTGTTGATATTCAAAAGGAACCAGAGGTAATGATAAAGTAATTTTTCATCCAATAAAACTTCTCCATGTGGTCATAAACTCCCATTCAAATTCTTTTACCTTGGCTCCAAGCGCTAGAGCCTACGCTAAATCTATGTAGCACTCTTAGACTTGGTCCTCCTTCATCTGCGAATTTCATTTTCGACATATGGAAAACATTATCTCGTTGGTATGATATATTGTTCTTGCTGGTTATGCAGAGACTGTGGGCCAAAAACTATAGTAGGTGGAAACTTCATTTGTGGAAACCCTTATGTGATCATGCTTTGTCTTTATCCATTTCATCTCGCAATGATGGTTATGGGCATTTTGTATTTGTTTAACTATTATGAGTGATACTAATGACGGGTTGGAGAGGAGAGGAAGCACGGATATTGATAGACTGTTGATTATATTAAGATTATGATGAAGAGTCTAAATTCCAAACTGTAGCTTTATGCTACCCAAAAATTTGCATGCAATCCACAGAGTTTGTCATCACCCTGAAATGCAGTTCTTTTTCTTAATCACCGAATGACAGCCCTATAATTAAATGTGGAGAATTTTTTGGAAAGATTGTACGATAGCAAGAATGCCATATCACAAATAAATTTGGTTCGACACGATATTTTGTAATCCAAAACTAAGCCTGTTACCCTATAGCTATGCCCGACAATAAAACATATACAAATGTGTTTAATTTTTAGATACCCTCGTCTGTTGTCCAGTAACAGGTGCTATTAGTAATACCACTTATTTCATTATCCCATTAAGTTCATAGTTTTCTGATCACCATTATTTAGTTTATTCAATCTGTCTGCTGCAAATGAAGTGCCATCGAGCTACCCTCGTTCACAGTCATTATATGCTCGAATCCCGGGGTATAAGCATGTCAACAGCGTTCCCATTATAGCAATCGGCTCTATGCTTCAATGTACTTTCAGAAAAATCCACTTTCCTGACATGGCAATGGACGGTCTCATAGATCTCAGCTGCATAAAACATAGCTGGGAAGGTAATACATATTGCCGCAAAGTTGAATGTTTTGTAATTCCCTCAGTGACTTTTGTGAATACTGTGACCGCAGTATAATCAGAGATCCACTATGCACGGCTGCTCCTAAGTACTGGTTTGGGGTGCAGCACCCTCAATACATGCTGGCTGTGACCTACCGCAACTTCCTAGAATACAATCTTAACCAAAGTATGGTTCTGAGTGCCCACATCGCCACAAGAACCACTATGGTTACCTGTCATTTTTATACAGGCTATGATCGTACGAACCGCGATCAATTAAATAAAGACCGAGACGATTAGTTGGTCGAATCTCTTCCTAATGTTACTGGGAAATCAACGCATTCTTTTACCTACATCAGAAGTTGCCACAGTCGACTCTTTGTCCTGATTTCTGTACAGACATCATTTTGAAGTATCCTAAATACGTGTATTTGACCCGTTATTCTTACTAAAATAGGATATCTCCAGTTCCTATTGGCTTGTTTCCGTAATGCCCTCAAACGAAACTGTTGGAAAAAAAAAAAAAAAGCTGCTTGTTGCCACCGGTAGTAAACTTTGTTCTTCTGACATCAGATGTGGTTAGGCAAGTTGAAATTATTGGGCCAGCATGCCGTCACTGTATCCCACCAGAAATACAAATACACATTGACAGGATGACTGACGTTATGCATCCGGATTAGTCTATTGACAATCCACTCAGATAGTTGACAAGATTAGTCATTTCCGTAGATCATGAAACTTTTGTAGAATTGTTGGCACCGTGTACACGCAGATGGAATGTAACTTCGAAGAATAAAATGTAATATGATAAACTATGACTTGTAGGTAGAAAACCGCTGTTAAATGCAGAAGCTGACATATGGAAAGATTGCATCGAAGGTAGGTACGATAGAGATGAATAGACTGGAAGTGTGGCGTAAGTGGGAAAGGAAGTTGATTTGAAAGAAACAAGTGCTCCAGTAATCCAGTCAGTATATAACACAGGACTGAATGTTCTGAGCTCTAAGTAATCTTAAGTCGATGCCATGCTTTCAGAGTTACTGAAACCTGCGGGATGAGCAGGAATTAGGAGGTTATTTGAGTTGGTGACAAAAATCTATGACACAGATAGCCTACGATTATATTTCCTGGACTTCTTAACATTAGAGCACTGAAAAATGCACGTGTAGATTAAGGGAAAATTATCGGAGGATTACTGTGATACATTATGCTTGTAAACAACTGATCAGAATATACACCGAAGAATAGAAAGAACAATTGAAGTTGTTTAGGACGAGGAACAGTTTGCTTCATGAAGAAAAAAGTAGCACAAAATCAATTCTGTTACTCCACTTAGCAATGGAAGGCAGACTGAACAAAAATCAAGAGGCGTCCTAGTAGTTTCGGACATAGAGAAAGTCTTAATGTTACAAGGACTAACCAGTCCACAATTTTTAGAAAACTGATGCTAAACGACAGTGAGAGACAAATGCCAAACGACATTTCAAAACAAAAGTGGGGATACTTAAGGCCGTAATTCACATATGAAAAGTTTATGTTAAGAACAGAGGCCAGCCTATTGCTATTACTGTTCGACTAGTATACCCAAGAAGTAGTATACGATCCGCAGGAAACTTTCGGAAGAAGAGTAAAACTTCGAGAACAGGTGTCAGTGCTAAGATCCACATACGACGTAGCCGGATATAAGACTTGGACAAAATTTGTAGCACGGAATACGACTAAAGGGCAAAAGCGAAGCCGAAAATGATGTCTTAGAAAAAAGAACGACGATACTTTAACATCAAAATTGGGAACAACATAGTAGTGTACATAGTGAAGGATTTCAACGCTGTAGAAAAATAAGAAGGTCGAAACGAGGATGACAGCAGAAGTAGACTGATAGAGGCGGAGATAGCTGACCCAAAAAAAGTATCACTACTGATGTTAGATGTTCATGTGGCACTGAGAAAGAAGCTCCTGAAAGTGTGAATTTGGATAGCTCCATTACACAGAACTAAAACCTAGACCACAGGAAATCCGAAGAAGAACCTGCAAATATTCGAAATCTAGTATATCGAAAAATGTCAAATATTAAAAGGATAAATGAGGTAAGAAGTCAGTGGAAGATGCTTACCTTAAGAAGTGACACTCCCCACTCGTTGCTGACACAGTGGCACAAAGAGTTGTATATGCGAGTGTCTCCTATCACACAAAAGCATGTTAAGCCAGGTAAACGGCTGCGTTGTAGCAAGCGGCATTTAAAATTTGAAGAATAGAATAAAAGTTTGAGCAAACACTGGACTGCGATAGCCAGCTTCATCAAAGCTCACACGAAAAATGTATTTTATTGTAGGTTTCATCTGACTGAATCGTGTTTTTTGTTAATGATCTGCAACCAGAAAGCAATAACGACACAGCATGTTTGTGAGTGCCAACGGCCTTTCCGCAGTGCTAACGCTGTTTCCCGTCAGATCACCAAAGTTAAGCACTGTCAGGCTTGCCTAGCACTTGAATGGGTGACCATCTCGGTCTGTCGGGTGCAGCTGGCAAGCGGGGTGCACTCAGCTCCTGTGAGGCCAATTTAGGAGTTATTTGATTAAGAACTATTGGCTTCGGTCACTAAAACTAACAACGGCCGAGAGAGCGGTGTGGTGACATAAAAGAACTCCTCCCGAACAGGGCATGAAGGCCCAACGGTACCGACCGGCCGTCGTGTCATCCTCAACCCATAGGCGTCGCTGGATGCGGATATTAAGGGGCATATGGTCAGCCCACCCCTCTCCCGGCGGTATGTCAGTTTCCGAGACCAGTGGTTTGTTGACCACATACCTCTTTATTTAAGCGTCCAGTTGTGGCAAGCAACTGAAGTTGACACGGCGGTCGAGAAGTACGGTTGGACCTTTCGAGGCCTGTTTGGAAGGAATATAGAGTTTATGTTCTTGAGTAACAAATACAAAAAATCTTTTTCGTAAGGATAATGAAAGATAGTAAAAGAAGTGCTCGTAGTGTGGTCATAAGGGTATTTAATTGTTGGTTCAGTACATGGTTTACAGGGACCATATTGTCAGGTAAATCCGATGTCATATGTATCGAAAGTTACTCTTCCATATGAGGTTGAGCATCAAGTGACTTTATGCAGTGTCGTCGAGATCATCCGACTGCTGCACGGAAGACCCGAGTTCGATTCCTGAACCTACATGACTTTGTTTTCTTGGTATAAAGAATGGAATGGAACCGGCTGAGCTTCATGTCAGTACTTGACAAGCATTTTTAGCTGAATGCGCGGAACCTATGTCGAAAGCTGATGTTAATGACTGTGAAAGCGGTGCGCCGATCACAAGCCCCTGCTCTTTGAAGACTACAGTTTAGACATGAACATAAACTTCCGCATAGATAACGCCAGTAACGCTTTCATAAAACTTAAGAAAGCTCTCACAAGGACAGACCTAGACCAAAACCTGAGAGGCAGAATTGTAATATCTTATACTCCTGTGTCCTTCTGTATGGCTCTTAAGGATTGAGATAAAATATGAGAATAGCAAGGAATACCGAGGCTTTTAAATATAGTTTTGTCACAGAAGGCTTAAAATACCGTGGACAGCAATACTATCTGACATGGAAGTACTGTGAACACTACCCCAAATGTTCAAATGTGTGTGAAATCTTATGGGACTTAACTGCCTCATCACTCCCTAAGCTTCCACACTACTTAACCTAAATTATCGTAAGGACAAACGCACACACCCATGCCGGAGGGAGGACACGAACCTCCGCCGGAACCAGCAACAATAAACAAACAGCGAAAAATTTGAACAACGATTAAGAGAAGAAAAACTGCACACCTAGAACACGGAACACCAATCTTGTTGAAACTCAAACGTATGCTACTAGAGCTGATAATAAATGGTGAGACCGATGGTAGAAGAAGCAAAGCGAACAAAAATGTATTGATTAGATTGTGTAAATCTGAAATTTCCTGAATCTAAATCATGAGATTCAGTGCTGAATTTAATGTATGTAACCGATTTACTAACTCTGTCATTTATTTAGGCCCTAGCAGTGAATCTATAGGTGGTGGAACTGACGTAATACTTATCACGGAAATAGATTGAATGTCTTTCGTAATAAACCACAAAGTACACTTAAATCTTGAGTTTATCGAAACAAATCAAAAACCTGAAGATATGAGTGTACTCTGTAGTTTATTACAAAAGACAATTGGAGTTTTACATTACTAAAAAAGCAATAATGTGATTCCGATCTTTAGTATAATGTACTTTCCGAAGAAAAATGCGAACTAAAACTCTGACCTGACGAAGTTACTAAATGAAGTTGAGTTGCTTAATAACCGCGCCTCTGACTTTATGAACTGATTTGCAGCCGGACTATGATGATCACCGTGACTGTTTTGTCTGCAATAAGAACCTAAGAATTCCAAAGATCTAAGGAAGCACTGTCGAATATAAGACAGTCATACCTATCTTGAGTTTGAAGTACAATACTCTCGCTTGTCCTAATTGCCAGAGCTGTAAGCTACGCTTACGATAATCTTCAGTGTAATGTGAGCAGAGTGGGGATGGTGACACCTTGGCTCCACAATAAGAAGTTCAGCACTACAGTTGTGTGGCTGAGGATTGAAACTTTGGACCCCAGAGGACTGCACCTCATGAGAGCATAGCCGCAACTCTTGCCATCGTCTCCTGTCCACGACTTGTCTGCATCTTATATTTTCTAAGTCTCCAAAAATAAGCTTTCTCCTTTCTTCCTGCCAAGAAAATGCGTAGACGAGTCCCCTCGACAGCTAATACAGGCTGCCAGTGGCATAACTGTTTCTTTGATAAAATATCACACCAAGGAACGGGGTAACATCCACAAGCCAATGAATTAAATTACAAGCCTTATTTTGTAAAAAAAAAAATGAAAATAAATAAAAATTACACCAGAATCAGTGCTCTTTAGGCCGCCTGCTAGCCTTGCATTACAGGCCTTCAGAAAACGGTAAAAAACTGTCTACGAGTCTAGGCGCTGACGTCGTTGCGACTTCTGAACGTGAGGTAGGTCAGGGCTGTTTTGTCATGTGTTTTGGAAAATACATTAGATGTTTTTCTGCTCATGTATTTTTTTTAACAAGCTCCTACCCCCTACCACCTACTGACTGAGTTCGATCTTCTGGAAAGAAGCCTTTCTTATCTTGGCTGTCGTGCTATAAACCAGACAGTGACCTCTCTGCTAACTCATCTTTTAACAAAGTGACTTTCACCCCCAAACATGCCGAGGATGCTACAACTGCACTTCTTCGCCTTGTGTTTCTATGAAGGCTGGTATGCCGACAGCTCCGTGGCTCGTTTTGCCAGACCTTGGGAAATCTCGCCTGCCTCACTTTCACGTCACTTTTCACTTCCAAAAACTCGCCCATAAGGCAAACTGATATACCCGATATGATGTTAGATTACAGAAGGTTAAGAAGAGGAAGTGAAATCAGCTCATACAATTACTGTGATATCATGATTCCCATTAAACTAATTCAGTTCCCCTCCAGTTGCACAATTAAAAGTGAATAAATGAACAGAGGCGAGCCAAAGTGCTTGCCACAGTTTTAGGTAAAATAAATCAGTGGGCAGGACTACAAAGTGCGTATACCATATCTCATAGAACAGAAATGCATGGAGTGGTCGCCAACGTCATTTAAACGTCTGGCTTGGTAGCTGCGTGGGCTCCACGGCCTATTGCTAAGCAAAGGGGCCCAGGTTTGACTCCAGGTTGGATTAGAGATTTGCTCCGATTAGGGACTGGTTGTTGTCGTGTCCGTGCAATCGTATCACCGTAATTGACATTACACTGTTAAGTTGGTCGAATCACAGTAAGGAAGAAGAAAAAAATCGCCTCATGGATAAGCAGAAGAACAAGAAAAAGAGCAAGAAGCTGTGGCCACCTCTCAATTTCTCTACATCATATAATAGTATGGAACACCTTCAACAATCCCTTTGATGTTCTCTCAAACCTTCAGTCAGAAGGATGGTCATACAAAAACTTTACCTCAAGTGTCTTTCGCCCACACTGGAATTTAGTTGCGGTCTAACTGATATATCTGAAATTCTTACTGAATAGCAATCCTAATAGGCGGTTGTTTATTTCGGGGAAAACCTGAGATTGCTATTGATGCTGCGGTGACAGAGCTGAAGTAATAAGTACGCACTCTACTTTCAGAGACGTATAAAATTCTGCTTTGCTTTAATTGTTACAAAGATAACAGTGAAGTCAAATCATCTGTGTCCGACAGTTCAGTAATCTCGAGTCCCTTTGTTCATCTGCAAGTTACATGATGTAGTGTCAAAAAACGTGACCGCGGTTCTCGCTCTCTGCATTACGCGTGTTGTGACAGGAGTGGAAATTTCATGTGTTTTAACTCCGGAACAATCTTTGCCCATCGTAAAACCATTGCAGCCATTGAAACCAGAACAGCCACGTTCATACTTGGAGATAACCACGAGCCCTGTATGTGTGTGTGGGGGGAGGGGGGGGAGGGGCAGACATTGTCTCGTTTGAACCACCAGGGAGTGGCGGCCCGCGCTGCGCGTTTGACTCTGCACTTTCGCGGCAGCCGCTAAAGACAACAACCGGCCGGCGCCCCCCGCCGGCAGAGTCCGCGTATGACTGCGGTGGGCGGTCACCGATCGATGTTTCCAATTAACCGAGTCGCGGTGGTGGCGCGTGCCCAGCACAATGGGACGCTTTGCTGGCGTCAGCGGCGGCCGTGCCCAGCGGGTTATCGGGCCAGCCGCGGATCCGTTACACTGCACGCTCCTGCTTACCGGCGCAGGGGCTCCGCCGCGGCTGTATGTAACATGAACCCTCTTCCTGTCGAACTGCTTAGGTAGACCACATGGGAACACAGGCCACTGGCCTCTAACCTCAACATACGAGCGTTGCCACAATTTAAATCATCAGGCTTGATCTCATACTTAAAACGTCGAGAGCTTCCGATAAATAATTATTTACACAGAGGTAACAAAAGTCCTTGCATAGCGATATGCAGATTAACAGATGGTGGTAGTATGGCATACATGTGTTATAAAAGGATAAGACATTGACGGAGTTGTTATTTATATTCAGGTAAATCATGTGAAAAGGTTTCCGATGTGATAATCGCCGTAGGACGGGAATTAACTGAACGAGGAATGCTAATTGGAGCTATATGCAAGTAGTAGTAGTATGGTATTCTGCTTTACAGTAGGTCTTGTCATGAGTTAAGCCTCTATCACTTTTGTCTGTCCATAGCCAGTCTCTTCATTTCTGAATATTTGTGTCCTCTGATATTGTCCAGCATTTGATATCTTCTTTTTCCTCTTCCCCTCTTCCCCTCCAGTGTTCCTTTTATTCATTCCTTCAATAAACAGTCCCTCCTCAAACAATGTGCAATCCAGTTCCGTTTTCTCTTTCTAATAACTTTCAGCATATTTCTTTCTTCTTCAACTCTTCTTAATACTTCTTCATTCCTTACTCGGTCTTCCCATTTCACTTTTTCCATTCTTCCCCATATCCACATCTCTAGTGCCTCCAATCTTCTTTCATCTTTCTTCCTCAATGTCCAGGTCTCTGCACCATACAGTGTAACGCTCCAGATGTAACATTTGGCAAGTCTTTTCTTCATATCTTTTTTTAGTGGTCCGAAAAGTAATTTCTGTTTCCTCTTGAACCCTTCTTTTGTCATTAAAAGTATTTTCCTAATTTCTGTTGACCAATACATATGATCCATTTTTACGCTTCGCAAGTAATTGAAGTTATTCACTTGCTCTATATCCTCTCCCCTTATTTTCATATGGCATTTTCTCCCCTTTTCTCCAATTGCCTTGCTTTCGTTTCCTTCGTGTTAATCTTCATTCCATATTCGTTCCATCTCTCTTACACTCTGCCGGCCAGTGTGGCCGTGCGGTTCTAGGCGCTTCAGTCTGGAGCCGCGTGACCGCTACGGTCGCAGGTTCGAATCCTGCCTCGGGCATGGATGTGTGTGATGTCCTTAGGTTACTTAGGTTTAAGTAGTTCTAAATTCTAGGGGACTGATGACCACACATGTAGAGTCCCATAGTGCTCAGAGCCATTTTCTCTTACTCACTCTGCCATCACAACCATGTCGTCTGCAAATCTTATACATTTCGCTCTCCGACCCCCTACACAAAATCCTCTCCTTCCATCAAAACCTTCATTAATAATTTCCTCCAGATAATTATTGAACAGTGTTGGTGATTAGCAACAACCGTGTCTTACGCCTTTTCCTAGTTCAATTTCTTCACTCATCGCACCTCTTGCTCATGCTCTCTGGTTCAAACACAAATTTCTAATTAGCCGTCTATCCCTCCAGTCAACTCCATGCTTCCTTAGAATTTCGATCAATTTGTTCCATCTGACACAGTCAAAAGCCATCTCAAGATCAATGAACACAACATACACTTTCCTTTTCTTCTTCATGTAGCTCTCCCCTATCTCACTCAGGAACCCAGTGGCATCCGTCGTTCCCACTCCTCGCCTGAAGTAAAAGTTCAAAATGGTTCCAATGACTCTGAGCACTATGGGACTCAACTGCTGAGGTAATTAGTCCCCTAGAACGTAGAACTAGTTAAACCTAACTAACCTAAGGACATCACAAACATCCATGCCCGAGGCAGGATTCGAACCTGCGACCGTAGCGGTCTTGCGGTTCCAGACTGCAGCGCCTTTAACCGCACGGCCACTTCGGCCGGCCGAAATAAAAGTGTTCATCTCCTATAACGCAATTCCGGTTTCCATATAGCCTTCTGTTGAGCACCCTCATCAAGATTTTGGCTGCTTGCGATATCAGGCTCACTGTTCTATTTTCTCACACTTTTTGCTGTTCTTTTTCATTTCTATAGGTTAAGATACTTTCTGTGAAGTTCTTCTGCCATTTTCCTGTGATGTATATTTGATTACACAATTCAGTCAACTCCATTTTCCATTCTTTCTCAATAAGATACTTTCTGTAAAGTCATTTAGCCATTTTCCTGTCATTTATATTTGATCACTCAATTAAATCAACTCCCTTATCCCTTCTTTCTCCAATGACTTTAATGGATCCGCAGGAATCTCATCAATTCCCATTGCCTTTCCATTTTTCATTTCATTCATAGGTGCTTCAATCTCACTAGCTAGTATTGCATTTCCATTGTCATCAACTGCAACTTTATCTTTTTTTTCCATCCCCCGCTCTTCTTCACTTGGTCGGCTGTGTGCAGCGTGTAACCATTCTATATATTCTTCCCATCGTCTGATTCTTTCTCGGGGTTCACTCACAATTTTGCCGTCTGCTGCCTCTACTTACTTTAGTCCATTGTTTGTTTCTCTTTTCCCTGAATGTCAAATCCATTGCTTCTTTGTACATCAAATCATATTTTACTTTTTTCTCTAATTTCTCTATCTTGTCACACTTTTCGGTCAGCCATTTCTCGTTTGCTTTTTCTGTCTCCCTTCTTAATTCATTTTTTAACCTCCTGTAGTTGCACTTCCCTTCTTCTGTGCTTACAGTTTTCCATCTCCTGCGGTCATCCATTTTGGTTATCATATCTGGTGTTACCCACTCTTTCTTTACTTTTTTATTCTCCTTGACTCCAAGTTTTTCCGTAGCTGCGTTTTTGATCCCGTTTTTAAAACGATCGCATCTTCCTTCTGTGCATTCCGTTTCCTGTCCTTGCATTATGATTACACAATATGCATTCTCTAATTTTTCACAATTGCCTTTGTCTGTCAGTTTCTCAACGTTAATGTGCCCTCTCTTCTGTCCTTTCCAGGTACTTTCCAATTTAAGTAGAACCTCAGCAACTACTAATACAATGATCTGAATAAACATCTGCATGCACGAGACATTCCAATTTGGAAATCGTAAGGGAGTACAGTATTCTCATATTCACAGTGTCTAGAGCGCGCCGAGAATACCAAATTTCAGACATTATCTGTCACCATAGACAATGCAGTGGTCGATGGCCTTTACTTAACACCCGAGAGCAGCGGAGTTTGTATAGAGCTATCAGTGCTAACAGACAAGTAACAATGGGAGAAATAACCGCAGAAATCAATGTGGGACGTACGACGATTGTAACCTTTTGGATAGTAAGGCAAAATTCGGCGTTAATGGGCTAACAGCACAACATAGCCTCCAGCGCTTCTCTTGCACTCGTGACCATATTTGTAGGATTGTAGATGACTGGAAAAGCGTGGCCTGGTAAGAGGAGTCCTGATTTCAGTAGGTAAGAGATTATGGTAGGGTTCGAGTGTGGTGCAGACCCCACGAAATCGTGGACCCAAGTTGTCAACAAGGCACTGTGCAATCTGGTGGTGGTTCCATAGTAGCGTGGGCTGTATTTACATGGAATTGAGTGGGTCCTCTTGTCTAACTGAACAGGTCATTGACTGGAAACGTTTATGTTTGGTTTCCTGGGAATAATTTGCAGCCATTCATGCACTTCTTGTTCACAAACAAAGATGCACCATGTCAGGACATCACTGCTCACGATTGGTTTGAAGAACATTCTGGACAATTCAAGCGAATGAGACTGCTACACGGATCTCTCGATATAAATCCCATCAAATATGTATGAGACGTGATCGTGAGATCGGTTCGTGCATAAAATCCAGCACAGGAAACACTACTTTGGGTCTTCAGGTATCAAAACAAATTACAATACCCTTAATGGTAATGTAACAGTTCTACACATACTTCATCTTTGCTGAGCACTTCAACAAGTCGATAATTAGATGTACACACACAGTTAATTCTCATCTTCTGTTTTGATAAATTTCCACCTTTTCGCCTGTATTCGAAAAACTTTCTACGACTCGGAGTACGGTAGTGTAAATTTTAATGTTAACGATAACATATGCAGAGATGCATGGTGGATATCACTGGGAAGTCTTTAAAATTTGGCTCTCCCTCCGTTCGTCTAAACTATCATAAGCTAATTTTAGGATGGTCTCTTCAGTGTGTCTACAGCCAATTTCTTTTTCACATTTTTCCTCGGTCTAAAATTACCACAACATCAGTGGGAGCTTGATATGTAAACTCTTTTCTCTTTTTCCTCGCACGACCAGCAATCACGTAAATCACTCATTGTACACAGATGATCAGTCACTCCCCCTAGATAGCCTTTCATAATAAGGTAACTGTTGCTGTAATCTTCAGTCCGAGGACTGGTTTGATATAGCTCTTCATGCTTGTCTCTGTGTGACTACTGCCGTCAGATCCATCCATCTGATCTTCAGTACTTATTTAAAAAATCGCTACTACTCTATCCTTGAGTGAACCGTTTACAACCGAAATTTTACTTTTGTTTAGAAGACCACGCTTCAGCTAAATACCTTAGTAAGTGACGTCCGAGCATTTAAATTTGTATTCTGTGATTGACCTTGCGCGAGTCGATATGAAATCGAAAGCATGATATCATTCTTTTCTCGTGCAACTAAGCAATGGCTTCCTTTGCCTTCCACTAGGAGGTATGTGCGCGCTCTATCTCGCCAACTTAACTGGCGATGCGCGTGGGATTGTCTCAGTCGTTTAACAATGATATCTGCAGAATGGCCATACAAGGACAACTGCCCCTAGTTATGTGAGGCATGGACGCTATCAGTTGAACATCATCTTGAGTGGGTGTGTGTGATCCTCGATTCTATCTACATTTACGCGCCCAAGACCACGTTGCTCAAATATGGTGACAGACGCCTGGAAAACAGGTTTACTATTTGGTGTCTACAGAATTCACGTTCAAAGTTGATTACTGAATAGTAGTCATCGGCGCTTGTTGGACTTGTCTGGTGAGTCCCTTAGTGCTCGGAGCCGCTAATGATGTCATAATGATCTTCATACTACATATGTGTTTTGGTTTGACTTAACTCCCACTTTATTTAGAGAGTTTACTGGTTTCCATTTGGCCAAATGACATTGCTAAAATTCTTTATTGGGTTTGAGGCTTATTGTTAGTTTATCAGTATTATTTGTTCTGGTTTTGTCCAGTTTATTTTGTGCTCAGGGTTAATGCAAATTGTATTTTAATATCTGCTGTTTTAGTTAAATCGATCTGGGAAGTATTGTTTAAATTACATATACCCATTCGTTTATAGAATTAGCCTGAGTTATTTGCATTCTACTTAAAGAGTTCCAATACTATTTCTCTTATTTACCTAAAGGCCTTTCTTTATATTGTTTCTAGCTGCTCATTAATCATTTTGATCCGCTGTGCTTATGTGTTTTAGCTTGATGTACTTTTTGGAACATGTGTTAACTTAAATCTCTTCTGTGTGTTCTATTAGTGACTAACTTCGTACTATGCGGCACTGAAATTATTTTTTAGGTAGAAGCTCTTCACCATATCATGCTCTCAACTACATCTAAAAATTTCTCGAATTTCAAGTATTAAATGTTCATTGCTCAGTTTCGTACTGCCATATGACACTGCTAAATTTCACAATTGTTCAAAGAAACTGGTCATTTCTGGGTGAAGCGTAGTTTTTCTGTGACCTGGTGCCTTAATGCTCGCAGCTCCTCGCTTGTTAAAGTATTACAGTAATAAGAAATTTATATTTTCAGAAGTGCATTTGTTACTGTTGCCAATATGCATTTTATATCCTCTCTGGTTCGGCCACCGGCGCTTACTTTGCTGCCCAAATTAGAATAATCATTAGTTGCAATTACAAACGTCATTAGTTACTTACAGTGACTCATATACCAGTCAAATTCCGTATTATCGCCTGAATCATTTGGACTACATTCTATTTTTTAACGTTTATTTATATTCATGTTACAAACTCCCTCCATCCCACCCCGTTTGTGGACGGAGAGTGGCAACTTCGAAATCTTCAGTGGGAATCCCCGTTTTTTATAGCAGATTACGATTCTACTGAAAAATATTTTGTCTGAAGCATTTTCTTCAGTGGGTACACAGTCGTAATTTATGGCATCTACTCAATGGCACTTGAATATCCAATGGCATGTGGGATCAAACCTCCACACTGCGCGTGTACGATAGGCCAGCATTTCATAATTTCTAATTGGAAATCCCATTCGTAACGTTCTATTCCTCCGACATATCGAACTTGAGACTACTTGATGCGCCATTGTGGCCGTGGCTCGAGGCTAACGTTACTCTACTTTTCCAGTTAGAATAATAGTTAAAACGCAGTACCGCCAACTTCAATACGTCTTCACGGCCTGTTGGCGCTTGCTGGTACATCTTGTCTTTTAAATACCCCACAGAAAGAAATCCTGCGAAGTCAAATCTGTTCACCTAGTGGGACAATTAATAAAGCCACCTCTGCTGATCCATTGGCTATTCAAGGGTCATTCAGTATCATGTCGTAAATTACGATTATGTAACCATTTCTAGATTCCTCCGATTACAGCTCTATCAGTGGCGAAAAGAAGAAAATGCTTCGGACAAAATGTATGTAGATTTTGCGGTAGATTAGAGTGTGCGCTAAGAAACGGGAGTTCCCATGGAAGATTTCAAAGTTGCCCCCCCCCCCTCCCCCCGCACCCACTCACGGGGTGAGGTGTCGGACCGAGTGCGGTGTCGTTGGATGACCCACTCCGAGTCAAAAAAACTGGATTTATAACTTTCTCTGATCACATGTGTAGTTTTCGAGATATTTAAAGTCTTCAGTCAAAATTAACACCCTGTGTATGCTATGCCCGTCCCATTATCGGTGGGGTCAGCGTGTCTGACTGCCATGCTGTGGGCCTGGGTTCGATTCCCGGCCGCGTTGGAGATTTTCTTCACTCGGGGTCTGGGTGTTGTGATGTCTTTATAGTCATCTCAACATCATGAACCATGGACCTTGCCGTTGGTGGGGAGGCTTCCGTGCCTCAGCGATACAGATGGCCATACCGTAGGTGCAACCACAACGGAGGGGTATCTGTTGAGAGGCCAGACAAACATGTGGTTCCTGAAGAGGGGCAGCAGCCTTTTCAGTAGTTGCAAGGGCAACAGTCTGGATGATTGACTGATCTGGCCTTGTAACATTAACCAAAACGGCCTGGCTGTGCTGGTACTGCGAACGGCTGAAAGCAAGGGGAAACTACAGCCGTAATTTTTCCCGAGGACATGCAGCTTTACTGTATGATTAAATGATGATGGCATCCTCTTGGGTAAAATATTCCGGAGGTAAAATAGTCCCCCATTCGGATCTCCGGGCGGGGACTATTCAAGAGGACGTCGTTATCAGGAGAAAGAAAACTGGCGTTCTACGGATCGGAGCGTGGAATGTCAGATCCCTTAATCGGGCGGGTAGGTTAGAAAATTTAAAAAGGGAAATGGATAAGTTAAAGTTAGATATAGTGGGAATTAGTGCAGTTCGGTGGCAGGAGGAACAAGACTTTTGGTCAGGTGATTACAGGGTTGTAAATCCAAAATCAAATAGGGGTAATGCAGGAGTAGGTTTAATAATGAATAAAAAAATAGGAGTGCGGGTTAGCTACTACAAACAGCATAGTGAACGCATTATTGTGGCCAAGATAGACACAAAGCCCATGCCTACTACAGTAGTACAGGTTTATATGCCAACTAGCTCTGCAGATGATGAAGAAATAGATGAAATGTACGACGAGATAAAAGAAATTGTTCACGTAGTGAAGGGAGACGAAAATTTAATAGTCATGGGTGACTGGAATTCGTCAGTAGGAAAAGGGAGAGAAGGAAGCATAGTAGGTGAATATGGGTTGGGCGGAAGAAATGAAAGAGGAAGCCGCCTTGTAGAATTTTGCACAGAGCATAACTTAATCATAGCTAACACTTGGTTCAAGAATCATAAAAGAAGGTTGTATACCTGGAACAATCCTGGAGATACTAAAAGGTATCAGATAGATTATATAATGGTAAGACAGAGATTTAGGAACCAGGTTTTAAATTGTAAGACATTTCCAGGGGCAGATGTGGATTCTGACCACAATCTATTGGTTATGAACTGTAGATTGAAACTGAAGAAACTGCAAAAAGGTGGGAATTTAAGGAGATGGGACCTGGGTAAACTGAAAGAACCAGAGGTTGTACAGAGTTTCAGGGAGAGCATAAGGGAACAATTGACAGGAATGGGGGAAAGAAATACAGTAGAAGAAGAATGGGTAGCTCTGAGAGATGAAGTAGTGAAGGCAGCAGACGATCAAGTAGGTAAAAAGGCGAGGGCTAATAGAAATCCTTGGGTAACAGAAGAAATATTGAATTTGATTGATGAAAGGAGAAAATATAAAAATGCAGTAAATGAAGCAGGCAAAATGGAATACAAACGTCTCAAAAATGAGATCGACAGGAAGTGCAAAATGGCTAAGCAGGGATGGCTAGAGGACAAATGTAAGGATGTAGAGGCTTGTCTGCCTACAGGAAAATTAAAGAGACCTTTGGAGAGAAGAAAACCACTTGTATGAATATCAAGAGCTCAGATGGCAACCCAGTTCTAAGTAAAGAAGGGAAGGCAGAAAGGTGGAAGGAGTATATAGAGGGTTTATACAAGGGCGACGTGCTTAAGGACAATATTAAGGAAATGGAAGAGGATGTAGACGGAGACGAAATGGGAGATAAGATACTCCGTGAAGAGTTTGACAGAGCACTGAAAGACCTGAGTCGAAACGCGGCCCCGGGAGTAGACAACATTCCATTAGAACTACTGATGGCCTTGGGAGAGCCAGTCATGACAGAACTCTACCATCTGGTGAGCAAAATGTATGAGACAGGCGAAATACCCTCAGACTTCAAGAAGAATATAATAATTCCAATCCCAAAGAAAGCAGGTGTTGACAGATGTGAAAATTACCGAACTATCAGTTTAATAAGTCACTGCTGCAAAATACTAACGCGAATTCTTTACAGACGAATGGAAAAACTGGTAGAAGCGGACCTCGGGGAAGATCAGTTTGGATTCCGTAGAAATGTTGGAACACGTGAGGCAATACTAACCTTACGACTTATCTTAGAAGAAAGATTAAGAAAAGGCAAACCTAAATTTCTAGCATTTCTAGACTTAGAGAAAGCTTTTGACAATGTTAACTGGAATACTCTCTTTCAAATTCTAAAGGTGGCAGCGGTAAAATACTGGGAGCGAAAGGCTATTTACAATTTGTACAGAATCCAGATGGCAGTTATAAGAGTCGAGGGGCATGAAAGGGAAGCAGTGGTTGGGAAAGGAGTGAGACAGGGTTGCAGGCTCTCCCCGATGTTATTCAATCTGTATATTGAGCAAGCAGTAAAGGAAACAAAAGAATAATTCGGAGTAGGTATTAAAATTCAAGGAGAAGAAGTAAAAACTTTGACGTTCGCCGATGACATTGTAATTCTGTCAGAGACAGCAAAGGTCTTGGAAGAGCAGTTGAACGGAATGGACAGTGTCTTGGAAGGAGGATATAAGATGAACATCAACAAAAGCAGAACGAGGATAATGGAACGTAGCCAAATTAAATAGGGTGATGCTGAGGGAATTAGATTAGGAAATGAGACACTTAAAGTAGTAAAGGAGTTTTGCTATTCAGGGAGTAAAATAACTGATGATGGTCGAAGTAGAGTGGATATAAAATGTAGACTGGCAATGGCAAGGAAATCGTTTCTGAAGAAGAGAAATTTGTTAACATCAAGTATAGATTTAAGTGTCAGGAAGTCGCTTCTGAAAGTATTTGTATGGAAGTGAAACATCGACGATAAATAGTTTGGACAAGAAGAGAATAGAAGCTTTCGAAATGTGGTGCTACAGAAGAATGCTGAAGATAAGGTGGGTAGATCACGTAACTAATGAGGAGGTATTGAATAGGATTGGGGAGAAGAGAAGTTTGTGGCACAACTTGACTAGAAGAAGAGATCGGTTGGTAGGACATGTTCTGAGGCATCAAGCGATCACCAATTTAGTATTGGAGGGCAGCGTGGAGGGTAAAAATCATAGAGGGAGACCGAGAGATGAATACACTAAACAGATTCAGAAGGATGTAGGTTGCTGTAGGTACTGGGAGATGAAGAAGCTTGCACAGGATAGAGTAGTACGGAGAGCTGCATCAAACCAGTCTCAGGACTGAAGACCACAACAACAACAACAACAACACCAACATCATCACAGAAACGCAAGTCGCCCAGTGTGGCGTCAGCTAATAAGACCTGCACCTCTGCAGCCCAACTTCCCTGGATGGGAGCTCCCGGCCTTCAGTTCCATACGATCATTTCTTTTTTATAAAATCTGTTACCCTTTCGGCTTTGTGTTTCTGCTACGTATTCACTTACTATTCCCACAGGAGCTTACCGTTTCTCCAAAATTCTCTTCAATTTTCTTATATGTCGCATCTTATCTTCGTGCATGCTTTTACGTATTTGCATTTCCACTCTACCCATATCTTCAGTCTCATATCGTACTTGCTACCAACCTCATATCTTAGATGTCTTCATTACCTTTTTCTTGCGTTATTCACTGCATTTTCTATTCATTCCCCTTATTCAGATTCAGTATTTCCGGTTTTCATACTAGGAAATACTTTTGTTTTATTTTTATCTATTTCATTCTTTGCTGCCTTCCTTATTCGTCCCTCAAGAAAGTCAACAGTGCTCTAACACTTCTTTTGAAACACTCCACTATCAGTGGTTGTTTCAGTTTATCGAGATATCATGTCATTTTTCCTACATTTCAGCAATCTCTGCAAAATAGGGTGCACTTAATGACCGGTAACTTATGATGAGAGTTCATAGCTGCTCCGATTTACGTAAAAAAACAAACTATTACTGTACTTGATTATTTTATTATAAGTAAACTTCAGGTATGATTTACATGGCAATGGACATTAATACGAAAACATATGGCTGTAGAAACGTGTAAACAGTATGCGAATAGAGAACATGCGGTTACTCCTCGTTGATGTTGGAATCATCGAGCTCTTTACCGTTGTGGAGACTCTGTGTGGTATGGTTGCTGACTGTACAACATCAAAGAAATAGAAATTTTCCATTCCAAAAAGTCGGTACCAGAGGTATGATCTGGACTTCAGTACATTTACATGCAGTTCTACTTATTATAAGATTTATTTGATCTATGACTGCGTAAGACTCAACTCATTCTGGTATGAAATTCAAGTAGCTTTACGTAGTCATCCTTGTACCATTACATCATGTTCACGGTAACGTGAACATAAATTTCAGAAACAAACCGACCTGACCCAGAATGGAGCGGTGAGTGAGATCTTAAAAGCTGAAAGTTTCTATTCTGTTAGTTAAATTGTGAATTAATGCGAGGCCACGACAAACTTACACTTCTAGGGTAAGTTAATAAAACCAAATCGTAGTAATAAAAGAAGAGTGAAGGCAATTAATTGTTGCTATCATAGAACAACAAGTAAAGCTAAACCATACCGACACCAGACGAGCGAGTGCAATGCTCGTTGCTTCCATAAAATAGTAAGTAATTTATCCTTGTATTTGGTCATCCGTGTACAATTAAAACGCCGACACGGTGAAGTTAACCAGATGGGTATGCAACATGATGTATTTATTTTAATTGGCTACCTAACAAAGAAAAGATGTAGAACAGGTTAATGGAACTTAAATTTTAAGTCAAGTCTCCGCATAATAGGAGTTAATTCGGTGGGTATACTTCATGAATTTAACAACAGTTTAATAAAGAGCCAAGCTATAGAAATATTCATTTGAATTGGACAAGAATGATGTTAACGTAATGGGAGGTACAAAATTCACGTTGAAGACTGGTTGGGTAAGAAAGCACAATGATGCTTGGCTGTGTACCTTGCAAATTCACAGAGTTAAAGAATAAAACAATACAGTTCACAATAAATGAAATCGTCAAGACAAGTAGATTATTAAAAACACCCATTTCTTCAAGAACAGCAAATTGTCCTGAACAGCACCAGATGGTCGCTAGGACGTAATCCCTCAAAATAGCCTCCCCAGACAGTATCCGGCCGTTGATTCCGTCTCACTTCCTTGTTGCTGCTTTTCAGTTTCCCATTTCAGAAAACTCAACGACGGGGGGGGGGGGGGGGAGGGGGGGAGAGTACAACCGACGATGACGGCTCTTGCTGTTGTCAAAGTTACGGGTAAAAAATGCTGGTAAAGCCATGAAAAATCAGGGGATAGGACAAATAGCTTCCTTCCTCTTGTGTACAAGATTTATATGTCAAGAACGCTATCTAGAGCGACGCAGTGTTATTGGCTGAACCGAATTTTTAGATCGAACACAACACTCCCACCCTGATGTATGGTGCCACGGTGTCTTGCTCTTTGATGTTTGCGCTAATAGTGTCGTGCTCATTTATCCTCTGGATGCAGTAGGGCGGTTGCGGCGTTCATTGACAACAAGGTGTGCAAGCGACACACCGGCTTTAAAAACCCGAATACCACATCGCTACCTCACTTCCGCCAAAACTGCCCGTATCTCCGAGGAAGGAGATCGTAACCTAATAACACAAGCTGCGAGATGGTCGCGAATAAAACAGTGACCCGAATACAGAATAAATTTCCTTTACTTTATGTCTATGGTCACAAATTTTTATGTCATCAGACTACCGGTTTCTGTCTATAATGATCATCTTCACATCTGCTTTCCAAAAACTTGTCATTTACTGTACTGCAACCATAGTGGCATCGTCAAATGTTACAAAGAAAATCAGCACCAGCATCGTCAAATACACTCCTGGAAATGGAAAAAAGAACACATGACACCGGTGTGTCAGACCCACCATACTTGCTCCGGACACTGCGAGAGGGCTGTACAAGCAATGATCACACGCACGGCACAGCGGACACACCATGAACCGCGGTGTTGGCCGTCGAATGGCGCTAGCTGCGCAGCATTTGTGCACCGCCGTCGTCAGTGTCAGCCAGTTTGCCGTGGCATACGGAGCTCCATCGCAGTCTTTAACACTGGTAGCATGCCGCGACAGCGTGGACGTGAACCGTATGTGCAGTTGACGGACTTTGAGCGAGGGCGTATAGTGGGCATGCGGGAGGCCGGGTGGACGTACCGCCGAATTGCTCAACACGTGGGGCGTGAGGTCTCCACAGTACATCGATGTTGTCGCCAGTGGTCGGCGGAAGGTGCACGTGCCCGTCGACCTGGGACCGGACCGCAGCGACGCACGGATGCACGCCAAGACCGTAGGATCCTACGCAGTGCCGTAGGGGACCGCACCGCCACTTCCCAGCAAATTAGGGACACTGTTGCTCCTGGGGTATCGGGGAGGACCATTCGCAACCGTCTCCATGAAGCTGGGCTACGGTCCCGCACACCGTTAGGCCATCTTCCGCTCACGCCCCAACATCGTGCAGCCCGCCTCCAGTGGTGTCGCGACAGGCGTGAATGGAGGGACGAATGGAGACGTGTCGTCTTCAGCGATGAGAGTCGCTTCTGCCTTGGTGCCAATGATGGTCGTATGCGTGTTTGGCGCCGTGCAGGTGAGCGCCACAATCAGGACTGCATACGACCGAGGCACACAGGGCCAACACCCGGCATCATGATGTGGGGAGCGATCTCCTACACTGGCCGTACACCACTGGTGATCGTCGAGGGGACACTGAATAGTGCACGGTACATCCAAACCGTCATCGAACCCATCGTTCTACCATTCCTAGACCGGTAAGGGAACTTGCTGTTCCAACAGGACAATGCACGTCCGCATGTATCCCGTGCCACCCAACGTGCTCTAGAAGGTGTAAGTCAACTACCCTGGCCAGCAAGATCTCCGGATCTGTCCCCCATTGAGCATGTTTGGGACTGGATGAAGCGTCGTCTCACGCGGTCTGCACGTCCAGCACGAACGCTGGTCCAACTGAGGCGCCAGGTGGAAATGGCATGGCAAGCCGTTCCACAGGACTACATCCAGCATCTCTAGGATCGTCTCCATGGGAGAATAGCAGCCTGCATTGCTGCGAAAGGTGGATATACACTGTACTAGTGCCGACATTGTGCATGCTCTGTTGCCTGTGTCTATGTGCCTGTGGTTCTGTCAGTGTGATCATGTGATGTATCTGACCCCAGGAATGTGTCAATAAAGTTTCCCCTTCCTGGGACAATGAATTCACGGTGTTCTTATTTCAATTTCCAGGAGTGTATATATAAATAACAGCATATGCGAGAGTCATCTTGTCAGCAGCACTACTGTTTATATATATTTCACGATGCTGGTGCTGACTTCATGTTTAACATTTGACGATGCCACTATGGCTGTAGTAGAGTAGGACATGTTTTTATAAAACAGATCTGATGATGGTCCTTATAGGCCACAACCGGTAGTTTGATGATAAAAAATTTGTGCCCATAGACGTAAAGTAAAGGAAATTTAACCTAATAAGATTAACAGACTGCTTTCTTCTGATAGAATAAACTACAGAGATGTTTCCAGCAGCACATTACCGCAGCATGGAGGGTGCAAGGCTACCTACCCAAGCACACAGGTCTAGTGCCCTCACAAAATTACCACGTAATAGCTGTAGAAAATGAATTAATATAGCATAATGACATGTAACAGTAACATCACATAGGTCCATACTAAATGCCACCAAATAAACAGAGCTTAATAGCCCTCCAAGGTAGCGTCTATGCCAAGCAAGCCAACGGGGTCTACAATTCCCTTCCGATACTATTAGTTAATATTACAAAAGCACAAGAATGTCTTTAAATACTACAGTTTTTTGCCACTGATGTTACCTGCGAAAAAAGAAAATAGTATAAAATTTGTTTTATCCAGTGCATATAAACGTTCCTAATCTGAAAAGTATTAGCATAATAACGCATTATCCGTAATATGGTTCTTTTAAAAAGTGTTATATTAATTAGGAAAATTACATGAAAGTACAATCCATCCCTCAATGGAACCGAACAGAATGGCTAATGTGACACTGTGTAGAGGACTGCTACAATCTGACATCCTTTTTGAGTATGTGTGACAGTGGAAATTGAAGGATTTTGTGTCGAATATTGGGAACGTAACATACCCAAACTAAACTCCGACTTGGATGCATAAAGAATGTTCATCGCAATGTTTCGAAGGAAAGCAACGATTTTATCGTAAGATCTTCCTGAGAAGCGTAAAG
Source organism: Schistocerca piceifrons (assembly GCF_021461385.2). Taxonomy (NCBI): domain Eukaryota; kingdom Metazoa; phylum Arthropoda; class Insecta; order Orthoptera; family Acrididae; genus Schistocerca; species Schistocerca piceifrons. The sequence continues at coordinate 956,908,211 of NC_060138.1, forward strand.
AACCGTTATTCACTAAAGACTGTGCAGCTGTTCTGCTACTTTAGTAGTAAATTCCACAAAATAATAAGCTTATTGCCCGAAAATTTGAAACTGGCCACTTATGATTCTAGCAGAGCGGCCCTAAATTCTTTCAAAAAGGAAGATTAGAGTTTAACGTCCCGTCAACTGTGTGAACATTAGAGATGGCAAACTCTTTCCTTGAAGATGACATCATAAAGGTCCCATACAAGAAGCACTGAACAGAGAAACCACAAGTACATACGCCATATACCGGAAGCGGGTTGCAGAGTATAGAAGTAGGTGAACAATTCTTTTCCTTGACATTCAACTGATTCTGGTTTTATTTAATAAAACAAAAAATGAACCATACTAAATTACGCTCTTTTGTAGTTAATCTACCATCTTAATTCATAAAATTTCGATTCACTGATATTATAAGCACAAAAATTGAGAATGGGACGTACTGATCTTCTTGTTAGCAGAATCTCGGGAGAGAACATCCAAATTGAGTATGTCGGTTATTCAGTCTGGATAAAGCGTTCTCATACTTGTCTCGTTGGCGTTGTGCGGCACATACCTGATAAATTGCTCATCCGTAGTCTGACAAGCAGATTCTATGTAGGTTTGGTACCCTCGCTGTCTGCCATATCCTGTGCGTTGAGATATAAACGCTTTTCAGTCACAGTATAATCGTTTTTAATCAATATCCAGTGAGTAGTTTTGCATAATACAGCAGTGTGTATATATATACTATTAGATATTTAAAATTAATACACACAATCTCAGTGACCATACCTAACCTTTTCTAAGTTTCTTTGAATGCTAATGATTGTGGTTCTCGCTTATCACATTGAAGGACGAATGAAGGAACAGACATTTATTTAATAAAAGTTTTTTACACTTGAATTCCGTTGATATGGTCGGCTAAATTTACTGGTGATAAGTGAAATTTGGAGTTACTTTCGGTTCACTGCCTCAGCATTACTCTCTTTCCATTTAACGCGTTTTACTTGCTTTCTATTTGGAGTGGCTTTGGCCCATTACAGGATAATTAACTAAACGCTTTGCTGTACCGATCGACGGTGTTTTACCATTATCCAACTTTTTGATAACGTCAGTAAGGACGCATGCATGACTGAATCAAATCATAAGAGATTCAGGGCAGTTCGTTTCAACTCAACTGCCAGTTATCTATGTACTTTATCAGAAAACCGTTCCCACATTCGTTTGTCCCTCGAGTAGAAAATATATGAGTGTGACTACGCTCTTTGAAGCATCTACAGTACGAGCTGTATACGACCCTCAAACTATAAAATTGGTTTTAGCAGATGTAAACGAAGATTTTAGATTTCGAAAGATAGATGACTTATAAAGGAATACCGAGATTCAAATACGCAGCTATCCACATTTCACGGTCCCGCCTTCGTGGCAGAATAAATCCTAAAATTCAGTTATAACTCTTACATCTTCATAAGATCGCATCGTGCTTCTCTTATTTAGATTAGGAAACAAAGAATACACGAACATCATTTAAAAATGCCACATTTCAGGACAATATGAAAAACCAAGAGAATTCGGAGAGGTCAGGCAGGTGTTAGAACAGGAGTCATAAGAAACAACACGCCACCTTCTGTAACAACCCGTGAGAGAATTTAATTGTCCTTTTAGCGGAGTAGTGAAACATCGAGGAATCGTTGGTGAGGACACATATGGTGTTAGATGTGGTGCAGCTATAGACCAACGACTAACAGCCAGAAGGCGCTACATTTTCATAAAAACTAGGAGACTGAAATTCATTCCCAGGAATCAAAACAGTGACTTTAAAGGTCACCATGTAAAGAAATTAGAGTACGTGCGAATACAGGAAAAACACATTTACGAATAACGTGGCAAGGTCCAAACCAGAAAATCTTTACATCAAAATTTTAACATCGAGATGTGTTAATAACAATAGGAAAATTGTGACTTTTTAGTAAAAAACTATGAAGAGCTTTTCAACGTGTTGTAACTCATGTGTATAATTATACTTAACACCAGAAGAGTACTCACCTTCAGAACTATATATTGATGGGCTGAAAAATAAAAAGTTATCATAGAAGGTGGTATATTGCCTATAATATGTGGAAATGAAGCGACGAAATGACCGCTGAATGCTTACACAGAATTAGGGAAGAATGGTGATAAAAAAGGAAGGAAAAAATACAAGCAAGGCAACTGGGAACTAATCCTCATTCACCTACCGTATAAGAAAGGACAGAAAACAGATGCCAATTATAAAGTCCACTCCTTACCACTTGTCGCTTACAGGATCGTTTCGAAAGCAAGACTGCTGTATGTAGAAGAACAAGCACAACATACAACTGTCGACAAAGGAGCTTAATTCAGGAAAACCAAATACTGCACAGAACAAAAAGTCAACATTTCTTTTTTATTGAACGAGGTGGCGCAGCAAGAAGGCGCTAGACAACAGTTCAACTCCCTGTGTGGCCATTCATGTTAAGGTTTACTGAGGTTTCCATAAATCGCTTATTGCAAAATGTTTCAAGTCGACACTGACGATTTGAGTCACCGTCCTTTTCCTTGCCGACTTTGCTTCTAAAGACTACGTCGTTGATCGGACGTTATGCTGCGATCTTACTTCAATTATTTTCTTTTTGCATGGGTCTGTACTCAAGATGAACATTTTAAATGAAATCATGTTTCCAGCGAGGCTACTATAATTAAGCTTTTTTAAGTTTTTTTGCACGTCTCTTCTGGCAACATTCGATGACTTTGCCGTTTTCAATTGCACCAGGACGCCAACAAAAGAATCTTTATGCCATTTTGGTCGCTAGAAAATTACTAAGTAGTCGTAAATGAGCAACGAAACGAAAATTCTAAATAAAATAGCATCTAAACAAAATCTGCTTAATTTAAGAAAAAATTTTCAATCTAAAGACGATGACAATTATTACAAAAACACGTCTCTTTAACGTAGTTACGAACTTTATTGAATATTAAAAGGCGTATGTTTCTATAGATAGGTTAAATAATTGGAATTAGGGATACAAGGACGCTCTACCAATCACGACATCCAGAGGTATGTTCCTGCTTCTTATCCCGTCCAAATTTATTTATGCAGTTACTTCATCTGGCAAAACCAGGACCTTCAGGCCGTAATTTAACTAGACTCCTTTAGTGAGTAGGCCTAAACACTATAATTTGTGTGATACGTGTGCAATATATAATTATAACGATCTTAATAATTATACTAATGCCCCTATGTATTGTGAACAGTTTCCTCATTATTTTACTATCGAATGTGAGTAGTCTCATCTATCAGAAACGTATGACAACAGAACAAGGCAATAAATGTGGATAAACACTTGGAGGGTCAGAGGAAGAACAAGTAGGGTAAGATTAGAAGTTGAGATGGAAGGAAGAAGACATATATAAAGAGGGAAGGTGTGCCGAAGGTAATAGATGAGGCTTTAATCTCCTCTTGAATGCTGAAGGGTTTTATATAAGATGCAAGTAACAGGATGATCTTTTCCATAGTTGTATGGGTGAAATGGAGAAGGAGATGCAGAAATATTTAGTGTTGTGCAAAGGCATAGACAAGATACTAGACGAATCCGTTCTCGTTATGTAGTGGTGGAACCATGATCGGTATCAAATATGTGACATAAGGTATTAAGTACTACACTGACTAAGAAACCCATGAAGTAGACAGAACTTGTGAAAATCGCGCTGCCTGTCTCGTCGCACCCAATCTGGCTCCGTATACGGAGGGCTGATATGATCACACAACCGATTGTTGCATATAATAGCTAACTCAAAGCGTTCATTTCAAGCTTAAGTTGCCTCAAGCTGCCACAATTTGAAATACTCGCCATTAAAATTGCTACACCAAGAAGAAATGCAAATGATACACGGGTATTCGTTGGACAAATATATTATACTAGAACTGACATGTGATTACATTTACACTCAATTCGGGTGCATAGATCCTGAGAAATCAGTATCCAGAACAACCACCTCTGGCCGTAATAACGGCCTTGATACGCCTGTGCCTTGAGTCCAACAGAGCTTGGATGCCGTGTACAGGTAGAGCTGCCCATGCAGCTTCAACACGATACCACAGTTCATCAAGAGTAGCGACTGGCGTATTGTGATGAGCCAGTTGCTCTGCCACCATTGACCAGATGTTTCCAATTGGTGAGAGATCTGGAGAATGTGCTGGCCTGGGCAGCAGTCGAACATTTTCTGTATCCAGAAAGGCCCGTACAGGACCTGCAACTTGCGGTCATGCATTATGCTGCTGAAATGTAGGGTGTCGTAGGGATCGAATGAAGGTAGAGCCACGGGTCGTAACACATCTGAAATGGAACGTCCACTGTTCAAAGTGTCGTCAATGCGAACAAGAGGTGACCGAGACGTGTAACCAATGGCACCCCATACCATCAGGCTGGGTGATACGCCAGTATGGCGATGACGAATACACGCCTCCAATGTACTTTCTCCGCCATGTCGCCCAACATGGATGCGATCATCATGAAGCTGTAAACAGAACCTGGATTCATCCGGAAAAATGACCTATTGCCTTTCGTGCACCCAGGTTCGTCGTTGAGTACACCATTTCAGGTGCTCTGTGATGCAGCGTCAAGGGTAACTGCAGCCATGGTCTCCGAGCTGATAGTCCATGCTGCTGGAAACGTCGTCGAACTGTTCGTGTAGATGGTTGTTGTTTTGCAAACGTTCCTATCTGTTGACTCAGGGATGGAGACGTGGGTGCACGATCCGTTTCAGACATGCGGATAAGATGCCTGTGATCCGGACTGCTAGTGACACGAGGCCGTTGGTATCCAGCACGGCGTTCTGTAATACCCTCCTGAACCCACCGATTCCATATTCTGCTAACAGTGATTGGATCTCGACCAACGCGAGCAACAATGTCGCGATATGATAAATCGCAATCGCGATAGACTACAATCCAACCTTTATCAAAGTCGGGATCGTGATGGTACGCATTTCTCCTGCTTACACGAGGCATCACAACAACGTTTCACCAGGCAACGCCGGTCAAGTGCTGTTTGTGTATGAGAAATCGGTAGGAAACTTTCCTCATGTCGGCACGTTGTAGGTGTCGCCACCGGTGCCAACCTTGTGTGAATGCTCTGAAAAGCTAATCGTTTGCATGTCACACCATCGTCTTCCTGTCGGTTAAATTTCGCGACTGTAGCACGCCATCATCGAGGTGTAGCAATTTTAATGGCCAGTAGTGTACAACACAACAGTGGAAATCTGGCTGGACTAAAGACTGCAGTAATTTTATGTTTAAGCTGAAGTGGAAATGTTTTTCTAATTTTTTGGACATTTTGGAAGGTGTAATAGTTTGTTCTTCCCAATTTAGATCCTCATCGAAGGTTATGTCAAAAAGTTTTACCATTTTTTTAAAAATGGAAGTTGGGTACCACTGGGAAGTACTGCAGGGGCTGTTCTTCGGAACATTTTCGTTGATCAGCTTCCCTTGACAATGAGGATGACCTGTAACTTCGTAGTGTAAGACCTAGATTTTGTGCCGATCGAGGTGCAGATCAAAGATCGTCATTCCATACTTACTACAGCAGGAACAATGTCCTTAGGTCTTGCACAACACCATCATCATTTAGTTATAAGAGTGAAGACAGATGAAATATCTTTGATATACAAGGACAAAGGCAATGGAACAAGGACGGAATGGTAAGAGATTCTAGAGAGCACATTTTCCAGTAATGGCTTCTCCGACCCACGCATCACATACTGACATCTGTTTTCGAGACGGCAATCGAACAATGTTATTAAACTATTGGAGAAATACAGTTGTTTGATTTTAATACGTAATAAATTCTAAGAAAAATAGAATAAAATAAAAAAGACGCACCACGAAGAAATATTCCAAATGCGACAGGAATCAGCAGATGTGATGTACATGCACAGTCAAACAAATGACAACAGTTCCAGATAAATAGGACGAGTTATTCTAGAGAAAGAACTTCGCGAACTGAACAAGTCAATAACGCGTTGGTCCATCCTGGCCCTTACGCAAGCCGCGGTGGGTAGCCGCGCGGTCCTGGGCGTCTTGCCACGACTCGCGCGGCTCCAGCCGTTGCAGGTTCGAGTCCTCCGTCGGGCATAGGTATGCGTGTTGTCGTTAGCGTAAGTTAGTTTAATTTAGATTAAGTAGTGTGTAAGTCTGGGAACCGATGACCTCAGCAGTTTGGTCCCACACGGTCTTGGCTCTGAGCACTATGGGATTTAACATCTGTGGTCATCAGTCCCCTAGAACTTAGAACTACTTAATCCTAACTAACCTGAGGACATCACACACACAGCCATGCCCGAGGCAGGATTCGAACCTGCGACCGTAGCAGTCGCGCGGTTCCGGACTGAGCGCCTGAACCGCTGGACCACCGCGGCCGGCACACGGTTTAATCACCGCCCTTATGGAACCAGGTATTCGGCTTGGTACTGATTGATAGAGTCATCGGCTGTCGTCCTGAGGAATATCGTGGCAGATTCTGTTCAATTGCTGCGTTAGATTGTAAAAACTGGTTGGAGGGCGCTGCCCGTACTGTTTCAAACGTTCTCTCTCTCTCTCTCTCTCTCTCTCTCATTTTGTTATTGTTATTTGGAGTGTATGATGAAATCAATCACGCCAAAACATTTACTGGAACTAAGCAGCGTTAAAATGATGACTTAAAGTCTGTACATGGGATATTTGATGTCGTCAATCACTTTTGAAAATGATTTTGCTGTACTGTGGTGTTTTTCCAAGTCTTATGGATAAGTATTCTGAAAATTTTTGAAATAATCCGTAGGCTGTTACTGACCAGTGTACTCCAGGTCTTTAGATATCACGGAAATACGCTGATCGGCCTATACGCAACTGATTCTTTTGTTATCATTCTTGGGTATCGACTGAATTAAACGTTCTTCCATTCATTAGGATACGTACCGTTACGAAGAGAGGGAGTAAAGACGAGTGTAAGACTGAATTATAGTATCTTCTACGTTTCTAATCATAGCTATGCTAACTTCATTATACTCATTGTCTCAGAAGGAATTATTATGACTGCTTTCCGTACTATGTTTGTACAAACGTGGTTTAAAAAAATACTCGTCAGTCGAGAAACTTCTATCTTGTAGGTGATCAAATAACAAAACATGAAAAATGATTGCTGTTTAAGAAAAAATCTTTTAATTCCCCTGTAGAAACTTGAAAAGCAGTGCAGATTTCTGTGCTTACTATGCCAAATCGGCTCAGATCTTACCACAGTGCTGTAGAATTCGACTCGCCGCATACAGCCGAGCGTACATGTCTGATTTTGGCGTTGCGCAATTTTTGCTTATCTTTGTTACGCTGCTTCATATATGCTTGACATGGTTCTGTATTTGGATTTCGCATCAATCTTCTATCTGCAGAATCGCGTTTATTCGTTACCTAACGTAGTTCTCTAGTCAGTCACAGTGCATGAACTCTATTGACTGTGACAAAACGTTTGGGAGCATGTTTGTTGTACAGTGCAATACGTGTGCAACTTAGTTCCCTGACTTTGCCGTCCAATGTCTGCTCCTTGCCTACATCTTGTCTTGCAGTATCTGAACAGTCGTTTTTTTAGGCGTCAAGGATGAATTGCTTAAAGTTTCTGTGGGTTATTAAGTGAGATTTTTTCTAGAGGTCTGCAGTGAGCACATTAAAATTAACATTTTGTCATGAGCAGAAAATCTTTCAGCAGAAGTGTGACTGACTGAATTACTTAGACTGTCCTAATTGTTGGTACAAGGGACGTCGATAAGTAATGCCACACTTTTTTTTCTTATCTCATTCCGGCTGAAAGAATGCAGAATTTTCTGTGGAGCATGTGGAATATTCCCGCGCCAGCCCTTATAGTTTCATGAAGTTGCGATACTTGGCGGCTCTATATGTAACCTTGAGAATGGAGTCTGTAACGGAGATGAGTTCCAAGGAGATAGCTGTCATTGAGTTTTTTGGCAGGAAAATCAGAGAATCGCAGATATTCATAGGCGCTTCCAGAATGACTATGGAGACTTGGCAGTGAACAATAGCACGGTAAGTCGTAGGGCGGGGTGTCTATCACCATCGCAACAAGGTCCCACAAACCTGTCCGGTCTCCCTCGTGCCAGTCGGCCGTACAGAGCTCGTTCGAGGTGATCGACGAATGAGAGTCAAACACCTTGCCGCACAACTGGACCTCTCTGTTGGAATTGCTGACACTCGTCCACCAGTTATGGTACGAAAAGGTATGTGTCCGCTGCGTTCCTCACCGCCCAACAGAAGACCATAAAGAGTTACGAAGGTTCACCTGTGCTCAGTTGCTTGCACTTTGCGAGGCTGAGCGTGACAATTTTTTGTCGGAAATCGTCTCAGGCAATGAAACATCGGTTAATCACTTCAAATAGGAAACAACATGGCTATCCTTTCACTGGCCATACCGCTTCTTCTCCGAAGATGAAGTTCAGAGCCCTAACCTCACCTGGTAAAGTTATGGCGACGGTCTTCTGGGACTCTGAAGCGGTTATTCTGCTTGATATCCTCCCCCATGGTGCAAAGATGCGCTATGAAGTGTACTGCGCTACCCTCAGGAATCTGAAGAAACGACATCAGCGTGACTTTTTCATGACAACGCAAGGCCTCGCACAAGTCTGGACGCCTGAGAGAAGCTCAAAAAATTCATCGGACTGTTCTTACTCATCCACTCTAACACTGTCAGGGTCTCGCACCTTCCGACTTCCATGTGTTTGGCCCAATGAAGGAGGCACTCCGGTGGACCACGGTATGTGGATGACTAGGAAATTATTGATGCAGCAAGACGTTGGTTCCGATGTTGGCCAGTAGATTGGTGCCATGCTAGCATGAGCAGTAATGAGACGTAAAGCTGTCGCTTTGAACGGAGATTAGGGCGAGAAATAGGGTTTGGTGGAGAAATAAAACCAACCTGCTTTCAAAGAAAAATATGTTGCATTACTTACTGAATGTCCCTCATATTATAACTATAAGTATGCGGCTATGTGGCGGGTCATGTATTGGACCCAGAGTGCAATACTCGTCGTCAATGGAGAACATTATCCTTAGATAGATTGCAGAGCGAATTTTTCACTTAGTCCTGTATTTGTGTCGCCCGTAACGATCACATCTTCGCATTGTGGCACTGTCAAGAACAAGGCTAGTTGAAAGGTGATAAAGGATTGGTTTCTGAGTGATATCTTGATTACTCCAACTAAAAATTTCTGATAAATTTGTTTCGAGAAGCAAGAGCTCCGCTCCTGTTTCACCGTTTGCACCCCATGTACTTACTGCCTCCTGTCTTAGATCACAGCGATAACACGCACACCCACCACCACAACGATGAGTTACTCACTCGATCGTCAGAACCACATAACCAGTGTACGGAGTCGTAGGAGATGTTTGATTTGAGCCATGTCTCAGAGACGAGAATAACCTGGAAGTACAACTGGTGGAAGAGGTCGAAGAACTAATCATGAAGAGCAGTTATCGACTGCAGGTAGCCGTGAGCGACAAGCAGTTCATAGATATACCTCATTTTCATCGGCTGGGGGCTGTCCCGGGCTGAGCCTACCAGCCGGGCGGAAGGCACACAGTGCCCGGTATTCGCTAAGCAGATATTCTGCAACGCTGACTATAGCAGCGGTTGTCGCGGTCGTGATTTGATGATGTTATAAACTGACGTAAAAAACAATCATAACACCAAGAAGGTGTTAGGCGACATAAATGAAAGTTTGTAGGCGTGTCTCTACATCTGAAAGATGATGTCTGTTCAGATTTTGCGGCAGTCGAATAAGAGTGGCGTAAGTACCGCCAGTATGAGAATGCAAATCAGTTTTGCTTTAAATACATACTGTAACGGTCGTGAGCGTTAGTTACCTTTGAGATTGGACGCTGCGAGTTGACGTTAGTAAAGAATGCCTTTAGTGCGACAAAGACGTCATTATCAACATCTTACTGAGTTTGAACGAGGTCGTGTAACTATGTTACTAGAAGCTGGATGTTCCTTCTGCGATACTGCAGGAAGACTTGGCAGAAATGTAGCCAATGCAGATGATTGCTGGCAGCGATAGTTACTGGAATGTACAGTCGCAAGAAGTTCGGTTTCCAGGCAGCCATGTGGCACTACCGAGAGGGAGACTCATAGTGTTCGATGTATAGCTCTGGCGCATCATACTGCGTCTGTAGCAACAATTTGGGCAGCAGTTACCACACACTGATACAAAGAACTGTCAGAAATCGGTTAATTCAAGGGCAGCTCCGAACCAGACGCCCTGCAACGTGCATTCCACTGACCCCAAACCACCGCCATTGCGACTTCAGTGGTGTTAAGTGAGAGCTCATTGGAGGGCAGGGTGGAATCCTGTTGTGTTTTCCGGTGAAAAATGGTTCTGCCTCGGCACCCGTGATGGCCGTGATTTGGTTACAAGGAAGCCAGTTGACTTGTCTGCGTCCTTGACACGCTGGACATGCAACTGAGTTACGGTCTTTGTGGCGATTTTGTATGGCAACAGGAACACATTCGTTGTTATCCCAAGCACTCTGACAGCAAATCTGCACGTCAGGCTGGTGAATCGACCTGTTGTGTTTTCGTTCATGAAGAGCATTCCGGGAAGCGTTTACCAACAGGATAACGCAAGCCCACATACCACCCGTAATGCCCTGCAGAGCGTCGACTTGTTGCCTTGGCGTGCTCGATCACCGGATTTGTCTCCGATAGAGCACATAGGGGACATCATCGGACGACAACGCCAGAGTCGTCCACAAACAGCATTAACCGTCCCTGTAGTCACCGAACAAGTGCAACATCCCACAGACTGACATCCGGCAGCTGTACATCACTAAGGATATACGTTTCCACGCTTATATTCAACATTCTGGCGATTACGCCGGTTATTGTCGTACCGTCATTTCGCTTTGGCCATGACTTGACCCACGTATAAATTAACCTGTGATCTTGGAATGTTAATCACTTTAGTATTTTAACTAGACAAATGCATTCCCAAAATTTCATTACTCTAAATTACGTTTTAGTGCAGCGATTTTTTCTCCTTCTAGCATCTTCTAGAAGACCTATCGATGATTTTATGGCGATGGATTAGGCCTCATACCAGAAGTCAGTAGAGTAGAGACAGACATCAAGTATTAGTTGCATGTTGGAATTGTTTGTTATACCAAAACTCGAACCAGGAACCTTAGCTTTCGTGGACAGTGCACTACCAATTATTCCAACTGCTTACGAATGACAGACCAACCAAAATTTTGGATTATCACATGCTCCCACGAAGGACCATTTCAAAGCTGCTGAGCACTACGTTTGTGAGCCGGTTCGTGAAGCAAGCGTGAATAGAGCAGTTAGTAACACATTTCCCAGGGAAGGCATGTTAATCCCAGAGGGACGTAGAATATCTCTTTACCATTGTTGTGTGATTACTTGATCACGTAACGATGGCAATGTGATATTTTCTGTACTTACATATTTACATCAGCAATGTAGACTTTTCGAAGTGTCTGTCGTACATACACATCCGTGAAAATATTTTCTGTACTTACAGATTTACATCAGCAATTTAGACTTTTCAAAGTATCTCTCGTACATACACATCCGTGAAAATAAGGATCTCCGTTACTAAAATCGACGAATTCTGAGAATTTTTTTGAGTGTGTGACCTATTCTTGATATAGTATTAAGTACCTGTACTTCATCTACTGCTATAGACAAATCACCACGATGACTACTTGCAGTGTGACATCAAAGCTGTATATCATCTATTCTATGATTCACCGTAGATAGCCATTAAAGTTAAATTCTAATTATTGTAGCCTGAAAATGCCTTGAATTACTGTGTAGTTTTGTCGTCCAATAACCAAATGAGCTACCACAACTGTTAGAAAGCGGGATACGGTCCAGGAACTAAATTAACAAACGTGATCAACTACAAGTAGTAGCCCTTATTGACACCACACGTGGTTTTCGTCGTACTTTATGAAAAGATCACACTTCTAGAAAAAAGATCTTTGTCAATTCGCAGTCAGTCACGGTCTATCCTATGTGGACGATTACCGTGTAGAGTAGTGGTCTATATAATCTATTACGATTTAGTTCGTCTGATAACTTCTGTAAGTTTAACTTGACCAGTGTTAGTTTGAGCAATGCGGTAAGATTAGAGAATAATACTACGTCAGGATAATCTTATGCCAGGTTTGCGGCACGTCTGCGTCGGTCAGTAATATGACGTTAGCGTTATGTATTGTCATTTTATACAGCTGTCTGTTGATATGTTACGATACAGTTATTCGATCTGTTGATTCATCGACCATTCAAACGTGTCATACACTATCTGCGAGCGATACAATTACAGTCTACATTTAACTAACAGAGAAAAATATAGCACAATTTCCAGAAAAGATAAATGTCTTCGTTCCATTGGTCACCATGAAAAAATTGAGGCGGTTACGCATGACTTCACATTTCTGTTAACATCCTCTTTGACTCGTTACGGAAGTTAAGGATTGGTATCTTGTCCAAAGTTATCACGGATATATCTATTTTTAATGTCTTCATTTGAAGTATATGTCCGAATAATTCGTATTATGTAGACTCACTTCTTAATTAATGGGTTTTTGTTGTTGAGTTTCTCAATATTTACATGGTAATCTTCTGTTCTTTGTAAGGCGTATTAGGAAAAAGTGGTTAATAGCAATTTTAACTGCCATTCTGTGACGTCAGTCTCAGTGACATTAAGTATACCGTCGGATCTCCTGCAGTACTACGTAGAAAATCCGAAACCTGAAAACTTTATCGATATTTGGGAGTACCATTGTTCAATAGAAATATCCATTTGAACTTGCTGAGAAAGCGCTACAGTTCTACAGAACTTACGCGAAAGACCCACGAGTCACATTCTTGTGATCTCGCCTATGTTCGACGTCAAAGTGCAATAAACATTCACAGACAGCAGGTGGCAGCACTATCAGTGGGGGGGATATAAAGTGAGTCGATGTGACACAGACACAATTGTAGTCTTTATCGCAATGCGGAAATAGAGCAATTTATATGACTTCTAAAAGGCAATGATCATTGGCATTTGGACCAAGTGTGGAAGCATTTCCGAAGCACCCAAGTCTGTAAATTGTCTGTCTCCGTGGTTGAAGTATACCGTACATGACAAAATGGTGCTCTCCAAAACCGACGTCGTGGCAGCTCTGATGTAAAATGGGCCATAGAAGAAAGGGGTGCGGAGAAGTGTTCGGCCGAATGGTGGCGCAACTGTTCAGCAACTGACTGCCTACATGAACAAGGGGCTACCAACAGCGTATTCTCAACGACCATTCAGCGAACGTTGCTGCGTATGGGCCACCGCTGGAGGCGCCTGATTCACGCACCTATGCTAATTGAATTTCATCGGTGACGAACGGAGCTGTACGTCCACTGAGTGACGACAGGTGGCCTTTTCAGATGAAGAACATTTCGCGCTCCATAATACAGATGGCCGATTGCGTGTACAGCGTGAAACGTTTGAAAGAAAACACAATGGAACAATCACAGAGGTCTCCAAGCCGGAGCGTTATGATACAGCAAATATTTTCGTGGCATTGCCTTCGTCATCCCGTCAGTCGCGAACGCACAGTGCATCAACGCCAGTACGCATTAGTGTTTGGAGACGATGTCCACACCTATGTGCAATTAGTTTTTCCCCGGCATGAAAGTGCCTACCAGCAGAACAATGCAACGTGTCACACAGCCGCCAGTGTACGTGCGTGGTTCGAGAGCACCAGGACGACTTTACCGTACTCCCCTGGCCACCAAACTCGCCGAATTTAAACACAATCGAGAATCTGTGGTACCACGTCGATCGGGCTCTTCGTGCCATGAACCCTCAAGCGAGAAGTCTAGCGCAGCTGGTCACGGCACTGGAGTTTCCATGGCTCAGCTTCCGTATCCATACCTTCCCGAACCTCACTGACTCTCTTCCTGCATGTCTCGCAGCGATCGAAACTGCAAAAGATGGTTACTCACGCTTCTGACAGGAGGTCACGTTAATATGACTGGAGAATGTAGGACTAGCACATTAGTAGATTCCTGAACTAACTATAGAAATATTTCACAGTACAAAAGTAGACCTAAGATAGTTGAGAGGCCCCCGCACTGAAGCAGACGAATATATAAAGGTGAAAGAGTGAGGCCGTCATACGATGTAAATCAGCAGACAAGATAAACATGCTAAGACGCTGACGACATAACTACCTCCTTTCGACTGCAATACGTTGATCCAAAGGTCGTTTAAAAATCTATAACGCAAAACTGTGACGTATCATAATTGACAGTGTAGACCTATAGTTGACGTAATAGGTAGAAATCGTATACAAGCTTAATGTAATTAAAAGATAAATCTATGACAAAGAAGACGTATAGCCAACGCTCAAATAAAAGAAATTCCTGAATACACACCACAGGAAATTGGAATTACCGTACGAGGAAAGGTAGCAACTACTAAAAATTTACTCATTGTGCTTCTACGCTATAATAGGTAGAATAGATTAGTAAATTTGTAGGTGATTTGGGGATGTACAGGATGCAAAAACTAATACACCTCTATCAGTCATAAGGGCTCTAAGGTGTCTGGGGGCACCGAATCGAAGTGAACTTGGTAGGCATGTACATGTACGTTATCAAATGTAGCTTCAACTCCAAGCAGTGTTCATAAATCGTAGCGGTTGACGAGCGGTAGCGTGCCAGTCTCTCCACAACCCATGGCCAAGTTTGAAGTGAGTGAGAGATATCTGAAGAACGATCTGTCCAGAGCACCAATGGACGACATGTGCATCGATGGAGGCCTGGACAGCAAAAGCAACATGAAGGTTGATGTTACCTTCTTTTACACATAACGTCAGATATGTCACATTAACACGTCAAATATGTAATGGCTCCTGTCAGTTTTTAAGGAATGCAAAGAAGAGGCATCTACATCTATATCTACATGGATACTCTCAAAATCACATTTAAGTGCCTTTCAGAGGTTTTACCGAACCACCCTCACAATAGTTCTCTATTATTCCAATCTCGTACAGCACGTGAAAAAACGAACACCTATATCTTTCCGTCCGGGTTCTAATTTCCCCATATTTTATCATGGTGCTCGTTTTTACCTATGTAGGTTGGCATCAACAAAGTATTTTCGCATTCAGAACACAACGTTGGTGATTGAAATTTCGTGAGCAGATTCCGCCGCAATGAAAAACACTCTCATCCTGGAAGAGTACACGACATCACTCCTCGTGGTTCCAGATACGCTGTTGGCACCATGTCAAACGTCTAGTGGCTAGTGTTGCTGCCTCTGTATCACGGAGTCTCGGCTTCGATTCCCGGCCGGATTCGGGATTTTCTTTGCGCGGGCTGGGTGTTTGTGTTGTTCTCATCATTTCATCATCGTCATCATCATTATCATTCGTGACAGTGGCTAGATTGGATTGTGTAAAAATTGGACTCTGTAAAAATTGAGACTTTGCACGAGCAATTATGGCGGCGCAGTTGAACGCCCTACAAACCAAACATCATCATCACCATCGCAAACGGTGTTGCCGACGTGCGGTTGTCGATGGAACACAACATACAGATACTACTCCCATGCAGTCGCCGCGCCAATGTGGACAGTGAGAATGCGTGTCCTCGATTCCAGTTAATTATGGTTGGAATTGCACCTGGTAATTAATGTTGGTCCCCTTCTCGCTTTTTTGCACAATGTAGCCATCACTACGGCTGTAGTTGACCGTGGTCGACCATCTCCTCTGCATCGAGCAGCGGTCCCTGTGTTTCAGATCTCTCCCCATGCAAGTGAAATAATGCTGTAAACAATACAAAATTCCTTAGTTACACTCGTCACCCTTCATCCTTCTTCCAGTTTCGTGATTATTCTTCCCTGTGAGAAGTCAGCCAAATGCTGCCTCCGTGCCATGTTGTGATGAAGAGCACCACCACAGAAAATGGTTGAGTGCTGGTGATGGATATACATTTTCTTTTCCCGTTACTTCAACTGACTCGTGTTGTGGTCCAGTCCCATTTGGCGCTGTAGTCAAGTTGACCTCATTCCATGTGACGTCTTAATTTCCGTGCGTAATGGGGAGACCTCTGGCAACATCCCCCCACTCTTCATTTGTTTTCACCGAGTTGTTAACAGGCTATGTTACTTTATTTGCCTCCCCCTTACGTTTTGGAGAGTAATATCGATTTTAACAGACTATAGTAATAAACTGAGGCTTCAAAATGTCTAGAAATCTAGAAACTTTCGACTAGATAGAATATTTGGCGAAATTCGTACTGATTTGCAACAACATTTGAATCTGCAAGTGTTATTGCAAGTCTGGCAGACGCAAAACGCAATAATCCAGTGATAGAGATGAAGCGTTAAAACTGAGATAAATACACAGTGGAACTGTAGACAGATATTATAATAGCGGAAAATACCAATTAAATCTAAGGTGACCAAAGTTATTGAAGCTGCAATACTATTTCTTTTCCACGATTCAGTCAATCAATGACAGAATCTTATCTGGTTGTCATACATTACATTTATTCAGTAAATCAACCTAAGCTCTGTACGTTTCAGTTCTTTCCTCTTGAGAGAGGATAATAATAGACCATGAATAATTGTTTTGTATATAGACAAAACTTCTTGATCACGATTTATCATTACATAATCAATTTGAAGTAAAGATTTTTGTACCTTAAATGAAACATTTTCCTTAGAAATTAACAAGCCCCTCTCTTTCTAAAATATTCTGTTGGTAACTGTATTTAAGGTATCTTTTCATGTAAACAAGAAATGGAACTCTCAAAATCTCGTTGTATAGGCCACGGCGCCCCTCCTACTGTATGTTAAAGGTATTTTCTGTTGCGAGTATGTTTTCTACAAGCACGTCTAAAATATTTCCAGAGAGTACTAGCTGAATTTAGGAGCAGAAGACCTGCACCAAATTTTACTTCATGGTTCCGCTAAAAGTGAATTCTCTTGATGGATATGTCCCGAGCTTTTACCGTAACGACCTGTTCTTCACTCGGCACTCAAGGAGATCAGCCGATATTGCAGGAGATGCGCCAAGAGCTCTTCTTCTTCTGCGAGAAGGTAGATGCGTCTGTCTGTTCCGTGAAGATCTGTGCATTATTCAGCGGAACGAAACTCATTTTACGCCTCCCTTAACGTGCCTGTTCACTATGTTAAATTGTATTTTTCATTCATAGGAAATATCTAAAAAATGTCTTGTCTGTATTTAAATCATAAAATTCCCGGAAGATGATAACTTTTGAATTCGTAATCCAGTCTCTAGCAGAACAATGTGACTGGTGTTCTATGTATATATAAGTATTTGAAATCTGCACGAAGTGTTTTGCAATAATGGGACTTCAGTGACATATTAAATCGCAAAATAATTTAATATTTCTATTGGAAAAAAATGTCTGTGAGCATTGTCAGTCGTTGCCTAATGCTCCCTCTAAAACTCTCAACAACCTTCGATTCTTTCAACGTATGCAGTTCCCATGACCTTCATTTCCTATCTTTTTGCAACTTATTCAGTTTCAATTTACAGTTCATAACCAATAAATTGTGTGAAATTTCACGTCTGCCCCTGGAAATGTCTTACGATTTAAAATCTGGTTTCGAAGTCTCTGTCTTACCATTGTATAGTCAATCTGAAAGCTTCCGTTGTCTCCGCGTCTTTTCCACACGTATAGCCTTCTTTCATCGTTCTTAAACCAAGACTTAGCGATGATTCAATTATGTTCTGTGCAAAACTCTAACAGGCGGCTTTCTCTTTCATTCCTACTATTTTTCCTTCTGTTCCTCAGATTTTCGTCTCCATTTAGTATCTGAATAATTTCTTTTATCTCGTCCTTCATTTCTTCAATCCCTTCATCATTTGCGAACCTAGTTGGCATATGAACTTGTGCTACTGTGGTGGGTGCGAGCTTCGTGTCTATCTTGCTTACAATAAAGCGTTCACTATATTCTTCATAGTAGGTTACCTGCGTTCCTATTTTCTTATTCATTAATGGACCTACTCCTGCATTACGCCTGTTTGACTTTGTATTTATAACCTCATATCCTCATATTCACCTGACAGAAGAGAATCGTAGCCTTCCAAATGAGATGTTACAGAAGAATTTAGAGAAGTGGGTGGACTGATAGAGTAATGGATGAGGAGCGTCTCCGGAGAACTGACGAAGAAAGGAACATATGGAAAACACTGACGTAAAGAAGGATCCTAACCATAGGACATCTGTTAGGACAACATGGGTTAACTTCCATGGTACCAGAGGGAGCCGTAGGGGGTAAAAAGTGTAGAGGTTGACAGAGAATAGAATACATCCAGCAGATACCTGAGGATGTAGGATGCAATTGCTATTTTGAGTTGAAGAGGTTGGCGCAGGTTAGGAATTCGTGGCTGACCGCGTCAAAACAGTCTGAAGGCTGATGACTTAAAAAAAAAAAAAGAAACACTTGACCAGATGTTTCTCCTGCTACCGTACTTCACTAATTCGCGCTTTATCTAACTTTAAACTATCCATTTTCCTATTCAAATTTTCTAACCAATCTGTCCGATTGAGGGATACAACGCTCCACTCTCCGACCGTAGACTGCCAGTTTTGTTTCTTCTCATGACGTCATCCTCCTAAGTAGTCGTCACCCGGAGATCCGAATGGAGGCTATCTTACCTCCGTAATGTTTTACCCAAGACGGTGCCGTCATCATCATATGTGCATACAGTAGGGCTGCATGCCCTCGGGAAAAATTACGGCTGTAGTTTCCCCTTGCTGTCAGCCGTTCGCAGTATCACCACGGTAAGATCGTTTTGCTTGATGTTAAAAGGCCACATCAGTCTATTATCCACACTGCTGCCCCTG
Organism: Schistocerca piceifrons; assembly: GCF_021461385.2. NCBI lineage: Eukaryota > Metazoa > Arthropoda > Insecta > Orthoptera > Acrididae > Schistocerca > Schistocerca piceifrons. Next base: position 956,927,158 of record NC_060138.1, read on the forward strand.
GAACTACTGAAAAGGCTACTACATATCTTCAGTAAACACATGTTAGTCTGACCTCTCAATAGGTACGCTTCCGTTGTGGTTACAACTATGGTACGACTATGTGTATCGCTAAGGCACGCAAGCTTTTCCACCAATGGTTCTTGGTGGGGGGGGGGGGGGCATGAATGCCTTTGTTGGAGAATGCCAAGTTATTTGTCTCCGGTGAGTCTTGGATATTTCTATTTTGCACTTAACAAAATTTCCATCTCGAGCAGAGTACCATGTATGCGAAACATTTGCAAAGACTGTCGCGGATCAGGCGGTTTGTTAATCACTGAATCAGCCACGCATCTGTGTTGGTTCGACTGGTTCACAAGACGGATGAAAAAAAATCTTTTATCACTTTCAATATGATCGTGCGTAGAAATCTAGAATAGACGTATTTATATTTATCTTTTATTATTATGAGGATGTACACATACGCCATGTTTGTTATTGGAGATAAATGTCTATCTCCGACGAACACTGTGTCGACAACGTAATTAATTCTGCCTGACCTGCCCTCGTTTCAAGAGATATTATGTCGTCCATTCATGAGTGTATGAGATGATGTCATAATTAAGAGTAGAAACATGTAGAGTAACTCGGACAAATATGCAGCTATTTAAAGTGATGTGGCTGTTGCAAAGCATGACTGTTGTTTCACGAAAGCAGAACTTGAGTAGCTAAGTTTCTTATGTACACGCTCAACGGGGCTTCAGATGGAACCACCAGGACAGGGAACTTGCAAGTACGAAACGGCCGAGCTGAGGCGCTGGAGGCTACCATAATTGATACTTGCTTTGTGTACTAAAGTAAATACTACAGTGTTTCAAGAAAGACTACGATATTTTATTTATTTTACATCTTATTGATTCCTCTAGTATTTCCCACTTGTGTTAACGATACTCCCCAAGGGACTCCGATTTCGGGGGGACATGGTTTAATCCGAAGGGAATAATGTAACAGTTCGATTTCTTTATGAAACTGGTTCCTGTAATCAGTAGAAAAGAAAAAGTCAGAAATCTGATGCCTGTACCTTATGTCCATCACCGCAAAAAATATCTGTCACTTTCAGTGCCGGGAAGCTATGGAGACATGACCTTCAGGTAGAGAATTTTTTGTGTGTGTTGCCAGTAATATTTAATGCGGTCTGCCATTAATTCCTTCCTGAAACCACCTCTTCATCTGAGAATACCACTTGTAGCCTGTATCCTCAATTAACTGCGGAATATATTAGAATCTCTATCTTATAGTTTTTACGTTTGCAGCACCTGGCAGTATCATGAATGTGATTTCCTGCTCGCTCCACACATGTCGTCTCACCCTACCCCTTCTTCTTGTCAGCATTTTCCATAAGTTACTTTCCTCGCCGAGTCTGCGAAGAACCACCTCATTCCTTACCTTATTAGTCCACCTAATTTTCGACATGATTGAGATATCACCACGTCTCAAACGCTTCGATTCTCTTCTTTTACGATTTTCGCACTGTCTATGAGTTACTACAATACAATGCTATATTCGAAATCACCATTCTAAGAAATTTATTCCTCAACTCCCGGTCGATCTTTGACAATAGAAAGTTTCTTTTGGCAGGACTACCCTGTTTGTTGTGCTTGCTCTTCTTTTTATATCCTTATTTCGTCCGACGTGTTTTATTTTGCTTAGAAGATAGCAGAATTTCTTAGTTTCACCTACCACTGGGCTTATCACTAGTCTCATATTCGTATAGATTATACGAGGGCAGTTCAATAAGTAATGCAACACATTTTTTTCTGCAACAGGGGTTGTTTTATTCAGTATTGAAATACACCCGGTTATTCCCCAATATTTTAGCTACACAACACTATTTTTCAACGTAATCTCCATTCAATGCTACGGCCTTACGCCACCTTGAAATGAGGGCCTGTATGCCTGCACGGTACCATTCCACTGGTCGATGTCGGAGCCAACGTCGTATTGCATCAATAACTTCTTCATCATCCGCATAGTGCCTCCCACGGATTGCGTCTTTCATTGGGCCAAACATATGGGAATCCGACGGTGCGAGATCGGGACTGTAGGGTGCATGAGGAAGAACAGTCCACTGAAGTTTTGTGAGCTCCTCTCGGGTGCGAAGACTTGTGTGAGGTCTAGCGTTGTCATGAAGATGGAGAAGTTCGTTCAGATTTTTGTGCCTACGAACACGCTGAAGTCGTTTCTTCAATTTCTGAAGAGTAGCACAATACACTTCAGAGTTGATCGTTTGACCATGGGGAAGGACATCGAACACAATAACCCCTTCAGCGTCCCAGAAGACTGTAACCATGACTTTACTGGCTGAGGGTATGGCTTTAAACTTTTTCTTGGTAGGGGAGTGGGTGTGGCGCCACTCCATTGATTGCCGTTTTGTTTCAGGTTCGAAATGATGAACCCATGTTTCATCGCCTGTAACAATCTTTGACAAGAAATTGTCACCCTCAGCCACATGACGAGCAAGCAATTCCGCACAGATGGTTCTCCTTTGCTCTTTATGGTGTTCGGTTAGACAACGAGGGACCCAGCGGGAACAAACCTTTGAATATCCCAACTGGTGAACAATTGTGACAGCACTACCAACAGAGATGTCAAGTTGAGCACTGAGTTGTTTGATGGTGATCCGTCGATCATCTCGAACGAGTGTGTTCGTACGCTCCGCCATTGCAGGAGTCACAGCTGTGCACGGCCGGCCCGCACGCGGGAGATCAGACAGTCTTGCTTGACCTTGCGGCGATGATGACACACGCTTTGCCCAACGACTCACCGAGCTTTTATCCACTGCCAGATCACCGTAGACATTCTGCAAGCGCCTATGAATATCTGAGATGCCCTGGTTTTCCGCCAAAAGAAACTCGATCACTGCCCGTTGTTTGCAACACACATCCATTACAGACGCCATTTTAACAGCTCCGTACAGCGCTGCCACCTGTCGGAAGTCGATGAAACTGTACGAGACGAAGCGGGAATGTTTGAAAATATTCCACAAGAAATTTCCGGTTTTTTCAACCAAAATTGGCCGAGAAAAAAAATGTGTTGCATTACTTATTGAACTGCCCTCGTAAGTAAGTAAATAAATGTCACCTGGCCCCAAGAACAGACAAAATGTTATCTTTTTTGGCTGGCGTGTCACAGTCGCTGTTTATTTTTCTATTAGTTATACAGCTGGCTTCACTAGGTTGACTGGAGTCTATTAGAGACATCCCCACTTTCAAATTAAAAACGCAAGTCGAGGTGGCGTAGTTTTCCTTGGTTTTCCTAAGTCACTTCAGGCGAATGTTTCAACAGTATCTCTGAAACGGAAGTACTTATTTTCCCCCACCCCCAATCCTGTTATTGGCGGGGCGTTATCCCTTCTTTCTTTTCCAGAAAAATCTGCCGTGTTCTCCACAAACTGAAGGCCGTCGCTGCTTACCTGGCAGTAGTGACGCTACGCACCTTGCTGCTGATTTATTAAAATATGACTAAATATTCGGAATAATAATATCAAGTAAATACTAAAAAATGAATATTTTCAATTCGTTTGTTTTGAATCAAGACCTTCTGTACCACACAGAACAGTATAAATAGGCCTATGCATTTTTAAGTTTACCTCCGGGGTTTCTCCGACAGTTGCATCTCGTTCTGAGTACTCCGGTCAATGTTCGTTATTTCTGACAGACATGTTGGTCCACTTCCTGTGTCGTTTATGCACAGTAGGTGCTCAGTTTGCGACGTGAACTTTTGCAGAAGCCCTGAACATTAATTCCATTTGGCGTTCGTGATATGTTTTGCATGACAGCAACTGTTACTTAACACATGGGTGAAATTGAATACTGGAATCCATTTTGGTGATCAGAGACTTTTCTAGAAACAAATTACTTCCTCAAGAGGTGCCTGCAGCGTTAAGGGACTCATTAAGACCAATCTCAGCGTCTAGCGGAGACAGTACCAGTAGATGCACCGCGTTCACTGCGCAGTTATTCGATTACGGAGGTCATTTGTTAGGCGCCCTCCAGATGTGAACTTCCTGGGGGAGGCTGCCAGATTGTCGGCAGCTCGCGTGCTCGGCGTCATGCGTGCTGTGTGTTCTCCCTTGCCCTCAGGGAGGGAGAGCGGGGAGGCGTAGCATGACGGGTCGGCTTTCACGCACCGTGCTCGCTGAGTGACGTCCTGGCGCGATCATCAGTGACACCATCTTACGCCTGAGCCTCCCTTTTAACATGTATGCCACGTCAACTCGATGACTAACCCGAACGGGGTGTTGCTGCTTGGGCCCAGATAGTGATTTTACGGTTAAAGTATTGTCTGGCCTCTTTCAGACACACGTACCAGGTAATAGCAAAATGTTTTTGTAGTGTGGTTGAGATCTGTATGGTATTCCAGAGGGAATTGTCAGTATTCAAGGATATGATAGAAACCATCATTCGAAGGAAGAACCGAAAATGCGTAAGAGTTATGAGCACTTGTTTGGAGAAGTCACACTAGCGAAGATAAACAAGTGTTCACAGGCCTTACCGTAGGCACTTTAGACCAATGTTTACTGGACATATTTTTCTTCTTTTGGTTCATTCTATTTCCTCCCAAAATATAGAAAGCAAAGAGGTCACCGTAGTAGGAGTTTGTTCCACAGTATTAAAGACGAAAAAGTGCTCACAGCTCTTCAGGTAAGTATTTATTGTAAGGTGTGCATTTCAGAGTCTATGTTTGCTTTGAATGATCGTTCCTGAATACTGACCATATCTCCTGGGAATCATTGTATACAATACCGAGTGAGGTGGCGCAGTGGTTAGCACACTGGACTCGCATTCGGGAGGACGACTGTTCAGTCCCGCGTCCGGCCATCCTGATTTAGGTTTTCCGTAATTTCCCTAAAATCGCTCCAGGCAAATGCCGGGATGGTTCCTTTGAAAGGGCACGGCCGACTTCCTTCCCCGTCCTCACTAATTCGATGAGACCGATGACCTCGTTATTTGGTCTCTTCCCCCCAAACAATCCAATCCCATTGTATACAACGTTTTTTTGGCACGAATACAAGCCACCTTGCATTACTCATATAGGCTCTTAAACTCATAACTGTCGTGGAATGTCGTACATATTCCTATCTTTCTTCCTTCCTGAGCTCGATGTTTCGTGTCCAAGTCCACGGATACACTCGATGTTGTGAGGGTAGTGGATATTTTGATGTTAGCTTCTCAACGAATATCTGAAAATATTGCGTAACATTAGTTTATTCTCCGGCTGCTGAGAAAACCTCATACGATGCCATTCACACTAGTTCACGGCTTAAGAAGATTATCGTCCATATCGGCAACTACAATTCAGTCAAACGAATACACTGAGGTAACACGTGCGACACCTACTGACTGCAACACACGTTAACTGAAGGAGCTTCTTCTGGCAGGACGACAGATGACGTTCGTGTAGCGTTAACCGTGTTACACGTCTTACTGACGAGATGTCCATTAATGCCATCATATTATGGGTGCTAATAATTGGAGTGCAGCTATTCAGAGAGATCCAGTGTGGACTGTATTCCTGTATTGCAGCGTAACTTGGTAGAGATGCTAATGAATTAATGTGGAACTGATTTACACTGGAAAAAATTAGTTCCAGTTTTGGCCACCTGGTTGCAAATCTAAAGCTGTACACTGTTTGTGTGGCGGTATGATTTCCACGCTGTCATCCGACAAGCCATAACGACAGTGAACGGAATGGCTATCGAGAAGACAGACCGTGCGCTTTATATGGTCGGCAGAAATTACAGTGCTGCACTAAGGCAATATCCCCGATTGGAAGAACCGAGGAGAGGCCCGTGTTATTAAATGGTGTAAAGAAAATGATAATGAAGTTGAAAAACACGGATGAACTTGGTGTGGCACCTGGAAACGAAAAGGGTCATATCCCTGTGGAAGTTGTTGACGAGACCTGCAGTTGCTGTAAGAGACCGTGCATCATTTGTTTCTGCTCTTACTAGTGCTCGTGCTGTGTCACAAGAGTTGTCCATGTCATGGTCAACAGTACGGAAAGTTTTGCGGTATATTTTATACTAGCATTCGTACAAGTTGCAGACGGTGCACAACTGAAACCTCATGATCCGCAGCAACGTTCTAAATCTATTCTTCGGTTTCTGGTGCGGAGCGAAGGTGATGACATGTGACCGGGCAGTATTCTACGGAATGACCAGGTATATTTTACACTACATGATACAGTAAATCCACAGTACTGTCGAATTTTGGGTACTGTTAAACTGTGTGTCATGGACCAAGAGCCGTTGCACTCGCCGTATGTTACTGTGTGGTGTGGATTTACCAGCATCTTTGTTCTCAGTCCGTTCTTCGATGAAGAGAATATGCCGACAAGGGCATGTCAGGCGTACCGTGATGTCAGCTCATTATCTAGACCTTCTTGTACAGCGTGTGATTCCAGCTATGGAACAGAGCAGATTTCATGGGGCAACAACTCACGTCGCTCTCCCAGTGAAAGATCTGCCTGATGCAATCTTCCACGAATGTGTTATCTCCAGAGTTTTTCCAGATGCATGATCTGCAAGAGCACCTGACCTGAATCCATGTGACTTTTGGCTCTCGGGATATCTGACAGAGCTCATTTTCAGGGACACGTTTGGTCTCTGTCTGATCTGAAGGCCACTATACAGGAACACGTGGCTCAGATTCCACTGGAACTGCTACGAGCAACGGTTGTTCGTGTCGTTTTAAGAATGCAACAACTCCTCGACGTCTACGTTGCTCATGTTGAAAAAGTTGTGTACGTGGTGGTTTCTAACAAAATCAACATTATACCTTTCTCACTTGTTTCATATTTTCTGCCCACGTCCCAGTCCTAAACCATTACTTATGGAAACATTTTTATACGTCTTTCTCGCGTTCACATAATGACCTGGTGGGCCAAATTGGAACTGATATTTTTGCGGCTTAAATCTTGATCTGATATTTTTGCAGCTTAAATCGGTTCTGCATTAACGCATTAGAATATGTACCAAGTTTCGCTCTCATACGATAATTACAGACCACACTGAACCTCTTTGAGTAGCTGCAGTTTAATTAAAGCTACCCTGTATACTGTTAGTTTTACCTTGAGTCATTAATAGGCTTCCAATTCTCTGGCTATGCCAATAAAATTTGCAACAATAATATTTCGACGTGACTCTGTGATCCGGTGTAAGTCTTTGAAGTGGACGCCATTTCGCCGGCTCGCATGTCGCTGACATACCCCAATAATCCTACCTGGTTAAGCGGACCTGGAATCCGAAGCACGTCCTGAGGACATTCGTATCAGTGAGAGATCAAAGCTATGTTAAACGTAGACTGAATAACCTATGGCCTGAACTCAGTTCGATTATTCAGATTCATGGTTTCCAGGCATGCTCTTCACACTAAATCACCATGCCTGATCACATTTATAATATGTTGACTCACATGGCTCAACGTTGCGCGGTCCAACCGCTTCCGATGTCAGCTACAGGCTTCTACGACGAGTTATTTAATGCACAGGGACATTTTATTTCTTATGTAGTGCAGGATGAGACCGTGTGTCGCTACGCCGCCGATGCATAATCGTAGTCTAACCAGGAACGAAACCGACAATCCTTAATCTCCATGCAATTAATACTCTCGCTCTTTAGTCCAGTTCTTCAATGGCAGACACTTTTTGCAAACAGGAAGTAGAACGAAGACTATTTTGAGCTTAGATTGCTGAATTAAGTTGGTGGGAAAGAAGTTTGAGATCTTGTGAAAGAAGTGAAGACTCAGAAAACTGGTGTTCAAACAGTTCGTTAATCTCTGGTTGCTATTTATTTCTTTTACTCACATTTATAATGATGATTTCTTCCGAAAAGCCCTTCCAGAGCACAGAAGTCTTTAGATAACTGTCTGCATTAACGTTCACACCACAAACGTTAATGTATGTTAACATTCAGTGTTCATACCAGGCATGAAACGCTGTCAGAGGTAACATGCCCACCAAGAATCATAAGTGTGCGTACTCAAATTTCACTTCAGTATTTGTCATTAAGAGATTTAATTGACTGCAATAAGCTTGTAGCTTTCTCAGTTAGGTTCTATAAATATTTATCCAAATTAAATGCCTTTAATAGGATATCTCGACCCATAATTCACGGACACTGAATCTCAAATTTTCTGTAGTAATTCTCATTGTTGCCCTTGAAATAGCTAATTATTATGAATTGAGTTAGACAGTTTTTAATATATCACTGAAAATTGAATACGCGTGACGCGCCCATTAATCAAGTTCATTCAGTATCAGATATATTACTATGGCTTCATACCACACACTATGCGTAAAAACTTTTTACGTCTTTATAATTCATTTAAAGCTTTCCTAGACTTCACCCAAGCTCTAACAAATTCCATTAACGTTGAGTAATAAATCGTCCTTTGAATTTTAGTCCCAAACAGTTCTGAAATTAGTTGTCGATCGAACGAATGTTTTCAATGTTTTAATGTTAAAGAGCGGTGAACTCATCAGGCGTAACTTATAACACAACGTTATGGGCCTTCAGTTACAATACTAGTGACAGCTGAAAAGATAGTTTATCAAAGGCCATAAACAGGAAGAGTCATTCACTCCTACCCATGAGTTGATGATATTCGATATCACCGATGCTCTGTACAACACTGTGTGGAGTGATCAGTTTGGGACAAAACGGAAACATGACTACCTAATGAGTTTGTAAACGACAGTTTGATCAGATATCTTTAAAGCAGTGGTTCTGATTGCGTACTGTGCGACTTTGGCATGCGACAGTCTATTAGAGATGAAGGGATGGAAGATGGCATAGCGATCTCATTTCAGTGTTACTAAATAATTACCATATTAGAGGGCTAAAGTATCCTGCTTAGTTGCCGAAAGACGTTCAACCAATAAAGTACTTACACTGGGAAGAGAACTACAAGTAGTTGGTGGTGAGACTCGTTTCGCCCGCTTCGAGTGATTTCCCTGTATGCTCAGTGATCAACTAAGTTCATTCCGCTCGTACGGTCACACGCGTGGCGTATCTAGCCCATCTTCAAAGGAGACAGTAAAAGTACAACAATGTTCTGGTTAACAATGAATAGAGACAGCCAGAGAGTGATTGTCGTGCAGTTTCTGCATCATACATGCCACTGGGAAACGTTAGAACCCTGTCAGTTCTGAGGTTGCCTCTGAGCAATCGACATACCCCTGTCGATGTCAGAATGACTTGTACCAGTTGATGTTATCGATAAACAGATCGCTGCCCATAAGCACATGTGAATTTAGTTACAGATGTTGCACAATGGATAACTAAATGAAATCAATTAATTATGCACGTTTCACCCTAGCATACCTGAAACATAGGTGCTGCAACTCACAAAGGTGGCAAAAATAGGGTGTTCATCAAACTACTGAATGAGCCAAATGGTCTCTATAAGGCCTTACTTATCACAAGTCCCCATAAACTTCTAATTAAACACGAAGTATAGACATGACAGAGAACAGTTATGTTCATGAAGTATCAACACAGGCTACAATGAATCAAAGGACCAACGCCCTGGTAGAAGTCGGATAGTGGATATGGAATGAAGAAGTTAGAATCAGCACTGTCATTGGGAAAGCGACTAAGTACTCTGAAGTGGCACAATGAGTGAAGATTATTAATCAAGAGGGAAGGAAAGAAGAACAGAGAGAATCACGAATGCATCTAATACCTTGACTAAAGGCATTTCGAGCCTGTAATTGCTAATGAGGGTACTTCAGATTTAATTGCAAAAGTCCTAACAGTAATCTGAAGTTTTAGCGTGTCTCCAGCAACTACGTTTGCGAACGCTATTGTTGTTCACCATACTTAGAGTCCACAGTAGCAGCAAGTAGCTGCTGTGCTGCTGCTGCAAAACTCTGTGCCATTTGACTCCTATCAAAGCCTGCTCTCCATCACGTCCTGGAATCAAGATGTCCCGAACTGTGATCGCTCCCAGCAAGAAGTGAATTGTTACTCTTCCTTTGCGAGGATATGTCTTGTGCATGATTTTGATCGTCAGTGACAATGGCTCTTCCGAGCACCGACCAATCAGATACGTTTCTAATACTGGAGCAGTCTCCCTTTTACACTCATTTTCAGTGAATCACTAATGGGGATTTTGAGTGCTGGAGCTCGGAAACAGGCAGCATTTGTTTCCCGGTAGCTGTCTTATTTCTTGTTTCAGCCTATTAGGCCTCCGCTATACACGCACAGACGAGCCACGTTCTCCCAATCCAGAATTTATTTATGTTATCCAATGTTATCTGCTCTTACTATTCTCTAACAAGAGTTTACAACCTCAGTTAGCTTGGAGTTAGCCAGAGGGCTACCGCTGCCACGCTCCCAAGCGAAAACGTACAGGATGGCCTATTCTCATTCCTTCTCATTTATCTCTTCACTGTACCGTGCCCAGCGTTTCGCAGGTTACGGAACTTCAGCAGGGCTCGGGTCCTTACGATTCTGCACGCCTTGCCACTCCTAGCTTTCTGGAAAGAGTCGCGACGTGCTCGTGGCGTCGGTGGACATGCCACGTTAAAACCAGTCTTTTACTGTTCGGTTGCTTCCCGTCGCTTAGTATACAAAACCTCTGGCAGTATGAGATAGTGTTGATGGCACTTGTCTGGTGGTCTCTCGTCACACAAAATACAGCTACCAGTCAAAATAGAAGGTGATTTTATCTAAAGCACGACCAATTTCGGGCTCGTTCCCATTTTCAGGAGGTTTGAATTCAGTTAAATATTTTCAATCTCAGTCTCACCTATAAGGTGTCTTCCAGCTAAATAACTTTGATAAATCTGCTTTTCGAACACATCTCAAAGATCGTGGCCATTCAGCCACAACCATTAAAGACTACCTGCTGATACTACACATTGTCTGCTGATACTACACATTGTCAGCAAAGGAAAGAAAATGAATCCTTTTGAAGAGGTTGACATTTACATCCATATCTCCAACTCACCTTACCTCATTCTTAATGAACAAGAAGATATGGGAAATAAGTTATTTCTAAATATCAGTAATGAAATTTTTAGAAAAGGGAAAACGAGAACTGTAGCTCAAATTAGAACTTTATATAATTTGCCAGAAACCATTCTACGTATTATAAATAACAGTGTAGTTCCATAGCCGCGCAGGATTAGCCGAGCGGTCTAAGGCGCTGCAGTCATGGACTGTACGGCTGATACCGGCGGAGGTTCGAGTCCTCCCTCGGGCATGGGTGTGTGTATTTGTCCTTAGGATAATTTAGGTTAAGTAGTGTATAAGCTTAGGGACGGATGCCCTTAGCAGTTAAGTCCCATAAGATTTCACACACATTTGAACAATTTGTAGTTCCACAATCAAAGAAAAAATTCATTTTCATAATTTGTAATACCCGTAATGTTTCTGTACGGTAACATCTCTGAACTTCTTATATCTAAGCTCTTTGACTCTAACTGTCTTCCAATGTAATCACGTCAGATGTCGTGATTGCATATGCTTCCGAAGTTATCAACATCCACTGTATCAAAGGCATGACATGGAAGTACCAATAATTACCACGGTGAATAATTTACAGTTAATGTGTAAAAAATCGTGATATTTTTGTAAAAATGTCATGAACGAAATTTGTAAATGACGTGGATATTCCAGCTGTATGTATATAGTATAATATTTTAAAAAACTCTCTGACTGGTTCAGTTGAGTCTATTTAGTCATCATCACTTTATTTGTGTTTTACTTTAACGATAGTCTGTAAGACTGAGCATTGAAACATGTAATTGATTGTAAACCTCCTGAAAATGGACATATGCCCTTAACGGGTCGTTTGTTAAATAAAATCGCCTTCTGTTGTGACTGGTACTGGTTATTATTTTAAACCCCGTAGAGGGACAGTCACGGAGCTCAACTGCATCCATTATGGGCAAAAGTCACTCAGTGCACTGAGTCCATCGGTTTCCTACCTGGCCTCTTGCTTCTGCCGATGTTGCTAGTACGTGCCTTTTGACGAGGAAACCTCGGGCCTAATGGCCCGACACTGGCAGTCCCGGCTCTGCTAGGCTTCGCTCAACATGCGTTCAGTAAGACTCTCGACCACAAGTCTGAGTAATCCCGCAGAAGAAATAATCAGACGTTTGGTGGTTAGATATGGCAACCACTGGAATTAACTTTATCAATACTTCTATTTTCGTTTCTCAATGGAAACGAATTTAGATTAGATAACTTTATCAGTTTAATGGTGTATGATTGTGACACATGGCAGTTTTGAAGAAATGGTTGCGTAGGACAGTATTGTCGAAAGGGCCAGTGTGGTGGCGAAATTTTTCCTATCAGGGGAAAAATGAGGAGCAAAAGTTTCTTATTGGGTATTGTAATAGCAGTAGTCTACAGAAATGGCATCCGGAATCAACCTGTGAACCGTATAAGAGGGTCATCTGGTGGTTGCTAATGTCCTACTTCTCATCTAGAGGGGCTAGCTTGCTCCCTAAATGCAATTAAATATGTTGAGGCGCTTGGGTCCGAGAACTGTGGCCCTAACATCACCACGGACCGTCTGTAGTCTCCAATGTGCTCACCTGCTCCGAATGAAGGAAGTTTAAAGCCATTCTGGAGGGAATAATTTATAATTGTTGTGTAGCATGTTGATATGCATCATGTACAGCCACGCAAAAGTTCATTTGACGTCCTGTGTGCGACTTGCGGAGGGACATCTTCACATAGCACGTACAACATGTTGGTAATGATTGGATTTACGCTACACATAGCATTTGTATCACTCCTTCACATGTCGCAACCGGAAATCCCCTTCCAAACATTCTCAATTTGGATTTCCTCTGCCCCACTCAGCCTCTATAACCTCACGAGCATGGACATGTGCATCGAAACCTTCTCACGCTTGTGGTTGGGGATGAATTCACTGAAGGCGCGGTGACCAAAGCCGATGTTTGGCTGGCAGTGATTTCAGCTGACTCCGGTGCAATTTGACTGGTAGAGGAAGGCAAGTACGTTCCTTGGTTCGATGCAACAGCTGTCGCAGGGACACCGACTTTTCCAGTAGCAGCTAGTAAGACAACATACTTGCTACCGATTAGTTAACTCTCCACAAATACAAAATCAGTTATACAGTTAGGATTTTGTCTGTTACTGGGTAGTGTGCAGACATCAGTGGGAGTACATAACGAAAAATTTATCTTACGACAGCACATCACAAACGCAGTTTCAAAAGCATTTAATGTGATGCACAATTTAATCGCAATAGCAACTACCTGTTGTGAGTTCCTGCAGCTGTCCTACGCAACCATTTCTTCAAAACTGCCATGTGTCATAATCATACACCATTAAACTGATAAAGTTATCATAAGGCTATATTTATTAAGGGGGCGAACCATCTGTATATCACTGAACGGGACCTTTAGGTAGAAGAGTAAATGAGCAATACTATTGTCAAGAGCAAATATAGCCAGTAAATGGAACAGATTTGCTTCCGAAGAAGACACTGATAGTGTAACACACATTCACTGCTGCGTAGATATTTTCATTGTAATACAAATGCAAAGGTAACTGGGGGTAAGAAATCAGCCTAACCGTATTTAATCTTTAACGAGCCACTGGAGACCACAGACCCCTTACACCAAGCTACTCAGAAAACATCCGCAGCTTTGTCGATTGAGTTGGGGTTCTTCCTGTATACCCCACATACAGTTTCAACACCATCATTGTTCTATGTACGTATTGTACTACTTACAATAACCACATTTCGTATTGACGTTAATTGTACTGTATTAGCCTGACAATTGTAATTCTGAACATAAATCACTTTCCTGAAGTTACGTTTTGGCTTCTTTAATCGGTACCTCCATGTCGGTCCCTTTCCGAGTCACAGAAAGAACTGGTAGCGCGAAGAGTGGTAATGTTGATGTGCTCTGCAAGTGGTAGTGGTTGATATTTTCTGTAGTATATTTTACAAAATGGTTGTGGTTGATACTTCCTTTAGTATATTTTACACGTGAAACATCTCGATAGATACTGAAGCTTACGTTATCTATGGGTAGACTTCGAATATGATAGCATTCTCTTAATATAAGGAAAGAAGAGGCATTGCAGACACGTCATAGGTTAGATTCACAAATGAAGGTCAAATGAGCTATTAATGAAGTGACAAGTCCAATAATCCTCCGATATTGATCCTGTAATTGATTGCATGGTTTCAAAATACTGATACGAATTTTTCACAGACGAATGGAAAAGCTAGTAGAAGCCGACCTCGGGGAAGATCAGCTTGGATTGTGTGGAGATGTTGGAAAACGCGAGGCAATACTAACCTCCTATACTTATCTTTGAAGATAGGTTAAGGAAAGGCCAACCTATGTTTCTAGCACTTGTAGATTAGACTAAGTTTATGACAATATTGAGTGGAATACTACCTTTCAAATTCGAAAGGTGGCATAGGTAAAATACCGGAAGCGAAAGGCTATTTTCAATTTGGACAGAAATTAGATGGCAGTTACAACAGTCGAGGGGCACGAAAGGGAAGCACTGGTTACTTACCTAGCTTACTTATTTGTTACATACTTATATTCTTAGTTTCTTTGTGTGTTTTTGTGTACTTGCATTGTTTAATTCATAAATTTCGGGCGTATTATAATATTTGAGAGTTGTAGCATCGCGCTTTAGTGTTTACTTCGTAGATTCTTACTTAAATTGCGTGTGAGTTTCGTATAGGAGGTGTAATTTCGAGTTTGTTACTGTAATCGTAAATTCAGGCAGATTGTAGCGCAGTCGTTAGGCATTTGTACAGGTTAGTTAATACATTCTTTGCGTGTTTCTCTTGCGATATCTAGGCACTGACTCGTGTTTCAGTAACTGTTGTTCAACATCGATTAGAATGGACAGGGACTGTGTGGTGTCACCGCCAGACACCACACTTGCTAGGTGGTAGCCTTTAAATCGGCCGCGGTCCGTTAGTACACGTCGGACCCGCGTGTCGCCACTGTCAGTGATTGCAGACCGAGCGCCGCCACACGGCAGGTCTAGAGAGACGTCCTAGCACTCGCCCCAGTTGTACAGCCGACTTTGCTAGCGATGGTTCACTGACAAATTACGCTCTCATTTGCCGAGACGATAGTTAGCATAGCCTTCAGCTACGTCATTTGCTACGACCTAGCAAGGCGTCATTATCATTTGCTATTTATCTTGTGATGCATGTACCGTCAGACCGATGTTCACCAATTATGGATTAAAGTTAAGTATTAAGCTACGTACTATTTTTGCTACTATAACGACCTTGCCCCGTTCCAGCCCTCACGCCATCCTGCGTGAGCTTAAACGCGTGCCCTTCGGCCTCCCGTCCTAGTGGATTGGCTGTCTTGCCAGTCCACAAAAGACTGTGATTGCTGTGTTCAGATTAGGGCTGCAAGCGGCGCTGACTTCGGTCGCGCAGCTTGAGGCTGTTGCCAATGAACACCACTGTGGGGAGCCGGACTTTGGTATCATGGGAATATCAACCTCGTCCCGTCTGTCCCCAGATCGGTCTGCCGCTGTGGTTGCCCCGCTTGCTGCCCGCAGTGGGGCTGAGCCCTCGCCTGTGGTTGATTGGGAGGTCGTTCCAAGGCGTGGCAGGCAGCGAAAGACGTCCCCGGAGACTGATCAGAAAGCCTCTCCGGTGCGTCTGACAAACAGGTTTCAGGCACTGTCTCTGGCTGAGCCAGATGCAGCTGCCTGTCCTGTTTCAGAGGATGATTCTCAGTCTTCAAGGTCCGGGCAATCACAGAGGGTGGGCTTATTGGTAGTTGGGAGCTCCAATATTAGGCGCGTAATGGGGCCCCTTAGGGATATGGCGGCTAAGGAGGGGAAGAATTCCAGTGTACACTCCGAGTGCATTCCGGGTGGAGTCATTCCTGATGTGCTAAGGGTCCTTCCGGATGCCATGAAGAACACAGGGTGCAGCCAGCTGCAGGTGGTGGCACATGTCGGTACTAATGACGTGTGTCGTTTTGGATCTGAGGAAATTCTCTCTGGATTCCTGCGGCTATCTGACTTGGTGAAGGCTGCCGGTCTTGCTTACGACATGAAGGCAGAGCTCACCATCTGCAGCATCGTTGACAGAACGGACTGCTGACTTTTGGTGCAGAGCCGGGTGGAGGGTCTGAATCAGAGGCTCAGACGGTTTTT
Source organism: Schistocerca piceifrons (assembly GCF_021461385.2). Lineage (NCBI taxonomy): Eukaryota > Metazoa > Arthropoda > Insecta > Orthoptera > Acrididae > Schistocerca > Schistocerca piceifrons. The sequence continues at coordinate 956,943,338 of NC_060138.1, forward strand.
ACGACCGTGTTGGCTGCAGATTCCTTGACTTGCGCCATAGGGTGGTGGGGTTTCGGGTTCCGCTGAATAGGACAGGAGTTCACTACACTCAGCTGGCGGCTACACGGGTAGCGGAGACTGTGTGGCGTGGACTGGGCGGTTTTTTGGGTTAGAAGACCTCGGGAAAGTACGGGGTGGGCTGCAATCTCAAAGGGTGCATGGCAAATACAGGACGTGCTTGGATCAAGGAACAGCCGGAATTGTAGTTGTAAATTGTTATAGTTGTGCTGGGAAAGTCCCTGACCTTCAAGTGCTAATAGAAAGCACAGAAGCTGAAATCGTTATGGGTACAGAAAGCTGGCCAAAGCCTGAAATAAATTCTGCAGAAATTTTTTCGAAGTCTCAGGCGGTGTTCAGGAAAGATAGAGTAGGCAGAATTGGTGGTGGAGTGTTTGTGTCTGTCAGTAGTGGTTTATCTTGTAGTGAAGTCAAAGTAGATATTCCGTGCGAATTGGTATGGGTGGAGGTTATACTTAACAGCGGAACTTAGTTAATAATTGGCTCCTTCTGCTGACCCCCAGACTCCGATGATATAGTTGCGGAACAGTTCAGAGAAAATTTGAGTCTCGTAACAAATGAATACCCCACTCATACGGTTACAGTTGGTGGGGACTTCAACCTTCCCTCGATATGTTGGCAAAAATACTTGTTCAAAACCGGTGGTAGGCAGAAAACATCTTCCGAGATTGTCCTAAATGCTTTCTCCGAAAATTATTTCGAGCAGTTAGTCCACGAACCCGCGCGAATTGTAAATGGTTGCGAAAACACACTTGACCTCTTAGCCACAAACAATCCAGAGCTGATAGAGAGCATCATGACTGATACAGGGATTAGTGATCACAAGGTCGTTGTAGCTAGGCTCAATACCGTTTCTTCCAAATCCACCAGAAACAAACGCAAAATAATTTTATTTAAAAAAGTGTCACTAGAAGCCTTCCTAAGAGACAATCTCCATTCCTTCCGAACTGACTATGCAAATGTAGACAGGATGTGGCTCAAATTCAAAGATATAGTAGCAACAGCAATTGAGAGATTCATTCCTCATAAATTTGTAAGAGATGGAACTGATCCCCCGTGGTACACAAAAGAGGTCCGAACGCTGTTGGAGAGGCAACGGAAAAAGCATGCGAAGTTCAGAAGAACGCGAAATCTCGAAGATTGGCTAAAATTTACAGACACGCGAAATTTGGCACGGACTTCAATGCGAGATGCCTTTAGTAGGTTCCACAACGAAACATTGTCTCGAAATTTGGTAGAAAATCCGAAGAAATTGTGGTCGTATATAAAGTACACAAGCGGCAAGACACAGTCAATACCGCGCCGATGGCACTGTTACCGACGACTGTGCCGCTAAAGCGGAGGTATTGAACGCAGTTTTCCGAAATTTCTTCACCAGGGAAGACGAATGGAATATTCCAGAATTTGAAACACGAACAGCTGCTAGCATGAGTTTCTTAGAAGTAGATACCTTAGGGGTTGCGAAGCAACTCAAATCGCTTGATACAGCCAAGTCTTCAGGTCCAGATTGCATACCGATTAGGTTCCTTTCAGATTACGCTGATACAATAGCTCCCTATTTAGCACTCATATACAACCGCTCGCTCACCGATAGATCTGTACCTACAGATTGGAAAGTTGCGCAGGTCGCCGCAGTGTTTAAGAAGGGTAGTAGGAGTAATCCATCGAACTACAGACCTATATCATTGACGTCGGTTTGCAGTATGGTTTTGGAGCATATACTGTATTCATACATACGATCTATTAGCCGGCCGAAGTGGCCGTGCGGTTAAAGGCGCTGCAGTCTGGAACCGCAAGACCGCTGCGGTCGCAGGTTCGAATCCTGCCTCGGGCATGGATGTTTGTGATGTCCTTAGGTTATTTAGGTTTAACTAGTTCTAAGTTCTAGGGGACTAATGACCTCAGCAGTTGAGTCCCATAGTGCTCAGAGCCATTTGAACCATTTGGAACGATCTATTGATACGTAATCAGCATGGTTTCAGAAAACATCGTTCTTGTGCAACGCAGCTAGCTCTTTATTCGCACGAAGTAATGGCCGCTATCGAGAGGGGCTCTCAAGTTGATTCCGTATTTCTAGATTTCCAGAAAGCTTTTGACACCGTTCCTCACAAGCGACTTCTAATCAAGCTGCGGGCCTATGGGGTATCGTCTCAGTTGTGCGACTGGATTCGTGATTTCCTGTCAGGAAGGTCGCAGTTCGTAGTAATAGACGGCAAATCATCGAGTAAAACTGAAGTGATATCAGGTGTTCCCCAGGGAAGCGTCCTGGGACCTCTGCTGTTCCTGATCTATATAAATGACCTGGGTGACAATCTGAGCAGTTGTTCGCAGAGGATGCTGTAATTTACCGTCTAGTAAGGTCATTCGAAGACCAGCATCAGTTGCAAAGCGATTTAGAAAAGATTGCTGTATGGTGTGGCAGGTGGCAGTGGACGCTAAATAACGAAAAGTGTGGTGATCCACATGAGTTCCAAAAGAAATCCGTTGGAATTCGATTACTCGATAAATAGTACAATTCTCAAGGCTGTCAATTCAACTAAGTACCTGGGTGTTAAAATTACGAACAACTTCAGTTAGAAAGACCACATAGATAATATTGTGTGGAAGGCGAGCCAAAGGTTGCGTTTCATTGGCAGGACACTTAGAATATGCAACAAGTCCACTAAAGAGACAGCTTACACTACACTCGTTCGTCCTCTGATAGAATATTGCTGCGCGGTGTGGGATCCTTACCAGGTGGGATTGGCGGAGGACATCGAAAGGGTGCAAAAAAGGACAGCTCGTTTTGTATTATCACGTAGTAGGGGAGAGAGTGTGGCAGATATGATACGCGAATTGGGATGGAAGTCATTAAAGCAAATACGTTTTTCGTCGCGGCGAGATCTATTTACGAAATTTCAGTCACCAACTTTCTCTTCCGAATGCGAAAATATTTTGTTGAGCCCAACCTACATAGGTAGGAATGATCGTCAAAATAAAATAAGAGACATCAGAGCTCGAACAGAAAGGTTTAGGTGTTCGTTTTTCCCGCGCACTGTTCGGGAGTGGAATGGTAGAGAGATAGTATGATTGTGGTTCGACGAACCCTCTGCCAAGCACTTAAATGTGAATTGCAGAGTAGTCCTGTAGATGTAGATGTAGAAGAAGGAAGTCAGAAACGGTTCTACCCTATCCCCGATGTTATTCAGTCTGTACATTGAGCAAGCAGTAAAGGAAACAAAATAAAAATTTGATTAACAATTAAAATCCATGGAGAAGAAATAAAAGCTTTGAGGTTTGCCGATGACACTGAATTTTAGCAGAGACAGCAAAGGACCTGGAATAGTAATTCAACGGAATGGATAGTGTCTTGAAAGGAGGATATAAGATGAACATCAACAAAAGGTAAACGGGGATAGTGGAATGTGGTCGAATTAAATCAGGTTATTCTGAGGGAATTAGAATAGGAAATTGAGACACTTCAAGTAGCAGATGAGTTTTGCTATTTGGGAAGCAAAAGAACTGATGATGGTCGAAGTAGAGGGAACATAAAGTGTACACTGGCTATGGCAAGAAAAATGTATCTGAAGAAGAGAAATTCGCTAACATCGAGTATAGATTTAAGTGTCAGGAACTCTTTTCTGAAATTATTTGTATCGAGTGTAGCCAGGTGAAACATGGACGATAAATAGTTTAGACAAGAAGAGAACAGAAGATCTTGAAATGTGGCGCTACAGAATAATGCTGAAGATTAGATTGGTAGATCACATAACTAACGAGGAGGTACTGAATAAAATTGGAGAGAAGAGAAATTTGTGGCACACCTTGAATAGAAGAAGGGATCGGTTGGTAGGACACATTCTGAGGCATCAAGGGATCATGAATTTACTATTGGAAGGAAGCGTGGAGGGTAAAAATCCTAGAGGGAGACCAAGACATGAATACGCTAAGCAGGTTCAGAAGGATGTAGGTTGCAGTAGTTACTAGGAGATGAAGAGGCTTGCGCAGTATAGAGTAGCACGGAGAGCTACAGAAAAACTGTCTTTGAACTGAAGACCACAACAACAACAATTGATTTCCAATACAGTTGAAGGTGGTAATATTCTTAGCAATTTTATTTAGCGGCGTTTATACAACAGACAGAAATTGTATTCTTTGTACCAGTGAATTCTCTTCTTTGAATGCACCTGGTTTAAGAGAGGTACGTTTTGTAAATCCCGTCTCACTATTTTGTTAACTCTGAATTGTTTGCCTACTTTTAGTTTCGTGGGATTAGGCATATCCGAAGCAGCAATGCACATTGTCACTTCTCGATGTTATTAAGTTCAACTTTTCTTCCATATTTTCTTATTCACACAAAGTTTCCACCTGCATATCGGCTGCTGTTACGGTGCAATAGGTATAGAAGCTAAAAAGGTGTCTCGTATATGTATGCCTGGAATCATGTATGCACTATGGGACTTAGCTTCTGAGGTCATCAGTCCCCTAGCACTTAGAACTTCTTAAACCTAACTAACCTAAGGACATCACACACATCCATGCCCGAGGCGGGATTCGAACCTGCGACCGTAGCGGTCACGCGGTTCCAGACTGTAGCGCCTAGAACCGCTCGACCACTCCGGCCGGCGCCTGTCAAGAAGTTCTAATATTCAGGGAGATGAGACAGTCACTAATCCGATTTAAGGACCGCGCCCGGTTCATAATATCTCTAAGAATGCTATAACGCAATATGAAAACGAAAGTACGTCAGTAAGCATGTTCATAACTTGAATCGACTGTCAGTATTATTTTTTGCTTTTCCAGTACTCTGTTAAAGCCACTACAGATATTCTGCATCGGCCTATATTTCACGAGAAACAGCAAATATATACTTAAATTCCTGTTTATCACGAACAAATATCTTTGCTCAAAGAACCAGTACGGTTTCAAAAAAAATCATTCTCATAAAACACGGATTGCTTTATTAATACATGATGTCGTGCTCACAATAGATATGGGACGCTGAATGTTCCAAAGAAACATCAGGCTCAGGTGTAGTATAACGAAGGGTATTACTAAATTTAATGTCCTCATTACACATAAAAGATTTATCAGACAGAGAGAGCAGCACTGTATGATTGTTTTCTGGAAATACTGTTGTGTATAGGCAAGTGTCTCGTTTGGCGATTGAAAGGAATTGCAAAAACACAACAACTGCAAAACAAAAGAAAACAGACTTGGAAAAACTATCTACTTCGTGACATTAATGATAAGTATCATCTCGCAAGTGAGCTTCTGTAAAGTTTGGAAGGTAGAAGACGAGGTACAGCTAGAAGTAAAGCTGTGGGGAGGGGGCGTGAGTCGTGCTTGGGTGGCTCAATTGGTAGAGCACTGGCCCGCGAAAGGCAAAGGTCCCGAGTTCGAGTCTCGGAAGCTTTAGTATCGTAATGTGTTGATACATGTAAGGAAATGCTTCCAACAAGGAAAAAGAACCCGCTGACTTCTGATCATAAAATTAGTGGTGAACCTCTTGACTTCGTCAGATCATACAAGTATTGAGGGGTAACACTAAGAAGCGCTATGAAATGGGACGACCGCATAATGTCAATGTAATCGAAGGCTAGTGGAAAACAGATTTGTTGGAAGGATTCTGAGATAATGCAATGCGTCTGTAAGGGAAACTGCATTGAAAATATTAATGTGACCTGCAATATTATACGGTTTTGCTATTTGGAGTCCTTGTCAGGTAGGCATGGCAACAGACATTGAATGAATTTAGAGATGCTCTGCTGCGATCGTAACGAGTCCGTACAGCCTGTACTGAAGTGTAATAAAAATCCTCGGATAACTTAAATGGGGACCCTTCAAAGGAAGAAGAGGCTTTTGTTAAATCCAGAGTTTCTTTATTCGGAGGCTCCTGTGGCCAATATGTATCCACCACATGATACCTCGGTTAGGGAATCGCGAGAATAAGCTAAGAGACACCAAGGCACGTTACAAAATAATATCGAGATTACTGATACCGTGCGCTGTCCGCCACGCATTTTGCAGTGGCTTGCGCAGCATGTATGGAAGTGTAAATGTAGATGAGATCCAGATTCGGGAGATGTATCGCGAGCATTTCTGACAGAGAATCTATCCACTTTAAGTGCGACCGGCCGTCACACGAGAATGAAAAACATATTCCTGGAACAACGGAACGCTCGCTCGGCTGTATCGGCGGCGATGATTAATGTGCTGCGCCTGATGAGGTCACGGTGAAGCTCAGGCAAAGGGCGCGCTTCCGGGAAGCGGCGGACAGTGAAGGCGAAAACCATATTGACACCACGCCTTCCGGCGAAAACCATATTGACACCAAGCCTTCCGACGTGAACGTCCTGAGCCAATACACAACGTTCGCACCTAAGATCGTCCGAAGCTGTCACCATGTCGTCTTTTTTCTTTCTTTCAACCAACTATCTTCTTTTGATAGTGGATGTTATGAGGCGTCGGTTGAGCATGTAGCATGTACCTGGGATGCTACGTATTCTATCCCCGGCGACCTACAGTTATAGAAAACTACCCATAAGATCACGCACCCGTTGTGGCCGAGCGGTTCTAGGCGCTTTAGTCCGGAACCGCGCGACTTCTACGGTCGCAGGTTCGAATCCTGCCTCGGGCATGGATGTGTGTGATGTCCTTAGGTTAGTCAGGTTTAAGTAGTTCTAAGTTCTAGGGACTGATGACGTCATATGTTAAGTCCCATAGTGCTCCGAGTCATTTGAACCTCTTATTTTTTTTTTTTTTTTTGATCATGCGAATGAAATGAAAACAAGGTCGTGCACCAGATAACACGTTATCTATTATTATCTGCGCTAGCATGAAAGTATGGGTCCCCACCTCACACGGACATATTGATAATGATAGCCATCAAACTATGTAAGGACGCAATGGGTCGATCTAACAATCTGTTTCTTGCTAAAACACATCAAAAATGTTTTATCCGCAGAGTTAGCAATGCAATCAATTATTAAGGGAATATGAGACTGTAGAAAGTATGACGTCTTGGTGCAGATGGGCAGATGCATGGCAGAAACCATAAGAAACTGTGTCATGAATATGGCCAATGAGTGCACAAAAAGTTAATAAGTTAGTGAAAGGTCACAGAAAGGCACGAAAAAGCATCACACTCTCAGTTAAGTGCATGATGGTGAATGCAGCTAGCTGTTTGTCAAAATTAGATCAGAAAAACGAAACCCCGATGCAAGATAAATTACTTCGCACTCATGTCGTCTCGGCACAAACCTATAATTTTAATGATGTGTAAGAGCAGAAGATGGCTGCAGCAGTGGCTGAGAATTCAAAGTTGAGCTCCGGCATCTGAGTTCTGGTCTAAGTTGATCTCAAACTGCAGCTCTGAAACTGAGTGAATTGCCTGGAGCCCTGCAAGGGGGTGTCTTGTGGTGCCCCTGGAGCGAGAGTGTTCTTGCTATCCTCTGCAAAACTTAGCTGGTTCTGCCAGCATCAGAATCTCACTGGCCAGTTGCAAGAGATTTAATGAATTTTTATCAATGACATTTGACTAGAAATGCTAACAAAATCCCTACTATTATGGATTGTTCTGTGCTTAATTAAAGAAGTATATTTCTCTCTTAGTGTGGGGAAGAAGGCAGAAAATACCCTCCACTACAAAACGGATTTCTGGTTACTGACAACGAGAAGGCGTCCATATAAACAAGTGTGAGAAATCTCCCCTGCTAACAAAACAATTACTACGAGCCAATGCCAGATCGAGTTACTGAATTTGGAAGGAACATACCAAGTGGCCTCCTCCAGGCCTAACAGCTGGTCACATAACTGTAGCCTCGTGTCTTCTCCCGTCCTTCTGATGCGTATCTTTGCTAAAAGGTATTTTTATTTTTTTGCTTCGCACAAAATGAAGGTGTACAACGGGCTGTCTGCCCTCGCTAGTTGCTTCTGCTGCACTTAGTCGGCTGACCGCTCTTCCCTGCGTTTTCCTGCAGGAGACTGACTTCCAGCAGATACATCTTTGTGACCCTTGCAGTTCCCTGAGAGCCCCTTCCCTTTCAACAACCAGCTAAAAGCGGTCAGTCTTGCTAAACTCGGTCAGCAAACTGCTCTCCCCTGCGTTGACCTGCATGAGACTCTGGCTTTCACGATAAACATCTACGACCCATGCAGTTGCTGTAGTTGCAAGATTCCCTCAACGTGCCAAAATTGCAATCATTATCAGTTGTTATTGCTTGCAGTTTTCACGCAATGATGGTTATTTGATACGATTCATTATTTGTATATGTATATTGGATTATTAAACAGATCATGCTACAGTATATGCAGAAATCTGACTCATAGCAATGTACATTTCTCAACTTCCTCCGAAGAAGTTTGAACACAGCCGCGCGGAGTGGCCGCGCGTTTTGAGGCGCCATGTCACTGATAATGCGGCCCATCCCGCCGGAGGTTCGAGTCCTCCCTCGGACAGGGTGTGTGTGTTGCTCTTAGCATAAGTTCGTTTATATAGTCTACTTACCGATGACCTCAGCAGTTTAGATTCGGTCAATCTATTATCTTCAAAAAGTCACTGAATATCCAAGAAGTAGATATTTTCGTGATCTGGTTGAATATTACTATAATTTTTGCAAGACGGAGTTTCCACTTACATAACTACATCTGTACAAAGCCTGAGATTGTAGCAGGTACTGTCCACTAAACCATTAACGCATAACATGAACAGTACTTATCGTACTTCACACTCTAAGAATACACCAGCTACTACTTCAGTGTCTGTGACTTCGATGCGTTACCAAACGAAAAGTTTTCGAAAGTCTAATAACTCTGAATAAAACTTGTTTTCTTTCTCCGTGGTGTTCGTATTATGTCGCGTATGACAGTTCACGAGTAAATATTATGTAACTTAACAATCAAAGTTCCAAATGTTAATTTACGTGATCTCTAAGCATACCAAACTCAGAACTGCTACGTAGAAGCAAGACAGTAAAATCAAGGTTTCACAAGATCATTTGACACAGGCAAACACTCGGATGCACTGTCACCGGACAGGAATTCACCCTTACCAGTTTCAAAGAAATTGTTCTAGCATTCATCATAAGTAACCGAGCAAAACCTAAATCTGAGAATCAGGAGGGGATTTGATCCTTCTTCCTCTAGAATTCTGCTCCAATGTCTTGACGACCAGTAAAAATTATGAGTCAGATGGCTGTTTATTGAAACCCATGATGGTTGTCTGAATGTCACCCAAGGGACACAAAGAAAAAATATTCGTGTCAGGGCAAACATGTGATATAAACGGTGTCAATGGATGCTCTCATCCTTGCTAGACAACCGGATGTATTTTCACTTCCTCTTTTCTCGCATTATTCCCTAAAGATGAGGCATTGGCTAAAATGTTTACCTTGTCACTTATCAACACTGAACAGCGAAACCTAATCGTCCATGAAAGAGTTATTTGGCTTAATAAAACAGGTATATTCATAATGTTTGATGTACAGGTAGTGTATGGCTCAACGTATTCAATACTTACCATTTCCACACATGTTTATTTGAGTATGGAATGGGAGAATCGGGGCACCAAGTGGTTTTGCTTTCTGGCGTAGTATGACGCAACGAACACTATGCGCCAATTATGGAGCTTAATACATACAAGTATGCAGCGTAAAGCTAAGTTTAGATTACTTTAGTTACACTCTATGTGGTCAGAAGTAACCGGACCCCTGGCTGAAAATGACTTAAAAGTTCTTGGCGTCGTCCATCGGTAATGCTAGAATTCAGTATGACGTTGGCCCACACTTGGCCTTGATGACAGCTTCCACTCTCGCATGCATACCTTCAGTCAGGTGCTAGAAGGTTTCCAGGGGACTGGCAGCCCATTCTTCACGGAGTGCTGCACTGAGGAGAGGTATCGATGTTGGTCGGTGAGGCCTGGCAGGAAGTCGGGGTTCCGATATATCCCAAGAGTGTTCGATAGGATTCACAGGACCCTGTGCAGGCCAGTCCATTAGATGGATGTTATTGTCGTGTAACCAATCCGCCTCAGGCCGTGCATTATGAACAGGTGCTCGACCGTGTTGAGACATGTAACCGCCATCCCTGAATTGCTCTTCAACAGTGGGGGCCAAGAAGGTGCTTAAAACATCAATATAGGCCTGAGCTTTGATAGTGCCATGCAAAACATCAATGGGTGCAAGCCCCCTCCATGAAAAACACGACCACACCGTAACACCACCGCCTCAGAATTTTACTGTTGGCACTACACACGCAGACAGATGACTCTCACCGGGCATTCGCCATACCCACAGCCTGCCATCGGATCGCCACATCGTGTACCGTGACTCTTCACTCCACACAACGTTTTTCCACTGTTCAGTAGTCCAATGTTTACGCTCTTTACACCAAGCGAGGCGCCGTTTGTCATTTACCGGCGTGATTTGTGGCTTACGAACAGCCGCTCGACCATGAAATCCAAGTTTTCTCACGTCCCGTCTAAACGTCATAGCAGTTGCAGTGGATCCTGATGCAGTTTGGAATTCCTGTATGATGGTCTGGATAGATGTCTGCCTATTACACATTACGACCCTCCTCAAGTGTCGGCGGTGTCCGTCAGACATCAGACGAGTTCGCCCTGAACGCTTTTGTGCTGTACGTGTGCATTCACGTTTCGACTTCACTACCACGTCGGTAACAGTGGACCTAGGGACGTCTATCAGTGTGGAAATCTCGCGTACAGAAGTATGACACAAGTTATACCCGATCACCTGACCACGTTCAAAGTCCGTGAGTTCCGCGGAGCGCCACGTTCTGCTCTCTCACGATGTCTAATGACTGCTGAGGTCACTGATGGGGAGTACCTGGCAGTACGTGGCAGCACAATGCACTTAATATGAAAAACGTGTGTTTGGGGGTGTCCGGATACTTTTGATCAAATAGTGTTCGTGGATGTGACAAAGGGTTAAAGATACCTATTGATCCAGTTTAGTCCAAACCTAATGTTACTCACAACACAAGTATATTGCTGGACGTACCATCATACGACGAGAGGTGGGAACACCTAATGCGCGCAAGGACATTGTCGGATACCATCGTTTCGGTGGTCCAGGTCTTATGGTGTAGGGAGGCTTAATATTGAATGCGCACAATGAATTAAGTCGGGTGATGCAGAGGGAATTAGATTAGGAAATGAGACACTTCAAGTAGTAAAGGGGTTTTGCTATTTGGGGAGCAAAATAACAGATGATGGTCGAAGTAGAGGGGATATAAAATGTAGACTGGCAATGGCAAGGAAAGCGTTTCTGAAGAAGAAAAATTTGTTAACATCGAATATAGATTTAAATGTCAGGAAGTCGTTTCTGAAAGTATTTGTATGGAGTGTAGCCATGTACGGAAGTGAAACGTGGACGATAAATCGTTTAGACAAGAAGATGTGGTGGTGGTGGTGGTTAGTGTTTAACGTCCGTCGACAACGAAGTCATTATAGACGGAGCGCAAGCTCGGGTTAGGGAAGGATTGGGAAGGAAATCGGCCGTGCCCTTTCAAAGGAACCATCCCGGCATTTGCCTGAAACGATTTAGGGAAATCACGGAAAACCTAAATCAGGATGGCTGGAGACGGGATTGAACCGTCGTCCTCCCGAATGCGAGTCCAGTGTGCTAACCACTGCGCCACCTCGTTCGGTTGGAGACAAGAAGAGAATAGAAGCTTTCGAAATGTGGTGCTACAGAAGAATGCTGAAGATTAGATGGGTAGATCACATAACTAATGAAGAGGTATTGAGTAGAATTGGGGAGAAGAGGAGCTTGTGGCACAACTTGACTAGAAGAAGGGATCGGTTGGTAGGACATGTTGTGAGACATCGAGGGATCACCAATTTAGTATTGGAGGGGAGTGTGGAGGGTAAAAATCGTAGAGGGAGACCAAGAGATGAATACACTAAGCAGATTCAGAAGGGTGTAGGCTGCAGTAGGTACTGGGAGATGAAGAAGCTTTCACGGAATAGAGTAGCATGGAGAGCTGCATCAAACCAATCTCAGGACTGAAGACCACAACAACAACAATGACCTCCAAATCTCTTAACACTTTAAAGTCATCAGTTAACGTTACTGCGACACTGTGCTCCCATGTGTGTCTTTTCAGGAGCGAATTCGGCCGTGACACCACTTTTATGGATAACAATACGACACCGCATAGAACTGCGTAGGTGTAGGAACTCTTGGAATGAGAGGATACTCGGGCGAATGGACTGACTTGTTCGTTCCCTGCCTTAAATCTCATCGAGCTCCGTGTGGGATGGCGCTTGGAGACGTACTGCAAGACGTCTACATGCATCTACGAACTTCTAGAAGTTGTCGTCCACGCTGATGGAGAAATAGAACGCCCTGTCACAAGAACTTCTTACCAAAGTCGTGGCCAGAATGGGAGCACGCTGTACTACTGTCGTGGTGACCACACACCCTATTTGAAATATGTCCAGCCATTTGCAGTGTCCATGCGATCACCAAAAATAGCGATGACACCACTACGATTATTGTCATTGAATAAAAGTGTCATGTCAGATTATTTCACTCCATTTCTGTGCTAAACTGTAGCAGTTCTTTCTAATTACGATCCAAGTTTCACCGAGCTGTGTTACATGGCAATAACCCTTCATGGGAATGATACTTTAGTCTTAAATTTTGCACAGAAGTTTATAGAGATCAGATCACTGAAAAAACTCAGTGCCCGACTATCGACCTATATGTCCGCTGGAATTAGTTTTAACTTCCGTGAAGTGAGTGAGAAACTGTTTCAAGCTGCTGCTGCGCTTTAGAGGAAATATTTTCAGGACTGTTCTCGTTCAGACGGAACTGCTGCAAGGTATTTAGCGCATCTGCCATTAATTTCGTTTATTACACTGGAAATACATTATAAAGGAATTCTCATCCGTTGAAATATGGTAATTAATCACGCAAAAGCGCAGTGCTTTCAAATTCCGAGACAACTCAATTTGTCAATCACACTCAGAGGAACTCAATAAAAGGCTACTGTTGGTGAATTTGCATCGCTCATTTTTTATTCCTATAATTAGTTTATTTTTAGAAATGTAATTGCTTTTCGCGATAACACTAAACATTCACACCAGTTTTTATTTTAGACAGTGAAGGAATCTCTTGATGGGAGATTATTTATTAGGTGTCAGGGAGAAAGGGCCCGTAGGAATGTTCCAATATCCATTATCTGATGGCATCGCAAATTGAAAACCCGGCCATCAGGTGGAGCATCAGGAGTGAAAGGCAAAGCAGGGTGGGATGAGGTGGGTGGCCGGAGGGTGGGGGGAGGAGGGGGGGGGGGCGTGAGGTATGAGGGGAAGAGGCCTGTGGTTGGGGAACTGCGCGAGAGCTCACGCCAGCGCACACCAAGCCCAGCTAAGCCGCGACTTACCTGGCGCGACGCTTACTTCCTGAGGCGAAAATACTGTATCGTGCGGACCTAAATGAAACGATTCTTTCGTGCTGCACTTCTCTGCGTGTCAAATACACTATTGACAAAAATCTCAAAACCAGTTTCAATGGGACGCGATTCCTCTTTCCATGCAATATTTTGTATTTAAGAGTTGGAGTTTTGTTGGGGGCCTGTTAACCACCTACGCCCACGGAATAATATAATGTTATTAGCTATACTACGCAACACATAAATTAATGTGAATTTTTAATTATACAGCAAGAATTTACAATGAAAGAGAAAACGTTGCCTGTAGAAGGGACATACAATCTGTAGCGGAAAATTTCTCTACCACTGGTTTTGTTTGATCACCGGTTTAATAACTAACGTCAAAGTCTTTCGTTAACAGAAACAGCCTTCGGAATCTGCATGTAGCTGTAAGAGGTAGCAGAGCACAGGTGTCGGAAGAGACACGCAGGAAGTTCACGTTCAAGGATAAGTATGCTGCAGTCACACTTCATTCGTCCAAGTAGCTCTCCTGGCTTTTTAAAGTTCACGACTGTAATTTGCCGTGCTTTTTACATTAAGTAATTGCATGAAACCTACATATGTGTAGTGTTAAGCCTCTAAATATTGGTTCGTGTGAAACCTATACATCTTATGTTTATCCACAGACATGTAAAAGAAATATATTTCTTTGAACAAGTAAGCATAAAATATGACATAGTATGTTCAAAACGACTACGCTTACTGGCAGACATTTCACGTCTTCTGTTCAGCTTTCCCCGCACAACGGGACGAAGGTAGTTTGGAGATGATAGTATGATGGTAAATCAGAACGTAATGGTGTGGAGGAGCTTCAGAGATACAAGAAAAAAATAATGAAGCAACATAAGACTTGGAATTAGGAGACGAAGTCATGAATAGACGTCTTACACAAGATTTCTAGTAATAATGCTAGCGGAAAACGTGAGATGGAAGAATCATGCTGAATTGCTAGACAAAGGATCAAAGATCTTTTATATTTAACGAATGGTAAGTGACGCTTGCAACACTGAAACCGTACTATCTGCACACTGGAGATATGTGCATATATTGTTACAGTACGATGTATGTTTTGGGAAACATTGGTTAAAATAAAAAAAGAGGAATAAGTTTACTGAATGGGTTTACCAATAACTACTGTGCAGTTATATTTTTAAAGCATGTAAAATCATGTCTGTTGCTCGATCATACGTACTAGATGCAACGAAAGTGTAAGGCCAAACCTTTAGGACACTTATCTTACAAACAGAATGAAAAGAACAAGCAAGATCGATAAAAGATTGAACTCATTTCCTGAATCTCTTACAGTAGAGTAATCATTAACTACAGACCGGAAAAAATCCTACCAATACACCAAATGAACGTCTTGTAAATGTGAAATGTTCAAAATACTGTATTTAAAATGCTATTACGTATCGAATGATAAATAAAACCGTCAAACATTTATAATAACCTGGTCGGAGAGGTGAAGATGTTTTGAAAGCCCAAATGTTTGAGGAAAAGCTGCTTCTATTTGGTGGATGCGGATATTTTGCAGCTTGACACCGAAGACCTAGAGAGGGTGCACCAAAAAGACTGGTCAATATTGAGGGATATGGCTACCGAAACAGACCGCATTTAATTTGCAGTGTTCTGTATCACTCAATACATTGTCTACTATAGAGTTGTACAATAGTTAATAAACATTACAACATGCGTTTTACGAAGTATCTCATGAAAAACTATTTTCGCATGTAAATGTTCGCCATATACTGGTTCGTGGGATAATGATACGTGCAGAAAATCGCTGTGTACTCGTTGCAGGACTATGCTGTACCATTTCAACAATGTGTTACTGTTCAGGCGCAGATTATTGAACTACATGTTCAGCATAAAAATTGGAATATGGAAGAATACCTTTTCACGCTATGGGCAGAAAACTCTGGTAAACAATCTACGATCGGTAAATCGCCGACGGTATTCGTCAACTGCAGCAGGATCAGTGCCATCGCAGAAGTCGCAACCATTCCTGCATATTCTTCATTAGTCTACGTGTGTGGCGTTATAGCCAGCTAGTGTACGAACACAATTAACCCTTGTTTCTCTCAGTTAAAATCTCAATCCTTCGCACTACTTCACACGAAACACATCATGGGCAACTGTGTGACCAACGGGCTAGTTTAATGGCAGAAAGACATCCCGAGCAAGGACGTTGGAAGCAACGAGGTAGGATGGGCTAAAATAAAACGCCCAAGACGCTGGGCGAGTAAGACACATACTTGAGTGCCACTAGCCCAAAAACAATTGCGTATTAAATGCCTTCCACATCGGAACCACATCCAGACTAAGTGTTTTGCTCCAGATGAGCGTTCCTGCCATGTCTTTGAATACTGACCAGCCCTTTTGAGACACCCTGGCGCTCAGCTCCCCTGCTGTGTAAGTTGAGTTGGAAAAGCCGCTGATGATAGTTTGTGATAAGAGCACATCAGGAAGTAATTACGGACTTCTTTATCACAACGATTTTAGCTTATGATGACGAGAAATGAATTAAACAAAACGATTTTAGCTGATGATGACGAGAAATGAATTAAACACTTTTTTTCAGATGAGTATTCACGGTCTATCTGACCAACTAAATCAGTCATAGCGTCCTATTTGCCTCTCTGCCGTGGATTCACAATTTTGTATCATTCGTGGGTCATTCCCCGACAGTGAAAAATATCATCTGGGACTGCAAAACAAAGGTACAAGTATTTCTGAAGTACGTGACATGGTCGGTTGCAGGCTCTGAAAGAACTCATAAATATGTCCCTTCAACTGTAGTATTGACTCTACAATATTCCGAAACGACACTTTCGTACGAATTTATGTACTGTGCTATATATTAATAGATCTATGTTGAGGCAGGTTATTACATTATACTATATGGTGAAAATCATTAATTTAGGAAAAACTTTATCAAAATGAAAAATTTCTAAATATGTAGGAGGACTGCCGTTATTGTTGAACTACACTGTTCCTGCCAGCCGTAAGCACATAGTAAAAACACTAATATTTCTAAATGCATGCGTTTAATTTCGATGAAAATTTTGAATTACATGCTTTCTGAGTAACCTCTAGGTGTGGCGGTATTTCCGGACATAGGTTCATTATACCTTTATTTTTCCGTATTCTCTCATCGCCTCAATTCCTAGAGTTTATACACGGTAGAAAAAATCACTCTGTATATAAAGATTGGTACCAAAGAGCTGGAAAAAAAACCAACTTTGTGATGTGTCGTACAGTATAATTTATCTATGGCCACCTTGGACCATTAGCTTTTATTTCAGGTGGATGAACGTTGTATCTGTCCCACGACTAAAGTATCAGTTGCGGATTATGACATGCGTATTCGCATTGCAAGCAGCTGACCAAACGTAAAGAATGCTTACCTCTCAGGGAATGTGAGTCTCTAACTGTAGCCTCCGCTCTGCCCGCAGGTGACTGCGACACTCCCCTGGGACTGGAGTCTGGAGCCATCCCGGACTCGGCGCTCTCTGCCAGCTCCAGCTACGTTGGAAGCGTCGGACCGCGCTATGGCAGGCAAGTTGCGCTCCACAGCCTCAGTCGTACTAATAAGCGATGCAGTGGCAGGTCTTTTGTTTGTATAATCATGTATGAGTGTTTGCTTAGAAATTGAAACGTCCCCTTAGAAAAATTATATATGACTGTGCTTAGACTGTCACACAATATTTTTAGCGCAACGCAATCTGACTTTCAATAATCCCTACAAAAGAATGGCCCTGACTGACATTAACCTATACCTTTCACAAATCACTTACCTCACAAAAATCTTCGTTACTCGAACTACTGCAATATAGCGAGCGCCACTACTGCCAGCTAAATAAAAAAGAGTCTAACTACTGAAGGCACTAACTACTAATAGGCATAGTTAGCAAATGAAAGATTTTAATAGAGAACAAACAATGTATTTACCTTAATAGTCATAATATATATAGCAGTTCATGCCAGTCTTACAAATTTCAAAACTCCGCCATCTCTCTCCCCACATCCACCACTGCTGGCGGCTCACCTCCAACTGCGCAACGCTATGCGCTGTTCACATCCAGCTGCCCAACACAATGGCAGACAACAATGCAAACTAGCCACAGACTGCACACAGCACAGCCAGTGATTTTCATACAGAGCGTTCGTAACGTTGCCAATCAGAAAACATAAACAGCCTACCAACAAAATGAAATAATACTTGACACATATCTGCAATTATGCTCTACTAACAGAGAATCAAAAATCCAGAGAAAGAGATACAGAAAATAGTGAAACAGTTTAAATGTCTGACTTCTTCAACAGTTATTTTTCAATAGGTTTATTGAAGAAATACATAAGAATCTACGTATCAGTAACACCAAATATTTTATACCATCGACATTTCCTATTTCTCTGCCTATATCGAGTCATGGTCAGTAATAAATATCCGAAAATTATCGAGTCATGTCATCAATGGCCATCTTCATAGCTGTACAACAAATAACGAAAGCAGATACACTGATATGAACCGTGTAGATTTGCACAACATGAATACGAAAAGACACTTGTGGTACGTGGCCAGCTGTCAGTGGTAGCTTGGGGAGTGGAAGGACCGAGCAATGGGAAACTGAATGTCATTCGTGGCATTAATTCAGTTTATTAGGTCTCCAAGTGCTGCGTGATACTGAAAAACAATGGAAGAATGTGACAACACCTTTATAAAGACCATCTGCTTCAGCAGAACACAATCATTTCGCTTCCCAGTGACACATCGGGAGACAGAATTCAAATCCCGGCTTCGCCTGCTAGTATAGACTCGACACAACATACGCTGTTCGGGGAACGCAAGTACCTGGCACTTCTAAACACATACCCAAGGTTTCTTAAAACACACACAACAAATGTATGTACACGAGACAACACAGACTGTTAATAAACCATGTAATTTAGAAAGTTAAATGAGTTGCCACTGATCAAATGGTAGCTCTTTCAAATACCCGGTATTAAAGTGGTGACACAAAATGTAATCGAAACCCTTTCCTTGACGTAACACAAGAGGAGGAATCAGAAGGAATGGTACATGTGTGAGGGGTGATAGAAATGGTGATTCTGAACAAAAACGTTATTGACTGTCTTATTCTTAACGGTTTCCAAGTAAACTAATTAAAATAATGGGGAACAGGTCAAATGCAAGTGATAGTAAATGGAAATTTGTGATCTAACGTTTTATTTTATTGTTTACATTTCCTGACAAAAGATGTTCAAGAAGACCACCGTCAATTGCAATGCATTTTGCAGCTCTTGTAGACATCTGCAGAGTTGCTGATACGAGCTCATTCCTACGGTCCTTTACGTGAGCACGTGGATGTAAAATACGAGCGAAAAGTCCCTCCTTTATGTCCACTCTGCACTTGTAAACTTCGTTCTTAATCGAGCTCCACAAAGAGTAATCTCATGGAGGAAGTTGTATTCGAATGTGGATGCCGGGGAGGAAGGACATGCGACTAATGCCCGTGATTTCCAAACAGCTTTAGTTTGATACAGCTAAGGAAAGTGAGTATGTTCATTTGAAGTTTCCTTCATTCAGAATCACCAATACTACAATCCTCAAAGCATGTAGCTTTCCTCCAGACTCATGCTGTACGCAACATAATCAAAACGACGGGCGGGTTCCCAGTTTGCACGGTTATGTACCACCCACACAGTTCAATGAATAAAAACTGTCAGTACGACAATATTCGAGACGGTTCCAAATATACTTCTACAACCATTTCTTAATGCAGGAACATTTTGCTCAGCGATATGCAAAACAGAAATATCAGAAAAGTTATTAATACCGCATAAACTAATCTCAATCTGGCAGTAAAACTACATGAGAAAGTCTAGTTAACATCTGACACGCAATAATAGCACGATTTTAGCAATCCCCAAAAGCACAGTATTAAATACTGAGAACAAGAAAAACACTCACTAGTAAATATGCATCACTAGAGACTGGATTGTAGCGGTAATCTAGACATTGAACCATTGAACATTTCAGTTTAACACTGATTTAACAAAACCGCAGCTTAAACGTAGATGACACAACGGGACACAGTTATGAATGTTAACAGGTGTTAGCCAGATAACATCCCTGCCAAAACTAGATGACAAAGAGTGATTATTTCATTCCAGATCACACAATTCCGTCAAGCAACCACAACTTTAAATTTTTTTCAAATACATTACCACCCGGCATAGTCATTCTGGGGGGCCTTGCCGGTGGTAGCAGTCTCGCATAGGTGTCATGGCCGTACTCCTATGGCCGACGAATATGAGCCAACAGTTAAAAACAGAAATCGTCTAGCACTAACTGAACTGGAATGAGATTTTCACTCTTCAGCGGAGTGTGCGCTGGTATGAAACTTCCTGGCAAATTAAAACTGTGTGCCCCACCGAGACTCGAACTCGGGACCCTTGCCTTTCGCGAGCTACCGAAGCACGACTCGCGCCCGGTCCTCACAGCTGTTTTTCTGGCAGTATCTCGTCTCCTACCTTCCAAACTTTACAGAAACTCTCCTGCGAATCTTGCAGAACTAGCACTCCTGAAAGAAAGGATATGGCGGAGACATGGCTTAGCCACAGCCTGGGGGATGCTTCCAGAATGAGATTTTCACTCTGCAGTAGAGTGTGCGCTGATATGAAACTTCCTGGCAGATTAAAACTGTGTACCCGACCGAGACTCGAACTCGGGACCTTTGCCTTTCGCAGGCAAGAGCTCTACCATCTGAGCTACCTTTCTTTCAGGAGTGCTAGTTCTGCAAGGTTCGCAGGAGAGCTTCTGTAAAATTTCGAAGGTAGGAGACGAGATAGTGGCAGAAGTAAAGTTATGAGGACCGGGCGCGAGTCGTGCTTCGGTAGCTCAGATGGTAGAGCACTTGCCCGCGAAAGGCGAAGGTCCCGAGTTCGAGTCTCGGTCGGGCACACAGTTTTAATCTGCCAGGAAGTTTCACTAACTGAACTTTCCGTGGATGCTTGGCACAACATGTTAATGATATTAAAATGGAGACCCTTCCTGTTGTTTGCCGAACATTACGAAGTATTTCCTATGTAATACAGTCGTAAAGGGTCAGAACTTCTACAAAAATTGTACGAATACAAGAAAGAAAAGTCAAGAATTAAAAGAGAGATATGCTAGCGACATCAGTTTTTAGTTACAGTCTTTAAGAAAAGTAGCCGTCCACTAACATAATGACCGATGATGCAGCACAGCCCTTAATTTGTCCTTATTGGCTTTGGAGCTCAAGTCACAATTCATAATCCTTTCTTAAGTAAGTCGTAAACTAACCCGGATGTCGCTCGTTAATATAAACCACCATCAGTTGTTTCGTAATCAGAGTCAAATGCCAACAGAACTGAGAGCAGCTAGCTGTTCTTGTGAGTAGGGTCTTAACATCAATTACAAGGAGTTACTCGTACTAAAGATGCTGTCACCACAGTTACATTTCTCTTCGTGACTGAATGTGGCTTCTTAGCATTCAGAACGCGTAATCTCTGCTACATGTAAATTCAGTTTCACAGTTTCTCATCGTGACCTTCAGTTTGCAAATTTAATGTTTGGTGAACATAATTAAAACTGTCGGCGCGAGCAGTACCACAACCGTACCGAGAGAAATAACCCATGGCTGGGTGAACAACAGTCTGTTGGAGCGTGACGAGTGACGGTAGTTTTTTCACCAACACCGTTATTTGTGTGTAATTTGCAGCACAAAATCTCTCCTTTGGTAATATAAAATTTCTGTCAAATTATATGTTGTCAGTGCGAAAAAATGTTGTAAGTTGTCCCGCATTCTGATTTTTTTCCTTTGCCTTTTTGTAACTGTGCCAGCATTTTCGCAGAATTGGTCTAATTTAGTACGTCAGCAATACTGTCCACAGGAATAAGTCTAGGAATGCAAGGCTTTACAGTTTTTAAAACATGCAGATTAAACCACAGGTGTTCAACACTTATTGGAGAGCGGATATAAAATAAAAGTATGAAATGGAAAAAAAATGTTACTGAGCTTCACGAATTATGAAAGCGATCGCCTTCCTTCAGAAAAATGTATAACTCTAGTTATTCACAGATGTTGACTGGAGGAAATTATTTTACCACATACCTAAGTCTAAAATCAAAAAATTCTGGAGACTAAAACAGCAGTAGAAACAAAACTAAATCATTGTCTTACAATTTCAATTCGTCATTAGTTAACTTTAACATCTTCGTATTTCAACCACTTAACTGTAAAACGGAGTAAGGAGTAAATGGCAACGAAATTTTATAATATCGAATGCCCTATTCTGAATGGTTTTCGAGATAGGACACATTTAATATTACTTTTGTACATTTTTCTTGAATAATTCGAAAACAGCACCCTCCAGCGATAACGTTTTACAGTACAAAATTAACCTATATTAAATTTCGTACAAAAAAGGTACTATTCATTTTTTTTTCTCTAGGACTAGTGGTTTGTGCGAAGAGAGCGCGAGACTTGAAAAACTCGCTGGACCTGCATGCGCTGTAGCTTATGTAGTTTTTGTAGGCCAATTTGAGGTAGATTCCCGATTTGATATACCACAAGTGTCTCGTATCAAACTGTTCGTCTCAACTTACTTTATACTAGTGTGGTACATTGTAAACAGTGACAATGTTTCATAGTACAGAAAATAAATAACAATGAATATTAAATGTGTTCTATCTCGGAAACCATTCGGAGTAGGGCATAAGTCCATATGAAGCTTTTTATTCACTATCACTAATACTATCACCTCTCAAGACATGTACCTTTCCTCCTGACTCACCCTGTACCCACAAACACACACACACACACACACACACACACACACACACACACACACACACACACACACACTGTTTTTCTCCCTTTCTCGTTCTTTCGTTTCTTTCTGTCTAGCACACTGCACTCCAGCACAGTCTGTTTTACTCTTCAGTATGCTAAGTCCCACAAATTTCACATAATAGAAACGCTGTATCTACACTTCATTCCACGGAGAGGTAGGGCAGTGTCAACGATACGATGACGAGAGGAATGCCGTATTGCAGTTATTGATGATAAAGTGCTGCACACTGTCAGGACTAGGTACGGGAGATATGATAATCGACGTCCGGTGTAATAGAACGATGGAATTAAGTCGGTATTGCCAACGGAATTAGGTGCTTACAGTAATAATGGTAAGCCAGTCATCTCATTATTTACAAAAAGTGGGCATGTGCGTCTGTCTTACACAGAACGATACCGGAGTACGCTAATAAATCAGTAACGTGGGACACATCAAATGATTAATCCTTTCCTAGGCATTTGTTTTGTCCACGGATAGTAAACTATGATAGACATGAGCTAACATCCTAGGATACGTTTGATGATGACTAGGTCCACAAACCTCGTGAAATTTTTAGATGAAATCACTGCGTTTTAGATTGTTAAAACACTATTTATTGCGAATGCAGCTTCGACACGTAGTAAACTTCAAACATTGTGGAAAATTGTAAACCATTTAGTAATATAAAGCTGTCACATGCTGTGTGAGAGCAGTTGCATGTGGTGTTGTAAATTTATCTCCTGTTCCATATATCGTACACGTTAGACAGCTGGTAAAATAATAAAATGATAAAATGATATAAATACTAAGTTCGAATTTCATGTAGCAGCTTTCTAATGTATATGGTATATGAAAGAGCAGATAAATTCACAACACCACATGCAGTTCCTCTTACACAGTATGTCACAGCTTTATATTACTGAGTGAGTTATTACAACATCCCTCAATGCTTGAAAATGACTACGTTTTGAAACTGCATTCGCCATAAATAGTGTTTCAACAGCCTAAGGCGAAATGATTTCATTTAAAAAGCCTGGGGTAAGGTTTACGTAGGTTACATCTCAACATCAAACTATTTTACGAATTAGAGATGCAGATCACTGCGAGCGATCACAAATGAAATATTCCTTTACTTTCATTCAATAGCTTTCGGGTAATTTCAGTGTCATCTTAAGATGCGGCAAAGAAAATTTGCATATATAGTTCTAATAAGCCACTCGATACTAGAGTTTGCTTCACTGTGACTAGAAGATGGGAAACGAATGCATCGCTTTATGTTTTATTTAGTAGCAAGCAACGTGATAGAACTAAATTCTTTAGTTACTTTCGGCCGAACTGAGATCATCTGATCACTCAGCACAGTTTGTCATCCAGTCTCCGTCCCCGTCCCCTCTTTTCCTTTCACCATATTTTTTAACTGTGCTTACAATTATATTAACAGCCAGAAATCTATCAAAGAATAATTTTGGTGTTATTTTATTAGGTTAACTTTAAGGTTTCTGAAGGTAATTTTTTAATCGATTACATGCATGCACAGGGATGACCCTTTTAGTGTACATCAGTTCTAGAGCACGTGATAGGTGCTGACCAGTTTCTGTTGACACTCAGATTATCCGAAAATGATAACGGATAAAGAGTAGCCCGTGGTTCTTAGGCTGATAGGCAGTTGCAATGGAAGGCGATGACGATGGAAGCTACTAGTTGCATGTTAATACAATAACTGCCCATACCAATAAGGGAAGAACTTAATTTGTCGGCGTAACTTATCGTATAAAAGGCGATACATTAATGTGTTTCATATCTTCAAGTCAGTAAGAAGCAGCCTTTAGTATCTGACATCATGATACAAAAATGAGAGTATGACGTCGGTATGCCACATCTGAAGCCTGAGATGGCTCGATAACTAATTAATGGGAAAAAAGTAAAATATTTCCTAATGGAGTAGTAGCAGCTAGTTATATTGATATTTCATGTACAGTCACGGGGTGTAATATCCGGAATCGATAAGCTACATTTTAGTTTTCTTCGACAATTACTCACACAGTAATTTCTTTAACACGGAGATTTGTACTAGTCCACCCTCCGGAATAGGCTCTAGGCCTTCCATACAATGTAATTTCCTATTCTGTTGATCACCCCCCCCCCCCCGTGGGATCGAAGAGGGAGGAAAGCTCATTACTCTGCCTGGAGTCAATCGAGTTGTCGGCGGTGCTTCCGTGTGTGCGATGAGATCGCGACACGCCCACGACGTTGCAGGGATAACGCCTCGGCGGCAGAGTGCAGCGCGGCGTGACCGAAGTACTTTGTACCGCCGTCAGGGCGACAAACACCGCGACGGAGAGCGCCGCCTGATCGATTATCGTCACTCTGTTCGATTGCGTTCGCCGAAAAGCGCCTCGCCTTTTTCATCCTCCCTCGGCCGGCCGCTCTCGGCCGTCCTCGCCGCACACCATCCGTCTGGGGGAGGCGCGGACGTGGACGCGGTCACGCGACGGTTCCGCCACCGCGCCTCACCCTCGGACCGCCACACACTGGCTTCACACCCTCCTCCTCGCCACAAAGCAGAGGTTTGCCCTTTCATACGACGGTGCATCACACATTAGAGGCCGAAAGAAGTTTCCTTCGGCAAAAGTGCCCTGCCAGCGCTGTCGACAACCCTTCGTCATACTGTGCACATAACAGCATTACAGAAACTACGTCGCTTCCACGGCTGTTGCCACGAAAAAAATAAAAAGAGTTCTGGATACGTGTCTCTGCCGTCATGGGCTTTAATAGAGCATTAGCAAGTGTCCTTCACCAAGGCGATGGCTTGCCTTCAGATCTTGGATAGTGCAACTTCATCGTGCTGCTAAATCCAATTTATTACGAACGTCATTGAACTCTATTTTGACGCGATAGTGAGATCGAAAATGCGTGGTCTGACCTCTTTTATTAACTGTAGTTTTTTATCTTCTGACTAGCTGATACCGGGCGTTGCCCGGGTACAAATTATTCCAGTTCTATTTGTCCATCTCCTTCCCTCGCTCCTCTCTCTGCCTATTTTGTCTTCTCTACCTCCTACTCTCCTTTTCTCTCTGTCCTTCTACTCCTAATCCCCTTCTCTGTCAGTTCGTGGTCACCCTAACTCTGTCAATCTCATCCTCCACCATATCTGTGTGCATGACTTCCTTCCCCGTCTCCGTCTGTCCACGTATTGCTCCCCTTCTTCTCTCCACGTTATCACCCTCCCCTTCACACCCTCAGCATCATTGTATTTCTTTCCAGGTAGTCAGTAATAATTGTACCAAGTTTCGTTGAAATCGATACAGGGGTTAAGGAGGATATTTTTACCCACACTTCGTCAGAATGCGCACATGTCACATGTGTTTCAGACATACGTAACACATAACACACACATTGTTACACATATTTCATTTGTTTCTCCAGCTAATTTCGCCCTGCAGTTTCATTTTCACGCAGTTCAATCTCTATGATATTTTTTGTATATATAATAAATGATATATACGAATGCTGTCTAAACAATGTCATAAATAGTTAGTATTGAAAAAGCAATAAATTTAAACATTATGCTTTGTGATGCATCTATACTGCATAAACAGCGACAAACGTGTATCCATTCATCATTTTGTGAGGGTTGTCAGCGAGAAAAAGTTTCAGAAAGGATTGAAATTATATTTAAACTTTACCTGAGATAATTAGTGCCCTAGTTCCTAAATAATTATTGAATACAGTATGCTAATTCGAGCATCGTGAACTACACCACGAGTTTATTACCACAGAGCAATTCTTTTCAGGCATTAAATGATGCGTGTACGAAGTTTGGTTGAAACCGGTCCTGTGGTTTAGGTGGAGATGTGGAACATACCTACAAACATATACACATAAGTATGTACAGCCGGCCGCAGAGGCCGAGCGGTTCTAGGCACTTCGGTCCGGAACCGCGCTGCTGCTACGGTCGCAGGTTCGAATCCTGCCTCGTGCATGGATGTCTGTGATGTCCATAGGTTAGTTAGGTTTAAGTAGTGCTAAGAGTGAGATGTTACATAGTACTTAGAGGCATTTGAACCTTTTGAAGTAAGAACATCCATTCTTTGTAAGACGTACACTATATATCGAAAGTATCCGGACACCCCCAAAAGCAAACGTTTTTCATATTAGGTGCATTGTGCTACTACCTACTGCCAGGTACTCAATATTAACGACCTCAGTAGTCATTAGACATCCCGAGAGAGCAAATTGGGGTGCCCCGCGGAACGCCTGGACTTCGAACGTGGCCAGGTGATTGGGTATAACTAGTGTCATACGCCTGTATGCGACATTTTCACACTCCTAAACATCCCTAGGTCCACTGATTCCTGTGTGATAGTGAAGCGGAAACGTGAGGGGATACTCACAGCACAAAAGCGTATAGGCCGACCTCGTCTGTTGAGTGACAGAGGCCGCCGACAGTTGAAGAGGTTCGTAATGTGTAATAGGCAGACATCTATCCAGACTATCACACAGGAATTACAAACTGCATCAGGTTCCAGTGCAGTTAGGCGGGAGGTTCCAATGACAGTTAGGCGGGAGGTGAGAAAATTTGGATTCCATGGTTGAGCGGCTGTTCATAAACCACACATCACGCTGGTAAATGCCAAACGACGCCTCGCTTGGTGTAAGGAGTGTAAGCACTGGACGATTGAACAGTGGAAAAACGTTGTGTAGAGTGGCCAATTACGGTACACAATGTGGCGGTCAGATGGCACGGTGTGGGTATGGCGAATGCCCGGTGAACGTCATCTGTGAGCGTGTGTAGTGCCAACAGTAAAATTCGGAGGCGATGGTGTTATGATGTGGTCGTGTTTTTCACGGAGGGGCTTTGCACTCCATGTTGTTTTCCGTGGAACTGTCACAGCACAGGCCTACACTGAGGTTTTAAGCATCTTCTGTGCTCCCACTGTTGAAGAGCTGTTCGGGGACGGCGATTGCATTTTTCAGCACTTTCGAGCACCTCTTCATAAGGCACGGCCTGTGGCGGAGTGGTTACACGACAATACCATCCCTGTAATAGACTGGGCTGCACAGAGTCCTGACTTGAATCATATAGAACACCTTTGGGATGTTTTGGAACGCCGATTTCGTGCCACGCCTAACCGACCGACGTCGATACCTGTGCTCAGTGCAGCACTGCGTGAAGAATGGGCTACCATTCCCCAAGAAACCTTCCAGTATTTGATTCAACGTATGCCTGCGAGAGTGGAAGCTGTCCTCAAGCCTGTGTGTGGAACAACACCATACTGAATTTCAGCATTACCGATGGTGGGCGCCACGAAATTGTTAGTCAGTTTCAGTCCAGTGTCCGGATACATTTGATCACATAGTGTATGTATTCTAACTGTATGAGGTCAACGAAAAGTGTGCACGTCATTATGGTGACGTACTGTTATATTCCCACATCTCCAGAACACAGCACTAGTCCAGTGTTAAATACATCTCATTCATGAAGGCCGCTTACAACAATGGCCGAAAGACTGGCCTATAAATGTACACCACGAAGCATTCTCAGAAACTGGAAAATAATTTTTTCTATAGTGTCAGGACTTTTCCCAGATAACACAATAAAATTGTCACAGTGTTTCCAAAGGAGCAGATGCGGAGTTACTGATCGTCTTTTGTTGTTAACTACCCGAATTTTGTTTGAAAGTCTCTGGGATATGCACCCGCATTGCAAGAATTTTCAACGGTCTAACATCGTAAGTTGTCTGATTACGTCCGCTGATCTACAAGCAATCATGAATTTTACTAAAAATAACGGTCGATTATCAACTTACAGGTGACTATGGTGATAGTGATTACGGTAGTTTAGAAGATGTTCTGAACAGACTGCCATTAGTAGTACGAGACGGGACGTTTGGCAGACTTGGATAGTAGTATTTCAGTTTAACTGTAAAATTGCTTTTCACAGGGAAATGTTCTTTAACTGCCTGTTCTTTCACCCTGATGAATGTGAGAAAATCTCCAAAGTACTTTCTTTGGATTTGAGGGATTTTACTATTTTACCTTGCTCCCTCTAACAAACTGCCCCCCAGAA
Source organism: Schistocerca piceifrons (assembly GCF_021461385.2). Lineage (NCBI taxonomy): Eukaryota > Metazoa > Arthropoda > Insecta > Orthoptera > Acrididae > Schistocerca > Schistocerca piceifrons. Next base: position 956,971,764 of record NC_060138.1, read on the forward strand.
AAAATATATGGGTTTTCCGATCAGTCTGTGTGTTGCATTTCATTTATATTGCATACTCCTACAAATTCAGTGACAGATGACGAAGACCATAACAATAACACTGCGACAGAAGCGGTTAGCTAAAGGTATGAGTTCCCCCAAAAGGCGCCCATCGTCCAAAGCAAGAGGGAAACAGCTAAAATTATATCAGGAATGGTGGAAGCGCAGTTGTTACGTTTAAAATAAAACCAGATTTCAATGTTCGTAGGATTCATTTAAACGTAAGTAAGATTAAATACTGATTAGTTAGAATATTGTATCAGTAGTAGTTTGATCATCTATGGCACAAAAAACAACGGCAAGTGTCTGTGTGACAAATTCTACAGTTTCTTCGTCCTCTCCTGGAAAAAGGTGTCCATTTCCTTTTGGTGCTAACTCGGATTACCTCATGTCATTTAAGCGATGCTGTTCAAAAACAGAGCAAAGAAGACTCCTAGACTCCTAGGATATTGAGCGCAAACTGACGGAAAAGCGTTGGACAGTTCAGCGAGGTACTATTCAGGTAACACGAGAAAAGTGGCGTAATGCATCAAGGATAAAATAAGATTATTGTGAAATGTAGAGTATAACATTTTCTTCTGGCAACGATCCAGATCGTGTACAAAGTACATTTGTGTCGAATCTGTTGTCATATAACTATAAAATCATAGAACAAGTTATGAGGTATACTTCAAACTTTTTGGTTGTTATACGAGGTATGCTTATGTTAAAGATGTACAAATAAAGTCTTTAATTTTAACAGTACTTCCGAAAACATTAGCAGTTGCCGGAAACTGAGAAACATGCGACACTATCCTCGAGCAACGGCAATATGTATCAATATACACAATGGAATTATGAGGTTTCTAAGAAGAATAAAGAACTATGAACGGAAATTTACGATCAGCAAAACGAGGATAATGGAATGTAGTCGAATTAAGTCGGATGATTCTGAGGGAATTAGATTAGAAAATGAGACACTTAAAGTAATGACGGAGTTTTGCTACTTGGGGGCAAAATAACTGATGATGGTCGATATAGAGAGGATATAAAATGTAGACTGGCAACGGCAAGGAAAGCGTTTCTGAAGAAGAGAAATTTGTTAACATCGAGTATAGATTTAAGTGTCAGGAAGTCGTTTCTGAAAGTATTTGTATGGAGTGTAGCCATGTATGGAAGTGAAACATGGACGATAAATAGTGTGGACAAGAAAGGAATAGACACTTTCGAAATGTGGTGCTACGGAAGAATGCTGAAGGTTAGATGCGTAGTTCACATAACTAATCATCAGATATTGCATAGAGTTGGGGAGAAGTGGAGTTTGTGGCACAACTTGACTAGAAGAAGGGATCGGTTGGTAGCACATGTTCTGAGGCATCAATGGATCACCAATTTGGTATTTCAGGGCAGCGTGGAAGATAAAAATCGTAGAGGGAGACTGAGAGATGAATACACTAAACAGATTCAGAAGGATGTAGGTTGCAGTGGGCACTGGGAGATGAAGAAGTTTGCACGGGATAGAGTAGCATGGAGAGCTGGATCAAACCAGTCTCAGGACTGAAGACCACAACAACAACAACAACAACAACATGATCAGAAATATTGATATCTGAAATTAAGTAAGCTTATACACGATAACAAGGAGTCAGAGGAAAATTAGAGAAAGTGAAGTAGATCGTGAGAGATTCAAATAAAAAATCAAACAAAATGTTAAACAAGCAACTGGAAACTGGAAGGCCGACGAAGAGACAGAAACCGTTAAGGGCAATAACCAGCCTGAAACAAGAAAATGAAGATTAAATGAGAAATACTGTTCCTACACTCCTGGAAATGGAAAAAAGAACGCATTGACACCGGTGTGTCAGACCCACCATACTTGCTCCGGACACTGCGAGAGGGCTGTACAAGCAATGATCACACGCACGGCACAGCGGACACACCAGGAACCGCGGTGTTGGCCGTCGAATGGCGCTAGCTGCGCAGCATTTGTGCACCGCCGCCGTCAGTGTCAGCCAGTTTGCCGTGGCATACGGAGCTCCATCGCAGTCTTTAACACTGGTAGCATGCCGCGACAGCGTGGACGTGAACCGTATGTGCAGTTGACGGACTTTGAGCGAGGGCGTATAGTGGGCATGCGGGAGGCCGGGTGGACGTACCGCCGAATTGCTCAACACGTGAGGCGTGAAGTCTCCACAGTACATCGATGTTGTCGCCAGTGGTCGGGGGAAGGTGCACGTGCCCGTCGACCTGGGACCGGACCGCAGCGACGCACGGATGCACGCCAAGACCGTAGGATCCTACGCAGTGCCGTAGGGGACCGCACCGCCACTTCCCAGCAAATTAGGGACACTGTTGCTCCTGGGGTATCGGCGAGGACCATTCGCAACCGTCTCCATGAAGCTGGGCTACGGTCCCGCACACCGTTAGGCCGTCGTCCGCTCACGCCCCAACATCGTGCAGCCCGCCTCCAGTGGTGTCGCGACAGGCGTGAATGGAGGGACGAATGGAGACGTGTCGTCTTCAGCGATGAGAGTCGCTTCTGCCTTGGTGCCAATGATGGTCGTATGCGTGTTTGGCGCCGTGCAGGTGAGCGCCACAATCAGGACTGCATACGACCGAGGCACACAGGGCCAACACCCGGCATCATGGTGTGGGGAGCGATCTCCTACACTGGCCGTACACCACTGGTGATCGTCGAGGGGACACTGAATAGTGCACGGTACATCCAAACCGTCATCGAACCCATCGTTCTACCATTCCTAGACCGGCAAGGGAACTTGCTGTTCCAACAGGACAATGCACGTCCGCATGTATCCCGTGCCACCCAACGTGCTCTAGAAGGTGTAAGTCAACTAACCTGGCCAGCAAGATCTCCGGATCTGTCCCCCATTGAGCATGTTTGGGACTGGATGAAGCGTCGTCTCACGCGGTCTGCACGTCCAGCACGAACGCTGGTCCAACTGAGGCGCCAGGTGGAAATGGCATGGCAAGCCGTTCCACAGGACTACATCCAGCATCTCTACGATCGTCTCCATGGGAGAATAGCAGCCTGCATTGCTGCGAAAGGTGGATATACACTGTGCATTGTGCATGCTCTGTTGCCTGTGTCTATGTGCCTGTGGTTCTGTCAGTGTGATCATGTGATGTATCTGACCCCAGGAATGTGTCAATAAAGTTTCCCCTTCCTGGAACAATGAATTCACGGTGTTCTTATTTCAATTTCCAGGAGTGTATTTAACAATGAGTTTCATAACTCGTGCGACTCGGATGTATGCATGCTGGATTCCTTACGTTTTAATCGACAGAAATTGAAACAATTAAGGCAGCAAAGGTTTTGTGTCTGAGAAATGCAACTAGTATTAATAATTTTATGTTTTGTGCATAGCTGCTGTTCAGCAGCTGCGGTGTGAATCCTTTTCAACAAAATAAAAACTAGCCGTCAGCTGCACAAGAATTTTAATTTCACTTCACCAGTTTCAACACATCAATGTGCCACTTTCAGAAGTTTGATACCGGCTTAAAGCATAGGTAAACCAAAGTCATGTAAAGATCGAGCTGTATAATTTCCTACAAAGTATACATAAAAAATAACAGAAGTTTGTTAAAATCTTATGTATTGTAGTTGAACACCATGAAACTATTATCAACATGGTTAACACCCAATATACGATTGCTGAGCAACAGAAGAATCATATATCTCCGTTAAAGTACAACAAACTGTGACACGTCGCAAAACGTACATATTTTGTTACTAATACTTGTTCTTATTTCAATTTCCAGGAGTGTATATTAATACAGTAATTTATTAAAATTCCATGTAAATGTTACGAGGGAACTATGCAATTCAGAAACCAAGAATAACAAGTAGTAGAAAGCAGCATTAATTTTCAGCAGCAAAGTTGGTAGAATGTGGTACGAAGAGAACATGATGCATATCTCCATCGTTATGATAAGATCCCCGTGGTATTCATACTGCAAAGGAGATTCGGACATCGCTTTTAGCTCGCAGAATGGAAAGAAAATTTAAAAAAAAGTTCCAGAGGAATCAAGCTCCCTTTTTCCTCAGTAGCATAAATACAACCGTTGAAGTGAAGAAAAATAGTTTTATATTTCCTATTTAAGTTATTAATACCTGATCTTGTGCTTTCGATGAACTGAAAATTGGTCACCTGGTAGCATAAATACAACCGCTGAAGTGAAGGAAAATAGTTTTCTCTTTCCCATTTAAGTTATTCATACCTGATCTTGTGCTTTCGATGAACTGAAAATTGGTCACCTGGTATAGAAATTTTGCAATATTTGGGAATCAACTCGCAGTTCTACGTATTTTATGCCCTACTCATATTTAAAATTGAAGAAAGGCTCTCTTTATTTAGTTAACATAGATTTCATAAGCCAGATATAAATTCCGTTCTTCTACATATTTATCAATAAAATGAAAGAGCGGGGTACGTCATATTCGAATATATTTCGCGGGGTTAATGGCATTTTTCAGAGAATGTAAAAGAGAAAATATATAACAATGTACATCGAAACAAAATCAAAAGAGTAGAAACGTAAAACAACAACGAATTAATCAACTGTGTGACATTCAAGCTGTACGCACCGAAATGGAAAGGGTCATACTCAGGAAACTGCTGATGTTGTAAGAGAAACATCCATTGGTATTATTTTCAAAAATTGCATTAATCGAACAGAACGCTGTCTACAGCCAAGGTGAAATCATTTGAGCCGTGTGGGAAACAGACTGAATCACGGAATTTGGAGAGAGAAGAAATATAATATCTTTTCAGTGAGACTCAAGGAATCCGAGTTCTGTTCATTTCGGTAGAACAATAAACATGAATAGGGTTATTCACAAAGATATGAAATTTTTTAATATGTTGTTCTACAAGTAAAAGAAAAAGTCAATATAAACATAGCTCCACAAATGTTTGCTTACGGAGTTACTGCTAATAAAAGGTTTTGCTTGAAATTTAGCAATCGCTGACATGAAGCCATCGCAAAACTGTACGACGGTAATGTAAACCATGTTTTCCATTTATTTTGTTGTTACTGATGTGGTGAATCTAATGAAACATGTCCCAGACGCGTATCTGCAGTAGCTTTCCAGAACATCCAGAGAAGCAAAGAAGTAATTTCGTAAAAGTTTTAATTTATTAACTACCTGGCCCAATCTGTTTTTTAAATTCCAAACAATTTGCCGTAAATAAACACCAAACTGGCACATTCCTCTGTCGAAAAAAGGCACCCCTATTTCATAAATAATCTACAAACTACAACCGTTACTATGTGGTTTCATTTAAATGCACTGTTGTTATTAAGTTCTTTCACTGAACAACTGTTTATAATGTTAGGAAACGACTAAACACCTCACTGACGGTTGCCAACAATGATATAAACGTCTTTACATTCTTAATGGAAAGCAATCAAATTTACTGGTATAATAACTTTGCTTCTCTAGATGTGCCGGGAAACTACTGCAGATACACGTCTGGGATATGTTTTATTAGATTTACCAGACCAACAACAACAAAATAAATGGAAATCGTGCTTTTTCACCTCGTACGGTTTTGCGATGGCTTCATATTAGCGAAGTTGCTAAATTTCAGGCAAAACCTTTTATTAGCCGCAACTCTGTAAACAAAAATTTGCGGAGCTATGTTTATATGAACTTTTTTCTTTAGTTTTACTTGTAGAATAACATTAACATATTTGCATATCCTCGTGAATCACCCTGTATAAATATGAAAAAGTTTAACTCTTTCCAGAATGATTGAAATTAACTACTGCTTCCAGACGGAACATAGTTGCAGTTACTTTCCAAAATTGCTGACTTAACAATTCCGGGGTTTTCCGTGCTACCATATATACCGAAGGAAAAATGCAGTAACCTCAAATAACACGTGCATACCGAGGTGTTATACTCGTATTGTTAGTGATTCACTTGTCACGGTCATAGGCGATCATATGCCACTCAGGAGGACTGTCTGTGCACCTTCTGTTCTGTTTCGTTTCCTCAGGCAATTAGTGTGCTGAGTTTAGAGGTGAACAGAGTTTCCAACATTGATTCTAGGAAACAACCAGCCCCGACGACGAGTACGTGTTCCTGTTGAACAGCTTCAACTATTTGAACGGGGCCGCACTGCGGGCCTGCTGGAAGCTGGTTGGACATATCGACGGACTGCTGCACATGATGGGCTTACCGCTGCTTTCAGCATTGGTCTGCGAAACATCCCCACATCTGTAGACAAAGTTCGGTACGTCCACGTAACACTGACTCAAGTCAAGAGCGACTCGTCGTCCGAGTAGCGGTGGCCGATCGAACATCGTTAAGGGACGATATGCAGACACATGCTGCAGGTGATGTGTTGTCAATGATCTTTGGGAAATGCCTGTTTGCAACAGGATTAAGGTCACGTTTCCCTCTGGCGAAGGAACCACTGTCAACACGACACAGTCAAACGTGGGTATTCTGGTGACGTGAAAGAGTTGAGTACAGCGTAGAAAGCGCTCTGTTGTCTTTAGTGGTGAGAGAAGGTTCTGTCTATGTGCGAGTGATGGACGTACATGTGAATGGTGGAGACCTGGTGAGCTGCCTATTCCAGAGTGCATTTGCCCACGTCACAAGGGCCTCATTGATGTGAGTGGTCGTCACTTGCAACTCAAGGTCATGTATGGTATTCCTGCAGGGTAAAATAAACAGTGCCCCCTACACTGCACTGGCTGTTACTGCCGTGCTACTGTCAATTCTTTGACAGGAAGGTGATGTGCTTATTCAACAGGACAGTGCACGTCCACATACAGCTTGTGCGACAAAAAAAAAAAAAAATTGCAATGGCTCTGAGCACTGTGGGACTTAACTTCTGAGGTCATCAGTCCCCTAGAACTTAGAACTACTTAAACCTAACTAACCTAAGGACATCACACATATCCATGCACGAGGCAGAATTCGAACCTGCGACCGTAGCGGTCGCTTGTGCGACACAATGTGCTCTTCCTAGTGTGCAACATCTGCCCTGTCCAGCAAGATCACCAGATCTCTCGTCAACTGTTTGTGTGATATGACGAAGCGAGAGTTTACTCGTTCCCTGTGGAGTGCAAGAACCATTGCTGAATCCCAATAAAAGGCGCATGATGCGTGGGACAGTTTGACGTAGGATGCCATTCAACGCCTTTTTGAGTGTTTTCATGCGGGAGTACACGCCTGCGATACCACCATAGGAGGGTACACTGTGTGCTGATTCAAGATTAAATGAAACACACATGTCGTAATTAATATGACACGTGTGTTTCATTTAATCTTAATTTTTCATGCACTCTTACAATTATGAACTACTGGGCACCTTACTGAACATAAGAATGACGTTGTCCTTGAGGGTGTTACTTTTTTTTTTCTTTTTGTCGGTCTTATACTTTGCACATGTATTTAGATACAGGTGATTGACACTACCGATGAAACAAGTGAACTAACTAAAATGTAGATGTATATGTCGTATGACTAGGGCCTCCCGCCGGGTACACCGTTCACTGGATGCAAGTCTTTCGATTTCACGCCACTTCGGCGACTTGCGCGTCAATGTGGATGAAATGATGATGATTAGGACAACACAACACCCAGTCCCCGAGTGGAAAAAATCTCCGACCCAGCTGGGAATCGAGCTCGGGCCCTTAGGATTGACATTCTGTCGCGCTGACCACTCAGCTACCAGGGGCGGACAGTGAACTGGTTTCGTACTGATGATACAATATTTAATATGTGTGTTGCACAAAATTAGCCGATGGCATAAGCTGTTAGTAAAAATCATAAGTTTACCCATACACTACCTGTGGTGTCACCGCCAGACACCACACTTGCTAGGTGGTAGCTTTAAATCGGACGCGGTCCATTAGTACATGTCGGACCCGCGTGTCGCCACTTTCAGTGATAGCAGACCGAGCGCCACCACACGGCAGGTCTAGAGAGACGTACTAGCACTCGCCCCAGTTGTACGGACGACGTAGCTAGCGATGCACACTGACGAAGCCTCGCTCATTTGCAGAGCAGATAGTTAGAATAGCCTTCAGTTAAGTCAATGGCTACGACCTAGCAAGGCGCCATTAGCAGTATATTGTCTGAAACTATAGAGTCTCACTTGTACCGTCAATAGCGATGTACCAAGGATGGATTAAAGTTAAGTATTCCAGAAGCTACGTACTTTTCTTTATAGCATTCACTAAGTATCCTGTTTCAGACCTCACGCCATCCTGCGTGGGCTTATAGCGTGTATTTCGGTCTCCTCAAACCACACTGTGTCGGCACTTCTGTAGACACATCACTACCAAACTGCTTTAAGTATTTTTGTTAATGCTTTGATTTTCTGTAAGTTAGAGTGTTCGCTTCAGTGTAAAGGAATTTGCAACTATTTGACGCACTTGTAATCTATCGTCATAATGTCCCAATATTCAATACTCCATGGCGAACTTCGTGCATTAATACCAACATTAGTGACACAGTGTGCACCTCTGGGTTTCCTGATGTGCAGGTGACTTGAGGAGCACAAAATATGCAAATGGCTTCTTATCCTGCAGCGAAATGATGGTTCTGCGTGGTATGAAGGTGGTACTGCTTTTAAGTCTCAAGGGGTGTCCTACTCTCATATTTTATATCTGCTAAATTAATCGATCTGTGCTATACACAAGAACCAGACGAACTGCTCCATTTAGGATGTGGAGGCCCTGACACGTCTGGTGATTTGCCCATCCTTCGGCGACTGTTGTTTAGACGGTTAGCATGTCTAATTGCTTCATCTAAAAATTGTATCGGAGATACATTTCAGTGTTTATATTGTACGACGCGCATTCGAAAATTAACAGTCGCTTGGTTATGATAAATACATTCACTATGGTGCTTTTCTTGGCTGTTTTAGTTTGCCATTTTTCACTTTTTATATGAATTATATGTATTAGCCGCTCATTAGACATTCACTTCAGTCCCTCTACCTAGAAATTCTCTGCTTGCGAAACGAACTATTACTGCCTTGAGCTCCTTGTCATTTATGAATACCTGTTCGTCGAGCCCTGGTCTGAAGCGGTGATAGTCACCAGTAATACCGCGAGGAAGCTGATCGTCTCTTGCTTCTCGATAGCGATCCATAAACAACGTCTGCTTGAAATTCTTTGCCCTTTGTGTTGGCTGATAAGTATTACTGGTACCCACTGTTGTGACTTGGCAAGACAGCCAAGTCACTACGAGGTGAAGCCGAATGGCACGCGTTTAAGCTCACGCAGGCTGACGTGAGGTCTGGAACGTACGTAGCTGCTGGAATAGTTAACTTTAATCCACAATTGGTGAACATCGGTCCGACGGTACATGCATCACAAGATAAATAGCAATTGATAATGGCGCCTTGCTAGGTCGTAGCAAATGACGTAGCTGAAAGCTATGCTAACTATCGTCTCGGCAAATGAGAGCGTAATTTGTCAGTGAACCATCGCTAGCAAAGTCGGCTGTACAACTGGGGCGAGTGCTGGGAAGTCTCTCTAGACCTGCCGTGTGGCGGCGCTCGGTCTGCAATCACTGACAGTGGCGACACGCGGGTCCGACGTATACTACTGGACCGCGGCCGATTTAAAAGCTACCACCTAGCAAGTGTGGTGTCTGGCGGCGACACCACATTCCTCCCCCGCAAATCGGCGTACCGTTGTGTTATAAGGCTTCCGCCCGCCGTGGGGAGGACCCCATGTTGACGTATGCGACGAGGTGGGGAGCCTAACAACAGGCGAGGCTGTGCCACTCGCACCCTGCCATTAGGTCCGAGGGGAGCTAGGAAACGCCTGAAAACCTAGTCCAGGGTGCACGCCAACATGCGGTGTATGCGCCCGTAAAGAGACAGGAGGGGCCGAAGGGTCGACCTCCATCGGATCGGGGTACCCGACGGGCGAAGACGCCATGTGGTCCGGAGCGGGCAAGAGTTCCATGTCGGAGGACCGCCGGTCACGGGAAGCGATCGGCCGCGCGTGACCCAGGGAGGCGCCCGGCGGTTGCAGCGACGCGTCCACTGCGGGCGTCGCCGGCGGGAGAACAGGCGGCGGCGGCGCGTCGCCTTGGGGCAAAATGGAAGGCAGCGTCGGTAACACCTGGGGCTGAGGCGAGCCAGTAGATGGGTCCCCAGGGCGCTGACCGGACGGCACCGTCGCTGAAAGCAGACGGGGAGCGGCAGAACCCGTGCGACGACAGAAGCGCAGCTGATTGAGATGCCGACGCATCTCACCAGAGGCCCCCAAAACCAGATACATAGCGCGGCCGAGGCAGCGAAGAATGCGCCCTGCGAGCCAACGCCGTGAACCTCGATAGTTGCGATAGTATACAACGTCGCCTGGGGCAAAAGCAGGTGTCTGCCGCTGCACAGGAACCTGATGCGGCGGATGTAGCAAACATCTGTGACTTGAAAGTCCTGACCAAACGTTCAGCGGCACCGTTTGACTGGGGCGAAAACGGCGCGGACGTCAGATTTTGAATACCATTGGCCTTGCAGAATGACTGAAATTCTGCGGACATGAATTGTGGGCCATTGTCGGAAACTATAGTCTGTGGAAGATCTTCAATGCAAAAGATAGCGGACAATGCTTGGATGGTGGCAGAAGACGTCGTGGAAGACATCCGGACAACAAAAGGGAAATTACTGAATGAATCGACAACAACCAACCATCGAGCATTCCAGAATGGACCAGCAAAATCGATGTGTAAGCTTTGCCAAGGGGAAGTGGCTTTTGGCCATGCAAAAAATTTCCGCGGTGGTGCGGATTGTTGTTCGGCACACGCCATGCAAGAAGAGCACATATTCGTAATCGCAGCATCGATTCCGAACCAAGTACAGTGCTGACGAGCAAGTTGTTTCGTTCGCACTATACCCCCAGGTCCTTGGTGGAGAAGCCGTAAGACAGAGGACTGTAACGGGTAAGTCACGAGCAAAAAACACACATTTGTCCTTCCGCAAGCGAAGACCATTTTGTCGCAAGACCGGAAATAATGTCTTTCCGGAGATCACAATATAGTCCAGATAGTTTGCTGCAGTAGGGACCGACGCACAAACAGTTTGTGGATATTGCTGAAACAATGCAGGGGCGGATGCACACCCGAATGGCAGTCGTTTGAATCGGTACAAACCAAGATGCGTTTTAACCACCAAGACGTGCTGGGATTTGTCGTCCACCTGTATTTGCAAGTACGCATCGGCTAAGTCCAACTTCGAAAAATATTTACCAGGGCACAATTTGTCAAAAAGACCTTCCGGGCAGGGTAAAGGAAAAGTTGCAGTCACTAGTTGGGGATTTACTGTTGCCATGTGATCCATCTTTGTGCGCAAGCACAGCACCGATCCCTAAATCCGATGCATCCACCATCAACAAAAGGGGTTTCTGGGGATCGAATGGCGTAAGGCAAGTATGGGAAAGCAACGCCGATTTCAACTGGCGAAAGGCGCGTTCGCATTCCATCGTCCAGACGAACGGAACACCTTTACGGCGCAAGCGATGAAGCGGAGCTGAAATGGAAGAGGCGTGGCGCACATATTTATGGTAATAATCAATTTTTCCCAGCACACTCTGTAGCTGCTTCAAATTCTGCGGCGAAGGCAAGTCTTGTATGGCACGGAGGTGCTCGGGACTGGGATGTATGCCTTGGGCATTGAGTACATGGCCCAGATAGAAGCCTGCACACGTTCAATTACACCTTGTGATTCCAAATCGCGTAATGTTCCTGCGACCTCATCACGCAATGCGTGGGGAACATTACGCGCTCTGAAAAATTTCGGTTGCGCATTTACTTTCAGTTCCAAATGTGCTTTATAGTTCTTAGCGCAACCAAGGCCGGGTGCAAAAATGTCTGCAAACTCTTCACATAGACGAGAAACACTGTCTGAAGGCACAGTCTGGTTCACTGATAGGATCTGATTGACTATAGACAAGTTACACAACTGAAATAAATCCAACCCAAACAAATTCACAGCAGAAGAAGAACGAAGGACGTGAAATGAAACAAGTTTTGTTTGTCCCTTGTACGTTGCAAGAAGGCTGCACTGTCCTAACACAGGGATTGCTTGTTCTGAATAACTACTGAGCTTAACATTTGCGGCACGGAACAGGGGTATTCCCAGCTGTTTATACGTGTCGTGATTGATCAAGGAAACTGCAGCTCCGGTATCAAGCTGGAATGGTATCACGTTGCCATTAATGTCCAAGTCTACAAAAAGTTTATTGTCCTGCTGACGACAAGAGCGACTGTCTCGTGCAACGTGAACTGACACTGGTACAGAATCACTTGCGACTTGACGGGATTTCCGTCGATGTCGACGCACACTTTTTGTGGGACAAACACAGTCACTGATAGAGGGAGTGGCACTGTGTGGAGTGGAATGAACTACATGAATTGCCATGGGCGAAGGTTCACGAGCCTGAGTATTCTGGGTTCGATTCCGATTCCGGCGCCAAGCAAAGGGCCTGGAATGGTTGTGAGTGTCCGATCTGAGCTTTTTCTGGCAAACACTTTGAACATGTCCTTTTTTATTACAGAAAAAGCAAATAGCTTGGCGTGACGGGCAATTCTCACGCGAATGTCTAGTAGTACTCCATGGGCATGATTTCACTGCATTTGCTTGCTTGTGCCGCACATGTGGGGGAGAGCTTTGGGGCAGCTGCGCGGACGGGCGCGAGGGCTGTTTACTGTTTCGTGCAGCACGACTGGCGGGCCGGTTAACCTGACACACGGGCGGCGAAATTTCAAATGATTCCTGAGCAAAGTCAAGTGTGTCTTGCTGATCCAATATATCCATCACTTGTTGAAGGGAGGGATTGACTAGTTTCAAAATGTGTTCCCATATACGTACATCAGAAACGTTCTGTGCAATTGCATCACGTACCATAGTATCTGAATAAAGGAGTCCACATTGACACTCAAAAGCACAATCCCTAGTAAGGCTTTGCAAAGTTGCAACCCACTCCTAATTAGTCTGACCGGCCGTTCGTTTTGTACGAAAGAAGGTATTCCTTTCTGCAACTACATTGACTGATTGTTTGAAATATGCATCTAATGCAGACAAAATTTCTTCGTAGGACAGAGTTGCTACGTCGCATCGGGGAAATAATTTCACTATCACACGGTACGTGGACACGCCGACGCACGATAATAAGAAACGCTGCCGCTCGTTACCTTGAATTCTGTAGGCGGCGAGATGGATTCCAAATTGCGTGACCACTCCGTCCAGCTTTCCAGTGCCGCATCATAAGGACGAAAAGGTGGCGGAACTAAGTGTTGTGGCTGCGGTGGCGGTGGAGCGGCGGCCGCCGCATCGTTTTGCATTGCACGTTGACCCTGGATGACCTGTCTAAGTGCATCCGACAAGGCCTGCATCTGCTGATTCTGCAAGCGATAAAATTCGGACAGTACATCTGGAGATGATGGCGAAGCCATGACACAAGTAAACCAGTCTAGCAATACGAGCGCAAAATCCTCATCGTCAATTGTTGTGACTTCGCAAGACAGCCAAGCCGCTATGAGGTGAAGCCGAAAGGCACGCGTTTAAGCTCACGCAGGCTGGCGTGAGGTCTGGAACAGGACAAGGTAATTAATATAGCTGGAATAAACTTTAATCCACAATTGGTGAACATCGGTCCGACGGTACATGCATCACAAGATAAATAGCAATTGATAATGGCGCCTTGCTAGGTCGTAGCAAATGACGTAGCTGAAAGCTATGCTAACTATCGTCTCGGCAAATGAGAGCGTAATTTGTCAGTGAACCATCGCTAGCAAAGTCGGCTGTACAACTGGGGCGAGTGCTGGGAAGTCTATCTAGACCTGCCGTGTGGCGGCGCTCGGTCCGCAATCACTGACAGTGGCGACACGTGGGTCCGACGTATACTACTGGACCGCGGCCGATTTAAAAGCTACCACCTAGCAAGTGTGGTGTCTGGCAGTGACACCACACCCACCATGCGCACATTTTGTGACATTTAAGTGCAAGTTTCTCTCTGATAATCGTGCAAGTAGTGATCCGTCCAACATGATGAAATTCATGAGTCACAGCAGTTGTCAATCGTCCAGCTGGTAGCAGGTTACGGCCCCTCCACAAACATTAAAGTCATTTAAAACCTAGGCATCGTTTACTGACCTTTTTATCACTCATTACTCAAGGTTCATAAGCTAGGCGCAACTCCGATGAATTTAAACTGTAGAGAAAATCGATTTTCAAAGCCACTGTCATTTGCTTTAATCCACAGTCAATCAACAATTTAATCAAACTAATCATTGGAAGGCGCTACATTCTTACAACTTTTGTTCTGAATAGAGAACATTATGATATAAGCAAATGGTTTTGATATTTGGAATGTGTCTTGCACACGCACTTTGCCAAGAGCATCAAATAAAGCCCATAGTGAAATTAAACGTGAAGTTTCATAACTTTTTCGGCTGAAAATAAAGAAAGTTGAATGTTGTCACTAATTTAATTCACTGGTTAATGTTATTCTCCACGTATTTACACCCAGCGTACTCTCTGCAAAACCATACAGAGCCTCTGGAAGCTGTTCGCTTTTTCTTTATATTGAAATAAAAACCATCAGAGCGCAGGGCAGAAACTGTAGGACAGAACGAACAGCAAGCACGTAAAGTAGACTATGTACCAGAGCAATCGTTGGTACTACTCGGGAGTAGAGAGACGGCATCAGTTAGAAACGTGATGCTGCTGTAGTCGACGCAACTAAATTTACCGACCAGAGTCAACTGCCTCGAGGCACGCAAGCTGTCACTTATATTTACACTGTAAGCACGAAACAGGTAACGTGGTCGCCTTATTCGCTTCATGACATCTCGTAATTATTTGAGAACTTAAACAGTGTAGATTCATGGCAAAGCACGCCCGAACATTCCCAATTTTAATGTTCAGATTAATCCACTCAGAATATACCGAACCCCTAGATTAAAGCCCTTACAGTGTCCACAGCAACTGACAGCCTACTACAGTCTTCTGGTTTAAATAAACGACTTCAGATCTACACTGATTGATACGGTTCCCAACACATCTTAGATCTAAAAATACTTTTTTACGGAAATTTTTCTAGACTAACAGATATTCGAGACAATGGAATAAACTGCAAAGGGAGTAAAGTAAACGGTTTTACTTGTTTTCAGAAACCTCAAGATACACTCCTGGAAATTGAAATAAGAACACCGTGAATTCATTGTCCCAGGAAGGGGAAACTTTATTGACACATTCCTGGGGTCAGATACATCACATGATCACACTGACAGAACCACAGGCACATAGACACAGGCAACAGAGGATGCACAATGTCGGCACTAGTACAGTGTATATCCACCTTTCGCAGCAATGCAGGCTGCTATTCTCCCATGGAGACGATCGTAGAGATGCTGGATGTAGTCCTGTGGAACGGCTTGCCATGCCACTTCCACCTGGCGCCTCAGTTGGACCAGCGTTCGTGCTGGACGTGCAGACCGCGTGAGACGACGCTTCATCCAGTCCCAAACATGCTCAATGGGGGACAGATCCGGAGATCTTGCTGGCCAGGGTAGTTGACTTACACCTTCTAGAGCACGTTGGGTGGCACGGGATACATGCGGACGTGCATTGTCCTGTTGGAACAGCAAGTTCCCTTGCCGGTCTAGGAATGGTAGAACGATGGGTTCGATGACGGTTTGGATGTACCGTGCACTATTCAGTGTCCCCTCGACGATCACCAGTGGTGTACGGCCAGTGTAGGAGATCGCTCCCCACACCATGATGCCGGGTGTTGGTCCTGTGTGCCTCGGTCGTATGCAGTCCTGATTGTGGCGCTCACCTGCACGGCGCCAAACACGCATACGACCATCATTGGCACCAAGGCAGAAGCGACTCTCATCGCTGAAGACGACACGTCTCCATTCGTCCCTCCATTCACGCCTGTCGCGACACCACTGGAGGCGGGCTGCACGATGTTGGGGCGTGAGCGGAAGACGGCCTAACGGTGTGCGGGACCGTAGCCCAGCTTCATGGAGACGGTTGCGAATGGTCCTCGCCGATACCCCAGGAGCAACAGTGTCCCTAATTTGCTGGGAAGTGGCGGTGCGGTCCCCTACGGCACTGCGTAGGATCTACGGTCTTGGCGTGCATCAGTGCGTCGCTGCTGTCCGGTCCCACGTCGACGGGCACGTGCACCTTCCGCCGACCACTGGCGACAACATCGATGTACTGTGGAGACCTCACGCCCCACGTGTTGAGCAATTCGGCGGTACGTCCACCCGGCCTCCCGCATGCCCACTATACGCCCTCGCTCAAAGTCCGTCAACTGCACATACGGTTCACGTCCACGCTGTCGCGGCATGCTACCAGTGTTAAAGACTGCGATGGAGCTCCGTATGCCACGGCAAACTGGCTGACACTGACGGCGGCGGTGCAAGAAATGCTGCGCAGCTAGCGCCATTCGACGGCCATCACCGCGGTTCCTGGTGTGTCCGCTGTGCCGTGCGTGTGATCATTGCTTGTACAGCCCTCTCGCAGTGTCCGGAGCAAGTATGGTGGGTCTGACACACCGGTGTCAATGTGTTCTTTTTTCCATTTCCAGGAGTGTATGTATGTTTTCCATGTGTGATATGATTTACACGAAGAAAACAGAAAGAATGGAATACGTTGATCCTCTTACACGCTACGTTATGGTATGAGAATTATAGCACATTGATGAACAAATAATTTAAATGTAGCTAGGTTACAATGAATCAGTATTACAGCTGGTTTGTTCAGCTGGGTCGTTCTTCAGAGTCTTATCGACAAAAGCCACTCGTAGTTCGCTAGGAAGTTATGGTCTCGCAGCTTTCAGTTGACACCCTAATTTTGTAATTCGTTCCGCGAACATAATATTCGAGCAGTTCTTTTCGTTTAACTTTTCTCTATCGAAAGTGTTTTTTTACTATTGCTTCTGGTGAATCTTGCACATATGTGTAATCCTCACTGCATAATAGATTTTTATCCCATTTTTTATCTCTTGTTGCTGATAAGTTTTTAGATTGTAAATTTTGTTCGTTTATTATCTAATCTTTCAGTATACGCTAAAAAAGCTCTACTTGAGCGTACATACACTCATGCTCATAAATTAAGGATAATGCTGATACATGATCAAACAACGCTCTGGTGGGCGGTTTGCGGGTTTCAATCACCTCGGGATATGACCATGCGGTGCATGTGACCTGCGGTCGTCACACGACGACGCTGGCAGCAGTCCACATACGCAGAGGTGTGTTGGTGCATGTCAGAGGACGGTACAGCGAGTAAGTGTGCAGACGTTTAAGACGTGCTAATAGTGACTGTGTGTTCAAAATGGCTCAAAGAATACATATTGATGTCGTTATGAGGGGTAGAGTACTAGGGCGACTGGAGGCTGGTCAAAAACAGCAGGTCGTAGCACGGGCCCTCCGTGTGCCACAAAGTGCGATCTCAGCATTATGGCAATGATTCCAGCAGACAGGAAAAGTGTCCAGGCGCTACAGTACGGGACGTTCACAGTGTTCAACACCACAAGAAGACCGATATTTCACCATCAGTGCCTGCAGACGGTCACGGAGTACTGCAGGTTACCTTGCTCGAGACCTAACCGCAGCTACTGGAACAGTTGTCTCCAGACACACAGTCTACAGACGACTGAACAGACATGGCTTATTTGGCCGCAGACCTGCAAGGTGCATTCCACTGACCCTTGGTCACAGGAGAGCCGGTAAAGGCTGGTGTCAAGTACACAGTACATGGTGATTGAAACAGTGGTCCTAGGTTGTCTTAACGGACGAGTCCAGGTATAACCAAAACAGTGATTCTTGCAGGGTTTTCACTGGCGTGAACCAGGAACCAGATAGCAACTACTTAATGTCCTTGAAAGGGACCTGTATGGAGGTCGTGGTTTGATAATATGGGATGGGATTATGATTGGTGTAGGTACACCCCTGCATGTCATTGACAGAAGAACCGTAACATGTCAGGTGTATCGGGACGTCATTTTGCACCAGTATGTCCGCCTTTTCAGGGATGCAGTGGGTCCCACCTTCCTCCTGATGGATGATGACGCACGGCCCCACCGACCTGCCATCGTGGAGGAGTACCTTGAAACAGAAGATATCAGGTGAATGGAGTGGCTTGACTGTTCTCCAGACCTAAACCCCATCGAGCGCGTCTGGAATACTCTCGGTCGACGTATCGCTGCACGATCCAGAGTACGCCAACCCGTTGTGCGACCTGTGTACATGTGCATGGTGATCATATCCCATATTGATGTCGGGGTACATGCGCAGGAAACAGTGGCGTTTTGTAGCACATGTGTTTCGGAGTGGTTTTCTCAACTTATCACCAATACCGTGGACTTACAGATCTGTGTCGTGTGTGTTCCCTATGTGCCTATGCTGTTAGCGCCAGTTTTGTGTAGTGCCATGTTGTGTAGCACCACATTCTGCAATTATTCTTAATTTATGAGCATGAGTGTGATTCAAACGTCTGTGTCTGTTCGCTAGATTTCTCTTAATTCTTTGCTGGAACCAAGCGTAAACGGAAACATCACTCAGTCCCCTTGGACCGCCTCGGGAAATGCATTATGTATCAACATAATGTGACTTACAACTGCTTGGGCTACGAAAGGTACTTCATAATAAAATACAGTGACGGGAATCGAATGTGTAACGCCATTAAGCAGCTGACCGTTATTTATCAATTTTTGTGGACAAGTTCATCACATAAAGGCTAATGAACTATTAAACTTTCATTCCTGTCAGACGTGATGTCCATCATCAACATCAGAACGAATACAATCTTATATTCCGTGTGATGTGGAAGCAAAAAAGACTCCATATGTCATCTCTAGGAATTTCTTACAATCGCCTGACATGCTGTGTCATTCTTTAGGATTTCTGGCTGTGCGTTGTTATGAGGGCATAAATAGACTCTTTTTCTGAATTTCCTGGCAGACATAAAGTTTTACATTGTCTTTCGCGGTCATTAATCTTATCGACTGAGTTATCCAGTCACGACCCGCTCTCGTACGTTTAATTCTACCGGTACTTCTCTGCTATTTCCTAGTGAGTTCTGTCTAGACAGAACAGGAAAGGTCATTGCACATGAAATGCGATGTTGAGAGTTCGAGACCTCATCCTAAGTAAAATCATAGTCTGAGGGCAGATTTCTAAGAAGCCCAATTCTCTCCTGAATGAAATATCCGTTCTGAATGTATAATTTTGTTACACCCTTTACTTCACCAAAACCACAATTGTATGGACGACTTAACTTCACAGGAGTCTTGGAAAATAAGTAGAAAGAACTTGCGAGAATTTCAATAGGCAGCGTTTATCTTTCCATCCTATATGCTCTTACGTGGGAGCCATTTCTTCAGATTTGCACGAATCGAAGGTCAGTGACCAGACATCAGCTTCATAAAGCAGTATGGCATAGTACTCAAACAGACTCTAAAAAATCTGTCTCCAAGATTAGAAAATTTTAGAGCATTATAAGTACAAGAAACTTCGAACTTATTATCGGAGTTTATGGTAGCTTAGTGCATAGTACACATGTCACACAATCACTAGTTCGACTTTCACTAACAACAGCGTTTTTTCACATTTATGTGAATTCGTTATTTATTATCAAATTCAAATCTTAGTTAGCAAATACTGAATTACATTTTTAATGAAAATAAAATCACAAACTGGATGAAAATAGATTAATATGTGATACGGACATGAGAAATATGTTATTGTTAAACGAAAGAGAATGTATACGTTACCAATGTCGTTCAGTCATTAGATACATAAATCTGATTTATTTTATATTTAATGTTTCGCAGTTTTGCCGCAAATTTTGATTTATTGCGATTACTCGTAATTTTATGCGACTGCTAATCAAAAATAAATGTATGTTTCCTTTATTATCGTTAAATTTTTGTCAGTTAACATATCCACTTGATAAAACACACACTAATAGAAGTTTTTCACCACATCCGTTACAAGCTCTCATAAACATTGATGCTAAATGTGTAG
Source organism: Schistocerca piceifrons (assembly GCF_021461385.2). Lineage (NCBI taxonomy): Eukaryota > Metazoa > Arthropoda > Insecta > Orthoptera > Acrididae > Schistocerca > Schistocerca piceifrons. The sequence continues at coordinate 956,991,823 of NC_060138.1, forward strand.
ACTGCATTTGTAACACAGCCCCTTAGTTTGCCACTCAACCCACACGAATATGTAAACAACCATGCATGCGCAGTGCCTATGCGACGGAGCGATTAAGACGGCATGTCAGTTCCAGTCATACCACCAGGAAGGAGGTACACTGCTTGTGTTGTCTGTAGTTCCGTCATGCCTAGGAGGTCAGTTTCGAAGTTTGATCGTATCCGCATTGTTACGTTGTCAGGAAGGGCTGTTATCAAGGGAAGCTTCCAGACGTCTCAGAGTAACATGGAGGAGTTACAGAGATACCAGAACTGTCGATGACTTGACTCGTTCAGACTGCCCAAAGGCTACTACTGCAGCTGTTGAAAGGACGTCATGTTTCGACTCAAACCGTACGATATGGGCTTCATGACGAGCAACTGCATTCCCGACGTCCAAGGCGAGGTCCAACATTGACTCCTAGACACCATATGTACAGCGCGGTTAAGATGGGTTAGCGACATGCTGAGTGGACTCGTCAGAACTGGCATCAAGTTCTGTTCGCAGATGAGACGCGCCTCTGCCGCCAAACAGGCAATCGTTAGAGACATTTTTGTAGGCAGTCTGGTCAGCCTGGACGCCTTAGACACACTGTCCAGCGAGTTCAACAAGATGGCGGTTCCCTGATGTTTTCGGGTAGCATAATGTGGAGTAAACGTACGCCACAGATGATCATTGAAGGCAATCAAACGAATACACTATACAGAGATGATATTCTAGCGTGCAATCATATAGGTAGCAGTACGTTCCTCCATAATAACGAAATCGCTAGATCAGAATGGCCAGCATTTTCTCAAGACATAAAAACTACCGAACTTTCCTGGAGTACATTGAAAAGGGCTGTTTTGGGACGAGATGACCCAGCAACCTATAAGAGAGATCTACGCCGAATCGCCGTTGAAGAGTGGAACAATAAGCACCAACAGTGTCTTGATGATCTAGCTGACAGTATGCAACAACGAACACAGGTATGAATCAATACAAGAGGACGTGTTACTGGGTATTAGGAGTACCAGTATATGCTGCAATCTGGCACACAAATTCAGAAAGTCTAAAATATTATTGTATAATTTCCAATTTTTCGCTATCATGAGCAATAAAGAGAGCTGAAATGTTGGTTTTGTATTTGTCTATTCAATTTTTATGTGAATGGTCAGGACCTCCTGGAACCACGGTGATGCAACACTTTTCCTCATATGTGTATAAACGTAATTTAAATAAAAGTAAAAAAAGTGCTAATAGTGAGATTCAAATCAGCAACATTACAGTTACGAGACTCACACTAACCACTCTGTCTTTTTTCTAGCATATCTGATGAACTGTTGCTAAGTTCAACGTTAAAAACATTGTAGGAGTATGATATTTATCGTTTAAGAAACAATATACTCGTATGCTACCGTGTTCTGGGGCATATCAAAATTAGAAGAAAAAATAACTTCATCTAGATCCAGGCCAACTTTTACAGGATGCACTAGGATCAGAATACCTGGTCACCCATTTCTTAAACTTATTCATCTTTGGCGCAGGTGAAAAAGGATTTAGAATCACTCTGTAAAGACTTCGTCAATAAACACACCGTGCTTATAGTGGGTGGCCGAAGGAATAGCACTGAGAGAGATACAGGTTCAGTATAAAGCAGGGGTAGTAATTCATTTTTGCCTATCGCCCAATGTTCTAAGTCTGTTAGTAGCAAAATTTTTGTTACCGCCGGCCAGTGTGGCCGAGTGGTTCTAGGCACGGTCTTCCACCGCGCGACCGCTACGGTCACAGGTTAGAATCCTGCATCGGGCATGGATGTGTGTGATGTCCTTAAGTTAGTTAGGTTTAAGTAAGAGGGCAAAAACTGTAGAGGAAGACAGAGATTGGAGTACGTCAAGCAAATAATTGAGGACGTAGGTTGCAAGTGCTACTCTGAGATGAAGAGGTTAGCACAGGAAAGGAATTTGTGGCGGGCCGCATCAAACCAGTCAGTAGACTGATGACCAAAAAAAAAAAAAAGTTATTCTAAGTTCTGGGGGACTGACGACCTCAGCAGCTAAGTCCCATAGTGCTCAGAGCCATTCGAACGATTTTTTTTTTCAGTTAACCACCAGTTCGACAGTTATGGTGATTTGTAGAGCATGAAAGTAGCTTTAGGTTCTACAATTAATATCGCAGATTTGCAGCATGTTCAAGCATATAATGATAATTATTTACTAAATGCTTTGTTTCAAAATTTTATAAACACCCAACGAAAATATCTCTAACCCCCAATTGTCACTACCCACAATGAAAACTGGAACGCCCACTAGTGGACGATAGGGAACAGGTTAGAATTTGCCCCGCTAAAGATTACATTGGCATCGAGATACACCGTTCCTGAGTTTATACCTGTTCTTAGACGCTACGTTAGAACTCATTTGAACTCCTCTTGTCTCAGGAGAGTGAATTTGGATTTTGAACGTCTGCTTATGTCTTAGGTAGGGTCAAATATTGTCGTTGTTCGTGGTGAGATTATACTAGGCATGGCCTTCACTTTATGGCAAGTGAAAGAGAGAGAGGGAGAGAGAAAAAAAAAACGGTTCAAATGGCTCTGAGCACAATGGGCCTTAACATCTATGGTCATCAGTCCCCTAGAACTTAGAACTACTTAAACCTAACTCACCTAAGGACATCACACAACACCCAGTCATCACGAGGCAGAGAAAATCCCTGATCCCGCCGGGAATCAAACCCGGGAACCCGGGCGCGGGAAGCGAGAACGCTACCGCACGACCACGAGCTGCGGACAAGAGGGAGGGAGAGAGAGAGAGAGAGAGAGAGAGAGAGAGAGAGAGAGAGAAAGAAAGAGAGAGAGAGAGAGAGAGAGAGAGAGAGAGAGAGAGGTAGTTTCGTGCTTATGATAAATCCCTTCCCTCGAAAATTTCCTCTCTTCATACCTACTCTGTGATATCTCAGATAACTTGTCACTGATCTCATTTGTACTAAGATTGCAACACACGCGAGGCGCCAAGTTGTTTCCACCGCTCTGAGTGGAATGCATAAGTTTCGAATAATGTTCACCAACCTGCAGTCTTCTATGGTTGTTGTCCCCTGTGCAGGAAACAGCTCGTAGGTCGTGAGTGTTACCTTAAGGCAGTAATAAACTGTTAGCGAGGAACTGGTACAACAGTAATAAAATTAGAATTGGTTTATTTAAACTCGATGCCAGTCGCATTTTTTTTATTAGCAGAATACTAGAAACCGCACAATTCTAGTTCACATTATGAATCACAAATAATTTTATTCTTCACCCTTCCTCAGAGAATAAACAAAATATGAACTTTGGGTTTGCGTAATTACTATCGAACTAGTTCTCAATTACATGTCCCAAAAACCAGATACCGACCGTGACAGAAAACTTCTCTGTTCTCCGAGACTACCGATCGAGCTCTTACATTTACAAACCAGAGATTGCTAAATTAAGTATCAACAGTAGCGGCCGCGGTGGAGACACATCTCTCCTCCGAGACTGCCGAACCGGCTGTCATTTTTAAAAACAAAGATTGATAATCAAGCCTTAACTGATCCAGACCACTGCAGACAACATGTCTGCCCTCTGAGACTGCCGATCGAGCTGATCTTAACAGCCGGACTACCTCTCTCGGCATTCAAGTTGGGCGCGACCCGAAGATCTCCAAAGTGCTTCGTCTCCCTTTTCGTTTAGCAACTGCTTATTATTCTGCTATTGATTGCCGCTTTTGAAGTAATGGAATTACAGTCTCCTATTGAGAGATACTCTTATACGAAATGCAAGTAAATTCACTGATTAGTTTTTCTAATATTAATCACAGAAATTTGTCATGTTGACGCGCTACTTCCGAAACGAAAAAACGACCGGTCACCCATACCTCACACCACACTACGTCATATTCCCACTGCTGCTTTCGCAGCTGTCTAAGATGAGCTTCTTTTAGCTGAATACTGTGGGTACAAAGGTAAAACTATAAGACATCCCCTACCTTCTGAGACTTCCAAAAATGTTCTCACAGACAACCATCAGTTTAGGAAACAAGCAATTTTTTACTCCCATTATTATAAGTTCTTCAATTATCATCTCTCTGAAGCCATACAGTTCCAGTATACTTGGATTCATTACTTTTTTTCAAATCTTGAATCTGCTTGATATGTTTCTCATTCTCAAGTGATTAATTAATGTATATAATCATAGACTTAATTATTTTGTGATTTGAAAAAGCTTATTGTTACCCTCCAAAATTCATGTATAACCTTAGTTGCACTTTCTGTACTAATTGCATCATTCCAGTAATAGTAAGTCCGCAGCTCGTGGTCTCGTGGTAGCGTTCTCGATTCCCGGAGGGGTTAGGGGTTTTCACCTGCCACGAGATGACTGGGTGTTGTTGTGGCGTCTTCATCATCATTCATCCCCATTACGGTCGGAGGAAGGCAACGCCAAACCACCTCCATTAGGACCTTGCCTAGTACGGCGGTGGGGGTCTCCCGCATACTTCCCCTAAACTGTGTCAAGAAACAAGGGGCTTTTGACAGTAATAGCAAAGAATTTCAAGGTACCGCTACCCTGCACCTTTATGTTGTTAGTTGCCTTTGTTAACTTGCAGTCTATCATTTCTGCTTGAATACTCTATTAATTCCTAACCAAGTTTCAATTACAAAATTTTAAACTGCGTTTAAGCTAATATCGTCGCTTTGCCGTCCATTATGCCGTCCATTGCTATACCGCTACTACTGGCACATTTCCTGCGTTTAAATTCGATGAAACATTTATATCATCAGATGTCTTCATCATACCATTCTCTGCATTTTACATTTGAATGCATTATAAAGACGTCCACACGGTTACAAATAAAGCAAACACGATATGTACACATTTCACAAATACGTGAAGATGGAAGATCATCATATTCACCTTTTACCAGAAAATGTGCAAGCAGGCCACAACAGCAACCCATATTGATAATTATGTTGTCCATGATGTGGTCTTGCATTGTGAAGCTCCATACTACCCCAACTGGTGCTGAGTTCAACAACCTTTAGTCCATTCTCCCATCTCCAACCTAGCGTACAGCTCCAGTACAATTTCATGTAACAATAAAAATGCCTAAAATTAGTTTTCTGGTAAGTTTAAACAAATTTTAAATAAACGCATTTTCATACACTTTTCCATTATAAAGACATAATGCATAATGTTTTGTTTTGATTTTGGCGGTTGATAAACAATTCCTCTGTTTACATTCTACCACTAGAGTGATTTGTCATTGTTTTTGTTTTGATCGCACCTGTATCTATTGTTTACAGACAGCTAGGGTACCGTTCATCGCATTCTTGAGAGCTCGGTGCTTGCTTGCAGAATGTATTACTACTGACCCGCATTGTTAATGACTTTGCTTCTACCCGACGTCTCCTGCTAAGCTCTTTAAATCTTACATACGGAGGCTTACAACTGCGATTCAAAGGTAGACTGAGAGAACTTTTAGACCCGTGCTTCAAGCATAATGCACAAACACTCATTTACCAAATCGGTGCTTCATTTCACAGAATGAGGTATTACTCCTTCCATATTTGAGTGTCGTAGCTGCTAAATAATGTCCTAGTGGAACTGTATGCGTGTAATGATTAAAGAATTTTCCACTGACTTTGTTACACGAGCATTATTTGACTTTATAAAATGTAGGGGCTAATTGCCTTATTTTTAGGTAGACCTTTATGGGAAATTCCTTTCATACCTAAACCAGTGCGCCATTGCTCTCTATACTTCATGTTACGTGGCTTTCTATTTAAACCCTTTCTGCTACGTTTATTTCTTTTATGATATTTCGTGTCAGTGTTGTGTCTCATGTCGCAAATGCGTCTTCTCACTCGTCCTTCATAAAATAGTTGACAGAAACCACTTCGCCTTTTCCTCCCTCTCTCTTCATAACTGATCGGCCGACTTTCTTGTCACCTAGTAACCACACCCCTCCATTCTCTCTCTTCGTAAATAATTATCCGACTTTTCTATCGCCTAATATATAACTTTCCACTCGTCTACCTTCTCTCTCCGTAAATAATTGGCCGACTTTTCTGTCGCCTAGTAACTATAACTTTCCATTTACCGTAAAGCTCTATACCAGGACTATTCCTAGCCTACCGGTGTATCGTAATTTATTATAAAGGAAACTACGTCGCCGTTTCAGTTCATACTAATGAGTAACAACATGTCTAGTTTGATGCAATTTAAAGACAACATTTACTTATTTCCATTATTTTTTCCAGCAGAATGTCTTTTATTGTACATTGTCATATTTTATTACCTGGTTTAGCATTTTCGTCCTCTTCTGCAGCCATCACCTAATTTTTAAGCGTTGTTTCATCTATGTTACAGGCAATAGCCCTCGTCTTACTTTCCTTTTCCTTCAATGTTTTTGAACGTACAGGTTTCTTTATCGTTGTTGTAAATGTATAAAAGCTGTTCCACTACGTACATTACGATAAGTGTTTTGTTATGTATATTAATATGATACTGGCGTCTTGTAGCTACATATTGTGTTTTCTTGAAGGTGTATCCTGTACATCGTATACTATGGCTTGTCCACATGTTTTCCGTCAAACGACTGTTTTCCACCCGCGCTCTGCAGCTGTTTATTCTACTGGGTTAATTAGTTTTTGCTATAGCTTATTTCTTTGCTGTCGTATCCTGTTTAAGGAAATTCTCTCATCTTAACCTTTTTAGTGAAAGCTCTTAAAGAAGGCAGATATAGTTCTGAATGAAAGAATGGGGAGAACTAAGAGTAGGAAAAGAAAATGAAGAATGATGTCGGTTAACTCGGGCAAATGGTAATCGCCAGTTGGGTAGGAGTACAAAGGACGTTACTGCACGCTAAGGTTTAGTAGTCATTACATATTTTAATGCCAACGGTGTTGTGGACTGATTTGCTTGCTCCTTTTTTAATGTTGGCTACCTCCACTGCATCAGGGTGAGCTCTCCTAATGATTTGTGTGGTCCTTCGTGTATCTCACAGAATTTTTTGATTCCTGAGTTTAATTTGGAAGATCAATGTCTTGACGTGATCAATACCAATTCGTCAACTTGATATGTCGTTTTCTTAACCTGCTTCTTGTATTTATTCTTTCTGTTAGCTGCTTTTTCTATGATCTTAGCTAAAGCTAAATCCCTCTTATCAGTAAGTGATATATCATTTCTGTCTAGGAAACTTACTATCTGTTCAGTTACATAGGTACCTTTTCCCCTATTCACTGTTATTTTGGTGGTATTTCCGTGGTGGAATTCGGCAATTCATTAATAATTCTAAGGAACTGTTAAACCTAATTCATGCAGTCGTGACGTTTTCTAGAGCTGTATGCTTTAATCAAACTATTTAGTTATCTCATAACACTTTCACCCATATCTGACCGAGGATGGTATTTAGATATGTATGTAGTAGGTTTTATGTAAACATCCCTCAATATACTGTATTTTTCCGACACTCGGATATAAGTGTACTCCATTGTCACTGATGATCCTATTTGGTTTACCTACCTTCGTTACCTGGTCATCCTTGATTTTAATTTAGACTAACTTACCTATTGTCTTTCTCAGTGAATACGGTATTACATGTTTCGAGAGCATGTACAACACAACGAAGAGATATTTGTACCCTTCATGCGAGGTAGGAAGGGACCGTAGAGGTCAAAGCATAACTTTCCCAGTATTTTTGTTGGGATCATGATATGCATTTCCGCTGTGCTTTTAGAGTTTAGAGCTTTTGTTTACTGACACACATCAGATGATTTTAGAATTTTGTGTATCCCTCTTTTCTGATTTATTTGGCACAAAAATGAGCGTATGTGAAATGTATGAACCACACAAGCGTCTGAGTTTCATGTTCCAGCCAATACACCTTTCACTGGTGTTTTCTGTGGGTCTGTTCTACAATAGAATCCATCTCGCTTTACGACGTAGTACTCCTTACCTTGTCATTCGCTTTTACACTCCGCTCAGCTTTCAACATTTTAATGGTGTCGTCCCTATTTTGTTCTACATCCACATCTACATAGATACTTCATGTCACACAGTACGGTGTGATGGGAGGGTACCCTCTACCACTACTAGTCATTTGTTCCAAAGAGTGCGAGGGAAAAATGGATATATACACGCCACCGTATAAGCTCTAATTTCTTGTATCTTTAGCTCCGTGGTCGTTTTTTATATTGGCGCAGTAGAATCATTCAGCAGTCAGCTTCATATGTCGGTTCTCTAAATTTCATCAATAGTGTTCTTCGAAAAGAACGGCGTTTCCCGTCAGGGATTCCCATGTGAGTCCCCAAAGCATATCCGCAATACTGACGTGTTGTTCAAACATACCAGTAACAGATCTAGCATCCCGGCTCTGAACTGCGTCGATGTCCTCCTTCAATCCGACCTCCGACCTGCTATGGATCCCAAACACTCGAGCAGTATTCGAAAATCGGTCGTACCAGCGTTGTATTACCAGTCTCCTTCACAAATAAACCACCTTTCCTTCAATTCTCCCAATAAACCGAAGTAGGCCATTCACTTTCCCTATCGCAAGTCGTCACATGCTAGTTCCATATCATGTCGCTTTGCAACGTTTCGCCAAGATATTTAAACGACGTGACTGTGTCAAGCTGTACACTACTAATTCTGTATACGAACATTACAGGTTTGTTTTCTCTACTCATCCACATCAACATACATTTTCCACATTCAGGGCTAGCTCCCACTCATCTCTACATCTTGTAACTTCTTCCAGTCACTTCAACTTTGGCACCTTACTGTACACCTCAGCACCATCAGCAGGTAACCGCACATTTATGTTTTTTTTTTCCTTATTGTTATTTTGAAACCTGTAGTACAGGCAGGCCGGCAGCAGCATACGACGCCGCTCTTTGGGCACAGAGAAACACAGAATTACAAATGAAGACATTTAAAGTAAAATCATGGTGGACATATAAACGGAGACAAACACTTTTTAAAATACAAGGTGCCGTTCACGGGCGTAGAGTCCAAGATAAAATTGTTCAGACACTTGGACACAGACAGAAACGAAAATTGTCACACGTGAACGTAGGTGCACAAAACGAATAACACTGAACCACTTAAGCACAAAACGACGGCACACACAGAACATGAGGCGTTGATCTCCGCGCGCAAATGTTCACTAACTGTGTACGAGTCCGAGGCCCTGCCAAGAGAGGAGGAGTGGGGGAGGGAGGGAGAGGGGAGAGCAGATGCCATGGGCAGGGGAGACGGGGGGAAGGGAGGAAGGGGGATGGGAGGCCCGGGGGAAGAGGGGTGGAGGGAGGGGACGGGGGAAAAGGAAAAGGAAGGGAGGGAGGGTGCCTAAAGGAAAGGGCACAGGAAGTGGGGGGGGCGGGGAGGATCAAAGTTGATAGGAGGGGTAGATGGAGGGGAGGAGGACATCATCAGGGAGGGGGAGCTGGCGGAAGCCACCTTGTGAGAGGGTAAGGAGGGTGGAGAGATGGAGACAAGGTGGGATGTGGGAATACAGGCGCGGCAGCGGTCGGGGGTGGGAGAGGACGGGTGAGACAAGCAGATGAGGAGGATCGAGTTTGCGGGAGGTGTACAGGATCCGTATCCTTTCAAGGAAAAGGAGGAGGTGGGGGAAGGGGATGAGATCATACAGGATCCACGTGGGGGAGGTGAGACAGATGTGATAGGCGAGGCGGAAAGCATGGCGTTCAAGGATTTGGAGGGATTTATAAAGGGTAGGGGGGGCGGAGATCCAGACCAGATGGGCGTAACAAAGGATAGGGTGGATGAGGGATTTATAGGTGTGGAGGATGGTGGAGGGGTCCAGACCCCACGTACGGCCGGAAAAGAGCTTGAGGAGATGGAGTCGGGAGCGTGCCTTGGCTTGGATTGTCTGGAGATGGGGAGTCCAGAAGAGGCGACGGTCGAGGCTGACGCCAAGGTACTTAAGGGTGGGAGCGAGGGCGATAGGACGGCCATAGATGTTGAGATAGAAATCAAGGAGGCGGAAGGAAGGGGTGGTTTTGCCTACAATGACCACCTGGGTTTTGGAGGGATTGACCTTGAGCAACCACTGGTTGCACCAAGCAGTGAACCAGTGAAGATGGGATTGGAGAAGGTGTTGGGAGCGCTGCAGGGTGGGGGCCAGGGCAAGGAAGGCGGTGTCATCGGTAAACTGGAGAAGATGGACAGGGGGTGACGGCAGCGGCATGTCCGCCGTGTATAAAAGTTACAGAAGGGGGGAGAGGACGGAGCCTTGTGGCACACTGGCGGAGGGGAAAAAGGTGTAGGAATCTGTGTTGTGGATAGTGACGTAGGAAGGACGGCGGGAGAGAAAGGAGCCGATCAGACGGACGTAGTTAATGGGAAGGGCGAAGGTTTGGAGCTTGAAGAGGAGACAGGAATGCCATACGCAGTCATAAGCTCGTTTGAGGTCCAGGGAGAGGAAGATTGCGGAGCGACGGGAATTAAGGTGGTCGGAAAGGAGATGAGTGAGGTGAAGGAGAAGGTCGTCAGAAGAGAAGGACGGCCGAAAGCCACACTGGGGAACGGGAAGGAGGCGGTGCTGGTGGAGATGCTGGTGGATGCGTCGGGTGAGGATAGATTCCAGGACCTTGCTGAAGACCGAGGTAAGGCTGATGGGACGGTAGGAGGAGACGGCGGACGGCGGTTTACCAGGTTTAAAGAACATTAGGATACGGGAGGTTTTCCACAGGTCGGTGTAGTAACCGGTGGACAGGACTACATTGTAGAGCCTGGCCAGGGTGGAGAGAAAAGACACAGGAGCTTCACGAAGGTGACGGTAGGTGACACGATCGTGACCAGGAGCGGTGTTGCGTTTTGTGCGGAGTGTAGCAATGAGATCCTGTGTAGTGATAGGGGCATTGAGTTCCGTGTGTGCAATGTTGTCAAAGTACTGGAAACCAGGTGCGAGGGGAGGGACAGAGGTGTCAGTTCGATCGCGGACATCTGGGAAGAGGGAGTAATCGAACTGGGGATCATCGGGGATGGAAAAGACATCGGAGAGGTAGGAGGCAAAGTGATTGGCCTTACTAAGGGGGTCAGCGAAGGGGTGATCATCATGGAGGAGAGGATGGTAGGGGGAGGGTTTAGTTCCGGTAAGGCGACGGAAGGCTGACCAGAACTTGGACGAGTTGATAGGTAGGGTAGCACTTAAACGGGCCGCACATTTATGCCCACCCCGTCCGCTAAATCCTTCGTGTATGCAGAGAACAACAGCGGTCCCATCACATTCCTCTGGGGCACTCCTGACGATACCGTTGCCTTTGATGAACACTCGCCGGCGAGGAAAAAATACTGAATTCTATTACTTAAGAAGTCTTCGAGCCACCCAAATGTCTCTGAACTTACTCCGCGCGCCTGTACCTTCTATAACAGTCTGCAATAAGGTGACATCTCAAGGACTTTCCGGAAATCTAGGAATATGGAACGTGCCTGTTGCTCTTCATCCATCGTTCGCAGTATATCATGTGATAAAATTGCAAACTGAATTTTGCATGAGCGATGCTTTCTAAGATCATGCTGATGCATGGAAATAAGCTTCTCAGTCTCAAGACAGTTTACTATATTCAAAATTAGAGTATGTTCAAAGATTCTCCTGCAGTTCAATGTCAGAGAAATTGTTCTGAAATTTTGCACATCCATTCTTTTGCCCTTGGTATTTACAGCAGTCAGCTACGCTTTTTCCCAGTCACTTGTGATTTTGTGCTGGGCGTGAGATGAACGACAAATACAAGCTAGGTAAGGGGCCAGTGCCGTAGATTACTCTTCATAAAACCCGATTGGAATTCCATTCGGACGTTCCACTTCGGTTTTACAAAGAGCACTCTACAGCACTGTCCCCTTACCTAGTTGGTATTTGCCGCGAAACTATCGACCAGAACAAAAATAACTGGAAAAAAGCGCAGGTGACTCCTGTATAGAAGAAGGAGCATCCATGTCCGGAGGCACAGGCTCTGCGGCTACTACAACCGTTATGAAATACGCGAAATGTATTCATAGTTGCGAATATGAAATGACGTCAATGAAAATTTGTGCTGAAGCGCACAGCTTTACGAGGGCGGCCGCCTTAATTCTTTTTTTCGTCTTACCTTTAATTTTTTTTTTTCCAAAAACATATAATTTAAAAGAAATTAAAAAATAAATAAGTCAAAATTTGGTGTTAAAAAGGTTCGAACCAAAGGCTCTTCTAATACCAATCTATGGTGGTAGGCCCTTGCTGTGTGTGACAGCATTGCACTTAATTAGAAAACAATATAACATAAATTATAATCAAGCTGAGACTACCCTTCGGATAGTACAATATAAGAACGACGACCACTCGAAAATATCAGAAAATAAAAGCTTCTGGGGCTCAATTCTCACAGTGTGGTCTTGGGTATGTCTTCACGGAATACATTATTGTTCAATTGTCCATTTCGAGATTTAGATCAATGTCCAACAGAATCAACTTCCCTTGGCCGTTACTATCCCGCTGTGGGGAGAATCCATGAACACACTATTTAAATAATTAGCGAAGGTTTGCCGATATCTGGAAATGGATTGTAATTCATCGTGTCGTTCCTGTAAGGAAGACCCAAACTCAAGCACCTCTTTCAGACCATCCCGAGAAAGGTGGTACACAGAAAGTCCTCTGATCCAGTTAACCTAACGAGTCTCTGATTGGGGAAAGTAGATGCACATTGAGGTGCCAGCTAGAGAAATCCTGTACAGTCTTTGTCTAGTTTGAAATTTTTGGTTGACGACGAGGTAAAAGGTGGCGCGAATCTCCGTCATAAAATATCTTTGATGGATCGCTGTCCACACCAAAGGCCTCGCCACTCTTGGGTGGCGCTTTTCAACCACATCCCTTTGATGATTCTTCGTCGTCACGCGCCGTAGGGCCGTTGTAAGGGGGAGGTTCGAGTGCACATAGCTATAATCGAAAACAAATGTTCTGATGTAGGACAGAACAGGTGCGATGTGAGCTAGTGCAATAGGGGTCAGGCAGGACGGAGGCGCCAGTTCATCATTGAGGGGACCGGTGAAACTATGTCGACGATGAGTTCACATCTTGATCATGGTGTCGATGTAAATGGCCGTTGCACTGCTCCCACGTTGATAAGTCCTAGTCTTCCGCTGTGACGGAGGTGAGGGCGGGGTGGGGGGGAGTGAGGGCATTATTTCGGATCTTGAAAAGATGTCCATTACTAACAAAGTAGCCAAGGCCGCCTGGACCCGCTGTGTTATCACTGGACTCATCGATAGGATTTGAGCCAAATTAGGTGTCCAGGACGCCATGTGGGTGTTAATGAAGGCCACCCTTTGTATCATATCTAAAACTCAGAGGTGATGGCCTCGCACACCGATGCAGAGAGCTTGTAAAAGGCGTTTGCAGTTCAGCTCTATTCTGTCCTTGCATCTCATTCACACCACAACACGTTCAAGCCTACAGCGGGTAAGGGTGAGAATCTTCGTGTTGCCCCAATTAATTTCCTTCTGGCAATCGGGAGATGGTAGGGGTGCCGTAAGAACTCGTAGAAGTGCATATGTCGTAAAGGCGGTATGGCATTCAAGCAGGCCCGCGTGCTGGATATTAGTTGGCTACATTCCTGATCTTGTGGGAGTGCGACATTCGGTTTCCATAACCACCGACTGACCGTGCAGTTGTACACACTGTGGTCTGAGCAAGTCATGGGCCAGCGCTCTTCTGCTAGAACTGTCATCGCAAGGCCAGAGGAGACATAGATACGATCGGGTCTGCTAGCTGAGTGTTCACGTAAATAAAGCCAAGGCAATCACCGTGTAATACCTCCGAAGTGATAACAAGAGGTGCGGTTCGTGGCATGGAGTATAGTTTGGTTGTTGGTCTTTCTGGGACAGCACACTATTTAAGTCTCTGCCAATAATAATGTGGTTATAGTGGCCTAAGAAGAGAAGCGTAAATTTTTCTGCTTAAAAACGAGACCGGTCTCGCCTTTTATCTGTTCCAGAAGGGGCATAGATATTAACAACTCTAGTCCCTTGTATATCGAACACCAGTCCCCGAGCCGATGGCAAATATGTCATATTGGTTACCCCTATTCCATCTCGCACAAGGGCTGCCACTCCACTGCCTCCCGTAGCAGCAGAACTGACGTACGCAGTAGACCCGCAGCAGTCTGGGAATGTCTGCAGTCGAACTTGCTGCATCAGAGCAACATCCACGTCCGCCGCCATCAGCATATCGCGCTGCGGTTGAAGTTTGGTACATGTGCTGATCATGTTGAAATTGGTGGAGGCTACCTTGTAGGCTTGCATCTGGTGCGCAAGTAGTGGCACGTCCATAGCAAGAGGGGAGGAGGTGAAACCACAGCGGCAGATAAACCAAGCCGAGCCGCCCCTTCACTGCACAATACATTATAACGTTCCCGTGCCACCTAGCCAACATTCGCCTGTGTGTTCCCGGTCATATTCGGGGACAGCATCATTCGCCAAAGCCACAGGGTAAGTGGTACAGTCTTCAGAGTACTCCCAAAGGGATGTGGTGCCTGCCACTGTCAACACACATCGCGTTGGTCGGCAATCAGCGGCTGTACGTTCGAAGAGAGCGAATCTACGGCCAGCCCGGTGGAAGGACACGCCTCAAAATCCAGCGTGTAGGCGTTCATCGTGATGGTGAGAGATCACATCCTCTCGTGACCGTGTGGTGGATATACTGGCTGAAATCATCTGCGACTTGTTACGCAACTTTGGGGACCGCTGTTCCCGAGAGTGCGTCTCTGTGTCAGATGACGGGTTTGAGCCCATTGCATCACTTACAAACCACCGTATGTCTTCTCTTCTCTCCCTTCCAGACTCGGGGGAGAGGGGGGGGGGGGGGGAAGGCACGTGCAAGGGACTGTGTTAGGCGTTAGCTGCCCCCCGTCATTACATCTTGACATCACCGGTCGCAGAAGATCCTGTAGACGTTTGGGTCCACCCAATTGACTGCGATCCTTTCGGAGCGCCGCTACATGCGTGAGAGGTAAAAATCGGGGTGGTTAGGGACATCAGATCCGTTCTTGAATCTGGACAGTCCATCGCTGCAGACACACTGATCGAACGTCCGCAGCTCGTGGTCGTGCGGTAGCGTTCTCGCTTCCCACGCCCGGGTTCCCGGGTTCGATTCCCGGCTGGGGCAGGGATTTTCTCTGCCTCGTGATAACTGGGTGTTGTGTGATGTCCTTAGGTTAGTTACGTTTACGTAGTTCTAAGTTATAGGGGACTAATCACCATAGATGTTAAGTCCCATAGTGCTCAGTGCCATTTGAACAATTTTTGAACCCCCATTTTATAGATGGCGATCCTAATCGTGCAATGTATGCTTATTTCCTACGTATTGTTCTACCGATGTTACTACAAGATGTTTCACTGCATGACAGAATGGTGATGTACTTCCAACATGATAGATGTCCGGCACATAGCTCGCGCGCAGTTGAAGCGGTATTGAATAGCATATTTCATGACAGGTGGATTGGTCGTCGAAGCACCATGCCATGGCCCGCACGTTCACCGGATCTGACGTCCCCGGATTTCTTTCTGTGGGAAAGTTGAAGGATATTTGCTATCGTGACCACCAACAACGCCTGACAACATACGTCAGCGCATTGTCAAAGCATGTGCGAATATTACGGTAGGCGAACTACTCGCTGTTGTGAGGATTGTCGTTACACTTATTGCCAATTGCATTTAGGTTGACGGTCATCAATTTGAGCATTTATTGCATTAATGTGGTATTTACAGGTAATCACTCTGTAACAGCATGCGTTCTCAGAAATGATAAGTTCACAAAGGTACATGTATCACATTGGAAAAACCGAAATAAAATGTTCAAACGTACCTTATTTTAATTTAAAAAACCTACCTGTTACCAACTGTTCGTCTAAAATTGTGAGCCATATGTTTGTGGCTATTACAGCGCCATCTATTACAAAGCGAAAAAAGTGGTCCAACTAAAACATTCATATTTCTTTACGTGCTACACGAATATGTAAAAAAAATTGGGGGTTCCTATTTAAAAAAAAACGCAGTTGATATCCGTTTGACCTGTGGCAGCGCCATCTAACGGGCCAACAATAGCGCCATCTGGTTTCCCCCTTCAAGTTAGACAAGTTTCGTTCTCTGTAGCTTTTTCGTTTGACGCTTATTTCGCCAGATATTTGGCCCGGTCACGATCGATGGAGCACCCTGTATATACGTACTTTCTCGTTCCACTTGCAATTAGGGCGACGGAAAAACGAATGCCTGTATGCCTCCGTACGAGTCCTAATTTCTCGTGTCTTACCTTCGTAGTCGCTAGGTGAAATATATATTTTAGGCAATAGGATCGTTCTGCAGTCAGCTTCAACTGCCGGTTCTCTAAACTTTCTCAGTAGTGTTTTTTGAAATGAATATCTTCTTCCCTCCAGGTACTCTCATTTGTGTTCCCGACGCATATACGTAACACTTGCATGTTGATCAAACCTACTGGTTACAGATCTGGCAGCTCGCCTCTGAACTGCTTTGATGTCTTCTTTCAATCCGACGTGGGGCGGGTCCCACACACACGAGCAATGCTCAAGAATACGTCGCCCTAGCGTCCTATATGCCATCTCCTTTACATATGAACCACTCTTTCCTAAAGATCTCCCAATAAGGCGAAGTCGACCATTCTCCTTTCCTACCACAATCCTCTCATGCTCGTTCCATTTCATATCGCTTCGCCAAGTTACGACCAGATATTTAAACGACGTGACTGTGTCAAACAGGGCACTAATAATGATTTCCTCCCTTCACACCTCCTCTGTGTTATCACAGATGACGTGTCACTGATCTCATTTGTACTAAGATAGCAATATGAGCGAGGTGCCTAGTCGTCTTCCTCCCTTACGTGAAATGAGTAAGTTCTGAATAATGTTCACCAACTTGCAGTCTTCTCTGGTTGTCTTCCCCTGCCCAGAAAACGGCTCGTAGGTCGTGAATCTGTTACCTTAAGGCTGTAATAAACTGCTGGCGATGAGCTGGTATTGTATTAAGATTTAAATATTGTTTGAACGTGGTGTCACTTGCATTTTTATTGGAAGGACACGGGAAACTGCCAATTGTAGTCCACTTTATGGATCACAAATAATTTCGATTCTTCACATTTGCACAGAGAATAAACAAAATAATGAATTGTGGATTTGCGTAGATACTATAAAACTAGTTGTAAAAAAACGGACACTATTAATTAAGTTCTTAACCGATACCGACCGTGAAAGACAAGTCTGTCCTCCGAGACCACCGACCGAGCTCTTATATTTACAAATCAGAGATTTCGAAATTAAGTCTTAACTGATCCCGATAGTGGCATATGGTATGTCTGTCGTCCGACACTGCTGATCCAGTTCTCTTCTTTACAAACCAAATATTGTTAATTAAGCCTTAACTATACCGACGGCGACAGATAACATGTCTGTCCTCTGACTCTGCCGATCGAGATGAGCGAACCACCTCTCCGGCAATCCATTTAGGTGAAACCCGAATATCTCCGAAGTGCTTCGTCTGCCTTTTCGTTTATCAAGTGCTCGTAACTAACACTTTGGTAATAAAGGAATGGAAATGCCGGGTGGCTTTCGAGTTGGCGCCACTTCGGCGACTTCCGTATCGATGGGGATGAAAATAACGATGATAAGGACAATACAGTACCCAGTCCCTGAGCAGAGAAAAATCTCCGACCCAGCCGGGAATCGAACCCGGACCGATAGGTATGTCATTCCTTCACGCTGACCATTCAGCTACCAGGGGCGGACAATAAATAAATGATAAGCCTGCTACTGAGCGATGCTTTTATATTAAATGCAAGTAAATTCACTGTTTACTTTTTCTAATGTAAATAACAGAAGTTTATCATTTTGACGCGATACTTCCGAACACAACAAAAAATCGCGGAGAAGTTCAAAATTTAGGCGGTCTTAATTAGGTCACTCGTACCGTATAAGCCATTTGTCACCCGTGCCTCACACCACATTACGTCGTCTTCCTACTGCTGCCTTCTCAACTGCTCTAAGTAGAGCTTCTTGTAGCTGAATATTACGGCTACAGATCCAGAAATATTACAACCTCAACAGGAAAGGGAACTGTAAACTGGCTAGACCAATAGTAGAAAACTTAGGGTGGAGGAGGAAACGTCATGCGTGGTAAAATACCAATGGTTACACGTATCAGAGCAGCACATTTTTTAGGATACGAAGTACAGAAAAAAAACAAGTTTTAAAAAATAGGATAAGATTGAAACATACATCTAGTTTCAGAAAGAAACTAAACACCATAATTCTGGTGTATTCCATCACCATAAACGGCTGTTGATTAAAAATTTTCAGCAGTCAGCAGAAATTTTGTTTGCATACAGTTTTATCTCAGTCAGTGTGAAGTACCAGCTATCGAAATATTCGAGGTCTAAGCAGTAAAATTAATGAACTTCTTACCTGAATCGTTGAATTAGAGCCATCAAACGTACTTGGCATAATGTACCTCTCTGAACATCATGTGGTCTCTCATATATATGGGTAAAGTATTACAGGATTTTTGTTAGTATCTTATTTTTATAGAGCAAAAATGGAGAAAGGAAGATTTGTAGCACTCGTCAGGAACCGTCATAAAATTAACAACATGGATATCCATAAATTTTGCATAGAGCAGTATGTGCAACGGAAGCATAATCTGATACTAAATCCTTCGCAATAGTAAATGTATGCCGAGAACTTGCAGGTAATTTTAATCTGTTCATAAATCATCTTGAACCTCTACTGGGCTATTTGACAGCAAGAAATGAATAGATAATTGTTGCTATTGATTTTAATGTCGATTTTCTTGAAAACTCTTTCACTAAGAATTTATTACAGTCAGTAACATTATCATTCAGTTTAATTTCTACTGTAAACTTCCCAGCTAAATTTGCTAATTGTTCAAAACAGCTATATGGCTAATGGACAAAATTATTACAAATGCATTAGTCAATCATTCTCCGACAATAACAATCAGTTCCTTGCGATAACTGTTAATGAAGAACAGAATATAAATTCTGCTATATCCAAGTTCAAGAGAATAGTTAGTAACCAAAAATTGATTATTTTAGGAAACTTCTCACAGACACAGACAGACATGATGTACATAGAGCTTATGGCACGGACGAAAAATACCCTTTCGCTAATCATATCCTTACTTTACGTGATAACATTTACCCCAAAACTAGCTCAGATTAAACCAAAATTTACAAAGAGAGATGGATTATGCAAGGAATAAAGGGAAGCCTACCTTGTAAGGCAAATACAATTAAGTATCTGCCTGTCAATAGCAGCTTTGATAGTGATGCTATAGCTCATTGCAACACATACTGGAAAATATAGTAACTCGGACATCAAAAGAAATGCATTGCGAGAAAAAGACCAAGACTTCACAGAGCAAAATAAACAAAATATAGGATATAATGAAGGAGACAATGGCAGAACCAGAGCTGAAAAAGAGAACATAGCGTTAATGGCAAGTGATACGTTGCTAACAGGTGTGCGTGCAATGTTGCAAAACTTTTAGAATGTTATTGAAAAGATGAGGCTGTCAGGTTCGACTGATGCTGTCATGGAATATCTGAGAGCAGTCATCACAAATAACGTCAGAATTATGAATATGAGCCCCACTACAAGCAGGATTAATGTATTCCATAAAATCTTTAAAATAAAAATATTGTTTTGTTGTGATGAGATATCAACAAAGTAACTGAACAGTGTGCCTCTGAGTTTATCAGCATGTTATGTTATCTGTGTACCCAGTCGGTTATCAGTGGAACATTTCCTGGGTAGTTGAAACTTGCTGAAGGTAAGCTTTTGCACAAGAATGGAGAAAAAAGACCGTCAAATTTCCGTCCGATTTCACTTTTGAAAACTTTCTCAAAAATTGTAGAAAAGTTAATAAACAACCGACTTATTAACCAACTGACAACCAATAATACACTGCCGGAGACAAAATTAGCACACCTGAAATGATGACATCGACTTTGATCCGATGATGGCACATGCCTCCTGGTGGGGAAGGAGATATAATGATAATAATTTGAACGTCGTCCGCCAACAGACAGCGTAGTGGCATAGCTGCCACACCACCATCTGTGTCTGCTCTTTAATAGGGAATGGTTACAGCCAGAAGGCTCAATGTGGTGCAAACGTGTGCACCAAGAAGGCAGTTATTCCACGGAGATGCACTTGTCGGTCCTACAGCCAACTGAATGAGTTTCAAGGGGGTCGAATTGTGGCCTCACGAATGACGGGATTGTTCCATCTGAGAAGTGACGCCATAATTTCACGTGCTGTGTCAGTTGTGCAACGATGCTGATATCTATGGTCACGTGAACATTCTCAAACCCATAAATGAGGTTCTGGACGTCAACGCAGAACAGATGTCCGCCAGGATAGTAGTATTGTAAGGACAGCAGTAGCAGATCGTACAGCTACCACAGCACAAACAAAAGGGCTTGTGAGCCCACGTGTCAACACTAACTGTTGCAAACCGCGCATTAGCAGAGGGACTACGTGCTGGCAAACCTCTAGCCTGTGTTCCACTCACACCACATTACTGAGTTACACGGCTCGCCTGGAGTCGACAGAGGGTAACTTGGAACAGCGCGCCGGGGTCTTCAGCTGTCAAAGCAAATTCTGACAGCACGTAAGTGATGGTCGTTTGCGTGTACGACGTAGACTCGGAGAACGCTGTCCCTTAGAGCGTATTCATTCAGGACACATCGGTCCCATCTCTGGCCTTACAGTCTGGGGTGCGATAAGCTACCTCTCTCGTTCATCTTTGGTGTTTCTGGAGGGGACGCTAACTAACGCTAGGTACGTGCAGATGGTTGTTAGACCCGTTATTTTGCCGTACTTAAACAAGTAGGTGATGTGTTAATTCAGCTGGATAATGCCCACACTGCCCGCGGAAGTCATCGTGCTCTACAATACGTGCAGGAACTTCCCTGGCCAGTACGATCTCCGGACTTGTGTCCAGCCGGGCATGTGTTGGATACAATAGCACGAGAAGATTCTATTGCGATTCGTCGACCAACAGCTCTTACCGAATCAGGTGATGAGGTCGTACAGACACTGCATAACATATCCCAAGACAACATTCGCCATGTGTACGATCGACGGGATAACAGAGTCAGAGCCTGAATTGCCACATTGGAGGAAACATCACGTAGTAGTATGTGTGTTTCAGCCTGGGTCGATACCTGTACAACTGCCAGTGCTACTCATCTGTAAATGTAGTCACTTCGTGTACTCCATATGCACTGTTGCAACAATAAAATTGAGTGAACTGGAAACCTTCAAAAGGATGTACTAACGTTTCTCCGCCAGTGTATGTTGTCAGTGTAACAGTTCAGATTTTTGAAGATCTCCGATGTTGAGAAGGCTATGTACACAAACAGAGAGATTGTTCATATGTTATTAGACAATAAATTAAATATTATGGGTCTATTTTGTAATCTGCAAAGGCATTTGACTGTGTAAATGTCAGTACCATTTTAAGTAAATGAAGATATTGCGGTGCTGCGTCTCTGAAAGGCGACGAAGGGTGTCAGTAGGAGAGAGACGTGTATCACACATCATCCAACAAGGAAATAATTACATGTGGTATCCCAAAATTATCATCTTTAAAGCCCTTATTTTTCCATGTTTATGTCAATGACTTCTTATCAGTAAGAGTACCAGATGCGAAGGTTTTTTTATGTTTTCCGTAAATAAAGACCGCAATAAATAGCAAATCAAATATAGTATTAGAAAGATTAGTTAATGAAAATGTGTGATAAGAATTTTTTTGAGGTGTGAACTGAAGAACATTCTGCAGAGGCCCGTTTAGGTACCTAGGGGTATTAACTACTCCTTCCCAATATATTTAGTTCTTAACGAAATTCGTCGTTAGTACACTGGTGTCCAAAATTCAGTCACCGGCCAGGTTGGCCGAGTGGTTCTAGGCGCTACAGTCTGGAACTACGCGACCGCTACGGTAGCAGGTTCGAATCCTGCCTCTGGCGTAAATGTGTGAGATGTCCTTAGGTTAGTTAGGTTTAAGTAGTTCTAAGTTCTAGGGGACTGATGACCTCAGAAGTTAAGTCCCATAGTGCTCAGAGCCATTTTTTGAACCAAAATTCAGTCAACAAACCGTTATTTCACAACCCCGTGTCCAATTCATGTTATAAGCAATCAAACTCACAACAGATGTCCGTAGGGTCGTATTCAGCACGGCAGATGGCATTCCGGTCTACTGACAGACCCGGCAACGATGACTTCAGGGCACCTATAAATTGGAGTAGAGTTCCACGGGTATATCCACACTCGCTGAGTACACAGTCACAGAAGGTGCAGTACGGCACGGAAAAGAAGCCTACCAGACTCTGCGGTGGAGGACCATAGGCATAACGGATGCAGGACACTCGCAAACTGATGTGGCTCGATGGCTTAATTTGAGTCGTCCTGTTCAATCTCGGATGTGGTTACAGTTTATGAAGCCCGAAAGGTGTATCCCGAAGACCAGGGCAGGGCCCACCACGTGTGACATCAGGAAAATTGGACCGTTATTTAGCTGTAAGGATAGAACGATATCGCCTTGGTACTGCACGACAACTGTTATCTGACCTCACAGCATCCACAGGTCTTGTTGTATCGAGGCAAACGGTATACAGAAGGCTTCAGCGGAGTGGCCTTTATGGTCGGATACCTGCTTTATGTGTACCTCTGACACTCTTCGCAGAAGAGAACACCTACAGCGGAGTCGCCAACATGCCTCCTGGCAATCGAACAGTGGGCCAATGTTCTTTTTACAGACGAGTTCTGATTTAGTCTGGAGAGTGATTCTCGACGGATTCGCCTCCAGAGGGAACGTGGAACACGATTTCAGAACCCAAACGTTGTGAAAAGAAACCGATACCGAGGGGGATCGCTAATGGTGTGGGCAGGGATTGTGTTGACCACTCGAACACCGCTTCCTGAAATTGCACAGGTGAATCGGCAAGGTTTAAATGCCGTCAGGTGCATTGATGACATATTGGGACCTCATGTGCTGTTGTTGCGAGGTGCTGTGGGCCAAGACTTCGTACTGATACACGAAAATGCTCGACCTCATACAGCACGGATGGTTGATATTTCCTTGCAGACGGAAGATATTGTACGCATGTCGTGGCCCGCTCACTCTCCCGATTTGAATCCCATAGAGCAGGCTGGGATGCATTAAGGAGACGGGTTGCATCGCGTCAGCATCCACCAGCCACTCTCCAAGACGTGCAAGCAGTTCTGCAGGGAGAATGGGCCTTAATGCCTCATCGCGACATTCACGTGCATTCACAGCATGATCCGTCGTTGTTAGGCCTGTATTGCTGCCAGAGGTAGTCACACCTCATACTGAGCGCATTAACCAGGTGTGTGAGAATCTGTTACGAAGAAGATTTTTGTGTACCATTATGAATTTTGCATATTGTGTATTCTTTAGAATGTTTCTACTTTTCTACCACCTGTTTATACTATTTTGTGGCTAAATAAACGCAACCTTGCAAAATTTCCGTTTGTTGCTTTAATTTTGGACGCAGGGGTATAGGGGTATATATATATATATATATATATATATATATATATATATATATATATATATATATATATATATATAATTTCAAATCAACAACTCCATTCACACAATCAGTACTAGAAATAAGAAAATAAGAATAAACTTCACAAAGACGACTCAGTTAATGAAATCAGTACTGGAAATAAGACTAATTTTCATAGAGATTTAAAGTCATTTACTTTGGTCCAGGAAGGTGTCTATAACTTAGGAACGTTTATTTCCAACAACTAGGCAGCATGTATAAAAAGTTTAACTACTGATAATGTTCAGTTTATCATGAGCCTGAAAGATTTGTTGGTGGCCAACTCCTTCTACTCCACTGATGAATTTGTCATCAGAAGTGACTGATGTGTATATATTGCTAATAATATCGAATAATGCAGTTCGTCTCACTGTCTGACTTCGTTACGCATTCAGTCCAGTAATGCCATCATTGTAAATAAATTTTATGAAGCGAATGTTCTGCTTGATGATGCATGGCTGCAGCAGCGTACGAATTATGATACGCACCGCAGTGTATTGACACTTACATGTTTTGTGGCAAGCTTGTACTAACTTTTAAATGAAAATGCGTTTAAGATTTTTGTACTTATGCCACATCAATGAGTACCATTTAACTTGGGATCTTTAGAAGGTACATTAGCGAGTCTGTTGTTCTTTGTAAATAGTTATAATGTACTCTTGTTTTCTGACATATTCTACGACCTTGAGTATCTTTCTACTATGAATTTATTGGAACGAAAAGTACATCAAATGTAATTTGTAATCTAATGTATTACTCGAGCACTCCTACAGAAAATTCCCCCAACTGCACTAATTTTGTTTCCTTGTAAGGGACTCGAACCTTTCTCATTGTGTTTAAAAAATAACAACTTGTTTATTTGCTACTTTCTGTTCACGTAAACATAAAGAATGTCTCCTTACCATTCTGATTTGACGCAGCTCTTCCATTTGCACTTTTTAAAGTATACATCTCTCCTACAACTTTGTACGATATAATAAAAACAACTAAATTTAGTATAAAACGAAAAATATCTTGTTCATATTTTAAAAAGAATTTAAAATTTGAAAGATCTTCTTACTGAATAAATAAAAGCGTTTTCTACATATAGGTACACACAAATTTCATTAACATTATCACCATCATTCGCGTCTTGCTCTTCTGCGATGATGACAGGAGATCTTAGTTTAAAGTGCAAAGTCATGAACCCTATGTGGAGAAATAAGATTGTCTTCTTGTTGAACACAGATTTCGTGATCTGTAAACCAAACTTAGTCCCATACGATTTTAACGTTGTTGCAGACAAATCTGTGCTCTTCGCTACCTACAAGATGAGAGAAGGTGCATTTGGGAGAGTCTGATAGCTGTATTCCATTTTCCTGTAAATTGTTTGATATTTTTCTGCCCACAGTGCGATACGAAAAAGGCCTTATTAGTCATGGGAGGACTCACTTGTGTATGTTCTCTTATATTGTTTGCTGATCACAATTTGTTTATTTTTGTTCGACATTGTTTCCTTGTTGCCGTTCAGTTAATTTTCCTTTCCCAACTTCAGTATGGATTTCTCTGGGATTCGTGCATGTATGTAGTTGTAATCGATAAAAAATGGTTTGAGGCATCTAAATCCTTTCGGGATGTTGTGCACATCTATTGGCATTCCGTTCCTCCTTTATTAGATGTGCTATGTGGTTGATGGGTTGTGGTTTTCTTAGTTACAGGTGCCGCTTGTGCTCTTGCTTTACTGGTGATATCAGCTAGGTTCAGAACTCCTGTCTTGGTTGAAACTAAAAGTGTCATATTTAACTTCGAATGTAATGCCCTTGGCAGCCTAGTAAGGCTGTTTCCTGCGAGGTTGGTAAAATGTAGTTGGTCTTATATTTGGTTTAGGTATTTACTTAGGTCTTTTTCTGGATTTCATGCAAGTTTCTCATGTTTCTGAGGACACTGTCATAGTTAGCGTCGATGATGTGCTGTATGTTGGGCCTGAAGTCAATGCCACAACATTGCGTGGTCGTATACTCAGTTAGTATTCCTTTGTTCTGAATTTGTATTCCTCTGCCACTGCACGTTATGGCATATAGTCTATTGAGCTTAGCTTCCAATGCGAGTTAATACTTGACTATTATTCGGAAGGCTTCTTGTGTATACCATACATTTGTGTCTATGAAGTCCAC
The DNA here is from genome assembly GCF_021461385.2 of Schistocerca piceifrons. Taxonomy (NCBI): domain Eukaryota; kingdom Metazoa; phylum Arthropoda; class Insecta; order Orthoptera; family Acrididae; genus Schistocerca; species Schistocerca piceifrons. The sequence continues at coordinate 957,017,645 of NC_060138.1, forward strand.
GGCATCGTTTATGGTATGCATGCGATTTTTTGTGATTTATATGCAAACGCAATTTTTTTTGGTCATGGTAACAAGCAGTAGTTCTGTTCAGTAGCTCTGTTAACAAGGGACAGCCACGTCATATCGAGTTTTCTATCTCTATTTCCTTACTTAGTTGGCCATTTATTAGTATTTTGGGCGCACTGTTTTACAAGATGTTGCGTATTACTTCTGTAACCCGGTTAGAGCCACATTTGCATTTTATAGAGAAGAAGACGGTGGTCTACTTAAACAAATGCCTTGTACAGTATTAGTGAGACGGTGGCACTTCTCGTTCTCCATAAATCCGCTGTTGCATTTCGTTCTCTGCAATTGCATGCATTTTCTAGTATTGAAATGTTGTCACCCAAACTCATTTGCTGTTGCCTTGTCACTGTGTTCATTGTTTTCTTTAGCCTGGTTGGCAGAATTCTGCCGAATATTTTCACCCACTGTTTCAGAATTGGGATTTTCGGGTCTGGCACTACCAGTGCTTGCATCTTATCTTTAGGATTTTTTTTTTCTTTTTTACATTATAGTTGTGCCACCATGTTTCCATTTTTTGGATCTTGTTCACCAGTAGGCCTTGATGTTCCGTTGGTATTAGCACCTTATTTCGGTCTTCTAACCGACGCTCACATTGTCTTAGGAATACTAGTATTTATGCATAATAATTCGTTGTATACAGGGTGAAGCGAAATTCGCCCGCTCGGGCTTCGCAGCGCGACTCCTCACATGCCAGTGATGAAAAAATGTCTGTCACAAAATTTCGTCCGGCGAGTACATTCGAGAGAGAAAGGAGTTTAAAGAGTGGCAGTCTGGCAACACTGTAACCACACGTACAGTAACTATCTCTGTCAACACAGATCACTTGCGCTGTACAGTTGTAGCGCCGGATAGTGTTTTGGATTGGCACGCAGGAGGTTAAGGGTTCGATCCTGTGTTCAAGCTTATGTTTGTTATTTGATAAATGTAGTCCAGGTGGTACAGTATCTGGCATCTTAATCGTCAACAGCGATTGCAGCGGGTTCTCTGGAAAATATTTGCACTTACATACTACAATCGTAGAAATGGAAGCGTGGACAGCTTTGAAAGAAGCCCTTTGCACGTCGTGGGCTCTAATTTATTCGCAAAACTTCATCTACTAGATGCGAAACCTGTTTTCTTTGTACCTTCCCCTAATTGTCACATAGATTAGTGCCTCTTTCAGGTCCATTACATTTCGATAGAGCCTTACGTTATCAGTAGGACTAGCAATGTGCTTTGCAAATAATGTCCAAACTCGGTCACTATTTCTATGTGTTATCACGGTCCCATTAGTTGTTTCAACAGTCTATTTCTTATTTGTCTAACCATGTATCTGTTGTGTTTGGCTTTACAAAATGTTGTAAATTTAGGATACATGTGGCATAAGAAACGGTATATGTTACAGTATGAAATGTCAGAATGAAATAAGCAAATAAAAAAAAAAAAATGCGCCCCAACCCAGGGTTGCACACTCGACCTCTTGTATGCTGACCCAAAAATCTATCCACTGCGCAAATCGCACAGCACGGCCGAAATGCGCTGTCAGAGGTAGTTAACCTTTATGTGGTAACAGTGTTGCCAGATTGCCACTCTTTAACGTCCTTTCTCTGCCAGATGTAACAGCCGGACGAAATTTTGTGAGAGACTTTTTTTATCACTGGCTTGTGAGGAGTCGCGCTGCGAATTCCGAGAGCGCGAATTTCGCTTCACCCTGGATATGTTGCAGCTGTTTTCGTCTTTTCTTTGAATATTTGATACAGTTCTGCAGGCAGTCCGTCTGGACCTGGGGAACTGTTCTTGGGGGTCTATTTAATCGTGCACATCAAATATCCTTCGTCGATCGAGGTTGTCCGGATGTTTACTTGCTTGTATTTCAGATTTCCTTCTTCAGTTTCGAGTGAACTCATTCCATGATTTAGGGCTGATGGGCTTTTTTGCCCATTGACGCTTAATAATATCTGCAGATTGTTTCTTTAATGTTGTGTTTTTCTCGTGATTGTTGTTTCGTTGCCTTATTTAATTTCTGTTATTATTTTTCTTCGCCCTCTGTTGTATTTTCGTAAAGGGTCGTGCTCGCAGGTTTCTGCCTTTCCGCTGGTGCGTACTGTCTTTGCCTTTATTTGATGTCCCTACAGTTATTTTTATTTTAGGGCCAAGAAGCTCAGTTTTAATTTATTTATCTCCTCATACTTCCCTACTGTTGAAGCATCAAGGCTGTGTAATTTACGTAGACATCCATAGGGGACCTGAGTAGTTTTCTTTTGCAAGTGACCTCTTAGTCTTGAATATTTCATAAACAATCCCTTTTATACTTCGCTTCGAAAATCTTAGTCACCGCTTGGTCGTCGTACCGTCGTGTCATATGAGTTAAATTGTTCTGCACATTCATCACAAATGGAATGACGTCTTTTATGGAATTCTTCAGCATTTGTGTGACATCTAGTTCCCAGGGGTTTTAGCGTTGTAAGTTTCAGTTCTAGATGTCAATTCTATTAATGTGTTCTGTATAGATATTGTGCATCATACTTCCTCGTGCAGTAAAGGTCTTTCAAGATATTCTGCCGAGACGACTTGCCGAAAGATTCGTAATGTGAGTAAATCCTGGTTTTGCCGTTTGTCTGATCTGCCGCTATCTGCCAGATGGATTTCTTTCACTAAGAACGCAAAATCTGAAGAAAGAGATCAGTATTCAACGGCTCGTCGAGAACGGGGTCACTAGAGACGGAGCACAACCTCGGACTAGGAAAGGATGGAGAACGAAATCGGCGATGCCTGTGCAAAGGAAACCTCCTGGCATTTGGCTTAGGCGATTTAGGGAAATCACGGAAAACCCGAATCAGGATGAGCGGATAAGGGTTTGAACCGTCGTCATCCCGAATACGAGAAAGTGCTGGTTGGGTGTCTAGTCTTGGCTTCTGGCGCACAGCTGAAATCAGCTGCTGTTGTTGTGAATTCCTTGTAAGGTCCAAAGAGCGGGACTATTTCGCTTTTGTAAAAGACCTCTCTTCTGTGGCATTGGCGTTTTGCAAGTGGGGCTTATATACTTATATTAATAACTGAGTAGTGATTCTAGCAAGCTCGATATCGTTGAACTCGGCAGCCGTTAATGATTCTTGGTGAATAACGCAATCAGCCATAACGGAAAAATTTGTTGTTGTCTATGTTACCTGCGATGCCTCTGCTACTTGTCAGTTCTTTATGATCACTTCTCTGGTGGCTGTAGATGTTTCCAACTGGGACCCCGCCCCCCACCGCGATTGTTAATGACGCTGAACCCCGCTATTGGGTCAATTCTCATACTCGTTCCTTCTTCTACCATTAGAATAACAGGCATCTGACGTGCAGGAAAGCTTTCAGTTTTTCTAGCTACGAAGGAGTTTGCCAGCCGCTGTGGCCGTGCGGCTCTAGGTGCTTCAGTCCGGAACCTCGCTGCTGCTACGGTCGCAGGTTCGAATCCTGCCTCGGGCATGGTTGTGTGTGATGTCCTTAGGTTAGTTAGGTTTGAGTAGTTCTACGTCTAGGGGACTGATGACCTCAGATGTTAAGTCCCGTAGTGCTTCGAGCCATTTGAATCTTTGAATCATTTGAGCAGCCGCTGTCGGAGTTCTGTGTCTGATCACCACCAAGACAGACGCCGTAGGCAATGCCTTCATTGAATATGCGCTAACGCGCTGACAGACCGGCGATTGGGCTACGTATCTTTGTATACACTGCGCGCGAACGTCCGCTGTCGATCCGCACGCACATCGGCATCTCCATAAACAGCGCCCCATTTAAGAGATAAAAGCCAGACTGACTGTCAACAAAGTCAGCGAGACCAAATCTATATACTCAGACTGGACTACCGAAATAAAAACAAGACCGTGCCCATCATTCATTACTATCTCCAGATATCCGCAGATGTGAACGTAAGACGGGGTAGCCATGTGCCAATCAATATGTAACTTTCTCCACTTAAAACCTAGAATTCAGACGCGCCTGACCAATTCTCACCGCCGTCCTTTACAAATTTGCCATCTGGAGCAATCACCGAACGGATCTGGTAGGCTGACACCTCAAACGGAAGTTCAAAGAAACGTATAGTTCTAATACCGAGACCAGCGAGGGCAGAAATAGCTTTCCCGTCATAGTGTTTGAATTTAAAGACACCAGTAGAGGATTCTGCAATTTTATCGCTAAGTTCAGAATCTTTCATCTTTATATACAGAGTACTGTTAAAGATTAAAATATCGACAGGTTATTATACCCATTTCTCAATTACTGTATAATTGGGTCTGGAACAGATCCAGTCGAACGTAAATTTTATTGTGTGTTTCCTACAGGGCAGTGTTATTTTTACTTAAGAAACTTCGAAGCGAATGTGTAGGGTTATCACAGGAACGTACGATTGAAAAAAATGCTTCATATGGACATTTCGAATGGCTACCGAGATAGAACACATTCAATGTACATGGTTATTTTCTGAATCATTCAATACATTGTCACATTTACTCATGAACACGTGTATGACAGTTAATAAATATTGCAACATGCGTTTCACAAAGTACGAGTAATAATTGAAACTTACAAATTTTTAACACGTCCACTTCTAAACGTTACATCACATTACAGCTGTTGCACAGCTCACAATAGTTGTTCGATTACCCCACGGTCTACTTCAGTGTATGTGTGCATGCTTCCGAGAACGTGTTGTGTTTTTTGTTTAAGTACTTCTGCACGTTCGCTAGTGAGGGCAGGAGCATCTATGATGCGACCAAGCAGTTCATATCGCTTGTTACCCTTTCGTTCGTACACTTCAGACTTCATCCAACTCCATAAACAAAAATCTAATTGCCTAAGGTCTGACGATCTTGGTTGCCATTTAATTGTGCTACCACGACCAGTCCGGTGATTAGTTTTAGTGTGTGTGAAATGTTTCCTTATACATTTAAGAAAATTTGAGGCTCTGCTTTAGGGCAGGAGTAAATGGAGTCCACGTGGCCAACGGAACGTACCCAAACGAACTTGGAAATTCGTTTGCACTGTAGTTGGTGATTATTAGATGACGAATATTACGTGCGTTGATGATTCCGTTCCATGTAAACGTAGTTTTGCCAGTGAATAGTTTTAATAGACGAAAATGACGACTTTCATTTAACCTGTAATATAATTCAAGTCATATGGCACTGCCGCCAATATGAAGCTTGTGGACCTGCCGTATGTGAAATGGCACAAGTTTTTCGAATATAATGTTCGCCAATCACGTATTCGTGCGACATTAATTGGTGCAACAATCGTCGTGCTCTGGTACTAGAACTACACTGCACCATTTTAAAAACGTGTTGCTATACCTGCATCTGTTTTTGAACCACACGATCAGAAAAAATATGGGAACATTGAAGAAATGTGCTGAAACTCGCTTAAACACTTTACTATCAGGAATTCGACGTTTCGGAAAGCGCCGACGGCAATCTTCGGTACCAGCAGGAGCACTGTAATCGCTGAAGCCTTAAACGTACTCCATATCTGCATGTTATTGATTAGTACTGATGTGTGGCATTGTAGCCAGCGCGTGTCCAAACACAGTTAAGCGATGCTTCTCTCTGACGTACTCTCAGACACTCGCGCTACTTCACTCACAACGCGCCATGGACAACTAGGTGTTCAGTGGGCTAGTTTAATGACTGGAAGACATCCCGAACAATGAGATTGAAAGGAACGAGGTAGGTGGAATTAGAGAGTTTTTTTGGTTAAAATACATATTTTCACGCCACTTGACGAGAAACAGATGTACATCAAATGCGTTCTATCTCGGAAATTAATCGGAGTACGGCGTATGTCCACATGAAGTTCTTTTCTTCAAACGAACGTTCCTGTCATATCCCTGAACACTGAAAATTCCTCTACGGAGACCCTGTAGAGATACGCCGTGAAAGGAACTCATACTCAACGCAAAACAGAAAACGTCCGCTGCAGAACACCTCGCCGTGTAGCAATTCCTCAGAGCTCTGTCGCTAAAGACAGACTCCGCTACTGATAGCTTTAATAACACAATGACTCTTCATTACATAACTAATTTTCTTGCTCATTTTCAAAGGCGATTTTTCCGAGAATTTCTGGTTTTCACTTACATCGTCTGTTTTGTAAAATTGCATCCACACATCCTCTAATCACACAGTAGTTTACAGCAAGTCAGCCAAATAGGCTGTGTAAACTACTCAGCCGGAAACACTTGGTACAAGCGTTTTGTTGCAAAAGTGCATATATAGTATATGAAATGATTACGACTACAGATCAATAGTACAAGCGGTTTTGAAGTACCAGGAGTCGACCGAATCTGAAACTCCCATATCGGTACGTGGTGTGGGCTCCACGGGCGGCAATACAGATGCTGATTGTGGCATCCAGTCTATCGTACATACGGGGAATACTGTCCTGGGATGAATTATGCCACGTAGTTCTCTAAGAGTTGTAGACTGACGAGCCGCACGAATCACTTCCCGTCCCAACACATCCCACAGGTGCTCGACTGTAGACAAGTCTGGAGATCGAGCTGGCCAGGGAAGTTGCTCCACGTCTATAGAAATCGCTGAGTATCACGGGCAATATGTAGGCGAACATTATACTTTAAAAAGAGATGCACATCACCTTCCAGTTGCAAAAACGACAAAAGATGGGGTCTAACAACATTCTGCACGTACAGAGGGCTGTTTAGCGTCCCGTCCAGAAACATCAAAGAAGATCGAGAGTTGTAGCGTACTGCTCCACCCCCACCCCACATTAGACAATAAGACCTGGGATGTGGCCAGTGCATCTTGGACGAAAGCACTCTACGACACAGCGCTCACCAGGTCTACGTCGTATGCCTAAACGACCATCACTTGCAGGCAGAATCTGCTTTCATCGCTGAAGACCACTGCGCACCATTCCATCTTCCAAGTTATCCTCTGTCAGTACCAGTCCTGCTGTGCACGTCGATGCTGAGACGTGAGTGGAAGACGGACTAGAGGTGCGCGTGCCCGTAGTCCCACTGCTAATAACCGTTTCGCAGCCGTTCGTGTTGGCACGTTAAGGGCTCATAAGCCCTCTTATGTGTGCTTTGCTAGCTGCACGATCTGCCACTGCTGCCCTTTCAAGTCTCTTCTGCGTGGACGTCTGTGCTGCGTGGACGTTCCGTACTTCACTTTTCGGGTGTGAAAAGGCTCACGTGACCTCTGATATCAACATCCTTGCACAAGTGACATAGCACATCCAACTTATGTGTCAGTTCTCCGAAAGGACCATCCCACAAATCCAAATTCGCATAGTTGGCTGTAGGAAGCACGAGTGCGTCTCCATAGCATGGTTACCTGCTTCCTTCACACATCTGTAACACACTATATCCCCTATTAATGTGTAGACACAAATGGCGCTATGGTAGCTATGCCACCACACTATCTGTTGGTGGACGACGTTGAAACCATTACGAGTACATCTAGTATCCCACAGATGGCACATAGCGTCATCATATCAAAATCGATGTCTTCTTTCCAGGTGAACTAATTTTCTTTTTTCCTGCTGTGTAGATTGAGGGTCAATCTGTAAGGTTTCCTTGGAGATACATCTGTGTGTCATTGTCAATTTGACGTGTTCATACCAGTGCGGAAGTTACCTCGAGACTCTTCTTGTGCCCGCGGCAGGTTGCGCAGCGAGCGCGGCGGCGGCGCGTGGTGCCCCAAGTCGCAGGTGTCGCGCGGGGTGCGCGAGTGGCTGTCGGTGGCGCTGGCCGGCGTGCACGTGGTGACGGCGGTGCACACGCAGGGCCGCTACGACCACGCGCGCGGCCAGGAGTACGCCGAGGAGTACTCCGTCGAGTACTGGCGGCCCGGCCTGCGCGACTGGAGGACCTACCGCCGCTGGGATGGCAAGCAGGTGAGGCGCGCGCTCGCCAGTTCTGACGAAAGCACAGGTGGACTTTTAAGGCCAAAGCTGACTTCTGAGCCGCTGCTTACTTATTTCAGCAAAATCTTACGTACCGAGAGACCTTGGTCGATATATAAAACCATTCAATAACGTTTCGTCCCCATTTCCGGGAGACATCGTCAGAGATGGACCAACAAGTGGATTTGCTGGCCATCTTTGAAGATTTCTCAGCGGATCGGGACGAAAAGCTATTGAATAACTTTATTAACCACCATGGCCGCTCAGCGGAAGTTTTGAATGATGTAAACACCGCCTCTTCAACCTACACTGTGTTATATATATTTTTACCATCACACTTACTTACCCACGGAACGAGTCAGTGAACGGTGTAAAGAATATCGATTAGAGAATTTATAAACAGAAGGAAGTACAGAATTAATAAATATTGTCACTTCTTTTGAAGAAGATAACGAAATACGTTACAGCCAAGAGCTACAAAGGGATATAGAACAACAGAGAATACAAGAAACAAAGAGTTAAAATAGCGTGACTTTCAAATAAAAAATTTCGGGTTTCTTAGGTTTCCAGTGCAGAATATGACTCTGTACGGAAATACCATGGACAGAAAAGATATTAAGATCGCAAAATATGAGAATGAACGAATGTTAGATACGGATAAAGAGGTGAATAAGCTAATCTGCTCCGAGTTAACGCAGTCGTCAATAGACAAAAAGAAAATACAAAGAAAGCGCTGCTGCGGGGCACTCGCATATAAAGAATAGGAGTTTCCCACAAGGTAACCTTTCAGTTTAGCAGAGGTTGAAACTATCGCTTCAGTTTCAAAGTTCTTTTATTATCACACGACCAGTTTCAGGCTCTCATAAGCCCATCGTCAGGTGCCGAACTTGGTGCTGTGGACCCTGAGCGCCGCAGTGGACGTGTAATAGGCGCGGTGTGCTACCTATGAGCGCAGAACAGGGACTCCTCAAATTTTATGTTCTGCTGGAAGCCCATTATGTACACTACGTAATCAAAAGTATCCGGACACCTTGCTGAAAATGACTTACAAGTTCGTGGCGCCCTCCATCGGTAATGCTGGAAATTAATATGGTATTGGCCCACCCTTAGCCTTGACCGCAGCTTCCACTCTCGCAGGCATACATTCAATCAGGTGCTGGAATGTTTCTTGTGGAATGCCGGGAAATCAATATGGTATTGGCCCACCCTTAGCCTTGACCGCTGGAAATCAATATGGTATTGGCCCACCCTTAGCCTTGACCGCAACTTCCACTCTCGCAGGCATACATTCAATCAGGTGCTGGAATGTTTCTTGTGGAATGGCAGCCCATTCTTCACGGAGTGCTGCACTGAGGAGAGGTATCGATGTCGGTCGGTGAGGCCAGGCACGAAGTCGGCGTTCCGAAACATCCCGAAGGTGTTCTATAGGATTCAGGTCAGGTCTCTGTGCTGGCCAGACCACTCCGCCATAGGCCGTGCATTATGAACAGGTGCTCGATCGTGTTGAAAGATGCAATCGCCATCCACGAATTGCTCTTCAACAGTGGGAAGCAAGAAGGTGCTTAAAACATCAATGTAGGCCTCTACTGTCATAGAGCCACGCAAAATAACAAGGGGTGCAAGCCCCTCCATGTAAAACATGACCGCACCATAATACCACCGCCTCAGAAATTTACTTTTGGCACTACACACGCTGGCAGATGACGTTCACCGGGCGTTCGCCATACCCACACCCTGCCATCGGATCGCCACATTGTGTACCGTGATTCGTCACTCCACACAACCTTTTTCCACTGTTCAATCGTCCAATGTTTACGCTCCTTACACCAAGCGAGGCGGCGTTTGGCATTTACCGGCGTGATGTGTGGCTTATGAGCAGCCTACTCTCGACCACGAAATCCAAGTTTTCTCACCTCCCGCCTAACAGTCGTAGTACTTGCAGTGGATCCTGTTGCAGTTTGGAATTCCTGTGTGATGGTCTGGAGAGATGTCTGCCTATTACACAACACGATCCTCTACAACTGTGAACCATCTCTGTCAGTCTACAGACGATGCCAGCCTGTAAGCTTTTGTGCTGTACGTGTCCCTTCACGTTTCCACTTCACTATCAAATCGGAAACAGTGGACCTAGGGATGCTTAAAAGTGTGAAAATCTCGCGTACAGACGTGTGACACAAGTAACACTCAATCACCCGACCACGTTCGAAGTCCGTGAGCTCCGCGGAGCGCCCCATTCTGTTCTTTCACCATGTCTAGTGACAAGTGAGGGCGCTGATATGGAGTACCTGACAGTAGGTGGCAACACGATGCACCTAATGCGAAAAACGTATGTTTTTGGGGGTGTCTGGATACTTTTGATCACGCAGTGTTTGTAACCTGCTGAATAATGCACAGCTTTCCGTACAGTCCTTAAAGAAGAATTATCTGAGTGCAAATCGTTGTTTTGGCCTTTCTACACTGAATGAATTACGCAGTTTCTCCAGAATGAGATAACACAGCTACCAGCTGGAGTGGCTGGCGCTCGATGAACCGCAGTTCACTTGCGGGATGGAGGTGTCCGGTACAGATATGGCGGTGTACCTCCCGAACTCTGAAGCGAAATGGAATGGTGAAAGATATTGGGTACATTGTATGTTACAGACCCACTTCGAATACAGAATATTTATTACTTTCAGCACACCTCGCGAAAACAAAAAGGAATTTTACATTTTCTCTGGAACACCCGTAAAATTTCTGATAAATCACTGAAGTTACTTCGAATCATTGTAAGATCTCTACATGAGAAATGAGACAAACGCTTATAGTATTGTTACTTTCATCGAAATAATGACTTATAAATATCTCAGTTTTTTTAATTTTTATTATTTATTTTATGGCCGTCATTGGACCACTCTAGTCAAAAATACAAAGTTGTAAACAAGTTGTTACACAGGGATACAATTTGGTTCAACAATATCTTAATATGATATTTAAATATCTCAGTTATTATCATATTACTTAATATTGGCATCTGGGTTAACTGAACAACGTTAGTAGGAGTGAAATAATACTGTTTCAACAAAGCAGCTGTTCCATGGCGCAGGGAGGGAGGGAGATGATTAGAGTGATGTATTCCAGACGTAAACGACAATCTGCCTATGTGAGACAGCCATAACGATTGTATTCTATACGACTGTAGATGGTCGAGTGTCTTCAAGATGGTGTTGTGTAGACTGTACGGACACTTACTGTAGAACTTCGAATATCCGGAAACCACGAACGCTTCATACTGCAATGGACAAATTGATCCCATTTCTAACGTCTTAAATAACAAAATGATTTTCAAACTAGGCGCCACTTATCGGCTGGTCATATAGGTACATGAAAGATGTAAAATTAAGTTTCTATAAATATCATATTCATATATTGTTTAATGTTTCTACTTATAGAATCTTTCGTCATGGAATTTTAATGGAAGCGTTTATGCTGAAACTCTTCGTCAAAACATTTTCGAGAGGTCAATGGCCATTGCAGCACTTTTGAAGTCACTGTTTGTTGCGTGATAGTCACGTGGCGAAAGTAGGAGAACGGCTGGGAGGAATGCGAGGGGTGTGTGACTGAGTGCCCAGCAGTTCACGACGGGCAATAACAGTAGGACTGTATGTGTGGGGAATATGCCCCTACCATTAAACGGCAAGTGCATTGCGATTAAGTGACCGTGATATTACTCACTGACGCTGTGCTTTCTCCCACATTACAATTTTATCCCAAATTCAAATCTTTTCATCTATCTTGAGTTAAAATCGTGATCATGGGCCATTGTTATTTCAGTATTTGATCACAGGAAAAAATACTTAAAGTCCAATTACGTAATTATTGTCTTAAATTATACAAAAAGTTATACTGTATTGTACCTGGCAACTATCGCTGTAAAACTGCGATGTATTTTTAGCCACTACATTGTACGTACGTAGTTATCAATGTTCAAATCATTTATGATCGATGTAGTATTGTTGCGATAAAACTGCGATGTATTTTTAGCCACTACATTGTACGTACATAGTTATCAATGTTCAAATCATTTATGATCGATGTAGTATTGTTGCGAGCGTGTGACTGCATTCTGATTGTGGTGACATGAATGTAAAAGTGAATATGTTTCTTTTCGTGTCTCTGCTACGTTTCATTTCCTCTGCTATTGCTATGTCGTGAGGAAAAGGACTTGTGGTGATTTATATTACATTTTGTGAAAAGTGTTTTAAAAAGTTTCCGGCTCTCTTTGATACGTTTCTTGTGTGCCATATTTTGGAGGGAATAATTGTACACAATTTTTGTTGGATGTGTGGTTACGTAATGGTAAATTCATGACCACGTCCAGTCAAAATATTATGTTGATGAAAAAATTGAAACAAACGTGTGTTGCTTCGCTGCAGGAACATGAGTAGTGGCAATATCTCAGCATATTTTAATTTTCAGGCAGTTTAGCGTTATTGTGTCACGGTATTTCTCCCGTTACGCCAACTGTACGTTGCAATAGAAATGTCAAAATTAATTCGTGTAGAACTTTATACGTTGTTTGAGAACTGTTCCGCTATAAACCCGTCCTATTGTGGTGCTCGCAGAGATGACAGATACAATTCCGTAAGGGCAATCTGACATCCAGTTCTACTGGCATAACGCAAAAATTCATAATGGGAAGGGCGGGAGAGCCACTGAATAAAATATGCAATCTTTACTTCAGTGGGCAAACGGAGACACCAACCGAAACATAACAGGGGTTTCAGGTACCAGATTTTTCCGTTCCTATACGAATGTGCACATCCCACGTCTCAGAAGAAGAAAGTACGCCCAAATGCGACAAAGTAGATCCAAGAATGTTGTATACCCTACACGTTCACGCTCATCCAGCTCGTCTGGTACTGTATGTTGTTCGTCTGCCATTCGTTCATCACTGTTCTCCGACGGCCATTGTTGATGCTTTTTGATTAGCAAAGAGTTTACGTGAAGGGAGATTCCCTACAAACAAATGCTTGCTCTCTTTCACGCCATCCATGATTGTTAAAGGCACTGTTGTCAGGAAGCGAACGTGTGAGCTTACACAAAATTCGCACAGTCTGAGATGATGTACAGTTCTGTCAATTCTATTATGTTTGTACTGACATGTACATAATTTGTGATATGAAGTACGAGGGACATTCGGTAATTACAGAGACAGATGGGTGTTGAAGAAAACAGCGTATTTTTGAAAAATGAGGATTTGACTAGCTCACAACATAATCCCCACCATAATAATACACTTGTACCAACAATGGACTAGTTTGTTTATACCTGATGCAAAGAAGACTTTGTTTTGTTGTTAAAGCCACTGCCCCTCAGATTCTTTCATTCCACGATTTGTCTTTCGGACTCAGGTACAAAATGGTGTAGCTTCAACAAACGTTAAAATGTTGTTAGAAAAAGCTTACCTTACCTTTCACAACGTCGTTTCAACCATGTACAAACTCAATCTCTTGTTTCCTCGCGCTGTTATTGATAACTCTAAGAACTGTGTCAACAGTTACAGCAAATCTTTTTTCCTATATGTCCAACCGTAAAACATCTATGTTCATGAATAAATTCGCAAATGTTAGTTTCAAGAAAAGGAGTTGACACTGCAACTGGCTGGAAAGGACGTAGCTCGTCAGTCACTGAGGTTCGACTGTTTGTGAACTGCTCTATCCACTGATAAATTTCCTCGTTCATATAACTTTACTATACAGTAAAATCATTCGAGAAAATATTTCAGCCGATTTTTCATTTTCAGAAAGCAAGATACTGAACACTGTCCTACTAATGTTTCAAGTTGACATGCCATTGTTAAATGCAATATTGTGGCTATAAACAAAACAGGTTTAATCCGTTAGCTGTAACCTGAGCTGAACTAATATCACTAGTGAAAAACTGAAATCATGAGAGTACGAAATTCCTCGTACAAACTGATTCGTTTCTACATCACTTTGCTTCTTCAATTATTGAATATCCTCCGTACATTTCTTCCGTATGTGACACTCTGGTTAAGTGCTTTCAACAAATATCACTTTTGTTGCTCCAGCTACATGATCATTAGCAACAACCGGTGAACAGTCACAATATGAAGTACACAGAAGAGAAAAACCATCATGTTTGTACGTATACCGTAAAACTCTCTCTTCGGTCAGCAGTGAAATACTGCTAGATCACTCATTATCTTTGCCGGCCGAGGTGGCCGAGCGGTTCTAGGCGCTACAATCTGGAACCGTGCGATCGCTACGGTCGCAGGTTCAAATCCTGCCTCGGGCATGGATGTGTGTGTTGTTCTTAGATTAGTTAGGTTTAAGTAGATCTAAGTTCTAGGGGACTGATGACCTCAGAAGTTAAGTTCAATAGTGCTCAGAGCCATTTCAACTCATTATCTGACGAGAAACATGGTTTATGATTTATAAATAGTTCGAAATGTGGCGGTACGCCACATAATGTGATAAATAACTTCGCAAATTTAACAAAACTGACTTCGTAACGAAATAAATACTAGCACAGAAAACTAACAAAGACTGTAATCAGTTAATATGATCTGCGAATGTAATTTCAGTCTCTGCTCCTTTTGCAGAGCGATCATTCTCTTCCCTTTTATTACTTGGTAGTGTAAGAAGCCATTTTGTGACGAGGCACGAAAACGTGTAAGTTTCATGTAATATTTAGCCTAAATATAATCAAATATTACTTAAAAGTGTTGTAAAATTTTACATGGACCAACTCCTATGTTTACGAAGCGGAAAAATCAATGTTTTTATGCGAATTTTGTAGGGGAACACTGGCGCAGAGGTCAGCGTCATTGTTCTAAATGGCGACGGGTCAGAGTGGTAATAAATATCTTAATATCTGCTTGTTTTGACTAACAAAAATGAATGTAAATGTTGAGGGATTGTTATGATTAGCGGTTCTTCCCTTGAAATAGTGGAAGTAATCTGTCTTTTCAATATGGAACCTTAACTGAGTAAAGAAACTTCTATTCATTTTCTTTTGATCGGCCCTTAACGGTAACTGCGAGAATCCCTTCATTTACCCACATTCTCAGAATTAATATTGCTCGTGGTATCTTTTAACATAATAACATAGTGTCGGGCAAACTAACTGCGAGAAATACAACAACCGAGTAACAGACGTAAATAATATTCCAGTTGTGAAATGGTTCAAATGGCTCTGAGCACTATGGGACTTAACTTCTGAGGTCATCAGTCCCCTATAACTTAGAACTACTTAAACCTAACTAACCTAAGGACATCACACACATCCAGCCCCGAGGCAGGATTCGAACCTGCGACCGTAGCGGTCGCGCGGTTCCAGACTGTAGCGCCTAGGACCGCTCGGCCACTCCGGCCGGCTCCAGTTGTCAAGAAGGCAGAATAACACTAACTCCAACTATTCATAACATATAAACGCCAATACGTAAAACAACCACCACAGAAGACGAGACAGATAATCCGTGATAATTTGACGTAACAGTCATGTGAGTGTTATCGATAATCCGAGCGAAAACAACATTGCAATAGTACTGAAATATTACACTGTGTCTCCAAGATGGTTTACTTTACTCGTGAATGATTTACACTGGTACAATCTTTTTATATCATCTTAATGTTTGATACAATGCCTCTTTTCAGCTATTACGCCAGGAACGCACAATTTCAACGTTTCGTCTGTATCATATATCGCGATAACTCCTCCCGCCCCTCTCGGATGTTCATAACATTTCTATATTTTTACACATTAATGTATTCTTCACACATATGTGGGAAAATATTTTGAGAATAAATTTTAATTAGACTCCAGTAACATAGAGGGTCATTTTGTAAAACCGGTTCCATGAAAATATCCCTGAGAGGATAAAGAGCAAAAAATTGACGTATGGAGGGAAATTCATTACAAGGGGGGGTACAGCCACTTAAAGTTGGAGACAAAAGATGTCTTACATTCTAGATATCAGCGAATGAAGAAACAGAACACACCACGCAAGTGGGAATGTACTATCTGTGCTAGTGTTTTAGTTCCACACTAAAGAGGGCAGTAATTTTGCCAACGACGGGGATTCGCTCGCATATCAGTAATAATCACCATCCACTTCACTGCTATTGCTCACTCACTCTGGTACGGACGTGTGTCGTGTACTGTAGAACTGAGTCACGATGGTCCGTTGTACCAACTAGAAACAAGCCTACATGAGTCTTCGCATAACGACATGAAAATGGCAGTGGGCGGGTGGCAGCATGGCTGTAACCTGAAAAGTATTTCCACCGCACCACGAACTGCTTGTGAGTGAGTCATCTTTTGTGTCAAACACGCTCGATTAAGGGTATGGGTAACCAAGAAAGGCTTGTACGGTCGGTACATAAACAGTTCTAGGACTAACATGTACTGAATACTGTAAAATACGACACCAGTATCACCAAACGGTAGGTGGTCTGCCAGCATAGTATGAATCACGCTACCCATACCACTTACCGAGTTTGCAGGCCTTATTGCTGATGGTCTTGGCTCTGGTTTATTGTCCAGGTCAGCAAGGTGCAGGAATTCCCGTCGTCTGTCCTGTTCATAGAAGAGGCTACTTTGATGACGAACTATATCGTCAGATTTCACGACGGATTATTGGAGACTGCCTTGTGGGATCAGTCATCCCTTCACAACAACTTACAGTCAAGGCTTATCTGCACTTTCTATGTCCCCCACTGAGAGAAGTGACTTTGATGGTATGAATGGCCATGGTGGTACAGCCCACTTCCGCATTTCCTTGCGGAGGCTACTCAACAACAACTATCCCGGCCGATGGATCGGACGAGATGGTCTCATCCCACACCCCACTCCCCCACACCCCACTCCCCCCTTAAGATATCTGCCTGTGGCGGCACCTGAAAGAAGTCAAGTGTGCGAAGCTCATCGCGGACATGTAGACACTGTAATAACGCATTCATTATGGATGTGACGCCATTTGGTTGCAGGATGCCGCCACATTTCAACGTGTACATGCCATGCTTCTGTGTCTTGTTGGCGCATCCTTAAAGGCCCATGGGACCACCTCGAACACCTTGTCTAATGATGGTCGCATCACAGCACGTCCTGCACTGTATTGTACTGCACTGGTATAACGACTTAATAAATAGCCAGTAGAATAGACACTGTGCTTTCCTGGTCACACGACGAGATGACAGTTGTCTTCTCATACACTCAGAAGTTAGTTCGAAAAAAAAAAAAAAAAAAAATGAAATTTGTGGTAAGGTCTTATGGGACCAAACTGCTGAGGTCATCGGTCCCTATGCTTACCCACTACTTAATCTAACTTAAACGAATTAATGCTAAGGACGACACACATCCATGCCAGAGGAAGGACTCGAACCTCCGACGGGGGAAGCCACGCGGGCTGTGACAAGACGCCTAGACTACGTGGCTACACCGCGCGGCCTGGGGCCAATTCCTTCAGTTTGTCCCCTTTCGCCAGAATAAAACTAATAATATAGTTTTCAGTAGCCCAATATATCACTCCTTTCTTGTTTACAGGAATATAGTGTCATTATATCTTTTTGCCTATTCTGCCAGTTCTCAAATATTCCACATAAATTTGCTTTTGTTTCTGTATAAATCTCCACTCTGCCTGTATTGTTGCTCATGCGATATTGAAAAAAGGAAGGAAGGAAGTGTTTGACGTCCCATCGAAGATGAAATTATTACATACGGAGCTCAAGGCCGAACTGGAATGTCAATGGAACTAACCCGGCATTTGCCTTAAGCGATCTGGAGTAATCATGGAAAACCAAATGGGTGACCGGATAGGCGACTGGAACCACAGAACCGCGTCACGTCATTCACTGAATGATATCTCAAAATGAAGAGGACATTACGATGTTGACCTGGCTGTAAATTGTATACACGTGCACTACCACATACGGATAGTTTATTCTCACACACGTAACGGGTTGATAGGAGCAGTCGATTCCAATATATGGCCATGTCTACAGTCAAATTTGTATCTGATGTGCGCATAAGCTGTTTCACACTTCATGCTGTAGAAGAAAGTCGATAACCGTCATTAATTTCCCTGTAATGGGCAGCGGCCGAAACGGCGTTCAAGGAAAGCGGTTGAATATTTCGTAGGTTATTGTTACCAACGAATGAGGAACAAATGCTTGAGGTCATCGTTCGTTGCGCTTTGACATAGCCATATCCGCGTGCAGCGCCAGATCGTTCGACTGGGGCGCTTTGAATCGCTTTTATCAGCCCACACGGCCCGGCGCCGGACATTCTGCTTCCTGTGAATGCAGCTACTCGCAGTGCAACGGTATTTCGGATTTTTGCGTCTCGCTGCGCATTTATGGAATCAAAGAACCGAAGCCAACGGACCATGAACAGAAACGGACAGCGGAATCTCGTTCTGGAACGATTGGCACCAGTGAAAATACCCCTTTACCCCCCAAAAAATCAAAAATTTTTCAGCAAAGCAAAAATAATAATTTTGTTTTTGCTCCAGTAGAGACATAATTTTTATCAACTCCCTACAAGTGAGTGGGTTAAATCCTACATTCCATTAATTTATATGCATTGTCCATTCATTCGCTACGTAACACATACAGAACAATACTTTTTATTGCGTACAACAATGTGCTCCACAACATTTTATTTTCTCCCTAGTACTGGAAACAGTCTTTCGATTTATTTTTTTCCAAAGTTAGTCTCGAGTAATAATTCGGCTGTTTATTGGGTACTATTCAGCATTTCGATTATGTAAAAAATTTAGTGGCCTTATCCACTTACACCTTGCATGCTTTCTAAATCTGGTTACTGGATATTAAATTTAACAAAATGACTTTTGTAAAAGTCTCATTTGAAAACATTAGATGGAATTCAGTTGAATGTTTTCACAAAACTTTATAAAACAGAAATGTTCCAACACTGAGTGGAGAAATAATGAATGAGTTTGTAGCTTGCAATAAACGAATTAGGTTCTAATAGTGTTACACTCTTGTACCTTTAAAGAGGGTGGAGGCGAGGAAACGGCCTGCCGGTTTTCACTGCCGAATAAGTGAAATCCTGTTTTATTTTAAGTAACAGTACTTTATTGCGTTTTTGATATGTGCATACCTTAATTGGGTTCGCAAAATAACGTCGTTGAGATGATGTCCTTCTTGCCGGGCCCAGATTTTGATCCTCTACTGAATGTTACGCATGGCTGTCTACAAAATTTCATTCGACACAGCGTCGATTCTCCGACGAATAGAAATCTTGAGGTTATCAATTGTGCGGGACTTGCTCACGTACACTCCTGATTTCAATTAGCCTCACAAAAAAGAGTAAAGAGATCGATACAATGGGTAAAGGTGGAGGCCAAGAAACGCCTTCGTGTCTTGAAATAACATGTCCTGGAAACATCTGAGAACCACTCCCATGGATGCTCTCACAATGTGAGCTATGGATTTATCCTGTTGGAACCACTTTTCTCTCAAATTCACTCGACATCTTTCGCGTTCTGGACGAAGAAAGTTGTTTATCATTTCGACATATTGCGCTGATGTCGCAGTAACTGTGGTTCCTCCCTGTGGTATCGATAGCTACGATGCCACGGCGTAAGTGCAAGTTCTTAGGTTGCCACTAAAACACCGATATTGACGACAGCACACTCTAGCAGGCGCTGTCCAGATCTACGAGCTCCGCTCCGAATTCAGCCCATTTTGATCAAGAGCAGACGGCCGGGACACTTCGCTTCAGTTTCCCTTCAAATAGAGACTTTGCACTCTTACGACGGGTCTAAGGTTTCGCTCCAACGTGCTCCTCTGTACAAAGTTATGCATGCCTCTATTTATATTCATGCAGCAGTAAGCCACTTTTACTTACTTGAAGTACCGACGTGTTTTACCTCACCTGCTCCTACTCGCTTCCTTCATTCGGCCAACCTTTCGGTTTTCAGGAGCAGACCCACGCACCACCTTCCAGGCGTGATACAAAACTCCCTCTCCAAGAAACTAAGATGCAACGATCACTATCTTTGAGAACACTGTTACTTTTGAACTTTAGAGAGGTTTTCGGTGTAGTTCCTGTGGGTTCTCCAACGCCCACTAACGACAGTTCTGTGCGTTAACGCAAACATCCAGATGAAAATGGGCTTCATCACTCATCAGTGCAGGGACATCTGCATCTTCCATAAGAATAGCGTACATTATGCCGTTTCACTTAGCTGCTGATCAGTCATTATTTTGTATGGGTGAAAATTGAGATCACCATGCAATGTGCAAGAAGCAGACAATGCGACATATCGAGCGGTACAGCTCGTCGCCAGGCAAATCGTTTCCGACTAGCAGTAACTGCCGTTCCCACTCTCTCTACAGTTTCCGAAGTTTGAACAGTATGGAGAAGAAAATGGTTCAAATGGCTCTGAGCACTATGGGACTCAACTTCTGTGGTCATCAGTCCCCTAGAACTTATAACTACTTAAACCTAACTAACCTAAGGACATCACACACACCCATGCCCGAGGCAGGATTCGAACCTGCGACCGTAGCAGCAGCGCGGCTCCGGACAGGAGCGTCTAGAACCACACGGCCACCGCGGCCGGCTACGGAGAAGACTTGTTCATCATGTATCCAGTACTTCTAAATCCTGCAACCCATCAGACCACAGTGTTTAGATCCGGGACTGCATCTCGACATCCGACGTAAAACTTTCAACGGAAAAGACGTTGAACTGTGCCCATTGAATCATTGTTTCTAAAGAACTGCTCAACCACGATGACCCGATGTTCTCTGCTCCAACACTCCATTGCCACTGAAACTACATTGTCTGAGTTGTCTCCCAGCTGTCGCTCAATTTCAGTATCCCCACTCGTCGCCCAGCAGAGACGACGCAGAATAACGTGACTGGCACACCTGCAGTCAGCAGGGAAGGTGAGCGGAGAGTGGTAGAGGCGGGATTTGTGGGCAGGCGCTTTAGGGAAAATGCCGGCCACTGGAAGGGAAGTGTGCAATTCTAAACTGAAGACTACGATAACTTTTTTTTTTTAAATACTGAGTGGAACCCCTCCACACCCACGCCCAAAGGTGGCTATTGAAAAAGATATATTGATACCTCTGCTTCGATTAGCATCTAAAAAGAGTTCCGCTGAAAATGCTGTGATTTGTAACTTCCGGACAAGCGTCATAAGTGGAGAATTTTGAGTAAAACCTTCACATTGCCCTTTCTGCAATGTTAAAATTTGCTTCTTTTGCCATAACACAACGGAATTTGCACAGCGCCAAGCTCACTAACATGTTGAGCAGAGACCACTGCGAGAGAATTGTGAAACAGTGGTTTATTAAGTGATTAACTGAGGAAAAGGAAGGTCAGTAGTTTCTAAAAAAAGCACAATCTCTTTACAAAATAAATGTGTAACTTATTCTGTTACGTTGTTCTAGAACCCATAGCATTTTTCGTTTCATCAGCTATCGATGGCCCTTAAAAACTACATTCTTTCATTAAAAAAATGTCTGCACTTAGTGGAATAACACAGTAGATAATTAAGTGTTGCGTAATAACCATATGGCAAAATACTCTCCTAATTGCATGCTATCATTTGCCAAAATCTCATTTCGATATCTCGAACCGTTTATGAAATATGAGGAATGCTGTGGATATTTCATTCTGGCTTTCGCTGGCGTGGCACTATAGCAAACGAGTGCTACATCAGATCAATTTTCTCGAGATTGGTGTCAAAGAGCGACCTCCACCGAACTTTAAAGAAAAATACGAGGTGTCAGCTAAATCTCATACACAGCAACATGTTATGTTACATGCTACAAACGGGAAATCATAGCGACTCCTATTTCTCATTGCTAACTTTTTCGAATTTCCCGCTGTGTCTTACTTCCTTCTAAATATCACAATAAGTTACCGAAATGATGGTCACATCGTCATGAACCTGACATACAAAACTATACACCACACAAAAATGAAATTTATTTACCAAATAGTTCCTGTAAAATCATTTTAGAAAGATTTATAATGTTGCTCTTGCCTGGCAGAATTTACGAACACTTTACAGTGTTCTCCAAGTGTAATGACTTTATTTCTTCTCTGGTGGGCTACTTTTTCTACCGTTGTGTGTCACGCATCTTTTATTGGGTCTTTAGCTGACGATCTGTTAGCTTATTTAGCTGTATGAGATGTTTCAGTTCTGATATAGTGGAGACCACACAACTTAGTCCTGTCCTCTATAGCATGAGTATCTTCGTCAGCGGGGGTCTTCAGATATGACTGTTGTTTCAATAGGATTTGGAGCTACTACTTACGGGATTGTTACCGGATTGCAGTTCCCCTGGCGATAATGAATGATTTATCCGTATTCACAGCAAAAACGATTGCTGTTACTATGATTAATTTTACTTTGCATTATCTTACTCTCATTTGAAGACCCGCTGACACAGAGGACAGAATCTTTTATCTGAATGTAGACAGTGGAGAATGGGAGTCATTAATTGGTCAGTCGCGTGAGCCATTTTTCTGCATTTGAGGCGGAAAACAGAACTGGTTTTATAGTAACACGCGGAAAAAGCTAAGGGAACTGCGAGTTGCTATTTCAGATGGAAAGAGAATGATGGGCGGGGGGGTCAGAAAGAAAAGATAATACTAGAATTAGTGACTGGTTGGCTCTGAGCACTATGGAACTCAACTGCTGAGGTCATTAGTCCCCTAGAACTTAGAATTAGTTGAACCTAACTAACCTAAGGACATCACAAACATCCATGCCCGAGGCAGGATTCGAACCTGCGACCGTAGCGGTCTCGCGGTTCCAGACTGCAGCGCCTTTAACCGCACGGCCACTTCATCAAAATATCGTTGAAAACTCCATAAAAATATTAGTATAAAATAAATCACTTCAGCAGATCGTAGGCTTTTAACCCGAAGTCCACTAATTGTTCTTAATACCAGGTTCTCATACAAATGAGCAAAAATTAGTCTGATGTTGGAAATTTTATTGTTTCAGTGAAAAGATATATAAAGGATCTGTTTGTGATTAGGATTGATCATATTTTTAACACTATTTTAGATTTAAAAAAAAAAGACGAAAATGGCTCCCGTAATGGTTTTATCAAGGCCTGCGAGTCTGAAGTGCGCAGACAGCGTGCAGTGTAGTCCTTCAGGAGTTATCTGAAATCAAAAATGGATAACAGCAGTAGATACTACATTAAATTTATTGGATCTTATAACCAACCACAATTAAATAACCTTTGGCAAGTCGTTTCTTGAGAAAAACATGTTTATAAAATTTAGGGAAAACTTTTGTATGTACTATTGGTTCCATTTGCCTAAAAAACCACATGTTATATAATTTTGATATCGCTGAACACAAATCTTAAATTAGGTTTTCAAAATACTAAATGGCTAATCCAATATGGCGGACGAGAAGTTACGTTTTAACCGATTTTGGTCACAAATTGACAAAAAAGTGTTTTCATTTCTTACGTTTAGTCAGCACTACCAGGACCATATATCAACACTTCCTCTAAGTCGAACTACTGCTAGAGAGCAATTCCCCGTTCTTCTTGGTGAGAAAAACTGATCTGGCTGAGCTGGATATGCTGCATCCAGCAGCCTGCTCACGTTGTTTGTCAGATTCTTCGGTTGATATGTTGCATGCATACTGCAACATAAATCTTTTGTGAACGTCCATCATAGCACGACAAGTTTTCTACCTGACGTGGGCGTCTACGACTGAGAGCGTCCCACGGCCACCGTGACGCAGCTTCGAGGAGTGGGCTCTAGAAACTTTTGTAGAGCTTGGATTAAAACCCTTTTCGTCCCGACATTCTACACACATATACTTTTCAAAAAATGCAATAAAAATTGTAATTTTCGACCGTTTTGAACGAGAACCTGGTGTCAAACAAAAAATGTGAAGTATAAACCTAGAGTTCTTTGTTTAGTAAAATATTTGTTCTTAATTATCATTTTAAACCATTAAACGTAACATTACTTCTCTAGCGGTGGTGAGGGAAGAGGGTGTATAATTGCACACTAACGTATTCTCCAATTAAACTATGTGGATCCAGTTCGTAGCTTTCACAAAGGGCTACACGTATAATTATGCTGCTTCTAAGCGTATATTTATTGTGGATCCATTTCTCAGCAGTCAGTCTCAAGTGGCTAAAAGGAAACGCGGATCAATTACGCTGGAGCATTTTCTAAGATAGATAATGGCGTCTCTGCAAACCCTGTCAAGAATTTATGAGCGACGGAATATCTTAATCCAAGTCGATCGATTTCAAGTTACTAAGTGAACCGTCTCCATGGACGAAGTCACTGACACACTGACGTGCTCTCGTGCAGTTGCTTTGGTTCAAATCTAGGTTCTGAAAATATTGGTATCTCATCGTCAATATTTCGACCTGAAAGGAGGAGCCGTGGTGTGAATCAGATTCTACTGCAAAGTCTTGGATTAAATTCCAAAGCTCTCTACAGAACCTCTCTCAGTGAATGGATGGGACATTGGTGACGATGATAACAACGTGATGATGATGTGAAGATTTTAATTTTTTTAGAAGTTGTCATTATTTGTGTGTAGCGTAATATCAACAGCAACAATAACTGGTTTTACGTGAGTAGGATTTGTTGTGAATAGGGGGATAAGTGAATTACTGTGAACAGTTCAGTGGTATGGTTATTCTCACGAAAACAATAATTATTCAGGTATACATGCCGATATCACAAGCTAGAGGTGAAGAGATGGAGTAAATATATTAATGTATTGAGCTGGTTATTCAGTATATAAGAGGAGAATGAAACGCTATAGTAGGGCACAGAATGGAAAATAAAGTTACGAGAAAATGTAGGATTGACAGCAGGAATGAGAGAGGAAAGAGACTAATTGAACTCTGCAATAAATTTGGGATGGTAATACTGAATGCACTATCCCAATGCGTCGGTGTACTTGGAAACTATCCAGAGAAATAGGAAGTGAACAGAGTTTATGAAATCAGACACTGTATTGTTGAACGTACCTGGAAGCCGATATAGATTCACATTAAAATTTAGTTATGATTTTGAGTAGACTGAAGTTTAAGACAATCTTTTCGAAGAAAAAGTAGTGAGAGAAATGGGGTACTGAAGCACAGAGAAATTATAAGATGGATTTGAAATTATGCGAGGCTGTAGACACTGCGGTAACGAGGATCACAGCCGGCAGTTCAGTGGAATAGGAATGGTCATCTCTGAAAAGGGTCATCACAGATTTTGAACAGACAGACATTGGTACAAGGCAGGCCGCTGTGGACGAGCGGTTCTTGGCTCTTCAGTCTGGAACCGCGCTGCTGCTACGGTCGCAGGTTCGAATCTTGCCTCGGGCATGGCTGTGTGTGATGTCCTTAGGTTGGTTAGGTTTAAGTAGAGATGTTAAGTCCGCCGGCCGCGGTGGTCTCGCGGTTCTAGGCGCGCAGTCCGGAACCGTGCGACTACTACGGTCGCAGGTTCGAATCCTGCCTCGGGCATGGATGTGTGTGATGTCCTTAGGTTAGTTAGGTTTAAGTAGTTCTAAGTTCTAGGGGACTGATGACCACAGCAGTTGAGTCCCATAGTGCTCAGAGCCATTTGAACCAGATGTTAAGTCCCATAGTGCTTAGAGCCATTTGAACCATTGGTGCAATTAAGTTAACATCAAACAAATCTTTTGAAGGAAAGGAACTACTTCAGCTGATTGACAAAAGAAGGAAGTACAAAAGTGATCAGCGAAAGACAGGAACTAAATAAATACGTAATACAGACACACCAGAGTGAAAGTGATACAAAAATGTGGAAATGTTGTAAATCTAAAAGGAAACTGTCGTCGGAAGGACAGGTTTAACATTCAGAAGTGTCAAACCAACCTTATGTCAAATTAACATCATGAGCGAGAACATTAAAGGTTTAATGGGAGTTCCAATATTATAGGCAGAGGAAAGTGCGGGTGGGTGGAAAGAGTCCACAATGGAATGAATGGGTGAGTAGAAATAGTACACTCAAGGTTTCGGCGATGGGGAGGGCTGCTCTCGTGACGTCGAAGAAGAGTAAATGGAAATCGATTTGGAAGACACTGGGATCCAGTATTGGACTCAAAGTGTAACCGAGCATTCGAAATGAATAAGGCAATAAGTATAGATAAAGCTTTTGGAATATTTCAAATCGTTGGGGAAAGTGGCAACCAAACGACTATTCAACTCATAAAAAATCTATGAGACTACAATCAAAGCATAACACGTTCAGAAAAATATCGTCTTCTCGAAGATAACAATCTCACATAACTGTGAAAAATACACTCCTGGAAATGGAAAAAAGAACACATTGACACCGGTGTGTCAGACCCACCATACTTGCTCCGGACACTGCGAGAGGGCTGTACAAGCAATGATCACACGCACGGCACAGCGGACACACCAGGAACCGCGGTGTTGGCCGTCGAATGGCGCTAGCTGCGCAGCATTTGTGCACCGCCGCCGTCAGTGTCAGCCAGTTTGCCGTGGCATACGGAGCTCCATCGCAGTCTTTAACACTGGTAGCATGCCGCGACAGCGTGGACGTGAACCGTATGTGCAGTTGACGGACTTTGAGCGAGGGCGTATGGTGGGCATGCGGGAGGCCGGGTGGACGTACCGCCGAATTGCTCAACACGTGGGGCGTGAGGTCTCCACAGTACATCGATGTTGTCGCCAGTGGTCGGCGGAAGGTGCACGTGCCCGTCGACCTGGGACCGGACCGCAGCGACGCACGGATGCACGCCAAGACCGTAGGATCCTACGCAGTGCCGTAGGGGACCGCACCGCCACTTCCCAGCAAATTAGGGACACTGTTGCTCCTGGGGTATCGGCGAGGACCATTCGCAACCGTCTCCATGAAGCTGGGCTACGGTCCCGCACACAGTTAGGCCGTCTTCCGCTCACGCCCCAACATCGTGCAGCCCGCCTCCAGTGGTGTCGCGACAGGCGTGAATGGAGGGACGAATGGAGACGTGTCGTCTTCAGCGATGAGAGTCGCTTCTGCCTTGGTGCCAATGATGGTCGTATGCGTGTTTGGCGCCGTGCAGGTGAGCGCCACAATCAGGACTGCATACGACCGAGGCACACAGGGCCAACACCCGGCATCATGGTGTGGGAGGCGATCTCCTACACTGGCCGTACACCACTGGTGATCGTCGAGGGGACACTGAATAGTGCACGGTACATCCAAACCGTCATCGAACCCATCGTTCTACCATTCCTAGACCGGCAAGGGAACTTGCTGTTCCAACAGGACAATGCACGTCCGCATGTATCCCGTGCCACCCAACGTGCTATAGAAGGTGTAAGTCAACTACCCTGGCCAGCAAGATCTCCGGATTTGTCCCCCATTGAGCATGTTTGGGACTGGATGAAGCGTCGTCTCACGCGGTCTGCACGTCCAGCACGAACGCTGGTCCAACTGAGGCGCCAGGTGGAAATGGCATGGCAAGCCGTTCCACAGGACTGCATTGCTGCGAAAGGTGGATATACACTGTACTAGTGCCGACGTTGTGCATGCTCTGTTGCCTGTGTCTATGTGCCTGTGGTTCTGTCAGTGTGATCATGTGATGTATCTGACCCCAGAAATGTGTCAATAAAGTTTCCCCTTCCTGGGACAATGAATTCACGGTGTTCTTATTTCAATTTCCAGGAGTGTATTTAACAATGAGTTTCATAACTCGTGCGACTCGAATGTATGCGTGCTGGATTCCTTACGTTTTAATCGACAGAAATTGAAACAATTAAGGCAGCAAAGGTTTTGTGTCTGAGAAATGCGACTAGTATTAATAATTTTATGTTTTGTGCATAGCTGCTGTTCAGCAGCTGCGGTGTGAATCCTTTTCAACAAAATAAAAACTAGCCGTCAGCTGCACAACAATTTTAATTTCACTTCACCAGTTTCAACAGATCAATGTGCCACTTTCAGAAGTTTGATACCGGCTTAAAGCATAGGTAAAACAAAGTCATGTAAAGATCGAGCTGTATAATTTCCTACAAAGTATACATAAAAAATAACAGAAGTTTGTTAAAATCTTATGTATAGTAGTTGAACACCATGAAACTATTATCGACATGGTTAACACTCAATATACAATAGCTGAGCAACAGAAGAATCATATATCTCCGTTAAAGTACAACAAACTGTGACACGTCGCAAAACGTACATATTTTGTTACTACTACTTTGTACGACATCTTTATCGTCCAGTGCGTCTCCCTGCCTATGGCTTTAGCCTCTATTAAGTTTCAGAAGATTATAGATAAATACATTGAAACCGGTAAAGTGAAATTAAAATTTTTGTGGAGCATCCCGTTTATTTTATTTAAAACATGATATCAATGGGTTGTGTTGTGCTGTCAGTTAGTTTGTCGGTCTCTTACGAAGTGAAAGAGGAAGCAATTTCTCGTCCGCTACTGGACTACCTGCAGGTCGGAAGGACAGTTTCATGACATATGCTATGTGATCAAAAGTATCAGGACACCCACAGAAACATACGTTCCTCATATTAGGTTGCATTGTGCTGCCACCTAGTGCCATATACTCCTTATCAGCGACCTCAGTAGTCATTAGACATAGTGAGAGAGCAGAATGGTGCGCTACGCGGAACTCAAGGACTTCGAACGTGGTCAGGTGATTTCACTTGTGTCATACGTCTGTACGCGAGATTTCCACACTCTTAAACATCCCTAGATCCACTGTTCCCGATGTGATAGTGAAGTGGATATGTGGATATGTGAAGGGACACGGACAGCATAAAAGCGTACAGACCGACCTCGTATGTTGACTGGCAGAGACCGCCGACAGTTGAAAAGGGTCGTAATGAGTAATAGGCGGACATCTATCCAGACCAGCACACAGGAATTCCAAACTGCATCAGGATCCACTGCAAGTACTATGACAGTTAGGTGGGAGGTGAGAAAACTAGGATTTCATGGTCGAGCGGCTGCTTATAAGCCACACATCACGTTGGTAAATGCCAAACGACGCCTCGCTTGGTGTGAGGAACGCCGACTTCGTGCCAGGCCTCACCGATCGAAATCGATAACTCTCCTCAGTGCAGCACTGCGTGAAGAATGGGCTGCCATTCCACAGGAAACCTTCTAAGCCTGACTGAACGTATGCCTACGAGAGTGGAAGCTGTCATCGAGGCTATGGGTGAACCAACACCATATTGAATTCCAACATTACCGATGGATGGCACCACGAACTTGAAAGTCATTTTGAGCCAGGTGTGCGGATACTTTTGATCACATAGTGTATTTGAGCAAACACTGAGGTGGCGAAGCTCATGGGATAGCGACGTAACACATACGGATGCCGATAGTATTGCTTGGGCAAGGTAAAGAAGGGCAGTGCGTTGACGGAGCTTTTGTATGTCGTCAGGTATTTCATATGAAAAGGTTTCCAAAGATATATGGCCACACGACAAGCATTAACAGACTTTGAACGAGGAATAGCAATTGGAGCGAGACGCGTGGGACATTCCACGTTGGAAATCGTTACGGTATTCAATATTCCTAGATCCACAATGTCAAGAGTGTGCCGACAATATGAAATTTGGGCACTACCTCTCACTACTGACAACGCAGTCACTTCACTTAATGGCCGGCCGGAGTGGCCGAGCGGTTCTAGGCGCTACAGTCTGGAATCGCGCTACCGCTACGGTCGCAGGTTCGAATACTGCCTCGGGCGTGGATGTGTGTGATGTCCTTAGGTTGGTTAGGCTTAAGTAGTTCTAAGTTCTAGGGGACTGATGACCTCAGAAGTTCTGTCCCATAGTGCTCCGAGCCATTTGAACTTCACTTAATGACCGAGAGCAGTAGCGGTTGCGTCAGCGGTAACACACGAGCAACACTATGTGAAATAACCGCATAAATCAGTGTGGGACGTACGACAAATGTGTCCGTTAGGACAGTAAGACGAAATTTTGCCTTAATTGTCTGTGGCAGCAAACGACCCACTCGAGTGCGTTTCCTAGTAGAACGACGTCTTCAGCGCTTCTTCTATGATCGATCGTAAGCATCTCTGCTGTACCCTACGCGACTGGATACCGTGACCTGGTCAGATGAGGCCCGATTTAAGGTGGCAAGAGCTGACGATAGGGTTCGGGAGTTGCGCGGATCCCACGAATCCGTGGACTCAATTTGTCAACAAAAATATTTATGTTCGGCTAATTGGAGGCAACTTGTATCCACTTATGGACCTTATGTTCCAAAACTATGATGGAATTATTATGGATGAAAATGCGTCTTGTGGTGTGAAGAGCATTCTGGATTGTTGGAGCGTGTGATCTGGCCAGCCAGATCGCCGAGTGTGAGTCCCATCGAACATTTATGGGACATAATAGAGAGGTCAGTTCGTGCACAAAATCCTTCACCGGCAACACTTTCGAAATTGTGGTAAGTTCTATGGGATCAAACTGCATAGGTCGTCGGTCCCTAAGCTTACACACTACTTAATCTAACTTATACTGACTTACGCTAAGGACAACATACATACCCATGCCCGAGGGAGGACTCGAATCTCCGACGGGGGGAGCAGCGCGAACCGTGAAAAGACGCCTCGGCGGCGGCGCTGCCCTGCGCGGCTGCTTTCACAGTTGTGGACGGCTCTAAACAGTGCATGGATCAATATTTCTGGAGGGGATTTCCAACGACTTGTTGAGTGCATGCCACGTGGAGTTGCTGCACTACGCCAAGCAAACGGAGGTCCGACAAGATATTACGAGGTATCAAATTACTTTTATTAACTCAGTATATGTGATGTATGTGTCTCAATGTTACTGTCATAAATTCATAGTACGATGTAGAAAGAATACGTATAACGGGTGGAGTACGTGAAGGAGATATTGTTTATACATTCGTTTCACATGCCCAATCTTCTGCCACACTGTCATGCGTTAATGCTAGTATTTAAAAATAATGTAATTGTTGATAACTTGTGTAACCAGTATTACAATCCTATTAAATACAAATAATAGTTATGATCTTTTAAAAATAATTTAGTTTCGTGACGGAAACAGAGTCGAACGCTTTTTTCCTTACCTCTCAGAAAATTTCATTTTTTCCTTTAAGTGGATAATTACCCTAAGGCTGGGAACCACTGTATTAAGAGCAGGGTAGTCGTATCGTCACATGTCAAGCAGTTTTATAACACGAGTAGTGCCAAATTACACTGAGAGCCAAAGAAATTGGCATAGGCATGCGTGTTGAGATGCAGAGATGTGTAAACCGACGGAATACGGCTCTGCGGTCTACAACACTTGTGTAAGACAACAAGTGACTGTCGCATGTGTTAGATCGGTTACTGCTGCTGCAATGACAGGTTATCAAGACTTAAGTGAGTTTGAACGTGGTGTTTCAGTCGGTGCACGAGCGATGGTACACAGCATCTCTGATGTAACGATGAAGTCGGGATTTTTCCATACGACCATTTCACGAGTGTACTGTGAATATCAGAAATCCGGTAAAACATCAAATCTCCGACATCGCTGCGGCCGGAAAAAGATTCTGCAAGAACGAGTCCAACTACGACTGAAGACAATCGTTCAACGTGACAGAAGTGAAATCTTTCCTCAGACTTCTGTAGAGTTCAGTGCTGAGCCATCTACAAATGTCAGCGTGCGAACCAGTCAACGAAACAGCATCGACAGGGGCTTTCGGAGCCGAAGGCACACTTGTCTACCCTTGATGACTGCCCGACACAAAGCCTTACGCCTCGCCTGGGCCCGTCAGCACCGAAATTGGACTGTTGATGACCGGAAACATGTTGCCTGGTCGAACGAGTCTCATTTCAGATTGTATCGAGCGGATGGACCTATACGGGTGTAGAGATAACCTCATGAATCCATGCACCCTGCATGTCAGCTGGGGGATTTTCAAGCTGGTGGAGGCTCTGTAATGTCGTGGGGCGTAGAGTTGGAGTGATATGCGACCTCCGATACGTTTAGATACGGCTCTGACAAATGACACCTCATCACCTGCCGCCATTAATGTCCATTGTACATATCGACGTACTTAGGCAATTCCAGCAGGACAATGCGACACCCCACACGTCCAGAATTGTTATAGAGTTGCTCCAGGAACGCTCTTCCGAGCTTACCCCACTTCCGCTGGCCACCAAACTCCCCATTATTGAGTATATGTGGGATTCCTTGCAATGTGCTGTTCAGAAGAGATCTCCACTTCCTCATACTCTAACGGATTTATGGACAGCCCTGCGGGATTCATGGTGTCAGTTCCCTCCAGCACTACTTCAGACATTAGTCGAGTCCATGCCATGTCGTATGGCGGCACGTCTGCGTGTTCGCGGCGCCCTACACGAAATTCGGCAGGTGTACCAGTTTCTCTGAATCTTCATTGTAGATTTACGTTCTGCAATAAAAATACTGTGGTATCTACACATTTGTACAAAACCAAATTTAGACAAGGCACATTATTTAGTGCCAAATACGAACTGCTTTGCTTTCCGCATTGTTTAAAGGTCACTAAAATGTACCATCGCTTTTTTACGACCTGGAGAAACACTTACTGGAGCGCCGTTAGAACAGCATCCACAAAGATGAAATGAAGAATTTGTCTTCTGACGAACGACAGTGAATTTTCACATAGCTGAAGGCGACCGATCGGGAAACAACAAAGTTTAGGTTTAGGAGATTGGTGACAAAATTTTTGATGGTCGACATCACTAGTTATTTGAATTTATTTAGTGCCTTAAGGCAATTGGAATCCCATTTGGTACCGGTTATGGAGTATGAGACAGATGCTATCAAACCAAAAGCTATCCTAAGGAAAAACTGGTTTCGGTTTCATGACATGGAACATTTCCAGTACCTCAAGGCACTCGTTTTGAGGAACATACGTGACGGATTAATTTTAAGTATTGGAAACATTTAACAAGAGATGTTCCAACAAATTGAACGACTGAAGAAGGATTTAGACAGACCCTTCTCACATTTGGTTGCTTATATTCCTTGTTATTTTTCACTTGAGTTGATAGGCGAACTTGGTAAGAGTTAGCTCAGTGATCTGTTGTCCTGTCCAGAAGTTCGCAAGCCCTTTATAAAATGTTACTCCAAGAACGCTATCCTAAAGTGCGCAGACAGGCCACTAAAGTAATTTCAATGCTGGACTCAACGCATATTTGTGAAAGTCTTTTTTCTGTTATGGAATTGACAAAGTCCCATCATGTTCGGATTTAACGGATTTTAGTATGCGTCACGCCATGTATTTGACTGTGCGAACCATAGTTTCAGACATATTACACTACTGGCCATTAAAATTGCTACACCAAGAGAAATGCAGATGATTTCGGGTATTCATTGGACAAATATATTATACCAGAACTGACATGTGATTACATTTTCACGCAATTTGAGTGCTTAGATTCTGAGAAATCAGTACCCAGAACAACCACATCTGGCCGTAATAACGGCCGTGATACGCCTGGGCATTGAGTCAAACAGAGATTGCATGGCGTGTACAGGTACAGCTGCCCATGCAGCTTCAACACGATACCACAGTTCATCAAGAGTAGTGACTGGCGTATTGTGGCGAGCCAATTGCTCGGCCACCATTGTTTGGACGTTTTCAGTTGGTGAGAAATCTAGAGAATGTGCTGGCCAGGGCAGCAGTCGAACATTTTCTGTATCCAGAAAGGCCCGTACAGGACGTGCAACATGCGGTCGTGTATTATCCTGCTGAAATATAGGGTTTCACAGGGATCGAATGAAGGGTAGAGCCACAGGTCGTAACACATCTGAAATGTAACGCCCACTGTTCAAAGTGCCGTAAATGCGAACAAGAGGTGACCGAGACGTGTAACCAATGACACCCCATACCATCACGCCGGGTGATACGCCAGATGAAAGAAAAAGCATTAGCTGCATATATGCTCCGGTGCAGCATATTCTGGCTTCACATGTGAAACTCTGCTCTGGCTATCATTCATGCTTTTCGGGTGATAACTGAATTACCGGCGGAATACATAAGAGCAGGCATAACTGTGCTGTCACTGATTACAGCAACGCGGCCCATAAAACATGCGATATTATGTTACATGGTTTTTCGAAAATATTGAATCTGATGCGAATTCATTCACATTAGTAAGAAAATAGAATGTGAACCTCAAGAAACAAATAGTAATAATAAAGTTAAAACTAATACCCACGTTAAGTCTTACAGAAATAGAAAGTCTTACAGAAATAGAAATAGTTGGCCCAGTTTCGTCCTCAGCAACGGTAGCCTCAATGGAAAAAGCAGTAGCTTTCGCATTTCCACTGTATGTTATAAGTACCGTTCAGATTCTGTACTTCGATTATTGTGGAGCGCACGAAGACAAGACTGCAGACTCTGAAAAAATAATTTCCTAGTCATAGTGGGATCTAACAGTCATTATGTAAGACTTACTATAGAAACTTTTGATTGTGTTCACGGAACTCCTTTCTAAAACTTTTACAGAGTTAATCTTCTTCCTACAGTGTAGTTACTATAATCTTCAAAAAACAGGAGTATTCTCACGGTTTTTAAGGTTGTGGCCGTATCTGATTTTCAGGGAATTCGTCTCGTATTTGGGGTGTATCGCGTTTAACATGGTTCAAATGGGTCTGAGCACTGTGGGACTTAACTTCTGAGGTCATCAGACCCCTAGAACTAACCTAAGGACGTCACACACATCCAAGCCCGAGGCAGGATTCGAACCTGCGACCGTAGCGTTCGCGCAGTTCCAGACTGTAGTGCCTAGAACCGCTCGGCCACTCCGGCCGGCTCGGGTTTAACATGTATCGCATATGATTTCCATATAATTACCTTTGCGTTTTCTTCAACATGTATTCCCTAGATTGCGCAGGGTGGCGTGATACTAACTGCGAACCTAGTCTCACATTTTTGTACCCTGCAACCAGTAATATACATGTGCGCCTTTGAAATATGAAACGGAATTGAAACTTCGACATTATGGTGACTCAGCAAATCCTTTTCACATCCATGACACAAGGCAGAACGATTTCTTTGTCTACTACGAGGTTTCTTGGAAATTTCAGAAACTGTTGCATTGAGAAACACCCATACCATTCTGTCAACATCCAGAAGGTTTCTGAAATGATTCTTTTTTTTTTTAATGGATGGCCCAAATTTTTGTTTCGATGTCACAAGCAGCAGAAACAGTGGCTAACTCAGCTCCTTTATTTCACTTTCTATGGGGTCTATAGTTACTGTGACGCCAAGGTACTGACCACTGTCACGCCGATAATAAGCTGCTGGTCACCTGCAACCGAAGTATCACACCGGCATAGGTATTTGTTCGACTACAAACATTGTATTAAAAGTAAGAATACATACTTCTTCCAAGGTTTTAAATAGTTCTCCTCCAGCTCTAATAAAAGATATTTCGTTCATGTTTGGAGCATAGAATGGCAGGACAAAAGATACTTGTGTCCTCTCAAATAATCGCACGCGATTACAAAACTGCATTCCAGTCAATTATGGTTCAAAGTAGGCATCAATGTTGTTGTTGTTGTTGTGGTCTTCAGTCGTGAGACTGGTTTGCTGCAGCTCTCCATGCTACTCTATCCTGTGCAAGCTTCTTCATCTCCCAGTACTTACTGCAACCTACATCCTTCTGAATCTGGTTAATGTATTCATCTCTTGGTCTCCCTATACGATTTTTACCCTCCACGCTGCCCTCCAGTGCTAAATTTGTGATCCCTTGATACCTCAGAACATGCCCTACCAACCGGTCCCTTCTTCTTGTCAAGTTGTGCTACAAACTCCTCCCCTATTCTATTCAATACCTCCTCATTAGTTATGTGATCTACCCATCAAATCTTCGGCATTCTTCTGTAACACCACATTTCGAAAGCTTCTATTCTCTTCCTCTCCAAACTATTTATCGTCCATGTTTAACTTCCATACATGGCTACTCTCCATACAAATACTTTCAGAAACGACTTCCTGACACTTAAGTCTATACTCGATGTTAACAAATTCCTCTTCTTCAGAAACGCTTTCCTTGCCATTGCCAGTCTACATTTTATATCCTCTCTACTTCGACCATCATCAGTTATTTTGCTCCCCAAATAGCAAAACTCATTTACTGTAACTCTAACTGTATCCTGTAATTTATTATGTAATTATGCCAAAGATGCGAAGACAACTTTCTTGTCAATATTGTATTCAGTTGCTCAGCATTACCCAGTGAAGTTACATCACTCAGTAAATTGCAGGACCGGCAGGCTACATTACCTATAAACACAAGACGTTGACAGTTAACTGAGAGATCAAACATGAAATTGTCACCCTCATGCAAAACAAATCGCGGATCATGACTGAATTACTGTGATCTCTAAAAGTCTCATATCTCCAGTTGCTGAGATTATTGGTAGATCGAGAAGATCTTATCGCCAACACTGTGCATGGCAACTATGCTGTTACTTACTGACTTGCGAAGCATGTCTGCCCTCCCTCCGCCTCCTTCGCCTTGTTTCCCTCATTCAACCATTTCCAACTCGTGAGGGCAGGGTGCATGGGTTGAGGATTTCTTTCAACCAAACATTCCAGCAGCCAAGAAATTGGTCATAGGGATTCCCAGAGGTCCAGCATGCACGTCACAGCGAAGAGAAGCCTCACAAAACATTGGGCAGACACGATGACTGAAAATAGTTTACATTATATCTGCTACAATTTCATGTGAGTGACCTCCCGAAAGCCCCGACAGGTGCTGATTTTTTTTTTTCAGTATTTTGTCTCTGGATGTGTGTATCTGATACACAATTTCTTGTGAGTAGCCTTCCGAAAGCCTGGTTCACAATCTCTCTCTTTTTTTCGTTTTTAAAATCTTTCACACCCCCTCTGAAGAAAATGGTGGGCTGCAGGAGAGCGTAGCCATTTATAGCCAATAGTTAAAGTTCGTGCCGTTCTGACACCACCCATGTAGGACAATTAGGTGCTTATTTAATTTTGTAGGATTTTTAATTGTATATAGATGGATAGTTAAGGGGAAGATGTTGTCCTTTAAGTTTCCTTCATACCAAATCCCGGCATTTGACTTGGCCGAGGGAAAGACCTCTGTTGAAGAAACGCGAC
Organism: Schistocerca piceifrons; assembly: GCF_021461385.2. Lineage (NCBI taxonomy): Eukaryota > Metazoa > Arthropoda > Insecta > Orthoptera > Acrididae > Schistocerca > Schistocerca piceifrons. The sequence continues at coordinate 957,054,687 of NC_060138.1, forward strand.
CAGGGATTGGTTGCCGGTCTTTCGGCATGTATATACGTTCATATTATATCAGTGGTCTAGACAGTGTTACACTGTTGTCCTCTAATTATGTTGACGTGAAAATTTCCATCTAATTCTGTAGAATTTGAGAGACTTGATAATCTACTTGACGTAGAGAATATTGTCTTTTTCTTTAGGAATTGACTAAAGTAATTTTTCTCAGTAAGTTGTTCTTTCTATATCGGGGTGCTACATTACCCCAAGCACTTGTAGGTGTTCTTGGTCTGTTCACAATTTCATTGAATTCTTTGTTTTCCAGAGGATACTGCGTATCTGAATTTCTGAAAATTAAACGTTGTATGTGCATGCTGCAAGAGTGATGTAATTCCATATTTACGCAGCGTGTTGAGTCTGAACCTGGTACAATGTTCTTTTCTTTTGTCTAGCATGCTCTTGTGGTTAAACAGTTTCGTGAAAGAAGTATGCTGGAAAGTCATTGCGTAGAAATTGATCTGATAATTATTTTAGACGGTGAACACACGGTAGGGCAGGATCTCCAATGTTTAGCTTTTCTTTAACACGGTCATTCTACTTTAACCCTGATATTATAAATCTCTTTCAGTCTGACTAATTAGAACATAACTTTTAAAATGTAGCACAACCGCTGAAAACTAAAATTGTTCACGGTCAGTAAGAGAAATGCACCCAGATACAAGAGCACGATCATCGCTTAGCGGAACGAAGAAATGAAGTTCGTACCACCGGTTTCCCCAGTGACGTCAGAGGGTTCTAACCTGTGGCAGCATATTACCGAGGAGTAGCTTACTTGTTCATGTTCTACCTTCCTTTTTGTGCTCTAAAAATTATCAAAAAGTTCATCGTACAGTCTGGTTCGTCACTTTCATGCCCCACGGATGAGTAGGTTGATGAATAAAAGATAGTTGGTTTACATACGTATCGTACTTAGTTTTTGTTACTTTCTACGCAGGTGGTAGAATAGTTTTGCAATAACTTCAGTGTGTTTTCTAAATGACTGATTGTGTTTCACCTAAATACCATCCTCTCACTTCTAACGATTCTTATGACAGTATTCCGAACGGTTCGGCAGCATTTTAAAAGACAAACATGTGCTCACATTTCTTAGCAGCATTCTTCTAATTCTCTTCAGTCTTTTTCTCCACCTCGTTATTACAATGACCGCAGACGCTAAGACAGTACTCAAGAATAAATAACGGTCTTAACAAACATCCCTACGCTCAGACGGAAAACGAATCTTTTGCTTCCCGTGGTCAAGATTTCTGCGATCTATAACCACTTTGTAAGAATACCGTGTAAGACAGAGTTCCGTCTTCTAAGAAGATTTCGTTGATGCGTACTCTACGATGACGATTAATGATTCGTTGCATATTACAGCGGACTTCCTGACATTAACCAGTGAGGGACTTCCACTGTGAAGAATAAAGAATAGTGCACAATCAGTGTTATACTTTAGACATACTGCATTGTGCTGAAAATTCAGACATGTCAGAAGGGTAGAACATTTTTGCGAGTGGGAGAAAAAAAATTACAAACGGAGTTGCACAGGATTCAATTTTGGGTCCACTCTTACTCATTATATGTGTAGGACTTTCCACTTAACATTCATCATACGAAATTGGTATTTTTTGCGGATAGTACTAGTGTTCCAATAAATATCATTAGAGAGAAAGCAACAGAAAAGTTGCTAAATGATATTCTCCGAAGAATTATTAAGTGGTTCTCTAAAAATGGTCTCTCTCTAAATTTTGAAAAATCTCGCTCCATTCAGTCTGTACAACGAATAAAGTGGCACCAACAATTGGTGTAGCACAGGATCAGTAGTCAGTAAGTGGGACAGAATGCCCCAAATTTTTGGATGTACGTATTGATTAACACCTGCACTGGAACAAGCATATTACTGAGCTTCTGAGACAATTAAGTTCAGCTACTTTGCTCTTCGCTTGATTGCTAATCTTGAGAAAAGACATATCACCTTCATGGCATATTTTGCATACACTCCTGGAAATTGAAATAAGAACACCGTGAATTCATTGTCCCAGGAAGGGGAAACTTTATTGACACATTCCTGGGGTCAGATACTTCACATGATCACACTGAAAGAACCATATTCACATAGACACAGGCAACAGAGCATGCACAATGTCGGCACTAGTACAGTGTATATCCACCTTTCGCAGCAATGCAGGCTGCTATTCTCCCATGGAGACGATCGTAGAGATGCTGGATGTAGTCCTGTGGAACGGCTTGCCTTGCCATTTCCACCTGGCGCCTCAGTTGGACCAGCGTTCGTGCTGGACGTGCAGACCGCGTGAGACGACGCTTCATCCAGTCCCAAACATGCTCAATGGGGGACAGATCCGGAGATCTTGCCGGCCAGGGTAGTTGACTTACACCTTCTAGAGCACGTTGGGTGGCACGGGATACATGCGGACGTGCATTGTCCTGTTGGAACAGCAAGTTCCCTTGCCGGTCTAGGAATGGTAGAATGATGGGTTCGATGACGGTTTGGATGTACCGTGCACTATTCAGTGTCCCCTCGACGATCACCAGTGGTGTACGGCCAGTGTAGGAGATCGCTCCCCACGCCATGATGCCGGGTGTTGGCGCTGTGTGCCTCGGTCGTATGCAGTCCTGATTGTGGCGCTCACCTGCACGGCGTCAAACACGCATACGACCATCATTGGCACCAAGGCAGAAGCGACTCTCATCGCTGAAGACGACACGTCTCCATTCGTCCCTCCAATCACGCCTGTCGCGACATCACTGGAGGCGGGCTGCACGATGTTGGGGCGTGAGCGGAAGACGGCCTAACGGTGTGCGGGACTGTAGCCCAGCTTCATGGAGACGGTTGCGAATGGCCCTCGCCGATACCCCAGGAGCAACAGTGTCCCTAATTTGCTGGGAAGTGGCGGTGCGGTCCCCTACGGCACTGCGTAGGATCCTACGGTCTTGGCGTGCATCCGTGCGTCGCTGCGGTCCGGTCCCAGGTCGACGGGCACGTGCACCTTCCGCCGACCACTGGCGACAACATCGATGTACTGTGGAGACCTCACGCCCCACGTGTTGAGCAATTCGGCGGTACGTCCACCCGGCCTCCCGCATGCCCACTATACGCCCTCGCTCAAAGTCCGTCAACTGCACATACGGTTCACGTCCACGCTGTCGCGGCATGCTACCAGTGTTAAAGACTGCGATGGAGCTCCGTATGCCACGGCAAACTGGCTGACACTGACGGCGGCGGTGCACAAATGCTGCCCAGTTAGCGCTATTCGACGGCCAACACCGCGGTTCCTGTTGTGTCCGCTGTGCCGTGCGTGTGATCATTGCTTGTACAGCCCTCTCGCAGTGTCCGGAGCAAGTATGGTGGGTCTGACACACTGGTGTCAATGTGTTCTTTTTTCCATTTCCAGGAGTGTATTTCCACTCAGTAATGTCGTACGGGGTATCTTTTTGGGATACCTCATGACAAGAAAGAAAGTATTGATTGCAAAACAGCGAGCAGGAAGAATAATATGTAGTGTTCACCCACAGACGCCATGAATGGACCCCTTCAAGGATCCAGGCGTTTTAACTGCGACGTCACAACACATAAATTCGCTTACGAAATTCGCCAAAAATAATATATCGCAATTTTAGAAGAACAGTGATGCACTCTAGAGAAAAGTGATCTCTATTGTCCGTTGTTAAAGCTGTCAGTGACCCAGAGAAGGGTTCAATATGCAGCAACAAAAACTTTTAATCATTTGCCCAATAACATAAAATGTCTGACAGGTAGTGAAGTAGGTTATAAATGTGATACATAATCCTTTCTCCTGGACGACTCCTCATATTTCTACTTTAATTTGATTTACAGTAAAAATAATGTTGAGTGTAGTTGCAAGAGTAGGACTAAAATTAATGAAGTGTTCATTAATGCCAGCCGCTGTGGCCGAGCGGTTCTAGGCTATTCAGTCCGGAACCGCGCTGCTGCTACTGTCGCATGTTTGAATCCTACCTCGGGGATGGATGTGTGTGATATCCTTAGGTTAGTTAGGTTTAAGTAGTTCTAATTCTAGGGGCAACGGCCTTGCCGCAGTGGATACACGGGCTCCCGTAAGATCACAGAAGTTAAGCTGTGTCGGGCGTGGTCGGCACTTGGATGGGTGACCATCCAGGCTGCCGTGCGCTGTTGCCATTTGTCGGGGTGCACTAAGCCTCGTGATGCCCATTGAGGAGCTACTCGACCGAACAGTAGCGGCTTCGGTCAAGAATACCATCATAACTACTGGGAGAGCGGTGTGCTGACCCCACGCCCCTCTTATCCGCATCCTCCACTGAGGATGACACGGCGGGATGGTCCCGGTAGGCCAGTCGTGGCCTGAAGACGGAGTGCTCTAATTGTAGGGGCTCATGAGCTCAGATGTTAAGTCCCATAGTGCTTAGAGCCATTTAAAACATTTTTTTGTTCATTAATGGTAACACTAAACATGTGTACATATCCTGTAAACTGACTCATTCCACATCATTTCGACGAAGGAATCGTTCAAATGAACTATGGAACACGCAACTAACTAACTAACGTTTGATGAGAAGTAACGAAGAATGTAAACTGGGCAAGTCGGTGAACATCGTGTCGAAATGGGAACCCGCGCGACGAGCTGTGGCGTCCGCATCGTTAGGCGCGGTATAGATTTTGTAATTCCTTTCGATAAGACCCGGCAGGTGATTTACGGAGTGGGGTGAGGTCGCGGCAGGCAGGGCGCGCGTCCTGGCCGCGTCATTACGGCTCCGCTGATTGTACGCTCGCGCAAAGTGAATCGGGATTCCGCGCGACCGCCGCTCGCAACACCCTCAATGGGAGCCTGTTAGGCCGCGCCGTTTATTACGGCCACCAATAGGACTGCTGCTCGCCAGAGTTATGAGTGTAATTATTTCGATAAATTTCGCCGCTATTGTGTGCTCGGTCGCGCTGATCAGTATCACCTCGGCGATACTGCGCCACTGCTGTGCTTAAAACGAAATTAGCCCCTTGTTTCCCAGCACGAGGGACCGCAGAACGGCAGCCAGCGACCCGTTTTCTCCGTTACTGGCGGACAGAAAAGTTATTCCCACAAATTAATACGGTGCCATTAGCGTAATGAAACTCTTCTTCGATAAAGGCGTGCGAAAAAAAAAAAAAAAAAACAGAGACTGTAGGCGATGTACGACGCTTCAAGCATATATGAGATTAAAATTGGACCACATAAGCTTTTCAGTACTTTCTATGTCGAAAGAGCCCCTTGCCGTGATGAATCGAGACGCATTTTCTGTGGCGACACAAAATATTATTTTCTGATGGGAAGTATTTAATGCGACGTATCCCTTCCACGTCACATTAATAGTCTTAGGTGAGGATTATTTAGTTATGTTTCAGTACACATCCCTTTCATCTAACCGTAATAGTCTCGTTCCTTTCTTTACAATGTGGCATTGTATTATTTTGTATTATATTGAGCCGGGGACATAGAAACGACGGAGAGGGTTCGTCCCCGCCGTAGACCTAAGTGGTTCACAACCCCACAACAGTCTACAGCAGTCTACTCATCCCACCGCCGCCCCACACCGAACCCAGGATTATTGTGCGGTTCGGCCCGTCTCACACCGGATGAATGCAACCACAATGTTTGCGTGGTAGAGCAATTATGGTGTACACGTACGTGGAGAAAGTGTTTGCGCAGCAATCGCCGAGGTAGTGTAACTGAAGCGGAACAAGGGGAACCAGCCCTCATTCGCCGAGGCAGATGAAAAACCTCCTTAAAAGCGATTCATATACTGGCCAGCACACCGGACCTCGACACTAATGTTCCGGACGGATTCGTGCTGGGGGCCGACAGGCCTTCCCGCCCGGAAAGCAGTGCGTTAGACCGCACGGCTGACAGGGCGGGCAAACAATATGGCATACGGAAATATTATATATCAGTACTTGAATATGAACGGCATTAAATAAGTAATGTAACACGTTCTTTTTTCTGCTCTGCCAATTTCGGTTGAAAAAAAAAATGCAGAACCTGTTGTGGCACATCGCGAAATATTCATGCTTCAGGCCCTAAAGTTCCAATAGTTGGTGTCACTATAGGTAGCCTTCAAAATGGCTTTTGTAACGGAAGTGCATTCCAAACAGAGAGTTGTCATTGAGTTCCTTTGGTGAAAAGCCGGAGCATCCCAGATAATCATAGACACTTGTAGAATGTCTACGGAGACCAGCCAATGAACAAGAGCACGGTGAGTCGTTGCGCCAGCTGTCTGTCTGCATCGCAACGAGGTCGCGCAAAACCTGTCCGATCTCTTGCGCGTCGGCCGGCTGCACACAACTGTGACTCCTGCAGCGTTGGAACGTGGTAACACTCTTATTCGACGTGATTGGGGGATCAAAAACAAACACCTCCCTGCCCAACTGGACGTCTCTATTAGTAGTGTTGACACACTCGTCTACCAGTTGGTGTACTCAAAGGTGTGCGACCATTGGGTTGCTCGCCGCCTAACTGAAGACCATAAAGAGTAATGAAGGACCCTCTGCGCGGAATTCCTTACCCATTACGAGATTACGAGGCTGATCATGACGATTTTTTGTCCAGCATGGACACAGGCAATGAAACGTGTGTTCACCCTTTAGACCTGGAAACAAAACGGCAATCTGCGGAGTGCCTTCGAAGAGAAAGTTCAAAGTCGCAACCTCAGTCGTTAAACTCATGACGACGGTCTTCCAGGACTCGGAAGGGCTTATTCTGTTTGATGTCCTCCCTCGTGATGCAACGATGAACTCTGATGTGTATTGTGCTAGCCTCAGGAAATCGAAGAAACGGCTTCAGTGTGTTTACCGCCACAAAAATTCAAACGAATTTCTCCATGAGAATGCAAGGCGTCACAGCAGTCTGCGCATCCTAGAGGAGCTCACAGAACTTTATTGTATTGTTCTTTCTCATCCATCCAACAGCCCGGATCTCACACCTTCGGACTCTCATATGCATGGCCCGATGAAGGATGCACTCAGCGGGAAACCGTAAACGGAAGATGGGGAGGTTATTGATGCACCAAGACTTTGGCTCTGACGTCGACCAGTAAAATGGTACAGTGCGGTCACACAGAGCGTCCCAGCAGAGCGGCGTTAAGACCGTCCCAATGAACGGAGTCTGTGTCGAAAAAGAAAAAAAGAGGTTTATAACCAAAATAGTGGGGAATAATAGATTGTCTTAGCGTCCTAAATACAATGAGCCTGCTTTGAGTAAAAAATGCGTTTCATTACTTAAAGAACACCTTTCGTATTTTCTCACTATACCTCAGTTTTCTCTTTCTTCGTCTCAAAATGCATGTTGAAGCTCAGTCAGGTACAAAGTGTCTGGATAGTAAGACTACCTACTCTTGTGGTTTCCCTTTCTTTCGAAATTGAAATTTGGTACTTCTCAAAACACTGAAACTGTTATTGAGTCATCATACTTCTGACAGTTTCGATGCAGCCCACCACGAATTTCTGCCTTGTGCCATCCTCCTCAGCTCAGAGTAGCCCTTGCACCAAACATCCTTAGTTATTTGTTGGATGTATTCCAATCTCTGTCTTCCCTTAATGTTTTTAGCTTTTACAGTTTCCTGAAGTGCCGTAGGAGTTACTCCCAGATGTCTTAAAACATGTACTATCGATCCATCCGTTCTTAATGTCAGTATTTCCCACATGTTCCTTCCTTCGACGATTCTGCGGAGGAACTCCCTTTCTTATCAGTCCACCTCATTATCGCCATCCTTCCACAGCATCATATCTCAAACGCTTCTATTTTATTCCTTTTAAGTTTTCCCACCACCATACTCTACTGTTCTCCAAACGTACATTCTCAGAAATTTTTGTTCTCGGGTTAAGGTTTATGTTTAATACCTGCAGGAATGTACTCTTTCCCTCCGCTGATCTGCTTTTTATGTCCTCCTTGCTTTGTCCGCCATGCGTTGTCTTACTTCCATCGTAGCAGAGTTCCTGAACGTCGTCTACTTTGCTGTCATCAATTTTGAGGTTACGTTTGTCGCTAACCTCTTCTCTGCTTTTGTTTAACTCTTTAATCTTTCTTCAGTTTACTGTCAATTCATATTTTGTATCCATTAGAATGTCCATTCCATTCAACATGTTCTGTAATTCTTCTTCACGGTAGCGCGGGGTAGCAGTGTGGTCTCGGGACGCCTTGTCACGGTTCGCGCGGCTGCTCCCGTCGGAGGTTATAGTCCTTCCTCGGGCGTGGCTGTGTGTACTGTCTTTTGCGTAAGTTAGTTGAAGTTAGATTAAGTAGAGTGTAAGTTCAGGGGCCGATTACCTCAGCAGTTTGGTCCCATAGGACTTACCGCAAATTTTCAATTTTTCTTCTTCACGTTCACTGTGTGTTTTTGGTATTCACACATTTTTGTCCAGTCTACATATTTTAGCATTGATTTCTGTATACAATCTTCATTTACATGCTTCTTTTTCTATTTTTCTGATGTCCTTTGTCGCCTGTTTGATGTAAACCTGAACATCACTGGCGGCATGTTGCAAACGTATGATACATCCCACTTGACGCGAACTTTCTTGACCTTATACGTCGGAAACTCATCCTTGTTTTAAGCAGACGTTATGCAACAGTCTATATGATTTATCCCCACTTGTCTCAGGAAAGTGAAAATCCTATCCCCCGTTATGTTGTCGATTGCTTTCTGTAGATTTACAGATTCTAGGGATATATCCTGACTTGTGTTTGTTTTGCTTCCCATTATTAAGTGCCTTTTGCTTTTCTGAAATCAAACAGCCTTTAGCGTAATTGTTCTTTACTTTTCATGCTATTAATACGCATACCAATCATAGAAAATTCCGAAATAAATTTTGCAAACTGGGTAAATCAGGTGGGATGAGTGAGATGTGTCAAGAAAGGAAGAGATTATCATAGGAAAAATCGACACCTTGTTGAAGAAACCTGAATGTAACTTCCTTGAGGCTACAAGGACGAATGTGAACTAATGAAGCAGGGACGGCAAGTCTCTATTAAGACCAATATACGGAAGGAAAAAATCGAATGCGACAACCATGGAGTTTCAAAGCGTAACACCGAAGGAGGAGACCGTCTGTATGGAAGGAGTAGGTCATCCAGGAGCACCAATTAGTTTTATCTTGCCTTTGCGCTTATTACGCCAGAATTACGTTGGTAGCAGTGGAACCATTCAGGCGTAAATCTGAAATATCTGTTCTCTGATCACAAAACGAACGTAGTCTTCCCTCTAGGCAGCCCCATTTGAGTCAAGGAGTATTTCCGTAATACTTGCCCGATAATCGTACCCTTCGGTATAAAATCTAGCAGCACGTGTCTGAGTTGCTTTCACGTCTTCCTTTAATACGGCAGTTGTGGACCGCAAACGCTCGATGATGTCTGAGGCTAGGATCCCACAATAATTCTATAAGATGTCTCGTCTCTACCTGCAGTCACACAACGACGGAACTTTCCCGTAAATTACAGCATCAACAGCAAACAGTCGTAGATCGCTGCTCACCCTATAGACCAGATCGTTTATGTATGCAAAAGATAAGAGCGGTCGTCTCACCCTTCCATGGGGCACGCTTGACAGTACTATTGTCTATGATGAACTCTCATCGCCCAGGCCAACGAACTGGGCTCTTATTAATTAAGAAGTCCTCAGATATGTGAGTGATCACATATCTGGGGAACCTATTCCATAATCTCGGACCTCTGTTAACAGTCTATTATTGAGCACTGTCTTAAAGCCTTTCCGAAAATTTAGGGAGATGGGATCCGCCTGTTGGGTTCGCAGGACATCGTCAGAGGAGAGGGTAATCTGAGTTCCACTTTCTAAATTCCTTTTAAACCCAAGCTTTTCTGTCTCAAAGAAATTTGCCACGAGAAGAATGTCGATCTGTAATTTTGCATATCTATCATTTACTCTTGTTATGTACCACTGTCATGTGCACTTTCTTTCTAGTCCGTTAAAACTTTTCACTAGTCGACAGATTCGCGATGAATCCAAGCCACATACAGAACGAATGCCGAAGAGCACTATCCGTAAAACTGACCTGAGATTCCATCCGGACCTAGCGACTTACTTGTTTTCAATTCTTCAGATGGTTCAAATGGCTCTAAGAACTATGGGAGTTAACATCTGAAGTATTTAGTCCCCTAGACATAGAACTACTTAAACCTAAGTAACCTAGGGACATCACACACATCCATGCCCGAGGCAGGATTCGAACCTGCGACTGCAGCAGCAGCAGCAGCGCGGTTCTGGACTGAAGGGCCTAGAGCCGCTCGGCCACAACGGCCGACTTTCCAATTCTTCAATTACTTCTGAACGCCAGGGATATCTGTTTCTATGTCCTCCTTGCGGGAGACTGTGTGATGGCGGGAATATGGTACGTCTGAACGGTGTTCTTCCGTTAACTATTATTTAAGCAAGAAATTTCAAACTTCGTACTTCCCTTTGATGTCTTCTATTTCCACATCGGTTTAGTCGACGAGTTACTGATTCGAAGCCATCGATCCTCTTAGCGATATTACGTAGCAATGGTGTTTCCTCGAGTTCTCGGCGAGATCTTTCGGTAATGTGGGATTATGGAAGTTAGTGTATATTACGTGAATCGAGGAGCGAATTTCTATTGTCTTTTACTTGTCTATATTTCTGATTCCTTTTCAGATTACAAACTGCAACGGTCTCTGTTTCCTCCGTATTTTCTGCATTAATTCCTCAGAGCACAATTTACAATCAGTTTATACTTTACACATAACTCCTCTACGTCTTTCATACGTCTTAGAACTAAGTAATGTCCATTAGCTGTCTAAGGATCGATGATAGTCCTTTCGTTCACTGAGTTTTGTGAGGCATGTTGCAGGTATTATATTTCAGACAGGGTGAAAGATCTGTGATGTACAAATCGACTTAACGGTAAAGCAATAGCTGTAGTATAAAGACATTAGAATTAGTGTGAAAAGTCTGTGAGATTTTTTAGTATTTGTCATAAGCGACATGGCCAAAATTTCGTCACCTTAGTACTTTATGATCTATATAAGCCCCCTAAGGTTATGGGAAAGGCTACAGATTGGCATATATATTTCTGAAAATATCCTATACTTGTATGCAAGTTACAATTAAATTGTTATGACATATTAAATTTACCGCTGCAAGAACAGAAGTGCCAAAAGAAATGTAGGTAATTTCGTTTCCCAAAGAAATGTTCTAAAGTACAATTAATTTAAAAGTATTGTCAAAAATTTTAACAACTATAAATCACTCTAAACGCCATGAATGAACAATTTTTCATGTCATTTTCAGCCTTCTACAGATGTGGCAAATACGAATTTGTATGTCTGTGTAGGTGAAGAGCATGCTTCTTGCTAAAAAATCAAGTATTTCATGCAACGAATCCGTTTCTCTCCTCTTGCACTTTCCCTTACGAAAAAGTAAAGTAATCTTTAAAGATAGCAAATAAAATCAATTTTTAATGACAGTTCCAAATTTCGTCCCCGTGACGAAATTAAGAACAGCATGAGGGGGGAGGGGGTGTGGGCGAACATTCGCACATTTATAATAATAGCCACTAGAGCAACATAAATCAAACCCGTCACTATAGAGATTATACAGCAGAAGCTACAGCACCCTACTGAAATACAGCCCAAAGTTTGAACACGAATCAGTGCTCACAATAGGAATTGTTAATGTTGCTGCTGCACTAACTTACCTCAGCATAAAAAATTGAATTTCGTCATACACAGAAGCTACATACGTTGCATACAACACAATAAAATGGACTCAGATCACGCACGTGCGGGCAGCTAAACATTTGTTACCCTGTGAAAGCCGGAAATTCGTAGGGGGACGAAATTAGGAGCAGGGACGATATTATGACGCTTATGTTACCTGTCCAAAAGCAATGTCATAGCATTAAAACACAACTGAAATCCCACGGAATGTGTCAATGGATGTCGCCATACTATCGATAGGCCACAATACACCTACGTCGAGCTGGGTCGCCGCGAGCGGTGAGCAGCAGAGATCATCGAAACAGTGTCCCCGAGCAGGAACAAGTGGCGACGAGCAGATGTTCAGCAAAAATCCCACGACTAGGTGATAGTGCTTCCAAGCCAAGAACTGGCTACTCCGTGATTCCCTTGAGCAACATGTAACCGACCCTCCACTCAGGGAGTAAAACGATCTGTCGTGTCTATTCTGATGTTCATCCGTCGGTGTGTTTCCTAGCCCCCGGTTCACCCCACAAAAGTGTTTTATTAACATTTATTGAACACGCTGAAGCAGAGAGTTAATGACACATAGCTCCTGATCTTTTCACTTTTCCAGAATCACACATGAAATAACCGGAATTAACACTACTTTAGTTACGGTGGCGGTAACCTAAGTAAGTGAGGCTCGAATAAATCTCTTGGCCGAAATGATATCGTAGTTCAACTAAATAAAACTCGATAGGGACAGGCGGATATTACTATACTCAGATAGTGACCAGGTCCTGTCGCCATGAGCAAATAACTCAATCCGTCCGATCAATATTCACATAGGAACCAGTATAGTGCGGAGTCGTGGTCAGTATTTCAGCCATCCGTGGAGAGGAACACATTTGCTGCTCAATAAACTGAGAATTGGCCTGTGGCCGCTTAGCCTAAGCCGTCCCACTTACGGGCCCACGTGATCGCCCGATCATGTTGCTCAAGGGAATCACGGAGTAGCCAGATCTTGGCTTGGAAGCACTATCACCTAGTCGTGGGAGTTTTGCTGAACATCTGCTCGTCGCCACTTGTTCCTGCTCGGGGACACTGTTTCTATTGCAGTCAGTCTGCGCCTTGATGTGAGACCAGCCATACAAATTCGTAGCATTTCCTTCGACTTGGTTGTTGTACATCTTATACACTCAGACCGATTTTGCGTAACTGTTAAGTATCCCCTGTTAATGGTCGTAGCATTACGTTGCCTTCAGTGTTAGAAAGAATGTCATGTCCGCAATAGTTCGGTCTCAGCATCTAGTGACGACTACCACGCCCATAATGATGCACGCATGGCAGTCCTCACGTAGATGCTATGTCCGAAATATTACGGGGCTGACATTCTCTTTAACACTGAAGGTAATTTAATACTGCGGACACGGCACTCCAGGTGGTAAGTGTTAAGTGTGGGTCACTAATCAGTACATATCTCGCACATGTAGGCTTCTGCTGGTGGGTCCCTATGTAGCGTATATACTCCACGCAATAGTGGCTCATCTATGTGTGACATTTCAACTTCCAACTGACTTCGTTGACGTAATATTTTTCTTGGTTGTTGTACTGGATTTAGTTCGTTTGGCTTGACTGTACTAGCTTCGTAATATTAGTCTTGTCCATTCTCTCTAGGTGAATTATGCCCTCTGCTCTGCCGTCCTGTGTGCAATATCTCGTACTTCGCAACTGTAAATATTTAATCATTTTATTATTCCTCTTCCTCTGGAAGCGGTTGTTGGACTGCTGTTGGTCGACCATCTCCGATTACGCACTGTCAGAGAAGTCTATATATCGTACTGACTCAAAACAAACACTGAATGACCATAGGTCTGTCCGGAGCATGTGGTGACGGATCGTCATAGTACAGTGCGTGCTAGTATTATATCTATGGGGCTTGTCCCTCATAGTAAATGTCCTTAGTGTCGGGTTGCCTACATGCAAGGCCAATTTGCGGTGCGGTGCGGTGCTTGATCTTAAGCCACGCTTCTTTCTTGGACATAGGCCATTCAAAAACCTCCAAACCAACACACACACATCACGCACTCACACACACACACACACACACACACACACACACACACACACACACACACAAACAGCTCCATGAACATCTACAGAGCTCACAAGGCTTTGTATGCATTCGCTTAATCCATACAGTCACTATGTACAGTAGAGTAGGTCAACTTGATCTTTGCACTCCACTTGTTACAAAGTGCAAATTACCTGTCTCAGTGTTATTACCGAGTCTACATTGTCGGCATTATTGTTCTTTAACAGTGTGAAATCAATATTATTCACTTATTAACACTACAGATAAAATTTATAGGATAAGGTGCACTAGGCAATAGCTATAGTTCGATTCTTGCAACAAAGTAAAATAGCGTTCTAAAGAAGCAAAAAATTGTCTGTGTTATTTGGCAGAATACCTAAAGAATTGTTTTAGAACAGTACAAAATACATGTGGGCTCACTTATTTTCACTACCGGCGTAACTTTCGGGCTATGGTATATGTAGAGCCTAGAACGTGATAGTGAACTGTCAAATTAAGCGCTACAGTTTTACTTTCAAATCTAAATGGTCTGTAATATTTATTAAAATACCTAAAGATATTGATACTGAGACCTTTGACCAAATTCGCGCTATGTGAACGGTTGTACGAAGATCGATCTTTTAACTGACGTTCTTAGAAGTTTTTCAGTAATTCTTCACCTCACTAACTACCATCTTCCACTAGAAAATGTAATTGATGTTATTACCTGACTAATAGAGCTATTTTATTACTTTAGATCTCAGGCCTGCTTGAGATTACGTTACTGGTGGTATAGAGGTAGGAAGGCTGTGAAATTTACTTCAAAAATGGCTCTGAGCACTATGGGACTTAACATCTGAAGTCATCAGTCCCCTAGAACTTAGAACTACTTAAACATAACTAACCTAAGGACATCACACACATCCATGCCCGAGGCAGGATTCGAACCTGCGACCGTAGCGGTCACGCGGTTCCAGACTGTAACGCCTAGAACCGCACGGCCACACCGGCCGGCGTGAAATTTACTGACCAGAACTATTGTGGCAGGGCTCTCTAAATGAATTTACGGACCTTATCTTCTTTTCTTTCCTTCCCATTGTCACCTTATAAATATACCAAAATCTGTAGCGTTTCTAGCTAGTGGTATCACATTTTCCTATACTTTACCAAAACAAACAAAACTAACAGTAACTCAATTTGTAGATATGTTTAATTCATTGTATCACTTAAACTGCTTATTTTCGTAGTACGCGTGTGTAAGAACAAAATGCACATAATACGATAAGTTAGTCTCTGACCAAATCTAGTGTATCTGAACGTAACATAACCTTCCATCAACATAGCACCTGCTCGGTTTGCTTCAAGACTATGTGTCTGAGGTGTAGTAATGTGTATGGACAAGATTCGACACAAAATAAAGTTTGATCTTTGATCGTGAACGAAAATTAGATTTTTGTACCAAAGTAAAATAGCAATCAAATGGAACCAAATACTGCCTGTATTACTTACAGAAATATGTAAAGTTTCCTTATATAGCTGTACAAAACACACGTAGCTCAGTTGTTGGCATTACTGATATAACTTAAAGGTTAAGCTCCACAGGGACTAGGAGTTTATGTTGTCCTCATCATTTCGTCATCATCATCATCATCATCATCATCATCATCATCATTCGTAAAAGTGGCCAAATTGGATTGTGTAAAGAATGGGACTTTGTACGGGCGCTGACAACCGCACAGTTGAGCACAGACATCATCATCATCAGTAAGGTCCATTTGGTGACGTCAGTAGCTTAAAACGTTTTCACTCCATTTGGGGGCAAGGGACAATGGACCTTCAAATTAAGTATCGCACTGTTATTTCCACATTTAAATTCTCTGTCGTATTGGTCTACCAGTGGCTGTGCTGTGCACTTGTTCGTGTGCAGTTAACACGCGCTCTGCGTGAACACAGGGGCAAGCTGGCCACCCGCTTCTCTCCCCTCCCCAACATACCGTCTCTCCGCTCCTTCCTCTGTAATGCGTTTTGTTTCCTTGCTTGATTTATTGAATGAAGGCATAAGGTTAATAGGAGTGCTTGAAAGAAATCATGCTTTGAAAGAGTACCTGTTACCTACGATACGTTTATTTAGTTATCACAGGTGGAGCTTACAATACTTTTAATGTCTGGATCAAAATTTCTACATACAGACAAACGCAAACAGTTACGTAAATTTTCATGACTGATGTTTGCTCTTAACCGAGACTTATTAAATTTCATAACAGAAAAAAATCGCTCACAAACGTATGTAGAGCCCGAATAACCACTTGCATGACGTCCCCCAGTTTTGCTGCTTTTGCACAGGGTACTTCTTGGGGCAAAATGCAGAGAATGCTGTACAATGATTATTTTGTACGCTGAGACTTTTTCTTAGTAATCCAACAAATCCCATTTGTTCCCTTTTCATTGCAGGTGCTCCGTCTGTTGTCACTGACACCAAACGTTCCCAGTTTAAGCCAGCTGAATCGACAGCTTCTTCAACGGCTTTTAGTATGTCCGCGCCGGAGGTCGTGCTTTTAAAGATATCATATCTAAAAAATATCCTCTGTTATGTGCACAGCAGTGTCCACGCCGCGGACATAAATCACTAATTGCGTGGTGTCTGAAATATCTGTGGACTCATCAAGTGCGATGGAAAATGCAATAAACTCCAGCACTGCACTACTTAATTGACGGTAAATGTCACCTTCCATGGCACTTACACGACGACTTAGAGTCTGCCGAGAAAGAGTGACCGCTCGATACTGATTTGTACTCAGTGGGAAGAATAAATCAGCAGCATTATTGATGCACTCCTATATAAACTCACCTTCAGCAAATGGTTTCCCATCTCTCGCTATATTACGCGCAATCTGATAACTAGCACGTATCGCTGGGCTATCATTGTTTTCGTCCTGAAAAACTGAAAACAGTGCTCCATAAAATGTTAAATCAATTAGATGAGAGACATGACGAAAGAAAGTCGCAGATCTCTCATGACACCAGCAACTTAAGTCAGATTCATCTAATATCGCCAGATCGTTCTTCTTAAGGTCAGTTGAAACGTCCCCTTAGAAAAATTTATACAGGACTGTGCTTAAACTGATACACAATATTTTTAGCGCAACGCAATCTGACATTCAGAAATCCCTACAAAAGAATGGCCCTGACTAACATTAACCTACGCATTTCACAAATCGCTTACCTCACAAAAATCTTGGTTACTCGTACTACTGCAATACAGCGAGCGCCACTACTGCCAGCTAAATAAAAGATTCAAACTACGGAAGGCACTAACTACTGATAGGCATAGTTAGCAAATGAAAGATTTTAATAGAGAACAAACACTGTATTTACCTTAATAGTCATAATATATATAGCAGTTCATGACAAATTACAAAACTCCACCATCTCTCTCCCCACATCCACCACTTCTGGCGGCTCACCTCCAACTGCGCAACGCTACGCGCTGTTCACATCCAGCTGCCGCTGCCCAACACTACCACGGCAGACAACAATGCAAGCTAGACACAGACTGCACACAGCACAGCTAGTGATTTTTATACAGAGGTGGCGTTACCAATAAAAAAACCTAAACAGCCTACTTACATAGCCCCCATGCTTCCCACAACAAAAATTTACAAATTGTTTTGGGCACTGGCCAATACATATTTGTTAAAATTTTTTTCACAATTACAGTAACAGAGAAATCAAATGCACACACTTATTGATACAATGTTGGTCAAATGCTAAAATTTTCTCACAGTCCATAAAGACAGTCCTAATCATTCATCACAGTAAAACTGCCGTTTCTTTTCTTAAAGTCTGAGCAGTAAAAGACAATGCACACGGAAGTAGTGGATTTCCATGCAGTCTTGAAGAAGTAGTGCTGACTCTCGACGTGCCACGACAGAGGAAACCCACAGCAGAGTCATTCGGCGTTTTGAAGAATATTGGTAAGTAGGTCATCACAGAGTAGACCCACTGCAGTCCTTGTAGAAATAATGGTATTGGTGGGCCACCAGAGGTGCAGACCCACTGTAGTCCTGGTAGAGATTGTGGTATTGGTGGGCCACCAGAAGTGCTGACCCACTGCAGTCCTTGTAGAAATAATGGTATTGGTGGGTCATCAAAGGTGCAGACCCACTGTAGTCCTTGTAGAGATAATGGTACTGGTGGGTCATCAAAGATGCAGACCCACTGTAGTCCTTGTAGAGATAATTGTACTGGTGGGTCATCAAAGATGCAGACCCGCTGTAGTCCTTGTAGAGATGGCCAGCAGCCATCTGTTGTGACTGTGCAGGTGCACAATCACCATTGAAGAGTCTTGCGGATAATATAGCAAGTCCATAAACCACCACTTGTGCACTCACAAAGTTTTTAGAATTATCCTTAGAACCAGCAATGCTGTTAACCAGTCCCTTGCTGAATTATCAACTCACGTGCAAACACTAACAGGCCCTACTTCTCACATATTACCCATATACTATGACCAACAGAAACGTGTGCAGTGAAATGGAACTTACAAGTTACTTAATTTGATGAACTGGTGTCAATTACAATTTTATAACATAAAAATACAATAACAAAGGTACAAAATACATCATTAAAGAACATAACAATACAGATAACATTTGTAGTAATACAGGCTTTACAAAAGAATAGAAATAAACATATACATCAGTGTTACAAAAATAATGACATAAGTAAATACATAAAATATCAGATTAACTTTTGAAACATCAACTTCACACATGAGCATTAAAACAAAACAGAATAAATAATGCCTAAACATTTTTACAAAGAAAATAACATATTATTAATGCAAATTATATTTGACAGTAACAGAATTCCTCATCATAGTTCATGTAGCTGAGTATGAGAAAAATTCTACAACATAAGTCTTATGAGGTAAACATATAAAGACACAAAGAACATAAATATACAAGAATACACAAACACAGCGGAATAACAGAGGACAGGGTTTGTTTTACTGCAGTATCTTGCAAACAAAACTTTCTTTACTTCTTGGAGATCTCCCTTTGTTCTTCATTATTTCAAAAAGTGCTATCTATACCTGCTTTCTGTATTCTATTCATATTTCTTTCAAAATAATTATTTCTCAGTGTACAATACTCATTTTGGCCCAAATATTTTTCATATAACTTCTCAATGCATTTTTTCCCTATTGTCCATAATCAGTTTCTTATATAGTCTACCCCCTCATAAGCTAACTTAAATCTACTAAGCTCATATGCTAAACTAAGGGACGAGGCAATGCAGCAGCACAAAACAAGTAACACAAACATCAATGACAAAAAATTCAAACTGGCAAAGCAATTGCAATATTACAACTACTATAAGGCACTGTGCAGCAAACAAGAAAAATAAATGCGTAGTAAACTGGCTTAACAGCGTAATACAAAGTCAAATTCAGTAACATTATGCCTGGCAAACAGCAGCTTATATCTAAACATGACATAGCTCTAGCAGAAAAAATATTACACTGAAAATGACCATGTCTAATACCTATGTCACATCTTAACACTAGAGTGATGAATCACAATTTATTCTACAAAAGAAATTACCAAGTCATTAAAAATAGTATTTATGCAATTCCTGTAAAGGGAAATGTCTATTTGTGCTCTCTTTTCTAAGAAAGTTTATCAGAAACGTATTCTTTACTGGATCTGTAGACAGAAAATAGTGATATTAGTACATCTATTAAATTTTATAATAAGCAATGCTGCAGTGCAGCTAGAAACTAGATATTAAAGAAAATGAGCAAATATGTACAAAGGAAGGCATGAAACATCATTCATTAGCCATATGGCATTTCATAAGGTAGTAAAAATTTCTCTCAATTCTCGAGAAAGACGCTTGTCATAATCAGGTGTGCAGATGTAAGTATCTTTCTAAGTAATGAGTGTGTCGTATTTGCGGTGCTTTCTACAAAGAAATGTCAGTAGTGAGGATAATGGCCTCCCTTTTTTTTGTCTTTTCTACCTGTGCCTCTGAAAGGCACACGCTAATGGCTCTTTTTTTTTTTGTCAGGCGACTGTCGCCCAGCTGGGTGCCCACGACGCGTTACGTGCAGGTGGTCACTTAACTTTCTTACCGAAATATTTACGACACCAGTTTCCACTACAGTGACAGTCTCATATAAAAATATTTCACAGGTCAAGAATTTGCGTTGCAAATGTGTAGAAACAAAATCCTATGAATATAACAGTGTCCAAAAAATTTTCAGTGGCATTGTGATACATTCACACATGATTCACACATGTTCACACATTTCATAATTCTAAAGTATGATTCTTGGTTTCCAACATCCTTTTCCATAAGTCAGAGTCCCTAATCACTATTCATTACTCCTTACCTTATTACACATATATATTCGTCGAAACGTCAATCTTGCGACGACACTTCAATATTTCATCATAATAAATACATAGCATAATCAAATTCCTCATATAGCATCAGCTTATTGATCATAAACATACCTCAACAGCATAATACACATCGTCGTCGTAAAAAACATCATACCACCTCAGTCCAATCTCAAAATCGTCGTAGCTTCCTCCAATAATTTCAAAACCTAAAAAAATTCTCTGCTCATTTCAATAGTGTCATCTGCCTCAAACGTACTTTAAAAATCGTGATCCCATACCAAATACATCATTCAAAGCTCTCATAGTATCAAAATGGTTCCGAAAAAATATGAACGGTTTCCAAAGTACAGACAAAATACAGTTTCATAAGTGTGAAGTTATCCAACTGTGTAATTGCGTAAACATCTGTCACTGACGTAGTAAAAAGAGTGTTTGTTTCTCTGTCAAATAATCAGATAGCTGTGTAATTCTGTGTTAGAGAAATATGGTACCGATGTGTAAAGTTGTATAAGCAAATACCATATTAGCTAGGGCTCCTTGTGCTTGCCAAACACATGATACACAAAGTAAGCGTGTACCCCCCTGAGGATTAATGTAACTATACCCTCAGGTGTTACAGATTACAACAATGGAATGAAATGTATTACGGAAAACCTTTGTATTATTTCACTTCAAATATCTTTAAATATAAATGATTTAAGTACAAAATTAATCACTCAAATACGTGTCCTATAGCGCTAAATGTGCGTCTTGCTGTAAGATAATCTCTGTGGAAGTGTCGTAGTTATTGTCCTCCGAAAGCTAGGTTCTGCAGAAGCCAATGTACTTACCTCATGATAAACAAAAGTGAAATGCTTTGCGTATAGATATCGTAGTTATTACGCTTATTGGCGTGATGAAGAGAGTACTGTACAGTAACGTATTGTTGTGCCATGAAAAAGGCTGTCTCATTGTTGCTATACCACAAAAGTTACTACTAAAACATGTTTTACTTTCCAGAATAATGCAGAAAAACTGTGCAGATATAAAACAGATACACCGCAAAAGCAACATTATAAATTGTGACTCATTAGTAGCATCGTGATAAAATCGTGTAGCTGTCACATAAACTAACCACTGTGTCGTCTGGTATCTCACAGAAAGTACTTTAAATCCAGAATGTATTTTCAAATAAACCAAAATGTTGCATTAAAAACTCATTAGCAGTACTAGTATGTGTCCTAAGTATGTAAGCCTGATAGTCGTTACGTAATCATGCAACTAACAAGCAAGAATGTACACACACAATAACACTGTGACGTCTGTTCACTATAACAATGCATTCGTAATTTCTGTTTAAAAATGTTCCCTAGGTTCTAGACTGGATATTTAACTTCAAACATTGTTGCATGTTAACAGTTTCTTAAGTCTGACAAAGCATACTAGAAATGTGAAGTAAAAAGTTTTATACCAAAGACTAAGTTAAAAAGCAGATTATCTCTCAATAAATGGTTTTACATGTGAAATGTGGTGTAAACCTTTACTCTTCCTAGTACGCAGAGTTTCAACTTCAAAGCAATTATCATGTGGTATACGTCGGATTCTGTATGGTCCATTGTAAACTAGAAAGAATTTGTGACTTAAGTGTTTCTTCTTATGTGACAATGAATGAGCTTTAATGAGAACTTTCTGACCAATATACAATTTCTTTGCATTTGCTTTACCGTGTAGTTTTCTCCTTTCGTCTGCTGCAGATTTTATATTTTTAAGAGCCAAATCAATTATGTCTTTGTGTCGAAGTTTACGTGTATTCGGGAGAAGTACAAGCTCTCTGATTCTGTTCGGTGGTTCTTCATTCTTCAGTACAAGAGTAGGTGGTAAAGCAGTGGAATCATGAGGCATTTCATTCAGCACGTTTTGAAATAAGTGTAAATATCTGTCCCATTGCTGATGCTTTCTGTGACAATAAAGTCTGCAAAGCTTATTGATTTCTTTCATAATCCGTTCAGAGGGGTTACAGTGTGGTGAGTACAATGAAATAAAAACAGGTTTGATTTTATGGTTGCGAAGCATGCGTGACCAAACAGCAGATCTGAATTGCGGTCCGTTATCTGAAATGACTTTACTAACGTGTCCAACTTCACGTAATAAATTTTTAACAAAGGCGTTGGATACAGACCGTCCAGTGGCTTTACGTAACGGAGTGAAAGTAACAAATTTTGAAGTAAGTTCAACAGCGACTAGAACGTACGAAAATCCATTCGATGTTCTGACAAGGGGTCCCAATAGATCAACTGCAGCAAATTCTTTTAATTTAGAAGGAATGATAGGAAACAACGGAGCACGATGTTAAATAGCAGATGGTTTAGCCTTTTGACAAAGTTTACAAATAGACAGGACTCTTCGAATTCTCTTTTCCATATTGTTAAAATAACAAGTCGTTCGAAGAATATGATAACATTTTCGTGGACCAAAATGTGCGTAGCTGAAATGAATGTACCAAATGAGCTTATTAACAAAATCGTCAGGAATGCAAAGTACCCATAGCTTGTAATCAACAGTGCAGCGTTTGAACAGTATGTTGTTTCTAACCAGATAATAATGCCGAATCTGTGTGTGTGTCTTTTCATGCCATTTGCTTTTGATGTCTTTCCAAATCGAATCTTTATCTTGTTCATGAGCAATGTCCTTTAAAGATGTGGTGATGAAGTTTTGAAAGGGACTTTCTGAATGTAAAGAATACTGAAATTTTTCTCAAAGTTGCCTTCTGTGTTACTTTTCTCAAGCCCAGCCGGTGCGCGTGACAGCGCGTCCGCAACAATGTTCTCCTTGCCGGGAATGTAGACTATTGTGAAGCGGAATTCTTGCAGAAACAATGCCCAACGTTTTAACCTGTCATGATTTAATTTTGAAGACATAAGAAATTGTAAAGCACGATGATCACTGTATACTTTTACGTGCTTACCAGAAAGAAAGAAACGGAATTTGTTAAATGCCCAAACGATAGCTAAAGCTTCTAATTCAGTAACGGAATAATTTTTTTCAGATTTTGTTAGCACTCGGCTAGCAAAAGCAATGGTTTTCTGAACAGTAGTGTCATTTTCTATGGCTTCTTGAAATAAATGGGCACCAAGACCGACTTTAGAAGAACCCGTGCTAAGGCAGAATTCTTGTGACAGATCTGGATGAGCTAGTATTGGCGCGTTAAGTAGCGATTCTTTCAAAGAATTGAATTCCAGCTGTGCTTGTTCGTCCCAGTTCCAAATAGTATTTTTTCCAGTGAGAGAATAAAGTTTTGGTGTAACGAGAATTTGCATATTCAGAAAACGACGGTAAAAATTTACGAGACCTAGAGAACTGCAGACTTATTTTTTTGTGGATGGAACTGGAATGGCTCTGATTGCTTCTAACTTTTCAGGATCCGGCTGAATGCCTTCAGAAGAAATAATACGTCCCAAAAACTTCACATTTGTCCTACCGAATTCAGACTTTTCTAAGTTAACTGTAATTCCAGATTCTGCAAAAACATGTAACAAACTGTTGAGGATGCGATTATGTTGTTCCCATGAAGCTTCTGCTATTAGAAGATCGTCCACATATAAGGTGATGTGACGTTTTAAGAACTCGGGTAATATGGAATTTAGCTCGCGAATGAATGCGGCTGAAGAAATGTTCAAACCAAAGGGAAGTTTCCGAAACTGATAACAAACGCAAAAACAGAGGAAAGCTGTGTATTTTCTACATTCTGGATGAAGTTCGATCTGATAAAAGCTGGATCTGAGATCAATGGAAGACAACACTTTTACACCATTAAAATTTTGAAGAAGTTCTTCCAAAGTTTGCGGCCTGTCTGTTTCAGGAATAATGATAGTATTGATTTGTCTCGAATCTAAGACAAGCCTGATCGATCCATTTTTCTTCTCAACAACATGTAATGGATTGTTGTATGAGCTTACTGCAGGCTCAATAATGCCCTCGTCAAGCATAGATTGTATTTATGTTCTAACACGGTCCCTATAATGTGCTAGAATTACATATGGTCTAACACAAAATTTAGTATGCTCACGAACACGAAATTGGTATTGAAATCCCTTGATTGTTCCTGTTTTATGAGTAAAAACTGTGGAATGTGCTTGTAAAATCTCAAAAAGGTCCTGCCTATCAGTGTCATTACAATTCACAATTGTTTGAATTTTATTCTGAATTAACTCATTAATTTCAAATATGCCGTCGATATCATCCCTGTCAGTACTTGCGGAATGATTGTTAGTGTCTAGTTCCGTAGAAAATTCCGAACTGTTGTCTAACAGAAGGTAAAGCCGATTAATTTCTTCGTCATGGTTTGAGAGCCAATCTTCAAATTTCAAAGCTACTGACTTACCTTCTTTTTCTAAACTTATTTCCGCATCGTGAAAGTTTAAGATTGCTTTGTATTCATTCAAAAAGTCTGCTCCCAATATAATTTCCATCGACAATAATGGAACAATAAGAAAGTTCGTAGAGAAGCTGTGGCTTTGGCAAAGGAATTCTAAATTGGTTTGTTGGCGTATATCTACACTTTTTCCATAGATTGCACCATGTAATTTAATCTTACATAACGGAAGTGTGGGGCAATCGTTCGATTTGTTGCATTTTCTAAAAGCTGTTTCACTAATTACTGAAATGGGACTGCCAGAGTCAAGTACTGCCGTAAATTTTACGTCATTTACAGTAATGTGAATCACAGGATATGCAATATTGTTATGTTTTACATCGTGTTCCTGGAGTAAGATGTCCCTAATGTCTTCCATTTTTACGTAATTACTAGCTACGGCAGCTGCGTCGTTAGTTTCATACGTACGTTTTGTGGCTGCCAGCGGTATGAGTCATTGCCTATTGTCTCTTTGTTGGCGCGCGTCGTTATTGGGGTTTGGAGACCTAACTTCTACAAATTCACTTTGTCGAGAGGTCCCTGCTCTGTTTGAATCCCGCCAGTTCTGATGCAATTCAGGTCTGTCGTTACGATCATATCGTCTGTCGTCATGTCGGTAGTTCCTGTAGTTTCTTTCTTCTCAGTTAAGTGGTGGAGAATTTCTCCCTGAATTATCACTGCACGGTGGACCGTTGCGTCTAAAGTTATTCTGTCTCCCGTAATAATAATTGTTTTGGTTCCCATATTGGCTGTTTCTCTGATTGTCTCTGTGATAGTCATTACTGCGGAGAGGTGATCTTTCGCTGTAATTATTACTACTCTGCCAACGATTGTCATACGGGTGGTGTCTGTTTTGGTCACGATTTGTGTGGTGAGAATAGCCTTGTCGCATCCAGTTATCGTTTCTGTCTTCACGGAATTGTGACGGATGTGACCTGTAGTGATTGTTTTCCTGTTTTCGCATCCCGCGACTGTCTGTGTCAATTTCTAATTCTTGTAAGAGTCTCTGAAAAGCTTCAATGTCGTCTTTGCAACGTCCTGCCAAAATAATATGTCGTAAATGTTCAGGCAATTTGATTAAGCAAATGCGAATGAGTTCTGAGGGGCTGTATGGGTTTGACAGGTACTGATTCTTGTGCAACATGTCTTCAAAATATTTCACAAGACTGGAAAATTCAGATTGTTCGAAATGTTTCATCATTATGATGCCATGTTTTACTCGGTCTTGTGTGGCTTGAGACCAATATGCTGAGAGGAAGGCATGGTAAAACTCTCCTTCACTGTGGAAATCGTGAATGACCGATCGCATTCTTACAGCTGGTTCATTCTCTAAGTAGCAACACATAAATTCTAATCTGTGCTGTAATGACCAGTTGGGAGGAAAACAATGAGAGAATTGATGGAGCCACGCTTGTGGATGAATGTCGTTGCCAGAATTCTTAAATGTTTTGAATTTACGTGTGGTAATGAACAGCTTATAGTCAAAGTCATCATGTCGGCGAGTCGCATATCGGTCATTGTTACGTCGGTTCGGCGGTTCCATTTCAAAATTCAGTGCACCTTGCCAATTTCTTTCATAATTTCCGAAATGCGCTGTGTTATTATTTTGTGGCTGTTCCGTATTTCTATGTCCCTCTTCCTGTATTGGGGCGCGAGTGTCCTCTGAAACACGTAATTCTTGTATTACCTGTGTCAGCTGATCTTGTACTTCCCGGACTTCTCTTTTGTGTTGCGTATTAATTTGATTCTGATTTTGTTTGAATTTCCTAATTTGTTTGCACTCTTCTGTGTCATTCAGATTATCATCTACCTTCGTAGATAAATTAGTGACCTGAGCCGAAAGTTCGGCTACTTTCTCCGATAGTGAACACATTTCCTCAGTGTGTTTTTCTGAACCAAGTTTCAGAGTGTCCATTTGTGTTGAAATCGAATCTACTGTGTCCTTTAAGTTTTCTTGAGTTTTTGCAAGTTGCGTAACCGAATCGGTAGATGCAACTGAGTCAATTTTAGCTTGCAAGGTGATGTGATTTTCATGAACAATAGTTTGCAGTTCTTTTATGGCTGCTTCGTGATTCTGTAATGCATTTTCATGACGCGAAAAAATAGGTTGTAAATGCTCATTGTGTTTTTACGTCATTACAGACTTTTTTACATTTCGATTCGATGTTATGTAACTCAGTAGTTAAATCTTCATGTGTGTGTTCAAGCGTGGTGTCTAACTTTTGAAGATTTTCTCCCATTTGTTTCTGATTTTGTTCGAGCGTTGTGTCTAACTTTTGAAGATTTTGTTCCATTGTGTGTAGCTTTTGAAGATTTTGTTCCATTGTGTCTAACTTTTGTAGCCTTTGTCCCATTTGTTGCATTAAGTGTAATAACAATGCACTGGTGTCTGAAACATGTTCCTCAGTGCTTTTCGGCAGTGAAGTTGCACCGGCAACATTCACATTTTGACAAGCAGAAAATGTGTCTTGACTTATTTGAAAAAACGGTGAGGACCCAAAATTTGAATCTGCAGTATTTGCAAAATTGTGTCCTGTCATTCCCGATTCCTGAGGCGGGCTGTTTCCGACCGATCGATCGATAATGCTTCCCTGTTCACTAATTGTTTCACTGTCTACACCACTGTTTGACGACCGCTCCATTTCTCTATGCACAATTACCAAATTACTACTTTGATCATTAGTTAATTCATTACTCGGTGGCGCTAACACACTGCTTTCGTCTTCACTGTCATTTCTCAGTTTACTTTGGAGCCTAGTGTTACGTTTTTCACACGCCATTATTGTCACAATATTTCACACGACAACACAGAAAAACACAATTTGAAGAGCAAAAATAGGGGAACACATTAATGTAGCACTGAAAATAATATCTACTTAATTGCAGCTGCGAAATAGTTGGTGCAAATCTACATGCATGCCACAACTGTTTTACTGTACAACAATGAAAGACTGCAACTACAAAGGAGATTCTCTCTACAATTACGCACTAGCAATAAACAATAGCTACACTAATTACACAAACTACAAGAAAAAATCAGAAGATTGCAGTGAGGTATCCTCGGCTAAGGGTCGACATATGAAACGCCCCCTTAGAATAATTTATACAGGACTGTGCTTAAACTGATACACAATATTTTTAGCGCAACGCAATCTGACTTTCAGAAATCCCTACAGAAGAATGGCCCTGACTAACATTAACCTATGCATTTCACAAATCGCTTACCTCACAAAAATCTTGGTTACTCGAACTACTGCAATACAGCGAGCGCCACTACTGCCAGCTAAATAAAAGATTCAAACTACGGAAGGCACTAGCTACTGATAGGCATAGTTAGCAAATGAAAGATTTTAATAGAGAACAAACACTGAATTTACCTTAATAGTCATAATATATATAGCAGTTCATGACAAATTACAAAACTCCACCACCTCTCTCCCCACATCCACTACTTCTGGCGGCTCACCTCCAACTGCGCAACGCTACGCGCTGTTCACATCCAGCTGCCGCTGCCAAAGACTACCATGGCAGACAACAATGCAAGCTAGACACGGACTGCACACAGCACAGCCAGTGATTTTTATACAGAGGTGGCGTTACCAATAAAAAAACCTAAACAGCCTCCTTACACAGTCAATTTCTCCATCCGCTCAGAATCCGACAATAAATTGTACTCGTCCTTGTGAAATTTATTATAATGAAGTTCAATACTAAACTTCTCCTGACCAGCGAGAGTACTGCCGCATATTAAGCATTTCGAATCTTCACATTTCTGCACGAAGAAAAAATCATTCTCCCATTCCTTTTTAAAAGATAGCTAATCTCCACTTCTCCGTTTCCTTCACTCATTCTGCATTTTCCGGTTCTTGAAATACAACGTTCACTACGTAGTGGTCGCTTCGCATCGACATCCGCAGCTTAGCCTGGTACTACACTCCGCCGGCCGGAGTGGCCGAGCGGTTCTAGGCGCCACAGTCTGGAGCCGCGCGACCGCTCCGGTTGCAGGTTCGAATCCTGCCTCGGGCATGGATGTGTGTGATCACTTTAGGTTAGCTATGTTTAAATAGTTCTAAGTTGTAGGGGACTGATGACCTCAGAAGTTAAGTCCCATAGTGCTCAGAGACATTTGAACCATTTTACTACACTGCCGCAACCTGCCGGTTATCGCCACTGCCGCGGACGACGATTGCACGCGAGCAGCACACGTGCAGCGCTGTGCGCTCATGAGCCGCGTGCAACGTTTGCCCGCTCTGGTCTATAACAATACAAAACATGTGTGACTCATGTCGTTACATCACCATCTTAATGATACACGTAGATCGTTGTAAATAGGAAACATTTTTATAAATTTTTGCTAGGTAACGAATAAGGATAGAAATATTCTTGTCCAGTATCTCTTTTTCCATTTTGTGTAATCATCACTAAGAAAAGAACTATTTTTTTATTTTTGTTCGATGAAGTTTTAATAGGATCCAACTTAATTTTAAACTTATTATTTAATTCTACATCTACATCGTCTAATTTTTTCCATTCAGTAATTTGATAAATACAAAAAGGTATGTTCTCGAATCCTAATATAACAGTCTAACTTTTTTCCTGTAAACTTTCTCTTCTGTCTACTGAACAGTTCGGCATGTGCCTTCTTGCAGTTATTCTGACTGAGAGCATTTACGGTTTTTTATTTTCGCTTTTTACGTCGAGCATTACACTATTGTTAAAACGTTCAGCACTTTCTTGAGTGTACGAGCCAACTCTTCTCCTCCACTTTTTTGCAGAATTTTCATTTTGAACTTTAAGTCTACAACCTTAGGAAACGAATGACTGTTAAATGTAGTTCCTCCATCAGTTTAACAGTTTTCGTGTACCTTTTCTGCAGTAAGATAGACTTAGTCCAATTCGCGATATTTATATACAACATAAACATCCTTTTTAAGCAGATCCAAAGTACAATAGATGTTTATAAACAGATATTTCGTCTATTCTTCAGTGTATCAAACGGCCTCAGAGTCTGCATTTTTCGCGAGGACTCCCACTTATAGCTACTTTCCGTTGGTATTTACACTAAATGCCGATTTCTTTCTCTCCGCAGTTCTACTCAGATTTTTCCACATAGCGCGTTTAGAGTAATTTGTAGGCCTTGTTTGGACATCTACAATGCCTTCTTCTTTTTTATTTGTATTCTTCCTTCACAGCAAGTTTTTCACGAAGTAGTTTGCATTTTCTGACCTTGAGCTTTTCCAAGTCCAGTTTTCTTTTTCGTGTGCATAACACATTAATTGCACTGAAGGAATAACTTTTGTAATGGAGTATGGTTGAAGTCTGTGAGGTATATATTCATTCTTTTTCTTAAGACCTGAAGAATAACATTATTTTTGGGAACCAGTCGTAATTCAGCATATCTGTATTTGGTGATATTGTGGAGAAAAATTAAGTAAATTGCCAAAAAACATTAAAAAATACGTTTCTCCGTCTGTAATATGACACTTCAGTATAACACATATTTCTTCATTGGACTCTGTGTTAACATTTTCCACATACTGTACAAGTAAATAACAAAAACTAGGTGGCCACGAAGTCTTTCGTGAAGAAGTCCTTTCACAACATTTTCACAGTTTCACGTTAAATGACTTTCTCCATCATCATCCACGGGGTTTGTTTCCACTGTTGTGAAACTGGTGAGGTTTCCGATTTTATTCCGAAAGGGCGGCATCTGATTGGGTGGATTACGTAATGGTGATATCACAGACAAGGCCCGCACTGAGATGGCTCCATCTACATCCATTGATTATGTCTGCGTTATTCAGCATCGCTTGCAGCTCTAGCACTCCAACTGGGTGATAAACTACGAGAAGCCTTCTTCTGTCCTCTTTCTTTATCAAGTGCACGTTTCTGTGCATTGCTATGTGCATAGGTGATGTCTCTATTGATGTTTTTATAATTTTTATCACAAAGCCTAAGTTTCACTGCTTGTCTAGCCCCAGAGTCCAAATAAGGCATGGGCAAGAATCCTCCTATGTTCAAACATAATCTTGCGATAATTTAACAAGTCGTGTATAGCAACAGCCGATTTTTAAAAATTACTATATTTCAGACGATGCCGATGTCCAACATAACTGCTAAAACTATTGCCGGCCTGGTAATTTCACGTTTTTAGTCAAGGAACACACGGAAGTTTCTCGTAGATACATCTCTGGACACTTTATAAAACCTATAAAATAGTTACCCATGTCTTTTCCACTCCTGGATTTGTTATTTGACATTTTACAATTGGAGCTCATCCACAATAGACAGTTCCAACTCTCTTATCACTTTTCTTAATAACATTGCTATTTCCTTCATAGTCGTCTTGCATACAGAATTCGTGGATTGATTGTAGGTGGTCACAGGTCTCCATTTTATTAAAAATCGCAGCAAAATTGTGTGTTGTATCCAAGTCCACAAGCTAAATGCCGTCTACAATATCCCAGGTAGCTCATCCACTAGTAAAGTCATTTGAACATCAGCTAAGTCCACTTTATATGGTGTAGTTCCAGGATTTTTATATTTCATCGATATTGTTTCCAGCGATTCCTTACAGATTTTTTCCAATATGCTTTTTGCGGTTACATTGTCATTCTTTTGTTTCTACCTTCAAACCATATCTTACAGAGATGAACCTAGAGAATTTACATCGATAGTGGTTAAATGCACCACATATTTCCTTCCTTAACACTGCAGATTGTTCCTTCTCTCTTTGTTCTTGGCAGTACACCTGACAACAGATTTTAACCAGCATAATATTGTCACAATATGGTTCTGTAATGGGCGTGAGCATATTAATTTATTTTTGTGTAGCCAATGTCAGTATGATGATTGTCTAGATTCCACAATAACAACCACAAAGCAAATTGTTCATCTATTGGTTTCGTCTTCTTCCCTAAAAATTCAGTTAAACTAGAGCTGTTGTTGAAAGATAAGACTGTTTGGACTACAAAAATGACTGAGTTTGTATGTAAAATTTTGTTTACTGAGAATATTTATTTTCCCAAAACAAAGATAGACATAAATTATGTTAAACAAGTATTTATTATGTACCGTAAACAATTAACAATTGAAACTTCCTGGCAGAATAAAACTGTGTGCCGGATCGAGACTCGAACTCGGGACCTTTGCCTTTCGCGAGCAAGTGCTCTACCATCTGAGCTACCCAAGCACGACTCACGACCCGTCCTCACAACTTCAATTCTGTCAGTACCTCGTCTCCTACTTTCCAAACGTCACAGAAGCTCTTCTTCGAAACCTGCACAAGACATCCTTTCTTCCAGGAGTGCTGGTTCTGCAAGTTTCGCGGAAGATCTTCTGTGATGTTTGGAAAGTAGGAGACGAGGTTCTGACAGAATTGGAGCTGCGAATACGGGTCTTGAGTCGTGCTTGGGTAACTCAGATGGTAGAGCACTTGCGCGTGAAAGGCAAATGTCCCGAGTTCGAGTCTCTGTCGGCACATGTTTTTATCTGCCAGGAGGTTTCATATCAGCGCACACTCAGCTGCAGAGTGAAAAATCTCATTCTGGAACTAACAGTTGGTTTAAAACCACAGTATACAAGGATCCTGGGTGGCAGAAGTGAGTCAAGTACTCTTGCCCTAAAAACGTGGATAACGCAATCTGAACTGATCTGACGCTGAGCGGACTTTGATTGATAATCTACAGAAGTTTCTCAATATGGGTGCTGCTGAGAGCAAGTGGCGATTGAGATCTGTATGCTCTGACAAGGAAGGAGCGGCAGCACATTACCTGCGTCTCTGGAAAAAGAAGAAACATCCAGTTATTGGCTTTTTAAATTTTCGCGGAATGGGAAAATGTTTTTCTTTGAAGTCGCATCGCTTCCCACAGCAACAAGCTAAAAGATGCAATCTTAAAGATCCTTATCTAAATCGCCTCTGCCTTGGAGCTTTTTAGTCCTTGATATTAGGTTTAATAAAGATTTTATCTCTAAACGTTTCTCAGACGCCAGAGTTTCTTGTACAATCGAGTTGGCCACTGGATGTGGGTCACAGGCCTATTTGCAGTATTGGCGACCATGAAAACTTGTGAATTTTTAATATGCGTGGCTCTGCACACAATACCCGGTGTACGGCTCTACAGTGTCGACGTTTCCCTTAAGACCGTCACTCTCGGCCCAGCTTTCGGCTTGCCCCAATGCAGCTGTAGTGGCATTGTTCTGCTGGAGACCTGTCTCAAGAAGGGCCTGCTTGGTCTGCCCTATATGGCTGTGGGCCTGTCCGGCAAGATTTACTGAGGGATGGGCTCGCCGCCAATTGCTTCCAACTCCCAACATGCCATTTCTATGAGCTAAGAACCATCAAAATACTTCATGCTTTTAGCGCCCTACCATGCTCCATCAACGTCTGCTCAGGCCATTAACTTTCAAGTCT
Source organism: Schistocerca piceifrons (assembly GCF_021461385.2). Classification (NCBI taxonomy): domain Eukaryota; kingdom Metazoa; phylum Arthropoda; class Insecta; order Orthoptera; family Acrididae; genus Schistocerca; species Schistocerca piceifrons. The sequence continues at coordinate 957,087,685 of NC_060138.1, forward strand.
CGCTCAATGTGCGTCAGGTTGTAATAAAATCTTTAATAATTTTCCATATACGAAAAAATAGGTGATAGAGTAACTTGTCCCCTCTGACTGCCCTCTACCTGCCATTGATTTCTGCATGGGTAGTGTCTCACTTGAATAGTATTTAGTTTGACACAAACAAGAGGAAATCATTGAAAATAGTAGGAGAATCTCACCCTGATAATGGATGTATGTGTGAAAAATGTTAACTTTGCCTATCAGGATTGCCTACTGCTGAAACACATCCTAACTTGACCTCATTCATTCCAGGGGTCATTCACTCACATGAGGCTGTAGGCCAGCAAGGTTAGATATAAATTTTGCTGTGAGTAGTATGAATTATGTTAGACCCAGTGGTCATTGCTACATCACAGGCTTCCGATAAACATTTAATTGGCGGTTAAAAGGCCTTGCAGCAAAGAAATGTACTCATTCACACCATATCCTGTGGTCATAGGTGTTTAATGTTCCTAATCATTTACAATGTCCTGGAGTATGAACCGTTCTCTGCTCATTGATTTACCCCTGCTCTGTCACTCATTTGGGGTGAATCATCAAACACATACATTCTTAAATTCTCAATGAACAAGGAAATCACTTGTGTAATCTGTTTGTCTTATTACCAAAGTTGTGTAAATTTGCGTATTATTTTCTATGACATGAAAACAAATATAGGCACAGAATCAGGGCATTATGGCATTAATAAATGTGCAGAACAAACATAGCCCCCAGAATCAAGACAGTTCAACTGATACATAAAAAAACAAAAAAGATATTGCATAATGGTGTTACAGAAAGGCATCCATTCGTTCCCTCCACAAGGGTCCCTGGGGAAACAGATTTTACTATTGAAAATGTCACACGAATTGAGAACATGGCACTTATGCACACACACAAACCGTGACTGGTAGGACTGGAGAATAACAGTTTGTGCCAGAGTGGAATGACCTTTCACTCAGCGCATGACGTGACAGAGATGGCGGCAGACATCTCTGTCATTCCCTGTCGTCTCGGGAAGCATCTGCTGTCTAGGTGGCAACTGGCATCTTTGACAGCTTACGGTCCACAGCTGGACCCTTGGCCTCATACTGGTCAGGCCGAAATCAGCCATCAGTGACTGGCGTGGCAGCATTGCATTTGACGTGCAGCCCGCCCCCTGGTGTAGAAATCCATTCTGAGTAGACAACCAGGCTGTGTGATGCAGGCACATCACCTTGCAGATCTGTTCAGTCATAGCAGGCAGTCTGGTCCCCTGCACCTAGTCTGCAACAGCTGATTCATTACGACCAACCGCTCCCTTTGCTGGCTGGTGTGGGTCATGACATCCAGTCTGCTGTATTGGTTCTGGAGTCTGCACAGTCCTTATGTGTGGTCAAGTGCCATATTCTCTCACGTATATCATTACCTCAATATATTAAATTTACAGAAAAATATACTGATGAATACAAAATTTTTATCTTTACTTAATATATATATATATATATATATATATATATATATATTATTACTAATAACACAAATAAAAAAGTAAATTTGATGAGTGCAGGGCCGTATTAACGTTGTATGGACGTAAATTATGTGGTGTGAGATGTCTTTGTGTGTGCTCGTGTTTTTGTTAGGTTTTTCTTTAGTTCTAATCCTGTCACGCACTCTAATTTTATGCTGGCGCTACCTCTATATTTCCACCACCATGCAGGAATAGCAGTATTGTTGTGCTCGAGATTGTCTTGACAATGGACTGCTCTGTCTGCCCTTTATGGCTGTGGAACTGTCAGGCAAGATTTATTGAGGGATGGACTCACCTCCAGTGTTTTCCAGCTCCCAACATCCCGTTCCTACGAGCTAAGAACCATTCAAATACCTCAAAGCATGAGGTATTAGTGCCCTAGCAGGCTCCATCAACGTCTGCTCAGGCCATTAACTTTCAAGAGTCTCGCTCAAGGTGTGTCAGGTTGTAATAAAATCTTTAATAATTTTCCATATACGAAAAATAGGTGAGAGAGTAAGTTATCCTCTCTCAGTATGCCAACTTACCGTTGAATTTTCATAACGTTTCTCACCTCTGTGACACCTTCTCGGGATCATCCTTTTGAAGTTCATTTATGCTAGTTGATATAAGGTCAGGGCAGGATACGACTTGTATGCTACAATTACATACTCTGCGCTCTTCGTCAGTGGCCGCATTGTTGTCTAGTTTGTTAATTAACAAGACATTCAATCTGCTGGAATGTTGATTATTGAATTATGTCGCGCCATTTGAAAAGTGCTTTCAAAGTACGAGGGGCGTTCAGAAAGTAAGCTCCGATCGGTCGCGAAATGGAAACGACTATGAAAATCCGATAAAGGTTTGCACAGATGTGTTGGGTAGTGTCTCTAGTATAACCCCAGTTAGCATCACGTAGCTCTTCTCATTTCTGAGCTCGCAGTGAGTGCGTAAAGATGCCTAGAAAATAGTGTCTGCCGCCAAGTACGAGGGCCTGGTGAGAAATTTCGCCTGAAGCTATGCAGCTAACATTACATAACTGTCGTGCTGTTTCTTCTTCAAGACAATTCTCAGCCGCATTCTGCAGGGGCAATGAAGATGCTCCTGCATCGTTTTCAAATGGAAATGTGAGATTACCCACAGTACAGTCCGCAATTGTCTCCCCCTGAGTTTCATCTCTGGCCACATGAACCGCTGTCTTTGAAGACAACATTTTGACACAGACAACGAGGTGTAGGCCAGCGTGGAGAATTGGCGGAATGCACTGGCGGCTGCCTTCTATGATGAGGCTATTGAAAAGTTGGTACAACGCTATGACAAAAGCCTAAGTCAGAACGGCGACTACGTAGAGAAGTAGCTGAAAGGTGTAGCTAATTGTTACAAGTAAAACATTTCTGATGTTCACTGTGGTTTCAATTTGGCAATCAATCGGAGCTTACTTTCTGAACAGGCCTCGTATTTTGGTCTTTCGTCACTGCCTCAAACGCTTTCTGAATGTGAAAGGTCCCTTCTTTTAATTTTATTATTAAACTAGCCGTCAAACACGGCATTTCCTGGATGTTCATTTTTACCAATTTTCTATTCGAAACTAAAACGAAAAATTAATTGCGTTTGTAGTGAAATATCGACAAAATTTCCTTTCCATGTATTCGTGAAAACGTCTTGGAAATTGTGAAACAGTTTCTATGCGCTGGATGCAGTAGCTTCGCGTGTTTACAACACGAGATTGTGAACGAGTCTATGGCAACGCCTCTTCAAAGTCAGCTATAAGATTGTCTTAGTAATAAAAGATAAGAATATTAAAACTTTATGCAAGATGCGGAGTTTTTTCGCACATATGTGTGATTATGGCGCCATATCGCTGAAAACAAATGTCGTACAATGTAGTTACATTCAGCTGCGTCTGTGGACACTGTCTGCGAAATATGAAGCGAATTGAGTTAGTAGCAAAGGAGTACTAAATTTAAACTTCATGCATAATGCGACGCCGGCCAGCGTGGCCGAGCGGTTCTAGACGCTACAGTCTGGAACCGCGCGACCGCTACGGTCGCAGGTTCGAATCCTGCCTCGGGCATGGATGTGTGTGATGCCCTTAGGTTAGTTAAGTTTAAGTAGTTCTAAGTTCTAGTGGACTGATGACCTCAGCAGTTAAGTCCCAAAGTGCTTAGAGCTATTTGAACCATAATGCGACATTTTTTCACGTATATGATTACATCATATCTCCTGTTCTGTGTGTCATACAATGATATAATTTTGTAGGTACCTTCAGCAGAATACGTGGATACTGCCTGCGAATTGGTTGCGAATAGAATTGGTAACAGAGAAGTAATAAACTTAAACGTCGTGCATGATGCAGCAGTTTTTCACGCACATTATTATTGATGACGTCGTACTCCTCAACTATGATAGGTGATCTTTACTCCACAGCAATTGTTGCCTGACAGTAAAGGATATGTGTCCCACGTATGGTTTAGGAGCAGTTATGGAACACACACACACACACACACACACACACACACACACACACACACACACACACACCAACACAGACATGCACCACACGCATACACACATACACACATACATCCATTGTTTTTGTACTATGTACGACTGTGCATCTAGTAGAGATTTTATCTGTTACTATGTATGATACTAAGATTTTCCTTGTTTCTTCGAGCTAGTCACTGCAGCTCCCTTTATTCGTTGGGTATGACTGCTTAACATTGCTCCATGAAATTCACTGCGACTGTTTTCTTATATAGATTAAATAATCCTAAATTTAAGGAGGAGGTAGGGTAACAAGAGTCAATCCAGGCAGGTCATTGCCTGCATGGGCAAGCTTGTACCAGTTGATGAAGCAGATGTCCAAGAGCGTGCCAGATAACGAAGGTATTGCTCAGAAACCTTCCATTCCATCTGCATACATCATATGTTTTACATTGTACGTTTTTCTATTTCATTTATTTGGTTTGTACCATCCTCACGAGGCATGCAGTGAAGCTAACGCCCCTGCTACACATGACAAGTTGAACAGCCGTGTTGCTGCGTGCTCGCTAAAGCGTTACGGTTACAGAGGACTTGCGGTGTTCACTATATGGCACATGTAGCTAATTCAGTGCTTCTTTCTTCAATAAATATATTTGATTCGAAATGAACATAGTAACTGACGTCGCAGATTATATATTCGTTAGCATATTTTTTTTAGATTAAGAAACTACTAGATAAATCTAAGGAACAGGTTGTTTTGAAAACGTCTGTGAAGCCAACATCATGCACTTTTTTTGTTATTCTCGGTGTGTGAGCTGTCGCATATTTCTGGTTCAAGAGCGCTTTTCTGAGTCCGTTGTAATGATTGAAGAGGATATTCTAGGGCGCTAATCTTAATCAGTTCTGTTTCTACTCTACAAAAGTTGCTTACTATTTCACCCTTTATCAGATGTCAATCATGATAAGTCACAGCTAAGAGTTACCGTCATCTTCCTTCTGAAAAAAATTATTTATTTTGGGTAATCTTGAGATTTCACTACTTTAAAAACAGTTTTGTTTGTGAACTAGGAACGTGCATCTACGAATCGTTTAAAATCAGAGAGGGACGCAAGAATACTTGCGTTGTAACCTTCAATTCTCAGAAAATACCTTGAATTCCACTACCATCGTCAGGAGAACTTCATTAGCAGTTGATTAAATTACAGCTGTTGAACTGAAAAATGGTCATAATGTAAAATACAGTAATTCGGCGTGTGATCTGCTTGAAATTGTCACAGAAATCCTACTGCGTAGGGCAGGATGTTTAAGGTGTGATTTTAGCGCTTTCGATGATTGCCATATTATCGGTGTTCTAAGATGTCACTCAATCATATGGCTTTTCAGTACAACCGTGTAAGGATTCCACCATAAGTACGGAACGAGCTGACGACAGACGTCACCGCCGTCTTATATGGTTGGTAAAGAGATGCGCCTCGGTGCTTATAAATTCAGTACCGAGCAAGTGCAGTCAGAGCAGCCACACGATTAAGAAACTCCTTCCTTTGGCAGTTGGAAGCAGGTGGCTAGCAAGTGTATCTACCCACACCTTGCGTCATGAGGCAGAGAGGTCAGATGAGGTGAAGGAACACATTGCTGAAATCATGGGGGAATGTAGTGTGGACTAAAGATTCGCGGGATCCATTGGTACATAGACCGCAGGGAAGAAGTACGACGACCTACACATGAGGCGATTTATAGTGCTTATCAACAGCAAATCTGTCGGGCACGTGTGCGACTATTCGACAGTGAGGGATGAGTACATTAGCTGAAATGGAGCCACCTATCACATACATGGCAATCTACACAAGATCTTCTCAGTTAGTTTGTTCGTACAGGGCACAACGAGGACAACCTGTACCTACAGCTGGACGAAGAATTATGGCATCTCTGATGATTTTTGTCGCTGGTTCCACAGAAATGAGAGAAGTAGCGTGAACCACCCCGAAAGGTTCATCTTTCATCAAACGTACTGACTGTGTCAGGGACTCTTTCGACTTCAAGCTTAAATCACTGACTATTAGTTGCGTGTAGCACTTAAAAGCTGCTGATCTAAGCAGCTACTGAAATTTGATACGATGCCACGACACCTTAATCTGACAAACTGGGTGCCACAAGCTGTCGGGCATGTATACAGGGTACTATGGGTATAAATGCAGATATTGTAAAGTGTTGTGCCTTAATATGTATACACTTTAGTGTGTTGGTTGTTTTTTCCCTGCGTCGGACGGTCTTCCCACGGACATATGACAAAATTTTACGACCTGATGTTTCCTGCACGGTCGTAACTGCACCTGTTAGTATAGACTTAGAAGTTTTGCGTCCATGCGTTCACACGTTAACACCTAACGTCTTTCCCAGAGGAAAATAAACATTAATGGCTCGCTCTGACAAATTGTACTTGGAGGTAACACCAACCCTAAAAACATACGACTTGTAGTAGCTGTAATTACACAGGCCAAAGAAACATTTTTTTTGAAAAAGTCTTACTTTGATAGCTGACCTTTATAGATTTTTATGAGCTGAATCGAAATCTAGCATTAGTTTTTTTGTATCACCCATAGTTTTCGAACAATGTGCTTTATACTATGTAGTATAAAAATCCTATGCTATGCGGTAAACAGGGAAATTAATGAAACGCATTGTTACAACTTAAGCATGGTCTGTATTTATAGTAAGCTACTTAAAAAGTGATATGTGTTAATAGAGGTTTCACTTGTCAGCTGTAACTGGCTTGTGTTTTCTTTCTCTTTTTTCTTTGAAGCTTCTTATGTAGCTTTTTCTACGATGAGTCGCTTGCTGAACTTCTCGGTGAAGTGACCAACAGTAGTCCCCCATCATGTTGGGCTTCCAGCGGCCTTGGTAGCGTTTTTCCATCACTTTAATGTCATGGTGATTACGCTCTCCTTGCCCCTCACTAACAACTCCCATATTGTCCGGGAAGTAATGAAGGCAACTGTTCAAAAATTAAACTTTCAGGCTCATTAAAAATCCTAAAGTTTTAAATTTCTGTTACACAGTCTGGAGCCGCGCGACCGCTACGGTAGCAGGTTCGAATCCTACCTCGGGCATGTATGTTTGTGATGTCCTTAGGTTAGTTAGGTTTAAATAGTTCTAAGTTTTAGGGGACTGATGACCTCAGATGTTAAGTAACGTAGTGCTCAGAGCCATTTGAACCATTTTTTTTTCTGTTACATTGTAGTTATAATAGAAACACATTCTGGATGTTTTTCATGTCCTAAGTACTTTTTAATGACTTGCTTGAATGATTTACATGCTTCTTTCTCATTTTAAGGTCATTATGGATTCAAAATTAACATCAAACATCAATTTTCTAACGTCAGATCTGACAAAGACGCCTTCTTTTAGTTTACCTTCTGAAAGGTGTGGAAAATTTTCGCAGAGATACTTAAAACATCGTCCATATCTAACCAAAGCCCTTACAAACTGTTTCATTAGGCCTAACGCTACACGTAGAGGTGGTAGGAGTACGTTTTTTGGATCTACAAAGTTTTTGCGTAGAATAAGGTTTTACGGACTCCATCACAGGTCAGTTCTTTCTGCACCAATGCTACTGTCCCATTCACACAAGAAACATGGAAATTTGGTAAAGCCACCTTGCTGATCAAGGAGCAGGCATGTTACTTTTAGATCACCACGTATCATCCAACGATGAGCCGAATAGCGTATTTTATTTAGCACTATTTCTAGGTTTTCATAGCTTCCTATGTACAGAATGTCCAACAGGGATAGATGCATACATGTTACCATTGTGTAATAAAACAGCCTTTGAACTAGTTTTGGATGAATCAATAAACAGCATCCTGTCTTCCCTTTTGTATTCAATACGAAACTCATTCATCAGCCTGGGAATGTCTGAGCAGTACACTAAATCACCTTCTTGTTGAACAAAATTGGAAAATTTCTGCTCTCTCTTTCTATGCATGTATATGCTGGTTCAAACTGCCTATAAATTCTTTTCTTTTAATCTAGAGCCAAGCAATTCAGCTTGTTCTTTCATTAAGCCCAGATCCCTAACCAAATCGTTAAGCTCGGTCTGAGTAAACAGTGAAATTCATCATCATCTGGTTCATCTAAATCACATTTTACACCAAAAAATACTTCTGCTGGAGAAGAATTTAAATCATCTGGTGGTTGAGGATCCGGCAGATCTACACCATACCCTACTCGTCCGATGGCGGACGGAAGGTTAGCGTAGCTTATTACCTTCTTGTATTTCGAATTGTGACCAGTAATATTAACACAGCAAAAGTAGCAATCATCGGAATGATTTCTTGGCTCCCTCTATATCATAGGAACAGCAAATCTAAAGACTTTTTCATCCTTTTTGGACCATTTCCTCAGATCTTCAACCCACACACATAACGTACCATATGCAGCGCCCAAGATTTATCTTCATCACCAAGTTTAGATCCAAAGTATGATAGATAAATCTTTTGCACAAAGTCTGTTATCAAAACTGGACATGATTGTCTGTAATGTTTCTTTGGTGTTTTCTAATTACAAATTCACCACAACTATAACAAGAACTGTCAGCAGAGTTTTTACAGCCACGATTACACATTGTACTGAGCTCATGTACAGGAAATGGGAAAGTGTGGTTAGGTAGACAGTAAACAAAACACCACCTGTTAACTCAAGCCGGCCGGGATGGCCGAGCGGGTTCTGGTGCTACAGTCTGGAACCGCACGACCGCTACGGTCGCAGGTTCGAATCCTGCCTCGGGCATGGATGTGTGTGTTGTCCTTAGGTTAGTTAGGTTTAAGTAGTTCTAAGTTCTAGGGGACTGATGACCTCTGCAGTTAAGTCCAATAGTGCTAAGAGCCATTTGAACAATTTTTTTTTGTTAACTCAAAAATAGAAACGACCTTTGTTTGCCAGCAAATGTTTTTCAGCAGTGCTACCAGTCATTTACATTCATTACACTTTCTTTTTAAATTATTTTAACTATATAAAAGCTATTAAATTCTTTAAAAAATTACTTAATTTAATAAATTTAACTGTAAAATGTGAAGAAATGGTGGGTAATACAGTTGTTAAGTATTATGTTTTGATCTCCCACCCTAAAAACATGAGAATAAGGTATTTTCATCAAAAAAGTTTTTCCATCGTTGGCCGGTATTATTAGTCTGCATTGCTTAGGGACCAAATTGCTGATGTCATCGATCCCTAGACTTACACACTACTTAAACTAACTTATGCTAAGAGCAACACACACACTCATGCCCGAGGGAGGGCTCGAACCTCCGGCGGGAGAGGCTGCGCAATCCGTGACATGGCGCCTCGATCCGCGTGGCCATCCCGCGCGGCTATTAGTCTGCAAATGGCATAAACACTGAACAAACATTGTTCAGTACCCTTTCCTCAGTCTTCAGTAGAAATATTTGCACTTATATCCATTACACACTACATGTATAAGCGATAAAATAACGTTGGTGCAAGCACAGAAACTAGACTCAACAAATATATCTCGATCAGATTTGTACTAAAACTGAAGGTATTCCATGTCAAGTTTAGGCGAAGAGTCACTCTTTGCCCCAAAATGAGACGCCGGCAAAGTGAGACTACTCATTATTTTCTAGTGTCATGTCTGAATCTGTTAAAGCAACCACTGTATTTCGTGGATGACATTTGCCCGCAGATCCTGAGCGGAAACAGCGACACGGCCACGGTGGTGACTCACCGCCTGCTGCCCGCCATCTTCGCCAGCCAGCTGCGGGTGCTGCCCTACAGCGTCCACCGCAGGACCGTCTGCCTGCGAATGGAGGTCTCTGGTTGCCCTGCCACTGGTAAGGCATGGTGATCTGCATGTAACTGTTACTTAAGGAGCACTGTTTGAAGCGCTGTGACCTATGATTTTCTTCCCTGTATGAAGCATGGGTCTGTTTTACAATACACTAATAGCGGGGTCAAGGTGGTTGGTAGAGGTAGCACCTTTGCTTGGGGTTGACTCAGTACTGGTCCTCACCATCCCAGGGATGAGCTGAGGAGGTATGTAAGACCTTTGCCTCTGAGGAAGCTACGTCCAAGACCGTCCGTGCGTGGTGAAGAGCCACATCCTACACGAGGTGACCCTGTTAACGCAGAACACGGCGGATCTATAGGAGAAAACCTTGAAAAAAAATCTCACATTCCAAATCCTCAATGCGTCTGTACTCGAGTCGAGCGGCAGCGAGGTCAGCGTCTGTCCATCTAGTAGGTGCGGCTGTATTATATGCTCCAGGAACTGACAATCCCTGGTTCTAAACACCCAGTGGAAACACTGGACCAAAACTTACAAGCTATCATGATTCGTGAGAGTAATGACAGAATTACCCCAGGTGGTAACCAATCCACTCGTCGACAGACGACAACTGGGTTTTCGGATTCTGGGGAACCCGGGACATCACGATCAGAGTTCTCAAGCAAACTTCGTCCCAAGGTTCCCATGTACATTGGTACCTTTAACATTCAGACCCTAATTCAACCTGGAAAATTACACAACTTAGTAACAGAGCTAGACCAACAAAAAATTAAGATCTTAGCGTTACAAGAAACTAGATTCACGGATGAAAATACAATAGACTATGGAAACTATCGCATCTTCAAGAGCAAGACTGACAAACGAATTGCCAATGGTACGCCACTCCTGGGCATGGCATTTGCGGTGCACAGAAATATATTAGGCTCAATTAGAGAGGTCTCTTCCATAAATAATCGCCTCATGACCATGCGTATCCAGTGCGCCAACACGAAATACACATTGATAAATGTTCATGCACCCACAAACATAGACAACAAAAAACGCCAACTACAAACTGAAAAATTCTGGACTAAACTTGAAGATGTCATGGCCAAAATTCCCCGGGATGATATCAAAATCTTAATGGGAGATTTCAATGCACAAATTGGCAGAGAGAAAGAACACCAAAAAACTGTAGGAAAATATCCAGCACACAGATTCACCAACAGAAACGGACTGAGATTTATTGAACTATGCCAACAAAATAATCTACAAATAATGTCTACATCTTTGTGAAAAAAACCTAGAAAACAAAAGACCTGGAGGTCCCCCATACAAGAGATCGGCGAATATCAGATTGACCACATTGCCATCTCCTATTTCGTACAGAAAGAGATCCATGATGTCCAAGTCCGCAGAGGGGCGAACATTGACTCAGACCACTACTTAACACCCATTAACGTGAAATTCACCCCAAAAAAATTCTATCCGAAGAAAACACACATGATGAAATTTGACACACGAACAATCAAAGAAACCAATCTGAAGGAGGAGTGGGAAAAGGAACCAGCTGACTCTTGGGAAAAATTTCGAACAAAAATTACAAAGAAGGCAAAAGAACTGATCCCATTGAAAAAGAACACAAAACACCCCTGGTGGGACTCTGGATGTGAAAAGCGCTGGAAGAAAGAAAGAAAGCCTTTCTGAAGTATAACAGTAAAAACTCCCCAGAAAATCTAGATCACTTCCACAACACCAGAAGACAAGTGGCAAAAACAATCAGACAAGTCAAGAGGAAGTACCTCAAGGAACAGTGTGAGTCTATTGAAGAAAATTTCCGTAACTATAATGTACGAGACTTCTATAAGACCTTTGCTGGGAGAATCAATGGATACGGCTCACGAAATCTATGTTTCAGAAAACCAGATGGAAAACTAGCGCTCACAAATCGGGAAAATTGTGAGGAGCTGGCGAGATACTTTTCCGGACTCCTCAATTGCCCTGAACCTTCTTCAAGATTCCCTCAAGAAACTGCTGTCTACACAAATCCAGAATCCCCACCACCTACACTAGAAGAGATCCAAAGACATATTCATAAACTGAAAAACAACAAGGCATCCGGAGAAGATAATATCACTGCAGAACTACTTAAAAATCTTGGACCAAATTCCCTCAAAGAACTCACTCAAATCATCACAGACATTTGGCAGACAGAAAAACTACCAGAAGATTGGAAATGCGCCCTAATTCATCCACTGCATAATAAGGGAGACATGGCAGATATAAACAACTATCGAGGAATCTCCCTTCTCCAAGTCACTTATAAAGTCCACTCAGCTTGTCTTCTTCAACGAACACAAGAACAACTCGAACACAGTATTGGTGAATACCAAGCTGGCTTTCGCCCTCACCGATCCTGTGCAGAACAAATTTTCAATTTGAAGACAACACTAAAATACAAAGCAGTCAGAAACAGTCCGATCATTTGTTCCTTTGTTGATTTCGCAAAGGCTTATGATTCAATCGATAGGCAATCTCTCTTTATTATCCTTGAGGAGCTAGGACTCGATCCGAAAACCCTAAACCTTATCAAAGAAACGCTCACAAACAAAACTTCTAAGATAAAATTCCTGGGTGAAATATCAGAGCCCTTCCTGATCAAAACCGGCGTCAGACAAGGTGACGGCTTGTCTCCACTCCTCTTCAACCTTGTCTTAGACAAAGTCATCCGAGAATGGGAAAAAGAACTGAAGAATCAAAATTACTGGAAGCCTATACAACTAGGAAGATCGAAAGATGGTATTAAAATTTCATGCTTGGCATTTTCAGATGACGTGGCCATTCTAGCAGAAAACGAGACCACAGCAATTAAACAGATAGACATTCTCAAAGAATGCGCCGAAAAAGTTGGGCTACAAATTTCCTTCCAAAAAACCAAATTCATCTGCTCAAAATTTGAAACTCAAAAACTGACTACAAAATATGGACAAATTGAGAGAGTTCCATTCTTTAAATACTTAGGCGAGGTCCTAGAACCCACAGGGGGAGACAAAACTGCACAAAAAGTTCGACTGCAAAAACTGAAAAGAGCATACTGGAAAACCCACAACATCTACAATAAAAAGTGTCTCTCCATTCACTCAAAAATACGACACTACAATCGGCGACGACGATAACAACGTCTACGAACCATTGCAAGAAGCAGTGCCTCAGTGGCTATTCACTCACACAAGAGTGAATGCGCTGGCAGGACAGTGTGCTCCTTATATACCATCAGTCCTGGCGCACGCAGCGGATGTGGACGGCTGGGCGCCCATTCAGAAGCGCCTTATCACCTGCAGTTGCGCAATCGGCAACTTGATTTTAGCCCGCCGCGAGCCTAGTAATACTAGAGCTCGCGGCTCCTCTCTCTCACACACTCCACAGCGCTCTCTCTGGCACGCTCAAGGTCACGCGCTCTACTGTGGAGCCATCTATTGAGCACCCAGAGAGTTGCCCAGAGAGCATCCCAGGGTGCCCCAGAGAGCTACAACACCAAGAAGAATCGCTTCTCGGCTTTTCGCAAGATCAATGTGTAGTATTGTGGCCCTTAAAAGGGCCTTTTGTTGAGAACTGCTTCAATGGTTATACACTGTACAGTCGCCCACAATGCGACAATCTTCGAAAAAAGGTGACCCACTGGCCTTAACCCATAAATGAAGATTGGAATCAGAATTTATCTTAAAACGTCTACGACAAGTCAAAGACAAACTCCCATGTGGCATAATGTAGGAACCCTCACCAGAGATGATAACCTCTGATACAGGTATAGTACGGTAGGCCAAAATTTCACGAGTTTCAAGTTGCTTGTCTACAAAACACTTGTAAATGTGGACGGTACTCTTGGTGCTTCCGCATCTTCCTCGAAGGGAAAAAAGAACGAAGTACGGGGAGTAGGTAAAACTGCTCAATTTGTTCTTTTAAACGGACCTACATTGTTTTGTGGGGCGAGGTTTAATTTTTCTCTAATGAAAACTTCAACTTCTTCGAGTGCTTGTCTACAAAACACTTGTAAATGTGGACGGTACTCTTGGTGCTTCCGCATCTTCCTCGAAGGCAAAAAAGAACGAAGTACGGGGAGTAGGTAAAACTGCTCAATTTGTTCTTTTAAACGGACCTACATTGTTTTGTGGCGCGAGGTTAAATTTTTCTCTAATGAAAACTTCATCTTCTTCGAGTTTGGGTAATGGATGGGTAACTGTCGCTTTCGTTGCCTGTAACAGTGCAGGGAGAGCTGGTTTGGAATCCTTTGAAACTCGTGAAATTTTGGCCTACCGTACTATACCTGTATCAGAGGTTATCATCTCTGGTGAGGGTTCCTACATTATGCCACATGGAGTTTGTCTTTGACTTGTCGTAGACGTTTTAAGATAAATTCTGATTCCAATCTTCATTTATGGGTTAAGGCCAGTGGGTCACCTTCTTTGGAAGATTGTCGCATTGTGGGCGACTGTACAGTGTATAACCATTGAAGCAGTTCTCAACAAAAGGCCCTTTTAAGGGCCACAATACTACACATTGATCTTGCCAAAAGCCTAGAAGCGATTCTTCTTGGTGTTGTAGCTCTCTGGGGCACCCTGGGATGCCAGCGAAACACTCACACTCCATAGAAAAGGCGACCTGGAAGGCATCCTGAAAGAGAAACGCAAAATTATCAGAAAGATTCTTGGCCCAAAAAGAACTGAAGATGGATACAGGTTACAGTCTCGGAAAACTACAGAAAAATTATCTAACCTCGCCGCAGACATCCGGAAAAGAAGACTAAAATTTTACGGTCATATCCACAGACTCCCAACACCCAGACTCTCCCACAAAATTTTAATATACATTGAAAAATTGAAAACCATACCCTGGATAAAAGAAACCAAAACAGATCTAGCAAATGCACAAATAAATTCTTCAGAAGTTATAAACAGAAATGTATACAGGCAAAAATCAATAGTAGGAAAGTACAACCCAAGAATGAAGTTTGCAAGAGACAGGGGACAAAATGGACAGAGGAAAGAAAGAGAATTCATGGGGAAAGAATGAGAGAAGTTTGGAGAATTAAAAAATTGTATCGGAAAAGCTTTGCGTGATCCGTATGGATCCAATCGCACATAATAAAAATAATACACTAATAGCCTTTAACATTGCAACACCATGGAGGGGACATCCAATAAATGTCAATTTTTAATGAGACGTACTTCATACTTGGATATTCAAGTAATTAGCTTTTCAGAACAATCGCACAAAGTAGTTATGAATAACGAGATGTAAGTAGTGTATGTAAAGAAACACTACAAGGTGAGTTTCTCAATTAGAAATCCAATGAGAGCATTGGTTAGCGTGCTATCCTTCCTGTAGGAAGGAAGACCGTGTACGAGCACGTGTTAGATTTCGACACTGACAGTTCTTTGCCTGTGGAGACTGCAATTTGTCATACCGCGACATTGTACGGGGGTCACTCCATAAGAAATGCACACTATTTTTTAAAAAAAATCCATCTTTTATTCTACATGTTTGAAAGTTTTGCAGTGTGTAGATACATCCTTTAGAAACAATGTTTTCATTTCTCCACATAATTTCCATCACTCTCAACTGCCTTACGCCATCTTGGAACAAGCGCCTGTATACCCGCACGGTAAAATTCTGGACCAACCTGTTGGTGCCACTGTTTGTCAGCCGGCACTACGGAGTCATCATCTTCAAACCTTGTTTCCATAGAGATGTTGGTCACATGGAACTATGTCAGGACTGCAAGGCGGGTTTTTCAGTCTTGTCCATCCGACTTTTTTGATCGCTTCCATGACTTTTTGACTTACATGTGGCCGTGCATTGTCGTGCAACAGCAAAACATCCTGGTTTTGCTAATGTGGTTGAACACGACTCAGTCCAGCTTGAAGTTTCTTCAATATCGTCACATATGCGTCTGTCAGCAGTCACAAATTCGTTAACTCTCTGCACATTGTCTGGAGTGTGTGCAGCACGAGGCCTGCCACTGCGAGGACAATCCTCAATATTGCCGTGCCCCCTTTCATCACGTAAACTGCTTGCCCACCGACTAACTGTACTGCGATCGACAGCAGCATCTCCATACACCTTTCTCAACCTCTTGTGGATGTTTCCCACTGTCTCGTTTTCACAGAACAGGAATTTTATGACAGCACGTTGCTTTTGGCGAACGGCAAGCGTAGCAGCCATCTTGAAGACATGCTGTAACGGCGCCACTCACGGGAAGAGGTTGAACTAAGTTTGAAAACAAGCGGGAAGGATGTATCCACACACTGTAAAACTTTCACACATGCAAAATGAAAACTGTATATTTAGAAAAATAGTGTGCATTTCTTTTGGAGTGACCCTCATAGCTCGCATAGGTCGGGATCCATGAGTGGCAAGCAAATACTGGAAGTAATGGGTTCAGGATGAAAACGGTCCCACGCAAATATTTCACTGGAGGTCAGACCTTTTATTCACTTTACAATACAGATTCTTACAGTCGCCTCACGTAGCTTCACTATGGATGTTAGCTTATTTGCAGAACGCAGATATCAACACGGACTGTGTCACGATGTATAGACCACCAAGCAGGACGTATTCGTGTGTGGAGGATTCTGGCAGAATTAACGTTTCCATATTTCATTCGCAGTCGCGTTAAGGACCCAGCACGTTGCGTGCTGGTAAAAGATACAATTCGGTGCACAACAGGATACCTACAGCTTGATTAGCCGCTAATTCTGACAGTAGCATTAACACTACAGATGTTTTAAGGCCGGTAGCAGCGCCCTACCTTCGAGGTCTCCCTGACATCATCTTTCAACAATATAACGGAAAAGCTAGTTTTGGCCGTGCTTTTCTGAGCTTGCTCGATGCGGAGGGTGTTCGACCGTTGCCTTAACTACCACATTGTCCAGAAATCTCATCCACTGAAAACATGTGCTCATATACCACCAATAGTCGGCCTCTACATGTGATGTAAACCTGAAACCGCATAGAATGGCAAAACTTCTCACGGAGTCATTCGTTGCATGAGGACGTTTCGGTCATTGAAACAGCCAGTGATCTTGGGTAGGAATAGAGTACATTCTGGCGATGGGATTTATTTTCTGTGTTCCTCTTGTGCCAGTAACATGAGAAATGCTACAGTACAGTCACAATTACAAACGTTAAACACATAAGAAATAATTGTCATACCAATTGAAAGCCCTGCGTCAGTGTTGAAGGCATCATAAATTTACACATTCACATGTACACGTAACACGATGAGCAAAAGCTTTAGTCTATATAGGTGCACAAGATCATTTGACACAGTACTGCAACACAGATTTCTATAGCGCCGTTCCTGAAAAGTATTGTTGGTTTATAGACATCAAGCAACTGCATCGTTTCTTCCTTACAGATAATTTCTTAAATAAATTTCTTCCAGCTATCTGAAAGTAAACATCACTCTTACGACACGATATATTTAAATTAATAGAAATCTTGGAGAGATAGAAGGGACGACAGACACCGCATTAATGAGATACTCTTACTGTACAGAATCGTAGTCATCTAGGCCGACATACTTCGACGCTCACGTGCTGTAATAGTTTCGCAAAATCAGTGTGCTCTCACTGAGATGTCTTCGACGACAGTAATACCTGTTCCCTCTTCCAATCGGCATAATTATCAAATATTTTCCCATAAACTCGTTGTCCACTTAACATTTCTTCTTTCTTGGCATAGTTCCAGAGAACGTCATCTAAGAACGGATTATTCTTACTTATGTCAGTGTTTATAGCATTATGAACACTCTTTAACTTTTAGAAGTTTGGTACCTAAAAAAATGGCTCTGAGCACTATGGTACTTAACATCTGAGGTCATCAGTCCCCTAGAACTTAGAACTATTTAAACCTAACTAACATAAGGATCACACACACCCATGCCCGAGGCAGGATTCGAACCGGCGACCGTAGTGGTCGCGCGGTTCCAGACTGAAGAGCCTAAAACCGCTCGGCCACACCGGCCGGCGAAGTTTGTTACCTGTTCCATCTAAAGTGGTAATCTTTAGAGTCAACCATTGAGTCTGGAGTTGAGGATATCACAGCTGTTTAGATATTATGATTGGAAAATGTGTATTTAATTTGTAAAACCTCGCCAGAAAAGAGATTAAAGTTTCTTTGAGCCGTTTAGCTATTACATCATCTGAGTCGGGGGATCGGTAGAAGGAGCCATTTATTATTTTGGTACGGCTGTCGAGAGTAACCTCTACCCATAGTAATTTGCGGGAACTGTCTATTTCATCTTCACTACAAGATCAACTATTACCAACAGATACAAACACACCACCACCTACTTTGATTAATCTATCCTTTCTAAATATTTCGGCAGAATTCTACTGCGGCTATAGCCAGCTTTCTGTTCCTATAACGATTTCAGCTTCCGCGGTTTCTATCAGCGCTTGAAGCTTTGGTACTGTCCCAACACAGCCACGACAATTTACAGCTACAATACCGATTGTTGCTTGGTCGATTCTCGTCGTTTCTTTGCCCTATACCCTTTGAGACTGGGCCCGTTTTGATTTTTCCCGAGATTGTCTAGCCTAAAAAACCGCCCAGTCTACGCCACACAGCCCTTGATACCCGTGTAGCCGGCTCATGTGTCTAGTGGACACCTGACCTACTTAGCGGAACTCGAAACCCCACCACCGTATGGCGGAAGTCGAGGAATCTGCAGCCTACACGCTCGCAGAACCGTCTGAGCCTCTGATTCAGA
This sequence comes from Schistocerca piceifrons, assembly GCF_021461385.2. Taxonomy (NCBI): domain Eukaryota; kingdom Metazoa; phylum Arthropoda; class Insecta; order Orthoptera; family Acrididae; genus Schistocerca; species Schistocerca piceifrons. The sequence continues at coordinate 957,106,225 of NC_060138.1, forward strand.
CCCTCCACTCGGCTCTGTACCAAAGGCCCGCAATCGGTCCTGTCAACAATGCTGCAGATGGTGAGCTCTGCCTTCATCTCGCTAGCAAGACTGGTAGTCTTCATCAACTCAGATAGCTGCCGGAAACCAGAGAGAATCTCATCCGATCCATAGCGACACACGTCATTAGTGCCAACATGAGCCACCAACTGCAGTTGGCTGCAGTCTGTACCATTCATGACATCCGGAAGGACCCTTTCCACATCTTGGATGACTCCCCCGGTATTCACACGGAGTGCACATTGGCTTTCTTCCCGTCCTTAGCAGCCATATCCCTAAGGGGCTCCATCGCCCGTCTACCATTGGAGCACCCAGTGACACGCAGTCCCACCCTCTACGCTTGTCCGGACCTCTCAGGGAGACTGGCCACTGCAACAACAGGCGAGGCCGCCCTTGCTGGCTCAGAAGTACTTTCAGCAGTGGGCAGTACCTCAAATCTGTTACGGAGGCGTAAGGGTACAGCCATGCGGCCAGCACCAGCTTTCGCCTTCCGCCCAGGGATTTGCGATCTTCCACCGTTCGCCAATTACTGTCAGGCAAGTGTCGACCGGCAGGAGCGTCCGAATCTAGGGGCGCAGTGGCATCAGAGATCCCAAGCGATGCTACAGGTTCCAGAGGCGCCAAAGCGCTCGCCTCGGGAGTCCCATTGTCACAACAGCACAGGGCAACGGCCTGGAACCTGTCGACCACTGCCAACACAGCCTTCAGCTGTTTACGGACAGTGGCCTATTCCCCTGAATCCGTACACAACAAGCGCAGTCCCTATCCATCCCTAGCAATTTTTTCCCCTCTCTTTTATCTCACAAACCGTTCAAAACAAACAGATGACTCACGACTGCGTGAATTTACAGTATGTGGGTACAAAAACGCGATTCTACAACTCTCAAATACTATAATACGCCCCAAATTTGTGAATTAAACTGTGCAAGTACCGAGAAACACTGAAAGAAATTAAGAATTAAACTATAAAACAAATAAGTAAGCTAGGAGTATGACTTGCTGCTGGCTGCTGCTTATCCAACGGCGGCAGGGAGGCGGGAGGTATATAAGTAACCTGTGTTGAGTGTTACTTAATGTAGATAAATAAATTAGTGAAATCAATGTGAAGTGAAGTACAGGTTGGAAAATTAATGAAAAACTTAGTACCCGTGGTCTAGGGGTAGCGTCTTTAATTCATAATCAAAACGTCTTCGGTCACGGGTTCGATCCCCGCCACTGCCTAAATTTTGATAAATAATCAGCATTGGCGGCCGAAAATTTCCGACATAAGAGGTCAGCCTCATTCTGCCAACGGCCTTGTCAAAGAGGGCGGAGGAACGGATAGAGGTTCAGGGCACTCTCCTGTCCTAGGGGTGGGAAATTGCCCCTAAAGGCGGAAGAATCAGCAATGATCAACGACATGAGGATGCAGAAGGCAATGGAAACCACTGCATTAAAGACACGTAACGTGTATCCACAAGACATGTGGCCTGTAGTTGAAGATTCCGGAATAGTCCCCCATTAGGATCTCCGGGAGGGGACTGCCAAGGGAGAGGTTACCATGAGAAAAAGTTTGAATAATCAGCGAAAGGATAACGTTCTACGAGTCGGGGCGTGGAATGTCAGAAGCTCGAACGTGATAGGGAAATCTGAAAAGGGAAATGCAAAGGCTCAATCTAGATATAGTAGGGGTCAGTGAAGTGAAGTGGAAGGAAGACCAGGATTTCTGGTCAGATGAGTATCGGGTAATATCAACAACAGCAGAAAACGGCATAACAGGTATAGGATTCGTTATGAATAGGAAGGTAAGGCAGAGGGTGTGTTACTGTGAACAGTTCAGTGACCGGGTAGTTCTAATCAGAATCGACAGCAGACCAACATCGACAACGATAGTTCAGGTATACATGAAGACGTCAAGATGAACAGATAGAGAAAGAGTATGAGGATATTGAAAGGGTAATGCAGTATGTTAAGGGGGACGAAAATCTAATAGTCATGGGCGACTGGAATGCAGTTGTAGGGGAAGGAGTAGAAGAAAAGGTTACAGGAGAATATGGGCTTGGGACAAGGAATTAAAGAGGAGAAAGACTAATTGAGTTCTGTAACAAGTTTCAGCTAGTAATAGCGAATACCCTGTTCAAGAATCACAAGAGGAGGAGGTATACTTGGAAAAGGCCGGGAGATACGGGAAGATTTCAATTAGATTACATCATGGTCAGACAGAGATTCCGAAATCAGATACTGGATTTTAAGGCGTACCCAGGAGCAGATATAGACTCAGATCACAAAATAGTAGTGATGAAGAGAAGGCTGAAGTTCAAGACATTAGTCACGAAGAATCAATACGCAAAGAAGTGGGATACGGAAGTACTAAGGAATGACGAGATATGTTTGAAGTTCTCTAACGCTATAGATACAGCAATAAGGAATAGCGCAGTAGGCAGTACAGTTGAAGAGTAATGGACATCTCTAAAAAGGGCCATCACAGAAGTTGGGAAGGAAAAGATAGGTACAAAGAAGGTAGCTGCGAAGAAACCATGGGTAACAGAAGAAATACTTCAGCTGATTGATGAAAGGAGGAAGTACAAACATGTTCCGGGAAAATCAGGAATACAGAAATACAAGTCGCTGAGGAATGAAATAAATTGGAAGCGCAGGGAAGCTAAGACGAAATGGCTGCATGAAAAATGTGAAGACATCGAAAAAGATATGATTGTCGGAAGGACAGACTCAGCATACAGGAAAGTTAAAACAACCTTTGGTGACGTTAAAATCAACGGTGGTAACATTAAGAGTGCAACGGGAATTCCACTGTTAAATGCAGAGGAGGGAGCAGATAGGTGGAAAGAATACATTGAAAGACTCTATGAGGGTGAAGATTTGTCTGATGTGATAGAAGAAGAAACAGGAGTCGATTTAGAAGAGATAGGGGATCCAGTATTAGAATCGGAATTTAAAAGAGCTTTGGAGGATTTACGGTCAAATAAGGCAGAAGGGATAGATAACATTCCATCAGAATTTCTAAAATCATTGGGGGAAGTGGCAACAAAACGACTATTCACGTTGGTGTGTAGAATATATGAGTCTGGCGTATTACCATCTGACTTTCGGAAAAGCATCATCCACACAATTCCGAAGACGGCAAGAGCTGACAAGTGCGATAATTATCGCACAATCAGCTTAACAGCTCATGCATCGAAGCTGCTTACAAGAATAATATACAGAAGAATGGAAAAGAAAATTGAGAATGCGCTAGGTGACGATCAGTTTGGCTTTAGGAAAAGTAAAGGGACGAGAGAGGCAATTCTGACGTTACGGCTAATAATGGAACCAAGGCTAAAGAAAAATCAGGACACTTTCATAGGATTTGTCGACCTGGAAAAAGCGTTCGACAATATAAAATGGTGCAAGCTGTTCGAGATTCTGAAAAAAGTAGGGGTAAGCTATAGGGAGAGACGGGTCATATACAATATGTACAACAACCAAGAGGGAATAATAAGAGTGGACGATCAACAACGAAGTGCTCGTATTAAGAAGGGTGTAAGACAAGGCTGTAGCCTTTCGCCCCTGCTCTTCAATCCGTACATCGAGGAAGCAATGATGGAAATAAAAGAAAGGTTTAGGAGTGGAATTAAAATACAAGGTGAAAGGATATCAATGATACGATTCGCTGATGACATTGCTATCCTGAGTGAAAGTGATGAAAAATTAAATGATATGCTGAACAGAATGAACAGTCTAATGAGTACACAGAATGGTTTGAGAGTAAATCTGAGAAAGACGAAGGTAATGAGAAGAAGTAGAAATGAGAACAGCGAGAAACTTAACATCAGGATTGATGGTCACGAAGTCAATGAAGTTAAGGAATTCTGCTACCTAGGCAGTAAAATAACCAATGACGGACGGAGCAAGGAGGACATCAAAAGATCAGATTCGCTATGGCAAAAAAGGCATTTCTAGCCAAGACAAGTCTACTAATATCAAATACCGGCCTTAATTTGAGGAAGAAATTTCTGAGGATGTACGTCTGGAGTACAGCATTGTATGGTAGTGAAACATGGACTGTGGGAAAACCGGAACAGAAGAGAATCGAAGCATTTGAGATGTGGTGCTATAGACGAATGTCGAAAGTTAGGGGGACTGATAAGGTAAGGAATGAGGAGGTTCTACGCAGAATCGGAGAGGAAAGGAATATGTGGAAAACACTGATAAGGAGAAGGGACAGGACGATAGGACATCTTCTAAGACATGAGAGAATGACTTCCATGGTACTAAAGGGAGCTGTAGAGGGCAAAAAGTTTAGAGGAAGACAGAGATTGGAATACGTCAAGCAAATAATTGAGGACGTAGGTTGCAAGTGCTACTCTGAGATGAAGAGGTTAGCACAGGAAAGGAATTCGTGGCGGGCCGCATCAAACCAGTCAGTAGACAGATGACCAAAAAAAAAAAGTTTAGTTTAGAAGAATTACGCACTGGCAAACAGCGGACAGAGCAGCAGTGGCAACGGCCGGCGCTTGTAAGTCAACATGTTGAGAATCCGTAGCCCTCCCCACATAAGTGGAAGCTGTCGATTCAGCCGTCAGGGCATCGTCTCACTAGCTCACGTGTTTCTCAATTGACACATGTGATCAAAGGCCCTCGCCTGCATTCCAAGAGCCAATGACCGACGTTAAGAAGTTTCATCGAGAAGCTTTTCAACGTGACAGAAGAGGCAATGACCGTGAAGTCGTTCACCTCCAGCGAACTGAAGTGAGTAAATACGCGAGGCGCAGTGGGCCCGACAAGAAGAGTAGTTTTCAATTCAGTTTCGGAGCTGAAGACTTATTTTTACGTACCCGGGTGAGTCGTGAGGACGGGAAGGAGTCAGCTTCACATCAGCAGTCACCTGTGAGCTCGGATGAAGATCGGACAGCCGAAGACTGCCAAGCTGGAATCCGTTGTTCGAGTCCGGAACATTTGCCTTCCCACGCCGCACCGCTCCGCTGGCTGACGCACAACACTGACACACGCTGCCGCTTAGAGAAGAGAAACACTGGGACGCCACATCCAAGGTATCACCATCCGATTCACGACTTTGTTCTCAATAATTAAACGGGCCACCGCACGAGGCACGTCTCCAGTCAACTGGGCGAGACGGCGACACGAGATACACACCGCCAGGCGTAATCAAACGCCGCCACTGCCGCAGAAGAGGGCTTCGCAAACGACACAACTGCCGCTCTCCCAGCCGAACAATCGAGTAAGGAAACAGTTGTACAAAACTTTCAATAAAAGTTATCTAATGTAAAAATGCTGTTTCATTCTACCTCATACCCGAGCCAAGGAAGAACCCACCCTGCCCACATGTTGTTAAGAGAGAAAAAGTAATTTATTTAGTGTTTTCACCCTGACATAATGCTTTAGAATCAAATGCCCTTTGCAGTAATGCTCATCCTGAGAACTGACGAACTTCAGAAGAGGAAACCCAGTTACACCTGCCACGAAATCATTTTCACTGTTTGGCAACTATAATAGAAAAAAATGAGGAACGAGATTTTCCTTCTTGTCGTAATTTTTGAGGTTCGTGAGTGACGCATCAATATTGTAGATAATTTTACTCTCGCTTCGAGAACTAGTTGAAGCTCTAGAAATAACTAGAAGGTGTTTAAAATGCAACTACAGTTTTAAAATATAGCAACGAAAAAGTTCGTCGTTCTTATGACAGTTCACGGCACCAGACAGTGGATAATTACATGGATGCGCGTGTGGTCACTTGGGTGAATCCGAAGTTCAGTATTCCAACAGTCAACTTAAAGCAATAACTCTGAAAGCTTAGAGGACTGTCTAAATAACCAAATTTGTCTCATTTCTTAATCGTCCATAGTGAAATTGAGAAGGTAACTTTTAAAGCTTGCCAATGTTATACTTACTGAGGAATATATTTTTTACTTACAATGGCAAAGAAGAACATAATTAAAACGTCCCCAATTACGGTGCAGCAGTTAAAAAACTTCAAAAGTACGTATTTAACAAAGGAAAACAGAAACAAGTGTGGCATGTAAATCTGAAATAATTTTACCAGTCGCTGTTAACAGTTCAGTATCCTAAATGCTTTCATAATTTTGGAATTGTCCAGGCCCATTAAAGGCTAATTAAATACGTAATTAGTGCAACAGGATTGTCATGAGCTATGATGCTGGCTGTTTAGTTGTTTTCAATCCGCTATATTTAGACCAATCATCGTCATGTGTGGATGCGATTTCACTGTGCCGACAACCCGGGTGCGATTCTCGGGATTACCAGGGATCTTTCCTTGGTGGGAGGATTGGAGAGGGGTGCACTGAGCCCTCATGAGGCCAACTGAGGAGCCACTTGAGTGAGAAGAAGCGGTTCCAAGATCAAACAAGTAAATAACAGAGAACGGTGTGCTGAGCCCCACATCCCTCCATACCGCATCCTATGGCTCCATCGACAGAGGGTGACACGGCGGTCGGTCTGTCCTGATCGGCTCATCAGGGCCAGAAGGCGGAGCTTTGGGTTTGCTGATGTGTCTTTGTAGGCTTGCAAAATATCTATCGTAAAAATTATCCTAATCCCCTGTGACCGGCTGCTACAGCAACCAGTTTCGCCGGCCGCTGTGGATAAGCGGTTCTAGGTGCTTCATTCCGAAACTGCGCTGCTGCTACGGTCGCAGGCTCGAATCCTGTTCCGGACATGAATGTGTGTGATTTCCATAGGTTAGTTAGGCTTACGTAGTTCTAAGTCTAGGTGACTGATGACCTCAGATGTTAAGGCCCATAGTGCTTAGAGCCATTTTAACCATTTGAACCAACCACTTTCGAGTTATTTCAAAATAAAAACAGTGTTGGCTGCGAAATTGTTTAACATATATAACGCGTTTCACCATTTTGGGGCATCATCAGATTGTCTATAAAAACAATAAACGAACCAGTTAAGAAGGTAACAAATAGAAGGTAGGGGATGGTCCTTTTTGCACGAATAGGCAGATAAAATGAAGTGAAAGTAATAGAAACTTCAGTAAAAGTAACTGGATATGAACATAATCAGTCGTAAAGTCTTACAAAAGGGAAAACTGAAGCAACAGTGAGTGTATATGCAATCCATCTGTCATAAAAAACGTATAAAATGCAAGGTGTGCCTACTTAAAAGAAAAGAAAACCGCCAGTGTAATATCAAGATGGGACAGAAAGATGGTGGAAAAATTTCATAGACTTTCACATGTTACCTTGAACACACCAGCTGACTCCGCCGTAAGAGTAGAAATTAGGGCCACGCTTACAAAATAAACGTGGTATGAGCCACACACAGCACAATGTCCATTTTTCGAACGCACAGATACTATTGTGACGGATCGAGATGCAAACAGCGCAATTAGTGTGACAAAAGGTGCACAACTGGCCCGCATGACTTGCGTAAGGCTCATTCATGAAATAGAAAATTTATATAAGACTAATAAATTAGGACACATATATGCAGAGCATCGCTATCTCATAAAAAGTACATTAAGGTACCTCTGTATAAAGAAAAAAATAGATAAAATGATGACATAAAAATAGGAAGCCAAAATACGTCGTTAAACTAGTCAAACTGAGTAAAATAGCTAAATTTTATATCCCTTCCACCAACAACCTAAACATCAAGGTGTCAGAAAAGGTGCCAGTCGTAAGCATGGCAAACTATTGGCAAAAGCCTATTTATGGTCATTAGAATAAAAATATAAGTTATGGAATATAAAAAAGTAAAATTGTCTACCGTAAAATAAGGTTATTATTAAGCCCCGTTTGATACACGACTCTACCATCTTAATACATACTAAAAACAAGTATCTTAGATTGTTCAGTATATCGCAACCATAATGTTATCAAAATAACTATGATATTCGAGTCGTTATAAATGAGACTGTAAGTCACTTACTTTTAAAGTTGCATAACGGATGCCAATTTTTTATATGCTTTCGAACAACGTCGCTGATAGTCTAGAGGTTAGCGTACGCGTAGATATGGCTTTTGCTAGCGTACCCTGGGCCATGCTCTTTCAATGCCAGTTTCTACAGTGCCTCTGAAAGAGGGAGATATTTTGATGTCAAGTTCGAAATTGGCTTCTGGCCTAGGAGCCACTGATCGATCGCGTTTAACGCACCGCAAGTCACGGTCGGTGCACGCCTATAAATCCGGCGATGGCATGTGCGGCTCTAATTTCATTCACAGCATGTTAGTCCCTAATTTAATATCGGCGATAAATCTCGGCCTAATTAGTTCCTCAGATGGCGAGTGCCGTGGCCGCGGCTGATCTATGGCGGCCGGTCACGGCAGAACCGGCCCGGGCAGGCGAGGGCCCCCAGTCCGGCAGCCGACGCTGCGGTTCACCGGGTTGGCCTCTAACCTAGCCCGCCAGCTCTGCAATGATACAGACTGTCTGTCAAACGACGGCCGAGACGCAGAACTTTACGACGGGCAGTCCGCAGTCATCTCGTGAAGAGTTTGTTCGTAACGCCTGCAACAAGCGATCATGAAAAGTTATGAGAGTGGGGTGACCCACTGTATAGCTAATTAAGTAACCAAATTTTTCAGTTTCGATCACGGGAGAACTACATTCTGTTTTAAAAAAAAGTAATCAGTCGCACCGGAAAAGAATTATCCGAATACGACCGAAATTTGTATGCCCGTTGCACAAGTACAAACAAAACTGTGATTAAAATTTCATAGAAGTTGAATGATTTACTTAACAGAAATAGCTTCACAAATTGGCCAAGTCAATAATGCATTGATACACCTCTTGCCCTTATGCCAGCAATTTTTCGGTTTGGCATTGATTGATAGATTTGTTTGATGTCTTCCTGTGGACATCACTGCAAAAACTGTTCAATTGGCACGTTAGATCGCCAAAATCCCGAGATGAATGTAGGGCCACGGATGACAACCAAAGGGGTCCTACAAGGAAATGGAATGGAGTATTAGACCAACACATCTGATTGTCAGTCCGTGTGGAAGGCAAAAGTCAGGTTGGTATCCCACCTCCGTGCGAGGCGTCTCCAGACACGTCTGCTGCTTGGAACCTCATTAACTGGAGTAGAATTATCTTCAGCGATGAATCCCGCTTCGAATTGAGCTTTGATGACTAGCGAAGAGGTTTATGGAGACTTCCAGGGCAGCGGTGGGATACTAGCGTGACCGTCACCCGTCATACAGCGCGACAGCCAGAAGTCATGGTCTGAGGTGCCATTTCACTTCATAGCAAGTCCCCTTTAATTGTCATGCGCGGTACTTCGAAGACATTCTACGCCCCATTTTCTTGTCCTTCATGGCGAGGTATCCTGCGCTGGCAATTTAGCAAGATAATGCCGGCCAGTGTACAGTGATAATTTCTACTGCTTCTCTTGTGCCTGCCAAAAGCTTATCTTGGCCAGCAAAGTCGCCGAATCTCTCCCCAGTTGAGAACATTCGGAGCATTATGGGCGGCGCCCTCCAACCAGTTCGGCACTGTGACTATATAGCACGTCAGTGGGGCAGAAATTGGCACGATATCCCTCAGGGGGATAATCAAGAAGTATGTCAGTCAACACAAAACCTGATAACTGTTCACATAAGGCCTAGAGGTGGACCAAAGAGTACTTAACTTGTTCAGTTTGTGAACCTCTTTCTCTCGAATAAATAAGCCATTTTTTTTAAAAATTGTAATTTCTAGTTTGCCTGTACATGTGCATTACATCTACTGATTACCCATTACCGTCGCTTTCGGATAATTCATTATTGGTGTGCGTAATTTATGTCTAAGGGTGTGTTAAACTTACTATAGGTAGTGCTCTGACGCGAGCAAACTTTATTTTTGAAGACAAAAAACATCGTTTACTGTGACAAATACACCAAAACCTAATAAGTAATTGAGCACTGAGTTTCAGTTTTCTGCTTTCGCTACACCACACAATTTCTGTTAAATACACACCGCAAGACTTCGGAGACAAGTAAACAGAAAGAAAAGAAAAATCAAATTATCAACTTCTATGGAAACAGACTTCATTCTATGCCACAGATCAGTTTGTCGCCACCTTTGAAGCGAAATCATTAACAATATTTCAAAATAAATAGTGCAGAGCTCCTGAATGTGACAGTAAAGGAACGTATGTAACTCAAAAAAAAAAAAAGAAAATGAATGAAGAGTCGTCCACACAACGCTAGTAATTCCTATCATTTTGTCGCCCCAACCAAGAGTGGTATTTCTGACAAAATGATTAGCAGCATTTGAACATAAAAGGTGAAACTGCGCTGTACAAATATAAAGCTACGGATAATGAAGTATTGTTATTTCCCCGGCAGTAATGTCACCAGACTTGAAAATGCTCGTATCGTAGCCCAGAAAGAGGCGAATATGTCCCGGGCAGAGTTAGGAATGTAAAAGAAGGGAACTAGGTTTTCTACTTATGTAGCAGCTTCAAAGCCATTTAAATAAAATATCTAGGCATGTTCGTGCTTGTTTACTTGTTACTATTAGTAGCCATGTCATGTAATACAGTGCAACGTGTCAAATGATGTCGTATAACGTGACACATGTCACCATGTCATCCAACATGGCTTTTGTCATGTCCTGCAGTATGACAGAATATGGCATGCATTCCCGCTCTGGGATACATTTTACTATCAATGCATCTCCTACTTTCGGACACTTCCTACTGCAGATGCATCTCTCTCTGCAGAAGCACGTAACTGTGTGTCTGCTCTTTTTTATTTTGTTTTTATATGCCTCACCACGCCTGTGACAGAAGTAAGGTTTGGGGACAAATTGTCCTTTTGGAAAATAAATCAGCTACCCGCCACCCCAGAAAAATAAATGTTTTATCGTTCTCCTGCAGCAAATCCGCTCAAAGAAATTTTATCCTCCTAGAAAAAATATTTAACTATTCCATGTATGTTCTTCACCAGATGATATGATATAACGTTTATTATTCCTGGAGAGTCTTCGGGATTTTCGGCACAGGATCAGAGACTTTGGCATATAAATTTCAAAATGCTGGTATGCCAACGCCCTACAGCTAAGATCACTACGCTGGAGAAGTAGGGTTGGTTCATATAAAAGTGCGAATATGTTAGGATGTTTTAATTAAATGTCTTGGAAGCCGCCACATAATTCGAAAAGCTAGTTCCCTTCTTTTACATCCCTAAAGCTGCGATGAATATACTCGCATTTATTGTGCTATGATAGAAGTATTTTTTATTCTGGCTCAAGACTTGGGATTTTATCGTCTTTCGAACCGTGGTGCTCGAGTTGGGTATCGTTAGTCTCGCTTCTCTACGGTTGCCTGCCTGGTGTGCTTGAACCTGTCCAATATCGCCTACTGTGTCCTAAGAACACACACGCCTCACTGCCCTGTCAAGGTCACATGGCTGTTGGAGGTCTTGTGTTCTATTTTTCACATATTTTTTATTTATTTTTATTATTTTGTTTGATATTTTTTGATTTCTTAACATATTGTTTCTTCTGTTTTAAATTATTGAAATATTTTCTTTTACAGATACAATTTATTCATTAACGCATGAGACTTCTCAAAGATATGAAAAATAGCCACAAATATTTAATACAGTGCACTAAATAACAGAAAACGCTAATACGATACCGAACGAAATATTAAGTAGTGTTCTAGATTTATGGTAATCATATATCTAAATAGTTTATATTACGTAAATAACTTACGAAATTACCATATAACATAGATAAAATTGTTTTTATGTTACGTAAACAACTTACGATACTACCTTTTTACACTGATAAACTTGAGCGATTCCAGCAAAAAAGGATAAATAAATGAATAGCATACATCTTACTATTGTCTCTTATCTTAAAGTTCTTGTCATTGTTCATTTAAAACATGCAATAACAAAACCTGAAAATGAAGAAACCACCGCTAGAAAATCTCACATGGATAATTTTGGCGCGAAATGTTGCAACGACCAATACGTATTAAGTATGAGTATGATTGGTTGAAATAAGTGGAATAACTATGAAACAATGTATGCACGATAGCTGACGAAAATTGACGAAGTTCAACTTGTTTTGCCCGTAAATAAATTTTAATCAAAACAGCTTAGTAGTCTTTGAAGAAGAAGCAGTAAAACATTTTCTGTTGGTCTAAGAATAGCACGATCTTTTTTATGATGCTTAGTTTTATAGCAGTTTTCCGATCAGTTTAATTTTCTGCGTTAGTTTAATTTATAAAGTTTTAAACGCTAGATCGAACAATATATCATTTTGTACAGGGCTTTAAATGCTCAGTGAAATAGAATATGATTTTGCATAGGGCTGGGCATCAATCTAGTTTGGTGTATGCATTGTTTTGCACGTCCATTGATTTTTCGACGAGTTTATGCCACTGGCGAATAAAATCCTTGCATTACAAACAACGAAACTATAATCAACTGCAATAAGCAGCTTTTTTAAATTACATCCAGATGCAGTGCTTAAAATCCAACGCATTTCTACGAAACTCGGTTTGATGCGAAACGCTTGGCCTTAAGCGAGCAAAACGCGGTCGAATAAAGATATTTGCAAACGCATCTTACCATTATCGTAAGGCTATATTTTTTATTATCATCTGTATCACTTTAAACTGCCGCAGTACGTCCGATTTGCGTAAAATCGGAAATACGTGAATTTGACGTGGAACTTTAGACCGCTCTATTGAGACAACGAATAAAGCTTTCACAATACAACAGGACGACCATTAATTACATGTAACTGTATAATTTCTTACAAAATTTTAAAAGATTCACCCAAGCCTGAAGCGCAGGAATGGTGCGCGTTAAGAACTCACAAAAAACTAGGTTTTTGCACGCAAAATCCGAATGAAGCTGTATTTTTTAAAGCGAGTTTCCTATTTTATCGTAAGAGTGCGTTTTTTATTGATTTGATTCATTTTAATCCGATTCCTCTTGTTCAGTTTCCGTAAAAACGATTTTTAAGTGTTACGTTTAGCTCCACTTTAAAATCTAGTACCTTGACAATGGATAAAAATTACTAGATAGAAAATATTTGACTTTACCAATTTATGTACTTTCGTGCAAAGTTATAACCGATACGTACATGTTTAAAATACGGAAGTGGGGCGCTGCAAAAACTTCACAGAAAAATTTGATTCTTGCACGTATAACCCAAACGAAGCAAGAGCTTTTCAAGCGGTTAAAACTGTATGTCTTGTTCACCGATGAACCAAATTCGAATATTGAGTCTCCCTCCTGCCTGCAGTTACTTAAGGGTGAGTGCACCTAAAATCCGAACGGTACACATAAAAATGGTGCCATTAATTGAGCACTAATTTCAGCCCAATGAAAAACTCTAGAAAAAGGAGGAATTAATTGATTCATACAATTTGTGTAGCCGCCAGCTCCGGTTCGTTATTCAATCCTTGCTTAATATACTGTAAGATAGCTGCAGTAAGACAGAGGTTCTAATGGCTGCATAAATGGCAGCTGCTCCGGTCTAAACCTAAAACTTTTCATCCCACGTTCGTAGCTCAAGTAGAAACCGAGCACCAAGCCCACCCACGGTCCCCCCTCTCGCGAAACCGCGATTCTGTCGCAGCCTCTTCGTACATATTTGTTACAGAGCTTCTGTGGTGTAACTAAATCGCATTGTCTCTCTTTTCGTCGTTTCAATAGCGTTTGTGGTCGGGTATTCATTTGACCAAATAGCTTAGGCTATTCTTGTATATCTTATGTGAAACTGAAGTTCCGTAACAATTTGTCGGAATAATTCTATTAATTCCCAGTTGATATTGGCTAATAATGATAAACAAAGAGCAAACAAAATATTATGTCAAAGTACAACATTTATTTCAAATACTTTCAACCATGGCACTTCCTGTTTTGGATCTGTAGGATACTATATTGGTGAGAGGGTGTCTAGGCATGTCGTGGGCCCCAGAAAACAGTGCAGTCTTTGCCGTAGTGCGGAAACGGACCGATTTCCAAAAGCGCATGATCGTTGGCTCTCAGGCGAAACGGTAAAGGTAATGTCAGTCATTTAGCTTTTTAGCCCACAGATCACGCATATAAAAACAGTGCACAACTAAGCAATTGATTGCTAGTACTACTTTAGAGTGACTTTATCTTGTTTTATACGACCCTTGGGCGATTACGATTTTCTTGTAACTCAATTTAAGTGTATTCTGACTTAAGGTTTATAATGAAGAATTACGTTTATTCTTTTAGTAGATATTAGTCTCTCTTGACCATCCTTTGTTATTGTTTTGTGCTTTTTATTAATAATGTTCAGATGCAGTTGTTAATTTGGATGAGCTTGGGGACGTGAATAGAATCTGAATATCGTAGAACATCAATGAAAAATTTGTACGATACGCTCTAGTTGTAGGATATTCATTTTGCTGTAACTATTTGTTGTTGTCGATTAGCTGTTGTTTCCACTCGCCACCTCCAGAAGGTATTTGTAAGTCAAGGGGCCACTCTTCCAATCGGCTCATTTACATCTGTTCCGCAACTTTAAACAACTGTGGGTACTCTTGGTTTTTCTTCTTCCACATTTCGAGAGTTAAGAGGTATATCACACACACACACACACTCATTCAACTCACAAATCAGGTGAGACGTTAGAATGTTACTGGACACTGCACTTTTCTTTTGTGATAGATGTCTTCTTAGTGGTTTACTGTGGCCCACTAGTAATTCGTCTCCTGTGCCACGAGTGGTTCTAGGCGCTTCAGTCTGGAACCTCGCGACCGCTACGGTCGCAGGTTTGAATCCTGCCTCGGGTATGAATGTGTGTGATGTCCTTAGGTTAGTTAGGTTTAAGTAGTTCTAAGTTCTAGGGGACTGATGACCTCAGCCGTTAAATCCCATAGTGCTCAGAGCCATTTGAACCATTTTTCTCCTGTGCCAGCCTCTTCATCCCTCGGTAGCAGGTGCAATCTATGTCCTCAGTTATTTGTTGAATGTATTCTAATCTCTGTCTCTCTCTCTACAGTTTTTAAACTCTGCAGCTCCCTCTAGGACCATAGCAGCTATTGCCTGATGTCTCAGGAGATGTCCTATCATCCTATAACGTCTACTCTTCAGTGTTTTCCATATGTACCTGTCCTCGCCGATTCTTCGGAGAAACTCTTCATTCCGTCCTTACCACTCCACCTAACTTTCAACATTTTTCTTTAGAATCACATCTCGTATTCTTTTAATCTGTTCTCTTTCGGTTTTATCACACTCCACGTTTCACTGCCACACAATGTTTTGCTTCAAATGTTCGTCATCAGAGGTTTCCTCCTGAAATTACGACTTACATTTCATGCTGGTAGACTTTTCCTGACAAGGAATGATCATTTCGCCAGTGTTAATGACTTTTGATGTCCTTCTTGCTCCATCCGTCATGGATTAATTTCCTGTCTACGTAGCAGAATTCCTTAACTTGGTTAACTTTGAGGCCCCCAATTTTCATGGTCAGTTTCTCGGTGTTCTCATTTCTGATACTTCGAATTTCTTTAATCTTTCCTCGATTTTCTGTTAATTTATGTTCTGAATTTATTAGACTGTCTATTCTACGCAACAGATCCTGTAATTCTTCTTCACGTTCTCTGAAGATAACAACGTCATCAGCAAATCTTATTATTCTTATTATTTCATCTTTCATTTTAATCTCGTTCTTGAACCTTTCTTTTATTTACGTAATTGCTTCTTCGATTTATAGACTGAAGAACAGTAGGAGCGAAAGACTGCATCCCTGTCTTACACCATTTGCGATCCGAGCACTTGATTCTTGGCCCTCCAGTCTCATTGTTCCTTCTTGGTTCTTGTACATATTGTATATTACCCGTCTGTCCTGATAGCTTACCTTCATTTTTTGCAGAATTTCAAACGTATTGCACAATTTTTCATGTCTAACGCTTTTTCTAGGTCGACAAATCCTATTCCCGTGTCTCGATTCATCTTCATTGTTGCTCCCATAATGAACCACAATTTCAAAACTGCCTCTCTTGAGTCTTCATCGTCTCCTAAATCGAAACTCATCGTCTGATCGTCATCTAACAAATGCCCAATTTTCTTTTCCATTCTTCTGTATATTATTCTTGACAGCGACTTGGATGCATGAACTGCCAAGCCGATTGTGCGATAATTATCGCACTTATCGGCCGTTGCTTCTTTTAGACTCGTGTGGATGATATTCCTCCAAAAGTCTGATGATACGTCGCCAGTCTATACACCAACGAGAAAAATAGTTTTTTTAGCAACTTCCCCGAATTGTTTTAGAAATTCTAATGAAATGTGATCTATCCCTTCTGCCTTATTCGATCGGATGTTTTCCAACGCTCTTTCAAACTCTGGTTCTAATACTGGATCTCCTATCTGTGCCCTGTCGATTCCTGCTTCTTTTTCTATCACACCAGAGGAGTCCTCCCAATCATAGAAGCCTTCAGTGCTTTCCACCGATTCGCCGACTCCTCGAAGTTTGATAGTGGAAGTCCCGTTACGCTCTTAATGTTATCACCATAGCTTTTAATTTCCCCGAAGGTTTTTTTGGCTTTTCTGTGTATTGAGTCAGTCTTTGTAAATCTATCTTCTTTCTGTTTCTTCACGTTTTTCATGCAGCTTTTCGCCTTAACTTCCCTGTAGTTCCTATTCATTTCTTTCCCAAGTCACTTGTATTTCTGTATTCCTGAATTTCCTTGAAAATCCTTGTAGGTACTCCTTCCGTCGATAAACAGAAGTATTTCTTCAGATACGACTTCTTCGCAGTTACATTCGTTGCGCCTATGATTTTACTTTCAACTTCTGTGGTTGCCCTTTTTCGAGACTTCCATGTCTTTTCAGCTGAACTGTTATCGCAGTATCTGCAGCAGCAGAAAACTTCTAGCGTCTCGTCATTCCTTAGTACTTCCGAATTCCACTTGTTATCGCGTTGGATCTTCCTGACTAGTCCCTTAAGCTTCTGCATTACTAAATTGTGATACGGATCTATACCTGCTCCTGGGTACGCCTTACAATCCCATACGTAATTTCGAAATCTCTGCTTGACAATGCTGGCCTGTGTGGCCGAGCGGTTCAGGCGCTTCAGTCTGGAACCGCGCGACCGCTACGGTCGCAGGTTCGAATTCTGCCTCTGGCAGGTTAGTTATGTTTAAGTATTTCTAAGTTCTAGGGGACTGATGAGCTCAGATGTTGAGTCATAGTGTTCAGAACCATTCGAACCATTTTTTTTTCTTCACAATGATGTAATTGAACTGGAATCTTCCTGTATCTCCCGGCCTTTTTCAAGTATACCCCCTCCTCTTTTGATTCTGAATAATGTTGCAGAGCTCAGTGAGTCTTTCTTCTCTCGCATTACTAATACCAACTACATATTCTCCCGTAGCCCTTTCTTACACTCTATTCTCCTACAACCTCATTCAGATCCCCCATGACTTTTAGATTTTAATCTCTCTTTACTTACGAAATTACCCGTTCAGTATCCTCATATTCTTTCTTTATCTCTTCATCTTCGGCTTGCAACGTCGGCGTGTATAACTGAATTATTGTCGATTCTGATGAGAACAACCCAAAGACTAAACTGGTCACAGTTACGCACTCTCTGCTCTGCCTTCCTGTTCATTACAAATCCTACACCGGATACATAATTTTCTGTTCCTGTTGTGATTACCCTATACTGGTCTGAACATGAATCGTTGTCTTATATCTTTTTCACTTCACTGACTTCCACCACATGTTTACTGGGCCCCAGCAGTTTCAGATTTTCTGGCTTTCCTACCACGTTCTAATTTCTGACACTTCACACCCAGACTGGTAGAACGTTACCCTCCCGCACGTTTTACTTTCTTTTTCTCACCTGAGCAGCCTCTTTAGAGATCCGAATGGGGGAGTAGTTGGGGGTCTTTTGCCCATAGATCATGACATCTTTATAATTTTGAAGCCACATGACCTATGGATACTCATTGTGTGTCTTAAATGCAGTAATTTCCGTTGTCTTCTTCATCATTATGCCGTTCATAATTGTTGATTCGTCCGCTTTTTATGCGCGGTTTCCCACTCCAGGGGAAAGAGAGTGCCTTGAACATCTGTCCGCACCTCCACCTTCTTCGACAAGGCCTTTGACGGAATTGATTTGACTTCTTTCGCCGGAAGTCCACTGCCACCATTGCTGATGATTTTGTTTTTTTGAGTCATTGTCCCACTGACTGGTTTTATGCGCCCGCCACGAATTCCTCTCCTTTGCCAACCTCCTCATCTCAGAATAGCACTTGAAACCGACGTCTTCAATTATTTCCTGGATATATTCAAATATCTGTATTCATCTACAGTTTTTATCCCCTTTCAACTCCCTCTAGTACTAAGGAAGTTATTCCTTGATATCTTGCCAGATCTCCTACCAACCTGTCCCTTCTCTATGTTAGTGTTTTCGTTATATTCCTTTCCTCGGCGATTCTGCGAAATAAACTCTTCACTCCTTACCTTATCACTCCACTTAATCTTCAATATACTTCTGTAGCACCAAATTTCAGATACTCCAATTCTCTCCTGTTTCGGTGTTCCCACAGAGCATTTTTCACTACCATACGACGCTCAGAAATTTCCTTTGTGAATTGAGGCTTATGTTCATATTAGTAGACTTCTCTTAGGCTGGAATGCCATTTTTGCTAGTCCTAGTCTGCTTTTTGTCCTTCTTGCTCCGTCCATCATGGGTTACTTCGCTTTTCTCTGTAGGAGAATTCCTTAACTTCATCTACTTCGTAATCACCAATCCTGATGAAAAGTTTATCGCTGTTCTCATTTCCGCTACTTCTCGTTACTTTCGTCTTTCATCGATTTACTCAGCTGTTTTTCCGAAGGTCTTATGGTATATCGCCAGACTCACACTTTCTACACATGAATGTTAATAGTCGTTTGGTTGCCACTTTGCCCAAATATTATAGAAATTCTGATGGATCTTTTTTGATTTAATTCTTCCTACGCTCTTTCAAACTCTGGTTCAAATACTGGATCCTCTATCTCTTTCACATCTACTCCCGTTTCTTCTTCTGTCACGTCATCAGGCAAGTCTTCCTCCACATTGAGGCGTTCAACGCGTCTTTTCGTCCTATGTGCTCTCTTCTCTGCACTTAAGAGAGGAATTCGTCGTGCACATATAATGTTTTCATCTTTGGTTTTAATTTCACCAAAGGTCGTTTTGACTCTTTCATATGCTGAGTCAGTCCTTTCGACCACCGCTTCTTTTTCGATTTCTTCAAATTTTTCATGCCGCTGTTTCCCCTTAGCTTCCATGCACTTCTAATTTATTTCATTCTCGAGTTATTTATATATCTGTATTCCTGAATTTTCCCCGAACATTTTTGTACTTCGTCGATCAACTGAAGTATTTCTTCTGTTACCCACGGTTTCTCGATTTTTATTCAAAGCTCCCACAGTGTCGAGGTTGGAACACGGGACTCAGGATGTTCTGATAACTAGTCAAAGGCGTTACCGCTAATTATCGCTCCACCGTGTCCTATGGTGGTTACTAGGGATAACGGATAATAATGACAAATTAGCCACTTTGGAGTCGGTTCACAAATCTGAGAGAGAGCTGCCGTCGAACAGCTGACGGCGTGGTTAAATTCGTGTCCGGAAGATCGCGCAAGGCCGTCTGCAAGGTCATGCGGCGCTGAGGAGCGACGCCGGGGGCGACGGTGGGCGGTGTTTAGCCAAAGTGCCGCGCCCGCCACGGCCTGAATTATACATGAGTAGAGCGCGCGGGCAGCCGGCTACAAGAGCGCCCTAGGTGCGAGCTGTGAGAACCGATATTGCCAACTTATTCACGGAGAGGCCGCGCGGAACAGCGTAACGACGCTGGTTTAATGCCGAGGCCGCCTGAGGCAGTCGCTGCATTACTTGCTGCCAAATAGATTGTCAGAAACTCTCGATGCTTGTCTTGCTCCCGGTGAGATTTTGCTTGGAGGCGCCCTTAGTAGCAGCATTGCATTTGCTTTTCCCTCTCCAAATTTTTGTAAATATCTACAATTCAATCTTGTGTAAATGTGATTGGACTGTGGTTGTTCGATGACGTGAAGAAAATTGATACCAACAGTCATAATTTTATTCAATTATTTTACTTATCTGCCAGTTTTGGTGCCTGGCTCCTGAACCAGTCGACAATTGGTAAATGAAAATTCAGTGACAAATGTATGTCATTCATTTTATTTTACAGTCTTGATTTTTTGGTCTCACTTTTCATACTTTTTCTAATGCATATGTATAGTAATTTTTTTTAAATAACGGCAATTGATGTTACATAACAGATTCTAATTCTGCTGCAAGCCTGATGAATTTGTCGAGTTGTACAGGATCTGAAGAAGGTTCGAATGAGGCACCGAAATTGGTAGCTAAATAAAACTATTAAATAAAATTAGTGCTATTGGTTGTTATTTTCTTTACCTATTTCCATTAACTGTTCTCTTCAAGTCTTGTAAATACGGTTCAAAAATTGATAATCGTCTCTTAGGTAAGTATTACCATTAACATGCACGTCATAGAATTTGTATGATACAGTGTTCGGGTAATAAGTCGTATATGTTTACAATAGGGGCTAGTAGCTACTAAAGCTATTATAAAAATAATTATGTGCAAATAAAGCAATTACAGACATTTATAGAAACAAAATCTGTTGTCATAGAACATCTTTCTCAAAGTGCAAGTTACATCAAAATCTTGGTGATGACTTAGAATCAGTTATTGGCTGCAAGAAATAATACGTATTTGGTAATACACCTGCATCTCCACAGATAATCCGCAAGCTACCGTGAGGGGCTAACGGAGGGTACCCTGTACCACTACTAGTAATTTCCTTTCCTGTTCCACTCACAAATAGCGCGAGGGAAAAAGGTGTGTTCACTAATTTCTCTAGTCTTATTTTTGTGATACTTACGGGCAATTTATGTTGACAGTAGTAGAATCGTTTGGCAGTCAGTTTCAAATAGTGTTCCTCGGAAAGAACGTCGCTTTCCCTTCAGCGATTCGCATTTGAGTTCCGGACGTATATCCGCACCACTTACGTGTAGTTCGAACCTGCAGGTAACAAATCTAGCAGCTCGCCTCTGGATTGCTTCCCAGTACCCCTTCAATCCGACCTGGTACGGATCCCAAACACTCGAACAATATTCAAGAACAGATCGCACGCGCGTTCCATGTGCTGTCTCCTTTTAGAGATGAAGCACACTTTTCTAAAATTCTCCCAATAAACTGAAGTGGATCATTCGCCTACCCTACCACAGTCAGCTAGAGTGAACTATAAACAAACAATAGGTGGATAAGTACGAGGGGCGTTCGATATCTAAAGCAACAAATTTTTTCTTCTGAAAGCAGGCTGACTTTATTCAGGATTCCAGTACACCATATTATTCCCCATACTTTTGGCTACGAAATCATGTCTTTCAACATAATCGTCGTTCAGTGTGACAGCCTTACGTCCCTTCGTGGGAAGGTCTCTATATGCGGGCATGGTGCCGTGCTAGTCGTCGCCGCCGGAACCATTGTCGTTCTGTATCAATATCAACTGTCGCCATTAGCCTCATAACGCCAACGATTCAGCACAGATGGTCCTTCGTTACTCTTTATCGTCTCCTATTAGGCGGCGAACAAACTAGCGGGCACACACCTATGACTACGCCAACTGGTGGACCAGTGTGTCAGCACTACCGACAGAGACGTCTAGTTAAGCAGCGAGGAAATTGATTACGATCCGTCAGTCACCTCGATTAAGATTTTCCGCTCGTTACAACATAGCAAGAGTCACAGTTGCAGCGGTCGGCCGGTAAGCTGGATTCGAACGGTTTTGCGCGTCGTTGTTGCGGTGATGACAGACGCCTCGCTCAATGCCTCACCGTGCTTTTCTTCACTGGTAGGTCTCCATAGACATTCTACAAGTGCCTAGGAATATGCGCGATGCTCTGGTTTTCCGCGAAAAGAAACTCAGTGACAGCTCTCTGCTTGGAACACACCTCCGTTACGGACGTCATTTTGAAGACTATGTATAGCGCCACCATGTGTCGGAAATTCATGAAACTATAGAGGCTGAAGGCGGAATATTCCATGATATCCCAACAAATTATCGGTTTTTCAACCTAAACTGACCGAAATAAATGTTATACAACTTGTTGCCCCTCGTAGCACTAACTCACTGTTTATCTGTTGTTTGGCCACGGAGTAAAAGGGATTTCAAGGAAAATCTGTTTTTAGGTCACTTGTCAAACAACATAACGACAGCACTGCTTGCTCACTTGTTGCTGGTTAATGTTTTGATATCGGTAACATCTGATGTTTGTCGTCTTTGAATATGTTTTAGTGCTACACGTTCACTGTGTGTGTGACCTTTCTGCATACACAGTCTTCTGGTTTCTGCAATCATGGGGTTTAAATGTTTTTGCACAGTCGTCTCTCGATACATGTGAACCTTGAAAATGACGGAGCGTTCAGGTACCCAAGTATCCTCAACCCTCTAGCAAGTTTCCCGGGCAGCAATACCGTAAAGTGGTTTAAATATGTCGTATGCCGAGATAAGTTAATATTTCTGGAGTTGTAGAGAGACACATGAAAATAAAACTTTTGAAAAGGAAATGCGAATGATAAATTAAACGTCAAACAAGGTAAGGTTTCCTTAAAAGTGGAGAACACCTTTTTATTTTGTTACATGGAAGAGGCGATGAGTGAACCGAGGGAGACGTTCGGAATATGAATTAAACTGTAAGAGGAGTGTCATGGCCCATAGCCATGTTGAAAATGAGTAAATGACTACGTATAACTACATCGCTGACTTTTATGCCAATTGACTGGCTGACGAATGATCATGTATACGTCACTTCCAATATCAAATATAGTGTCAACGTTCATTCCGTCTGGCACTCGGAGCTTACGTCACGTTGCGTCAAAACCCACCCTCCTTCTTGCAACAGCGTCCTCGTTCCATATACTGTTAAGCACTGGAAGGTGCGTGAGACAAATTATGGGACGTTTTTCTCCGCATATTTTCACAGAAATTTTTGTATTATACAATCCGAACTCTCCCTCAGCGCTAATACATCACTCTCGCATCTTGTTTTCTCCTCTTTTTCTTCTTTCTTCAACTGACGTCCGTCAATTATTTTCTGGATGCATCCCGAACTACGTCTTCACTTTCTCTACAACTTGTACCCTCTACAGCCCCCTCAAGCTCCATCTAGTACCAACGAAATTATTCCTTGCCAAGTCCGACTTTTATTGCCATACAATGCTGTGCTCCAGAAGTACATTTGCAGAAATTTATTCCCCAAATGAAAGCCTAATTTTGATACTATTAGATTTCTCTCGCCCAGGAATGTCCTTTCTGTCTGGGCTAGATTACTTTGATGTCCTCCTTGCTCCGTCCATCATGGATGATTTTGCTGACTAGGTAGCAGAATTCCTTAGATTTGAGTTCCTCAGTTCTGATGTTAAGCCTCCCACTATTCCCATTTCTGGTACTTCTCATTACACTTGTCTTTCTGCGAGTTACTCTCAACATGTTCTGTAGACATTACACTGTTCATTCCATTCAACAGATCCAGTAATTCTTCTTTACATTCACTAATATCATCACTAATATTCTTTCATCCTGAATTTTAATTCCACTCTTCAAACTTCCTCTTACGTCCGTAATTGCTTCTCCGATACATAGACTGAACAGTGGTGGCGAAAGACGGCCTCCTGTCTTACACCCTTTTTAATCCGAACACTTTGTTCTTCGTCTTTCATTCTTATTTTTCTCTCTCGATTCTTGCACATATTTTATATAACCTGTGTTTTCATGTATCTCCCTCCTATTTTTCTCAGAACTTCGAAGAAATTGCACAGATTTATCCTGTAAAACACTGTTTTAGGTCGACAAATCCTATGAGCTTCTCGTGATGTTTTTTTATTTCCGCTTCATCAAGCGTCACGTCAGAACAACCTCTCTGGTGCCTTTACCTTTCCTGAACCAAACGGATCTTATCTAACAGATCCTCAGGTTGCTGTTCCACTCTTCTCTGTATTATTCTTGCCAACAGTTTGGATGCATTATCTGTTAAGCTGATCGTTTGATGATTCTCGCACTTCTGGCTCTCGCAGGCTTCGGAATTGTGTGGATGATGTTTTTCCGAAAATCAGATGGTAGTCTCATACATTCTACACACCAGCGTGAATAGTCCTTTTGTTGCTACTTCCCCCAATGATTTTAGCAATTCCGGTGAAATGTTATCGACACCAAGTGCCTCATTTGATCTTAAGTCTTCGTAAGCTCTTTCAAATTCTGATTCTAATACTGGATTCCCTGTCTCTTCTGCATCGACTCTCGTTTCTTTTTCTGTCACGTCATCAGACAAATCTTCCCCCTCATATAGGCCTTCCATGTATTCTCTCCATATAGCCGTTCTCTCCTTTGGATTTAATAGTGGAATTTACATTGCACTCTTAATGTTACTGGTCTAGATTTTAGTTTCACCAGAGGTTGGTTGAGTCTTCTATGTGCTGAGATAGTCCTTCCGATACTCATTCCTGTTTCGATTTTCTCATACACTGTAGTGCCAAAGAAACTGGTATAGGCGTGCATATTCAAATACAGAGATATGCAAACAGACAGAGTGCGGCGCTGTGGTCGCAAACGTCTATATAAGACAAAAAGTGTTTGGCGCAGATGTTAGATCGGTTACTGCAGTTACAATGGCAGGTTATCAAGATTTAAGTGAGTTTCAACGTGGTGTTTTAGTCGGTGCACGAGCTATGGGACACAGCATGTCCGAGGTGGAGATGAAGAGGGGATTTTCCCGTACGACCGTTTCACGAGTGTGCCGTGAATTACAGGAAACCTGTAAACCACCAAATCTCCGACATCGCTGCGGCAGGGAAAGGATGCTACAAGAACGGGACACACGACGACTGAAGAGAATCGTTCATCGTGACGAAAGTGCAACCCTTCCCAAATTGCTGCAGATTTCAATACTGGGCCATCAACAGGTATCACCGTGCGGACCATTCAAGGAAACATCATCGATATGCGCTTTCAGAGCCGAACATCCACACGTGTGCCCTTGATAGCTGCACGACACAAAGCTTTACGCATCGCCTGAGACCGCCAGCACCGACAAAGGACTGCTGAAGGTTCGAAACTTGTTGCCTGGTCGGACGAGCCCCGTTTCAAATTGTATCGTGCGGATGGATGTGTACGGGTATGGAGAAAACCTCATGAATCCATGGACCCTGCATTTCAGCAGGGACTGTTCAAGCTGGTGGATGTTCTGTAATGGTGTGGGGTGTGTACACTTGGAGTGGTATGGGACCCCTGATTCGTCTAGATGCGACTCTGACGGCTGACACGTACGTAAACATCCTGTCTAATCACCTGCATCCATTAATGTGCATTGTGCATTCCGATGGACTTGGGCAATTCCAGCAGGACAACGCGACACCCCACACGTCTAGAATTACTACACAGTCCCTCTTTTGAGTTTAATTACTTCCTCTGGCCACCAGACTCCCCAGACAAGAACGTTATTGACCATATGTGGGATGCTTTGCAATGTACTGTTCAGAAGGGATCTCCACCCCCTTATACTATTACGGATTTATGGACAGCCTTGCAGGATTCACGGTGTCAATTCCCTCCAGCTCTACTTCAGACATTAGTCGAGTCCATGCCACGTCATGTTGTGGTACTTCTGAGTGTTCACTGGGGCTCTGCACGACATTAGGTAGGTGTACCAGTTTCTTTGGCTCTTCAGCGTATTTTTCTTGTAGCCATTCCGGTTTAGCTTTCCTGCGCTTCATATTTAATTCGTTCCTAAGTGACTTGTATATCTGTAATTCTCAATTTTCCTGAAAATGTTTGCGCTTTCGGAAATGCATTGTACTCCACACCTCTACGTCAATTAAAATAAGGAACATGATCCTCGCTTTGTCCCACGAGATTGGGTGACGATTGTCACTATATCTTCTCACTAACAGATGATCTGTAGCTGTCGAACTACTTTTAAAAAGACTCTTAGATCCCACAACGAGACTGAAAAACGAGCTTCGAGAATAATCACCACAATGTCTCATACTTGTTTATAGCAACACCCGTCGATAATGTCGTACATAAATATTAAAGTATAACAATATCTATTCTAAAAAAGTGTCACACTTAAAATTTCCACGGGATGAAGCAGGATTTATGGTCCTGTATTAGAGCTCTCTAAGTCCATCTCGTTAATGAAGCAATACCTCCATGTATGAAGTTGCTGCACGTTCAGTTGTACTCCTACCGAGTACTGATATGCTCTGAACCGCGACACTCACCTAGAAAGCTAGCTGACAATCAAGGTGAACATCATACCCGCGCACTTGAACGCACCTGCAGTTTCACTCAAAGCTTTCCATACAGGGAGAACAACTTTATTTTTAACTGAGGTTCGCTCAGTCCCTACACCGTACTCACATCTTGCAACATCACATCAGCCCCACAGAGTACAGACTTCCCTCCTAGACGAACGTGGGCTTCTCACTGCTCTTATAAATACACTTCGAAACACCATCTTTGGACATGATGGCATAAGAATTCCCTCCGACAACCTGAGATCACTGCCATCCATCCTCGATTTTGCAAGGTCCAAAATTATTTTACCATAGATTCCTTTCTGTTAGTCAACACTGGAAGCAGGCTACAATCAATTTCATTGGCTTACTGGCAATTTCATTGGCCTTCCTTCCGAAGATGCGGCTTCCTGCCACGACTTTTTAAAAGTTTCTATCGAAGATGAGCTGGATAATACCTGCCTTCAATGAAAGGCACAAGACCTTAAGGCAGCCTCGCAGATACTGACGAAGCCTAATAACACAGATTACGGAGAAGTATGGCTCATCATTTCGTGGCGGGACAAGGCCCCATCTCACTAGATACTGGAAACCGGATCCGGTTTCCGCAGTAGCAAAAGGATGAGTTCGAGGACCTGGCATTACTTTTTCATTTTCAGCACTATATTACAGTAGTAGTGCATGTGACTGTCATACCAGATTTACCTTAACACATCCGAACAGTTTCTAGCTAATAACAGATGATAAGCACTCATCATGGTACTAAGCAACAAAGGTGAACAACACGACAAGTACATTAATTTCTTCGGAGTGATCCTTCGACATTATCACCAAATTATATATCGTTTCCAGAAGGTATAGAATAAGGAGTACAGAGATACAATACGTCTGCCGTTCAAACATTTCGTCGTATGAGAAATGTGTTCCTGGTGGTAACACACATTCTCTTATGATGTTTACCAAGTACGAGAAAAACACTTGCGCTGTTCTTCAGAACTTTTGGTAGGTCAAAGATATTAGCACAGTGTCACTTAACCAACATCCCTTTGTTCTTTAATTTGTGTCGTGTAAATCATGTTAACAAGGTCTTAAAGCAGACCTTTTTGGTCACACCTGCAAAATATCTTTGATGGTACAGTTTCTCATCATTGTGAATCAGCTCAAAATAAGACAATGAAAGAAAAGTTATCAAGAAAATTAATTTATGCCAAATTACTTGCTCATTAACTATGGAGGAGAAGCAAGGCAAAGAAAGCTGTTTCGTATATTACCTCCATCTCTGCATTTTACACTGCCTCGTCAAAATGGCTTTCATAATGGCACAATTATAGCTCGTAAGGTCTCCTTCTTGAAGCTCGTGTATGAGAAGACTTCCACGTAAAGCTTGGGTACAATTGTATATTGCCGAGTATGACTCCTCAGTCTAAGGGAACACGTCCAACAGAAACAGTTCCCAGTTTACACAAATGACTGTTGTGGGATCGTCGTTGTGTACCCTTTTCATGGTCATTATAAAACTGTGGAATTTTAATTAAGCTGTTTCTATTGCTTTTTTTCAAGCAACGTTGGCGTTTAGTTCTACGTTATCAACCACAATTAACACTTACCTGTTGTAACCTTTTGTATGATCGGCTATCAGCACGCAGATTTTTTGACTGTTTTTTTTTTATTTCACCAAAGTTATTACTAACATAAAAAATCTTGCAACGGCAAGCAGTCAGGCGACGCAATCGTTGACACTGACTCGTCTGCCTACATAGTGACAAGACTTTCTGCACCCGACGATGATCGAGACGTCGTTATTGTTCTTAACATGCATTATAAACTACTTCTGGTGCACGAACAATCAGTAATTCAAAGAGAGACTGGTTATTGAAAGTCGCCTTTAGTGTCAAGAGATGACAAACATCAGTTGTGTCACTGCCGATTCTGAGAGGGAACTGACGAACGTACGACACATCTCGAGCCATACTCCATGTACAGTATTAGTAATATTTGCGAAGAACTTTTCTCTTGCCGATGAGAAATTCTTTGGAAACGGTAACTAATGTTCAACACAAACTAGAGTCACGCTTGAAGCGACAGGGGGCGTAAACTGAACATTGCCTTTGAATGCGGTAATTTTGAGCCTGAAGATGAACTGCTTCTTAGTACCATCAGTCGAGCAAATGAGGCTGAAGTATATGATAGTTCTGAGAGAAAGAGCGAGAGAGACAGAGGTACAGAGCTGTAAAAATGTAAATCTGAATATTTAGGTGCTGTGACTTGTTACTAAAGCCTCCTAACACTTTCATGTCTTTGTGAAATCTTGCATTTTTTCTGTTAATATATTTGCGTTTTCTCTGAATGTGAATAGCCGGCCGCAGTGACCGAGCGGTTCTAGGCGCTTCAGTCTGGAACCGCGCGACTGCTACGGTCGCAGGTTCGAATCCTGCCTTGGGCATGGATGTGTGTGATGTCCTTAGGTTAGTTAGGTTTAAGTAGTTCTAAGTTCTAGGGGACTGATGACCTCAGCTGTTAAGTCACATAGTGCTCAGAGCCATTTGAACCAATTTTAAATGTGAATAGCTCTCTCAACCGACGTCACGTTGACTTAGAACTTCCTATTCGCAGGTACCGTACCTCAATCGTTTGCAGAATCACTTTGTTGGCGGTCTGTGTGTCTATGTGACCGGCAAAAATCTTCTTTCTCAGTTCTGAAATGATTTACCAAGTTAAAATTTCTGTCGCATCCTGAGTTCTGTGGTTTCTTGGCGATGTAAAGCATTGAAGTTTGTACGTCAATGTAATCAAAAGACACGGCTGTTTATGTCACAAATTTTAACACGTGCAAACTCTCTCATCAAAACCTGTAGTATACTTCCCGTTGGCCTGGAATCATGAAATTTGTCCGGAAGGCTGCACTGTAAAACCAAAGGAAAAATTTCGGTAACTATAAATCTATAATTATATCACATAAAAATTGTCATTTGCTATCTGACTGAATGTCAGTGCATCTATTAAGACCCATTTTTCTCGGGAATGGGTTGGTCATCAAGTTCAAATGTACAGCACTTACTGAGGCTTATAGTCCCTTGACGCTGTTCAAAAGTGAAGCTCCTAAGTCAATGCAATCAAACGATACGGCCATTAATTTAACGTATTTTGATGCTCGGAATCTTACTCATCAGAACCAATGGGGTACTTCCCGTTGATTTAGAATCATGAAATTTGGCAAGAAAAAAGGTCTCACAGTGGAACTAAAGGAAAGAATCCGAAAATTGTTAATTGCAATTATATCACGCATAGAATACTCCTTATGTCATTTTTTATCCAACGTCAAATTTGAAATTAAAGCAATTTGTAGCTCTGCATTCAGGCCGACTGGGTCCTCATGATAAAAGTCAAAGATCAGGCAAGGGACGACATTATTGCTTACATCAAGCGTTTCCGAATTTCTCCGTCATCAGATTTGAAAGAGTGGTTATGGCACGTAGATATGGCTTTTCAAGTTGCATGTGAAACAGCCATTCGCAGACTAGTCGCTCGTGGATATCTGATAGTGCATAAATTCCGGAACGCGTCATATGAGCAATAGAGTCATTCCATGCCTGATGCTTGGCTTTTTGCCATTGCGACCCCGTCATCCTGAATGGCGAATTACTGATTACTATAATAATGGTCGCCTGCTTCTTGCATGACTTTCGGTCACATATACATTATTGATGTTAAAACATTCTCGAAAATCTTAGTATCTCTGGGACCCGTATCTTGCTTTTTTCAACGTCGTTAACAGGGAAAAATGGTCGAGATTGTCGATTCCTGGTATGAATGAACTGTCTGTATATACAATTAAATTTGTGTGGAACCTCAGTGCGCGAGTCCTATTCGCACCTGGCCTGCTTTTTGTATTAATTTTTGTCTCAGTTTTTAAATATTTTGTAGTGAATAAAGTACTGCACTGTGATTCAGAAGGAGCGTGTTTTATAATCCGTCCAGCTATTATTAAGATTTTCGGTTTTGTCTTTCTTTTTCTAAATCACTTGAGCCCAAGTTGTATCCTCCCCACTACTTGTTCAGCTCGTATATGGACTACATCTGTAATTTTTAACGATCCCGTGTTCGACGAGACCTTAACCTTGAGTCTTCGTAACATTTTGAGACATTCTTTACACATCTGCTCCTGATAAACATTTATGTCTTCTGCTAAACCATGAGATTACCACTAAGATTCCTTTTTGTGTATTTGTGTTGTACTTCATTTTATTGCCATACCTTAGATGCGTCTGTTGTTTCAGTATCAGCTTACCGCTTGTCAGTAGTAGACCTTGATATGATCAAGAACTGTAACGCAAAGTACAGAAAACAGTGGAATGCTGTTCATCGACTCTGATCAGACTGTGTCCTCAAACAGTAGGGTACTGACAAGTAAATAAATTGAACTATGAGTGTTTTGAGTAGTGATATTGTGAAAAGATTGGCTTGTTGTCACGCTTCGTAAATGGGCCTGAGTTACTAACGTCAGTTCTCTACACACAAGTTACAGTTAAACGAAAACTATGGGAATTTGAAGTACTACGGCCTTTAGAGTTCGTATGTTTTTCTGACACTTGATCTGTATCCTCTTACTCCGTTTCATCAAGGCCGAATTTAGGAGATCAACGTATATGATTAGCAACACAGAATTCATCTTAAGAACGCAGAGATCATAAACAGAAACTTTGTCGTTATGTTATGCATTTTTTTCGAATTATTACCCCACTCTCAACACAACGTCGCAGGTGGAGTGGATAAAAGCGGTAACTACATTGATCACTCTCTAGATGTTTACCATCAAAAGTACGGTTTTCCAGCCCTGACAGATCTTACACAACAGAAAAACAGGGAAGCGAAACTCGACCGCATAGAAAAGAAGGAGAGAGTATTCATAGAATGACTAATTTATTTATTTGTTCTTTGCACATATTCTCACTCTCAGAAGAAAAAAGAAAGCAAAACAACTTTCTAATTTCAAGTGATACCGTTAGTTCACTGTGCAGGCAATTCCACATTTTGCCTCGCTTGATTCTACTTACAGCTGATATGAATAATTCGCGAAGAGTTATCAGGGTATTCTTTGTGCGCGCTGAAAGCACCCACATGTGCGCTGTACGCGCGGCACGTAATTTTCCTCCGGTTTTTGAAGCAAAGCAGTGTTTAACGTTTAATGTGCCCTGATCCATGCAGTGCACCCTATAACACCGCTTCCCAATTTAATTCGCGAAAAAGCGTCACCTAAGCCGGTGCGTGCTCTCTAACCAACACACACGCACCCAAATACGCACACATACGTACACACACGCTCACGGACACACAAGGCATCGACCGACAGCGGGCTGACCCATGGGACACCGCTAAATGGGTGCGGCGTGGACACGGCCCCCGTCCAGCGCCGCGCATTAATGTTACACCGCGAAAACAAAGCGGTTACTGGAGCGCGCCGATCGACCAGCGACATTACCCAGACCACCTAGTTTGGTATTCTGTACCAGCTTCTCGCGTCTGCGGTGCTCAAAATGCTCCACACTAGTGAACAGTCTCATTTTAACTGAGAGTGCCTACCTTTGATTTCGAAAATAGGAGAGAGGTTTTATATCGTAAAGCGCAGGCACTAAAGGTAAAAATTTTCATCTCTAAGAGAAAATTCCAGAGGAAAACACGAAAGAGGACAAGTGGAACTATATTGAGCTTTTCAGAAGTGCAACATATACAATTATGAAAAATGTCTGAAGTGGCTAAAGGTCCCGCATTATGTGTAAGATCTAGAAAATAAGTCATTAACAAATATAAGTGGTAACAAAAATATACGAGAAGCCCATCGGGTTATCCAATTGCAATCGATTGTGAAAACAAACAAAAAAATGTTAAATGGATTAAGTGTGATTCTTGTGTGTTTTGTATGCAAATGTATACATTCAGAGTATACAGAACAGTAAGTTATAAAAATTATGTTGTTGTCATCAGTCCGAAGACTGATTTTATGCGGCTCTCCATGCTATTCTATCCTGTGGAAGCCTCTTCGTCTCCGAATAACTACTGTAGCCTTCATCCTTCTGAATCAACGTACTGTAATTATCTCTTGGCCTCCCTCTATGACTTTTACTCCCACACTTCCCTACAGTACTTAATTGGTGTTCCCTTGAGGTCTCAGTATGTGTCCTACCAACTGATCCCGTCTTATAGTCAGGTTGCGTCACAAATTTCTTTTCTCCCCAGTTCTGTTCAGTAGCTCGTCATTAGTAACATGTTGTAACCATTTAATGTTCAATGGACTTCCGTGTTACCATATTTCCGTAAGCTTCTATTCTCTTCTTGTCTACATTTTTATCGTCCATGTTTTACTTTCATACATGGCAATACTCTACACAAATACTTTTAGAAAATACATATTAAATCTCTGTCGGCCGGGGCCGAGCGGTTCTAGGCGCTTCAGTCTGGAACCGCGCGACTGCTACGGTCGCAGGTTCGAATCCTGCCTCGGGCATGGATGTGTGTGATGTCCTTAGGTTAGTTAGGTTCAAGTAGTTCTAAGTTCTAGGGGACTGATGACCACAGATGTTAAGTCCCATAGTGCTCAGAGCCATTTTACCCCACGAAATGGGCTAATGCCTCGCAGTGCAAGTCTTTGTCCCATTTGAGTAAAAGATGGATAAAAATGGATGACTGCGTAATAGAATCACATGAAGTAACCTTTTGTTAAGTTGTCCTTATGTAGCCTAGTTACCCAGCACAGTAATAAACTGAAATTTCTCGTTAATTCGAACATAATGCTGAAAAATACTTGTGCAAAAGTAATACTTTCTTCTCCACGAAAGGGCGATTAGTAGTGCAACCTGAAAGGGTTCAATAACTGAGGCTAAGCTGTCTCGTACCTAACAAATAGTGTTGTTTGGCAGGTCCTCTGATTTTTCCTACTGGGTCTTGTTCTTCGGATACTTCTTCGCCAAATAGTAAGTCCATATCTATGTCTGAGGTACTGCTATTATTTGAGAAGTCTGAATCTGACTGCAGAATAATGAACTGGTTGTTCAATCTGTTTTCTGCTTTCCTTGGCACTGACATAATGAAATTAGCTTACATTGTTTGTTTCTACAGCTCGCTTTTTATTTCTTTGGCTCGTCCTTCCTTCTGATTAGGGAGCTTCTATTTTAGAATTCATTTGCTTTCCATTTGTTCTTTACTGGGTGTCGAAGCTTGCAGCACAGATTTCAATGTTTGTCACAAAGCTTTCCCTAAATCTTTATTTTAGACAGCAGACTTATATATTCAGGCCCTTATGTCAAGCACTTTGTTTTCTATTTGGTCTTTTGCGGGGCTATTATTGAAAAATTGTAACATTGTAGGAGCTGTGGGAAATAACTCCAAAGCGCCTGGAAGGATTTGCCCTATTTCACTAGCTTCTGACAAATGCACCATTGTTGAGTTTTGGAGCCAGCTGGAACAATAATTATTTCAATGCGAAAGTGGAGCTTAAATGCAGTAGTGCCAACAAGTTAGTCATTGATTGTGCTTTTCAGACGAAACATTACAAAGTGTTTGAGTGAAACATCTGAAACGTTACATGCAAACAGTAGAAAACAGACTTACTTCATTTTTTTTTTATCTCTGGAGTGACTTGCCGGGACGAACTTTCATGCAACAATAAGTTACAATCAGACATACCTGTCACGTAGTTGTCAACTCCTGAATCGATGGCAGTAAATTCAGAATCTCTATGGGACGTTACCCCACCTACCCTATTGGCGAGCACTCTGCCTTCCTTAAATAAATATGAAATCAATCATGTTGGTACATACAGAAGCTCGCTAAAGTGTCTGTAACCTCCGGTATTGTTGCAAGAACGTAAGATGCAAGGCAGCTCGAGACCTAATTCCATCTTCCAGTAATCCATTAGATAATTTGCCTGTAAACTCCGCGAAGACTTAAGCTGTTCTCGTACGTCTTTCCGTCAGAGTCAGTCGATCAATTCTATCATCTTCTAGTGGTATAGTCCTTCAAGCATGACTCGGAATGTCACCACTAGTTTTCTGGACATAGCCCTTCTTCCACTTGCTTATGCGATCTGTCTTTATGATACTTCCACACCCCCCATGCCAATGATGCGACCTTTCTCAAACCCCAAAAGACGGCTACTAGCTGCATGTACATTGTGTCTGGGCAAGTTGTGTTGCGATCTCCACCTGAAAAGCAATTAACGGATTTTTGTTTTATTTGAATGAAATGTATGATTCAGAGAAAAAGAGAATTTGCCCATAACTGCCGCTTCTTGAGTACAGATCACATATTCTAGAAATTAGCGGACTTTCGAGTTTATAGACGGTTTCACGATATAATTTTTGTTCACACTACATCGACGAAGATCGTAACATGCTTGTATCAGGATTCCAAAATAGTCTGACGTGGAGGTATCAAATAAGGCGTCTCACATCTGCTCACAGTTTATAACAAGGGAAATAGCGCTGATCGCTTACTACCAAAGGCAAATTTGAGTAACGCTTCTATGACTGACAGCTTCTGTCCGTCAATGTGCATCAGATGATATTAAACACGACTGAAGCGCATGCATTGACAGATGTTATTTATTTCAAATTTTGGTGACCACTTACGTGTCTTAGACACGAGTAGTAGTCATAGCCCCCAGTTTACTTTTCATATGGTTTCCTAGATATCAACCAGTTTTCTGTTGCGTGGTGGAAATCGAGCTATAATAAACATTTTGGCGGAATAGTGAGAGAGGTGGATCGCTCTTCAGTCCTGCAAGACTTCGCTTTTCCTTCATTCCCCTAAATTACTTAAATCAAACGAAAATATGTTTTCTCTCATAACTTCACGAAAAACTACGATTTCCATCCTTCTGTAACGGTATTCTGTCTCTAATGACCTCACTGTTGACGCTAGGTGAAACTCAAACCTTTCCCGTTTCTCAAAGAAGCAATACTACCTCTATTGAGGGAGACTGGTTTCTATCTGTCGAAACCTAAGTAAAGATTTGAGTAAACCTTTGGCGTGCAACTGCTTTGTGAGATTTCTTCTGTATCCATGATTCTACAGTTGCTGATTGCTGTCATATTCATTATTTTAACAGTAATAGCGTGTAGATGTGGTTGTTCACGTTACCTATATGATCCATATGGGAAAATAGCCCATATAAACGATGTGTCTCACATAAGCGGGTATTTATAGCCCTTACTCTCATTCTGGTTGTAGCTACATCCTTATTTGCTGTACAGAACAATATCTCACAAAAGTTATAGAAAGTCATCAGTTTATCACGTCATCAGTGATCTGCATTCCTGAAAGTGAAAACTGAAGATTGGACATTAAATCCTAATATTCCATCCGTTCTTCGTACAACGATTCCGCTGAATTTTACAGCTCTTGGATTGATTAATGCTTGTGGATGTTGCTAGAACAACGGAACCTATTTTGAAGATGAGGACACTGAACAAAAAAATACTCTGTCGCAGAAGAAATCACACAAATAACGTGTAAGACCGATTCTGTCATTAATATTTGCCACGATTTGGTAAGGTTTCTCCTAATGTGCCATATACAGCTGAAAGTACTCGTTAATGGTTAGATCCTACAAGGGATTTTGGTTGCTTTGTTTTTTCCGGTGATGGAAATAGCAGTCCCAGACATTTAAGATGGAACGAAGCTTCGGTGATTTAGCGGCCCAGTCGAGGGGTTACAGCAGGCCCCATCTTTCGACAAACCAGTGTCGTAGATGTGCAGCCCTGTGACCACACGCAACACAGAAGACGAGAGATTTTACGTCATATTCGCCATGAAGCTGTAAAGAAATGGCAGCACTTGTTCACGGGAAGTGTTTACTTAAACATCCTTCTTCGTAGTTACAGTATTCTGCATGAGTGGGCGCAATCTATGGCACGAAAAACTCTCCTACAAAAGCACGGAACCATCTCCGGTCTGAACTAAACCGCACACTTCGCACTGAATCCTTCATTAGGCACCTGGTGCACTCAAGGCCTTACTTCAATGTGAACTCTATCCGCATGCCCTGACGGGCTCAACGATACCGACAAACCGCCGTGTCTTCCTCCGATAATGATGTATTGTACGCGGTATGGAGGAGCATGAGAGTTAGCGCCTCGTTCTATAGGCCGTTGTCAGTTTCGTGACTTGAATCCGCTAAAGAAGTTCCTCAGTTGGCGTCACGAGTCCAGGTCCATCTCAATGCAATCCGTTCACTTCGGTAAAATACCCGAGAGTACCGGGAATCGAACCTGGTTCTTCCGAGTGACAGTCAGCCGCGTTGATCACTTACACTCAAGGCCTAGCATCCATTGTAAACATGCAAAATCGCGGCTTGGTATACCACAGTACACTTTTACAATCCATCTACTGCCTTCTTCCAGCGGTTTGCCTCATGAAAGACTTTCAACCTTATCTAATAGTGTGAGCAATGGTCTTTTGCAGGTACCCGACTCTTAATGTCCTTGCAAACAGTTACCTTCCTGTGAGCGCTTAATTACAAATTCCCTACAGCAGCAGTTCTTGCCCTCTTATCTGACTTATCCACCTATTTATGGTAGAATTTTTTACACATTACGAACTAAAAACACACGAGGCTTTGCAATATTCTACAGTATTTATTATTTAACTAATAACCAATAACCAGTTTTCGACTATTAGGCCCTAATCGAGCGGGATTATGTCTAAGTAGAAATCCAGTTATTGGCTAGTCAAATAATATTGTATAAGAGGCACTCATATGAAAATGATACAGATGACCATAACTGTCTGTCACTGTGGAATAATATAGTCAATGCCTTCGCGGAAAAATGTCTGCGGTTGCAACAGGAAACCATGATTTTACCCAGACATGCACCTCGTCGTCCGAAGCAAATCGAAGGCCACGAATGTCTTCAGGGATCCGAAAATACGGAAATCCCAGGGGTGGAGATCGGTTCTGGGTGCAGGACATGTAAAGGCTTCCCAGCGAAAATCGTGCGGCGTACTCGAAACAACTTGACAACAAATCGCCCGTCCACATGTTGGGAATCGAGTGCATCGAAGGAGTTTCGCTGGGAAGCCCTTACTGATTAAAATCTTTAAAAATCCTGAATATAGTCCCGATAAATCCCTACACGATTTCTTTATTTTTAGAGCCCCCAAGGAAGGCACTCATGGCCTTCGATTTTCTTCAGACGAAAAGGTGCAGACCTGGGTACAACCTTGGTTCCGTAGACAACCGCAAATATTTTTCCATGAAGGCATTCGCTCTTAGTGGGACAAATGTATTACTAATTATGGCGATTACTTTTGAAATAATATAGGATGTTACAAAAAGGTACGACCAAACTTTCAGGAAACATTCCTCACACACAAAGAAAGAAAATATGTTATGTGGACATGTGTCCGGAAACGCTTACTTTCCATGTTAGAGCTCATTTTATTACTACTCTTCAAATAACATTAATCATGGAATGGAAACACACAGCAACAGAACTTACCAGCGTGACTTCAAACACTTTGTTACAGGAAATGTTCAAAATATCCTCCGTTAGCGAGGATACATGCATCCACCCTCCGTCGCATGGAATCCCTAATGCGCTCATACAGCCCTGGAGAATGGCGTATTGTGTCACAGCCGTCCACAATACGAGCACGAAGAGTCTCTACATTTGGTACCGGGGTTGCGTAGACAAGAGCTTTCAAATGCCCCCATAAATGAAAGTCAAGAGGGATGAGGTCAGGAGAGCGTGGAGGCCATGGAATTGGTCCGCCTCTACCAATCCATCGGTCACCGAATCTGTTGTTGAGAAGCGTACGAACACTTCGACTGAAATGTGCAGGAGCTCCATCGTGCATGAACCACATGTTGTGTCGTACTTGTAAAGGCACATATTCTAGCAGCACAGGTAGAGTATCCCGTATGAAATCATGATAACGTGCTCCATTGAGCGTAGATGGAAGAACATGGGGCCCAATCAAGAC
This sequence comes from Schistocerca piceifrons, assembly GCF_021461385.2. Classification (NCBI taxonomy): domain Eukaryota; kingdom Metazoa; phylum Arthropoda; class Insecta; order Orthoptera; family Acrididae; genus Schistocerca; species Schistocerca piceifrons. The sequence continues at coordinate 957,144,522 of NC_060138.1, forward strand.
ATCACCAACAATGCCTGCCCAAACGTTCACAGAAAATCTGTGTTGATGACGTGATTGCACAATTGCGTGCGGATTCTTGCGTGCGGATTCTCGGTCAGCCCACACATGTTGATTGTGAAAATTTACAATTTGATCACGTTGGAATGAAGCCTCATCCGTAAAGAGAACATTTGCACTGAAATAAGGATTGACACATTGTTGGATGAACCATTCGCAGAAGTGTACCCGTGGAGGCCAATCAGCTGCTGATAGTGCCTGCACACGCTGTACATGGTACGGAAACAACTGGTTCTCCCGTAGCACTCTCCATACAGTGACGTGGTCGACGTTACGTTGTACAGCAGCAACTTCTCTGACGCTGACATTAGGCTTATCGTCAACTGCACGAAGAATTGCCTCGTCCATTGCAGGTGTCCTCGTCGTTCTAGTTCTGCCCCAGTCGCGAGTCATAGGCTGGAATGTTCCGTGCTCCTTAAGACGCCGATCAATTGCTTCGAACGTCTTCCTGTCGGGACACCTTCGTTCTGGAATTCTGTCTCAATACAAACGTACCGCGCCACGGCTATTGCCCCGTGCTAATCCATACATCAAATGGGCATCTACCAACTCCGCATTTGTATACATTGCACTTACTGAAAAACCACGTTCGTGACGAACACTAACCTCTTGTTGCTACGTACTGATATGCTTTATACTAGCACTGTAGAGCAATGAGTCGCATGTCAACACAAGCACCGAAGTCAACATTACCGTCCTCCAATTGGGCCAACTAGCGGTGAACCGAGGAAGTACAATACATACTGAGCTCTAACATGGAAATTAAGCGTTTCCGGACACATGTCCATATAACATCTTTTCTTTATTTGTGTGTGAGGAATGTTTCCTGCAAGTTTGGCCGTACCTTTTTGTAACACCCTGTATAAATGAATACGTGGTTCGGACATGCCAGAAGAAACTTACACCACGCAGATCCGCTGCTGTGACACATTCTACGTAAGCTGAAGGCGGAAGCGGAGGAAAGGAAAGGAAATGGAAGGAATTATTGATGTATTTGCGCCAGAACTTTGTACGAACCAGCACCGACGAGTGAAAATTGTGGCGGACCGATACTCAAACGAAGGATCACCTGCTTACTAGGCAGTGCCGTTAGCCAATGCGCAATCTCGACACAATAGTATTAAAGCGGTTGCGCGCACTATCTCTGTGTGCCTCCCGACCGATCCACATTCCCATCTAACGCCATCTATTCGCAGTCCCCGTCCATACTCCCTATGCTCACTGCTTTCAGATTCCCACAGCGGATCTGACGCAACTGCGCATCTACACTGAAGGCGGTGGACTCATTCTCCAGGCGAATCAGTTATACTATATGAATGCAACTGACAACCATAGTTCCCTCCCTTTCGTTTACTTTTTTCTTTTTTCTTTATTGTATTTCAATTCCCCATCGGGGCGGGCTGGCAGCAGCATAGGCGCTGATCTTCAGCCGAAAGACATAGAACAAAACTATAGAAGACATTTAAAAACAGCAAAGGAGAGAATAAGGTGAACATATATATATAAAAGGGGGAACATCATGGAAGGCAATAGACAAAAAACGAGGTGACTGTGAAATGGAGATAAAAAACTGTTTAAAAGTAGCACACACAAAAAGCCACACACTGCGACGGTTGAAAGAACACAAGGCACAGTACGACAGGAGCATAAAGGTAGCGACGGATGGCATAGCACATAACGTAACACTGACGGCGAACCTCAAGGCAGTTCACAATTAAAATCACACCTCTAGACGCACACGAGAAACAGCACTAAACACAACACTGATGTGGCACACTGATGATGATCAATACAGAGGATCTGCCAGCCGCTAGGAGATGAGTGAGACCTGAAGAAGGGAGGGAGGGGAAGAGATGGGGGAGGTGAGCGGGGGGCGCGTGGAAGTGGGCCTGGTAGGGAGGGATGTGGGAAGGAGAGAGGCAAGGATGGGGTGCAGGGTCTCAGGGGAGGGGGGGACGGGGCGTTTACTTTCTACCCCCTCCATCTTCTACTAACATAGTACGTATGACACTGCGGGTTCCGTGTGGTGTCTGCTCTTTCGAGCATGTCCGAAATAACTGACACCACGCATTAGTGCAACTGATTCACCTGGATGAGAAATGAATTCACTGCCTGCTGCGTGGACTCACAATTACGTCCGGCTTCTTGCGGGAATCTCAAAGTAGCGAGCATGGAGGATATGGAAGGGAAATGCGGGTAGGTGGCGCTAGATAGAAATGTGAGTCGGCCTGGGGGAGCACCAGGATCGTCTGCGGAATTGCGATAAATACTGTGTCCTGATGGCGCAGGGGCTAATGCAAGAGCCTTGTAAACAGCGATCGCTGATGCGAGTATCGGCCCGGCCCACATTTTCACTCAGCGCCGCTGACTCGGCATAAAGTCTTGATGCAGCTCTGTCCTTTCTTTCTCTCCCCCCCCCCCCCCCCCCCCCGCTCCACCTTCAATTAACATAATTTTCCTGATTCATAGTTGTTATAGCGTACGAAACTGATTGTAATTTTCGAGGCAGCCATTCTTAGCATAATCTTGTTTCTTGTTACTACTACGTTGCATGTTTTTAAAGTATGTTCTCTCTTAGCTAGTACTATTCCAAGCATAATGGAAAGATGTCTGTATGGTGTGAAAATTGGTAATTGACCCTAAATAATGAAAAGTGTGAAATCATTCACAAGAGTCCCAGAAGGAATCCCTTAAACTTCGGTCAAATTTAAAGGCCATACATTCTACTAAATACCTAGGAATTATAATTACGAACATCTCAAATTGGAAAGAACGGACAGAAAATGTTGTGAGGAAGGAAAACTAAAGACTGCGTTTTATTGGCAGAACACTTAGAGTAAGTAACAGATCTGCTAAAAAAGACTGCCTACACTACGTTTGTCCGTCCTCTTTTGGTGTACTGATGGGCGATCCGGGATCCTTAACAGATAGTATTAGCGGAGTACACCGAGAAATTTCACAGAAGAGCAGCTTGTTTTGTATTGCCGCAAATAGGAGAGAGAGTGTCACTGACATGATACAGGATATGGGGTGGATATTATTACAAGAAAGGCGGTTTTCGTCACGGAGGAATCATCTCACGAAATTTCAAAAATGGTTCAAAATGGTTCAAATGGCTCTGAGCACTATGGGACTTAACAGCTGTGGTCATCAGTCCCCTAGAACTTAGAACTACTTAAACCTAACTAACCTAAGGACATCACACACATCCATGCCCGAGGCAGGATTCGAACCTGCGACCGTAGCAGTCGCGCGCTTCCGGATTGCGCGCCTAGAACCGCGAGACCGAAATTTCAATCATCAACTTTCTCGTCCGAAGGTGAAAATATTTTGTTGATGCCGAACTACACAGGCAGAAACGATCATCATAATAAAAGAAGGGAAATCAGAGATCACACGGAGAGACATTGGTTTTGGTTTTTTTCCGCGCGCTGTTCGAGATTGGAATAATGGAGAGTTACTGTGAAAGTCGTTCGATGAACCCTCTGCCAGGCAATTAAGCGTGACTTGTAGAGTATCCATGTAGATACAGATGTAGATGTATATAAAACAAAGGCACAACACAACTTTATGTTCGCTGGTGTGCTAAAACGGTTTTTCCACTAAAGAAAAATATCCCTGATAGAAAAGCATTTTTAAAATAGCTGTTAGTATTGTGAACAGGCGAAATTACTTTCGTCCAGCCACAGCTGTGGATTCGTTGATTGCTCTAGGAGCAGGTTCATGAAACTACAACACATGAAATATGAGTTTGTTTTATTACATAAGTAAGTAAAAGTTTTAGTTAACTTTGACAACCTTCATTGCCACAGAAATACCGGATAGTTTACAATTGTTAAGGATTAGGAAAGCATCACTTGATACAGTACTTAACAAACTGTTCCACATTTAATTGAACGAGTCCAGTCCTGTGATGTTGACTCGCTCAGATGAGTTCACGAACTGTGCGCGGTCTTTCTACCTGGACACTATACTGACAGCAGCTTGAGGGCTCTGCTTTGCTGTGAGGGTGAAAGGGGGGGGGGGGGAGCGTGGTCTTTACGATTGACTCTCATATGTCGTCACGGATTGCAGCGAGCTGTCGCTAATATCTGTGGTTGCCAACTTTGACGTGTCAACGCGATCATTGTACCATACTACACACAGTGAAACAGTCTCAATGAAAAGTCCAAAATTACATGTCGAATTTCCTACATCTGCTTCCACAATTCTTAAATTGTCTGTTTGCTATAGTAGTATTCATATTCCTGTTTCAAGTACGCCCCGTTCCCTATCGACGTAACGGTGATGCGAGGCGTGTTCTCGGTGTGCGTGCCTGCAGGAGGCGTCGTGTCCTACTCGATCCCAGAGGACACGGTGGCTGTGTCGCAGGAGCTGTCGGACGCCACATACGACGGGGAGCACCGCGGCGGCATGCTGGTGGCCGGGCTCGGCCGCCTCGTGGACGGACAGCTGGGCGCCGACAACTTCCGCATCGACGTCGGATACGGCAGAGGTAAGCGGCGAAGCCACGCGAAATTAAAATCAGCTTTACAAATGCAACGGAAGTGAAGCTGCTCGGCCGCCACTATAGTGACGTCACTGAACTTACATATGGAAACACCCAGATTCCGGTGGCGCAAGTCGAGTGACGTCACTTTTACTAAAATTTGTGGTCACCTTAACTCTGTGACGCCACTTTTATTGCCCCACTACTGACTAGTCTCATTCGACTGACGCCTAGTGGCTGAGCTTCGAAACGTCAGCTCCTTATTCTGATTTTCGTGTTAGTAATTTCGCCGCGTGCTTGTATTGCAGTACCAGAAAATCTCTCAATAATCTTCATAAACAATTGTACAGTTTCTTGAACTGTAAGGGCAGCATTAAAAACCTATCCAGTGAACCTGAAAAGACAATAACAAGTTAGATGGAGGGTATATAATATCAGCTAGACTGTAGCTTATAATAAAGGTACATGAACATTCAAATATCAGGTACAATGACCTTCAGTGTACTACCATAGCGTAATGAAAACCATCGATATAAAATAAATTTAATATCTACTATATCTGTGATGTTTTATTTAATTAACTGATGTAGGTGTGGAATCAAGGTATTAGCTTTCAGGTGAGTGACGACATCGTAAAAGACATCCACGATTTAAAACAAGAACTTTTAAATTGTAATTTTGAGGAGTTTGTAGCTGCAAGGTGTTTCTCAATCCAGCTCATGTCTAGAAATGTACCTTCTGGATTTAAAATAAGTTTGATGATCATCAAAAATGGCTCTGAGCACTGTGGGACTTAACAGCTGTGGTCATCAGTGCCCTAGAACTTAGAACTACTTAAACCTAACTAACCTAAGGACATCACTCACATCCATGCCCGAGGCAGGATTCGAACCTGCGACCGTAGCAGTCACACGGTTCCAGACTGCGCGCCTAGAACCGCGAGACCACCGCGGCCGGCGATGATCATCATTTCAAATCTCGCGCTTCGCGTTATTCGCAGAGCACAGACAAAGATTTTCTGCTCTACTAGAGCCTATGGCATGGGCAGTGTTCCATCACTCTTCGTTAGGCTATCTTCTACATGACTTAGAACGTCCCCGTCAAGGTCGAGAGTGCGGCGCGTCTGTGGAGCACCGTAGTCATCCCTCACAGTCGCGAACGCGCCAGTTTATCGTAGCCCCTCTAATGGGACAAACATTGTGTGTGACGTCATAACTGCAACAGGGTCTTTCGACGACGCCCTCATATCTGTTTGCGTGCGTTCTATGAGGCGGCAGACACGAAACTAATAAAATCTCAAAATTAATTCATTTTTTAAACGGTACATTTTAGGACATTGCTTCCTTGTCAAAACTAAACCTAATAAGTCATCTCTACAGCCCGTAGTAGCTTGCAATGGGAATTTTGAAACACACTACACAGGCTGAGTCACTAACTATTGCCACCTAGAATAACTCAGAAAATGTGATGCAAAGTTTGTGTGACAAATGTTGCATTGGAGAACGGGGGGCATAATATGACATTGGTTTTTTGTTGCTAGATGGGGCGCTTCAGAGATATGAAGGTCAACTTTGTTTTTTAAATAGGATGCTATAGTTTGGTACCTATTTTCTGATAGCAGCTATCGAGACCAATCCAATGATGTCCAACAGTAAGGTCTTTGAAGGTCAACGAAGGTCACAAAGGTGGCATGAACGTCCATTTACAGAACGTGTTCGAAGTGATGACAACTGATATCAGTGCCGTGCTGCAATCTTCTTATCATGGATTGAGTGTTATTCCTTAGCACCTTGGCACTTTTCGAAGTACATGCTCTGACAATTCTCTCTCGTTTAACGTGCAAATAGTAAATATTCGCTGAATACGGCGTGTCCATCTAACGTGCCGTTGACATGTAAACACCGTTAGACGGTTTCGCAATACAACACTTATAGGAACGGTAAGACTAGTATCGTCGAACCAGGAGAATGTGAATGATGTATTCCTTCGAAGAACAAGTCGATAAACTTCCTATCTACGTAGAATGCCAACGAAATTCACTGAGAGCTAGAGACTTACACGTTGAAAGATATCCTCAGCGTACTCACCATACACGTCGTACGTTTACATATGTCTATGATAAACTGAGAACAACTGGATCTTTAAAGCATCGGAAACATATTCGACAAAGGAAAGTTACTAACGAGGAAACGGAAATTATTAGTCTTGCCACTGTGGTTCGAGATACTTGTGTTAGTTCGCGTCAAATCGCAAGGGAATCTGGCGTTAGCCAGAGTAGTGTTGTTGTGTCCTGCATCGCCATAAATATCATCCTTACCATATCAGTCTCCACCAAATATTAACTGGTACGGATTGTACGTGTCGCATTGAATTCTGCCGATGGCCTCAACTTCACAGTCAGAGGAATGACAAATTTATTAATTTGTTTTTATTTACTGACGAGGCTACATTCACTAACCATGGAAATGTTAATTTGCATAACATGCAACTGAAAATCCATATGGGCTGCGGCAAGTTGCACACCAAAAATCGTGGTCGGTGAATGTATGGTGTGGGATTCTGGAGGACAGAATTATAGGCCCTTATTTCATGGAAGGAAATATTAATGGTAGGAAGTACACCACATTCCTGCAAGAAACATTAGGTCGTTATTGGAAGAAATACCTTTAGGAAGACGGAACAGAATGTGGTATCAGCACGATGGGTATGAGGCACATTTTACGCTGACGGCTACAAATAAGTTGCAGAGACCATTCCCAAATCGTTGAATTGGACGTGGACGAGAAGTGTCGTGGCCGCCTCGTTCGCAGACTTCACGCCTCTGGATTTTTTCTTGTGGGGATTCGTAAAAGACAGTGTTTATAAAGACATTCCAGCTAAGCCTGAAGATTTGCGAGAGAGAATGGTCAGAGCATGTGCTTCGATAAGTGCCGATGGGCTAAGGAATACCACTCAGTCCATGATATTGCAGCACTGCATTGATACCAATGGTCACCACGTCGAACACTTCCTGTAAATGGACGTTCATGCCACCTCTGTGACCTTCAAATAAGATACTGTTACACATTACTGGATTCGTGTCTATAGCCGCTATCAGATAATTGATACCAAACTATAGCATCCCATTTAAAAAAAAAGTTGACCTTCATATCTCCGAAGCGACTTCATCTAGCAACAAAAAACCAACGTCATATTATGGACCCCGTTGTCCCATGCAACTGTTGTCAAACAAACTTTTCAGCTCCTATCATACTATCGGAGTTATTCGAGGTGGCAATAGTTAGTGATTCACCCTGTATGATGGAGAGGTGACAGGTAATCTCCAGATGTCAAATATCGAAGTGACACTAGACTTTTACTCAAGCCGGTACTGTATCTCTAATATTAGCATCAGGCTTTTTAAAATAACCCGATACCAATCTCTACAAGTACTCAAAATCAGGGTTAGTATGAAGCTCAACAAGTACTCAAAATCAGGGTTAGTATAAGTATATGGTTCACAAATCGATCTTTATCTTCGAGAGTTACTTTGTCTAAGTGTGTGTGTGACATCCTAGTGTTATTTCTGCGCAAAATCCACTTCCAAGTCCTACATGCTTTCTCGGTTCCATGTTGGGTTCAAATGGCTCTGAGCACTATGGGACTTAACATCTGAGGTCATCAGTCCCCTAGAACTTAGAACTACGTAAACCTAACTAACCTAAGGACACCAAACACATCCATGACCGAGGCAGGATTCGAACCTGCGACCATAGCAGCAACGCGATTCCGGACTGAAGCGCCTAGAACAGCTCCGCCACCGCGGCCGGCTTCATGTTGGGTTCTTGGTTTATTTATAAAGCCATAACCTAAATGGCACTCGTCTGGTGTGAGACGTGGCCCGGGGAGGGGTCCACTTGGGGCCGAACCACACAATAACCCTCGATTCGGTGTGGGGCGCCGGTGGGGTGAGTGGACTGCTGTAGCCTGTTGTGCAGTTGTGAACCACTACGGGCTACGGCGGGGACGAAGCCTCTCCGTGGTTTCTAGGTCCCCAGTTCCATACAATACAATACATGCAGTTACCATTGTTAGCAAAGTGGTTATCGCCAAGCGTTATCGTGCGTCTTTTTCCTTTCGATTCTTGCTGTATGAGGCACAAGCAGGCTGCTAGCTTCTTGATGTACAGAACGTCTAATTATAAATCAATACTTAAATGTAAAGCTCTGAAACCGGGAGTAGGCCTATATATAAAACGTGCAGCCCATACTTTATAGGCCGGTATTTTTTTCCTCGATACACCGATATTTCTCTGGATATACCGGGTGCCGATAATGATAATTTCTTAAATCTCGATGTATCAGATTCCAGATAATTTATAAAAAATATATAGGCTCCTATTTTGGAAACAGCAACACGCTACGCCGCTACCGACCAGCATCCATGTCATTTGTTGTGGGGTCACTTCAATTGTAGTGGAAATCCGACATAACACAGAAATAGCTGTAATGGCGTCACTGGGGTAAGGTAGCCGGGTCGCGTGCCCTACCTTGGCGCCACTTTCGTATGGGGTGCAATTTTATTATGGACAAAAATATTACGAATGGCAGAAGAAAATGGGATGAAGGAGTTCGACGAGGAATCAGGAAAACGAAGATTAAGAAGTAGATGTGGAAGATGAAGAAGAAGAAGGAAATGAAGGAATTTATTGGATGTCCTATACTGGCGGCAATGTCAATGGCGACAATGTTTGAAATCATCAAGAGATAGGGACTGCGCTGTGTTGAGAAACAGTTTCACAGTTATGGAGACGTGTTAGTCATTTTTTCGACCACTACCTGTAATCACTATGTTTTGCCACTTGAGACAATCGAAGGAGGTTCAAAGAACATAACAGTTATTGGAGTAGCATTCCACATCTAAACTTGTTCATGTTGAATAAAAACCGCTGGAGTTGTTATAAACCCTTTATTACACTACTGGCCATTAAAATTGCTACACCACGGAGATGACGTGCTTCAGACGCGAAATTTAACCGACAGGAAGAAGATGCTGTGATATGCAAATGATTAGCTTTTCAGAGCATTCACACAAGTTGGCGCCGGTGGCGACCCCTACAACATGCTGACATTAGGATAGTTTCCAACCGATTTCTCATACACAAACAGTAGGTGACCGGCGTTGCCTGGTGAAACGTTGTTGTGATGCCTCGTGTAAGGAGATGAAATGCGTACCATCACGTTTCCGACTTTGATAAAGGTCGGATTGTAGCCTATCGTGATTACGGTTTATCGTATCGCGACATTGCTGCTCGCGTTGGTCGAGATCCAATGACTGTTAGCAGAATATGTAAACGGTGGGTTGGGGAGGGTAATACGGAACGCCGTACTGGATCCCAACGGCTTCGTATCACTAGCAGTCGAGATGAAAGTCATCTTATCCACATGGCTGTAACGGATCGTGGAGCCACATCTCGATCCCTGAGTCAACAGATGGGGACGTTTGCAAGACAACAACCATCTGCACGAACAGTTCGACGATGTTTGCAGCAGCATGGACTATCAGCTCGGAGACCATGACTGCGGTTACGCTTAACGCTGCATCACAGACAGGAGCGCATGCGATGGTACTCAAAGACGAACCTGAGTGCACGAATGCCAAACGTCATTTTTTCGGATGAATCTAGGTTCTGTTTACAGCATCATGATGGTCGCATCCGTGTTTGGTGACATCGTTGTGAACGCACATTGGAAGCGTGTATTCGTCATCGCCATACTGGCGTATCATCCGGCGTGATGGTATAGGGTGCCATACGTTACACGTCTGGCTCACCTCTTGTTCACATTGACGGCACTTTGAACAGTGGACGCTACATTTCAGATGTGTTACGACCCGTGGCCTTACCCTTCGTTCGATCCCTGCGAAACCGTACATTTCACCAGGGTAATGCGCGACCGCATGTTGCAGGTCCTGTACGGGCCTTTCTGGATACAGAAAATGTTCGACTGCTGCCCTGGCCAGCGCATTCTCCAGATCTCTCAGCAATTGAAAACGTCTGGTCAATGACGGCCGAGCAACTGGACCGTCACAATACGCCAGTCCCTATTCCTGATGAACTGTGTTATCGTGTTGACGCTGCATGGGCAGCTGTACCTGTACAGGCCATCCAAGCTCTGTTTGACTCAATGTCCAGGCTTATCAAGGCCGTTATTACGGCTAGAGGTGGTTGTTCTGGGTACTGATTTCTGAAGATCTATGCGCCCAAATTGTGGCAACGGCCTTGCCGCAGTGGAGAAACCGGTTCCCGTCAGATCATCGAAGTTAAGCGCTGTCGGTCGTGGCCGGCACTTGGATGGGTGACCATCCGGGCCCCCATGAGCTGTTGCCTCGTAATGCCAACTGAGGAGCTTGTCGACCGAATAGTAGCGGCTCCGGTCAGAGAAAACCACCATAACGACCGGGAGAGCGGTGTGCTGACCTCACGCCCCTCCTATCCGCATCCTCACATGAGGATGAAACGGCGGTCGGATGGTCCCGATGTGCCACGTGTGGCCTGTAGATGGAGTGCTTTTTTTTATGCACCCAAATTGCGTGAAAATGTAATCACATGTCAGTTCTAGTAGAATATATTTGTCCAATAAATACCTGTTTATCATCTGCATTTCTTCTTGGTGTAGCAGTTTTAATGGCCAGTAGTGTAAATTCACAACAGGTATCAAAATTTAAATTACCTCATCAGGTGAAGGTATTATAGTATGTCAAGCCGCTTTTACATTCACATCCCATTTGTGAAATTTTGCAAGAAACGATAGTCATGGATTAAAACGCGGCAGTGGAACATGAACAACAGTGAAGCCACCCCGGGACGGAACGCTGCGACTGTCATACACGAACTACATGCACGAGTTTATTTTGCTCAAACGGTTTCAAGTGTTACGGCTTTACACTTATCATCAACGAAATAACAAAAGAGCAATAGGGTTATTGTTGAACGAACATGAGCCTATGAGTTGTTCTACTAACTGAAAAGCATCCCTTTTTACGGTCTTCTACGAATTCCTTTCCAGTGTCGTTTATTCATCTCAGAATAGTACTTGCAGCCTACGTCATCAAATGGCTCTGAGCACTATGGGACTTAACATCTGTGGTCATCAGTCCCCTAGAACTTAGAAATACTTAAACCTAACTAACCTAATGACATCACACACATCTATGCTCGAGGCAGGATTCGAGCCTGCAACCGTAGCGGTCACGCGGTTCGAGACTGAAGCGCCTACAGCCGCACGGCCACACCGGTCGGCCCTACGTCATCAATTATTTGTCATATGTGTTCCACTCTCTGTCTTCCTCTACAATTTAAACTCTCTGAACTCCTTCTAATGCCCTGTACGTTATTCCCTAATGTGTCAACATGTGTTCTATCATCCTGTTACTTTTTCTTGTTAGCTTGTATGTTTTTCCATTTGTTACTTTATTCAGAGAACTTCCTGATTCCTTATCATAGCATTCCACCTAATTTTAAAAAAATGGCCCTGAGCACTATGGGATTTAACTAAATGATTCAAATGGCTCTGAGCTCTATTGAACTTAACTTCTGAGGTTATCAGTCCCCTAGAACTTAGAATTACTTAAACCTAACTAACCTAATAACGTCACACACATCCATGCCCAAGGCAGGACTCGAACCTGCGACCGTAGCGGTCGCTCGGTTCCAGACAGTAGCGCCTAGAACCGCTCTACCACTCCGGCCGGCACCTAATTTTCAACATTCTTCTGTCGTTCCATATCTCAAATGCTTTGCTTCTCTTCTGTTCCATTTTTCTCACAGTAAATGGTTCGCTACCATACAATGCTATGCTTCAAAAGTACATTCTCAGTAATTTCTTACTGACATCCTATGTCTGCTAATAGCAGACTCCTCTTCACCAGGAATGCCGTTTTTGCCTGTGCTATCCTGCTTTTTATGTCTTCCTTCCTTCGTCCGTCACAGGTAACCTTGCTTCCAGGTAGCGTAATTCCTCAACTTATTCTACTTCGTGATCACTAATTTTGATATTAGGTTTCTCGCTATCTCACTTCTGCTACTTTCATTACTTCCGTTTTTCTACCGTTTACTATAAAACTATATTGTTTGCTCACTAGCCTGTTCATTTCATTCAACAGATCTTGTAATTCTTTTTCACTTTCTCTGAGGATGACAACTTCATCAACGAATCTTCTAAATGATATCTTTTCACCTTGAATTTCAATCCTATTCTTGAATCTTTCTTTAATATCCGTCATTGCTTCTTCGGCGCACAGACTGAACAGTGGGGGTGAAAACCGCATCCCTGCCTTATCGCCACTTAATATGAAGAGTTCGTCCTTTGCCTGCCATTGTTACTGTTCCCTCTTGCTCTTCCCTATTACTTACTCCAGTTTCTCTCCGAATTTCGAACATCTTTCACTATTTTAAGTTGTGGACCTCTATTCCAGGTCGAGAAATCCTAAGAACGTGCCTTAATTTTTCTTTAGTCTTGTTTCCATTATAATATAGTACGACTATGGGATTTGCAGCAGAAAAATATTATGTAGTTGTTACATTGTCCAGTGTCCAGGCGACGGTGGTGGTAACCATTGTTCGTTAAAGCCCAATCTTCCTTCTGCAAACGCAGTTTTATCTTCACTCTGCTGCGGTATTTGTGGTGACGGCGCTTATCAGATTCTGTTACTTGAGGAATATTATCGCCTGGTGCTGGGAATAGAGAGAGAGGGAGAGAGAGGGGGGGGCACGGGTGTGGAGAAAGCCATTTTGGATAGGTAAAGGAAATTCCACATTCATCGACCATCGACTATCTTACTCTGAGATCACACAATATCGATTCTTGACGTGTGTACAACCGCCAACGTGAAGAATATTATTTGTGGATGTTCACATGTTTCTTCCACTCAGTGATGTCTAAGAAATGTGTTAATTCAGCGAATCTTTTCTGTTATGTGTGTGACGAGTTGAGGACTAAGTCTCAAAGAGATCCCAGTTTACCGATCGTAAAAATGGCATACAAGTTGTATTTTAAATCAAAGGGAGATGCGGAAATGCTGCAACATGACGTGACATGGACTCGAATAATGTCTGAAGTACTGCTGCAGCGAACTGACACCATGAATCTTGAAGGGCTGTCCACAAATCCTTAAGGGCACGAGGAGTGGAAACCACTTCTGAACAGCACCTTGCAAGGCATCACAGATACGCTCAATGTTCATCTCTGGGGAGTTTGGTGGCCAGCGGAAATGTTTAAACTCAGAAGAGTGTTCCTGGAGCCACTCTGTAGCAATTCTGGACGTGTGGCGTGTCGCATTGTTCTGATGGATTTTCTCCAGCCCGTCGGAATGCAGAATGGACATTAATGAATGCAGGCGACTAGACAGAAAGCTTACGTACGTGTCAACTGTCAGAGTCGTATCTATATGTATCAGGGGACCCACATCACTCCACCTGCATAAGATACACACCATTACAGAGCCTCCAACATTTTGAACAGTCCCCTGTTGACATGCAAGGTCCATGGATTCGTGCGGTTGTCTCCTTACCCGTACACGTCCATCCGATCGATACAATTTGAAACGAGACTCGTCCGACCAGGCAACATGTTTCCAGTCATCAACAGTCCAATGTCAGCGCTGACGGGACCAGGCGAGGCTTAAAGCTTTGTGTCGTGCAGTCATCAACGGTACACGAATGGGCCTTCGACTCCGAAAACCCATATCGATGATTTCTTTAAAGTCATTACCACCATTAGACTGTTGCTCGTTAGCAGTGTTACATTTACATTTACACTGTCATGATTTCGGCTTCAAAGCGCCATGATCAAGTGTTTCAAGTGTTATACAGTGCCTAAGATGGCATACTCTCGTATTTAAAATACACTATTAAACACATTGTCTAAGGGTCGATAATTCTGGTAAAGCCTACTGCTTTGTTTCACCGAGTATACCATCTTGCGTCAAGATGGTATACTCAGTGAAACAAAGCAGTAGGTTTTACCAGAAATATCGACCCTTAGACAATGTGTCTAATAGCGTATTTTAAATACGAGAGTATGCCATCTTACCTTGAATGGAGAACCCCTCAAAGTGGTAGAAAGTTTCACTTATTTAGGGAGTGAAATATCTAGGGATGGAACAATAACTAACGAAATTAATAGGAGGTTACAGAAGGAGGCAATTTCTACCAAACAATAAAACACCTGATTTGGAATAATGAAGTTTCAGAAAGAGCAAAATTCCTTACGTATAAGAATTATTACATACCTGTTGTCACCTATGATGGAGAAACATGGACAATGACATAAAGGTACTGGAGCAGACTGCAAGCAGGGGAAATGAAATTTCTCAGAGCAGTTAAGGGAGAAACAAGAATGGACAGAGTAAGGAATGTAGAGATTAGAAAGGACCTTAACCAAGAAAGTGTGAGAGAAGAAATTGAAAGAAAGAGATAACGATGGTATGGTCATGTTAAGAGGATGCATGGGCAGAGACTCCCCAAAATTATGGAAGAACTAAAGATGGATGGGAAAAGACCTCGAGGGCGCCCAAGAACACGGTGAAAAATGGGAGTGAGATTATCTGTAGAAGGAGAGGTGTGACCTGGCAGCAAGTGGAGGAAGAAAAGTGGTGGGAGGACCGAGCCAAATGGAGAGGACTCATCAGCACCCAGACCCGGCAGTACCTGGAGCGGGATTCGGATATAGATAGATAGATGCCATCTCAGGCACTGCATCACACTTAAAACACTTGATAATAGCACTTTTAAGCCGAAATCATGATAGTGTAAATGTAAATGTAACACTGCAAATAAACTAGAGTCTAATGGCGTTATTGACTTTAAAGAAATATATTATGACTGTGGCCCCCATTATGGAAAATTTATTACACTTGTTGGTGGCCCAGTGTTGAAATATGTAGCAATTTGCAGAAGCGTTGCACTTCTGTCGCATTGAGCGATTCTCTTCAGTCGTCGTTGGTCCCGTTCTTGCAAGATCTTTTTGAGGTTGGAGCGATGTCGCACATTTGATATTTTGCCGGGTTTCTGATATTTACGGTGCACTCGTGCAATTGTTGTACGAGAAAATCCTCATTTCATCGCTACCTCGGTGATGGTGTGTCCCACCGCTCGTGAGCCGAGTGTAGCATCACGCTGAAATCCACTTAAATCTTGACAAACTGCCATTGCAGCAGCAGTAACCGATCTAACAACGGTACCAGACGCTTATTGCCTTGTACAGGCGCTGCCGAGCACAGTGCCATATCCCGCCAGTTTACTATCCAGGAATTTGAATATGCAAGCCTATACCAGTTTGTTTGGCCCTTCAGTGTAAATGGGCTGCTCACAAAATGTGGGAAGCGTCAATATTTGGAAGAATGGTGCCTGCTTATAGATTCCTCATAGAGTAGTCTCAAAGGTGTTCTCTTACATAATGGAAACGAGAAACCATCGATACCAGTGGCTCATTCCATTCAGTTAAACGAAATAAGAGAACATAAAGCTACTCCTGAATTACACTGGCTATTCGAATCATAATTGGAAAATCGATGGAGAAATCAAAATTATGGGCCTACTTCTGAGAATGCTACTAGTTACAAAAAATGATGCTATTCCTTGTCTCACATAGATAGTAGGGCATGAAAAGACCATTACGTAGTCAAAGAATGGTCCTCTACATAAATTTTCAGTCCTGGTGAAAAAATGTGTCGCATGAGCCCCTTGTTGAAAAAGAGAGTTTACTGTTACCACCAGTATTAAACTTGTGCTTTATGAAGAATTTCGTGAAATCGACGGACAAAAATGGCCAGGATATTCAGTTTTGACTCTAGAATTTTTCTTTCCATTAGCACTGTCGAAAGGAAGAATTTTCATTGGGCCTCAGAACCGTTCAAATGGTTCAAATGGCTCTGAGCACTATGGGATTTAACTTCTGATGTTATCAGTCCCCTCGAACGTAGAAATACTTAAACCTAACTAACCTAAGGACATCACACACATCCATGCCCGAGGCAGGATTCGAACCTGCGATCGTAGCGGTCGCGCGGTTCCAGACTTTAGCGCCTAAAACCACTCGGCCACCTCGGCCGGCCTCAGAACCGTAACTTGGTGGAAGTTTATTACCAGATACTGAGAAGTCAGTTTGGCTTGCTTTTAAACATGTATGATACATTTTTTGGGGAAACGTAATATCTGAAAATTACCGGAAATGACGAAACACATGCTGGACTATGAAACTTCCTGGCAGATTAAAACTGTGTGCCGGACCGAGACTCGAACTCGGGAAGCTGTGAGGACGCGGCGTGAGTCGTGCTTGGGTAGCTCAGTTGGCAGAGCACTTTCCCGTGAAAGGCCTAGGTCCCAAGTTCGAGTCTCGGTCCGGCACACAGTTTTAATCTGCCAGGAAGTTTCATTTCAGCGCACACTGCGCTGCAGAATAAAAATCTCGTTCTGGAAACACGCTGGACTGTTAGAACGCTATGGGGAGCAACATGTCTCTGACAATATATTTCCTTCATTCCTATTTGGATTTATTGCCACCTAATCTTAGAGATGTGAGCGATTTCACGAGGGTATAGCTGCCATGGAAAGAATATAAAGGAAGATGGTCACAAAACCTTTTGACAGATTACAGCTGAACACTCCTACAAGAAGTCTCACCATCCACCAACAAACGAAAAGTTTCCACCTTATAAGTAAATTTCAAGTTTAGTATCAGCTTTCTCGAACTATTTTCATTTTAGAATTTTTTTTTTAATATATACAATTACTTTTGTTAAATGATCTGTGTCGCGGACTGCGCGGCCCTTCCCGTCGGAGGTTCTAGTCCTCTCTTGGGCATGGGTTTGTATTAAGTGGTGTGTACGTCTAGGGAACGATGACCTAAGCATTTTGGTCCATTAGGAATTCACATACATTTGAACATTTTTACATGAACTGTGTGTTAATTCCTGTATTGTTATAAAGGCGATTCCAGGTTTCTTGAAAGTGGCATTATGTGGCGCATTTTTTCCAGCAAAACTAATACCGGATGGAATATTCCTGATTCCAATTTCGCAGTTAGCGTCTTTAATTTGATAAAGAACACATATTTTCATCTTGTGGCAAGATACTCAGCTCGGATTTATTGCACTGTGAATTATCTAACCGATCCTCAGTTAATTCTCTGGTTCTTCTGTACATTATTCTTGTCAGCAACTTCGATGCATGAGCTGTTACTCTGATTGTGCGACGGTTCTCACACTTATCAGCTCTTGCTTGAGTGGATAACGTTTTTCCGAAAATCTGATGGTACATCCCGAGTCTCTTAGATTCTACATACGAACCCGAAGACTCGTTTGGTTGCCGTTTCAATGTTTTTAGAACTTTATCTATCCATTCTGCCTTATTTGACCTTGTTGAGTCCTACAAAGCTCTTTTAAATTCTGACTCTAATGCAAAATGCCCCTCTGTTGTATATCAGTTCCAGTTTCTTCTTGTATAACGTCATCAGAGAATTTTTGCCGCTAATGGATGACTTCAGTATACTGCTTCCACGTATCCGCTTTCTCCTCTGCTTCTAACAATGGGTTTTCCGTTGCACTCTTAACGTTGCCGACATTGCTTTTAGTTTCACCGAATTTCCTTTCACATCTCGATATGCCGAGTGAGTGCGCCCGACTAACATTTCTTTTTGGATTCCTTCATATTTTTCCTGAAGCCATTTCGCTTTGGCTTCTCTGCGGTTCCTGTTTGCTTCATTCCGAACTGATTTGTATTGGTGTATTCCGGTGATCCCCTTGTAATTCCTTTTTCCGTCGATAAACTTAATTATCTCTTTTGTTAGCCGAAGTTTCTTTACAAATACCTTTCTATTGCTTTTTTAATCTTTCCAGTATATGTGGTTGCTCATTTCTTAGATGTCCTGTCCGTTAACGAACTTCAAAAGCGCCTTATCCTTCTTCAGCACTTCAGTATCCCACTTCCTTAGACACTGATTCTTTCGTAAGGTTCTCTTAAACTTCGTTCTACTCTTCATCATTACTAAATTGTGGTCTGAGTCTTTATCTGCTCCTAGATGTGCCTTACAGTCCAGTATCTGTTTTCTAAATCTTTGTCTGACTATGATGTAATCCAGTTAGAATCTTCCCGTGCCTCCGGTCCTTTTGCACGTGCACCTCCTCCCTTAATGATTCTGGAGCGGAATATTCGCGGTTGCTAGCTCAAATTTATTGCAGAACTCAGTTAGACTTTTTCCTCTCTCGTTCCTACTACTAAGTCTCCCGTAACCGTTTCTTCTACTCCTTCCCCTATAATCGCGTTCCAGTTCTCTACGATCATTAGATTTTCATCTGCCTTTACGTTCTGAATTACCGGTTCATTGTTCCCATATATTTTCTCTATCTGTTCATGTCGTGCTTCAGACGTCGAATTGTTTACTTGAATTATTGTTGTCAGCGCCGGTTTTCTGTCGATTCTGGCAATAACAATACTACCACTGAACTGTTCACAGCAACTCTCTGCCGTACCATTCTATTCATAACGAATCATGCTCCTGGTCTACCATTTGGTGCCGCTGCTGACATTGACCTATCATCTGACCAGAAATACTTGTCTTCTTTCCATTTCACTTCATAGACCCCCACAGTATCTAGAATGAGCCATAGCATTTCCCTGTTGAGATTTTCTAGCTTCCCTACCACGTTCAAAATTCTGACAGGCCCTGCCCCGACTCGTAGAATGGTACGATGTTGTTGTTTATTCCATCTTTTTTCTCATGGTCACCTCCCTCTTGGCAGTCGGCTCCAAGAGGTCCGAAAGGGGGACTAAACCTAAGTCTTTTGCCAGTAGAGAGATCATCCTGACACTTTTTCAATCACATGCGACATGTCATTGATTATACATTAGGTGTCTTTAATGCAATGGTTTCTGTTGCCTTCTTCACGTTCTTGCCGTTTAGCATCTCTGAGGGCAAGAGGGTACCCTGAACTTCTATCCACTCTTTCTCCCTCTTTGATAAAGCAGTTGGCACAAAAAGGTTGGTTGTTATACCGGGAGTGTTCGGTCTCCTTGCTGATGACTTTTATTCAGAATTTAAGCAATGATTAGGTTCGAACACAGGCCGTATTGATTACTAGTCAAAGATTCTACTCGTAAGACTACGTGTCCTTGATTAAGGGTTATAGGAAAAAAGTGTAGAGGTATTTGTGATGGGGAGAGGGGGTTATTAGTTACACTTGTTTCATGACTGACTAGAGGCTATCATCTCCCTGTGCCATCCACAATCGGGACACTTAAACTAAATTTTGTTATTTTCAAGTGAGGAATCACAATGCTGTGCTGCACCAAGTTTACTGTTCAGCTACCTGACATTTTTCAGCGCTGATCTCTCAAGTGAGTCACCCATCCATGGTTCACGAACTGAGCTTCTAATGCCCACTGAGCCCTTCAACATTTAAGACTTTCTTAACCACGGCTTCAAGACATGGTCGGATAGCAATTCTACGCTACATTTCACAAAATGTGGTTTTGATTTCATGTGACGAGGATACGGAAAATATGGAAACGAGTCAGTGACATGTGTGTGCTTGAGTTGTGTACGTGGGTGGCTAAATCGACAGAGCAGCATCAAGTCTCGATCCAACAGCAGTATTTCAACGTTTCACAGAAATTCAGCCAAGTGTAAAAGAATTTCATCTTACTACATTCCTTTTCATATTGTCACTGAATCTCGGTGGATGATACATACAACTCACTAATTCATTAGCATACGTATCTTTGCCACACAGAATAACACATTGACTGATACAGATTTTTCCCAATTTTCCCAATTATCCAGTCATATGTTCTTTGCACTTCCTTTATTCTTTTTCCAAGCCCCTATTCATGCGCCAACAGCCTTGACGCTACATTCTTTCCCCTTACCAAATGAACTGTCATTTTAGGACAGAGTAATGCTGTTAAACACCGTTCACACGACCCAGAGTGCTTAAACTACCTGTATTAGTCCATTCCGTCCAAGTAAGGGCCTGTGAGTATCAGACTGCAGTCGCGAGTCTGCACATCCGCAGCCAACAGAAACATTAGTCACGGATCAGTGAGCTAGCATATGATTGTCTGCTTATAGAATTGGCACAAAGGAAATTACATTTGCGGCGGAGACAGCGTAGATCGGCCACCCAAGTGATGTATGACTGCCTCTGCGGTTTGCAGTGAAGGAACTGCCTCTGTGTGCCGACATCATGGAGTCTCACTTACAGTACTAAACAGTCATGGTCTCGTAACCTAAAATTTCGACTGCATAGAGACGCTGTCATTCAATCAATTAGGCTGCAAGTCGAAGGTCTTGGAGGACAAGTAAAAAATGGTTGGAGCTGTGGACGTTGATGGCAGCGAATGATCAGATGACACAGTGCACACACCAATAGCTTCCTTGGAAGATGTCTGCTCGTCTCGCAATCTTTGATCATAACAGAGATAGAAGGTGTTAACGTCTTTCAACTTTTAGCTAGCAAAAACCGCAGCAATTCATGTTTTTACCGAATGTTACTCGGGTATTTCCGTCTCTTTTTTCTCCATACGAAATCCATATCGTCGTATCAGCGATGCTTTGGTTCGGGCAAATGCAGTATTTTTGACAGACGCAAAGGCGCTGAAGCTTGGACTATTAAGGACGTGAGATCCTTGTATTCGTCAGTCACTTGACGATATGACATCACGGATACTTCGGCGACGTAGGAACACAGTTCTCAGTTCCACTGGAGATAAAACACAATGGTGGGAGCGGCATGTAGTGAGATCAATGGCGAACGGCTTGGGCGTTTGTTAAATATTTCTATCAAATTTCTATCTATTACGTGCGTAGTGGTCAGCGAATAATTGCACTTTTAATGGTGAGTTCGCAGCTGATGACAACTTATGTTGTATGTCCTTTCGGATTGTCCGAAAGAACAGACACCATGCATTCATGAACCTGATTCGCCTCGATGGGCAATGAATCCACAACATTCAGTTCGGATGCACATTTATGTTAGACCTCTAGCAGGACTCCACAATTGCCGAGCATAGAGAACATGGAAGGGGATTGCAGATAGGTGGCGCTAGGTGAGAATATGCTTGGGCCGTGAAGCCTGCCGAGATAGTCCAAGCTTTGGCGAAAAACTCTGTGACCGGATGGCGTAATGGCTGACGCAACTGCCTAATAAACAGCAGATTCCGGGTTCTAGTCCCGGACAGCCACACATTTTCACTCGTTGCTGCTGATTCCGCATAAAGTCCCGATGGAACTGATATCATTAGTTCCTTCCCTTTCGTTTCCTTTGGCCACCCTCCACCTTCAATTTACATATTAACATTATGCCTTCTGATACCTTATATTTTATCTATGAATTGCTAGCGCATGTTAAAACCATCCAGATACGAAAATCAGTGCTCTAAACTCTACCGCGATAGCTTGTACCCGGGATACCATGGATTCTTATTTCTTCATTATGAAGTATTCCTTTTTTGTTTACGAATTCTACACGAATATTTCAGCTGATAAGTAAGCAACAGCAAATCACTTTTACTCTTTTCATTATATAATAGGAAACAGACGATGTTGTATGTGGATAATGACCCGAAAATAAAAGATACATGAACTCGCTCTCGATGTTGTTAAACATTCATCACGAATTGCTTCATCTGTCATTTTCTTCGTTACTCTTTGTTCTGCTGGTGTAGCTTCAGACTGAAAGTGTCCTTAACCGTGTGGTGCGCCATTTCAACTACAGTGGACGGCTTTTACTGGTCGCTTCCTTGGCGTTTTCAAGCAGTAATAAAGCGGCAAATGCATGCAGAGCACAGCATCATTATGGAGGGCACACTGCGTGGACTACGTGCATTTACAAACTCAGGACTGATAGAAAACGCCAAAGAACCGACCTGTAAAATCTCTCCATTATGGTGGACACGGCGCACCATAGGGTTAAGGACAGTAATAGACCTTACTGTTTAATGGAACTATCTCTTTCAAAGGAACATACTGTTTACCTTAAATGCGTTGTAATAACTACCAGTAAAGTAGGTTTGCTGAGATACAGCATCTTTGCAGAGTAAGTTTGAGTGCTTCAGAGTAAACATTTCTCTGCCTTCCCCACAAAACAGGTATCCGTTGGGTGTTGATTTGGGTCATACAGTTAGCAACAGAGAACAGTACATTTTCTGCGACGATTATCCGGATGAAATATGGGAACATATCACAGCATTCAGTTTTCCACTACTGTACACGTGACAAGAAGTTACATCGCTGTCTGAGCTCGAAAGCGTAGTACCAAGCAATCTCCCAAGTTCAGGAAGTTTGAGCTGTTAAGGAAATAGAAATTGCTGTTATTTCTACTGGACCTTGACAGGAGATCTGGGACTGGGTGACAAGCGGTGAATGAATACTACGTAGAACTAGAATCGGAGACAAAATTGAGAGAGGCAGGCGCATAAATACGACCATGGTTTGAGACGTAAAAGAGTCGAATCTTACTGAACTTTTACTTCGAAGTCACCCTACGAATGCTGGTGTCTTACGGAGTAGTGATAATAAATGGATCGGAATGTTACAGATTGTTGATGGAACGAAGATTTCGTTTATTGCATAATGAAGCCCGTCTACAAAAGGTGCCTGCTTCTCAAGTACTGCAGAAAGTTCGTCGGATTTGAAGATTCGGAGCACCCACCACGTACTAGAATCCTCATCAGATGACTAGAGGAGCTGTAAGCATAGTGAGTGAACAGTTCGTCGGAATCGAATCAAAAGCTCGTACCTTCATCAGTAAAGCATATAGGCAAAATGGTTGGTAACATAAAAATTTTAGTACATTTTCGTTATTAATGAAAGTAAATGGGGGACCGATCCCATTTCTGCAAGAAAGGAGAGCTCGTTGGCCGTTATCTTTATTGTATGCTGGGTAGTTTCTTCGACAATTGGTTGTGATATATGAAAATTGTATGCCATACCGAGACTGGAACTCCGATTCCTGCGGTTTCCATGTGGCGCGTAAATGTATGTGACTTGAAAACAGTGTGGCGGACCGGAATTATAGTTCGAATCCTAATCTGCCAATTCGGCTCAAGTTTAGTATGTCAATTACAATCGCGTTAATAATAAAATGTACTTCTCCAGAACTAATTTTTATATTTTGTGTCTTCATTTTTCCAGTTTGTATATTGATGAAAAGTATCGACTTTCGGAAAAAAGTTAGACAGAACTCTTACTGGTGAAGGATCACCTTGCTCCTTCCACACCACCCCAGTGAAGGGATAGCATAAATATTACCAACTATGTAGTTGCACGTACGAAGAGATAAAACAAATTATTATTCGAAGGCTCCACTTGTGAATGATCTGGACAGATCTGGGTACAATTTGAAAGAGCAGTTATAACACCCCTACTTCTCCTCGGCAAACAACCGTACGGTGATTGGCGGAGGCTACCACGTACCAACACTAGTAACTTCATATTCTGTAATACCCGCAAGTGGAGCGAGGAAATAACGACTGTCTAAAAGCCTCCAAAGGAAATTTAATTTCTTGCATCTTATCCTCATGGCCCTTACGGAAAACGTAGAATCGCTCTGCTGTCGGCCTCAAATGTCGGTTTTCTAAATTGTTCAATAGTGTCTTGCGGTAAGAACATCGTCTTCCCTCTTCGGAATCCCATTTGAGTTCAGGAAGCATCTCCGTAATACTTGCCTGCTCACCGAACCAGCCGGTAACAAATCACGCAGCCGCCTCCTTAATTGGTTCGATGTCTTCCCAACGCTAGAATAGTGCTCAACAAGTGGTCACATTAGCGTTATATAAGTCGTCTTCCTTATTGAAGGGCTACACTTTCCCAAAATTATCTCAATGAAACGAAGTCGAGCATTCGCCATCCCTACAACTAACCTGACGTGCTCATTCCATTTCATATCACTTTGCAAACGTTACGCCTAGATATTTAATCGAAAAGACTGTGTCAGGCTGCACCCTAATAATTCTGTATATGAAATTTGTAGGACTGCTTTTCCCACTTATGTGCATTAACTTACATTTTACTACATTTAGAGCAACCTGCCATTCATCACGCGAACCAGAAGTTTTGTCTAAGTCATCTTGTATCCTCCCACAGTCTCTAAACTTCGCCACCTTTCCGTACATCACAGTGTCATCAGCAAGCAGCCGTAAAATGGCTGTTCGCCCAGTCCGGCAGGTCATTTATACATATAGAGGATCAAAGCGATACAATCACACATCCTTGGGGCACTCCTGACAGTACCCTTGTCACTGGTGAACCTGGCACCCTTGTCACTGGTGAAATCTCACCGTCGAGGACCATGTACTGAGTCCTATTACTCAAAAAATCTCTGCAATGGGGCATCGTGTCAAATGCTATCCGGCAATCTAGGAATATGGAATCTGACTGTTGACCTCCATCTATCCATAAATTGTAGGATATCATGTGAGAATACAGGTAAGCTGAGTTTCGCACGACAGATACTTTCTAAATCCGTGATGATTTGTTCGAAGAAGCTTTTCAGTCTCATGGAAATTTATTATATTCGCAACCAGAATGTGATCACGAATTCTGCATTAAACTGATGTTAAGAAATTGGTCTGTAGCTACGCGGATCTTATGTACAAAAGTCAGCGTACAAGAGTCATCTGCGCCTTTTTCCATTGCCAGCCGTTGTGCCCGAGCGGTTCTAGGCGTTTCAGTCCGGAACCGGGTGACTGCTAAGGTTGCAGGTTCGAATCCTGCCTCGGGCGTGGATGTGTATGATGTTCTTAGGTTAGTTAGGTTTAAAAAGTTCTAAGTTCTAGGGGACTGATGACCTCAGATGTTAAGTCCCATAGTGCTCAGAGCCATTTGAACCATTTGAATCTTTTTCCATTAGCTTGGGACTTTTTGCCTGCCGAGAGTTTTACGAAAAAATGCAAGCTAAGTAATCTCTGAAACACCAAACTGGGATTCTATCTGGACCTGGTGATGTATTTGTTTCAACCACTTCAGACTCTTCTCTACGCCACGGATGCTAATTTACATGTCCTCCATGAAGGCGTTTGTACAAGAGTCAAACGACGGTATGTTTGCTCGATCCTCATGCGTAAATGGTTTCTTAAACGATAATTTTAAAACTTCAGCTTCCCTTTTGCTATCTCTTCGTGCCACACCAGACTGGAATAAATATCTATGGGGAGAAGCATTCCACACGCTTACTGATTTTACGCACAACCACAATTTTCTCGGGTTCTCGACAAGATCTTTCGCTAATATGTTACAATGGAAGTTCACACGTTGCTCTTCTTAGGGACGCACAAATTTTTACGAACTTGTGCCTATCAATATTTTCGCCTTCTTTTTCTGTCGAGAATGCAACAATCTCTGTTTCCTAATCATTTTCCGAGTGTGGATATTAACGGAGGGTTGTTTTCACTTTTAATCCACTTACTTGGGCACACACATCTCCACAGCGCGATATACAATCAGTTTAAATATTGCCCATGATCCTTTTACGTCCGCCGTTCTGGAGCTAAGCAAAGTCCATTCATTGTCGAGGTGGGATGCTAATAACTATTTATCTCCTTTTTTCTAGCATAAACACTCTCCTGGGCTTATTGGCGGATTTATTAACTTTAGTAACCATCATTGTTACGATGACGTCATGATCACTAATTCCTGTTTCTGTTCTGAGACTGGCTGTAAGGTCAGGCCTATTTGCAGTTATAAGGCCTGTTGAGTTTGAATTCCCTCATTAGATGTTGAGGGCAGTTTTAGGAAACATGTACAGAAATACTCCTCAAGACTGTCTGTCCGTACAGCCTGCAGTGAATCCATAGACGTTCTAGTCTATACTTGCCTGCAGCTTACGGTCTAGTGGCTATATAACACTGCAACAGCATTTACGTAGCTTACGTAATCAACTACCAAATTTGGTTTATCACTTATTATGCCCCAACAGAACAAATAGTCCTGTCACGGAAAAGCCACGTATAACACTACCGTCTGCTACTGCTATACCATAACCTCGAAACTTGAGGCAGTTTGCAAAACAGAATTATTTTGTTAGAGTGACAATGATATAAAGCAACAGAGCAGTGTTACCCTCTGAGAGGAATTTTATTATGTTGACCGTATTGTACCTAACGGAGTGGCTTATCGGAAGTAGTCAGAATTACGCAAATATTTTAACACTACGAACAAAATTGTGCCTATCTGCACTGTTCAACTGATAAAGAAAACGGTCGCCAGCCTAACTAGGCAAGAGAATGGTTAACATTCTCGTTCAAGAAAATAGTTATTAATAACTCTAATGGAAAAACCAACCTATACTTGGCCACAAGCGAGTGCAATGAACTCTGACACATACATATGTTTTAAGATTGAAGCTAACAACTGGGGCAGCACAAACTATTTGCAAAATTATAAGAGATACCGAAACACCCTATTACTTTCAGGCTTTAAAGAAATTATGGTTTTTATAATTAGTGGTCTTCCCATTACTTGTTACCCAGCATTAATACAATAGACAAACTGTGGATCCTGTTATATTATTAATATGCACTTCCTATACACAAGAGAGACATACACTTAACAAACATGAGTATATAACGTTTCACAACTGCAGTTTTCCACTTTTACTACAGCGAAACACAATGTTGACAAAATTGCAAGAAACTGATTCACCTTTTTGAATTTACTACAGATATCAAGGTGATCATTTGCTAAACAAAACTTTAGAAGCCTCAGTCTTAAGAACTTTTAATTTTGCAGTTGGCAACAGCACTTTAATAAGCAGTTTTAATAGGAAAATTATTTTCAGCAAACACCATTTACTTTAACTCACTCTCTTGCCACGTTAACTTTAACTTCCTTTTTACTAAGTTCAAGAGGCATTAATTAGCATAACATTGGTCATAAATGTTCTTTCAGTAGGGACACTCGGTAATTACTTTAGTTCAAACGGAGAGGAACCTGAGAGGTGTTATGATAAGGAGGAAAATCAAGGTAGGTACATAAATTCAGATATAAATTACCTTATATTTAAGCACATTAGCACATCCATTACGCTGATCCTTCACTGTACATCATTATAGTATTACGTTACAGTGATTGCGCACCGTGGTGGCAACTGCTTGTTGGTAGGTGGATTCGCGGACAGAATTGCTGGACTCTGTCATTTCTTGGTGGCGACGACAGATACAAATTCCAGAATAGTTCCAGCTATTTATCCATCCATCCGAGGCATTGGAAAGTAGCAGAAATCCTCTGTCGGAACCAGCACGATATGCAACATTTACATGACAGTGCACAGTTTGGTAGCTCGTCCCCGACTCGTAGCTCGTCCCCGACTGACTATCAGTTCCACCTTTTCTACATAGGCCAACCACAATTTGCGCGTGCTACACAGTTCCGTTCCCGAGGGGAACCACTACACCATTTACATACAAACTAACTAAGAACCCTAAGTGAGGATCAGCAATTTACATAACACTAACCAAATGCATTAAATAAAGCAAAACATTTACACATATTGACATCTCTACAAAAAATTATTCACACAAAATTACAATTATATACAGTAAGTCTTGTTCCCTCAAAATGGGACGAAGAGTTTAAATGAAAGATATGCTACACAGCATAGAACCAAACCATGACATCAAAGTTTGTATGAAGAAAGCAGTATACAATTTTATGTTATCAATTCAATCACACACATTTACAGAAGCACAGCAATGTAACATTAAAAGAAACAAAAGCAAAATAAATCAGTACAGCATTAGAGCTATGGTGTTACAGCTAGGGTTGCTGCTTGTGAATCACGGGCTCTCTGGTTCGATTCACGGCCGGGTCGGGCATTTTTCCGCCCAGGGACTGGGTATTTGTGTTGTCTTCATCATCTCATCATCATTCAGGAAGTGTCGAGATTGCAATTGCGAAGATATGGAGCAGTAAACTAGGAAACTTTGTTACGAATACTTCAGAAATTTACTGTTAAAATTTTGACAGTCGAAGTGTCTCTGCATCGTACGCGCTCTGATTTCACCCCCTGCATATCGACCAGAGAGCGTCCGTCAGAGGACCTCAGACTACCACCTCGCGAAGAAACCCAAATGTTCCCTCTACAAGTATGGCGCCAGGCCACTATCTGCTTCCTTTGTGTAGTGCACACCTGACGTATCACGGGGAGTCCTACATATCTGCACCCTAGAACGCAAGTTCAGAAACCTGCCGTAATGACTGTCTCAGAAATGACGGAGAATCTGATTCAGACCCTCCTCTCGGTTCCAGACAAAGTATTCCAATGAACTCTGTGTACAATACTGCAAGTAGGCTATGTTCCTATGCTTAAAATATGGTTCGGATTGTTCTGATTGATTACGACATTCAGATCGCATTTACAGTCAACATTCGCACAAAATATCTGCTATTTTTGTGTAATTAAAGCAGAGAAACCATTAAAAAGCAAGATTTGGTCACATGATCGGAAACACTCTGCTACTGGCTAAGCTCTGGGGTCGTCACAGACTAGGAGTAATACGAAGGTATATGTGTGTTGCAGCAGTGTTAACAGAAGTTACTAGTTTTCTACGTAATTTTTCTGCAAATAGTTTAGCCATTTTGTGATGGAAAACGCTTTTACAACTTTTAAGTTCAATTAGGAACGAATTTTGTGAACACTGACAATGGAAACCTTACGAAAGTTTATGTGTTTATGCTCCATTCATTTTGATTGGCAATATATGCAAGGACGGACATTCTTTTCCCGCTCCCTGCAACATCAGTAAACTGTCTCAAAACCAAGAAATTGCATACCTTTGGCAAACGAGTCCGTATCTTTCAGTGTCGCCCATCAGTCATGAACTACGATACAAAGCACAATAAAATAATTGTTGTCAAATCTTAAGATTTATTTCCGCTATACAAGATACGCAGCAGACACGCCGCCCGTTAAGAAGCGCTCCATTACGCAACGGATAGAGCAAGTGATTGCAGAGAGTAAAAAGTTCTACCCAAAATACGAAAATACTGTCAACAAATGGTGGGCTGTGTTACATATAGCTTCACATTAATCTTAATCTGGGAAATGTACATACGAGGGTAGATGCATGTACTTTGCGTACAAACAATTTGCTGTTTTGAAAAGCATTGTTAGAAGTGAATGTATCACCATACCCCCACAGTACATCGAGGTGTAGAACGATGAGGTTTTCTATGCGGAGAACCTAACAAACGACCTAGGGATAACTTGTTATTACATCTACAACTACATCCATACTCTGCAAGCCACCTGACGGTGTGTGGCGGAGGGTACTCTGAATACCTCTATCGGTTCTCCCCTCTATTCCAGTCTCGTACTTTTCGTGGAAAGAAAGATTGTCGGTATGCCTCTGTGTGGGCTCTAATCTCTGTGATTTTATCCTCATGGTCTCTTCGCGAGATATACGCAGGAGCAAGTAATATACTGCTTGACTCCTCAGTGAAGGTATGTTCTCGAAACGTCAACAAAAGCCCGTACCGAGCTACTGAGCGTCTCTCCCGTAGAGTCTTCCACTGGAGTTTGTCTATCATCTACGTATCGCTTTCGCGATTACTAAATGATCCTATAACGAAGCGCGCTGCTCTCCGTTGGATCTTCTCTATCTCTTCTATCAAACCTACCTGGCACGCATCCCACACTGGTGAGCAATATTCAAGCAATGGGGGAACAAGTGAATTGTAAACTACTTCCTTTGTTTTCGGATTGCATTTCCTTAGGATTATTCCAATGCATCTCAGTCTGGCATTTGCTTTACCGACGATCGACTTCATATGATCATTCCATTTTAAATCACTCCTAATGCCTACTCCCAGATAATTTATGGAATTAACTGCTTCCAGTTGCTGACCTGCTATATTTTAGCTACATTATAAAGGATCTTTCTTTCTCTGTACTCGCAGCATATTACACTTGTCTACATTAAGGTTCAGTTGCCGTTCTCTGCACCATGCGTCAATTCGTTGCCGATCCTCCTGCATTTCAGAACATTCCACAGTCTACAACTTTACCAACCGAGCTACCAAATGATGCGCAATGAAGCGGATATAACGAAAATTTTAACTATGAGTTTAATTTCCTTGAATGACGATACCCTTTTTTGTAAGAGTGGGAAAGCTTATATCGGAGGTACATTAACGTTAACTTCAGGGTGCAAGACTTTATTAATTAAGTAAGGCAACTTGGGCATCGACGTTGTGGCATTTTGCCGGTACAGTGCAACCACTTGTTACGCACCTTCTCATTCTCGGCAACATTGAAAAACAATTTTTCAAACGTTTTTATGGAAGTATTTGTACAGTGCGGTTCTACGCGCCATTTATAAACCATTTTCCGAAAAGTTAATTTTAAAACATGGCATCAATGTGAATTAGCTTTGCGACAGTAGGATCAGCGAGCTAGACTATGACGTCACAGGCATCACATGAGTCGAATGGAGCGTTTTAGTAGGCTTTCAAATTATTTGAATTTCATTACCGATTCTATAAGAGAATACTGAAATTCAAGAGGGAAAAAAGCAGATTGTGAGCATAAAATGACATAATTAAACATTTAAGACGATTTCCAGTAAACAGTTACATACCTTATTGTGAGCCTTGCTTGCTTCAGGCGAGCAGAGACATCAGTTTCCACAACCTCAGCCTGGTGCCCCGCCAGTTGGCCGTAGGAACTGAGGGATGTCCACAGAACCCAAGCATTGGGCATCATTGGTGTCTACATAAGAAAAAAGTTACAGATTACTTTATCCTACACCCCTGATAGCGACAGGCATGGCCTCCTGCAAGTCTCCGATAAGTAATCCCGCAACCCTTCCCCCCTACCGGCAGACACACCGTTTACACATGGGAATTATTTCCGGCCGTGGACGTCATTTCCCTAAGGAGTTCCTTAACTTGCTCCCGATAGCTATTGGACCTCTCCCCATGTGTGCCTGCTCGGACTCTGCTGAGCGAGCCTATGGTGTGGATGGCCGAGGCCAGCCTCCGCTGCGACTCTCCGCCTCGAACGAAGTGTTGGCGCAACAAGCTGCCACTCATCCTGCAGTGAGCGCGGATCCACCGCGTCGGGCACTCTGAAAGGTGCCTCGACAGCAGAGCCCTTGGGTGAAGCAAGGGAGACCTGAGATGGCCCATACTACCCGCCAGTCCCTCCGCTGCAGTCACACCCTGAAGCAGCACCATGAAGACCGCTGACCGTCGCCATGAGCGTCTTCAACTGTTCGGGAACTGCGGACAGCTCGTCCTCCATCCGCACACAGCAAGCACACACACTATACGTCCTACTACTGGTACCTTGAGAATTGAACTACGAAAACAAATAGAGAAAGCTAAGCTTCTATGAAGATTGGTAGGTAGGAGACGAGGTACTGGCAGAAGTAAAGCTGTGAAGACGGGTCGTGAGACGTGCTTGGATAGCTCAGTTGGTAGAGCACTTGCCCTCGACAGGCAAAGGTCCCGAGTTCGAGTCTCGGTCTGGCACACAGTTTTAATCTGTCAGGAAGTTTCTTTTCAGGAAATGCTAAGTATGTGCGTGCCTAGTCACCAGGTGTTTCGCCAACGGAGGCTGGCAACTGAGAGCTGTGATCAACGGTTAATGGCCGTCCAAAACCAAACAAATGTCGACATCCCGAATCAAAACATGACCGTTGCTAAATCGCTTTACTGTACCTCTCAAATACAAAAATACGCAATGAATTTCAGATTTAAACTGTGCAAGCTCACAAAAACGTGCAAAGAATTTCATAACTAACCTGAGAACACAAACAGAGAAGCTAAATATGCTACTTGCTACCCCCCAGATGATTTACTCACAAAGACTGACGGCTGATTTATGCTCTCACATTTCTCAAGCTTTTCCATAGCTTTCAAGTATTCATCAACGTAAAGATTTATTTTGTCAACTGTCGCACTAAAAATTCTTTCTGACACTCGAATTTCACATGAAAAAGCCAATCAGCATCAAACTTTTAGTTTTTGTCCATTTAAAACGTACAGATAATTCGAATAGTATGCCAATCTAAGAAGATTCATTAATTAATGTGAGCATGGAAACACTCATAGTGTTCAAACTTTAATACACAGCATTTAAGATTTGAAGGGTGCCAGGTTTTATTCCAGTTTGCAATATTGCAAAATGGGGCACATCCACTTGTTCTGATATAAATGAATACTGTTATATTCCTTTTGCAGTTTGCTTGGAACTACAATCACCTACCGCAAGGGTGGCCTGGAATTCGGCTCACTGGCAATGTCCTGTCACCAGTGCCGTAGCGCTCAGCCCGGCTAGCATAGTGTGTGATGAGGAGAAACCGCAAATGCGCTGCATTTAGATGGCATTGACGTTACACTGCCTAGCACTTCTTTTATATTTCACATTCCTTTAAAACACAGATCAAAAACAAAATGTCAGTAATGTTTAATTATGGTACCCTGCAGACATATAATTTTTATTTGGTACAAATGACACAATCAGACATTTTCAATTTCACAGGTTTTCGCACTCATGTTGTCACGTAATCGTGACTTATTGAGTTTTCTTAATCGGAAAAACGTCCCTCACACACAGTTGTTGGGTAACATATTGTAGCACTTTGCATCCTCATAATGGAGCCGTGGAAACTCTACCTAAGGAAATCAATGTTTATGTCCAGGATAGTGTTAACGCAAAATGATTTATTTCTAAAACTGGAATTACCTTGCAGGCCAGTCACTTCCATCTGCACATGGACAGGGGCGCTTTCAAATGAAATGGCAACCACCCGTGGAAGCAGCTCGAAAACAGATGTAAGATTTATAGTGTCCTCATAACCTTTATAAAACTATTCTAGTATTTTTTTCAAAGCCACAGTCAATTCTTCAAATCCTGGGTTTTCTTGAATGCTAGTGGGGTTATGGAACTGGACTGTCTGTCAATATGCGTCCCTTCTGCAACACGATTTTCCTTTTAAATACATCCCCTTCAAGTCAGAAAGAAGTTAGCTTGAAATGTCTTACATATGAGCAGCGTACAGTGAAGTCCACTTAAAATGCGAAGTCTAAAATCCTTTATGGATTTTCTAATTTTCGTTCCTGCACTCTATTTCCCTACATAAGTTTAGCAACAGCATGTTTTAAATAGAAAAATCGGTCAATGCATGCCCCTTGAGCAACCCAACAAACCCTGCAGCAACATATAAAGTCTGCATACTCTTCATTCAATTCTATCTAAAACTGTTGCATATGACAGTGGAATATTGCGTCCAGCTTCAGAAATGTTGCTAATCGCACCACCAATTTCTTAATCTCTTCAGTACTCCATGCCTGCAAATTCGGCACAAAAATCTTCTTGATGTACAGAACAATGAATCCCGTCTATCCATTGTTTTTATCTTTTTCTCTTTCATTACCAACTAAATCTTTAAATTCTTTGTGCGTGATGTTGTAACGTCGTTTCATAGCAAATCAGCAGTACCCTTCGCTTATGCGACTGCATAATATTTATTGAGAATTCTCATCCCTCTCTTCTGTCATTTCCACTCATTATGGCTTGTACCTATAGTTCGCTAGACTGCCTCTTTTTTTACAAACAGCCACTAGACCTGTGAACGTCCTTCATACCATGAACAAATATCGAATGGAAAAACGATGCTGACACGACGATCCTGCCGGACTGAAGAGAGTTGTGCTGACCGAAAAATGTCACCGCGCAATACTCAGTGAAATATCGTACTCTTCCGGGTACTTGTGAGAGGGACTGAGAAAAGCCGAAACACCCTACGCGATGTCCCGCTCGCGGCCCGCACGCACTGCACACGTGAAGTACGGCAAGCCGTAGCAGGCGTATAAAAATAATTTCACTATGTTTCGCCAATAATCATTATTCAAGCAGTAGCTTGTGTTTTGCTGATTGATGCGATGCAGTTAGTATCGCTGAAGAAATTTTGTTTTGTAGAGTAACGTGACCTGATGCCAGGGTACCATACCATCTAAAACTTTCTAGCCCACTAGTGAATTTTTGCTGGATTAACGAAAAAAGTCTGGAGCTGACTTCGATGTCGTCAAAGATGGGGAAGGATGGGAAAGGAAATCGTTTGTTACCGATGAAAGAAATCATCCAGGCATACATTCTGAGCGATGTAGTGATATCAAAGGCAACATAAATTACATTGGCTTGACGGGAATTTAAAACCACCGTCGTCCAGAATGAATGTACATCGAGTCATTTTCCTATATCTGTAAGTACTAGAGAAGTGTTTGATTTTAGCTAACACTCAATTGCTTATTACTTAGTTTTAAGACTTTCATTGTTTATACAGGGTGTTACAAAAAGGTACGGCCAAACTTTCAGGAAACATTCCTCACATACAAATAAAGAAAAGATGTTATGTGGACATGTGTCCGGACACGCTTAATTTCCATGTTAGAGTCCATTTTAGTTCCGTCAGTATGTACTCCAACGTGATCAAATTGTAAATTTTCTCAATCAACATGTGTGGGCTGACGAGAATCCGCAATTCTGCAATCACGTCATCAACACAGATTTTCTGTGAACGTTTAGGCAGGCATTGTTGGTGATGTCTTGATTGGGCCCCATGTTCTTCCACCTACGCTCAATGGAGAACGTATCATGATTTCATACGGGATATTCTACCCGTGTTCCTAGAACATGTGCCTTTACAAGTACGACACAACATGTGGTTCATGCACGATGGAGCTCCTGCACATTTCAGTCGAAGTGTTCGTACACTTCTCAACAACAGATTCGGTGACCGATGGATTGGTAGAGGCGGACCAATTCCATGGCCTCCACGCTCTCCTGACCTCAACCCTCTTGACTTTCATTTATGGCGCCATTTGAATGCTCTTGTCTACGCAACCCCGGTACCAAATGCAGAGACTCTTCGTGCTCGTATTGTGGACGGCTGTAATACAATACGCCATTCTCCAGGGCTGCAACAGCGCATCAGGGATTCCATGCGACGGAGGGTGGATGCATGTATCCTCGCTAACGGAGGACATTTTGAACATTTCCTGTAACAAAGTGTTTGAAGTCACGCTGGTACGTTCTGTTGCTGTGTGTTTCCATTCCACGATTCATGTGATTTGAAGAGAAGTAATAAAATGAACTCTAACATGGAAAGTAAGCGTTTCCGGACACATGTCCACATAACATATTTTCTTTCTTTGTGTGTGAGGAATGTTTCCTGAAAGTTTGGCCGTACCTTTTTGTAACACCCTGCATAAAATGTTAGTAATCAATACTGCTTATAGTCCGCTACAAAAATGAGACACTTTCAACTAATATTTACAAAGGTATGTGAGTTGTTGAATGATACAAGAAAATGTGTGTTAACTATATTGGGTGCTCCACAATTTCCATGACAGTCTTGTAGAGGGTACTGGATAAAGTTTTGATATCGAACTCATGCCCGGAAATGTACTGTTTAGATCTAAAATAATTTGAAGATCGGATCGTTTTCATATCTCCCGCTTGAAATGGGACCTTCATCAGCTGTTTAGATAAAATAAGTTAAACTGTAGACGCTCATGCACTTACGTAGTGTAGCAACCAAAATATTGTGCACTTATGGATACTTTGAAGAGTACTACTAGTTCACTGTAGAAAATAATGTATCCTTCATATTTGGTTGCGTTTCGGCAGTCGTTGTCTTCAGTGTGATTCTTGAGGTCCTCGCGTAGTTTTAACAGCGAGTGCTGAAACTAGAAATTACCTTTTTCAGGAAGTACTGAGATACGAAGATAAAAACACATTAAGAACAGCATTTCTTGCTTCTGCCAGTTCAGACCACAATTTTTCCAATTACGAAACAATTGCCTAACAAAGAACGTATAACCACAACATAATAATCATACATTGTTGCTCTGACAAGCGTGAGGTACGACTGAGACCTGGAGATTAAGGCTGAGTGTCTTTGGCGCCATGCGCTGGTAATTATAGTACATTGCATTTTCTAGAATATACTACAATAATGCTATGAAATTCAGTGGCATATTTAATATACCATGTTACAAACAGTGAAGAAAAATGTACGAAGTGTCCTATTGGTTCTTAAGAAATGTGTAAATCGTGCTTATTGTAGTAAAGAGTTTATGTGATACCATAATAACAATAAAAGTATCAAAAGTATTTTAGTTGAGACAGCCTTTTAATATTTTAAAAAAGTGTATTTTTAAATTCGTGACGACATTTTTGTAAAGTTAAGTACGTTGTTACAATCAGGTAATCTAATGTTAACTGGTGAATAATAAAATGTTGCAGAATACATTACGGAACAGATTTGGAAATTCGTTAGTACACGTGCTTTCATTGAAAATAATCATTATTAATTGACAAAAAATTACGTGTTTCTGGCACGCTACTCTTCTTTAAAACTGAAGCGTGAGATCTGAAAATAATCAAGTCTTCAAAGTTACTTTTTATCCAAACGCTGATTTCCCGCCCGCATCTCGTGGTCGTGCGGTAGCGTTCTCGCTTCCCACGCCCGGGTTCCCGGGTCGTTTCCCGGCGGGATCAGGGATTTTCTCTGCCTCGTGATGGCTGGGTGTTGTGTGTTGTCCTTAGGTTAGTTAGGTTTAAGTCGTTCTAAGTTCTAGGGGACTGATGACCATAGATGTTAAGTCCCATTGTGCTCAGAGCCATTTGAACCATTTTTTTTGCAATCTGATTTCCCGAACATGGGTTCATTATTAAAACCACCCCCAGGAGCCTGTAACGGGAATCGTGGAGAACGCTGTATGAAGTTGTCAACTATAATTACGTTAGTACCAGTTGTATCAGTAAGCCTAGTCAAATAATTTTTTTAAATGTTGGTGTAAATATGCTTCAAAGTAGGCAACATACAGAATCATGAAACAAGATTGGCTAGAAGTTATAAAATACCATTACAACATAATTTCCCTGCACGTAATTGGGACGTAGCTATACCACCTGTCATCCAATGGACTTCAATTTTCAGTGGCTTAGTATGTGTCTCTCTGCTGTCTCCGACCTTAAATCTCGATACAATCTTCCGCACAACAAACAGATATTTTCATACGAAACGCATCTATTTAAAGGTACCATGTTTTGGACAGTCCGCCGAATATTTTGAAAATACTGGTTAAAGAAAAGTAAAAGACTCAGATTACTGATCATAGGCTTAATTATTATTTAAGATTTTTATCGCAAATCTTATCTTAAGTGCTGCAACTGCAAGAAAATAATGTCTTTGGCGAGGTGTTGAAATCTGCCTCTCCCTCCACAGTTTTGTAATATAAACTCATCTTCTACACAGGTAACGGCTGGGTGGGCTGGACCAACGACTCCTACCCAAATGGTTTCGTGGAGCTCCTTTTCGAGTTCGACCAGGTCCGCAACTTCAGCGCCGTTCATATTTTCACCAACAACTTTTTCAGGAAGGATGTTCAGGTGAGTCTATGGTTGTCGACGTCTGGATAGTTACTGAGACATATGAAA
Organism: Schistocerca piceifrons; assembly: GCF_021461385.2. Lineage (NCBI taxonomy): Eukaryota > Metazoa > Arthropoda > Insecta > Orthoptera > Acrididae > Schistocerca > Schistocerca piceifrons. The sequence continues at coordinate 957,182,551 of NC_060138.1, forward strand.
TGTAGATAGTGCTGTTTTACATACGAAATGTAGGTAGTGCTGTTTTAATGCATAGCATTGATTCTTCATAACAAGAATGTAACAACAGTAATAACAATGTAAATACTGTCGTATGCCTGGCAGTTTCGTGCAAATTTCTCGATCTCTTGTCACTTGCGTGTCTGTGTCTCTGTTTGCATGATCAGCCAGGTTTCCATGGGTCTCAAGTTTTGGAGAGGATCGTACAACACAGTGCATAGAGGCCAAGGAACTCGAATTGCTGATGTACTTGTTAGTAGCCATAAGCGATTGCCACTACTGTACGAGAGCTTCAGACATGCAGCCAAAAATACTTATCAGACTGATATGTCGCTACACATTTTTATAGTGTAATTACATACGATTATACACCATAATTAACAAAATTTTTGCTCAGGTGACGCTGTCACGAATAAACTTTGGAGAGAATAATTCGTAGGACAGACATGACCAGCCAACGGTTTAATGGATGCAAGACAGAATACAACGCTGAAGTAGGCACAAGTGTTTCTGAGGTCACCAATCAATTCATATTGTAGAAAAGGAGGCTCTGTAGAAAGCGACCCATATGTTCTCCCATGTGGACTGCATGACATAGCCAATAGGATTGCAGTGAACACGGGGTCATCGAGATTCGACAGTGGATCAGTGAAATACGTCAGCTGGTTGGATGCCTCTGGTTTCTGGCTGCTTCAGGTCGCTGGCCGTGTCGTGATTCTCCATCATCCAGGTGAACAGCTGCTCGGAACATGGTCTGCATCACGGATGCAGGCTGGTGGGGCAGTATTGGGTTATGGGGGACATTCACCTGATTGATCTTCCATGGGACTTGTGCTAGTAATCTAAGGCACCATTAGCGCAGTGGACTACATGGGCGTTACTGCAGACCACATTCATCACCTCGAGCGTGCTTTCTTCCCCGATGGCCTTAATGCTTGATCTCTTCCGCTTTAGTAATGGTTTTTTCCAGCAAGATAACTGCCCATTTCTCAAGGCTACAACCGTACAGATTTGCTTGAGGAGCATAAGAGTGAGCTCACGCTAATGTGTTGATCACCGAAGTCACCTGATTTGTACCCAATGTAGCTCATCGTCGGCCGCTGTGACCGAGCAGTTCTAGGCACTTCAATCTGGAACCGCGCTGCTGCTACGGTCGCAGGTTCGAATCCTGTCTCGGGCATGGATGTGTGTGATGTCCTTAGGTTAGTTAGGTTTAAGTAGTTCTACATGTAGGAGACTGATGACCTCAGATATTACGTCCCATAGTGCTTGGAGCCATTTGAACCATTTTTTTGTAGCTCATCTCAAGCATCATAGAGTGTCATCTATGCGCTAACAAACCACAGGGCAGTATTTGAAAACATCTTTCTGGCTATAAAGCCGTGTTATTATAAAACAATGAAACAGCTAAACCAGCGACATTTCGACCGTCTTTGCGGCACTCCTCTTCAGGGTAGCTACCAACTTACACAGGGCCGTAATTTATGAGAAATGCGTGACATGTGCTCAGAAATGTCGTCCACTTTCCTCCGAAAAACTAACAAGAATTTGTGAGATGTAAGACGGACAAAATCGCTGATTTATTGCGTTCAATTTTTTTTTCTGTGGCAAGGTCTTATGGGACCAAACCGCTGTGGCCATCGGTCCCTAAGCTTACGCACTACTTAATCTAACGTAAACGAGCCTAAGCTAAGGACGACACTTGCAGCCATGCCCGAGGGAGGACTCGAACCTCCGACGGAGGGATTCAGAACTAAGCAGGTGGTCATAAGGTTTTGGGTCATATGTGTGTAAATACACACCCTCTCCAGCAAATTCAGCTAGGTGCAGGAAACCATGTGTCCTAAATACTCATGGTCTGTTGCTGTTATTTGCAAAGAAGAGCCTACTGTGATTGAATATGGATAAATTACGTTAACTATCAGCAACAAAAAAACTACCAATTTAAGTAACTGTTATATAGTGACTAAGAAGTACTATAATTTAATGGAACACGCTTTTGAAACAGAATGCAGCCTACTCAACCCAAAAGTTATGATTTTAGTTGCTTTTAGATTTCATGTGGACGACTGAATACTTATTCCTTCCTGATATGTGAATAACAGCCTTCATCAGTGAAACCCATCTACCTGCTCGTACACCCTAACACACTGCCTGCTAGCTTATAAGACGTGGAAGGAAACCAGAACCAGATCAAATCCTCGTGGCAGGTTCAGAGGTGGCCAGTTATCAAGTGCTACTGAGCAACAGCACACTGTAAATACCGCACTCAAATTATGCAATTTCTCTTTGAATGCTAGACGGAAGTTACACTAAAATAACACCATTTGTCTTCGAATGCGAGTCGGCAGTCATACTATAATTACACCGTAACTCTTCAGAAGCATACTGGTATGCAAATAAAACAGACGAAAACATGTTTTGTAGTGCTCCTCCGCGACAATTAGAAACCTTTGTCGAATGTCGAAATGGTGGTCAGCCCCACTGCAGTGAACTCAGATAAAAGACACATCTGTCTATTTTCTACTGCACGTGCTCTAACATGTCATCCTACCAACACTATGAGTACTATGTTGCTCACAGCACCAGGTCAATATATTTCTTTGAAAGTGTATGTAAAGCATAAACTATAAGGCATTTTTGAGGAGCAGTTGCCTTATGGCGCTGTGGGTGAGTAGTCTAGAGTGTGAACAGGGAATTCGGCAAATCGAGTCGATTCCCGTTCTTACCAACCGCTTTTTTCATTTTATTCTATTCCTTGCAACGTTAAACTATTAATTATCAGTTTAGATATATTTAAACAGTTCAGTTTACAAACATAAACTTAATAAATTCAATTTACTTATCATTACCACTCTGGTAGGTCAAGTAAGTGGCAAAAATATTGTAAGTATAGGAGGAAATTTAATATTAAAGTTTTTACTGTAGATCATGTGTTAAAAAGGCCATTTCCAGCCGACCTTTGGAGGTGTACTGACCGTAGAAAATGTTAGTTTTTAATTAAATTTCGGATCAGAAGATTATAAAGTAAGAAGTAAGACTGGTTTAGTAGTATGCAAGACGGCCCACGTGTGTAGCGTGTGACAGAGGGAAGATAAACGCAATATGGGGGCAGATAATGCCTCTGAAAGCAGCTGGACGCTATTCGCTTCTTCGAGACTGGTCAAACACCCCTGCAAGCAGTCGCATGATACCTCGACATCAGTGCCAAAGATAAAGGTCGAATGAATGATAGGCACTTTCCAACACGGTAATGAAAGAACCCTCGGTACAGTTTGGAATGAAGGTCAAAACTAAAGGCGATCTCACGTCAAGGAAAACTTCTAAGAGAATATTCCCGGCAAACATCGCAGAGGGCCGTATGCATCCAGAATCACTGTAGAAGGGAATGGAATGACAGAGAGAGACAGATTAAACAATACTTACAGCATGATTAACAGCCTCGACCGCGCAGGGGTCAGCTGATCGCCGTTCGGCGCTGCTTGCTCTGCCTTCGGTCCCATCGGCTGCCACAGTTACGTCGACTCAGGCTACAGTAGGTGACTCTACGGGCAGGACTTTCTGTTTATCGTGCGCTATTTTCCATACCTACCCATCAACGGACGGCCTCCCAAGACAACCAAATCACCTACGCCGATGGGCAACGCTGCGATCAACCGGCCAGGGACTTGATGGCAAGGCGCGGACTCAAAACGTCAGACCACGACCGCGACATCACATCTAACGACGACAGAAAGTGACGATCAGCTGTAGGATCTGACTTCCAGACATCTCAAGTTAAAGATGACGACGCCCAATTCCAGCTCGTCTGCTGAAAGCAGTCCGGTGTGAATCGAAAGAACTCTCAAAATGTCAACAATGGAGCTAAGACACAACTGCCACTGCCCACAGCCTACGCATTCGACCTCTGCAGCCAGAGATCGACACATGGACCACACCACTCAACCAGCTACGAACGGCACTAACCAAGCAGGCCAACCGGGTCTCTCCCAAGCACCACCTACCAGGCTGGTGAGGATCCACCAATCATGATTTAGTACACGGGAAAATACCTGTTGCTTAACGCGGAAGAAACAAGTTACTGGAGCATCAAGGCCATACATAGAGGGGACACGGTAAAATATGATTTCGACTTGTTGACGGACCAACGGACGGCACTAAACTTCTTCTTGGAGTTGAAAATTACTTTTCATACTCACCATCTCCCTGCAGAGAAAACGTTAAATGTTTCCACCAATATTTACCAGCCGAAATGACAGTTCAGAAGGTGGAAACTGAACTACACTAACTTGGCTTCTCGGAAGCATCAGTACATCAGTTCATGAACCTGGATCAGAAGACCGCATCACCTTGCCAGCCAGACTGACCAGTGTCTCCTTCTGTGACCCATGCTACACTCTGGACACCAGAATTCGAGTTGAAATCTTCTATCCAAAAGAGCGGCCTCCGTAACGCAAGCGGTGCCAGTGATATTTTCACGTCGCTAGTTACTGCACCCTCACGGCGAGGTTTGTATAATTTGGAGGCCACCATCAGCCAAACAACGGCTACAAGTTTGCAAACCGGAAGCGTACTTGGTCAAACTGTAATGGGGAACACCTGACCACATGGAGTGGGTGCAGCACATTTCAACAACCATTCTTCTAGAACATGGTACAGTATCAAATAGCGAGGGAAAGCAGCCCAGGTAGCAGTACCAGTACCACCATCAGTGAACGACATATCAGACTTCCCCTGTCGTCCATCAAAACTGTCAGTCTGGATGTGTGCCTTTCGAAATAACACACAAACGAGAGGACGACGACCTGATAGTACCTAACAGCCAGACAACTACTTTGCATCAATTATGTCCAGCATCACAGGCTTTCTGACGACCTTACAGCAGAGGAACATCCTGACCATTCTAAAGAAGACATTGCAGAAATTCTGTGCAGCATCAACAGTATCGATGAAAAACATAACCCTCTTTGAGGGAGCCATGAAGATCTTCACCCCAAGCAATGGCCCACAGACGTTCACAGACTGAAGACCTGATTTTTTTGTACAGACTACGCCAATGTTCTTCAAAGCAAAAAGCCTGAACTCGAAGACTTTATGCTCCACCACCATGTAAACATCCTTCTCCTAGAAACACATCTCCGACCAGTACAGCCATTCAGGCTGCGCTTTCACACCAATAGATACAATGGCTGCGATGGGGCATTGTCATCTATATACAAAGAATCATAACCCAAACTCCAATCGCCTAGACACAACTAGGAACACTTCACGACTCGGCGATCGCCATTACCACTGCATATGGCACTATAACACCCACTGCAGCCTCCCTCAGTCTTAATAGGACGTTTTTAGAGAACGATTTTACTGTTCTATTTTATGGCTTCGACGAAATACTTCTAGGGGCGACCTCAACGTGAAGCCCTTTGCGTGGAACTCTAGGTAGACGAACCCCCATGGAAACAAGCAGTACGCAATGGAAGGACGCCTTGAGGCGATTACCTTTGGTCTTCATGAGCCAACTCATATCCCTAACAACCCCAACCATTGACCAGATGTCTTGGAAATCCCTATGATGGATAACGTGTGTCCGGACCTTTAACTTCAGACCACACTCCAGTGCTCGGTGTCATTGTGGACGCTGTGGACAATCTCCAGCCATCCTGGACCATCAATACCAACTGGCAACAGTACAGCACATAGCTCAACAACACCGTTCGACCAACGGAGGGCATCTCTACCACTGCCAACGTCGATGCGGTAATATCCACTCTCACTGGCAAACTCCATAGGACGTACTGACAAAACACCATGAGATCAAAAGGCCGTACCTGGTGATAAAAGGAGCTATCTTCCTTGTTTAGTGACCTGAAGACCTTGAAGAATATAGGCAGAAATGCTGCAGCGCCACCGAAACCCGACAGACTGACGGACAGGAGATGAAAAGCATCACCCGCGAATTACTACATTGTGTCGTCGGACATCCCACCGAAGTTTGGGAAGGCAGGATGGTCCACTTCATGCTTCAATCTGGCGATGAATAGTTGCTTGTCCATTGAAGAACACACTCCAGGACCCTGCCGGCCTTGTCTATGACGCACTGGGCATGGCAGAAATGTTCACCGAGGCGTATAAAAGCGAAAACGCTGTCGATATCCTAGCAGATAACGCCGTAGTACAGACAACGCTGAAGACAGGGTACACCGACGGCTGTGGAAACTTCAGTTGTATCACATCCAGGATGGCATTCCGTTAACTATGCCTGCAAAGATCAAGAAAATCCTTTGACATCTGGGCACTCACTCAGCACTGGGACCGGATGGCGTTACAAACTCCCATCTGAAGCTGTTACCACGAAAGCAACTGGTCCTCATTGCTAGGATTTTCAGCGGCTGTCTACTACACCTGCACTACTTTCCATCCTGCCAAGGGCCTGCCAATCCTCAAACAGGGCAAAGACTAAAGTCAATCAGGAAATCACCAACATATCAGGCTCTCATGTACCACACACTATGCAGCTACAGAAACTCCTTCTCACCACCCAAGACGTCATACGGCCAGACCAATTTGCCTTCGAACATTCCCTCTCTGCTGAGTACCAACTGCTGCGTATCGCAGAAGTCATCGCCTACAACCCAAACCGTACCATCTACACAGCAACAGTGTTCCTGGACGTGGAGAAGGCGTATATTAGAATCTGGAATGGGAAATGTCTCCTTAAATTACTGAACCTTCATATTGTCCCGGATTACCTAGTCAGTTATTTCCAGTTTCCTTACAGACCATAAATTTTTCGTCACGATTGTGGGGCGGCTGTCTACCATCAAGGATTTGCAGGAAGAAATTCCACAAGGTTCAGTGCTGTCCTGCACACTGTTTATAATCTGTCATTGATCTACAATGCGCAATTCCCCAACAATACAGTCCTGCCCACCAGTAGTCGGGAGCTACCACCTTCATCATGAATGCAGCAAAATCTCAACCTCGCGGCCAACTGGGCGGGTAACCAACTCATCCAATACAACTCCAAAACACGAGGATTATAATACACACATCAACCAAACTTTTGCATCACCGCAGTTCCCTGAACTCCTGATGATAGACGTTGACTATGGATATTGTATCACAGTCACAGACCCTTTGACTGTTCAGCGATGTCAGTAAACCTGCCCAAAGATGTAAACAACCATGCAAGAGCAGCGCCTATTAGACGGAGCGGGTCGGACAGCCGATCAGTTCCAGTCATTCCACCAGGAAGGAGGTACACGGCTCGTGTTGCCTATAGTTCAAACATGCCTAAACGGTCAATACCGTGGTTCGATCGCGTCCACGTTGTTACTTTGTGAGAGGAAGGGCTCTAAATAAGGGAAGCGTCAAGGCGTCTCAGAGTGACCCAAGCGATGTTGTTCTGACTTGGAGGATATACAGAGTGACAGGAACTGTGAATGACATGCTTCGCTCAGGCCGCCTAGGAGCTACTACTGCAGTGGATGACCGCTACTTACGGACTATGGCTCAAAGGAACCCTGACAGCCACGCCACAATGTTGAATAATGTTTTTCGTGCAGCCATAGGACGTCATGTTAGACTCAAATTGTGCGCAATAGGCTGCACGATGCGCCGCTTCACTCCCTACGTCCATGGCGAGGTCCATCTTTGGAAGCAGGACACCATGCAGCGCAGTACAGATGACTCCAGCAACATGCCGAATGGACCGCTCAGGATTGACATCCAGTTCTCTTCACCGATGAGTTTCGCATATGCATTCAATCCGTCAATCGTGGGAGTCGTGTTTGGAGGCTACCTGGTGAGGATCAACGCCTTAGACACACTGTCCAGCCTGTGCAGCAAGGTGGAGGTTCCCCGCTGTTTTGGGGTGACATTATGTGGGGCCGACGTACGCGGCTGGTGGTCATGGAAGGCGCCGTAACGACTGTACAATAAGTGATTGCTATCCTCCGACCGATAGTGCAACCATATCGGCAGCATATTGGCGAGCCATTCGTCTTCGTGGACGACAATTCGCGCCTCCATCATGCACATCTTGTGGCCAGACATGAACCCTATCGAACATGCCTGGGATGGATTCAAAACGGCTGTTTATGGACGATATGATCCACCAGCCACTCTAAAGGATCTACGTTGAATCGCCATTGAAGAGTGGGGCAGTCTGGACCAATAGTGCGTTGATGAACTTGTGTGTAGTATGCCACGACGAGTACAGGCATGCATCAATGCAAGAGGACGTGCTACTGGGTGTTAAGGTACCGGTGTGTACAGCAATCTGGACCACCACCTCTGAAGGTCTCGTTGTACGGTTGTTAAACATACTATGAGTGGTTTTCATGAGCAATAAAAAGGATGGAAATAGTGTTTATGTAGATCTCTATTCCAATTTTCTGTACAGATTCAGGTACTCTCTGAAACGAGGTGGTGCATTTATCATTTATTTTTTTATTTTTTTATGAGTGTATTTACGCGTCACAGACCTGACCACCGGGAGAGGCTAGCGTTGAGTGGAACAGAAATAACTTGAACAAATCACGTCAAGTATCAGAGTGCATTACGACAGCAAGGTCATTTTCAAACTCTACCAGACCGAGAAGAGAACGAAAACCATAATATTGATCCATAAACTCTTTCCCCTTCGCACACATATGATCGTCTGTGCAAATCGCAACATCTGTGAAGCCACAGCTCTTCTGTCCACGTTGTCACGTTGTATGGATGCTCCACGAGGGGGGGGGGAGGGGGAGGGCATACGGGCATACAACATCACACTCCTATAGGTTTTAAAAACTCGATACCTTTGGCTCATCTTTGGGGCATCCATGTGATCCAGAGTCCGTGACTTAGACCAGGAACTCGAAATCATGACTATCCAGGAACTTATTATTCGCCTCACACCCAAGTCTTTGGACAAAATGGACGCACTGCGGCCTTCTGAAAGACACCTGCACTACACAGGGCCAGTTTCCCCACACACTGGCATTGGACGCGGGTACCTCGAGCCATCACTGAAGTGCCAAAATGAAAGATTAAATAAAGTCAAATGAAATCAACTGACACCTCACATTGCCGCAACTCCCACCCCAGGAGGCTCAACGACCTCTCCGGGCCATTCTTATGTTCAACTAAATAGTAAATTACCCTTTTACCTGTCACCCAGGAAGTCCAAACAGCAAGGAGCAAGGTGGCAGCATTTCAGCACAAAAAACGTTCTCAGCTCAAGAAAAGTTTCGGCGAGCGTTCCGAGTGCAGTGACACTCCTCAGCAGCACCTGATCGACCAAGTCACTTTACCTACGAGAAGACAGTGATATATATACTCTGGTAGACACACGGCAACTGCAAGCTACGTAGCAATTTTCAGTATTTATTGGAATAGCACTTAATAAAGGCAGGTTGCCTGTCTCAGTCTCAAACAACTAAGAGAAATTTCATTGAATTTCAGGAAGACATTACTGATTGGTACATCTCTGTTGTAGTATAGAGCCAGTGGCTCTTGATTGATAGTAAATTATTTCAAAGTGCGAGTAGCCAGTAGTTAAATGGTTCAAATGGCTCTGAGCACTATGGGACTTAACTGCTGAGGTCATCAGTCCCCTAGAACTTAGAACTACTTAAACCTAACTAACCTAAGGACATCACACACATCCATTCCCGAGGCAGGATTCGAACCTGCGACCGTAGCGGTCACGCGGTTCCAGACTGTAACGCCTAGAACCGCTTGCCCACCCCAGCCGGCGCCAGTAGTTAGTAGTCCGAGTGGCAGTGAAAGCAGTCGTCTTTCAAAAAGGCCTTTCGTAGTGACTGTTGAAAGCATGTGATTCTATTAAGAGGTATTTGGTCTGACACTTCTCAAAACAAATGTCTTGATAGAACAATAAACAAATTGACTAAAAGTAATTACTTGCTACTTCAGCAGATTAATACTGCATTCCATGAAAGGTACTAACATGTTGCAACCGAACAACTACCTAGCAAAAAGATTTTCTTCCTCTCATCTCCGCTATAAATGCTGACAAACAACCCAACTAAACCCATATTGTCGTTAACGTCCTGATTGCGACACGCAGATGACATCCAAAGCAAAGAAAAAAGAATTCGTACATGGAAACCATGCCGGGACGCGACGCAGGAGGAAGTGAGATTGGGAGAGTTAGGTAGATCTACTACAAATGCAAAACTAAAAACGTCAGTGCATAGGATGATGCTTAGTGATTTGGCTGAAACCACGTGGGCAGAAGCAGATAGATGTTCTTTCAAGTTCCTAGAATATTTCGGCTGAGTGGGAGGTAGGGAAAGGTAAAAAGCTATCTGTAGGGTTACGTGTAGCGTATGAGGAATATCTGAGCAGTAGGTGATATATCGTCACAGTAGATCAGCGGTTAAGTGCTTCAGCAGGCCAATGAACGGCTCAGATTCTATTCGTGCTGTAAAGAAAGATTTTATTTTTTCGTTTTATTTTATTCTTTGAAGTGTTAAACGGTTAATTATAAAGTTTAAATATATTTAAACAGTTCAGTTTATATACGTAATGTTTATGTAGTCAGTTTAGTTGTGATTAGTAACCATGTAAGCAAAAGGTAACAGGCCACCACATTGCAGCACATGCATAAAATTCTACACGAGGTGCCACTGGACAGGTTAAAAGCCATTGGCGCCGCGCGTCGGCCAGCTTAAGTGGGGTTTTTAGGCGGTTTATCGTGCTCGTTTAAACAAAAATCTGGATAGGTTTCCAATCTCCACGCCAGACAACGCGATGCTCAAATACTTAAAATATGTTAACACATGGAAGAAATTTACCCGATTTACAGACAGATGGCGGGATGATGTCTCATCCTCGGCTTACCTGACGAATTTGTATATAGAAAGGGCAGCAGTCCAACAATTTAAATAAATTAGCGAAATCAAGGAAGACAGAGGACTCCGTAAAATGGGAGTAAACACTGGAATGAGTCATTAAAGAAACTGATTCCACGCCGGCGAATCCAAAAGCAAATAATCCAATTTCTGACAATTTAACTCTTCGACGTTCGGTGGTAAGCTGTTCGATTTACGAACTTTCTGGAACAGTCCCTCATAACGCAGTTAAACCTTAGTATTGAGACATACCCCTGTTAAATACGTTACAACTTACGTCACGAGGGATATCAGTTGTGTAATGAGGACATAAAATAGACGGCATGAAGAGACATTCTCTCCCACGACTGATGCCCTGTTAGAAGTGTCCCTTCATGTATTCAGAGGATCCGCAAAGTTCCGTTTGCGTTTACTGAGCGCAGCTAAATGTGCCCGGTGTGCGCACGTAGAGCCGGCTGGTCGCACTTTGCAGTCCACGCGCACCGCAGCAGTAAGTGAAACGTGGGCCATTATTCTGCCTGGGGGGATAACAAAGGAATTCGTTTGCATCGCTAACAACAGGCTGCGAGCTGCACCTGTCACTTCATTACACGACATACGAAAAGTAATTACTTGGGCAAATTTGTTCGCCGCAGTACACGCGCCGCTGTTCCACCTACTCGTCGCGCCACCACGCGCCCGAAATTAAGCGAATTAGTTACCCGAAAAATGGCTTATGCAGGTAACACAAAAAGCAAAGTTCTTTTATGTTTCTATTTTTCTTTTCACTCAAATGTAGATACATGGGTTCAGCTCCGCAGACTGTTAATAGCACGCCTACGGCAATCTTCAAATAGAAGTAATGACTGAGATTTCACTGAGGCATCGGTGAAAGGGTTTTTATTTCGATTGATACTGAAAAAGCTACACGATCACACAGATAATGTTGTGAGGAAGTCGAACAAAATACTTTATTTTATTCGCAGAACACTTAGAAGATGCAACAATTGTGCGAAAGAGGCTGCCTACATAGCACATGTCTCTCCGCTTCTGGAGGATTTCTTACCTGGTATGATTTAAGAGGACATAGATAAATATTGTAGAGCATGTCAAGAACATGATATGCGAGCTATGATACCAATCATTGAAAGAAATACGATTTTGGTTGTGGGGTGATATTCTCACGAAATTTGAATCATCAATTTTTTCGTCCCAATATTTATTTGACATCCACCTACACATGGAGAAATGAGGGTTGTCATAAACTAAGAAAACTAAGAGATATCAGAGCTCGCACAGAAAGATTTAACTGTTCGTATTCGCAGCCTGTTATCTGAGAGAGGAACGGTATGCAGGTAGTCTAAAGGTGTTTCGATGAAACCTCAGCAAGAAACCTAAGCGTGAATTACAGAGCAGCCATATATGTATAGAAGTAGGTGTAGATGATATGGATAGCATAAACGTTAAGCACTTGTGTTAGAGACAGACATGAACACGATCTGATAAAAACTGCAGGCCGAATTACTCCTGAGGCCATTCTGAGTTAAAACATAGAACATGTTGTGCTAGTGTCGCAGCATACACTCATCATTCGACACCACAATGGCGACTTAGCTATTACAATATTTTCACAGATAGTAATTTCAGAGTTGTTTACAAGGTGGTGTCCGATAAATGATGATTTTCGAGACATGTGCCACACTGCAATTATGTCTTCTCTCCAATAACATTACAATTATTTTAAGACAATTTAGGTAATATTTTAAATCGCAGATTTGAAACAACTTTATGTGTTGGAAAAATACAGTTCATTTTTTAAATAAAATTTGCAATGAAATGTACACTGTCATTCGTTGCATGTGAACTTATAATAAACAGTCTTATTTAATAACATAGTCTATGATGTACTTCAGGTTATTCATCAACACACACTTTTTGCTCTAAGTAATGAATTACGGGTTAACGTGTCAGTGTAGCTGCATAGCGGATTACTGTAAAATATCGCTGACTTCAGTGGTACAGTTTCCGAGGCTGTTCCTTGGATTCAGGTACGAAAATGTACGATATTTCAGAAAAAATACGGACTATTCCTTGATATCCATCTCGGTTACAATGATGTGGTCTGGGTGATACAGTGATTAAGACGCTGGAGCTTTATGCTGCACGAATGGTGTTCAGATACTCGTCTCTTCCTTTTTATTTCTGTTTTTAGACGACTCACTAAATTACTTGTGGCAAATGCGGGGGGGAGGTTTCTTTATCATTTGCATGGTCGGCGCTCCAACACCGAAAGACTACAGGATATTAAACGTGGAATACGTCGTAGCAGTACAAGACATGAGAGTCTCCCAATGTTATGACAGATTTCTAAAAAAGGAAATGAAGGAAAAATAGCGAGCACCACGACTGTACGGGTATCAGGATTCGCTCTATCGTCGTTCTCAGACTGTACTTCGGAGACAATTATGAGGATTATACCTGACATTTGCGTAACATAAATGTTGATAAGAATGTTCGAAACTGAATCTTGTTATGTCTGCGTAGCTACCTCCATACATCCTGGATTTCACATGCTATCTTGGCTGTTCGTTAAGCTTGAAGTAACTAATAATATGCCACTGATAGCTTTGTTTGCTGTAGGGATGTGAAAATGATAAAGACAAAAGTGTACCATACTAGTGAAACTGCATTATTTATTGCTTTCAGAAAAATAATTTTCCAGTAATAGATATTAAAATAGTTTTTTTTCCTCGTGAAAGAGAAAAGGTCTATTCTCTACAAAACGTGCAGTACTGCTGGCAGACAATTTATTTAATTGTTTTACTTGCTAAAAGTAAGCATATGTTTTAATCTGAGAATGAAACTGTTCTCACATTAACCGTAGTTCAGTGGTGGTGTACACATAAATATCATTCCTTACTGAGGTATTGACGTACGTGAAGTAATGTCTCGTCCAAGAAGTGCCTACGAGAATAATTAACTGAAGACGCCTTCGCAGAAGGAGATAACGGCTCGTAAATGGAGCTATAAACGGCATTCTGGAATTTATTGCTTTTATAGTACACAACTGATTTCACGGAGAATTTGTAGGCGCCATTGGTCTGGCCACTCGTTTGGAAATTGCCAATTTAGTGATAGGCATCTGTTTGGGTCGGGGTGGGGCGTTCACATCGGGAGGGGAGACGAGACGATGAAGCATTAGAGAACACTGGGGCGCTACTCAACCTCCAGCAAGTATACAGCACCAGCGAGATGCAGTACGCATGCCAACATACACGTAGTGGAAAGTGTATCATGTGGCCGCTTACACCTTCAGGTCTGGTTAGCCAAAGGTACTAGTAAGGCATCAAAAACTGCTTCTTTTTGGTCACTAGGAATGTATTAACACCCAATAATAGCAAAGGTGTCTTAAGTTCGTGCAGCGTATCTTCCAGCCTTCTAATATAGATTCATAACTAAATAAATTAGCCTGAAAATAAAGTTTACGTACACACCAAGCTCCAGGTAGATGTTTTACATACGCACGAAAAAAGTGGCAGTATAGTACAACAGGAAACAAAACGAGAGTTAACTTAAACGTGAAGACTGTCAGCTGCAGAGCTTTTTGCATCAGTCACAAACGATCCCAGATTGTTTCTGTTCCTTATTAACAATTTCGTCTGCCTATCTAAGCTTACGATGTATGGGTTGCCTTTTAAGATATTACAAAAACCATTTTTAAAATACAAATCGTATCATTGTTCCTTAAAATATAAGGTTTTATAATTTATTCATTTTAGCGTGGACTATAACAAATTTTGGAAAACCTTTTTTCCTCTTTGATATTCGTTGTACAAAAACACTATTTGAAAGGATTCAGTAATAAGCTGAGATGATAAAATGGTTGAGGATTCCTTTTTGCTTGTCACAAGAGCAAAAATAAATTCTTCAGGCGATTAGTCAGTTGAATATGGGCAATGATATATTTGTTAGATGTTTTTCGCTGTCAAAAAAATGTAATAAACTGGCCGACCGGCTGAAATTGTCTTGCCGAAGAACGAGGAGATACTTTACGGCTTTTTATCCTTATTTACTGGATGACTAGTAGCATACGAATTGTTGTGTACTACTCGAGATTACCTATTTTTTGATACTCTAAAGCAGTGGCCGCGGCATATTTAGTGTAGCCGAATAAATAATCTACCATTTTCTTGGAAGCGTTTCGCTGCAGAACAAGACTTGTTGGATTCAGTTCATCTTGGGACACCCAAACAACTGAATGTTGCCGCATAATAGGAGTATATCGAACATTCATCTGCCTTTACGATGTTGAATAAGAATTTTATCCACAATACAACTATATCTATATCTACATACACAGACCGCAACCCTCTATTCGGTTCAAAGGGGGTACACTCTACCGATACCAGTCATCCCCTTTCCTCTTTTACTCGCAAACGGATCGAGGTAAAAACGGCTTCTTGATGATTCCGTATGATACCTAATTTCTCTTATCTTCTCTTCGCCACCTTGAGAAAAATGCATGTTGGCGGAAACAAAGCCGTTCTTTAGTCAGCCGGAAATGCCGATTCTCTAATTTTACTCAATAGTGTTTCGCAATAAGAACGTCGTCTTATCCCCAGTTATTCCCTTTTGAGTTCACAGAGAATAGCCCTAATACTTGTGTGTTGATCTAAACTACAAGTAAGAAATGTACCAGCACACCTCCGAATTACTAACAAGAAGTCTTCTTTTAATCCAATCTGGTGTAGATCCAAAGCACTTGAGCAGTACTCAAGTATCCGTCGCACTAGTGTCCTATACATTATCTCCTTTAAACAATGGTGTGCAAAACTTACAGATCAAAGTAGCTTTCACATGATGTATCACAGCCAAGTAACATACAGTAGCTCTGTGGAAGGCGGACCATACGAAGGTGTGAACTTCAGTAGGGGCAACTGATTATTTCCAACTTATGCAAAGTAGATACATGTTATAAGTTTATGGCCCTTCTAAATAATCAGTAGCACGTTCCCAGCGACGTGGTAGTCGTTGTACACCCTTAGTAGTGTTTACTGTTCGTGTGGAACCGTCTGTTGCCCGGCAGCTCTGAAGTGAATATCATGGGGTGGTTCTTCAATCAAGCCGAGGTCTCAAGCGATTAATTCCAGGGAATGTGGTGGTGTGATAAAGCACCTGTGACTGATTTGTTCGATCTATGGGGCTGAAAAAGCTTTGCCCTTCACACTCTCCAGACTTAAGTCCCTTAACTTGAGCCATGTGTTGAAGGAAGCGCTGCATGGCATTCACTTCAGATCCGTTACAGAGATTGGTCAGGCAACAGACCGCACCACTCAAACTACCAACACAACTAGCTCTGCCTATTGTTTCTCAAGAGGGTGCGTCAAGAATCACTACTCAGACTGAATCTGCTTTCATCTGAGGACAGAACGCTACCCCATTCCTCTTTGGTCCAGTTTCTTGGCCCGATTCCAAATGGTCCCGCCGATGTACGGGTGTCAACAAAACTCAACGTACTGGTCGTCGGGTGAAAGGACCACACCAGTGCCGTCGGCATGCCACTGTGGAGTGTGTAATAGCGTCTATCGCAGTCCTATTAAATGTGGTTGCAATTGCACCCGCTGACGTGGGTCTCTTAGTGACTGTTGGAGAATGTAGGCTTTATGTGCTGCTGTAGCTGACCTTGGTCGACCACCTCCTCTCCTTCGGGCAGCAACACATGCTGTTCGGAACGCTTCCCATGCACGTGAAACAGCGCAGTAAGCAACACCAAACTCCTGGACTACACTTGTAGCACTTCGCGCTTGCTCCAGTTTCCCGACGATGGATGTCCGAATTAAATCACTCGGATGTAGTCTCCGGGCCATATTGTAGTGAAGAATACCACTACAGTGCACCGGAACTGCTCGGTGATGAATACACAACGCCTTTTCCCGTTTCTTCAACTGCCTCGTGTTGTGGTGCTATAGTAACGCTGACCTCATGCAGTGTACCGTCCTGCTTTCTGTTCACGACTGGGAGACCTCTGGCAACATGCTATTGCACGTTAATTCATTTCCAGCAAGTATTTAATATGTTATACTACTTAATATATCAGGTCTTTACGATTTGCATAGCAGTGTTGAGTAGTAACACTTTCCTAGAATTTCTTCAATAAACCTAAGTCGACCGCCCGCCTTTCGCATTAATCGACCTTACGTTATCTTAGCATTTCATATCGCTTTGCGAAGCTACTCCTATATATTTAACCGACGTGACTGTGTCAAGGAGCACGCCACTAATACTGTGAGCGAACAGTATAGGATTGTTTTTCGACTCATCTGCATTAACCTACGATTGTTTTACATTTGGGAAAAGTTGCCTCTGATCACACCAAATATTTATTCTGTCCTAGTCATTGAGTGTCCTCTTACAGTTACTCAAAGACAACAGTTTCTATTACTCCACTGCGTCTTCAGTTAAGAGTCACAGATCACTGCTCACGCTATCCGTTAGATCTTTTATGTATGTAGAGAACAGGAGAGGACCTATCACTCTTCCCTGATGCACCACAGACAATACCCGTGTGCCTGATGAACACCCACCTACGAGAAAAATGTACTGGGTTCTGCTACTTACGAAGTGTTGGAACAGATCACATATCTGAGAACAAATTCTTCATGTTCAGACCTTCTTTAGCAGTCTGCAGTGAGGCAACAGACACATTTCGGAAATTTAGGAGCTTGGCATCTGTCCGCACCCTTATTCGTTGTTCGTAGGACGTCGCGTGAGAAAAAGGGAAGCAAATATTCACCCGAGGGATGCTTTCTAAATGTGTCCTAGTTTGTAGATAAATGTTTTTCTGTTTCAAGAAAATTTATGGTATTAGAAATTAGAATAAACTCAAGAATTAAGTAGCACACGTAATTTTACAGGTGAGATCTTTTACCCTTCTTATATAGAGGAGTCACAAGCGCTTTTACCCAGTCGCTTGTGACTTGTCACTGGGTGATACATTCTCGATCAATGAAAGCTACGTAAAGGGCCAATGCCCAAGAGTTGTCTATGTAAATCTGAACTAAGATTGCAGAAAAAAATGGTTCAAATGGCTCTGAGCACTGTGGGACTTAACATCCATGGTCATCAGTCCCCTAGAACTTAGAACTACTTAAACCTAACTAACCTAAGGACAGCACACAACACCCAGCCATCACGAGGCAGAGAAAATCCCTGACCTCGCCGGAAATCGAACCCGGGAACTCGGGCGTGGGAAGCGAGAACGCTACCGCACGACCACGAGATGCGGGCAACTAGGATTGCAAACATTTCGTATTAACAATAATGTGTTTGACCTAAGATCCTTTTGATGGTGGCTGAATGTTACAATACTCCACTTTCAACACAAGTCTGAAACTGTAGCCTAAATCGTTTCGGAGATATTTTTCCACAGTGCTGCAGACTCAGAGCGATCGTGTCTGATTTTGGCCTTGCACATTTTTATTTCGCTTCGCTCCGCAGTTTAATCCGTACTTCATAAAGATTAGGTGCTGGATTTCACTTGTAACGTATGCACTGTCGAATCACATTAATATGGGCAACTGTCAGAAGGTTTTTGCAGCGCGGAAAGAGAGTCAGATAGATTCTCGAAGGTACCGACAGGAACATGGAACCATGCCGACTCCAGTGCCGGCTGCGCTGCGTTTCTCTACATCTACATATCTACATCTATATATATACTCCGCTAGCCCCAAAGGCATATCTTCCCCCCCCCCCCCCCCTCCTGTTCCACTCACGGATCGGGCGAGGGATATTCGACAGTCTAAAAGCCTCAGTACGAGCTCTAATTTTCCTTATCTTTGAATGGTGATCATTGCGCGATTTGAAAGCTGGTTTTAATAATATATGCTCTGCATCCTCGGTGAAGATCGGATTTCTGAATTTATTTCATCGGTTGAGCGTACATGGCGAGAATAGCCCGATCGAGGCTGTCGCACAGTTTCTCCATTGGATTAAAATCCTGGAAGTTTGGTGACCAGGAGCTTCTGGTAAAATCATCCAGGAGCTTTACGAACCACGCACGTACACTGCGAGGTGTGTGACACGTTACACTGTCCTGCAGGTAGATGCCATCGTGCCGGCGAAAAACGAGGTGCATGTAGGAACAGACACCTTGTCCACGGATACCTCCATATGTGTACCGAACCATAGTGCCTTCCAGAATAACGAGATCAGTCTGGGAATGCCGCGAAAACATTCCCTATCTGATACCGCTCCGTCCTCTGGCCTGGACGCTTTAGACGATTGCAGTATGTTTGCTTTCAGACGTTTCACGAAGTACACGCCAACCGTCATCTGTCCGATGGAGCAGAAAACGTGATTCATCTGAAAAAGCCACCTCTCGCCACTGAGATGTCCATTTGCGGTCCTGGCGTGCGGATGTAGTCAGCATAGGTGGACAAACCAGGCACCTGCTGCTGAGGCCCATCCGCAGCTACGTCAGCGAAACGGTCGTTAAGGAGGTCATGTTGGTAACCGCTTGGATCATGTGTGCTGTCAGTTGTTCAACAGTTGCACCTCTATTCGTCCATGCTCATCTCCGCAGTCATCGTTTAGCCCTGTCTGTCATGGTGAACTACAGTTGTCTCGACGGCGGTTTTTGATAGCGCCGTTTTGCCATGCGCGATATACTATAACCGGGGCTATAAGCGAAATCTTTACAGACTTAGCCGTTTCGGAAACGCTTCCACCCTTGCCCCCCCCCCCCCCCCCCCGGAGGCCTAAGGCTGTGTCATTTCGTACACGCCAGATAAATCGTAACGTTTCCGCATTACGACAGCGACTGCACTGTTTTCCATGTCCCTCCAGACACGATTTATGTGCCCTCCACTTCTAAGCTGTGCCACCTACCATCTGCGAGTGGTCATTGCACGTGAACTCTATAACATCGGCACTGGTCACATTAATGTGCCTGGACTGTGTATGTCCATAATCTTGTTTATTCTTTGTTTGCAGTCAGCCATGTAGCAGGAGCTCGTGTTGCTTTCGTCTGTGATGGAATATCTTGGTTCCTTAGAGCTATTTCTATCTTTGGGAGATATTATTCCTATTGTGCCTTACGAAGTTTATTTTGTCATGTAACTACCGTAACTGTGATTCTCTGAGAAGGATTTATAACGTGTCAGTATTCAGTTGTCTGACAATATGGAAGCATCTCGTGAATCCGGGTGCTTTGAAAATCCATATTTTGGACGACCTCCACCAGCATTAATGGGCGTTGCTGATGAGATCCAAAGAGGAGCTATCATATCGCATGTAGAATCGAGACCTTGTACTGTCGTACTTCCTTGCTCGTACTGAGTGTCTTCCCCATTTCCACTTTTCCTCGTCTTTGTTTTTGGAATTAATCTTTAAAGTACCCAATTTAACAACTCCACTCGTC
Organism: Schistocerca piceifrons; assembly: GCF_021461385.2. Lineage (NCBI taxonomy): Eukaryota > Metazoa > Arthropoda > Insecta > Orthoptera > Acrididae > Schistocerca > Schistocerca piceifrons. Next base: position 957,202,828 of record NC_060138.1, read on the forward strand.
AGTACAGCCGATGGCGTGATGATTTGGGCTGGTTGTAACACGCCGGCGTTGCATGTGGAGATGTTCACTTCATATACACGTCGTGAATGTTCTTTACATTTGCCTTGCGTCTTCTACACTTGAGTACCTAACGCGACAGATATAATACGGCAGTGGGCCCGTTCATAGCACTCACCGTAACAGTAATGAGCATAGCTTCAGGTTCCATATGCTGCGTGACCATTGGCGTTTTACTTCAAAAACAAAGAGAAACAAAGAAAAATTGGGATGCCATGATACTTTTTATTTACTGTAAGAACAATTCTTGTGGAATGAGTATCACACGTAATCCTAAGCGCATTAACAATTATGACACAAATGAAGCTGAGTGAAACACACACTCACACTACGTGCCATCCTCCATAGACGTCCATACTCAAACTGGCGCCATTCTTTCCAGCCATCTACCAGCCAATGGTAGACGAGAAAACGGATTTCTCAGTCGTATCACGTGATAGACTACGCACCCAGAGTTTGATCACATCTCCATCTACATAAACAATACTACTCTGCAATTTACACTGAAGTGTCTGGCAGACGGTTCTTTCAACAACCTTGAGACTATATCTCTACCGCTCCACTCTCTGACAGCGCGTGGGAAAAATTAACACCTCTTATTTTATTATGATGGTCACTTCTCTTTATGTAGCCTGGCAACAGCAAAAGGCGTTCACATTCAAAGGAGACAGTAGGTGATTGAAATTTCGCGAAAAGATCTCACCGCAACGAAAAACGTGATTGCCATCTCAACTAGCTTATCATATCCATGACACTCGCTCTCCTCGTTCAAAGATGGTGCAAAACGAGCTGCCGTTGTTTGAATTTTTACGATGAACTCCGTCAGTCCCATCTGGTAATGATCCCAAACAGCATAGTACAAACAGAGACGGTAAAGCGCAGTGTAGGCAGTCTCCTCAGTAGACTTCTGAGTGTTCCGGCATTAAAATGCGTTCTTTGGTTTACTTCAGCAAAACATTATATATGTGATCCTTCCCGCTTAACTTGTTCCCAACTGTAATTTCTAGGTATTTAGTCGGATTGACAACTTTCAGAATTATGTGATTTGTCGTGTAATCGAAATGGTTCGGACTTCTTTTTGTACTGACGTGGAAGACCTCATACTTTCCTTATTGATACACAGTTTCTATTTTTCGAATGATTCAGATATCGTGTCTAATTCAAGTTGGAATTGGTTTTGGTATCTGCAAAGAATCTAAGAGTGCTGCTCAGATATTCTCCTAAATCGTAAATTACGAACTGCAGTGGGCCTATAACACATCCTTGGGGAACCCTGAATATCAATTCTATTGCACTCCATGATTATCCTCCGATTACCACGTGCAATAGGCATTCTGAGAGGAAATCACGGCGCGAAATGTATCAACAAGTTTAAGTTATCCCATATTGCAGAACACTGCATTATTTGGTTGGAATATCTGTCTCCCAGTAAACATCGTAATATTTTGAGGTTTGGCAGATCTTAGCTAAAAGTCAATTAGTCAAAAGGATTACAGTATGTCGCTTCCAGACGTATCATTGTCTTCGCCTATAAAATTGGATGAGTATTTGGTATCGATCGCGGCTCTCTAGGAAGTACAATAATGACTCGCGTCTGGGTCTTTATTTCCACTTTGATCTTCCTATGCCATCTCTTCATTGCGATGAGATGGGCTTGAAGCCTTCGAACGTTAGCTGTATCGTGACAGTCACTGGTGAGAGTGGCTGTATCGTCTGCATATTGGGCAGTCATTGCACTGTCCGTGCACGGGATGTCATTCACATCCTATGATCCATTGCACACCAATTATATCGTGTAACTAAACTCCCTTTACAAATTTTCACTACCTGCAGTGGGAAGAAGGACGGTTAAATTTAGCATAAGACTTCATGTTCGGAAATATGTTCGGAAACGCGCCGTCTTCCCGCTAGATGCAAAATACCACGATTCACGATGCTCCCTGGCTTCCGCTGCTCATCGTCTAGGTCCGCTTATAGGTAGGACTCGAGAAGACGAGCATCGGCGTCAGCACTGATATGGTACCTCCGTACCGTGTTCCAGTACAGATGATCAACACTCCATTGTCGTCCAGCATCCGCCGCAGCCGCAACGCATGCCAATAGGTATTCTTCCGGTGCCTCAGGGTTTCGTAAATGAAGGATTTCATGTGGCGCCACAGGTAACAGTCTCGTGGGTTCATGTCAGGAAGCCGTGCAGTACAAGCTGTGGGGATGCTGTTGCCCAAATAGATGCAGATGATCTCGGACAACACATGAAACTTGAGGTGGTGCGCCAATGTGCTGGAAGCGCATGTTTTGATGCACATGCAGTGGAAAAACTTCCAAAAGTCCATGCAGTACGCAGTCAAGGAATCGCATGTACGTGGCACCCATGTGTGGAAGAAAGTGTGGCCCAATAACTTGTCCATCCAGGAACACTACCCAAATGTTAAGACCGTATCGTTCCTATAATCCCATGACTGTTGCGGGTACTGAGATCATCTTCCCTGGTGAACACGATTTTATCAGTGAACAGGATCCGTCATGGGAGTTGAGTTCGTGCACGCAACAGTGCAAGAACCAACTCCAAAAGTGGGCTCGTGGCGCAAAATCCTGTCGCTACATTGAGTGGTGTACCTTCTTGGGAGATGCTGTGGGTGTAGTTACTGCTCATGCAGTAAGCGTCATACAGGTTGGTGTTCCATATTGTGTCTTCCCGCTATGTTCCTGGACTTCGTCGTCGCCTCCTCTTGCACTGCACCGAGTGCGGCCTCTTCAGACTCGGCAGTGCTGCACAACCGGGAAGAATCACATTCGGCTCTCCTATTAGTGAATGTACCCGTGTCCGAGGCCTGCTGATACGCCACACCAAAGAGGTAGTGCAAAGGCGTCTGATGTTGTGGAAAATGCTCCACATACATCTGACCGGTAGTTCACGCATTGCAGCGAGATTTACTAGGCAATAACATCTTGACGGTGTTTGCTGCAGACGGTCAACAGCAACACACTAAAAATGAAATACTTTTACTGCTTGCATTTTGGATTGTAGTGAAAAATTACTTCTGTACAATAGTACACTATAAACGAAGACCACAAGCACAACAGCAGGTACAAACATCTATTGGTGGCACAGTATGACAATAAGGCTCAAGCACAGCAGCAGGTACGTTTACATCTACATCTACATCCATACTCCGGAAGCCACCTGACGGTGTGTGGCGGAGGGTACTTTGAGTACCTCTGTCGATTCTCCCTTCTATTCCAGTCTCGCATTGTTCGTGGATAGAAAGAGTGTCGGTATGCCTCCGTGTGGGCTCTAATCTCTCTGATTTTATCCTCATGGTCTCTTCGCGAGATATACGTAGGAGGGAGCAATATACTGCTTGACTCTTCCGTTAAGGTATGTTCTCGAAACTTCAACAGAAGCTCGTACCGAGCTACTGTAAGGAAGCGCGCTGCTCTCCGATGGATCTTCTCCATCTCTTCTATCAACACTTTCTGGTACGGATACCACACTGGTGAGCAATATTCAAGCAGTGGACGAACAAGTGTACTGTAACGTACTTCCTTTGTTTTCGGATTGCATTTCCTTAGGATTCTTCCAATGAACTTCAGTCTGGAATCTGCTTTACCGAATATCAACTTTATATGATAATTCCATTTTAAATCACTCCTAGTACCTACTCCCAGATAATTTGTGGAGTTAACTGCTTCCAGTTGTTGACCTGCTATATTGTAGGTAAATGATAAAAGATCTTTCTTTCTATGTATTCGGTGCACACTACACTTGTCTACATTGAGATTCAATTGCCATTCCCTGCACCATGCGTCAATTCGCTGCAGATCCTCCTGCATTTCAGTACAATTTTCCATTGATACAACCTTTCGATATACTACAGCATCATCCGCAAAAAGCCTCAGTGAACTTCTGATGTTATCCACAAGGTCACTTACATATAATGTGAATAGCAACGGTCTTACGACACTTCCCTGCGGCACACCTGAAATCACTCTTACTTCGGAAGACTTCTCTCCATTGAGAATGACATGCTGCGTTCTGTTATCTAGGAACTCTTCAATCGAATCACACAATTGGTCTGATAGTCCATATGCTCTTACTTTGTTCATTAAACGACTGTGGGGAACTGTATCGAACGCCTTGCAGAAGTCAAGAAACACGGCATCTACCTGGGAACCCGTTTCTATGGCCCTCTGAGTCTCGTGGACGAATAGCGCGAGGTGGGCTTCACACGATCGTCTTTCTCAAAACCCATGCTGATTCCTACAGAGTAGATTTCTAGTCTCCAGAAAAGTCATTATACTCGAACATAATACGTGTTCCAAAATTCTACAACTGATCGACGTTAGAGATATACGTATATAGTTCTGCATATCTGTTCTACGTCCCTTCTTGAAAACGGGGATGACCTGTGAACTTTTCCAATCTTTTGGATCGCTACGCTCTTCTAGAGACCTACGGTACACCGCTGCAAGAAGGGGGGCAAGTTCCTTCGCGTACTCTGTGTAAAATCGAACTGGTATCCCATCAGGTCCGGCGGCCTTTCCTCTTTTGAGCGATTTTAATTGTTTTTCTATCCCTCTGTCATCTATTTCGATATCTACCATTTTGTCATCTGTGCGACAGTCTAGAGAAGGAACTACAGTGCAGTCTTCCTCTGTGAAACAGCTTTGGAAAAAGACATTTAGTACTTCGGCCTTTAGTCTGTTATCCCCTGCTACAGTACTATTTTGGTCACATAGTGTCTGGACATTTTGTTTTGATCCACCTACCGCTTTGACATAAGACCAAAACAAGTACAAACCTGTCTGGACAGATCACAAAATCAAATGAAAACCCTCTAAAACTACTTTGTGGGTGAATGACGTACGTAATGCTCTATTCGGTGGCGCTGAAAATGCTAGAATTTTTTACGTATGTTGTGGTATTTTGCGTCTAGCTGCGTTACGATACGTGTGTTACTGTCCTAAACTTAACTGTCTTGCTCCACATTACAATTCCTCAACCCCTGTAAAGATGCCTTAGTTATAACTTGTACACACTGTCTTACATGGTAGTATGTGGTGGACAACATTTTACTGTCGAGTCACCATTGTGTCAGTGGCAAATGTCTACCACTGAATCGTTTACGTACAACCTAAAGATATGTGAGTGTATGGAATTGCGCTCACTTCTAGGTGTTTAACATACAAGTGGTTACCATTGGTCCAGACATTCATGGGCTATTCCTGCCACTAAATAAGCGAGGTCGAAGATCCCGCGACGAACGCCAACAGCGAGCACGTCAAGGAGTGGTAACGAAAACCTCGAAAGTTTTATAGAATAGAAATTATATTGGGTTGGATGAATACTGAATTAGTGCCCGCAGCTCGTGGTCGTGCGGTAACGTTCTCGCTTCCCGCGCCCGGGTTCCCGGGTTCGATTCCCGGCGGGGTCAGGGATTTTCTCTGCCTCGTGATGGCTGGGTGTTGTGTGATGTCCTGAGGTTAGTTACGTTTAAGTAGTTCTAAGTTCTAGGGGACTGATGACCATAGATGTTAAGTCCCATAGTACTCAGAGCCATTTGAACCATTCTTGAACTGAATTAGTAAAACGAATAAATGAAAATGAAATATGTGTCACGTATGTCAAGAACAAGACATTATAAGCTGTAATAGTGCATCAGGACAGTAGAAATAAGACTGACTAAAAAATTCTTTACTTTTTAAATTCTTTGTAGCCTTTCAGTTCTATTGTTACAACCAAACTTTTTCGGATAGTGAATGGCTTAGCACATCGACAAAGTCATAGGCACCAAAGTGACAGTACCACAATTAGGAATGTCTCAGCCACCGAACCGTGGTATGCCGCAGGTGTTCGGCCGCGCACTGGTGTCGTTCAGCATCGGCGGCTCCGAGTTCCCGGGGCGGCCGCTGAGCTTCACGTACATGCCGGACCTGGCGCTGGAGAACGCGCGCACCGTCACCATCCGGCTTCACAGCCGCGTCGGCCGCTTCGTCCGGCTGCGACTCTTCTTCGCCGCCCGCTGGATCATGATCAGCGAGGTCTCTTTCGAATCTGGTGGGTAATCAGAGTGGACGATTTTTATTTCTTCGGATAATTGCATAGAAGTCTGTTACACTGAAATTCAACCACGTTGTAATGATTTCGTTTTATATAGTTCCAGTGTTCGGAAATTTCACTGAGGAACTCGATATCGATTACGGCGACGAGGAAATTGTTTTGGATTCCAGAGAGGTCGTTGAGCCAGTCAGCAACATAGAAACAAGTAAGTATTTTCATATTTAATTTGTAATTAATTTTATGTGAATCTTCATTCCTTTCCGGTGCAATGACTGCTCCATTAAATTTGGGTCGTGCAGCCGCATAAACTCCACCTGCTATTCTAAAATTTCGGCTGACGTTGGAATCAGGTAGTTTGCAGATACGAGTGCTAATGGCCATGTATGTGGTGTAGTCCCTTGGTAAAGATAAATTACAATATTTTTTTAAACCATCTAAATTCCATCCTCCGACGAATCTAGTGTACAACGTAAATCTAAATGGAAGGATGCCTTCCATTTCCAGATGTTTTGGTTAGCTGCAAAAAGGGTGGCGCTTTGGGACAAGCATGTGGAGTTCTATTTACCTGCAAATAGCTGCCGTCACCCTTCCCAGACAATGAGTGTTGTCAGAACTTTGGTTCACTGAGCACACGTCTTTGCTGACGAGAACAGTTTGCAGGATGAGCTTCTACACTTAGAGATTTAGAAGCTGGTGAGTATTCCCCCACACAAGATAGGAAAGGGCAACCGATAAAAATGAAGATGGACCTAAGGAATGCAGACGAAGAAATAGAAAGATATAAAGCTAGGTCTTTTGTGCCATATGTGGAAAGCCTATCTTCAAAAATGTGGCGGATTGTCAGGAAGCACCAAGTAAAAGTGATTTTTCGTTCCCCCCCCCCCCCCCCCCTCCCCTCCGAACAAAGCAACAATTTCGGGTTCCGTTAAAGATGAGTCGATGCTCCGGAGGGATGCGGTTTACAAGATTCACTTCCAGTGCGATTTTTCATACATCGAACAGACGACTCGAGCAGTTCGTGACAGCCGCACGGAACACTTTAGGTGCCCCTAGTACTTACAGCCCATTAAATTGACTTTGCACAGTACCGCATCGACATCGGTCACTCTATGCTGTACGAAAATGTCGAAATTCTAGTGTCCACTTAACCTTCTTTTTTGGACTTAATGCTGAAAGAAGCAGCTGCAAGAATTTGATGAAGAATTTAATAATTAAAGATAGTAGTTTCAGCTTGGAAAAGTCATGGAAGCCGACAATTTCTTTAATAAACTTGCAAAGCAGTTGCGACAGCGCAGCTCTTAATGATACACTGACTTTCCAGTGTGGCTCGTTCCCTGTAACGACGGATTCATGCAGACTTATATGCCACCGATATACGTCTCTGTTGCTCGAGTATTTGTGGCCGCATGCGCAGTGCAGCAATACGCTGGTTGGAAAGGACGGAGCGTATGCTGTAGCATCAGTCGTTCGGCTCACTCTGAACGTGTGCGAATGACATTAGAAGAAGAAGTGAAATTTACACTGTTGTACGCCGAAATTTGATGGTGCATGCCATTAAATGTTTTTTAATAGTCGGACATTACCGTACCATGGATTATGATAGCATCTTTCTTGCTATGTTGCAGGTCATAAGTGGTTATATTTACCGCAATATCATTTCTTTTGCAGACGAAGTAAGAAAACAAATTAAAGTAATAAAGTGTCCCTCTAATAACGAATATAAATGTCATCCGGTCTACAAATTAAAAGTAGTATCGTATGAATTTCTGCAGTAAAGGTATATACACGTTTACGTGTGATAAGTTCTTGGGCAGACATCAAAAATGCAAACATCCTGTGATGTACACCAGTTGCGAAGTCAAAAGATTCTTTTAAATAATAAGTGCTATGAAACGAGATAGATATGGACTCGTTATCCTTAGCGTTTTATGGATAAAAATCTTATTATTAAACAGTCATCTCAGTTGAACTAATTTTAATTGAATTGTTTTGCATCACTTCTTAATCACTGTATTTATTTATTTATTTAATTATTACGTTTATCCACTCTCTTCATGTAATCGTCTTCAGGCCGTCGCAGACATAACATGTTACAAATAACGGACAATAGCATCGTTTATGTTTTCTGTGAAATTTTCCTGTGATGTGGAGCTTCTTACAGCTCTAAACCATATTAATGGGGAAGATGTTTTTCTATGTTTGGTTGGCTCTAAGCACTATGGGACTTAACTTCTTAGGTCATCAGTCCCCTAGAACTTAGAACTACTTAAACCGAACCAACCTAAGGACATCACACACATCCATGCCCGAGGCAGGATTCGAACCTTCGACCGTAGCAGTCACGCGGTTCCAAACTGAAGCACCTAGAACCGCACGGCCACAACGGCCGGCTTTTCTGTGTTGGGTGTCACGTTACAAACTGTAACTTCTCGTATTATAAGGGCCGATCAAAAAAGATCCCTTTCGAAGGCCACACTGAGCCCTTACCTGCATGTCGATGCTTATAGACCAGTATTGGAGTGTCGCAGGGTTGCATATACGCTGCATACTCTAATAGCAAATATACGTACTTCAACGTCTCGATGAGAGTGATAATAGTTTCCTCGATCGCCTCGTTTTCGCTCTCTTCACCTACCAAACAACCTTTCTCCATTTAGCTGCTCAAATCCCCCTTCATAGGTGTATTCACGGATGTTTTCATAATCCACTTGTTCACAGCCAGAAATCGGTATTCCAAACGAGAAAAGTCATCCTAATTATAACAGGATGCATCAAGCTTAATTGTTTTTCGAAAATTAGCCGAAATGCACTCTGGCAACACACAATCTCATTACCCGGAACTTGTGGTATTTTCTATAACATTAGATTAGCAGTATTTGTTAACCTATGTAGGATACGTACCATCCATACACTGGTCGCTGAGTTTGGGACTATTGCCTATAAATTACCGAACTGAATCGAAAAAAAAAAAAAAAAATTACGTTTCGCAGTACGCTGCTGTTGTGTCCGTGAGAGAAAGCAGATAATGCTGAATTGCAGAGGTTGCTTTACATACCAGTTTTACATACTGTCATGTATATCAGCAAAAGATTAATGGCCGTGTAGACGTGCTTACAAGCTATTGATGGACCCCGGCGCGGATGCAGTGCCATTTATCACTGTGCGTCGCATCTGACAGTCGCGGTGACAGCCGAGGTGGACGTCGGCGAAGGAGGCCACGTGGAGGTGGTGATCGGCGTGCTGACGGCGGTGATGCTGCTGCTGCTCGTCGTCTTCGTGGTGATCCTGGCGCTCAGCAGGAGGCACAAGATGCAGGCCGGCTCCTCCCCCACGCTGCTCAGGAACCCCTTCAGCGGAGTCACCCTCAACATGAAGGTGAGCCGTTAGTGCTAATATCGCCATTTTACATTCACACAAAGTGGCAGCTTACATTCATTTATTACCACCCAACGCATTCCGGGCTCTTGTTGCAACAGATCTTTACATGTCGGGTGTGCTCGGGCAAAAACATTTTCAACAAGTACGAGTCCTTATGGTGTGGACAATTCCCTTATTACAGTGCATTGGTGAGTACTGACTTACCTTAATACTCGTATTTACGTGATATGCTTTTATCTTCAACACTAATTAAGAACTTTCAGTGATTCACGTGTTACGAGTGTATATTCCAAAACAGCCACGTTGCGCCTTGTATTATAATCTATATACAGCTTGCCCAGAAAACTAAGGCAGATATGGTAACACTGATGCGAGAAAACGCAGATCTATTAGTAACTGACGTCGTCAGGCGATGTGACATCACACCAGAAAAGTTAGCCATGATTAATGAGTGTCACACACGTTTAATTTGAATTTTTATAAACAAGTTACCTAATTTATTTGGAGAAAGCGTGATATGACCCATGTCAGACAGATACCACTTCAGTTGTTTTCGATAAGCAACTATGAACTGATGTGTACCTTTTCCTGATAGAAGCATGATGTAACCAACACAACCATTGAATAAACTGATACATATATATCAGTGAGTTATTTCTTCGACAGATACCGCTACTCCAAAGACGGTTATTCGTCTCCATATCCACATCTTCAATGTAAGTATCGATACCTCAGTAAATGGCAGATGACTAATAAGTAAAGACCGAAACGCTGTTACCTTTACAACAAAAAGACCTCATGATTCGCTTAGGGAAAGATAATTGTAGTGGGAATTTTTCTGCTTTACTTCCGAGTACAAGTGGCATACTTTCTTCTTTTTTGTCTGAAGGTCATACAGCCAAAGATGTATACTTCAGCAGCCACTCTACACAAAGGTAATTAGTCATTTTATTTTGTCATTCTACAATGTGATGATAATGTTCTTAACTCTTAAATAATACGTATTAGATAAGAGAATACTTTCGACCGACCTTATAGCTTGTGCTGATTCGTACAGTAGTGAGCGAGAATTTATTTTTCCGAAAACCTGAGCTGATTTGCACCATAAATTTCAATTAAAGTTTGTGTCTTAGTTTGGTGCAACTGTATTTTTGTGTAATATTTTGCACTTGGCATTGTGGTCGTGAGAAAGATTCGCTAATAACTTACTTGAGAATGTTTTCTGTTTCTTTTGTATAGTTTTCTCTTGAGAACGGATGACGAGGTTTGCCACTATCCTAATTTTTTATTGCACTATGTGATGTAAGTGTATCCTGAATAAATTGGTAGTTTCGTTTGCAGATAGTGTCTTGTTTATGTGATATTACTGTTTACAATCAGACACAAACCTCAAAATTATGGTAAGTGTTGAAAATACCATCTATTCAGCCTACCGCGCCAGATTCATTGTGTCCCACAAGACAGGCGTGTCGTAGGTTGTGCCTAGATAACTCATTCTGTAAGAACATTGCCGAAGACCAGGTGGAGTTCCTGTTTGGAGTTCCGGAGTGCCAGCAGTTTTAATTTGCCTGGAAGTTTAAAAAGAGAGCGCACTCTGTTTGACTGACACATTCATTGCGGATAATGTCGTATTGATATTCCCTGAATATTTATAACTGCCAGACTTACAATACGGCCTTTCGAGGTAATTAATTGTTAATCTGTTGAGAGTGGCCCAGGGGCTAAAATCAGTTGTGAGAATGAATTCGTTTTTATGTAACTTTAAGTGATATTTAATCAAATTGTTGACGAAAATTACAGATATCCTCTGTCTAATTCGATAAACACACTGGAAAAACAAGATCAACATTTTCCTGCATGTCAATTGCATCCTATGAGACCCCAGAATCATCTTCAATGAGTGCAAGACTTTTAGTGTTGCAGTTCATTTTAGAATTACGAGAGAAACGATAATCGTCAGAATTTAATCACTGTGATTAAAGGTGCGTACCTGGGCTATAAAAGACAGTTTAGCGCAATTAAAAATAATCGTATAAACGAAACACAGCCTCAAGCATGGATGATGTGCTACAGACAGGTCTCACCGAATTCTTACTGATGTCTATCAAATATCGTTCACATTCGTACTTGGACGAAGCTTTTGGTAGTCGGTAACACTTTCCGGTGGTATATTGATCACTGACGGCGTATCTTCACCCTGTACGGTAGGGCACCTACATGTGCAGGATTGAGAAATATTTCTGGCACACAATGTCCCTCTAACTGATCTCTGGAAGCTTTTCACAGTAGAGCACTCGTTCTGGTATCATGCAACCATTTAGTTGTCGTAACGAAGCGATATGTGGAAGAGAACAAACATATTGCAAGTGTACATTTGCTCGATGATCGTCTTTCAGGTACATTTGTAACATGAATGCCTTCTAGGGAGGCACGACTAACAGTGTCGGTACGGTCGTAGGACAGTAAACAACGACACAGCTACGGAGCGCACTATTTTGTACTGCCGAACATTGTCAACCCCACGAGTTATTCCATCATATTTGATTTATCTCATGTGTTACACATCTAAAATTACCCCGACCGTCCCCACGAACATCCGGGTCCAGGTAAGATAGTACCATTTAGTTCCACCATGTGTGATGGCTCTACATCTACATCTACATCTACATGGTTACTTTGCAATTCACACTTAAGTGCCTGGCAGAGGGTTCATCCACCAATTTTCATACTACTTTTCTACCATCCCTGTCTCGAATGGCGCGTGGGAAAAAGGAACACTTATATCTTTCCGTTCGAGCTCTGATTTCTCTTATTTTATTATGATGATCATTTCTCCGTACGTAGGTGGGTGTCAACAATATATTTTCGCATTCGGAAGAGAATGTTGGTGATTGAAATTTCGTAAATAGATCTCGCCGCAAGGAAAACCGCCTTTTTTCAGTGACTGCCATCCCAACTCGCGTATCATATCAGTGACACTTACCCCTCTTACGCGATAACTCGAAACGAGCTGCCCTTCTTTGCACTTTTTCGATGTCGTCTGTCAATCCCACCTCGTAAGGATCCCACACCGCGCAGAAATATTCCAGCACAGGTCACACCAATATTCAAGAAAGAATATAGGAGTAACCCATTGAATTACAGACCCATATCACTGACCTAAATTTGCAGTAGGATTTTGGAGCATATACTGTACCCGAACATTATGAATCATCCTGAATAAAATGACTTATTGATACATAACCAACACGGATTCAGAAAATATCGTTCTTGTGCAACACAGCTAGCTCCTTATTCCCATGAAGTAATGAATGGCGTCGTCAAGGGATCTCAGATCGATTTCATATACCTAGATTTCCAAAAGGCTTTTGATACCGTTCCTCAAAAGCGACTATTAGTCAAACTGCGTGGATATGTAGTATCGTCTCAGTTGTGTGGCTGGGTTCGTGATTTCCTCTCAGAAAGCTCACAATTCGTAGTGACAGGCTGTTTCTTTAGTGGGTTTTTCGCATCCTCTAAGTGTCCTGCCAACAAAACGCAGTCTTTGTTTCGCCCTCCCCACAATATTATCTATGGGGTCTTTCCAGTTTAAGTTGCTCATAATTGTAATTCCCAGGTATTTAGTCGAATTGACAGCCGTAAGATTGGTGCGATTTATTGTATGCCCAAAATTTATCGGATTTCTTTTAGTACCCATGTGGACGACATCGCACTTCTCTTTGTTTAGTGCTAATTGCAACTTGTCGCACCATACAGAAATTCTCTCTAGATCATTTTGTAATTGGAATGGATAGTCTGATGATTTTACTAGACGGTAAATTACAGCGTCATCTGCAAACAATCTAAGGAGACTCCTCAGATTATCACCTAGATCATTTATGTAAATCAGGAACAGCAGAGGGCCTATGACACTACCTTGCGGAACGCCAGATATCACTTCTCTTCTGCTCGATGATTTACCATCTATCACTACGAACTGTGACCTCTCTGAGAGGAAATCACGAGTCCCGTCACACAACTGAGACGATACTCCATATGCACGCAATTTGATTAATAGTCGTTTGTGAGGAACGGTATCAAAAGCATTCTGGAAGTCTAGGAATGTGAAATAGATCTGAGATCCCTTGTCGACAGCACTCATAATTTCGTGGGAATAAAGAGCTAGATGTGTTGCACAAGGACGATATTTTCTGAAACCGTGTTGGTTATTTATCAATCAGTCATTTTCTTCGAGGTGATTCGTAATGTTCGATTACAGTATATGCTCCAAAATCCTACTGCAAATTTAGGTCAGTGACATGAGCCTGTAATTCAATGGGTTACTCCTATTTCGTTTCTTGAATATTGCTGTGACCTGTGCTACTTTCCAGTCTTTAGGAACAGAACTATCGTCAGGTGAGCGGTTGGATATGATTGCTAAGAAAGGCGCTATTGTGTGTGCATACTCTGAAAGCAACCTGATTGGTATACCATCTGGACCGGAAGACTTACCTTTCTTAAGTGATTTGAGTTGTTTCACAACACCTGAGATATCTACTTTTACGTCACTCATGCTAAAAGCTGTTCGGGTTCTGGAATATTTACTTCGTCTTCTTTCGTGAAGGAATTACGGAAAACTGTATTTAGTAACTTCGCTTCAGTGGGATCATAATCGGTAACATTTCCATCGCTATTGCGCAGTAACGGTATTGACTGTTTTTTGCCACTGGTGTACTTTACATACGACCAGAATCTCTTTGGGTTTTCTACCATATTTTGAGGCAATGTTTCATTGTGGAGCCTATTAAAAGCATCTCGCATTGACGTCCGCACTAAATTTCGAGCTTCCGTGAAACTTAGCCAGTCTTGGAGATTTTGCTCCTGGAGAAACTACAGGGTTGTGCGCGAAATGTGTTACCAATTATTTCCATCACAATTTACGACGCACATTAGATATCCCGCTGGGATCTCTACAGCACTACCAGCAGAGCTTGGAAAAACAAATTAGTTACGAAATGACGTGTAATTCACGATACTGCCGCTAGGAGAATAGTAAGCAGCAATGGCTGACAATGGAAGATGACGACACAGCAACGATCGACGATTGTGTTACTTTTTCATGAAACGAAAAGCCTTGTTGTGACTCAGAGGCGTTTTCGACAACAGTTTAACACACGATGGGTCCCTTGCAAGAAGACCATCCACAGGTTGTACGATAAATTTGTACAGGAAGGAACAATATTGGAAGCGAAGCGACCTCGGCTTAAGCCTGTATGTTCGCCGGAGAATATTGAAGCGGTACGAGTTGCTGTACAGAGAAGTCCCGGGAAATCGTGTAGAAAGGCTGCAGTGCAACTGGGAATATCCATACGCTCCGTTCAACGCATTCTTAAAAGTGACCTCCATATGTACCCATGCAAGATGACCTGTGCACGGAAGCTCACTGAAGAACACAAGCAGCAGAGATTACTGTTCGCTCAGTGGGCGGAGGATAGGAAGAAACTCTCAACAGCGTTTGGTTTTTAGACGAGGCGCATTTTTATTTAGACGGTGTGGTTAACGAACAAAATATGCGCATTTGGGCCACTGAAAACCCACAAGTGGTTCATGAACGACAAAATTATGCTCCGAGGATTACAGCGTGGGCAGCAATTTCCAGTCACGGACTAATTGGACCCTTTTTCTTTGAAGAAACTGTGAACAGCGAGCGTTATTTGAGCATGCTTCGCAATAGCTTCATTCCACAGCTTCTTGCTACTGCCTTCCCCTCTAACACGAGGTGGTTCATGCAGGATGGAGCTAGTCCACATACTGCAAACACTGTGTTGGAGTTTTTGCTCGAGCATTTCGACATGCGGATCGTTTCACTCAGGTTTCCAGGTCGCTTCAATGACGGACAAAATTGGCCCCCCAGCAGTCCAAACCTCAATGCACGTGACTTTTTTCTTTGGGGGTACTTAAAGGAAAAAATTTCCCGAAACGTCCACGTGATTTAATGGAGCTCAGAAGACTTATTCTTCATGCTTGCAGTGAAATTACGTAAGACATCTGCCGTAGGGTAATCACTAACTTCAGTGTTCGTTCGAAGGAAGTTAGGAAACGAAATGGTGGACATATTGAGCATGTGCTCAGTTAGAACAAATCTACATGGACGGCTCTTCATTGTAGCATATGTTCCTTTCAGATTGTATTGACAATAAAGTTTGTATCCAAAATCAAAATGGTAACACATTTCGTGCTGCGCCACCCTGTAGTTCATACAGTGACTCAGTATTTGTCCGTCGGGCTGACAAGTGAGTATGCAGCAGTGTGACACAGCGCGCAGTGTTGCCTATAGCGTGGGCGCCGCCCGCCTGCCCGCAGGACCTGCTGCTGAGCCTGACGCCGGTGGCGAGCAGCGCAGTCCTTCCGCGAGACGCGCAGCACAGCCCAGACGTGCCGTCCGTCACACCGGACACCTCCAGCCGCAGCCGCTACTCCACGCTGCGCTCGCACGCCGGTAAGTACACAACTACTGGCCGCCTGATTTCGAAAAACAGCATCATCCTCACCCAAGGACAATGCAAAGTGTTCCTCTAAC
This sequence comes from Schistocerca piceifrons, assembly GCF_021461385.2. Classification (NCBI taxonomy): domain Eukaryota; kingdom Metazoa; phylum Arthropoda; class Insecta; order Orthoptera; family Acrididae; genus Schistocerca; species Schistocerca piceifrons. The sequence goes on from NC_060138.1 coordinate 957,218,883, forward strand.
GACTTACAAGGGAACCTCCCCATCGCACACCCTTCAGATTTAGTTATAAGCTGACACAGTGGATAGGCCTTGAAAAACTGAACACAGATCAATCGAGAAAACAGGAAGAAGTTGTGTGGAACTATGAAAAAATTAAGAAAAATATACTAACTGAATAGTCCATGCGCTAGATAGCCAACATTAAGGATAATATGAGCTCAGGAGCGCCGTGGTCCCGTGGTTAGCGTGAGCAGCTGCGGAACGAGAGGTCCTTGGATCAAGTCTTCCCTCGAATAAAAAGTTTACTTTCTTTATTTTCGCAAAGTCATGATCTGTCCGTTCGTTCATTGACGTTTCTGTTCACTCTAATATGCTGTGTGTCTGTATTTAGCGACCGCGCCGCAAAACCGTGCGATTAGTAGACGAAATGACGCGCACTACAATGGGAACCGAAAACATATGATCGCAAGGTCATAGGACAACCGATTCCTCCACAGGAATACACGTCTGATATATTCTATACGACACTGGTGACGGCACGTGCGTCACATGACAGGAATATGTTGTCGACACACCTAACTTGTACACTTGGCGAATGGGTAAAAAGATTCTTCTACCTTGCCTGATTTAGGTTTTCTTGTGGATGTGATAAACACTCCCAAAAAAGTGATGAAAACATAAGAGTTTGTCACATAAACTGCATCAAATGAATGCAACAGTTTCACAGTCGCACAGTTTTCCCTGTGCTCTGTCAAAACATATATTTTTAATGTTTTCAAATTTTTCCGTGTGTAGACCGTGAAATCCTGCATATGTCCAAGCAAATCTGAACATTTCCTGGAATTTTGGAGAGCGAAGTAGATTGTGTGTGAGTACTTTGATAATAGTCTGAAAATAAAAATTAAACTTTTCACTCGGGGGAAGACTTCTCACGCTAACCACAGGACCACGGCACTCCTGAGCTTACATTATCCTTGATGTTGCATATCTTGCGCATGGACTACTCAGTTTGTATATTTTGCTTATTTTTTTCATAGTTCCACACAACTTCTTCCTGTTTTCTCGATTGATATGTATTCAGTTTTTCAGGGCCTATACACTGTGCCAATTTATAACTAAATCTGAGGGGAGTGCGATGGCGAGGTTCCCTTGTTAGTACCACTGTAAATTCTATAAAAAATTATTGCGATGACCCACCGATTTTTATCTGTACTTTTATAAAGTTCAGTAACACTTCCATTCCTAAATCCTTGGATACACCGCCCGTTCAAAAAGTTAGAAAGTGATTTTATTCCTGGCGTAAACATCGATAAGCCAAAACATTATGACCACTGCCCACCGTGAAGTTGGACGCCGTCTGGTGCCATTGCGTGCTCATGTCACGGTAACAAAAGTATGTAAGCGAAGCAGACACGGCCGGGAAATCACCCTAGCGAAGATATGAGCTGCAGATGGCTATACCCAATGAGATAAGTGACTTTGAGAAGGGCAAATTATTACTATGCAGAGCCTGCGAACGAGTACCTCGAAAACGGCGAAGCTGGTCGAATCTTCTCGCGCTACTTTAGTATGCATCTCCGGAAAGAGGTAGAAGGACAGTGAAACTACCACTAGGTGCTAAACGGTTTCATGATTCTTCACAGAATGTGGGGTTTGGAGGCTTGTCCACTATGAAAAGTGTGGGAGTTATAGATGTGTGCCACCTCTGCCGAAAGAGCGCAATGCTGGTGCATGCACAAGTGTTTTGGAGTTCACCGTTCATCGTACTCTGATGAACGTGGAGCATCGCAGTAGACCACTCCTACGTGTTCACATGTTGACCCAACAAAGTTGTCATTTAAAATAGCAGTGGGAACAGTACCATTGGGATTCGACCGTCGATCAGTAGAAAAATGTCGTCTCTTCGGGTAAACCACGTTTTTCCAACACTTTGTCGATGGTCGTCTCCACAAACGCCGTCATCGAGGCGAACGGGGCTCGGGGAGCTGTTTAATGCTATGGGAGACATTTTCCTGCGCTTCAGCGGGACTTGTGGTAGTAATTGAAAACTGACAGCTGCGGACCACCTACATCCCTTCGTGCTGGATGTCTTATACTTTCAGCAGTATAATCGTCCGTGCCTTGGAACCAGATACGTGCTGCAGTTCTTTCGGGAGAGTTATAGTGAAATAACGTTGATGTCTCAGCTAATACATTCGCCTCGTCTAAACCCTATGGACCCACATGGATCGCTATGGGGCGCCACCAACGCGTACTAAAATCAGCGGACTGTTATTTACGGGAAGTGCGTGACCTGTGCGTAGACGTATAATGCCAACCAACAAACTGTCGGATTCCTGATACGCAGAATCAGTGAAGTATATCGTTCCACAGCCGGTCAAACAAGCTATTAAGCAGGTGGTCGTAATGTTTTGGATAATCAGTGTAAGAGACGTCAGCGCAGTAACAACGGTGGCACCTGAACTAACAATTGTAAAGGACGGATGTGCATTCGACAAGTCAGTTGTGAACAGACAGTGTTACGTAGTGAATTTGCTCCTGCAGTGTGTCAAGGTTGTTATATCACAAATCACAACGGAGCAACAAACTGAACAACTCTACATCAAGTGTCCAAAAGAACCACCAGAACGTTTTGAAGAAGAGAAAAATGTGTGCGAAGTTTGTCTCACGCACTTTGACTCGGAAAGGAGAAAAGAACCGCTTACATCTGCCGCGTCTTCACTGAAATGTAAAACGTAGACAAATCTTTCTTGGAAAAAATCGTCATGGCTTATAGGACTTTGTTTTATTAATACCAACCTATCGCAAAACGTCAAAGTGAAGAATGAATCTCCTATGTTTCGGTAAGTCCTAAGAAGATATGTCCAACGAAGATGCGAATGTGACCTTCGAGCTGAACATCATTCCAAAGAAAGGCTTTTGTGCCAGATCCTTATGGTCCTACCAACGTTGTGTTCATTGCATATAATTGGGGGGTTGGGGGGGTGGGCATGAATGGGGAAGTTCGGCCGCCGAGTGCAAGTCTTATTGCAGTCGATGCCACATTGGGTGACTCGCGTGTCGGTGATGAGGATTAAATGATGGTGAGGACTACACAACACCCAGTCCACTAGCGGAGAACATCTCCAATCCAGAAGGGAATCGAAACCGGGCAAGGAAGGTAAGCACGTTACCATTCAACTAAGCAGGCGGACAATTGGGGGGGGGGGGGGGGGGAGACTATGCAGAACATTTGAAGACTTAAAACAACCAACCTAACTTTTATTTTCATTAACCCAGCGTCTAAACTTTATGGATTGACGGTTTATATCACTTGATTCAGACAGCTTGTCACACCTGATGACACTTTACTCAGGGATGCTGCCAGATAATATTAATAACTTGACACTACGTTTCAACAGACCAATTGACCGCTATCGTCAGCTAAGTGTGCTGATGCACAATATCGTCGGAACTGAGTTTCCAACAGAATCAGCAGCTCCTTCTACTCTGTGCCGGCCCACTTCGCGTTCCAAGCAGCAGTGGTGCTGTCCTCCTGCGCAAGTGAAGGACGAAGGCTGTTCGTAAAGTAACGTATGATCGGTCGCGTAATGGGGGCCACAGCAAAAATAAAAAAATGATTTATTTGCAAAAGTTATCTACATCTTCCAGTCACTTCTCTACATAGCCGTCACTCCGACTGAGATATTTGTCATAGCATTATACCAACATTCCAGTACCATTGTCATAGCGGGCAGCCGCCTGTGCTTTTCGCCAATTCTCTACGCTGATTTTCAGCTGTTGTGTATGCCAAAAAGTTTCTCCATAGCCAGTGGTTCATGTGAAAAGAATGAAAACCAGAGCGAGCCGAGTCCGGGTTGTGACCAAACACTTCCCACCGAAAACGCTGCAGGAGCGTCCCCTTCATCTGTGCAGCGTGCGCCCAAGAAGAACAGTCATGAAGAAGGAACTACAAGACAGTTACGTTATGTAGGGGTTGCATGAAATCAAGCAAGACAGTCAGAGGCGCTCGTAATTTGGGGGGGGGGGGGGGGGTGGAGACACTATTGCTCTGGTCATTGTGGGCTCAGAACTGAAAAGAGCGACGTGACGCGATCCACAGGCATGCTAGAGACGCTGTCCAACATACCTCTGCAAAGCTTCGTCAGATTTTTACTATAGTTTAAATTTCGCTATCGGTAGGATCTTGCGTTCCGAATAGTCTTCATAGTAGAAAAATGGCGTGAAGAAATAGGGAAATCAATGTATCGCTAGTGGAACACTAATTGAAAGAATCTGCTGGTCGAAATGAAGACCGTTGTTGTTTAATATCAGATAAAATGTGAACTTACTTAAACGGAAACCCTTATCCCTATTAATATTATTATCAGATAGTCCAGTCTCAATTGATTCCTTTAGAGCATATTCTCAGTAGCAGGAAGCAGAAGCGATTATTTGTGTCTGGTACGCTTTTCACTAAATATATTGGTTCAAAATGGTTCAAATGGCTCTGAGCACTATGGGACTCAACTGCTCAGGTCATTAGTCCCCTAGAACTTAGAACTAGTTAAACCTAACTAACCTAAGGACATCAAAAACATCCATGCCCGAGGCAGGATCCGAACCTGCGACCGTAGCGGTCTTGCGGTTCCAGACTGCAGCGCCTTTAACCGCACGGCCACTTCGGCCGGCCCAAATATATTGGAGCGGCAAGCTTGGACGAAGATACAATCTTCGTCATCGATTTAAATACTGAATTATTACAACTTAAATTTGCAATGAAAGAGCCAAGTAAAGCTGTTGTGTAACTTCTGATCATTTTAACACATGTCATGTCCTTAGGAGGAAGTCAAGAATTAGAGATATTGCAATGCAGTATTATTTTAACGTCAACGTATGAACAGGGCAAATTGAAAATAAAGATTTCAAACACGATGCAAGATGTGACATTAAACACGCACAGAATAAGAATACAGATGAAAGTCTAGGTGGGGCTGTAAACAGACACTAAAACCGAGGCGAATAGATCTTCGTCTGACAAAAGCTCAGTCACACAATCTTATTGGAGTGAATCATAGCTCGTAAATAAATAAGACATTAGGATTCAGGGAGCAGTGCTGAAAGGTTACAGTAGATTTGTGTGAATCAGAAATAACAGCATTATAAACGAACATCTATTCATTAGGACACTAAACGAATTCATTTAAACAACGAGTAGTAAAATTTTGTCTTTCGGTTAAAAATTAAAGGAGAAAAATTCAAGAATGTCTAAGGATAAAATGGATATGGTAACGAACATGAAGTGTAGGAGAAGTGTAGAAAAAAAAGAGGTTGTATCTTGAACTGGTTAGGTACCGAAAACAAGACATTCAAATAAGGAAGAGGCTGCTGTCCGTTGTAGAGAATGTACGATCTATTCTACAAAATATCAGTATCTTTGGCATTTGTATAACATGTAGCATATGTTGCCACCCATGTAGTTTATCGAAATCCTGACTATTTTTACCTGGAGTATTTTTAAATCTAGTGTATCGTACTAAACATCCACCCACCACAGACGATTTAGACATTTATAACTATTTACGTGTTTCCAATCTTGCAACTGACCGCCACAAAAACTAGTTGCACTAATGCAGTTCGCTTGTTGTTCCATCTTGTTCGATTCACGGATGCACTATTTAACGACTCTATCACAACAGTTCCATTTCGCTGATCATTTCGGCTGCAAATCTAAATATTTTCTCTAATGAAATTATAACCTTTTATGAAAGCCTTTGATATTAGCTATTCCATCATTTAGGTTGTATTTCCTTTTCCCAGTTCATAATGCACAATTCCCCCCCCCCCCCCCCCCCCCACACCTACTCTTTTCTTTATCCCTGCCAAAAGCGAAAAGTTCCTCATAATTACACGTCAGAGAGCAGAAATGACTGTGAGCAGTAGATTCTCTGCGTTGTCGAGCCTCTTTGAAAGTCGATTAATATGGCTATTAGCAGTTTACTTCGTCACATAGTACAGTGATATGGCGTATGTTGATGTAATACGTTATTCGCACTTGTTTCAAACATTATAGGCGGAAAAGAGTGTTTGTTCATAGAAGCATTAGCATGTCCTTTTTAAAACCTGTCTATTATTACAGTAATTTTGGAATAGGGAAAGACTTATCAAATACTCTATACTTTTCTCTTTTCTTATTCCATTCGCGCGTATTTATTAGGAAGGGGGTGTTTGTTCATTCATTACAGCGTAGCAACTGTTTCCTTTAATGTTACAGTCATTTACTTAAACTTACATGAAAGAATGCAATATTTATCAGGACTCGTACTGGAACCTAAAATTTAGACTTTCAAGATATCTGTGACGCTAGCAGTCTTTATAGTTATCCCTAATATCGAAGTTAGTTGTACATTACCGTGGCCGTTTCGTGTGAATCATTCGTACAAACATCTAACAGATACCAAAAATGAATATGAATTCCATTCTAATAAATAACTTCCCAAAATTTTTCAAACCAACTGTTCAACAAGCGAATAGAGCCACGGAGGACGACAGTTCAATCCCTCGCAGGGGCATCATGATTTAGGTTTTCCGTGATTTCCCTAAATCGCTTCAGGCAAATGCCGGGATGGTTCCTTTGACAGGGCACGGCCGACTTCCTTCCCCATCCTTCCCTAATCCGATTGGACCGATGACCTCGCTGTTTGCCTCCTCCCCCAAATCAATCCAATCCAATCCAGAGCCATGGAAACACATCTGTCTATTTGCCTCCGTATGAGCCGTCATTTCTCGTATCTTATCTTTGTAGTCCTCACGCGAAATGTGTGTTGGTGCCAGAAGAATCGTTCAGCAGTCATATTCAGCTGCCGGTTCCCTAAATTTTGTCATTAACATTCCCCGAAAAGGACTTTGCCTTCCCTCCAAGGATTCCCATTTCATTTTTCAAAGCACCTCCGTGATGGTTGTTGTTCGAATCTATCGGTAACAAATCCAGCAACCCACCACTGAATTGCTTCGACGTTTTCCTTTAATCTGATCTTGTACGGATCTCAAAGAATGAAAAAGTACTCAACAATATCTCACACTATCGTCTTATATGCGCCCCCTTTGCGGATGAACCGTGTTTATCGTAAAATACTACAACAAATCGAAGCGAACCAATTAACTTCCCTACTACAATCCTTGCATGCTGTTTCCATTTCATATCGCTTTGCAACGCTACTCCCAGATAGTTAAACGGTGTGACTATGTAAGCGGTGTACTACTAATCCTGCATTCTTACGTTTTTCTATATTTAGAACTTCCTGCCATTCATCACACAAACTAGAAATTTTATCCAAGTTATGTTGTATCATCTTACAGTCACCTCTACACATTACAGTACACAGCAACATCATTAGAAAACAACCGAAGATTGCTGTCCACATAGTCCACTAAATAATTTACTCATGTAGTAAACAATACCGGCCGCGAGGGTTTAGCCGAGCGGTCTTAGGCGCTGCAGTCATGGACTGTGCGGCTGATGCCGACGGAGGTTCGAGTCCTCCCTCGGGCTTGGGTGAGTGTGTTTGTCCTTAGGATGATTTAGGTTAAGTAGGGTGTAAGCTTAGGAACCGATGACCTTAGCAGTTAAGTCCCGTAAGATTACACACACATTTGAACATTTGAAACAATGGCGGTCCTGTCTCAATTTCCTGAAACACTTCTGACGATACCCTCGTCTCTGTCGAACACTCGATATCAAGAACAACATATAGGATATTTTTTGCTTAAGGAGTCTTCAAGTCACTCACATATCTGGGAACATATCCCATACGTTCAGACCTTCGTTAACAGCGGCAATCGGGCACCGTGTCAAGTGCTTTCCGGAGAACTAGAAATGTGGAATCTGCCTGTTGCCCTTCATGCATAGTTCGAAGAGTGTAATGTCAGTAAAGGGCAAGCTGAGTTACGTACGAGCGATGTTTTTTGAGCCTATCATGATTCGTGGACATAAACTTCCAAGAAAATTGATTATGTTCAAACTGAGAATACGTTCAAAGATTTTGCAGCAAACAGATGTTCGGTATATTGGTCGTAATTTTCCGCGTCAGTTCTTTTGCCCTTCTTATAATTATACAGGAGTCACCTGCGGTTTATTCTAGTCCCTTGGGAGTTCGCGCTGAGCGAGAGACTGACGATAAATGCAAGCTAGGCAGGGGACCATTGCCGTAGCCTACTCTGTGTGAAACTGAATTGGGATTCCATACGGACCTGGCAACTTATTTCTTGCAAACTCTGTCAGTTGTGGCTCTACGCCAGGGATGCTTATTACTACGTCGCCAAACGGGACTCTGTTCCATGGTCAAGCGACAGTATGTTCGTATGAATACTTATATGCGAAATTTAAAAGCAGCTTTCGTTTTCTTATCTTCATCTATCACAGCACCCAACGAGTGAGTGGATGGAAGCCTTAGATCGCAATCAATGATTTTACATAAGACTATAATTTTCTCCGGTTCTCTGCGAGCTCTTTTGCTGAGGTATGACGGCGGTAGATGTATGCTTCGGGCACAGATCTTTTCAGAGACGCACGAATCACTACTACTCTTTGCGTGTCGTCATCTGCGCGCTCTGTTTTGAACCGAAAGTGCAACGGTCTCTGCTTCCTCAGCATTTTACGGATTTCGTTGTTGAACCACGGTGGGTCTTTTCCGTCTTTATACCACTAATTAGGCACATGGTTGTCCAGACCACGAAATACGATGTGGTTAAACCCTGCCCATATTTCCCTAGGTCCATCTTAATTGAAACTTCACTCTCTAAATGCGATGCTAAGAAATTAGTCTCTGTTCTTTGTAACAAGAGCACTCCCCTTGCCCTGTTGACCAGTTTATTAACAATCGTAGCCGCAGTTCTTATAACGCCATCGTGATCACTACTCCCCGTCTCTACACTGAAGTTCTCCGTTGGAAATCTCGTAGTGACATTTCTTTTCAGTTGGCATAAATTTGTGTGGTAGTTGCTTCTTAGATTGGTAGAAATAAATATCAGTAGATACTTGATGCTAGGCGTCATTCGAGTGAATGCTCAATGGTGGTAGAATAAAAACAAGAGATGCGACTTTTTCTCGTCTATTACCGCTTACGTCCGGGAACCGCTTCGCAAATGAAGACTCAGACAGAACCGTTGATGATGTGTTTAATAACGTATTTTTTCTGCTCTACCCGGAAAATTCTTTCCCAGTCAACGAATTTTTTCGAATCCAGTAGGGGTTTCCTCTGAACGAATGTGTAACGAACCATAATCGCATAGCCCAACCATCAGACATGTAGAAGTCCAACAGATTGAAGCGGACTACTGCTGCCAGATGGCTCGTGCCGGGAACCAAAAAGATTTAATATGGTATTGCAGTGCCAGTGTCGATAAGAAAAACGATGCAATGTTCCTTCTGACGTGCATGCGTGTCTGAAGGAACATGTATTGTAGCGACTAGTGCAGATATGAAATATATGAACTGCTTGCGAATATCAAGGGAATGGCGACACTTAAAATTTTTGCTGGACTGGGGCTCGAACCCGGAGTTTACTTCCTCACCGCCTAAGCCTTCACGTAATTAGCTTGTATCAGTATGTACATGCCCAATGAAGACCGTAAACTAGCTTTTGTTACACTAGGATTTTTAATTAACGCTACATTATGGCCCTACAGATTTCAAAAGGGTGTTGGAATGGTGACATTGTAATTTAATTTTGTGACCAGTTGAGATACTTTTGTAATGCAAGATAAAGTTACCATAACTTCTATTATTTACTATAAATCGTCACACAAGACGTTCGCAGCCCGTGGTCTAGTAGATGGCTTTGCTGCCTCTGGATCACGCAGATCCAGGTTCGATTCCCGGCCGGGTTGGGGATTTTCTCTGTCCGGGGATTGGTATTTGTTTTGTGCTCCTCCTCCTCCTCTTCCTCATCATTATTCGTGACTGTAGCTAGATTGGACGGTGTAATAATTGGACTGTGAGAAAAATGGGACTTTTCACGGGCGCTGATGACCTTGTAGTCGAGCGCTCCACAAACCAAGTATCATCATCATCGTCACAAAAGACGAGTGCAGTACTTGCATTAAAGTATAACACGAACATTCTATTCACTGACGAATTATCAAAAGAATATGAAACAGTTACAAGCAATTAAGGTTGGTGGAGATTCAAGACAATGAACCGATAGGTATTTTACTACATTATTAGAACGCTGATTCGTTTCCACGATCTGAAGACAGTGACTGCCAAAATTTGAGTTCCTAAAACAATATATGTAAGAAGGGTGCCTTCCTCCTACTTATCACTCCAACGTTTATTGAGTACATTGTGACCAATACACGCCGGAGCCCACTGCAGATCTTACCAATCTCTTAACAGCTTCGTTGTGTTGTCCGCCAGTGCTGCTGTCAGGAGCCACTGTATCGGTTACATTGCTTGTGAATGCCGAAAAGCTACCTGATGCAAACTTTACATCATGCTGCACTTGGAGTTGCAAAGTGAAATGACTACTTCTCACACCGAATCCTGTGAGCTGAATTTTCAGTGTTCTCTCACTAGCAGTGGACGGAGTTTCTTCCTTAGTTCCTCCTGTCTTCCCTTGTCAAAGTCACCTCTTCTTCTAGAGCCAGAGCTAGCTAGCCTCTCACGACCTGTCATCTAATGACAAGTGTCAGTTCTCCTGGAGCGTCCTCCTACTTCTCAGTAATTTTCCTAAATTATTACGTCACTCCAGGCTGACCAAAGAAATTACATACTTTTTACCCTCACAGGCCTACAGCTAAGGAAAGGAACTTGTTTCGGCTCTCTCTTGTCAGTGCCAGTACTTCAGATGGGCGCGCTATTGTATTACAGCGCGTTATTTCCTATGACCCTCCAATATATATAGGGTGTCCCATTTATCTTGACCACCTGAAATAACTGTTTGTCCAGATGCAAATTACAAAATGTTTCAAGGAAATGTTCTTTAGCCGTCAGAGGACGTCAATCAGCATGATTACATCCGTCGTTGCTTTGTTTTTTTACAAAGATATGAAAAGCGCTATCACTTTTTTAAATGGCACTATGTATTTCTTATTCGGCAGTTCATTTTCTCTACTAAAGACCTATTGAAAAATTCATAGCAGAGTACAATTCACTGAAACGCAACGTTATTAATTACATAATACAAACTGACTTTGAGCCCTTGATCACAAACTTGTCTACTTGCTGGAGTTGTCAGAAAACAAATGAAAACCAAGTGAAAACATAACACAAAATTGACTTTGACGCTCTGGTACCATTGCCCTGTAGTAGAACATTCAAAGGTGCTCATTGTGGTGACCCTGAACACCGATACACTGGGGCACTCATTGAATGAAAATATTATTTAGTGCTTCTAGTGTTGCCTGCTGAAGAGAATTACAAGCAAGGACGATACGTTCCTGCATGTCCTCTGGAGTTGTTGGAATATCGCGATAGAGAACGTCTTTAATGCACCCCCAAAGAAAAATGTCCAGAGGATTTAAATCAGGAGACCTAGCAGACCAAGTAACTGTTCCTCATCTACCAGTCCATCTGGCTAGATACCTCCGGTTCAGAGCATGAACCCAAGGCATTATTTGCTGGACATCCATCGTGTTGATACCACATAAGCATTCTGGTTCTTAGCGTCACTTCATCCAGAATAGGAGGAAGAATTCGTCTGAGGAAGCTGGCATACACTGTGGCGTTTAGACTACCATGGATGAAATAAGAGTCAATAATTGTAGTACCAAGCATCCCACACCAGTCGTTAACTCTCCACTGATGCTGATGTTCTACCTGTCTAAGCCATCGTGGGTTGTCGCTGGACCAGTAATGCAAGTTCCTTGTTTTTACCTGTCCTTTGTTTGAGAAGCAACATTCATCGGTAAATAAAACATTGGAGAAGAATTTTTCGGGTTGGCGAGGACTTTCTGCTGTGCCCACTGACAGAGCTGTACATGATTCTGGAAGTCATTCCCACGCAATTCTTGATGCAGGTGTACATGGAAAGGATGGAACCGGTAACATGTAAGAATATGATGTACACTGGTTTTAGGAATGTCAATCTTGTATTAATGCTGTCGTGTGCTCACATGTAGATTCATATCAACGGAAGAGAGAACATTAACTTCGGCGCCTTCGTCTGTGCGAGTGCTACGGCGATTGCGTTGTCGTGGGTTGAATCTTCCCGTTTCCTGCAGCGTCGCAAAGAGACAAGAAGACATCCGTCGAGAATATTCTTGTCAGGATATCGGTCTCTGCACAGTTCCGCTGCTTGCATAACATTTCGCTTACTTTCAACATCAACAATAAAAGAAACGTTATGTTGATGCAGCTTGTAGCAAGGACTGCCTTTACTGAGTCTCTACCCCACACAACAGTATTTAAAAGGACTAAACTACTGTACTAAATGTACCCGTACATAAGGAAACAGAGTTGCAGTTACTGTTCTGCTAACTTACATACCCCATAGATGAGTAGCATTTCTACCTTCTCTTCGTTGGTGTACATTCTACTCACACAACTCTTCAACTGTCGATGGTTGATGGAATTACGGGTGTGCATTCTACTTATGTTTACATTTGTACTCTGTCAATGCCAGCTCGTGGGTGTGTTCCATTACCCCGAGTACATGCATTAAGCACTGGGAGCGTCAACGTCAATGTTGTGGTATGTAATGAATAACGTTGTGTTTCAGTGAATGGTACACTGTGATACATTTTTAATAGGTCTTTAGGAGAGGAATTGAATTACCTAATATAAAATACAGGGTGCCATTTAAAAAAGTTATACCGCTGTTCATATCTTTCTAAAAAACAAAGCTACAACGCAGGCAATCATACTGGCGGCTAAAGAACATTTCCTTGAAATATTTTGTAACTTGCATCTGGACAAACAGTTATTTCGGGTGGTGAAGATAAATGGGACAGCCTGTATATAGATATATACCTCTCACTCAGACCTCGTCCGTCATGTTCGCCGAACTCTGTGACTGAGCGGTTCTAGGCGCTTCAGTCCACAACCGCGCTGCTGCTACGGTTGCAGGATCTAATCCTGCCTCGGGCATGGATGTGTGTGCCGTACTTAGGTTATTTAGGTTTAAGTGGTTCTAAGTCAAGGGGACTGATGGCCTCAAATGTTGTCCCATAGTGCTTAGAGCAATTTTGAGCCGCCATGTTCTACTGAGCGCATGTTGTTGTTGTGGTCTTCAGTCCTGAGACTGGTTTTATGCAGCTCTCCATGCTACTCTATCCTGTGCAAGCTTCTTCATCGAGTACCTACTGCAACATACATCCTTCTGAATCTGCTTAGTGTATTCATCTCTTGGTCTCCCTATACGATTTTTACCCTCCACACTGCCCTCCAATGCTAAATGTTTGATCCCTTGATGTCTCAAAACATGTCCTACCAACCGATCCCTTCTTCTAGTCAAGTTGTGCCACAAACTTCTCTCCTCCCCAATCCTATTCAATACCTCATCATTAGTTACGTGATCTACCCACCTTATCTTCAGCATTCTTCTGTAGCACCACATTTCGAAAGCTTCTATTCTCTTCTTGTCCAAACTAGCTATCGTCTATGTTTCACTACCATACATGGCTACACTCCATACAAATACTTTCAGAAACGACTTCCTGACACTTAAATCTATACTCGATGTTAACAAATTTCTCTTCTTGAGAAACGCTTTCCTTGCCATTGCCAGTCTACATTTTATATCCTCTCTACTTCGACCATCATCGGTTATATTACTCCCTAAATAGCAAAACTCCTATACTACTTTAAGTGTCTCATTTCCTAAACTAATTCCCTCAGCATCACCCGACTTAATTTGACTACATTCCATTATCCTCGTTTTGCTTTTGTTGATGTTCATCTTATATCCTCCTTTCAAGACACTGTCCATTCCGTTCAACTGCTCTTCCAAGTCCTTTGCTGTCTCTGACAGAATTACAATGTCATCGGCGAACCTCAAAGTTTTTACTTCTTCTCCATGAATTTTAATACCTACTCCGAATTTTTCTTTTGTTTCCTTTACTGCTTGCTCAATATACAGATTGAATAACATCGGGGAGAGGCTACAACCCTGTCTCACTCCTTTCCCAACCATTGCTTCCCTTTCATGCCCCTCGACTCTTGTAACTGCCATCTGGTTTCTGTACAAATTGTAAATAGCCTTTCGCTCCCTGCATTTTACCCCTGCCACCTTCAGAATTTGAAAGAGAGTATTCCAGATAACATTGTCAAAAGCTTTCTCTAAGTCTACAAATGATAGAAACGAAGGTTTGCCTTTTCTTAATCTTTCTTCTAAGATAAGTCGTAAGGTCAGTATTGCCTCACGTGTTCCAACATTTCTACGGAATCCAAACTGATCTTCCCCGAGGTCGGCTTCTACCAGTTTTTCCATTCGTCTGTAAAGAATTCGCGTTAGTATTTTGCAGCTGTGACTTATTAAACTGATAGTTCGGTAATTTTCACATCTGTCAACACCTGCTTTCTTTGGGATTGGAATTGTTATATTCTTCTCGAAGTCTGTGGGTATTTCGCCTGTCTCATACATCTTGCTCACAAGATGGTAGAGTTTTGTCATGATAGGCTCTCCCAAGGCCGTCAGTAGTTGTAATGGAATGTTGTCTACTCCCGGGGCCTTGTTTCGACTCAGGTCTTTCAGTGCTCTGTCAAACTCTTCACGCAGTATCATATCTCCCATTTCGTCTTCATCTACATCCTCTTCCATTTCCATAATATTGTCCTCAAGTACATCGCCCTTGTATAAACCCTCTATATACTACTTCCACCTTTCTGCCTTCCCTTCTTTGCTTAGAACTGGGTTGCCATCTGAGCTCTTGATATCCATACAAGTGGTTCTCTTCTCTCCAAAGGTCTCTTTAATTTTCCTGTAGGCAGTATCTATCTTACCCCTAGTGAGACAAGCCTCTACATCCTTACACTTGTCCTCTAGCCATCCCTGCTTAGCCATTTTGCACTTCCTGTAGATATCATAGAGCGCATAGAGCCTTAATTATCCGTAACTTTCACAGATTCTGCATTGTGTCCACAGGTACTGCTCTCCTGTCGGCAGAATGGTCCCGTCTTTCCTGCATTCTCCATCCCAGGCTCATTGTTATCCGCCTTCCAGCACCTTTAATGTACTTTACAGCCTCCTCACTGCGGAAAAACGCTTTGGGAAAAAACGATTGAGCAACGTGGGAGTGGCGGTCACCTTGTGCAGAATTCCAACGACTCCTCTGTGCCGCCCAGATGGCCTTAGCGTCATCTTTTTCCGCTTTTTGTCAGCTCGTCACGAGCGTACCGTCATCCAGTTTATTAGACAAAACAGCCTTCGGGGAACGCTGTCCTGACTGCGTTAAGTTAATTGTGGCTTTCGGTTCACTTTGATCTGCTGTTTGTCTGTGAAACTGCCAGCCCAGCCAAACATAATTCTTAATAAATAAGACGCCTACAAGTATTTTATTTGCTGGCAATCACTATCCGGTAATCATTAATAAAAATAAAGGAAAAAACTATTTTCAAAATCAAATTAATTTGATTTACATATCAGTTGCACATCGAATATCGACGATCAGAAAGTTTGCAAAACCGTCAATTTCATTGTATTTCAGAATTTCCCGCTTCACATGAGCGGTCGCGTTAACCACTTGGGATGACTGTGAACTACTCCCAGCGAGACCCAAACTTCCATATGTCGTTATTTCTGGGTCATAACCCTTACTCGTACACACGTTATGTAATTCCCACACAGGGGAGATCATTTTAAGTAAAAGTCGCTTCCAAATATTAGCGGATGAATACAAAATTGCAGTGCCTGTGGTATTAAGAAGAACGCGGCAATGTTCCTTCGGATCATGCATGCCCGTCGGAAGGAACAGGCACTATGTCAACTACAGCCTTTCTGTAATACATAAAATGTGTTCACAGTAGCGAATATGAACAACCATCAGCTGTGTAAGGGAATGACAACAATTACAATTTGTGATGGACTTCCCGTTCCGTAATTCCTTTTTGAAGTTCCTACTCTCTACAGCCCCTGTACCACGCAAATTATCTCTTGTTGTCTTAACATTAGTTCTACCATTCTTTCACACATGCTACTTTCATCGACGATTCTACGGAGAACCTCCTCATTCCTTATCTTAAAAGTTCACGTAATTTGTCAATATTCTTCTGTAACACCACATCTCAAACACTTCAAGTCTACTTCGTCCTGGTTTCCCATCAACAGGAGGATGAAATTTCAATGTCTTGATCACTCACGTTACTCATTGTAGTACCACGTCTCCATTTTCCCACAGCCCATGTTTCACTACTGTACAATGCTGTGCTCCAAACATACATTCTCACAAATTTCTTCCTCAAATTAAGGCCTTCCTTGACCTAGAATGCCCCTTGCGCCAGTGTTAGTCTGCTTCTTACGTCCTACTTGCTTCATCCGTCGTGGGTTATTTTGCTGCATAAATCGCAAAAGGCCTTAAGTTCGTCTACTTCGTGATCACCAATCCTCATGTTTAGCTTCTCACTGTTCTCATTTCTGCCGCTTCTCATTACTTTCGTCGCCCTTCAATTTGCTCTCAGTCGAGATTCTGTATTAATTGGATTGTGTACTCCATTCAATGGGTCCCGTAAGTCTTCTTCATTTTCACAGAGGACAGCAACGTCAGTAGCGACTTTTATCTTTGATATCCTTTCGCCCTGAATTTTAATCCTACACTTGAGCTTTTACTTAAATACCCCAACTTCTGTAGTTAAGCTTGCTTGGTCGCATAAAAATTCATACAGCAATTCAAGAATGACTTTATTGATCACAAAAGAATTAAACGAGCGCATGGCATCGTTGGCCGGGAGGCCCCATGCGAGGAAGTTCGGCCTCCAAGTGCAAGTCTTGTTTTAGTCGACGCCACATTGGGTGAATTGCGAGCCGGTGATGAGAATGAAATGATGATTACACAGCACCCAGTCCCCGAGCGGAGAAAATCTCCACCTCGGCTGGGAATCGAACACGGGCCCACTTGCTTGGGAGGCGAGCACGTTACCATCCAGCTAAGCAGGCGGACTATTGATCACAGAATATGAACAGCACGTTTCGGAATCATTCCCATCTTCTGACATACGAGTGCAAAAGTAGCACACGCACAAGAACGTTACCAGCTGTGTATGGAACATGAGATGACTACCTGTCTAGTAGTGTGTCATCTCACGTCACACAACTAGTAACGCTCTTGTTCTTGAGCTATCTTTTTCTCTGCCTCGTGATGACTGGGTGTTGTGCGATGACCTTGGTTAGTTAGGTTTAAGTAGTTCTAAGTTCTAGGGGACTGATGACCGTAGATGTTAAGTCCCATAGTGCTCAGGGCCATTTTTTTCTATTAGCTATCTTTGCAGTTGGATTTCTGATGTTAGAAATATGTCATTCCGAAACCCGACATGCATACTTTGTGATCAATAAAGACACTCTTCTCTTGGTGTATGGCCTTTTATGCGACCTAGCCAGCGTAACTACAGATCTAGGGATATTTGCTAGAATAGTCGCTAGCCTCCTACGTGACATACTTTTATTACTTTGTTTTATTTTGTCATTGCGTCCTCGATATATTGACTGAACTATAGGGGCCGAAGACAACATTTCTGTCTTACGCCCTATCTCGCATCATTTACGCGTTAATAAATAATTAAGTTTTTCATTTAAATCAGCCTCTTATATCTGTCCCGTGACATGGCGTCGAAAAGGTAGCCAGTCTTTGCCTGTGTCGTAAGACCGAAATAGCAATAGCAGAATGAAACTTTGTACAGTAGCAAGTGGAACCGTAAGTCTTATAAAGCAAATGGACTGACTGTAGTACAGTCTGCCTGACACAGACAGTAACGCTAGTGTGTTGACGCCGGTGCGGCCGGCAGAGGACGTGGACGGCGGGCTGCTGGGCCTGGGGCTGGGCCAGACGCCGCTGCACGCGCTGCTGCCCGCGCAGACCGCCAGCGCCGCCGTCGCGCCACTCGTGCCCGTGGTGGACCTGCCGCCGCCCCCGCAGCTGCCGCAGGCAGCGCCGCTGCCGCCCCCGCCGCCGCCTGAGGAGGACGCGTCCGAGGCCAGCACGGGCGCGGCGTCAGCGGGGGCGGGCCGTCAGTTCCACAGCCTGCAGCCGCCCCAGCACCGCACCGCCACCACCGGCCGCGGGCGAACCTCCCCCCGGCCACCTGCCTCTACGGCACCTGCAGCCACTGTTGACCGCCGCCGCTGCCACACCGCCCCCAGGGAAAACAGGAGGGTGAGTACGTGCTGCTCGTGCTACCGTGCTTAAGGGGAGTTAAAACAGAAAAATAGTTTTTTTCACGTGTCCGGATTTTTATCTCATTATAAAATTGAAAATTTTCAATGTATTCGCTGTTTAAAAGTCCATAACTGGCAAACTAATTGACGGAGTTGTCTCATCGTTGGTAGTCTAATAATTTGTAGTTCCGGCAATTGCACACAAGCGTTGTATTGTTTTGTCAGATGACAGTCGCCAGATAGTCAGTGTTTTGTTGTTCTTAGTTGCACCTGGTTACTCGAGTAAACATGGCTGGCGCAAGGCTTACATCCGATTAAAGGAAGTCAGTTCTGAAGTGGTATTTTAAGTACGAAAACATTAGTGAGGTACAACAGCAATATGAGTATCAAACAGAGCCACCGACACGTTTAACGATTGGTCGCTTTCGAGACAAATTTGAAGTCGAAGGCTGTGTTAAAGATGTACACAAACAACGATCTGGACGACTTGTAACAGTAACAAGTCCAGCTAACTCCCGTCGTGTGTTACAGCAATTCACTCGCTCACCACAGAAGTCTGTGAGACAGTGTCCCCGTGAAACTGGAGTGAGTCGCTCAAGTGTTCGGCGAATTTTGAAGACAGTAAAGTGGAAGTGTTCCATCCCACGATTGCTAAAAGCAATGAACGAGGACGACCCAGATCGTAGAATGGAGCGCTGCGAGTGGTTTACTAACATGGTGCGCAACGATGAACAGTTTTCAGAGACGATTGTGTTGTCTAATGAGGCACAGCTCAAACTCAATAGTACAGTAAATCGCCACAATTGCATCTACTGGGACGCCGAAAATCCGAACGTCCATGTAGACAAAGCCGTGAATTTGCCAGGAGTAAATGTGTTGTGTGGGTTGTCTTACCGGGGCTTGATTAGGCCGTTCTTATTTGACGGCACAGTTGTCTGTGAGGTGTACCTTCAGAAACTTCAGGTATCCATTTTACCTGCCATCCGGGACTTGTATGGAGACGGAAGAGTTTACTTTCAACAAGATAGTGCCCCAACCAACTACCAAAATCGTGTTAGGGCGTATCTCGACGAAAATCTACCAGGAAGATGGATAGGCCGTGGAGGTGCTGTGGAATATCCACCACGTTCCCCAGTCCTAACTCCTCTGGACTTTTACCTGTGGGGAACACTAAAGGATGTCGTTTATCGACAAACGCCACGCACATTGGATGAACTTCGAGAATCCATCGTACATTCATGTGCAAATATCCAACTGTACACGTTCAGTCAGTAGTTCGTGCTGCAGTTCGGCAGCATCGTATGTGTGTGGATATTAATGGCTACCATTTCGAACACCTACAGTGATATCTTTAAGTTTTAATTTAAGTTGGACTTTAAGCTAAACTTTCACCAAAAATGGGACAACTCCGTCAGTTAGTTTGCAAGTTATGGACTTTCAAACAGTGGATATATTTTTGGACCCCTATGTACATATATCACTTACAAACAACAAGGGAAGTATTTGATTTTCTTAAATATAATCTACACTGCTTGAAAAAATTAAAATTTTTACGTGCATTACTTCAAGATCTAATATAGAAAGCTGTGGACTGCTGTGTTATAAAGGCTAAATTATGTGTTTGTTACGTGGGGATGGGTACCAGGTTGAGGAAGTTTAAACAAAGTTTGAGAGACAAGAAATTTTCTGATGGTAAAACCAAAAGAGGCAGGCTGAGAGAAAAAAAAGATTGATGAACAACAGCAGTATTATGGGATGGCCATCAGAAATAATATTGAGGATTTGTTGAAAATGAAGCAGGCAGTATGGGCTACCTTCTTCCACAGACTGTCAACTGATGAAAAACCAGTTCACCACCTTCGCCCTCCTGGACCAGATTCATGGGGCAATTACCGCATAGCCCAGTACTCAGACGGTTCATTCAGCCATAAACTTTCCACACCAGCAGCAGTCATGGACATCATAAAACTTTTTTTAAAGAGACCTGGAAAATACTGAAAGTATCTGGATGGTCAGACTCAAAATCCCAATAAATCGTTCAGTTATCTTATATGGACTCGCTTACCAAAAAATGTTTTTGTTGGAATGAAGACACTAAAGGGAGGGTGGGGGGTGAGTGACACTGTTATTGCTTTTAATGATGGCAACATTGGTAGCGTGAAGTGGCTACAGCATATGGCAATTAATCCTGGAACAAACTGCATCAGAGAACTTGAAAGGATGGACAAGGTTCGCATTGATAAAGCAGAGTATGCAGCACATTTGACCACTAAGGAGTCCAGAAAGAAGATAAAACTTTGAAAAAGATCAAGAGGATGATATACAGTATGGAATATGGTGCATTGTGCTTCTGAGTGACTGAAATTAAAAAATTAAGCGTATATTGTGATCAGCCTTTTGAAACTTAAGAAGCCGTTCCTGAAAATTTACATTTTTCGTTGCATATTTCCCTAAATCTCAGAAACCAGTTCGAGTATAGTATTCATATTTTCAGGGAGTAATAACATACATGTCCTGTGTCTACTGAACTAAAAGTAGAACATAATGTTATGTATTATTAAAATTATATATGATAACCTACAAAAAAGTACACAAAATTTTAACCGTGTACTTAAAAAATTGTATTCCCAAAAGCAGTGGCTGAAATGCAAATATTGTAGTTACGTAGACTCAGAACATACAGTTTAAAGTCCTGAAAAATTTCATGTCTATGGCTACGGTGGTTCCAGAAATACAAGGAAACCAAGTCACCAAATTTAACATTGTCGGGATAGGGCGTTCCAACTCTCCTTAAATGTAACCATAGTCATCATCATCCCGTGACCACACGCTCTGAAATCAACACGTCGCTGTAAGGAGCTGCCTCCACACCCGTCGACAAAGTTCCTTTTTCTTTCAGTCTTGTGATGAATCGTGCTGGGACAAGATGTTTTCCAATTTACCCATCAAGACAGTATTCGTGTATGAAGGGAACATGTTTCCTGAAGTAACAGTTCTGCAAAAAATTTAATATTACACTTTCAAGCACCCATGCCACATAATCAGCCAAACGGATCTACTAGCTACACATCGTGCTTATATTCAGTGATCGCCATTGTATCATGACAGTCGTTCAGTGTTTACACAGAGCAGCTGGGTATGTGTAAGGAAGTCGCTGTCGTCATAGTCCTAGAAAGAGCTGTAGAGGGATACCATTATAGAAATAGATCAAAATTGGAAAATATTCACCATATAACTAAGCACTTTGGGTGTAAATGCTACACTGAAGAGGCAGCATAAAATCATTCAGAAGACTACTAACACAATTTCGAAAATTTAAAGTACATTTATGACCATATCCCAGATCTTTGAGTTTGTTTTGTAAGGTAGAGATTTCTTGAAGTCGATTGGTAATGAATTGCATCTACAATTTAACTTTTCCACAGATTTGAAGTTTTATCCACCTTTGCACAATAGGATCTCATCTCATTTTATCCATGACATCGACACTTATTTGCTCTTGGTCTTATATATCCTCGTAGCATACTGGTGCATGATGCAAATCCTCTCTTTGCTTCCATTGCTATAAGACGTGTTATTTTATTAAGGACAGTGACAGCAATTTCTAGGATCAGCACTAAACAAAGTCAATACTGACGTATCGTGGAGTGGCTAACAATAATATGTGATTTCATGTTGACAAAACCACAATAAATATCCTCCGTAGCCTGTCAAATTATATACAAGATACATTACAGTTTCGACGTGTGGTCATTTTCAGATGCCTGGAATAACAATACAGTGGCGCTCTCTATACGTGTGACGTACTGAAAAACCGTTTCGTGATACGTGGGGACTGATTTTGTATGAGAGTCACTATTCCATTCTAAATAGAGGGGTTGCTGCTTGGGCATACTTCTACGTTACCGATTTGCAACCATAAACATTTACTTTAAGTATACGATTCATATGTCTTGTATTTCCCTTTTTCTTCCCCTCAAGTTCATAGTTATATTACTTATAATAATAAATAATAATAATAAATGATAATTATTTTAATATGGAATACGAAGTCGTACGCAAAGATAACGGCTCTGAGCACTATGCGACTTAACATCTGAGGTCATCAGTCGCCTAGAACTTAGAACTAATTAAACCTAACTAACCTAAGGACATCACACATATCCATGCCCGAGGCAGGACTCGAACCTGCGACCGTAGCGGTCACTCGGTTCCAGACTGTAGCGTCCAGAACCGCACGGCCACTCCGGCCGGCAAAGATAACGGATTGTAAAAGAAGTTTCATTGGAGGTCTATGTTGTAATTAAAGTAATGATCCTAGAGAAGCAACACCTGTAGTTCCTCTCGATTAAGCAGTAACGCCTTAACCTTAGTTTTTCATTTCAGCAGAGAAATAGTTAATTTTCTTCCAAGCAGTCATAAGATGTGCTGTTTGAGACTTCCTCGATGTAATAACTGCTTGATTGGTTCACGGACGTCGTGTCGAATTATGACGTGAAAGTTGCACAATATTTCAACGAAACAACTGCTCGTCATCTTCGGTGCTCAGTGAAATGTTACTGCAATAGCTCGCCAATACACTATGTAATCAAAAGTGTCTGAACACCTGGCTGAAAATGACTTACAAGTTCGTGGCGCCCTCCATCACTAATGCTGGAATTCAGTAAGGTGTTGGCCCATCCTTAGCCTTGATGACAGTTTCCACTCTCGCTGGCTGCTGGAGGGTTTCCTGGGTAATGGCAGCCCATCCTTCACGGAGTAGTGCACTGTGGAGAGGTATCGATGTTGGTCGGTGAGCCCTAGCACGAAGTCGGCGTTCCAAAACATCCCAAAGGTGTTCTACAGGATTCAGGTCAGGACTCTGTGCAGGCCAGTCCATTACAGGGATGTTATTGTCGTGTAATCATCCGCCACAGGCCGTGCAGTATGAACAGGTGCTCGATAGTGTTGAAAGAAGAAATCGCTATCCCCGAGTTGCCCTTCAATAGTGGGACGCGAGACGACCATACCATAACACCATCTCCTCCGAATTTTACTGTTGGCACTACCCAAGCCCGCAGATGACGTTCAGCGGGCATTAGCCATACCCACAGCCTGCCATCGGATCGCCACGCTGTGTACTGTGATTTGTCACTGCATACAAGGTTTTTCCACTGTTCAATCGTCCTATTTTTACGCTCCTTACACCAATCGAGGCGTCGATTGGCATTTAGCGGCGTGATGTGTGTCTTATGAGTAGCCACTCAGCCATGAAATCCAAGTTTTCTCACTTCCCGCCTAACTGCCGTAGTACTTGCAGTGGATCCTGATGCAGTTTGGATTTCCCGTGTAATAGTCTGGATAGATGTCTGCCTATTACACATTACGACCCTCTTCAACTGTTGGCGGTCTCTGTCAGTCAACAGACTAGGTCGGCCTGTACGCTTTTGTGTTTTAGTGTACCTTCGCATTTTCACTTCACTACCAGTTAAGGTATCTGAACTCCGATTCCGCCACTGCTGCTTCCCATGCCTTGCTGAATTGAATTCCCGAGTATCTGTTAATCAGGTCGTTATTCAAACTCTTAGATGTCTTGGTCCGTATAAAAGAAGACGATGCCCTTGGTAAGAGTGCGTTCCGTAAGTCGACTCACATTTACCTATATAAACGAGCTACGAGTTGTTATCACCTGTCTCAACGCTGTGGCGTATTACGAACTCCGTTCATAGGGCTAGAGTTACCTCAGATGCAGGGAGTTTATCAGCAGAGCTTAGACATCTTCGCTCAGCGTTTGTACAAAACGGGTACTCTGATAAGCAGATTCGTAATGTATTTCAACCTGCCAGCACTAAACCTCAAGAACAGCCAGAAGAACGCAGAAATCCATGATTATGGTTTTTTTATACTACGTTGGTGGCGTGTCCTTTAAGATCGGCAGGCTGTTCGAGATACATTTAATAAAATGTGTCTTCCGCCCTCCTGTCCGAGTCCAAATGACGCTGAATTCTGCTAAAGACAACCTAGGTCTAAGGAGACCAAGAATACATAAAATCCTGTTCCGACATGGGCAATATACATTGTCCAAACATGTCGCAGACTTATTGATAGCTGAACTAAACACAGGCGTGACATCTGTGTTTAGTTCAGCTATCCTTAAGCCTGCTGTTGCTGAACACTGCCGGCCGGAATGGCCGAGCGGTTCTAGGCGCTTCAGTCCGGAACCGCACCACTGCTACGGTCGCAGGTTCGAATTCTGCCTCGGGGATGGATGAGTGTGATGTCCTTAGGTTAGTTAGGTTTAAGTAGTTCTAAGTTCTAGGGGACTGATGACCTCAGAAGTTAAATCCCATAGTACTCAGAGCCATTTGAACCATTTTGCTGAACAGTGTCTTGTCACGGGAAATACCATAAACTACGGAGAGCTAAAGATCTTGAGTCCTCCTCCACGTACTGGGACTCCATCATTAAAGACGGAATCGAAATACGTTTGAGTAACGACCTGATTAATGGAGACACGGGATTCCAACTTAGCAAGACAAGGGAACCACCATTAGCGGCACTAAGGCACAGTCGGCCGCAGGCAAACGAACCCGAGTCAACAGAGACGGGGAATCGGAGTCCACATACTTAAACTGGGCGCCAACACTCCGCCCAGTCGTGTGCTGAACTGCGATTTGGGGCCGCACTTTTGACGCGTCGCGTATGCAGAGACCATGGCCCCTTTCTCGTCAGGGCGCACTGGATGTCGTCGTGCTCTATGATTCGTTTCCGATGACGTTTTAGTCCCACCCCTTGGCGAATGCGCTTTTGTAGCGAGCCAGCGCATATACGGCCAGACACTCCAGCAGGTCCCTGAAGATGACAAGCAGCTATCTCCTTGAAATACTGTGCAGCTTTCAGAACATTATTCGACGTGACACCTGTGAACCAATGAAGAATTCACACAATACTCCGAAGATTATGAAGGGAGACATTAGAGCACTACCAAGTTCAATCGCAAACAGTCGTACAACACTACGGAGAGCGGATAAGCAATAAGCTTATCTGTGTGCATAATTAAAACATTTTAGATCAAATTTCTAATCAGTGAAAAACATCCAAAGCAATGTCCATTTATAATCATCTGCTACTCGAAGCTTCTGATACCAAACCTTCTTAGCTGAAATATTTGCACAATTGCTGCATTGTGATTTTATCTCCATACAGCTCATTTCGGTAGAGTAAAACACATAGCGCTTCATCGTTTGTTACGATCTCGTCTGTTAATAAAATTGTAAGTAATAATCGCCGTTCATGCCAAATGCAAATCACTTCCTTGTAATTATCTACTTACTCCTTAAATTCATAGCTATTAAATTTCAGTGTTAATCATGTTTGTATCGCTGTATGATGATCGATGTACCAGTGACTTTTTAACGCATGTAAAGCAAATGTCGAAGTGTTTCTTTACAAACGTTATCAGTTGGAATAAAATGATTCTGAATAATGCAACGATTGCTAACTTCTAATTGCCGCACGGCAGCCACTGGTTTGATACTCTTCAACACCAAATAATTTATGTTCATGAGGAAGCCCAGTAAAACCTGCGCCACTGATAGAGGAACTACTCCTTTAACCATTAAAATTACAGTACCATGAGGGCGGCATGAAATTAATGTCAAATTGGTGTCAAGTATAGCACATGCTTCAGTAGGCTAATAATTAGCGTCCCAGCATAACAACACAGAGAATGTAAGATCATCGCCGTCTACGTTCTACGTACAGCGTGTTTCAAAGTGTCTGCATCAGACGTCTAGGAATCATAGATCGTGTTATCAGAAGTAACTTTTGAAAGAGGTAAAACGTTCATCGATGCTTCCCGGCGATGCTCAGCCTGCTTTAGCGCTCGCCGGCCCTGGGGCGACGGGAATTCACCGAATCACCAAGGTCTACTAGTTAGGTTTGGTACCTAACCCAGAAAATTGATTCTGTGATTTTCAACAAACCTTAAGAAAAGCTGCATAAAAAGTTCTCGGTTTACTTGCCACGTCAAATTTGGATAACATCCCAAGCTTTCGATGACGGAGGTAGTCATCGAGAGTTTGGGATGTTATACAAATTTGAAGCGGCAAGTAAACCGAGAACTTATTATGTAAGCACTCCGTCGCGAAAGACTTCGTAACCTTAAGAAAAGTTTCTCTAAGCAGAGAAAGATGTTTTAGAAATAAGTAAGAAACATTTAATTTGCTCAGCCTGCCCCATTTCACACAGAGCAGATTACTTAATCTTAGGCAACACAAATCGTAACACACACCGCGGGGTGTTTACGCTCTGCCAGCTGTCTGGGGCATAACGAATACAAAAGGATGACTAACGTCGCCAGGAAGTGTCAGCGAACACTTGTCTCCAACAAAAGTTGTTCTGCTTTACGTGATGCAAAGATTTTAAAACATGCAGTATAAGGAAATGTTGCAATGCAAACTTCACATTCGGTGTTGATTGTGACAAGATCGTATTATCCTTCGAGGAAGTAAGAGAAATACCCACAAAACATGATGGAATTAGAAATCGGCAGGATCTCTGTCTATCGAGACGGCTTCTTATCGTTTCAAGGAGCTCGTATTGTCGAAATCTATGGACTGTTATGTGAATCAGACAGGTTTGCGAAGTCCATAGTCAACACCATTAATTGCGCCTCGTGACTAATGCTTGAGAGGACAGACAGGTTGTTTGCCCGACTTTGCAGTGTCGTACAGTCGTGTAATGTTAGTTGAGTCCGGAAACGGGCCTGTATTCAGCAAGACAAGTATACAAACGGACAGACAGTGCGACGACGTCTGCATTACCACAGACTGCCAGCAGGGCGCCCATTGCTGCAGCTGCCTCCGATGTGGCCACAAAGAGATGCACGTCTGGAGTGGTGCGCCTACAACAACTCAGAGAACAAGAAAGGCAGCGTGTCCTCTTTTCTGCTTAGTGTTAGTCGGATGTATCGGTGTGTCCAGATTTCGATAAGAACTTACGTTGCCAGAGGGCATTTATCATTGTAATACAAGCCCAGAACATGAAGCTATGGAGTGAAGCGTCGTGCCATTTGATACACAACCCCATTACCTCTGGTTCTCATAGTTGCTAATTTGAACAGTAGGCGTTACATTTAAGCCCTGTTAAGTCCACTTACAACACGCTATCTTGGAGGTCTCCGAGACATTGTCATTCAACAAGATAATGCATGATGGCACGGTGCCCCTGCTTTCTTCACCTAAGTGTTTGCAGAGGGGATTCGACTACTGACTTGTCCATCACGTTCTTTTGATCTCTGACACATTGAAAATATCGTGTCATGCGTTCAGCACAAACAGTGGGTCTTCCCCCCTACTTTTTATTTCTTTTGTGTTACGCATACTTTTCACGTACTTATTAGTCGATTACAATGTTATTGCATCTCCGAGTGAAGGCACTTCTGTCTACATATCGTGAGTCGGCGCATAATGGCGGTTAGGAGGGAAGGAAGGAAGGACCGTACAACTACAGTTATGCAATGAAAACTGCACTAACCGTGGTGGTTAGAGTCATGAAGGTGATGAAACCTGTCAGAAGGGGCAGACATCAAGTTATTCATCTGCTGTATCTCTTTAGCCGGAATGAGTTTCCATATCACTGTCGTCGTCATCATGGGCTTTATCTTCACTTACCAGAACAACTTTGATTACTATATTGCGTGTTGCTTCTTCGATTGGCCCATCTTTGCGCCAACTTTAATTTTTAATTACTTTTAAATGATCGTTGTTTATCTATTTTAGGTAGTTAATAGAAGGAAATTTTTTGCAGTATTTTTGTTTCGTTGTATTCCAGATCAGTTCTATATGGTTAATTTCACTGCTGTATGGTGGGAGCTCGGAACAGTACATCCCTTAATCTTCGAAGCGGCATCTGCTTCAAAAACAGGATTTTGCTTACAATAGCATGCGGTTTATAAAAGCTCATTTCTTCATTTCTTGTTAAGCTCGATTCAAAATTAATTTGTTCTGAATAAGCCATCCAGTTATTCTCTTTCTGCGAATTGAAGCGGAGAGGACTTATTTGTCTGAATAGTATGATACAGTGCATTATCAAGAACAGCAGTACTACAGCTGGTACGATGGCTGTCCAGAAAGTAAGTTACGATCTGTCGCGAAATGGAAACGACCATGAAAATCCGAGCTTTGCAAAGATGTGTTGGGCAGTGTCTCTAGTATGACTCTAGGTAGAATT
Source organism: Schistocerca piceifrons (assembly GCF_021461385.2). Taxonomy (NCBI): domain Eukaryota; kingdom Metazoa; phylum Arthropoda; class Insecta; order Orthoptera; family Acrididae; genus Schistocerca; species Schistocerca piceifrons. Next base: position 957,247,358 of record NC_060138.1, read on the forward strand.
ATGTCGCTCTTTTCATTCCTGAGCTCTTAGTGAGCGCGTAAAGATGTTATAGAAAATAGTGTCTCCCTCTAAGTACGAGGGCCTGCTGAGAATTTTCCCCTGAAGTTATGCAACCAACATTACATAACTGTCGTGCGGTTTCTTCTTCAAGGCAATTCTCAGCCTCATTCTGCAGGGGCAATGAAGATGCTCCTGCATCGTTTCAATTGGAAATGTTTGGTTACCCGCAATACAGCCCGTAATCGTCTCCCACTGAGTTTCATCTCTGCTCAAACGAATCGCTGGCTATGAAGACAACATTTTGGCACAGACAACGAGCTTTAGGCCAGCCTAGAGAATTGGCGGAAAGTACTGGCGGCTGCCTTCTATGATGAGGGTATTGGAAAGTTGGTACAAAGCTACTACGAATGTCTGAGTCAGAACGGCACTACGTAGAGAAGTAGCTGAAAGGTGTAGCTAACTGTTACAAATGAAACATTTCTGAATTTCACTGTGATTTTCATTTCGCGATCAATCGTAACTTACTTTCTGGACAGCCCTCGTATGTTAGGAATCAGTTTCCACTCAAACCGTTTGTGATAATTATAACCGGAAAGATTGTTTTCTGTAGCCTGATTTTTGTCTCTTTTGTTGCTGGGAAATTACATAAATTTAAAATTAAACTCTTTCTCAACTGAATTTCCAGTGTCCCTGTGGTATTGATGTGTAACATTGCCCTACACTACTGACCGTATTGCCTGCAGACCCGCTGCACCACTTCATAGTATACTCGTAATTGAACTGAAAGCATTGACAATGTAATGCGCTTGCCTTAGTCACGACTGTACTTGTTCACTGTAACCTCACCGCGTGTTTCCTACAACGGCCACGCGAAGCCAGGTGCAGTAATATCGTGGTTAGCTAGTAGAACGCGTTCCAGAAGCCAGCATGTTGTCCTAGTTACCCCGAAGTCGGCTGTATAAGTGATGCTTTAGCGAGATGTTTGCGTGCTCGCAGGCGCCGCCGGCGGTGACGTGGAACATCGCGCCCAGCATGGGCCGCCCCTACAAGTGCAGGGAAGCGGAGCTCACAGACATCCCGCGCCGCTGCCTCAGGGTCGTCGAGAAGGTCGGCTCCTGCCACGCCGGAGAGGTAAGTCGCCCTCCCTAACGCTGTCACAAGCATCTAGTGAGAATTTATTCCTCAAATGGCTGGCGTACACAATGTAGAACACTAAAAAAAAAAGGAGAAAGTTCTCTTAAATATTGCACCTGTCTTATTCATGTGGCGTCTCCATCATAGCACATTTTCACTTACCTCGCGTTCTCCTAATTAACTAACTGCACGTGGTGGTCATTTAGGGAAGCAGATGATGACGGAGTCGACTGAGAACAATGATTCTATGTTTTATTGCGGCTAATCAAGAATTACGAACATTTTTAACTACACACAGCTGATCCACATTCTACATGGCACCATATGTTAACGATTGCATTCACAATGAAACTTATACAATAATCGACCGCGGCGCATATAATCATTTTAAGAACTCATTAACAAAGCGGCTTAACAGTGCCGGCTAAAGCAGTGCATCGACGTAACTCCCAGACCGCTCCGCTGAAACTAGAACACTCGTGCTCCTGTTAAGCGACAACATTTACTCACCACTGAAAAGTATTGCCTGCGATTACAGATTATTTTCCAACACCTGACCTTGTCTAAGCCATAGGTAGCTATAACGCACCACACATGGCGTGGCGCAGTGGTAACTATGGAATTTAAATTAACAACTGATTTCAAATATCTTGCCGTTTGATGGTACCGTACCCTCGCATACGCCCGATGGCTCGAACTAAGGAGGCACAGGAAAAGTATTTTGCCACGTAAGTGATTTGGCATTGGGGTAGGGGGTATCTCTAAGAAGTAATTTGTGTGAGGGCTTTTGGTAGCATTCTAATGTCGCGAAGGCTCGTAGGATTTCGTAGGAAGGAAATGAAGCTAAGGCTCTAATTGCGAAAGAACGAGGAAGGAAATCAGCGGAATCCTTTTCAAAGTAATATCCGGCATCTGCCCTTAGAGATTTCGGGCAACCACGGAAAATTTAAACCTGTAATTGAGTGGAATAGTTTCCCGTGACACCTGTACATTGTCCTGTGGCATCTTGTACAGTGCTGCTCTTGTACGTTGTGAAGTTTGAGCCTATTGGTATCCGAAGAAGAACTTGCGTTGAGTGTTCCACAAAGTTCAACGCAAGGTTTAGCTTGAGTACCACTACTCAGATGAAAGCACCATATCCAGTGAGTTCTTGTGACGTGCAAGAGAAGGATGACGCAATTATTCGTCAGGTTGCTCTCAATGCAGCAGTTGGCTCGTGAGCTGTGCTACCGCAAATAACTCGCGAACGCTTTGCAGGACACGACATTATGCGACGAGTCAAATCACCACCCATACATCTACATCTACATCTACATGATTACTGTGCAATTCACATTTAAGTGCTTGGCAGAGGGTTCATCGAACCACAATCATACTATCTCTCTACCATTCCACTCCAAAACAGCGCGCGGGAAAAACGAACACCTAAACCTTTCTGTTCGATCTCTGATTTCTCTTATTTTATTATGATGCTCATTCCTATCTATGTAGGTTGGGCTCAACAAAATATTTTCGCATTCGGAAGAGAAAGTTGGTGACTGAAATTTTGTAAATAGATCTCGCCGCGACGAAAACTTCTTTGCTTTAATGACTTCCTTCCCAACTCGCGTATCATATCTGCCACACACTCTCCCCTATTACGTGATGATACAAAACGAGCTGCCCTTTTTTACACCCTTTCGATGTCCTCCGTCAATCCCACCTGGTAAGAATCCCACACTGCGCAGCAATATTCCAACAGAGGACGAACGAGTGTAGTGTAAGCTGTCTCTTTAGTGGACTTGTTGCATCTTCTAAGTGTCCTGCCAATGAAACGCAACCTTTGGCTCTCGTTCCCCACAATATTATCTGTGTGGTCTTTCCAACTGAAGTTGTTCCTAATTTTAACACCCAGGTACTTAGTTGAATTGACAGCCTTGAGAATTGTACTATTTATCGAGTAATCGAGTTCCAACGGATTTCTTTTGGAACTCATGTGGATCACCTCACACTTTTCGTTATTTAGCGTCAACTGCCACCTGCCACACCATACAGCAATCTTTTCTAAATCGCTTTGCAACTGATACTGGTCTTCGGATGACCTTACTAGACGGTAAATTACAGCATCATCTGCGAACAACCTTAGAAAACTGCTCCGATTGTCACCCAGGTCATTTATATAGATCAGGAACAGCAGAGGTCCCAGGACGCTTCCCTGGGGAATACCTGACATCACTTCAGTTTTACTCGATGATTTGCCGTCTACTACTAGGAACTGCGACCTTCCTGACAGGAAATCACGAATCCAGTCGCATAACTGAGACGATACCCTATAGGCCCAAAGCTTGATTAGAAGTCGCTTGTGAGGAACGGTGTCAAAAGCTTTCCGGAAATCTAGAAATACGGAATCAACTTGAGATCCCCTGTCGATAGCGGCCATTACTTCGTACGAATAAAGAGCTAGCTGCGTTGCACAAGAACGATGTTTTCCGAAACCATGCTGATTGCGTATCAATAGATCGTTCCCTTCGAGGTGATTCATAATGTTTGAATACAGTATATGCTCCAAAATCCTACTGCAAACCGACGTCAATGATACAGGTCCGTAGTTCGATGGATTACTCCTACTACCCTTCTTAAACACTGGTGCAACCTGCGCAATTTTCCAATCGGTAGGTACAGATCTATCGGTGTGCGACCGGTTGTATATGATTGCTAAGTAGGAAACTATTGTATCAGCATAATCTGAAAGGAACCTAATCGGTATACAATCTGGACCTGAAGACTTGGCCGTATCAAGCGATTTGAGTTGCTTCGCAACCCCTAAGGTATCTACTTCTAAGAAACTCATGCTAGCAGCTGTTCGTGTTTCAAATTCTGGAATATTCCATTCGCCTTCCCTGGTGAAGGAATTTCGGAAAACTGCGTTCAATAACTCCGCTTTAGCGGCAGAGTCGTCGGTAACAGTACCATCGGCACTGCGCAGCGTAGGTATTGACTGCGTCTTGCCGTTTGTGTACTTTACATACGACCAGAATTTCTTCGGATTTTCTACGAAATTTCGAGACAATGTTTCGTTGTGGAACTTATTAAAGGCATCTCGCATTGAAGTCCGTGTTTCAGTCCGGAACCGCGCGACTGCTACGGTCGCAGGTTCGAATCCTGCCTCGGGCATGGATGTGTGTGATGTCCTTCGGTTAGTTAGGTTTAAGTAGTTCTAAGTTCTAGGGGACTGATAACCACAGATGTTAAGTCCCATTGTGCTCAGAGCCATTTGAACCATTTGAATTTGAAGTCCGTGCCAAATTTCGCGGGTCTGTAAATTTTAGCCAATCTTCGGGAGTTCGCGTTCTTCTGATCTTCGCATGCTTTTTCCGTTGCCTCTGCAACAGCGCTCGGACCCGCCTTGTGTACCGTGGGGGATCAGTTCCATCTCTTACCAATCTATGAGGTATGAATCTCTCAATTGCTGTTGCTACCATATCTTTGAATTTGAGCCACATCTCGTCTACATTTGCATAGTCAGTTCGAAAGGAATGGAGATTGTCTCTTAGAAAGGCTTCTAGTGACACTTTATCTTCTTTTTTAAATAAAATTATTTTGCGTTTGTTTCTGGTGGATTTGGAAGAAACGGTATTGAGCCTAGCTACAACGACCTTGTAATCACTAATCCCTGTATCAGTCATGATGCTGCCTATTAGCTCTGGATTGTTTGTGGCTGAGAGGTCAAGTGTGTTTTCGCAACCATTTACAATTCGTGTGGGTTCGTGGACAAACTGCTTGAAATAATTTTCGGAGAAAACATTTAGGACAACCTCGGAAGATGTTTTCTGCCTACCACCGGTTTTGAACAAGTATTTTTGCCAACATATCGAGGGAAGGTTGAAGTCCCCACCAACTATAACCGTACGAGTGGGGTATTTGTTTATTACGAGACTCAAATTTTCTCTGAACTGTTCTGCAACTATATCATCGGAGTCTGGGGGCCGGTAGAAGGAGCCAATTATTAACTTAGTTCGGCTGTTAAGTATAACCTCCACCCATACCAATTCGCACGGAGTATCTACTTCGACTTCACTTCAAGATGAACCACTACTGCCAAACACAAACACTCCACCACCAATTCTGACTAATCTATCTTTCCTGAACACCGTCTGAGACTTCGTAAAAATCTCTGCAGATCTTATTTCAGGCTTTAGCCAGCTTTCTGTACCTATAATTATTTCAGCTTCTGTGCTTTCTATTAGCGCTTGAAGCTCAGGGACTTTCGCAGCACAACTACAACAATTTACAACCACAGTTCCGACTGTTCCTTGATCCAAGCACGTCCTGTAATTGCCATGCACCCTTTGAGATTGCAGCCCACCCCGTACTTTCCCGAGGCATTCTAACCTAAAAAACCGCCCAGTCCACCCCACACAGCCTCCGCTACTCGTGTAGCCGTCAGCTGAGTGTAGTGAACTCCTGACCTATTCAGCGGAACCCGAAACCCCACCACCCTATGGCGCAAGTCAAGCAATCTGCAGCCAACACGGTCGCAAAACCGTCTGAGCCTCTGATTCAGACCCTCCACCCGGCTCTGCACAGAAGGTCCACAGAAAACAGAAAGAATCAACCCAAACAATAATGTCAGCTAACAACAGTTATGCTGCAGTGATATTTTCTTGTCCTGCGGAACATGGATACTGGACTCTGAAACGTGAATAAAGAACGCTAGCGGTATGACGACTTCTGATAATATCGTATATGCTTGTAGGAAATGACGAAAAGCGGTCGAGACCACGGGTTCCTCTCATCAATAGAGTTTTCGTCTCCCAATTATGGTACATATATGTGAGACTATTTTTCAAGGAAATAAATCTGACACCTGCTGCCGTCTTCAGCTGAAGTAATACACAGGCATTTGCGTTTAGATTACGTATGCCTACAATTATCTGTTTTCAGCTTCAGGACCCCTCTTGACAACCGTAAGCCCACCGTGAAAATGTATCTCAGAGATTGTGTTAACGCTTCATCCCAAAGAGGTGTTCCAAAGAGTTTCTCCGAGGAACAATTATAGTAACGTCCACCCATCTCCGCCGAAACAGCATAGTTTTTATTGAAACTGTAGCAGGACTTCGTTTCACAACATCTAAAAAACTAAAAACTGAACTCCGCCCGAACAGGCCATGAAGGCCCAACGTTACCGTCCGGCCGCCGTGTCATCCGCAGTCCACAGGCGTCACCGGGTGCGGATATGGAGGGACATGTGGTCAGCACACCGCTCTACCGGCCGCATGTTAGTTTCCGAGATCGGAGCCACTACTTCTCAATTAAGTAGGTCCTCATTTTGCCTCACAAGGGCTGAGTGCACCCCACTTGCCAACAGCACTCGGCAGACCGGATGGACACCCATCCAAGTACTAGCCCAGCCCGACAACGCTTAACTTCGATGATCTGACGGATGGTCTTAGTAATTCCTGAAACATTTTAAAAATGTGATAAATAAAAATGCATCAAACAATCTGGACAACATCACTGTCGGAAGTCCAGAATGATTGTGGATTCATCAGATATTAATTTCCTTCATTAATAAATCATTACAAATTTACTAGAGAAAATGTGAGTCAACCCCATAAAAGTGCGCACTGGTCGCCTTGGAGTGGTGTAGATGCGGAGGACCTGGTTCGAGGAGTCCACATGAATGTCAGCCGATTACATTATCACATAATCCATGACAATGAAGTAATGTCTATGTGCTAGTCGTCAGTATGGAATCAGGTCAGAATGAAAGGTACAACGTAGAGATGTGATACACTGGCAAACAGCTATCGTCTTCAGATTTACCCAGATCACTATCAATGACATCGCCTGATGTGTTATCACCGCAGACTGCCAGACTTGTCCATAGGGACCTTCTGTACTACTCACAGACATATATCATGGCATAAGAACATTGGTCCTAAAACGAACCTAAAAGATAGGGACTCGAGACGCCGTCGTTCAGTGACATTTACTTTCGAACTAGACAGAAATTGCTGCTGTGGATGAAGCCAAGTCAAACTTGCCAATTTCCAAGTGACTGCTGCGAAAGCAGCTACCAGCCCCAATATATCTGTCGATTCGGCTAGCGCACAAAAGGCCATTAAACACAGCAGAACAGGAAATTACAAATCTTTAATGGACCAAACAATACATGAACTGGACAGCAGAAGATTGGAGGTATGTGGCATCGGATACACTAACGGCACAGCGAGGAGTTTAGCTCGCAGTGCATGGATCCTATAGTTCCACGTCGGAGATAGTTTTGCGATGCTCTGCGTGTGTTTCGTTGCATGACGTTGCTCCATGCATTCAGGTTAAGGTGAGCAGGATCAGGAAACTTACTCGTGGGCTTCTGTGGTCACTGTCAGTTTGAATAATTGAATAAAATCGTTTTAGTTTTTAGGCTGTACCATTATAAATCATTGAAACAACTACATCACTAACGTTTCGGTCGTCTTTCTAGCGGTCCTCTTCAGACAGTTTAACTGTCAGGTTCTGGGGATGGTATTCCCTGTATACCGCTTTTTTCGTTAGTCGGGGTAATAGCGACGTCGCTTTCTGGAATAACATTGGACAGTTATAAATAATTGGTACTATGGAGGGCTGACAGCTTAGTAGGCAACTGCCTATGCTAAAGAAACGGTCATAGAAGAACCTCTTAGCATCAAAGTCTCGCTGCGGGAAGAAAAAATACTCATGGATACAAGCTGCCGATTCGCTCTTGCCTGATAATCACCTGACAGAGTAGCACTGGCAATATTGTACCGTACAGCCACGCTTCCCTAGGAAGTGTTTACTTCGATCTGCCAAATATCATCCTGACTGTGACAAAAACAAAAAATAAGTGACCATGAAGAGGATACTTGCAAAGACGGTCGAAACGTGGGTGGTGTAAAGGTTTTGGTATTTTATAATGACACGACCTAAAAACCTAAGCTAATTTATTCAGAATGAACTAGGACGATTATTTCAACATTCTCGAGGAAAAAATACTGCCTTTTCTTCTACATCTTCACGGTAAATGTCAACGACCATTGAAAGATTACCGTCAAACTTCCATGCCTAGGGACGCCAGATGAAAGTTGATGTCGTCAAGCCCTGAATGAAAATTGCGCAATGGATAACTGGGGAGGGGAGCTTGAGAGCGCTACCTAGAGGGCGTGCCCTTTTTGTACCATACTAGGCAAGGGGCTGGAGGGCTCACACGCTGATGTGTCGGTCCCTGCATTCTATTTCTTTTATTTTAAATGAATTCCTTTAACTTGACTTCTTTGTGATTTTTCAGGTGTGTTAAAGATTGATGACAATTGATTACCTATTTATTTTAAACATTATCACTCGACTTTACAGCGATCGGAACAATTGTTCGAGTTTACAGATATTCAATTTTACAACTTATAGCTCGGGTATATTATATAGTAATCTGCAAGCACATTTCTACGGGCAAGACGGAATTGCGTTGGCCAAATGTATACCACCAAAGTCTCCCAATATTTTACATGGGACATCCTCTATGTTAGGAGGATATCGGGCAAACTGGGGACCAGATACATTAACACAGGGGGTCAAATTTCCGGAATTAAACGAGAACATTCATTTCCTTACACAATCCAAAGCTGGAAATAAAACAATTAGTACAAATATTCAAATACCTCTCTTCCATGCGTGAACATCGAGACAGACGCACTGAGGGCACGTCTGCTCACTTACCCGTCTTCTGTAACACTCCCCGAATATGGCGGGCACCCAGAAGTCGTCCTGGGCCCCGGTGGAGCGGATGGTCGGACAATTTTGCCGTGACCAACCTCTCCATCCCAAATATTGTGGCTCTGGGACGTCTTTGACATTTACCTGCCTGTGCTGTCTCTCTGATCCCCTACCCAGATCTATATCCCAACTAGGATTTGGCCACGCTTTACGGAAAGGTGTGAGGAGGATTAGGAAAGTTCATATGCAGATTCACATTCAAGTACAAGAAATGCATAACACACGACGCATACAAATATGTATTATGAAGCCTGACACATTTATTTCCACCCGTCCACATGGGTTCTGTTGCACCCGCGGCCGGCCGCGTCGTGTAATAAAATCGGCGGCGGAGCCGGCTCTGTATTTCCCGGTGCGAGCGAGCAGCGAAACCTTCTGCTTATAGAGCAGAAACTACTGTACCGTTTCACCATGAGCAGAAGACTGCACACGCACTTTCCTGACTGGACCAGCACTCAAACACCTCCACAGGTCTTATAAATCACCCGATCTCATTGTCAGTCATAATGTCTGAGACAGTTTGGAACAGCTGGGGAAACTCAGCCGTCAAATTTCCTGCATTTTGCTAGCTCTGAGCATGCTAATCATCTGCGAGTGTCTTCAGCTGGATGCAGTCCACCAAAAGAAAATTGCACACTCTCTTTCTCCCCGAAGTGAAACTATTATCAAGGTTAGAGGCCGTGATCCCCTTCGGCTACCAGTCTATCGTCCGAAGTGCTTATTAACTGCATAATCCTTTATGTCAAGAAGTTTCTAACGCGACGCGATTGGTAAGTACGGAGTACTCGTCGCAGGTGTTCCTGTGCGAGACGGAGGGCCTGCAGGAGGTGGTGCCGGACTGCGGGCGCACAGTGGCGGTGAGGACGCTGCGCGCCGACGGCAGTGGTGGCGGCGGCGGCGCTCCCGGCGCCTCTAGCGGCGACGCGCTGCGCGAGCTGCGGCTGCTGGCGGCGCTCAGCGACGCGCACGTGGCGCGCGTGCTCGGCGTCTGCGTGTCGCCCGACCAGCCCGCCTGCTGGGCCGTCGTGCAGTACCCGGAGCTGGGCGATCTCGCGCTCTACCTCCAGTACCACGCCGCCACCAGACCGCCGCTCAGGTGAGGAAGCGCGTACTCCTCCACCAGGGTGCCCCTAAGTTCTCTATGAAGCAAGCGACGTTTTCATATATACTGGATCCTTATCAGGCCTCTACACCTATACTCTGTAAGCCACCTTATGGTGTATTGGATAGGGTACTTTGCAAACCACTGTCACTCCTCCCCTTCCCTATTCCAGTCGAGTATGATGTGAAGGAAGAACAGTTGTTGGTAATGTTTTAATGAAGACAATAAATTCCCGGCGTTAGTCCGCGAACATCATGAATACTTTATGAGTAGCACAGTCTAGATCGCTCGCAAAATCTCTCTATTTATTACAACGTTTGGCATCTGCCATCAACAGTTATCAATATACTTTGAACTTGCGAAACAAGGTTTAGTGTCAATATTAAAATCTGTAGGCGGACAGGCAACATGCTGAAGATGCAAAATAGATCCGCAACGTGTTTTATAATTTTAAAAAAATGGTAGTAGCTCCATCATAAGCTGCATTGGGAGGTATCTTATTTTATTTCTTGATGGTGACTAGCTTCGGACTCTCGTTTCCATTTCCAAACCATCAGTACCGTAATTGTGTCAATACAGGCAATACGTATATACAAAAACTACTCCTGCAGTGACGATCGGAGCGGCACTACGGCCAACTCACCAACAGTAAACAGACCGCACAGGACGGAGATTAGAGAACCGACCTCCACAAGCCGAAGTCAGAATGCTATAATAGAAACAGCATGAAAATCACTTAGCAAGATCCATCAGGGTCTCGATAAAGTATCTCTGTGCGACACTCTAGTCACGTCAGAAGTAATTTAAATCATTTTCAAATCAGAGATTCACAGCAAGGATTCCATCAATCAGAGATTCACATCATGAATTCCATCTTCAGTTGACCTCTAAATCCTCCAACTGATAGAATCCTAAGGAGCCGCAAAGTGAGTGACTTATCTTCAGACTGCCCCTGATGGACAGTGTCTTTCATTTTCCCACGCTTTATGTCTCAGGGCACTGAAATTCCTGTGCATTAGCAACTGCATCCAAAGAACTTTTGATGCTGAGTAATCATCCTTTGACAGTCTTCGTACTGTGGGGCAGGAAACGTTAGGCATGTTGAGTTCTCATCCTCTTCCTGGTACTTGTTAACTCCTTTAAACAGAGCGTAAAATCCCTAAGATCGGCTTCAGAAAAGGGGCATCAGTAATTTGTTCCCCCATCCTCACCGCTTCATCTTCCTCGAAATCGTCCTGAAACATCGTACTTGACCCATCAGCAATCACGTAATCAGTATTTCTCACATGTCTTACTTCGAAGTGAAACCCGTATATGCCGGTAGCCCATTTCACTATTCCCCCATCATGCCTATGACGTGCCAACACCAGCTTAAGACGCGCCTATCGGTTTAAAGTTAGAACAGCCTGTGCACCAAACGGAAGCGGAACTTACCCAATGCAAATAAAGAAGGCATAGCTTCCAACTCATAATCAGAATACCTTTTCTCCAGAGCAGATAATCAACGAGAGTTGAAGGAGGGAAGCTGCTACATCAGACAATCAGGCACCAATATGAAAACTGAACGACCTATCGAAATATGAAACAGCCAACAAGGGAGCACAGACTAGGGTGTCCTTTAGACTTTCAAAATCCGCTTGTTCCAAATCTCTACACTCAGCCTTCCGTACCTTTTTTTCCGTAATTCCTTCAAGGGAATGGCTATTGGTAAAACACTGGGATAAAATTTGTAAAAAGCTTACCATACCGATAAACTTTCCTACTTCCTTATAATTCATAAGAGGTGGATACTCTCTTAAAGCCTGAGTGCAAACTGGATCCACTCTGACCTCCTCTTGTGACGCAATATGCCCCAAAAACAATGTATATGGGAGTATAGATTTAAGTGTCAGGAAGTCGTTTCTGAAACTATTTGTATGGAGTGTAGCCATGTATGGAAGTGAAACATGGACGATAACCAGCTTGGACAGGAAGAGAATAGAAACTTTCGAAATGTGGTGCTACAGAAGAATGCTGAAGATAAGGTGGGTAGATCACGTAACTAATGAGGAGGTATTGAATAGGATTGGGGAGAAGTTTGTGGCACAACTTGACTAGAAGAAGGGATCGGTTGGTAGGACATGTTTTGAGGCATCAAGGGATCACAAATTTAGCATTGGAGGGCAGCGTGGAGGGTAAAAATCGTAGAGGGAGACCAAGAGATCAATACACTAAGCAGATTCTGAAGGATGTAGGTTGCAGTAGGTACTGGGAGATGAAGAAGCTTGCACAGGATAGAGTAGCATGGAGAGCTGCATCAAACCAGTCTCAGGACTGAAGATCACAACAACAACATGGGAAAACAATTTCGGTGTTATCGGTCTTCACGGTTAAAACAGACTTCCTCAGTCGAGCGAAGATATCCCTCATATACTGAACATGTTCATCCCTTTTACTACTAAAACTGACTAAATCATCTATGTAACTGTTTATAAACTTAAACTTAATGACTAAAAATGACAAATCTAGCAGCTAAGAAAAGCCAGCAATACTCGTAGCTACGCTGAAATCAACACGACTGAAATAAAAAAAATTATAACCCGCGGCAGAAGCCTTAATAGGATTAAACCCTCATGCGATGGAATTTGGTAGGAGATGCAATGGCGTAAAAATCTGATCCCCGGAAACCAACGGAGTTTGATGGTGAGCTACACGCGATTGAGGTGCAGTGTGGTACAAACCTAACCTCTAGAAAACCAATGAAAGCATATATGCAGAACAGGTAATGGTATCGAACGAAGGACTAAATTTCTCTTCATCTCTCGGTAATCTAGCACTGGTCTAGATTTACCTGATGGTTCCGGTACCAGAAAAAGGGCGCAGATTACGTTGATGTCTTTAAGCACCCATTAAATTGCCCTAGGTGCTCGGAGTTCGGCGGCGTTCTTCAGTTGTCAGTATTATAACTGAATATTTGTTGTTGAGTGAAGTAAAAAAAAAAATCTAGTAAGCTGTACCCTTCAGTCTTGTTTGACTTTGGAGATAGTTTGACAATATTCAAGTGGAAACCTGTTGTCCCGAGCATCGGGATGCGAAGTATTACAACATTTACTTGGTACTCTTCCCTGCATACATTGACCAGTATTCTTGTTGTAGTTCCTTACTTTCGTAATAAATCTTATTTATCTTAGATTCGAGACTTATATTAATATTCTAATTGCTTATGATGCACTGTTTTGCCTTAATAATCTGTTGAAATATCCCTAAGTGCAATGTTGTACTGTCTTTTTGTGAAGTCTTATTCATCTGAACAAGTTTTTCAGTGCCGTCACACACACACACACACACACACACACACACACACACACACACACACACAAGAAGTGGCAAAACGGCCAAATAAAAATAATTTTTTATTTTTATTCTGGGTCAACTCTGTGACTCTGTAACTAGCTGTCTGGACAATATTGCTGATGTAAGCCAATGTTTATTTACCTCAAATTAGAATTAGAGGTCATTATCAGCAGTTAGCAGGTTATAAAATTACAAGATTGCATCATATGAACCGTTTAAAATTTGTATAGATGCTCACATATGGTGTATCGCTACCTACAGGTCAGCATCAAGAAGTGTGATCATTCTGAACTACATGTAACACACAACTGGATACGTATACATCCCTGCATATTAAAATGTACCTATGAAAATGATTCACGTCATCTGAAACTTTGCAACAGGTCTACTAGAAAGACTACCTACACTACTCTTGTTCATCCTCTTCTGGAGTACTGCTGCGTAGTGTGAGATCCGCTTCGATAGTACTGACGGAGGACAACGAAAAAATTTAAAGGAGTGCAACTCGTTTGGTATTATCGCGAAATAGATGAGAAAGTGTCACGAATACGGTATCATGAATTGCGGTGGCAGTCCTTAAAACAATGACGTTTATCGTTGCAGGATCTTTTCACGAAATTTCAGTCACCAACTTTCTCCTTCCTTTTTGTGGCGCCCACCTACAGAGGAAGAAATGATCATCGTAATGAGCTAAGAGGAACAAGAACTCGCATTGAATGATTTACGTAATTGCTTTTTTTCCTGTTCGCTGTTCAAGAGTGAACGATAGAGAAATAGCTTGAAAGTGATTCGATAAACCTTCTGGCAGATACTTGAGTGTGGATCGCAAAGAAGTCATGTAGATGTAGAAGTGAAACTAAAACTCAGCAAATTAGATATCGAAGAAAACGTGTTAATGGCCTCTAGCTCTGTTACTCCCAGAATACGAATGTAACTGTCAAAACGACACATTGGGTTATGGGGAATACTTTCCACCATGACAACAATATTCACTTAATTTTATTTTTATCTCCTCGAAAGTCCAGCCAGGAGTGTTAGAAGAAAACGGATCTTTTGCAAAACCCTCACAAGCAGTTCAACTTCAATAAAATTTAAGCTCACGCGATCCAAAAGGGCCGGACAGAGTGGCCGAGCGGTTCTAGGCGCTGCAGTCTGGAACCGCGCAACCGCTACGGTCGCAGGTTCGAATCCTGCCTCGGGCATGAACATGTGTGTTGTCCTTAGGCTAGTTAGGTTTAAGTAATTGTAATATCTAGGGGACTGATGACCCCCGAAGTTAAGTCCCATAGTCCTCAGAGCCATTTGAACCATTTGATCCAAAAGGATTCCAGAGTGTTGCTGAAATTCGTGTAGGTGCACTTCCCCGATGGCTGGATGGCATGTTGAGCAGCCACGTGCATCTCTTCATAACTTGAAGCGAAAGATTTGAGACTCTCTCGGTGGTAAACTCCCATCGGTAGGCCACGAACCACATAAAGGGAACGGTTGGAGATGAATGCAACACTGCGTCACTTACGTGAACTGCAACTCGAGGAAACACCCTTTCCCACATCTGGCATAAACTCTTGCTGGTGTCCATCCGACGTACAACCTATTATTAACAAATGAGACCAATACAGACCCTCGGAATCTGGCGTAGGCGGGCTTGGCGTTGAGTTCACATCTCCGCATACGCGTGCCCCTCTAGGGATGCCGAAGAATCAGTCACGCTGTGACGGAGTAGCAATGTCTCTGGCGCTCTCGCAATTTTACAATAGGAGCCGGTACGCGGCTCATTGAGGTTTTGAGTTTCGGACACTGACTATTTCTTCCAACACGACAATGTGATGTACACGATTATATTCGATTAAATGTCATATCACTACCTTGTAGATGTTCATGCAAAGTTTTTGTAACATAGATGAAGTTAACGTTTAATAGGAACGTGTACGGAAATTTACTTCTGCCGCTACATTTGCCAAAGGCCTCCGCTCCCTTCACTCTGTCTGTGTTATCTCTTTTGTTAAATATTTGTGACGTCATTGACAAGAGCTGTTTCAGCAAGAATGCTAGAAAATACTTACCCAACAACAATTTTTAAAGCAGTTGGATAATTTTTCACAATATTCGCCAAAATGTCTGTATTCACTAGTACAAGTTTTATTTATTATTCAATTATTCGATGGGGCTACGCTTTATAGCATATAATAGCGGTAAAACTTAGGAGGCCCAAGGGTTACAAGTGACAGCTTAGTAAGTGTTCTTACCAGTTACCAGAACACGGTGACTTTACAAACATTGTTCAAATGCTTTCATCATTATGCTCTTGTGCTGAAGATTCTACCAAATTAATGAGCACTACTATAAGCATACCTTGGTCGTGTGAGAGATGGAACGCTGCAAATAGTTGCTTCAGAGGCAGGTGAGTAAGGACATACAGATCAGTATTATGCGTTGGGTAAACTATCATTTATTTGACTGGGAAA
This sequence comes from Schistocerca piceifrons, assembly GCF_021461385.2. Taxonomy (NCBI): domain Eukaryota; kingdom Metazoa; phylum Arthropoda; class Insecta; order Orthoptera; family Acrididae; genus Schistocerca; species Schistocerca piceifrons. The sequence continues at coordinate 957,263,162 of NC_060138.1, forward strand.
TATATCTGAGTGTTTACTGTAGGCTCAATGTAAGACATCTTTGCCAAATACAGAAAGTAATTCTCACATTCAGGAAACTTATCAAGTTTGTCAATAAACCGTTAAAATAGAATATTCATGACGGAATATTTGATAATTAATCTGTTACTGTTACTGCCAATATAATTAAAGCTGACTGCAGCTCAGAAAAGATAGCAATCACTGTGACGGACGCGTCGAATATCTGAAAGTGTAAAATAATACTAGTTTTAACTGCTGATGGTGTTAACCAACTGGCGTTGGTAACATATGAATAAGATGGGTGGTACCTACTACGTATTATCCAGATGGATATGTAAATTATGGAACTGAATATTTTTAATAGTTTTGGCTACAGTTGTGAACGATATAGTACATTTCTGTAAATGAGGTACACTGTCTTATCTATCTCGAAATACTGTCATTGCTGTGTATAACTATGCTTACATAGAGCCACGCGAATTACATAACCAATGTTCCTTTCACTCCATGTCCCGTCTTAAATATTGTTTATAACAGACATCTTTTCCAAATTCAATAAGTGTTTGGTGTCACTTAAATATCTTTTGACACTGTGGTAACATGTATTTCTCATCTTTATCAGCTTAAAATGTTTGTTATAGAAACTGTGATGATAGTGATGTGTCTTCCAGCTATGGGTGCCTCATGTACATGGCGACGCAGGTAGCCGCGGGGATGAAGTACCTCGAGTCGAGAAACCTCGTTCACAAGGACCTGGCGGCCAGGTAAACATTCCTGAAAGTCTTGTGTGTAGATGTAGGTTATTTACAAATATGGCTAAAAGTAATTTTCTTCTAGGTATCACAGTGTAATGTCTTTTTCCTTCTTTGTCGTCTTCATTCTAGTTTTTGCTATCCCGTATAATAACCTAACCGGCACATTTCTTAGCATATTGATAATAATTTTGGAATGCCATTATACTGTTACTGACATTTGCACAACAGAGTGTTAAAAGTTAATGCGATCGTCTTATGATTTAATAGCTTGAAACCATATTTGATATTTCCTGCTAGGGAATGTCACTGTTATTATAGCAAGTAGTTATAAATTCAAGGGTGATCTCAGTGTTATGCTGGAGGAGAAGTGATTAAAAACGAAGGTTTCTGGGACTTTTTTCAGAGTTTTGATTTATTAATTGTTTATAATTAATGGTTTCTCTTTCCACGCCATAGACAACTGTTTTCCCTTCGAGCTACAAACATACTCAGGACACAAATCTTTGAAATACAAACCCTAGGATATAGGAAGTCTTGATTCGTGAACTACAAAAATAGTTCGTTAGTGAGCAAGTAACTTGTAATGTGCTGAAGTATAACCTTACTACGTTTTTTCTTCGGTCTCGATTTAATATATTTTATAATGCGATGATACACATCGATCTGTCAAACAAATTATATTTCCTTGGCTACTATCTTCCTTCCCCTGGCTCGAGTATATGCACAGATGCGGATTGAGTAACTAACGAGTGGACGAACGGTTTTGTCGAGGGCATCGCCGGCATATGTGGTGGACGAGTCCGCTGACGCAAAACCGTAGGCAAATATCCCGGCCAGCCGCTTGTCATCCACTCTAATCTAGTCTGTGAAGCCTTTGTGTACACGCCATTTGTTTATTCTTAGTCCTCCCTTGCATGTTTACGTTTCTCGATTTTGATTACATCCTGGACGGATTTATCGCCCTTTACGATACCCTTCGCTGTATACTGTACTTCGTTTCTGGTCCACATTTTGTACGCAAACTGCTATTATCGACGGTACGGAACCGCCTTTTTCTGCTGCCAGTGTTCGCGACACTATCTGTTCGCGTGATGACGAACTTGGTTTCTATTTACACTGGTGCGCCAAACATTATGACCATTAGTTTAATAGGTATTGGTCCATCATTACAACGATTCTATATTTGTTCTATCTGCTCTAGATGAAGCTTACAAAAATGTTCAAATGCGTATGAATCCCTAAGGGACCAAACTGCCGAGGTCATCGGTAACTAGACTTACACATTACTTAAACCAACTTATGCTAAGAACAACACACATACCCACCTCCGGCGGGAGGGGCTCCGCAATCTGTGACATGGCGCCTCTAACCGCGCGGCCACTCCGCTCAGCAGATGAGGCATATTTGACGGCCAAGACATCAGCGTGAGTTAACTATCATGCTTCTCAAGCCACTGTCGCACGATTCTGGCTATGTAATGCAGACAACTACCCTGCTAGAAGACGTCATTGTCTTCGGGGAAGACATCAGTCATGAGGGGATACAGGTGTTCTGGAACAACGTTCACGTTGTCCACAGCTGTTATTGTGCCTTCAGTTATTACCACAGGTCTCATGGATGACCAGGTGGATGCCTGCCACAACATAATACTGTTCCTACCAGCCTGTGTTTAGCGTGATAGATGTTTCGATCAACCGTTAGCCTGGATGAAGGCATACCAGGATTTAATCACCGATCTTTTGTAACAGGAAACGTGCGGCGATCACGCAAATATTCCAACTTGCGGATCCAGCCCTCACAAACTCCTTCATTTAGCCGCGCGAATTCACATCGAAAGGCCTTGATACGACAAATTCGCGCCAGACACTTTGTTGTTTTTGCCCTGACCAGTATTCAGCCAGAAACAAATTTTTAAACTCGTCGAAAGTCAGGTTCGTGATGTTGAGATTTAAGCCCCAATGCTTGGCATCGCCAGCCAACATGTCCACAACGCCATTAATATTTCTCTCATTACTCCATTATCTGGGTAAAACTCTTTCACAATTTTTAATGAAATCGGTCGCGTGTATACTGGGGTCGTACCGCTCCTTTTTCGTCAACAATTCCGAATTATGTGCACAGATTGGCACATAGCTGTGTTTTTCGTCAAGTTTCTTTTCTAATTCCGACACTCTCGTAATGACTTTCAAGTGGTTGTCGCAAGCGATTCCACTTCCCTCTTTTTCTCTTTGCAGGTATTAGCCTCATTCCTCACTTTAGTATCTACCTCGGATACTAAAGCCTTTAAAGTTTCCACCTTCTGTTGATCCTCTTTTTTCAATAATTGAATTTCTTCTGTCACCTTATTCTCGATGATCGGAGCAACTGCTTTTCCTACACTTTTCTCGATTCTGCTAATTTCGGAGTTAAAACGAGTATTTATGCTCACAATGTCCGCCTGAAGTCCTATCATTTCCTGTTTAAGACTGCCGATTTTGGTATTAATCACAACAATATCTTCTTTGATTTTATCAACTTTTTTGTTAACAACTCCAACATTGTTGTTAACAGGATTAATAGCTTTGCTCTGATTGTCTAGCCTCCTGTCAATTTTTTCAGACTGAGCTTCTTGCTTGGCAGACTGAGCTTTAATTTCTGCCGATTGAGTATCTATCTTCCTAGACTGAGCCTTGATTTCGTTAATCAAAACATTCAATAAATCAGTTAAAATCCCGGAAACTACCGGTTTTACTTCCTTAGCGGGTTCCTCTTTATTGTCTCCCCGTATTCGTCAACAAGGGGTTCAGATTTGATTTTCACTTCCGATTCCGAAACATTTTCTTAAGTTTGGAATTCCATTTCTGCTCGCGTCTGTCATGCTAGCCGCCTGCCCCTAAACAATGGGTTCCGCGGTGCGCGTTACCTAATGTTGGACTGATTGTTCCGTACCCAAATCTACCGAATTTTGGTAATTGTGGCCTTTATTCATTTTACTAATTTTCAATATAAATGCCAAATCTCAAATATAATTAGGATTCCTCCCACTGCTTATTCTCGCTGATGTAACCACCTGTTCGTAACCAGTACTTTGTTACGAGATCCAGAACAACCTCAAATCCGAAGATTGTCCTGTCACCAGTTCGCCACGTGTAACCTCCCACTCACTTATCGACCTTAATGACAGTGAAAAATCAAACCGCTTGTACCTAATGGAAATTTAAGAAAATCAATCGTCACCGAAGTTATTCCGTCGGTAAAGAGGGAGGAAAGGGTTACATCTAAACGAAAGGAAAATGCCAATGGAACTGGTGAAATTAATTTTGAAAAAGGGCAAAGTTAATGAAGAAAGTAAATGTGCGGTCGTTACGTTAACAATTAACTGGCGTTAATATTTGAGATTTGGGGAAAATTATGGTCGCCATTCCTATGGACAACTACTATAATAACTGAAAATGCACATATAATTTGCACTAAAAGCGTGGCAACTGAAGATTGACACGTGTTGTGTGAAAACTGAATGTTAGACCGAAGTAGTAAATTTCGCTACATTCTGACTTAATTTAGCAAAAGACTTAATAAAACCGGAAAATTGAAAGTTAATTTAGTGACTGAAATTAATAGTGAGCTTTGTTTCTGAAGCACATCGAAATTCAGTAAAATACGGTTAGTCTTGGGCTACGTCAACGATCATTTCAAAAGATACTTGAACCTACGCAATTTAGAAATAAGAGATTTAACTTTGAACTTGAATTAAATGATTCTGAACAATTAACAATACTAAAATTTAGTACGTACCAACCTGAGCTGCAGTCACAGGTAAGCTAAAATATGGTAAAAAAACTCGCACTCTTAATTTGTGCTTGTGTAATCTAAATATTGTAGCCAGCTGTGAATACTTTAACTGAACTTTGAAATTAAAGCAGTAAAATGGAATGATATTACTTTAATGCTGGCGTATGAATTTCAACGACCCTCGGGTTCATTCCGGAAAAGGAAGGGACCCTGCTTGGTAATGCAATTGGGACAATGAGCAACAAAGGTTCATGCTAAGTTCCTGTAATTTTGTGATGCAACAATTTTAAAAGCTGAGGTCTGCCATACAGTTCTAAAACTTTACGTACTGTCAGTCTTCCTTGTTGGTTGATTGAAGGTTCGAAGTCTTCGATCGAGGAGGTGGCGACAGTAACTTATTGTCGGCCGTCGCTGTTGCAGAAGCTGGATTTTGACGCACCTTCTTCTCGACACGGTCACCAGGCTAAACGGGCTCTTGATGTGAGCCAGTTAATGCTTCCCGTCGGCGACACCGTGTCAGAAACTATCATATCAAGTCGAGCGCAATTACATGCTGCCAAACCCCGGAAGCGCGGCAACTCGCGGGAGCGTCACTCAACACACCTGCTCCACCGCCCTACTCGAGCCAGACTCCCGCTCTGCCCGCGCTCCACGCGGCAGAGCCAACACTACCAAAGATCCTCAACAATATGGTTCTCCACACGACCTATTGATGTAATCGTTCGATAGCATAGTTTTCCCTAGGCAGGACCCACCTTAAAAATACAAATAGTATTTACAAAACAAACCAATTATACATCGAAGAAACAGTTACAATATGTAAGGACACAGAAATGTCATATCTTCAGGTAACAAAATAAGGAAAAAAATTTATAGTACAACAGATGGAAATAGGAGGATATGCATTACCGGCGTTACAAGCACACCGCTCGGCTGAGATGCTCGATTTTGGTGAAATGTGTAACAGAGTAAGGATGCAAGTCAGGGTTAACAAATAGTAAAGTAATACCCGTATTATTAAGAGCAAACACAATTCATTTTTCTTAAGAAACTGGGCACTTGCCAGGCATCTAGATATTCCACTGCAACTACTATCTTAAAAACATGTATTACTCCTAAATCATTGTAAAAAGTGATTATGATACTAGAAACCAGTTCTAGATAGAGGACACTACAACCAAGTGTGTAATATCCTGTTCATTTCGTAAAAGAGCTCCCATTATCGTTGTTGTTTCTGAAGAAACTTCAGTTAGTATTTTCCTCCATTGACGACTTCTCCTGTTTCGAAATTTTCATTCGTGCCGCTATTCTGTGTATAACATTCAGTTCGGATGCTAGTGGTGTTGAACACCTTCCCTCTGTCACAGCCTATTATAGAATAAAGCGTCTGTTTCATGTTTCCATTTACATCTTTCCGACTAGAATTCTACGTGATGCTCCAAAACACGTCGAAAATTTCGCTTGTCCTCACAGTTTTGCACATCTTACTTCACGTTATATAACGCCTCTACCTTGCATCGCCATCCAGTCACTCTTAAGCTTCCTGCTGTAAGGACTTTCTTGTTCCACTGAGTACCACTGGCATCATTTAGATCATAAGTAACTTGCATGGGGTACATTGACAGTGTTTTAATGAGCTAAATAAAAACATACATTACCGCTGTTGAACGTAACAGTCGTGTCTCGGTTTATCAGTCGAATCAAGGCGTCGTTCTGCGGCAACGTTTCGATAAGTTCGCTATTCATAATCTTCAGGCGAAGATGACGTGTAGGAAACTTGTCGAAACGTACTGCAGAACGACTTCTTGCTACGGCTGATAAACCGAGAGGACATCATCATCGAAATTCGGTGAGAAAGCCTGCACTTCCAAAGAGCCATCATTCTATTCTCATAAATGTTACATTCAAGAAATACAAAGATATTTTAATTGGAGTCACACTGACCTCACTGGTATTGTGTGCAAAAAACTACGAACAAATTTTAATGTGTTGCAAACATAAAACTGAATAAAACATCATTTGATTGAGGGAGAAAGTAATAAATTTTAAAAATAATAGGTTTGGAAGTAAGGGATGTATAATTTTCCATTATGCTTATGGATGATATTGACACCAGTGGTGCTAGGAAGGGTAGAACAACAGCCGAGGCAAGAGACTCCAAAAAGAGTACAAAAATAAGAAGGAACGGAACATCATTGGACAAAATTTACTCGGGGGGAGAAAGACCACATATTTTGAAAATATTAGTTTGGATATGATGGAAGACATTTATTTTCACTATTCTTACGAGGTCATATTAACCCCTGTGATATTAGGATGATTAAACTTCGTCTTTGTGTGACTGATTTACTGTAAATACGCTTGTTGGCACATGTCTCGCTTTATGCCGAGTGAGGAATGATTAGTTACGTTTTATCTCTTTGGATGTGGCCGTAGGAACTGCCTGCTGGGCCCCGGCTACGCTGTGAAGGTGGCGGACCTGGCGATGAGCAGCGACCTCTACAAGCGAGACTACTGCGACATCGGCGGCCGGCCAGCGGCGCCCATCCGCTGGCTGCCCTGGGAGAGCATCCTGCTGGTACGTCCGCGTTCACCCGCCTGCCTGCCGCTGCCGAACACATCTTCTGCTGTACTATCTGTGCGAGCAAGCGAGCATGCCGCAACACGGACTGAGTGGTCACAGGTCATAGAAGGATAGTCCCATTTCCAAACGTGCCATGTATGAGACCAGAATGTTACGTATGTCGCGAGTGTAGAGGCGAAGTCTGAGCTGTCTGTTAGATACTAGTGTGTGGTGGACGTAGCTGTACGTGTCCGCGGTTCGTGGTCTTGCGGTAGCGTTTTCGCTTCCTGCGCTCGGGGTTCAGCGTTTGATTCCCGGCGGGGTCAGGGATTTTCTCTGCCTCGAGATGACTGGGTGTTGCGTGTCTTTTATCATCATTTCATCCTCATTCACTCGCAAGTCGCCGTAGTGGCGTTAAAGAACTTATGGGGCGGCGGCCGAACCGCCCCGTGAGGGGTCTACCGGCCACCAATGCTATACGCTCATTATTATTATTATAACTGCACGTCACTGGGTAACGGACTCTGAACGCGATTGATAGTCGGCGGACGACGCATAGTTCGTGGTATGGCGGAGATTGTACACGAGTTCATTTTTCATTGTTAACAGAGGTTTGTAGTAGATTTTCAGTATTGCACAGACTAGGTTTCGAAACGCATAAACAGCTACACAGAAAGAACACAAGTGTTTGTTGGAAGAACATCACGTTGCATAGCAAAGCCATACAAAATTGTCCATGGTCTGCTGTGAGACAGATCAAGGCAAATTTGAATGAGGCACGTCAAGAACTCATTTTTCCCCAGAACTGTCCCGCATACGTTTCAGTAACCAACGTTAGACTAGTGACCTGTGACCACTCCGTGTCAAATAAATTGAAAGCAAGCTGCCTACAATTAGTAAATGAGATACGCACACGTGCGTGCATGCAAACAAGGCACTAAATAGTTTTTACCTTTATAGAATAAATGAAGGAAAAAATCACAACACTAAGAAGGAGATGTGCGATATAAACGAAAGTTGGTAGGCGTGTTTCTACGAGTACATCAGAAGGGTGAACTCCATTCAAATTTGGTGCAAGTCGCATGAGAGTCGCACTAGTAAGCGCCACTTCGGGGATGCAACTCAGATTTGCTTTAAACAAACGCTGTACCGGTCGAGGGCGTTAGATACCTTGGAGACTGGACGTTCTGATCTGAATTTAGCTACGAATCACTTTAAGGTGACAAAGACGCCATCATCAGCACCCCACTGACTTTGAACGAGGTCTTTTAATAGGACTACGAGGCGCTGGATTTTCTTTTGCGATACTGCAGAAAGACTTAGCAGGAATGTAGCTACTGTACATGATTGCTGGCAGCGCTGGTCACGAGAATGTACTGTCGCAAGAAGTCCGGACTCCAGACGGCCTCGTGGCCCCACCGTGATGGAGAGACCATCGTGTTCTGCATATGGGTCTGATGCATCGTACTGCATCTGCAGCAGCCATTTGGGCGGTAGTTGGCACCATAGTGGTACAAAGAGTTGTTGTAAATCGGTTACTTCAAGGACAGATCCGCGCAAGATGCCCTGTAGAAATCTGGTTTTCCCTCGCTGCCAGTGAAGGCCGTGTGTTGGGCAGAAGGACGCCAATTGAGGGCCTGCAACCAACTGTCAGTGTGCAAGACACACAGTACTTGCACCTCGAGTTGTAGTCTGGGGTGCCATTTCGTAGGACAAAAGGAGCACTTTCACGGTATTCTATGCATTCTGGCTGTAAATTTGTACGTCAGTCTGGTGATTCGACCTGTGGTGCTGCCATTCATCAACAGAATTCCAGGCGGTGTTTTCAAGAGGATAATACTCGACCACTTACTGTTGTTGTAACCCAACATGATCTAGAGAGTGTCGAAATGTTGCCTTGGACTGCTCGGTCCCAGATCTATCTCCTAACGAGCACATACGAGACATCATCGGACGACAACTCCACCGTCATCCACAAAAAGCATTAACCATCCCTGTGCTGACCGATGAAGTGCTACGGGCGTGGAACTCCATCCCACAAAACTGATATCCGGCACCTGTATAATAACACAATGCATGCAAGTTTGCATGCTTGCGTTCAGCACTGTGGCTCCTGCATCGATTATTATAGTACCGGATTTTCACATTAACAATCGCATATCTCGCGCTTGTATTAACGTGTGATATCAGAAAGTTAATCATTTAAAAGTGTTACTTAGACAAATGTATCCCCAAAATTTCATTAGTCTACATTAATTAATTTTTCGTGTTGCGGCCTCTTTCCGTCAGTGAATTAAAAACATCCACGTTAAAGGTATAAAAATATTTGCTTTCTTTAGGGGAAACCGGAGCACATTTGCTCGGGTTTCTTTTCGCAATTTTTTTTAAAAATGTAGAAGTTTGAATGTTGATGTAAGGCCTAGTTATCATGATTGTCGGAATTGCAGGAGTACCCGTTCTTCATTTCTTTTTGACTGGTTGTATCGTTTGAAGCAGTAAATACGATGGCAGTTTTCATCACATTCATCAGTTATAAGTTATAAATTATAAGAGACAGCAAGACGAACTGCATGAGACATTCGTTAAGACGCTTCGGAAGGATTAGTTTGTGAGAGGAGATTAAGAGGAACAAAGACATGCAAGATGATAGACGACACCAAAAGAAGCTGGTATTACGCAGACCCGAAGAGGGTGGCTGAAGACCGTAGAGCGTGGAGTGTTATAATGAGAGGACATGCTCTTGGGCAGAACACCAATCATGACATCACATGTAGGGCTTCCCATACTTTTCGTTATTCTTGCTTTTATCAATTTCTTGCCATTACCACTCTTTGCTCTTTTAGCATTAATTCTTTCTGCTAGAGATCCGTCAGGTTCAAACAGCATTTTAGAATTTCTGCCGTTTATTCTCCTGTGGCTTAGCCACGCGGGGTATCCGAGCGGTCTTAGGCGCGTTGTCACGGTTCGCGCGGCTCCCCCCCGTCGGAGGTTCGAGTCTTCCCTCGGGCATGGGTGTGTGTGTTGTCCTTGGCGTAATTTAGTTTAAGCTAGATTAAGTAGTGTGTATGCTTAAGGACCGATGACCTCAGTAGTTTGGTCCCATAAGATCTTACCACAAATTTCCAGTTTTCTCCTGTGGCTTAAAATTGTTTAGACCGAAGTTTCAAACTGCTGTTGTTTTGAAGCTTTCTTGACTGGAGTATCAGTTTGGACGGCAATTAAAAATAGTACGTAAACGTGCCACAACAGATCTGCGTAAACTTGCCCCATGGTCACATTTGAATTACTTTCGGAACTGCAGCAGCATCTTTCGTGCTTTCGAATTATGTAGATCTGGTCTGAAAAGGAGAATAATCTCCTGTGAACCGAAAATGTATTAATCTGTTTTCTGTTCCAAACGGTATGCTTCCTAGGAGCTTAGATATTTGAGTAACAGAATTTACTCACCTTGCACAAAAAGACATGTTTTCTTCGCCTTAAAACGTCCTCTTAACTGGTCCCCTGAAGTTTGCGAGGGTCCTCAGTAGATGGCAGTACAAATCTTCCGTGTCTTCCGTGGTCGGTAGCGTCCGAGTGAGAAAGGTTCCTGAGAAAAGTGCTCTGGGAAAACGTGCTCCGTACGTAAACGTGTCGCGTTTCTCCCTTTACCTCCATAGGCAATAAAGGCAGACATAAAATGATGTAGCTACACAACTGTTTTCCATCCGTCCACCTCCACACAAAACTGTCACGTGACTCAAAGCAATGCGTTTTTTAGAAATACACTGATCACAACAGTTATTTTTTTAATATTAAAATGACGAGAAACAGTGAAAAGATTTTGACATTTTTATCTTCTTTCACGGTCGTTATGTTGTGTGAAAGAGCGTAGTTTGTAAGTAGTTCTGCAGTTGCATCCTTTTAAAGCTGTTTTTATCGCCATCGGTAAGCTTGCGACAGCATGCCCCACCAATACGTTCCAAAAGCGTTGCGCATAGTAACGGGATTTTTCCGGGACTTATATCTAGAGTTCTGTTGATGAAACAAAGTTAGGGTCAAGTGTTTTGGATAGCCCTTGGCCTAGGGACCACATGTATACCCAACACAAGTATCATCGTAGTGTAACTATCTTGTAGTATACGGTTAAGGTTTGAATATTACACACTTCCTGCAGCTTAGGCAACCAAAGCCAATCAACTGGGTCTTTTTACATTAAATGTGGTATACTGCGCGCCTTACGGGGATTATGGAAGCACCATTCAATTCATGGGCAGTTCCTGGGCACACCTGAAAAAAGCGTTATTCATCCTTTTTACCCATCAGCAGACGGTATCTAAACAACGAATGGCAGCATTTGGCTCCAATTCTGACAGTATATTCTCTAGGCATTTGTATAGAAATGCCATATTCCGTATTTCAATAATATTTGTTTGTTAGAGATATACACCGTAAAAAACATGGTTTCTGGGTACCAAAATTGTGCAGCGGCTTCGAAGACGACTGTGCACAGCAAATGGCTGAAGTTTTTATGATATATTCGTAAGACCCTGACTTCGACAAAACTTGAAATTTTTTTGATATATTTATCCGTTTCCGAGATACAATGGTTCTTCTAAGTTACCCTACCTGTACATAAAATCCGGTTTGAGCCGAAAACGTAGTTTATAAAGAGGCTTAACACGGAGAATTGTCCTGCAAAGTGTCTCCTTTAGCATCAGACAGGTTACAGAAACCTCGTATCGTAGTAATGAAACTTGCAAATTTTTTATGCCTGTAAAATCCGATCTGAGATGTAGAATTAATTTTGCGTTATTTCAGTTTCATGTAAGTGAACTGTCAAATTTTACCTGCGCATACAGTTTTCTTCTTATGAGAGACATGCCCTGCCGAAGCAGGGAAAAGGAGGGAACCAGCGAAAAAATGCACTGCCGGAACACAAAAAAAGGGGAGTAAACTCTTGTAAACACTAGCTAAAAAGTGAGTACCAACTGCTTCATTTTACGTTCGTCAGTGTCTTTATAATTTTCTGAAAAATTTCGGTGTAAGAAAAAATTCGGTTTTTTTATATTGAGAGAGAAGCAGACAGTAGCAGTGGGAGAGAGACGAAAAATTAATAAATTCTGGTAGAAAGTGATAGTGATACAGAAATAGCGAAGGAGATATAGGCAGTGTGAGAAAAAAGAGGGACGAAGTAGCACTGGAACATAGTTAAGAGTGACAGAACACTGCTAGGAACAGAGTGAAGGAGACAGTGTCAGTGAGACAGGAATGAAGAGAAGGAGAAAGTGGAAGTGGGTGAGAGCCAGCGATAATGAGAGACAAGGTCAATGAAATTGACAACGAAGAAGAGAGAGAGATAGTGACAATGACAAGAGGCGCCAGCTATATGCTTTTATAGCCTACAGAGGTACAAAACACAGATACATTTGCAACTTTTGAAGTGTTCATTTCATCCATGCCTCGGAGCTTCTGTAGCGTTGGCAAAGTAACACTCGCAGCCGCGGCCAGAATCGATACACTCTACGTGGTGTGCAGCGCGCGAGACAGATAACGGACGTACTGCTCCGTGGATTTAATCGGGAGCGTTTATTAGCCAACTCGGGTTAATTCTCCGCTGTCCGACATTACGAGTCGTTCCAAATAAGCCCGGCCATCCGCGCTTCGATCGGCGAGACTGGGTTAAACTTATCGCAACTCCAAAAGCAATTAATCAAATCTCCATAACTATCCAATTACATTCGGAAAAAGATTCCAAGATACGACCACTGGACTAAAATATGTTCACGGCTACACCACCTTCAATCGGCTACCAGTAACCCCCAGAGATAATGATCACAACAACAAAGCAGGAGAAGAATACCACTTTTAAATCTCGCCGGTGGCAAATATCGTTTTTTGAGTTTCTTTCACTAAAACACAACTGCTCACCTAGCTACTAGTTATACCATATGATGCAACGAGTATGCTTGTCGGACACGAGCACGCCCACTTTAAGTAAACTCTCGCCCAGAACAATCCAGAATTCAATCCGAAATCTGCGCCTGCGCACGGGAACGCATTTTCGTAATCTCTTAACTTTCCACACGCCCTATGAAAACAGCACATTCATCCCAGAGGCCACACAATTTCCGCACCGCACGAGAGCTGCCGGAAGACCCTCATGATCGCGAGATCCAAAACGCTCACAAAACTATACTAATGTGCAAAACCTACGGGGGAAAGTAAGTTTTGCAAGATTTGCCAGTGCCAGGTAACACAGCCCGATAAAACTTGGACCATACGTAGAAAGAAGTGCGCGATTAATGAAGGTCCGTTGGACATTACAAAAGAGAGAACATTGTTCTTACTAGGTAGTGTGTTCGCCACGGAAAACAGTGCATGCCGTGCGACGTGCTCCCTTGCTAGCCACGAGGTTAGTAGTCTTGTGGTAGGGCGTTAGGGCGTTCCATTCCTCAAACAGCAAGGTTTACAATTATTGGACGGTCATTGATGCTTCAGGACGTCTCTCCACCCCATCCTATACCTACTCGACGACATTTAAGTCAGGGGAACGGGCATAGCAGTCCATTCAACTGATATTCGCTCCTTCCAATTGCTCCTCTACCTGCTCATATCGGTGCGATCACGCGTTGACAGCTACAAAAAAGAAGTCAGAGGCGAATAAATACCTGAAAATACGCCCATGGGAAAGGAGTACAGCTTGGAAATAACACTGAGCAGTGAGTGTACAATATTCAAAGTTATGGAGGTCAGTACGACCAGGCGACATTATCCCTCCTGGCACCATAACGCCTCGACAATCAAAACCATAACTTTCGACAGTGTTTCTGGGTGGATTACGTGCTCTGCTCTCTCGTCCAGCATCACTACTCAAACTGAATCAGCTCACGAGCTTGCGACCACACTCCTCACTGGTGAAGTCTCTGTGCTCTTGGCACCGCAGAAAACGGTGTCCGCGATGTGCAGGTGTCAACGGAACACAACGTGCGGGTCGCTGTGCAAATAGAACAGCCACCCATATTCGCCGTGCTATAGTGGAGAGTGATATTGAGTGCCGAGCAGTCCTGTTAAATGCGGTTGCAATTGCATCCGCGTACTTATCTCCAAATCTTGCATTCGGCCCTGGCTTTAGTTTCATAGATGACAATTCGTGACGACGTCGAATAGCGTGAGCGGAGGAGCTGTTGGAACTAAAGCGTATTCGGCGAGGGGACTGGCCTGCCCTTCCCCGATTTACATCCCACCCAGAACGTGTGGCACACGTACTGCAGCAAGTGATTATTCACCTCAGCGATTATACAGCAGTTGTCAACTGCGTTGGTGAAGAAATGGAACAAATGTTACCATCGTTCTTATGTTTAGCACAGCAGTGTGTTTAGTATTAAGGCCTTTCAGGCGAAACCGAGTCGGAAGCAGAAAGAAGTCATTTTTTTCGCCGTTTGCTGCTACTACTTGTATCGCGTTTGTAAGCTGCTGCATCATGCGGTGAATTATCACGTTTATCTGCAACGGATATTGGTAAACACCGGGAACAGTAGGAAACGTTCCGTATCTTAAGTCGTCCTCGCATGTCCTGAACACTAGGCACTGTATTTTCCATATATTCCTCTTCATTTCTTAATGTATCTGTCCACCCAATTTTCAACATTCTTCTTCGAGTCTCTTCAGTTCGGTTGCACTGTACATGCTTGAGCATTATCCTGCAAAATGATGGCCAGGTCCTGCAGAAACTATCATCACTTCTGTCTCTAAGCTGGTCGTAGATTGTGTTCCAAAAATGGACACCACAGAGACAGAAGTGATGACCGTTTCTGCAGGACCTGACCATCATTTTGCAGGACAATGTTCAAGCACGTGCAGTGAAAGCTGTTACTGATTTGTTTGACTGATGGGAATGCTGTGTGCTATACCACCTACTGCACTCTCCTGACTTAAGCCGTCGTGAGTTCAACTCGATTTCTAAACTGAAGGAAACATTTCATGGCATTCGCTTCAGAACTGCTACAAATTCGTCGGGCAATAGACCGCGCCCCTCGAAGTGTCAAAACACTGGCACTGCTAAGAGTATCCTACGGCTTCCACATCGCTGGCAACGGGTTGTACAAAATGCTAGTAACTACTTTGAAGGTCAGTTAAACGTTGAAACACGTCTCTATTTTGTACGAGCTGTAAATAAATAGTTGCCACTATCAAAGTTCCAAGTCTCGTATAAGTCAACAAGTGTCTGGCACAGTTGTTAGACAGGTTACTGCTGCTACAATGGCAGCTCTTCAAAATTTAAGTGAGTTAGAACGTGGTGTTATAGTCGGCGCACAAGCGATGGGACACAGCCTCAGCGAGGTAGCCATAAACTGAGGATTTTCCCGTACAATCATTTAAGGAGTGTACCGTAAATACCAGGAATCCGGTAATACATCAAATATCCGACATCGCTGCGGCCGGAAAAAGAGCCTGCTAGAACGGGACCAACGATGACTGAATGAAATCCTTCAGCGTGTCAAAGGTGTAACAATTCCGCAACTTTCTGCATATCTCAATTCTGGGCCATCAACATGTGTCAGCGTGCGAATCGTTTAACGAAACATCATCGATATGGGCTTCAGGGCCTACGCCCACTCATGTACCATTGATGACTGCACATCACAAAGCTTTACGCCTCGTCTGGGCCCATCAACACCGAGATTGGACTGTTGATGACTGGAAACATGTTGTCTGGTCAGACGAATCTCGTTTATAATTGATCGAGTGGATGGACGTGAATTGGTTTGGAGACAACCTCATGAGTCCGTGGATCCTGGATGTCGGCAGGGGACTGCTGAAGCTGGTGTAGGCTCTATTATGGTGTGGGGCGTACGTGGTTGGAGTGATATGGGACCCCTGACACGTCTAGATACGAATCTGACAGGTGACACGTACGTAAGCATCCTGTCTGATATCGTGCATTCATCAAGTTCATTGTGCATTCCGACGGACGTGATTAATTCCAGCAGGACAATTGCTACAGAGTGACTCCAGGAAGCTCTTCTGAATTTAAACATTTCGATTGCCCACCAAACTTCCCAGACATGAACGTTCTTGAGCATATGTGGGATGCCTTGCAACGTGCTGTTCAGAAGAGATCTCCACCCCCTCATACTCTTACGGATTTGATGTCAGTTCCCTCCAGCACTACTTCGAGTCCATGCCTCCTCGTGTTGCGGCAGTTCTGCTAGCTCAATGAGGCCCTACATGATTTTAGGCAGGTGTACCAGTTTCTTTGACTTTTCAGTGTGTAAGCATTATAGAATCCGATGCACCAAATGTACGTTCTCAGCAATTTCTTCCTCAAATTAAGGCTTACTTTCGATACTAATACACTTCTCCTGGCCGGGAATTCCCTTTATAGCAGTGCCAGCTTAGAGAAAACCTCTTATCATGATGTACACAACAATCAAAGAAACGAGCGACCAGGTTCATAAGTTACACAATTGCTATTAATTCATATTTTATGAAAGTAAAAACCCTTGGATGTATCTGCTTGCGTTTCTTCTATGAACTTGACTCAGACAACATTCTTATATCCTGGAAGTAAAATCGGTAAACCACAATTATTAACAGAATTTAATATCATACATGAACGCAAAACACGAGTAGCGCTGTACTTTCATCATTTCAGTAGCACTTGTGCTTCAGAGTGAAAGATCCGGGTTTATATCTTCCAGAAAGTTGATGTTTTGTGAATACTTTCACTTCAGGATCGCTACACGCCAGCGAGCAGCGTGTGGTCTTTCGGTGTGACGCTCTGGGAGATCCTGAGTCTGGCTGGTGAGCGGCCCTTCCAGCACCTGTCCAACGAGGAGGTCATCCAGAATGCCGAACACATGTACTACGGCGGGGAGCTACAGGTACGTTTCTCTCATTATTCCATTAGGTACACCTTACCCCTCGCAGCCAACTCCCATTCCGTTTCCTGAGCATAGGCAGGTACCTGAAGTCTTTGTTTTACTATATCAGCAGATAACGTACAATTGACGTCAGTAAACTGTTAATAAGTACTTCTGCAAGCTTTCCAATTGCAATATCAGTTTAGATCACACGTTTGATGAAGATGAAAACAGGAAAGAGTGACTATGGGATTGTGTAACAAATGCGTAAGAAACTGTAAGGTGTCAGAAAAGCAACACTTGACATTTTGTATCCAGTAATCAGTCTTCTGACTGACCGCTACGATTTCCTCTCCCGTACCAACCTTTTTATCCTAGAGTAAAGTTTATAACATACGTCCTCAATTACTTAGCTGAATGTATTCCAATATCTGTCTTTCTCTACAGTATTTACACTCATACAGCTTCCACTAATGGCATGGAAATTATTCCCTGGTGTCCTAATAGATGTCGTATCATTCTATCCCTTCTTCTTGTCAATGTTTTCCATACATTCCTTTCCTCGCCAATTCTGTGCAGACCCTTCTCATTCCTATCTTACCATTCTAACCGATTTTTCAATGCCACATCTCAAATGCTTCGACTCTCTTACGTTCTGGTTTTCCCACGGCCCATGTTTCACCAAACATACAGTCTCGGAAATTTCTTCCTCAAATTACGGCCTATGTTGGATACTAGTTGTGTTCTCTTAGCCAGGAATGCCCACTTTGCCATTGTTAGTCCGCTTTGTATGTCCTTGCTCCGTCGGTCATGGAGTACTTTGCTTCCTAGGTAGCAGAATACCTTAACTTCTTCTACTTCGTGATCCGCAGTCCTGCTTTTAAGGTTCTCAATGTTGTCATTTTCACCGCTTCTCATTACTTTGGTCTTTCTTCGATTTACTCTCAATCCATTTTCTTCACTAAGTAGATTGTTAATTGTCTTCAACAGATCCTGTAATACTTCTTCACTTTCACTGAGGAAAGCAATGATATCTATGAATCTTAACACTGATATCCTTTCACCCTGAATTTTAATCCCAATCTTCAGACTTTCTTTTATTTCCGTCATTGCTTCTTCGATGTATACACTGAACAGTAGGGTCGAGTGACTGTATACTTGTTTTACACACTTTTTAATATGACCATTTCGTTCGTGGTCTTCCTTCTTACTGTTCCCTCTTGGCTCTTGTGGATACTGCGTTTCACCTGCCTTTCCCTACAGTTTACCGCTATTATTCTCAGAATTTCTAACAACCATACTACATTGTCAGATGCTTTTTCTAGGTCGACAAATCTATGAACATATCTTGATTTTTCTTCAATCTTGCTTCCATAATAAATCGCAACCTCAGAACTACTTCTCTGCTACCTTTACCTTTCCTAAGGCCAATAGGATCTTCATCTAACAGATCTTAAATTTTTTCCCTTTCTTCTGTACATTGTTCTCGTCAGCAACTTTTAAATCACATACCAAATCCAGTTGTTCCACTACTTTCTGAATCCTCATGCCATTGATCATTGCTGACTGTTCCGCCTTTCAGAGTCCGTTTCCCACTCCAAGAGCAAGAGGGTGCCCTGAACCTTTGTCCACTCCTCCGCCCTCTTTGAGAAGGCCGTTGGCAGAACGAGGGTTACGTCTTATGCTGTAAGTCTTCGGCCGCCATTGCTTATGATTTTTATTCCAAATTTAAGCAGTGGCGTGCTGATAATCCTGTTAGAAGAAGGAAATAATGCACAGATATTTCAAGAAAGTGCAGCGTATTTTGTAAGATTATATGTGTAGAAACAAGCGATAAACTTTGTCTTAACTGGAGCACTACAAAATTTTTATTGTTCTAAAGAACCTTTGGATTTTGGAAGGGTATATATTTTATATGTTTGAAGATACTATCTGGGCACACTTCTTTATAATTACAATTAGGATACAGAGCTTACATTAAAGATTCACAAGTTTTCAATTATGCTGACAACCATCAAACTCCTTCCATACTTCCATGAGCTTCGCTGGAGCTGCTTACAATGCCGTTGCCATGCAGCCTCGCAGTTTACCCAGTCTTGAAAGGGGGGGGGGGGGGGTTGGACATAGTTTACTTCTGCCAGTACCTCAACTCCTTCGGCGCGTCGTGACTCGTGCTCTGGTAGCTCCGTTTGTACAGCTCTTGCACGGGAATGTCAAAGGTCCCGGGTTCAGATCCCGGTGTAGCACACAGTTTAAATCTGGCAGCAAATTTCCTATCAGCGCACACACCACTGAAAAAGTGAAAATTCACTCTGGATATCCATATACGTGATTCCTGTCGCGAAATCTTTTGTCGTGTCGTGAAACAGCTTAAAAGACAGGAAGCCAAGTGGAGACTCTCTGGGCTGAACTACAGAATACAGAAAGGAAAGCTAAGGTCTGTTACTCTGATTTGCACGAAGCCACGCGTTGTGCTCGATGCCATATTGAAACCGAATAGAAGCGAAACGATAGCAGTTTACCTCCACGGCTCTAAACGGACATTCCTAGGAAACAGATCTAATCTACCTTGGCTAAATGAAAACTTTTAAGAAATGAAACGCTACTGAAACAAGGTGAGAGAAATCTTTTGTTCAAAGTTCATCATGGAGCTTTTACATTAATTACTGTTCGTGTTAACATGAACAAGCTGTGAAATACCACTGCTTTTAGCTCCAGATGACAATGAAGCTACTTTGTTTTGTATATATCGGTTCTTTACTTGCTGAACTTTTAATTTACCTCTTAATTTTTCTTTTCTGGGACTGTGAACTAATAAGTCAATTTCGCTTTCAACAGACACAACTGTTATTGAATAATCTGCGGGAGTTTCAGGGTATGCATCATTGCTAGAAATTTCATTCAAATTTTCAACCGGAAATTAATGCATTGGCATTACTTAGAATGGAGCCACTAGCCCTATTAAAATTTAATTTAGGCAAATATGTTGAATTAGTACCAAATCTTTAAGATCATTCTAAGTTCTTACGTAATATGAATCATACTAACATATTACGTAATAGGTGAGTCAGATTCGTTTAATAAATGACGACTAATAAGTTCGTAAAAAAAAATTTTCCCAATTTTGTACTGAATGTCAAATGCGTTCAGATTTTCCATTCAGTAACTGTTGGCGTCGAATCATCATCATCATCTTCTTCCAGAAAAATATACTGCAATAAATCACTGTCATTAGTTTCAGAAATGTGCATTTGCTTCTACGAACTATTCGCGACTGTTTTGCTCCATTAACTGTAAAATAATGAAAGAATCTACTTTTATGTACGGAGTTGTCGTATATAGCTTACTAACACTTCCTGGAAAATTATATACAATCCCTATTTTTTGTATGGCTTTCCTGTTCATGCCTTTTGTAAAAGTATTAATAAATACACTCCTGGAAATTGAAATAAGAACACCGTGAATTCATTGTCCCAGGAAGGGGAAACTTTATTGACACATTCCTGGGGTCAGATACATCACATGATCACACTGACAGAACCACAGGCACATAGACACAGGCAACAGAGCATGCACAATGTCGGCACTAGTACAGTGTATATCCACCTTTCGCAGCAATGCAGGCTGCTATTCTCCCATGGAGACGATCGTAGAGATGCTGGATGTAGTCCCGTGGAACGGCTTGCCACGCCATTTCCACCTGGCGCCTCAGTTGGACCAGCGTTCGTGCTGGACGTGCAGACCGCGTGAGACGACGCTTCATCCAGTCCCAAACATGCTCAATGGGGGACAGATCCGGAGATCTTGCTGGCCAGGGTAGTTGACTTACACCTTCTAGAGCACGTTGGGTGGCACGGGATACATGCGGACGTGCATTGTCCTGTTGGAACAGCAAGTTCCCTTGCCGGTCTAGGAATGGTAGAACGATGGGTTCGATGACGGTTTGGATGTACCGTGCACTATTCAGTGTCCCCTCGACGATCACCAGTGGTGTACGGCCAGTGTAGGAGATCGCTCCCCACACCATGATGCCGGGTGTTGGCCCTGTGTGCCTCGGTCGTATGCAGTCCTGATTGTGGCGCTCACCTGCACGGCGCCAAACACGCATACGACCATCATTGGCACCAAGGCAGAAGCGACTCTCATCGCTGAAGACGACACGTCTCCATTCGTCCCTCCATTCACGCCTGTCGCGACACCACTGGAGGCGGGCTGAACGATGTTGGGGCGTGAGCGGAAGACGGCCTAACGGTGTGCGGGACCGTAGCCCAGCTTCATGGAGACGGTTGCGAATGGTCCTCGCCGATACCCCAGGAGCAACAGTGTCCCTAATTTGCTGGGAAGTGGCGGTGCGGTCCCCTACGGCACTGCGTAGGATCCTACGGTCTTGGCGTGCATCCGTGCGTCTCTGCGGTCCGGTCCCAGGTCGACGGGCACGTGCACCTTCCGCCGACCACTGGCGACAACATCGATGTACTGTGGAGACCTCACGCCCCACGTGTTGAGCAATTCGGCGGTACGTCCACCCGGCCTCCCGCATGCCCACTATACGCCCTCGCTCAAAGTCCGTCAGCTGCACATACGGTTCACGTCCACGCTGTCGCGGCATGCTACCAGTGTTAAAGACTGCGATGGAGCTCCGTATGCCACGGCAAACTGGCTGACACTGACGGCGGCGGTGCACAAATGCTGCGCAGCTAGCGCCATTCGACGGCCAACACCGCGGTTCCTGGTGTGTCCGCTGTGCTGTGCGTGTGATCATTGCTTGTACAGCCCTCTCGCAGTGTCCAGAGCAAGTATGGTGGGTCTGACACGCCGGTGTCAATGTGTTCTTTTTTCCATTTCCAGGAGTGTAGATTACATTAAACATTATTTCTGTTTATTTTGCTGCGTAAGTAATGTAAAAACTAAAAGTATGAGATGATAATTTTGAAAGTCGGACTGGAAACTGTAACCCCAGGTTTACCGTCCTGCAGTCTTTCCATTACGCTATGCGCTCCTTCAAGCAGTGTTAACAAAGATAGCTTATCTCTCCCGTAGCTGCTCCAATAAAAGCTATTTTTCTTTAAACGCCTTGCCACCAGGAACTCCCTCTTCTGTCCCTTCCATTTTTGGTAAAGCCCTGCATATACATTATGAATTTGGACGAAATCGGTATGACGAGTAACCACCGTCTCCTTGTGAGCTGCACGCTAGCAGTACGTGGCGCACTCAGGCAGCGCGTGCAAATAAAATATTTTACCTTCTAATGTTTCCATTCTGAGTGAGATTGGCTTTCCTTCCAACTTAAAAAACTATTTGAATATATTAGCGACATTTTGTGTACAGCAATGTGTACTTAAAACGAACCACAGGTAAAAGCAGCCAACGATCACATTTTCCAGTGCCAACATTTCAAATTTTATGCTATGGAGCACCTGGAAATTAAGTTTTACAGTGACTGTAACCCATAACGAAAAAAGTGTGTACTTCATTATCATGCTGTGATATGACACTATAAGCCACAAAAGAAGTCACTTTTATGTGCCTATTAATATCCTCCGGATGGAATGAGAGATATCATATACAGGAGCGAAGAAGACCCGCATATGTGAAACAAGTCTTTTTTAACTTTTTAAAGGAATACCGGAAAACTAACCACAGGCGTTGATGTAGGTTTGCTTCGTTTGCATGCAGTACTTTTTACAATTTAATGAGCTTCAACTGTTTACAGAAAGAAAGTCGGAAAACTCATTTTCTTCACGTATTTCTATTAGGTGCTTCTTTTGAATCGCTGTTTGCTTTCGTGTGCGGCCTTCTCTCTTAATACTCGTCATTATATGTTCCTAGCTTTTACAGTACGTAAGACAACTATTTACTTGTAGATGAGACCAGCGGGTAAAACGCAAAATTAATAAAATTAATCCGTTTGCCTTTGGCTTCAAATACAGCTGTCACCTCGGCCTCAGTATGGCAGACTTTTCGCATGCGCACTGAAATTTGTCACATGCACTTCATCTGAGTTTTCACTTTGTATATACTGTATTCTGTGGCTGAACCGTGGTACGTAGCTGCTGTGTAAATTGCCTCATTGAGCAAGGAACGCACAAGCTCGCAAGCTAGCTGCACCAGGGAGACACCTAGCAGCAACTACACGAAGCATCAACTCAGAAGTAGCGCCAATTATGTACGATGAGTACAGCAAAATTTCTACTCCCATTCACATAGACGACATGCTCCTGTAAAAGCGGATGAATCTTTTTGAAACACCATTATTACAATGTGGCCTTGGCATTGATTAAATGGTCAGCACATATCCACACGATCAAATCATTTACGATGACGTCACTGATATTTTGATTCCCTATGTCCATATTACCAGCCACATATGTAATGCATTTCTTTCCTATCATTTGAACTTTTCAACATAGTTTATTATGTACCGTGCAATCGCTTTTCTCTTAATCTGTACCATGCATAGTTTCACTTATTTTCTATAATGATGTGTGAGATACTTTGTAATGGTTTCTAATAACTGTTCAAGGTTCTGCTGCCGAAACCAAACTTGTGTCCTGCGGAAATCTACGATCTGATGTGCGATTGCTGGAAGAGGGATGAGGACGTTCGGCCCACATTCAAGGAACTGCACGCCTTCTTAAGACTGAAGAATGCTGGGTACAGACCTGGAGAGTGATGGCCCATTTCCGTCGATTACTGACTGCTGGTAGCTGACACTTTGTTCAGCCATTATGTCTATGGCTGCCTTAGTTTGATTTGAAGCTCTTCATGATGTTTGACTGATATGAAACCAAGCGTTCAAAAGTTCTCCGATCCCAGGAAATTATTTCTACATTCAGCCAATTGCGCCATTCCACGAACAGAACTGAAAATGTCGCATTCAACGCCTGGTCTAATGCCAAAATGAAAAGGTGATGTTATGCTACAGATTTTGCGAGGCGATAGAGCAATTCATGTGATGGAAGTTCTAACAATTTAATAACATTGCAGTCTTAGGCATACGGGTGTGAAGAGTGTTATGTTTTCTGTTTGAGTGATAGACATTAGACTAAATATTTAGATCGATTTGAATGTTGTGGCAGAGGCTCCGATGTGTAACATATCCCTATCAATCCTATAATTCATAAGTGACAAAGTCGTTGTTTACCACAGTTCACGTTTGTGGCTAGTGCTTCCAGATATCTGAATAAGTGACGTGTGCGTTACGACATTCAACGACCGTGCTATTCAGATAAAGACGTATTTTGTGTGCTATTTTGGTAAATGCAATGTTACAAACTTTCTGAAAATAATCCAGGCGAATAAATGCATCCAGAAGTACCCCGGCACAAGTAAACAGAATAACGTAAAATCATCAACGCTTTTAATATAGTGAATCATACCTATAGCACCCCACGTAATGAGTAGCAACGAATATAAATGATTTTGCAACTCAGTGGATACCATTGTACATACAATTGATTGCAGAGTAGTGCTGTACAAATTTTGCGGGACAATCAGAGGCTTCTTTAACCTAATCCTTCACTCTGTACCTTCTCCTTCTACCTCATTTCGCCGAAGTGATCTTGTGATAGTGCTAATTCTAAAGCTGACAAGTAGAGCAAGAATTTCTTCCGCTGAGATAACCTATTTATCCTGTAATAACCTCACAAATTTTTATGAAGATTTTTCTAATACGTCTCGTCTTATTTTTGTAATTGTACTTGGCGTAATTTACTAAATCACGTCTTCTGACGTGTGTATCCAATGTTACTTATTTCAATCGGCTATTTTCGACATAATAATGAAATATGTGGTTCCTCAAGCAAAAGGAAATGCCAATGGTACTATTTCCTGCGCACCTAGCTTCCCTTACGCTTTCACGATGGGTTATTAAAATAAAAAGTTAAGAACTGGGCATTAATGCATAGCCTAGATAAACGAATAACACTCTCTACGGATGTCGAAGGAATTAAAAACTACTGAGCATGTTGAATCAGTATTTACTTTTGTAGTGGCTTACGCAGTTTCACTGATTGTATCATCTTTGTTGAAACAAAGTCAAATGCTGACTTCTCACTTGGCGAATCGTTTTCCACAACTTTCTTTCCACATTCTGACGAAAAACGTTCTACAAAAAAGCAGTCTCGTTGTCTCGAAGTAACTCTACTTTTAAAAACGTTCAATGTGTAATGTGAAGAGTATTTCAATTCAGTGTGTCGATTCAATGATTTTAAACGTTGTTAAATATATTTCCACACAAGTAGTGCTAAGCATGTACTTTATGTTACTGCACGTCGATTGTCATCAGTGTAAACTAAAATTTGTTTCTATGAACTAGTTGTTGTTGTGAAGTGTTGAAGACTGCACGTAAACCACAGTAACAACGACATCAGTAGGTGTGTGAGCTATACGGAGTTATGAGCTCTAGTTAAAACTAAATAATCAGCATACGAGGAAATGAAAGTTTCTTTACGGAAACTTAAGCCAGAAATGTAGATTATCTTTTCTTAACATAGATTTTTATAAATGAAACTACGTGAGTTAGACAAGTATTTATTGTAAGCAGTATTAATGAAAGTTGTTACCATCAAACTCTTATTGATCAGTAAGTAAAATTTTAATTTACGAATTTAGTTGAAAGTTGATCAGCAGTAGCAGAAATTATTTGTCACTGCACTAATGTTCTGCTTATTTTTGTATCCCTAACGTGTGCTTGATATAAAATAGAGTCCTTGTAGCAAAATGGTGTAGTGCAAGGAGTCAGTAGGTTAGCGAGCATGTAACAGAAGTCTGTCTGTTGGAAGTTGTATTGTGATATTTTCTATCGTGAAAACCTGTGAACACATGTCAGAATTGTGCAGACTTTTATATATAAATGATAAACAAGACATTATTTGACTTTTTTTCCCCCACACATTCCACCCTACTCTACTTCTTTTGAGTTACCAAGTTGCTTAAACTGCTATTGCGTGAACTGCTCGTGTACATCTTTTATGAAGCAAGCACAAATAATAATAAAGATAATTTGCGTTATCGGTTATTGTCTGTTCTGGGGTACACAATTCATACATTTCAGTTTCACTTCAGGAAACAAGTGAACTATAGAAACAAGAAAGCCGAGACGATACGATATGGGATACGACACATTATAGAAAGGATCGCATGAAGCCACTCACTCCTGTTTCCACTGGGATGATGAAGATATGCAATAAGGTACACGATACCACTCGCCATACGACAAACGAGCATATAGCATGAATTACGTTTCCCTTTCAGTTTCAGTGGCATTTATGAGCTCCTCTGAAGAGGACGTCATTGCGACTAATTATTATTTAAAGTTCAAAAAACTGGAAAACAAGTAGTAGTATTGTATGCACCCGTATAATCCTACAAATATCGAACATAGCTCGGCCGTGATTTCTTGTGAGGTGTCTCAACACGAAATTTCAGTTAATTCTGTAGAATGAGTCCATATAGTATCTATATTTTGGATCAACTAATTTCATCTGCTCTGATAAAACAGAACACAAATTTTCGAGCTGCTATATCTTCTGCTGAGGAGCTACTTATTACAATAAGGTAAGTTAGTGAAAGTGTGTGAATGAAGTCAAAAATGCCACCAAGGAGAGTTCTCTCTCTCTCTCTGTCTCTTTTCTTTTATAGGCCACCTAGTATGTTGTATTCAGTGTGGTACACATATAAATAATGGCTACAAGTTAATTAACCTAAAATAGTACGTCTATAAATGTTCAGTCTCGCAAAGTATGTTTTAGCTTGAGTAGTATTCGGAAGATACGTAATGCGTTTACCATCGATGGTGTCAAATTGGGTGGCTGGGTAGACAATATTTTCGACGAAATGGAAGATGTCCGTGACGATAAGGAAAATCCCGACGTTCCCTCTCGGCTCTGTTCAGCTGCTCATTAAGAAGGAGCAGGACTCTAGCTTTGAGATCTCTTTTACGCTTGCCACAAAGTTCTCAGAAATCATGGAGCACATACTGAAAAGACATCTAGTCAGAATCATCAGCTCATGACTCCCGGTGTCTATTAGTTTCAGTAAGCTTTACATTTCCACACTCGGCTTGTATCAGCAGAATACGAATAAGAGAAAAAAGGCATCTCCGCACTCCATATAGCAGGCTATAGCAGACGGCAGTGTGGTGCGTAGCTGCACACCTCATCACGGACAATCTCCAATATAATGTACCTATAGAATCGAGAATGGAAACAGGTATGTCTCCATCCAGCTGCACAAACGATTTAAATTTGTAGGCTATGTTTTGTACGCAGCAATCTACGACCTATAACCTACCAAACGGAAATTGGCCAGCGGCTACATCCTTCCCTGCAAATTTTGCAAAACATACCAGGTGGATCACTTATTTACGAAGTATCACAATAACAGTGGGCAATAACGAAAAGAAATTCAGTTCAAAAACAAGCTGTGATGTTAGACTATACGACTATTTTTGAAAAATCGTTTTATCAAAATCGAAGGAGAAAGACTACATAACGGAGGACACGCATGAATTCCTCGATACTAGTTTTTAATTTTTTACCCAAAAAGTAAAAGTTTTCCTAAGGAAGTAACTACAGAGACGGATGTAGCTTTGTTCCATATACATAAACTTTTTTTGAGCCACATTGGATGACTTGAAATTTCCCTCGCCTTGAATCGACAAGTTGTGTGAAGTGACAAGCAGTCCGTGTTGCACCAAGCAATACGATGGAGACCCGTGTCAGTATCGTTTCACTGTCGTCAGAATGTGAACCAGATACGTCGCTTCAGCTATCATTCTAGGCGCTGTGCAAGCGGTTTGCTTCTGCTGCGTATCGGGAGGCCATCACGTATCGAATAGCATAATGCATCGCCTCAGTATGAACAGCACTTGCGTATTACATTGGTGAGTAATATGGTACATGACTACATACACGACTCGTTTCGATCAGATGGATTTTTTTTTCATTTTTGGTTATTAATTTTGTTTTACAATTAAAAAAGTGGCGGGCAGACAGTAAATGAACCACTTTCAAAGACATGAACAGTTCCTTGTAATGTTAACTGCAGCTCAAGAACGCCTGCACAGAGTTGCTTGCAGAGATTATACATTAGAGGAATTTTACTAGTCGCTAAATATTTGTGAGAAACCATGAGAAAATCATTTTGTATTGATGTCGTTTAAAGATTTCTTTGCCGTAGTGTAATTTTGACTGAGATCTCTGTCAAAGAAAACTTTAAACGATAGCAATTCAACATGATTTTCTCTTACCTTCAAAGGTTACCAGCACTGTTAACACGAAACATCATGATCACTTGCTTAACAGAGTGTCGGTCCACTTGTGATAAGCGACAAAACAGCAATTCTGCGTGGTATGGATTCGATACTTACTTTGCTATGTTCCATAGGTAGGCCTTTGCGGCTGTGTTTACATGGAATCAACTGATTCCTTTGATTCAACTAGACAGATCATTGAATGGAAATGGTTGTGTTCTGCTAGTTAGAGACTTCATGTTCCCGGAGAATGATGGAATTTTTACGGATGACAATGCACCAGCTCACCGGGCCACAGTTGTGGCTGGTTTGAAGAACATTCTGAAAAAAATGGAGCTAACGATTTGGCCACCGAGATCGCTTGACATGAATCCCATCGAACATTTGTGGGAGATAATAGAGAGGTCAGTCCGTGCACAAAATCCTGCACCGGCAACACATTCGATATTATGGACGGATATAAAGGCAGCATGGCCCAGTACTTCTGCTGGGGATCTCCAACGTGATGTTGAGTACATGCCACGTAGAGCTACTTCACTACGCTGGGGATAAAACGACCGACACGGTATTAGGAGGTATCCCACGACTTTTGCCACCTGAGTGCAGGCTCATATCAGGTGCTTGTATACCCCAGATACTGCATCACCAACAAAAATTTGTAGCACTTGTGGATTTTCTATGCCTCGTAGATACTTCACATCAGGCAGACGTTTTGAATTGCTTTCAGTTGAATTCCACAGCTGAGTCTGTTTAAAAATCTACAAATTACAATATTTTCCATATCTACCACTATGCACATAAACAAAAGGTACTTACTATCTGTAACACCTATGAACACAATTGAGTAGCAGTCTTTATAATAAAAGTACATACATCGATTTTCTACAGGACTAGCAATGGGGACGTGATTCATTTCTGATGGCCCTATAAAATGAGGAAAGTTGCTACCCATTCGAATCCATTTTCTACAGACTACCACATTTCCTGTATATGGGGATTTATGCACTTGCTTTTAAAACCTTCCACGATGCTTGAAAAACATCTCTGTCACTTTTGATGTTGAAATTTCTACTCTGAAGGAGTAATGAAGGTCGGTGAAAATACATTAATATGCTAGATATCTGAAAAACGAAAAAAAAAATTTAGTCTCTGAGGAAGGTACAAATTATCATTTTGTGTTTTTCGGCAGCTAATGTAGACGGTACTTAATATTATGTTATTTAGGCCAGAAAACGCCAAAGCGATTGAAACATCTACTTGACGCCTTCACCAAAGATGAAAAGAGGGCAAAAGAATGGAAAACTAGGCACGTCAAACAGGTCAGCGGAGCATCTGTTGGGTCCTTCTAGGTGATACTTTATTTTGTGACGCACAGTGTTTACACTCACGGAAAAAAAATCACAACACCAAGAAGAAGCTGTGCCACATAAACTAAAATTGGTAGGCGTGTTTATGCATATGAAAGATGATGTCTATCCACATTTGGTGCCAGTTGCTAGTAGTGCCACTATAACTGGCTCACTAGTAAGCACTCGTCGACATGATAACAATAAAACTCCAATTTCCTCACAGTTCGTTTCAAACAACATAGTGCGCTTAAAGCAAATAAATAATTTCAATGACACAGTAAAATTTAGTGAACTGGTTTGACGAAGGAAAAACACTGTCAAGAATAGGCTGACCTGTACGAGGGCAGAGGGGATTTTACCGCCGCGGTGTGCGTAAACGGTCAATTTCTGTGTGTGCACCCAGCCCACGTCCAGTGGCACGCCTCACTTCTTTGCCGCGTCGAAGGTAGCCGCAACTACGTGTGTAGCGCCGTTGTCGTCGCACCGTTCGAGTGAGTACCTGCACTGCTGAAAATTCGGTCAGCTCCCTATTCAAGGTGGGTGAAGTGGCTGTATGATCCAGCACGGAGGATACAATAATATGTTTGTCCTCTCTGGCACTTTACAAGAGATTCGCCATTCGACAGGCACGAGCCTGCCGCTGCCGAATTCCGATATGGCTTTGGTACACGTTTCTCCTTCTTGTACAAGGCGTAACACAATCATCTGAAAAACACACAGCACTCAAATGCTATTACTGAATGGAAAACCTATAATCCTTCCTTATACAACGAAGAACAGAAATTGCATCATCAAAAAATAATTAATTTTGAGTAATGAAATTCCCGGAGTACACTCGTCTAGTAACATATTTAAATGATTAACATTGCAAGATCGCAGGTTAAAGTACGCGTGAGACAAGCTGTTGCACATGTAAATTACAGGTAGATTAACGAGCGGTGATACAGCCATAAAGTTGAATTTAAACGTGCTTCCATTGTTTTGTACAGGTGCAGGAAGTCACCTTGTGGGATGGAGTTCGGTGCCTGCTGCTCTTGTTCGGCCGATACAGAGACGGTTAATGTTGTTTGTGGATGGTTCCCGGGTTCGATTCCCGGCGGGGTCAGGGATTTTCTCTGCCTCGTGATGACTGGGTCTTGTGTGATGTCCTTAGGTTAGTTATGTTTAAGTAGTTCTAAGTTCTAGGGGACAGATGACCATAGATGTTAAGTCCCATAGTGCTCAGAGCCATTTGAACCATTTTTTTGTTTGTGGATGACGCCGGAGCTGTCGTCCGATGAAGTCCCATATGTTCTCGATTGGAGACATGTCTGGTGACTGAGTAGCCCAAGGCAACATGCCGATACTCTATAGTGCATATAGAGTAGCAACAGAGTTATGTAGTAGAGTGTTATCCCGTAGGAAAACAACACCAGGAATGTTGGTCATGAACGATAGCACAACAGGTCGCATCAACCAACTGACGAACAAATGTGTGTTCAAGATGCTTGGGATAACCATGACAGTGCTGCTGGTGTCTTACGAAATCTACCCCATGTCTCAACTCCAGTACTAGGTCCTCAGATGCCCTCCTAACAAACGCTAGGCCGTCACTAGCACCGATACAGAACCGACTTTTCTCAGAAAACACAACAGACTTCCACAATGCGCTCTAGTGAGCTCTCACTTATCACGGCTGAAGTCGGAAATGGCGGTTGTTTAGGGCCAGTGGTATGCATTCTACTGTCTGGCTCGGAGCTGTCCTTGAAGTAACATATTTTTGACAGTTGAGTCAGTGTGTTGCCGACTGCTGACCAAATTGCTGCTGCAGCTTCTGTAGGATGCGCCAGAGCCGTACGCTGAACACGATGCTCTTCCCTCTCGGTGAAGCAGCGTGTCCGGCCCGATCCCGACCTTCTTCCAACTGTACATTCTCGTGACCACCTTTGCCAGTAACCATTACAGTGGCTACATTCCGGCCAAGTCTTTCTGCAGTATCGCGAAAGGTACATCCAGCTTCTCGTAGCCGTACTACACAACCTCAATGTCAGTGAGGTGTTCGCAATGGCGTGTTTGTCGCCTTACGGGGGGGGGGGTTTACTATCTTTTGGTTGAAAAAATCTATTTTTTTAAATTGCATTTTTGGATCCACAAAAGTGTTTAGAATCCACCCTTGAAACGGTTTTTCCGAATACGGCACGGATATGTTGGTTATTCGTGGTTGAACAAAAAAATTCACCTGCCTGAAATCGGCCTTTTTTCACGCACCAGTTCTTTTTCTTTCGGAGGAAACACACAAAATTCAAATGAACGTTTGAACGCGTGTGTTTGGAAGTTAGACCCCAAGCATTTGCATTCTTATGCGAAGGCTGTGGAGATTGCGACTTTCCTGGCACTGAGGTTTTCCGTGATTTCCCTAAATTGCTCCAGGCAAATGCAGGGTTGGTTCCTTTGAAAGGGTACGGCCGACTTCCTTACCCATCCTTCCCTGTCTGGTCTCCTTCCCCAAACAACCCAACGCCCCCCCCCCCCCACCCCCCCGCCTGGCAGTGAGCAGCTTCAACGAAGGGTTTTCAGCAATTCTGAAGACCATGAAAACGATGGACGTCACCCTGTCACCCTGGGACTCTATACGACGCAGTTCGCCAAGCATTCGGATGACCACCGGATTCAAGTGGCTGAAAACCGCTTGTCACCGGCCGCACGAGCGGCTCTGGAGCAGCGCAAGATGGCCCAGATCGAGCAGAACGCCCTCTATGAGGAAGAGGAAGGACTAGTTTATGGACACGGAATAGCAAATTGAACGTAAGTTGCTTAATATTGCATTATTTGTAGGCAAAACTTCAAACGCGTTTTTTCTCGAAATGACTTTCTTATCGCGCGGTATAGTAACTTCAAATCTACTGAACCGA
Organism: Schistocerca piceifrons; assembly: GCF_021461385.2. Lineage (NCBI taxonomy): Eukaryota > Metazoa > Arthropoda > Insecta > Orthoptera > Acrididae > Schistocerca > Schistocerca piceifrons. Next base: position 957,295,587 of record NC_060138.1, read on the forward strand.
TTGGCACGATTCTTTGTTTCCGATGAAGCTAACTAAATTGTCTAGGAGTTGAACCACTTTTATTCCGATCCATCAACTATAACCAATTATTGATTGGCGACTCCAAGTTGTCTTGTGCACTACGACCAGATAACAGGTATACTTGAAAAAAGAGACAGCATTGGTCGTATATTTTTTACTATTGCAAAATCGATTTTCTGTCACTGAGTGACCATCTTCAGTGCTAAATTGTATAACTTAAATTGGGATGCACTGTTGTCACTAAGCTTACGGCAGTTCACCAACACCAACTGCCGTACGCTTAGTGACAACAGTGCATCCCAATTTAATTTATACAATATAACACTGAAGATGGTCACTCAGTGACAGAAAATCGATTTTGCAATAGTAAAAAATATACAACCAATGCTGTCTCTTTTTTCAAGTATAACCAATTATACTTGGCCGACGAAATCGAAAATCGATGAAAAAACCCTATTTTTTTCAAATGGACGCCATTTTGTTTTCTATGGTCCAAATAACTTAAGCGAGTTACAGCTCCTAAATAATCTTATATACTATGATAACGTCAACTCAGTTTTGATTTCAGACGAGCCGGCTGATCTCTGATATACCGCGCTTGGAGGTCTACACCGAAACTTTGTTTCGTTCCGACGGCACTTCCACCTTTGCTCTTCGGCATTTCCGGTCGAAAAAATTCCAGTTTGTAGATGAAGTACAATACATATTTTGACTAATTTTGACATTGATATCTATAATACATCCCGAGAAAAAAATTCTCAAAGAACTTGCTTTTCTCTGGCCAGAGATAGTAAACCTCCCCTTAAAGGCATTCCTGACTAATATCAGTTCACCAACACCAATCTCAGATGTAGCTAACGCTCAAGACTGTTTCAGCGTATGTTTAAAGCAAACGTAAGACATCATCCTTCATATTCATAAACACGCCTACCAACTGTAATTTATATCGCACAACTCCTTGGAGTTGCGATTTTTTCCGTCATAAAATAAAGCAGCTCCAAGAAGAACCCCACCGATGCTCTGTTCACCGATGCTCTGTTAACTGAGAGGTTATGTTGCAAACTATCAGCTAGGTCAATGATTAGTTTTGCTCGATCAGCTGCCCGCTCGGGGAGCATGGGTGGTGCCATGACGTCGGTTGATGCAAGAGGATCCGAAACGGCCAGTACAACAGCGGGTAGCGTCACAAGAGCAACAACTGAACGTCCACTACGTCCTGGTGTCAAGATCGACTGCGGGTTGTCCAGCTAGACGAGTTCGAGAGAGTAGCATCGTGGGGCCCAGCTAGACCGAGAGTCACGCATCATAGAGCTGCAAGAGACGTGGCGATCCTATCGTCGTAGTGTGCTCCTCTTCGGTCGGACAGAAATAACCACTGCCCATAGTTCGCGGCAACAAGCAATCACACATGCGTGGCATGTACGACCGATGAGCACCACAAGGAGGGAGGACCGACTAATTGTCCGTCAGACGTGTACTGTTCCAACAGTAACTATAGTGGCCATTCAGCGGGCTGTCCTGCCTGTTGTGCATCATCCTGTAGGTGTTGGCAGGGGTTTGCATAATCAGCGCTCGCCGCACGCCGACCTGCCACTCACACTCACGAAGAGTTATGCCCGACTATCCTTTTGTCGGCAACGAGGAATACGGGGACCTCTAGCCTACCAACGGATCATATTTAGTGATGAGTCCCAATTGTGTCTTCCACAAGAAGATCACCAGGTACCTGTCTGGAGACGTAGTGTCGGGCGCCACGAAGAACTAGCAGCTTGTGTTCTTCCATCACACCCTCCGCCTGCTTGGCGTAATGGTGTGGCAGGTATTATCACTTGGTGCCCGTTCAGCGTCAGCGTCCCTCCGTAACAGCCGCACTCTACGTGGGGAAGATCCTGCACCTGGTGGATCTGCTATTCTGGAACGCTCACAACCATGCACTATTTCAACAGGAATATGCTCATCTTCATAAAATTGCCATCTCCCGACCGTGCCTCGCAGCTATGGATACCCTTCAAAAGCCAGCTGCTTTGCTGAATGTCTCCCCAATCGACACTGTTTGAGGTGCCACGGATTGTGTCATCAGGACTCCATCTACCGCCACCAGTCTGCACTAACTACGAGCGGTGCAAGCGGCATGGAATGGAGTGTCATAGGGATACATCTGAGGTCTGTACAAGTCGCGACCTATAGCCGCTTGTAATCATAATCACGGGAGCCCGACACCCTACCAACAAGTACTATTTGTGGCCGTGTAGTGCAATAACAGTTGGTCTTTCAGAGTGCAAAGTGTACTCATTTTGTATTTGTGGTACCACCTACAGACCTGCCTAGAATGATTGCAGTCGCCCTTATCCTCTGGGTGCAGCTCTTTTCATATCGGCAAGTGTACATAATGTAGATGATGAAGCTACCTGCTTGGTATGAACTGAAACACTTATCCAAGCTTGTCATTCACTTTATTCCAGTTTTACATTTATTGTGTACTGTCGTCAAAGTATTGCAACTTTAGTAGCCTACAATGAATTATAGTGAAGCCAATAGTAAAGGGAAGAAGGATATGTTACTGCAATGCCTGTGTTGTTAAGAAGAATGAAGCAATGTTCAGACATGCATATACACTGCAGAGCTAAAGAAACTGGTACACCTGCCTAATATCATGTAGGGCCCCTGCGAGCACGCAGAAGTGCCGCAAAACGACGTGGCATGGACTCGATTAACGTATGGAGTAGTGCTGGGGAGAACTGAGACCATGAATCCTGCAGGGTTGTCCATAAATCCGTAAGACTACGAGGGGTTGGAGATCTCTTCTGAACACCACGTTCCAAGCATTCCAGATATGCTCAATAATATTCATGTCTGGGAAGTTTGATAGCCAGCGGAAGTGTTTAAACTCATAGGAATGTTTCTGGAGCCACTCTGTAGCAATTCTGGACGTGTGGGGTGACGTCCACCTGGAATTTCCCAAGTCCGTCGGAATGCACAATGGACATGATGGATTTACCTTTGGAGGTGCTGTGTCCCATCGGTTGTGCGTCGTCTATAAAACCTAGTTCAGACGCTTTTGAATCTTGATAATCCGCCATTGTAGCAGCCTTAACCGGTCTAACAACTGCTTCAGACACTTGATGTGCTATATACATGATCTGATAGGAAGCTTCCGTACGTGGGTACGTGTCACCTGTCAGAGTCGTATCTAGACGTATCAGGAGTCCCATATCACTCCAACTTCACATGCCCTACACCGTTACAGAGCTTCTACCAGCTTGAACAGTTCACTGCTGACATGCAGGGTCCATGGATTCACTAGGTTGTCTCCATACTCCTACACGTCCATCCGCTCGATACAATTTGAAACGAACCTTGTCCGACCAGGCAACATGTTTTCAGTCATCAACAGTCCAATGTCGGTGTTGACGGGCCCTGACGAGGCGTATAGCTTTGTGACTTGCCACAATCAACGGTACACGAGTGGGCCCTCGGCTCTGAAAGCCCGTATTGGTGATGTTTCGTTGAATTGTTCGCACGCTGACACTTGTTGATCGCCCAGCATTGAAATGTGCAGCAATTTGCGGAAGAGCTACACTTCTGTCACCTTGAACGATTTTATTCAGTTGTCGTTGGTCCCGTTCTTGCAGGAAATATTTCCGACCGCAGCGATGATGCAGATTTGATGTTTTACCGGATTCCTGATATTCATGGTACACTCCTGAAATGATCGTACGGGAAAATCTCCATTTCATCGCTACCTCGGAGGTGCTGTGTCCAATTGCTCGTGCGTCGTCTATGAAGCCACGTTCAGACTCTTTTAAATCTTGATACTCTGCCATTGTAGCAGCCGTAACCGATCTAACAACTGCGTCAAACACTTGCGGTATTATACAGGGTCTTACATAAAGGTACGGTCAGACTTTCAGGAAGCATTCCTCACACCCAAATAAAGAAAAGATGTTATGTAGACATGTGTCCGGAAACGCTTAATTTCCATGTTAGAGCTCATTTTAGTTTCGTCAATATGTACTGTACTTCCTCGATTCACCGCCATGATTTCATACGGGATACTCTACCTGTGCTGCTAGAACATGTGCCTTTACAAGTACGACACAACATGTGGTTCATGCACGATGGAGCTCCTGCACATTTCAGTCTAAGTATTCGTGCGGTGACCGATGGATTGGTAGAGACGGACCAATTACATGGCCTCCACGCTCTCCTAACCTCAACCCTCTTGACTCTCATTTATGGGGGCTTTTGAAAGCTCTTGTCTACGCAATCACGATACCAAATGTAGAGACTTTTAGTGCTCGTATTGTGGGCGGCTGTGATACAATACGCCATTCTCCAGGGCTGCATCAGCGCATCAGGGATTCCATGCGACGGAGGGTGGATGCATGTATCCTCGCTAACGGAGGACATTTTGAACATTTCCTATAACAAAGCTTTTCAAGTCACGCTGGTACGTTCTGTTAATGTGTGTTTCCATTCCACGATTAATGTGATTTGAAGAGAAGTAATAAAATGAGCTCCAACATGGAAAGTAAGCGATTCCGGACACATGTCCACATAACATATTTTCTTTCTTTGTATGTGGGGAATGTTCCCTGAAAGTTTGGCCGTGCCTTTTTGTGACACCCTGTATAAGCGTTGCCGACCGCAGTGTCGTATTGAGCCTGTTTACATATCTCTGTAATTGAATACGCATGCCTATATCAGTTTTTTGGCGCTTCATAGTATGTCCGAAGGCTGTGACTACAGCCCTTACGCAATACATCATATGTCACCTGCTTTAGAGGATGACGACAATGAAAATTTGTGCCAGTCCAGGACCCAATCCCGGATTTCCCGCTTTGCGCGAGCTGTCCCATTAATCACTTTGGCTATTCGAGCACGTCTTAAGGTGAGACGCAAACCTCTATACGTCGTCGACCCTGCGTCACAACTTGTACACGTACACATATGTATGTATGTCTGAAGGAACACAGCACCGTTCTTCTGAACAACATAGGTACTGCACTATTGCTTTTACTCGCCCAAACCAGGCAGCGACTTTCAGTTAAAATATGCTCCCCTGTACGGGATTAGCATAATGTGTGAGCAAGTGCAGGTTGTGCCGCAGGGACGACGACATGTGGAAGTTTGGGTCTGGCTGCGAGGCGAGCACATCTAGCCAATGTGGTTAAAGCGACGGCTTGGGTCAAAAGAGATATCAGGGTTCGAGTCCATTGTCCGGAACAAATTTTCATTGTCGTCATTCTCTTACACAGGTTATCGTTGTTCGTATTCGCATCTGCAAATACATTTTATGTAAGAGGAAAAGTTCGGATACTACCTAATTATGGACGCTCACGATGGATTTATTAATGAGGTAGAAAAATATTCCTTGATAGTTAAGAAGATATCGAGTGTAAAGTCTCTTCTCGATAACCTCTCAATGCACAGAACAGTCATACATTGCGAGAAACTTGTTCTCTTTAAATCAATTTTCTCGGTTTCCAAGCACCATTGGTAAGACACAGCAGCAGGGCAGCTCACATCTCTGATAGAATTCCACATTAATAATGTACAAGGAATGCCGAATAAGTAATGCAAAACATTTTTTTTCTGAACGCAGGTTGATTTTATTCAGGATTCCAGTATATCTTATTTTTCGCCACTCTTCTGGCGGCAGAACACTAATTTTCAACACAATATCCCTTCCATGCGACAATTTTACTAGGAGAGCCTGTATGCCAGCATGGTACCACTCTTGTGGCCAACTTCGGAGCCAACGTCTTGCTGCGTCAGTAACCTGCCTCCCGCGGTGTGCATTCTTCATTGAGCAAACAGATAGAATTCGGGAGGTGCGAGATTCGGGCTGTAGGGTGGGTGAGGAAGCCCAGCCAAATGAAGTTTCGTGACCTTCTCTCGGGTTCGCAGACTTGTGTATGGCCTTCTGTTGACATGGAGAAAAGAAGCTCATTTTCATTTCTGTGGCTACAAACACGCTGAAGTCGTTTCTTTAATTTCCTGAGGGTAGCACGCTGTACTTCCGAAGTGGGCACTGCACCATGAGGGAGGACATCAAACGGAATAACACCTTCAGAGTTCCAGAAAACCGTCGCCATGCTTTTACCGATTTAGGTGTAGGACGAATTTTTTCTCCGGAGGAGAGGTGATGTGGCACCCCTTAATGTATAACCGTTTAGTTTCTGGTTTTAAGTGATGAATTGATATTTCATCGCCTGTGACAACGCTCTGCAAAAAATTTTCACGATCAGCCACGTGACGAACGAGCAGTTCTGCACGTATGGATCTTCGTTGTTCTTTATCGTCTTTTGTTAGGTGGCAAGGAATCCAGCGGGCACCCACTTTTGAGTACCCCAACTCGCGGACAGGCGTGTCAGTACTAACAACAGACACATTCAGTTTTACAATGATGCGCATGAATGTGGTCTGTCATTTACCCGGATGAGAGTGTCCGCACGTTCGGACACTGCAGGAGTCGCAGCTGTGTGCAGCAGCCGGCACGCGGGAGATCAGGCAGGTCTACTCGACCTTAGTGCGATGATGGCAGAAACTCGTTGTGCTTTTTTTGTTCACTGCCAGGTCTCAGCAGACATTTTGAAAGCGCCTATGAATATTTGCGATACTCTGGTTTTCCACGACAAGAAACTTGGTGATAGCAGTCTGCTTGGAACGCACCTCCGTTACAGACGCCATTTTGGAGCTTTGTATGGTACCGCTGCCTATCGGAATTTCATGCAGCCGTAGGGGCTGTAGCGGGAATATTCCACGACTTTCCACAGCAAATTTCTTATTTGTTCAACCGAATTTGGCAGAGAAAAATGTCTGTTGTGTTATCTGTTAAGCACCCCTCGTACATCCACATTCGAAGGGACCGCACTGTGCTCGTTTTCCTCGCGGGCTGTGTAGTCTTGGCGAATGTTTTCTGGTTGGACGGCAGCAGTGGGCAGCGCCACGGCCGGCACAGTATCCCGGCTCCGGTCAATTAATCACGCCGCGGCCCGCCGGTGCGCCGTGTTAATTTAGGCTGCTCGCCACAGCGCCGGTTTCCCGTGGCCGGAGAGGAACCGCAGCGGGGAAAGCGCCGCAGCGCCACTCTCTCTTCCGGCAGGCTTCTCTGCAGCGGCCAACGGAGCTTCCGGGGCCATCGATCATGCAAAACTCAATTCGTGATCTTCGCCAGTGATAGCCAAGTCCCATGCAGAGAACCAATCAAGCGGATACGATGATTCTAGATTTTCGAACTGTGTTCGGTTTCGTATCAAGCCGAGACGTGACAAATAAATCAGTAACAAATAGGATTAGAAGAAAACAAGAAGACTCGACTAGAAAATATTGACCCCAGAAAACATCACGTTAATACTGTTAACGATGGAAGTCCACTAGTTTCTTAAAGAATGCCATATCCACGTATTAATGAAGGAAATAAATTTCTCGAATAAGTTTGCTGTTATTTTGGATATTTCATGAATAAAGCTGTCTGGATCACGTAGTAGGAAGGGCATTCAGTGCTTAATGCTGCATATTTTTTTTGGCAAATTTCGGTTGACAAAATGAGGAATTTGCTGTGGGACATCATGGAATACCGCCGCTTCTGTCCCTGTTGTTTGTTCAAGTTCCAATAGCTGGCGGCGCTCTAAGTAGCCTTCAAAATGGCGTCTGTAGCGGAGGTGCGTACCAGAGCGAGCTCTGTCATTGAGTTTTTATTTTCATTTTTTTAAATTTTTTTTCTTGGGGGCGGAAAACCGCAACTTCACAGGTATTCGTAAGTGCTTGCCGAATATTTAGGTATATCTGGCAGCGAGAAAAAGCACGATGAGCCGTTGGCCGAGCCGTCAGTCATCGCAACATGGTCACGTGCTGGTCGGCTGCACACCGCTGTGACTCTTGCATTGTTAAAACGAGCGGACACTCTCATATTAAGTGATTGACGGATAACACTCAAATACCCCGCTGCTCAACTGAACGTCCCTGTTGGTAGTGCTGACATATTCGAGCACCTGGTGGGGCCCTGAGAGGTGTCTGCCGGAAAAGTGTGTGAAATCTTATAGGACTCAACTGCTACCGCTCGGCTAATCCCGCGCTTCGACGCCTAACAGATCAACATAAAGGGCAACAGAAGACCATGTGCGCGGAATTTTTTGCGCTTTTCGATGCTGATCGTGACAGTTTTCAGTCTAACATCATTACTAGTGGTGAAACGTGGGTTCAGTACTTCGAAACGGAAAGGAAACGGCAACATGCGAGCACACAGGCTTTCCAAGTGATGTTGCTTAAGGCCGTCGCATTGAGCGAAGATTACGTTTAAAAGTAGCGATTTGTTGCAAAAAGAATGGAGAATAATATAGTATATTGGAATTCTGAATAAAACCAACCTGCTTTGAGAAAAACCGAGTATATTTTTCTATTTATGTCATTTCAGGTACTGCCATCCAAAGATCAAAATTTAGAAATTACAGAGAAACGTTAAGTATCGTTATCAACAATAAATAAGTCTAAACATAAATAAACAAATGTATCAAGCGATCTAGGCAGGTATGTTCACAAAATAGGCTACATCTGGCTGAAGTCAGACTTGAGTATTCAGCTGCCGCAGAGTTAAGGAATTTCGAAGAAGCTGATTGCAGCGTTTCACCCGCTGCTCCATATAGTCCCAAACATTAGCTGTTGGACTAAGATCAGTCGATCTAGAGGGCCTCATGAGCAGTATTGTGCCTCATTATTTGGCAATCCTGCGGAGGATTATATAGTAGCAACTCGCTGCAACAAATGTCAGGATTATAATGGTGGGGCACAGAACTGCATCAGGATAGAATTCAGTCGACCTCACTATGGAGGCAGCATGCATGAGAAGGTAGATTGTGGAAAGAGCGAACAGCCACGCGTGTTTACCGTGTTTGAGAAGAGTAAGATCGTGTAATGTAGATGGAAATGACGCACCTACATATCAGATCTTCCTGGAGGGACTTATCCTACACATTGAGTACGGGTGAGAGACTTATACTTCTTGATAACACAGCATTATGAGATGAGAAGATGCACTGCTTGACAAAAATGTGAAGTAATTAGAATACATGGTCGGATGTCAATTTAACATTGCACATGGATAGAAAATGGGTGGGTGTCTAAATGAGTAGAGGTTCAGTTCTCTGTGACAGTAACAACAGACTTTTCAGTTCTCTGTGACAGTAACAACAGACTCCAGAGTCCACTGGTGTTGTTCTTGTTGACTGTTGCTGCTGGGCCTGGTATGGTATGTATTGGGCGTAAAACGGAACTCGAAGGTGCCACGTACTCAGAGTCAGGGCAGGCTGGTAGGGTTGTGCAGTGTTCCGATTTTTGGGACGTTCAGATGTGACTTTGGACCAATGTTGGACTGCATGGGAGCGTGAAGGCGGGCATACTCGTCGTCACTGTACCTGCCGACCAAGTCTGGCCACCATCGGAGATGATCGCTGTATTGCTCAGCAAAGACATCGTAACCCATTCACATCAGCGCCTGCCCTCCGAGGACAAGTAACTGATCTCTGCAACATTCTGCGTCATCGCCCACCTCTATCCGGAGACTAGCAGCAGCTGGATTAAGGAATTCTGAACCCATGCGTAAGCTGTCGTCGACACTAAGATGGATCCGTCGGATCAGTCTCTCATACTCTGAGTCTGTTCAACTTCATTTTGTTGTGCTGCCACTAGTTATCTATGTGCGGATGTAGTATTTAAAATGATATTTTTGTACTTGTGCCTTGGATAAATGAAGTAGTCGCTGGTCATCAGGACTGACATCGTAGTGGGACTCGTCACTGAAGACAGTTCTACTCCACTCAACGAGATTCCAGGCCGGTGTGTGGACACTTCTCGTATAGGAGTGGGATACAGACTGACTGTCACCCGCCATACGACATTACAGCCTGGAGGTAGGATCCCTTTGACGAAAGAGTTCACTGGTGAACAATCGGGTATTAGTGTCCAGCGGGCACAATATTTCGGCAAGCTACTACATAGCCATCATCAGGTGCCCTGACGAATGACCGCAGAGACGTCGGCGCCGGCACCGGGCTTTCATCTCCTTTCCCCCTTCAGATGATCCCAGCGCGGTCCTCGCCCAGGCGCGGAGCGTCCAGCATCCGTTCCGTTCGCGGTCTGCACCCAGGTTCGCGTGCGGCGACATCTTCTTAGTATCTCTGCCTGTTCTTCAAGTCAGTTCGTGTGGGGATGTCTTCTTTCTTGCTTGAATCAGATTCAAAGAGGGTTCCCAGGCCTTACTAAGGATGTAACTGCTCTCTCGATTGATCAGCGGTTCCCGTACCCGAATTTTAATAGATTCTTTAATGACACAGTCTCAGTATTTGGACATCTCTGTTAGAACCTTGGTTTGGTCGTAATTCATTCTGTGTAATTTCGAGAGGCAATGTTCAGCAACTGCCGACTTGTTGGGCTGGTGAAGTCTGGTGTGACGTTGACGTTCTTGGCAACGATCTTCGATAGTCCCCCCCATTTTGATGTGTGACGTTGACGTTCTTGGCAACGATCTTCGATAGTACGCACTGTTTGACAGGGATCTGGTAGACTCCGGATTTCCGTAGTCTTAGATCGTCCTTGACATTACCAAGCAGTTCCTGCGTCTTAATTGGTGGGCGGAATACAGTCTTCACTTGAAGTGTTTGAAGAAATCGACCTATCTTACACGATAAAGCGGCACTGACCGGAATACATGCTATGCCACCACCCTACTGTCTTTCCTCTCTGCTTTCTCCGGTTGTACGGTCGGCGTGGGATGTAGAGCTCTCGGAATTTGTTACTCTGTATAGTCATTTTTTCGGAAAACTGACCTCAGATGTTCAAGTTCTTGGTTAAGGCTCTTAATGTCAGATAGATCCCTGTGAACCAATGTTTTGCGGACGCCGTTCCTCTGCGCTAGATTCTGGCGGCTGCTTGCGTGTAAGTGTAGGTCGGTGTCCATATTCCTACGGTACACGCTGTGGCCCAATGTGCCGTCCACTCTTCTTTTAACCAGGACATCCAGAAAGACGAGCACTCCACCCACTTCGACTTCCATGGTAAACGTGATGTTCTGCTGTATTGAATTGAGATGTATGAGGAAACATTTCAGCTGGTCTCTACCATATTATGACACAAGACAAAGGTGTCGTCGGCATAGCGGAAGAAACAGGTAAGTTTCCACTGCACTGAATCCAGGGCTTCCTCCTCGAAATATTCCATGAACAATTTGGCGACGTTTGGTGAAAGTGGACTCCTGACGGCTACTCCTTCCGTCTACTCTTCGTATCCACCATCGAAGAGAAAGTATGTAGACGTCAGGATGTGCATAAAAAGGTTGGTTGTGTCTGTGTCAAATTTTTGGCCAATAAGTTACAAGGATTCCTCCAAAGGCACCCTCGTGAAAATAGACAACATCGAAATTGACAAGAATGTCCGAATCACGATATCTGAAGTTCTTAGAGACCCGACAAAATCCACTGTGTTGTGAATATGATGTGGACATTTTCCGACGTAAGGGCTAAGCATTTTGCAAGTAAGTACGTCGGAGCGCCATAGTTGCTGACAAACGGACGTAAGGACACTCCCTCTTTGCGTACCTTAGGGAGTCCTTAAAGTCTCGGTGGAATACATGCTCTCTGTCTTAGCTTCTTCACAACATCGTCTGGTTATCCTAATTCTTTGAGAAGAGTCATGGTCTTCCTCTCAACTCTCTTGGTAGGATCAGTGTTGATCTTCCGATAAGCGCTGTTTTCTAGCAAGCACCGCACTTTCTCAGTGTAATCCTCAGTGGGCAAGATCTCAGTTACATTTCCTTTGTCGGCTGGTGAGACCACGATATCTGGTTCTTCTCCTAGCTCTCGTATGGCCGCCCTCTCCCTGCTACAGATGTTCAATTTCACTGGTTTAGTTCGCGTGAGAGCACGACAGGTTTCGCGACGTACTTCTTCAGCTGCTTTAGGTGGAAGTCGTGCAGCAGCCTGTTCCACTGCGGTTAAACAATCTAACGAGATTCAAGTACGAGAACCGCTGATCAGTCTAGACAGAGGTTACATTCTTAGTAAGTTCTGGGAACCCATTTTAAATGCGATTAAAAGGAGAAACAACGCATCCCACCACGAACGGAATTCGAGAACAGGCAGAGATACAAAGAAAACGCCGCCGGCACGCACTCCTGGACGTTCGGAACACCTGGAAAGGGGGGGCTGGCGGGAGGAGATGAAAGCCCGACATCTGCGCCTCGGCAGTCAGTTCGTCAGCTCATCTGATGATGGCAACGTGGCCGCTTGCCGAAATATTGTGCCCGTTGGACACTAATACCCGGCTATTCACTCTTTCGTCATTAAGTGCATCGGGAGAAACAGAAGAATCACGTCACATAGCTTTACGGGGAGGAGATGTACTGCAGCATGGATAGTCTTGACAATCTGCGCCACCGGGGAAACCATTTACTGAGTACATCTGCATTCCTTACAGGATGCCGTGAAGAGCTTGTGGTGCCCAAGTTCGCCTAGGTAACGCATGGCATCATTTCAGCGGCAGCAAAAAGAATCAAGAAACGTGCCAACTTGGCCATGGTTAGTGAAAGAATAAGTTTTATTCGTTGGTGCCTAGACACGACACGACTAACAGATATCTAATTATTTACTATATCATTTTTCTCCTGTTTTTAATTTAATGATTTCTTTGGCTGTTTGAGTAATTTTTCCTTACTTAATTTATATGTGTTCTTTTTCTTATACTACATCTACAGCTGGCCAATCAGGTCAACATCTGGACGCAGGAGTAGTCTAATTAATCAACAAATTACGATGTTTGTCCAACAGAGCGGTATTATCCTTGAGAGTGGCTGACAGTTGTAGAGGATTTCCTTTAATTTCTCTTAATGCATTATTCATTTATTCTGGTTGTTAGCGGAGAGTGAAAACAGAGGGCTCACAATTTCTGCTCTCCTTGGCCTGTCTTCAGAAGCAAAGGCGGCTGACTGGACGTGCCCTAGAGGGTAGACCGGTCACCTGAGTCCTGTAAGTGGTGGTCAACAGTCATATTCACTGCGGCAGAGAGCGGCGTTCGTCTTTGACAGAATTAGTCACACTCAGAAAGTAACGCATTTGCGTACTGATTGCAGCGAACTCGTCCTGTCCTTCGCTATTTGATGAATATTGTCACGTACAAGAAGGTGTAATTAGCTGAATGACGAACACTACCTTCACTTAACGAAGGTTTATTCAACGCTTGCACATATAAGAGCGCCTCGGGCCACGGAGTTAGATTTAGTATAGTTTATGATCAAGAAACGTAATTTTTATAAATACATCAAACCCTCCCCACTCCAACAAGAAAAAAATGAGAGCCCAGCTTTCGACACTTATCTTTTCTAACTTCCAATAAAGTAATTCCTTGCAGGTAATACACGAATAAGAGACGATGTTGGCGGCTTAGTCTTGTGACGATCTGTAGATGAAACAACCAATTCCTGCGGGAGATTTATTTCATTGTCTCCAGGATATTGGAAGAAATAAACCACTGAATGATCGGCAGGGTTGTTCGTTACGCATTTCTTGTTTTGCGCTTTGCCAATTTCTTCACGCAGTATCATACCTCCCTTCTCATCTTCCTCTGCGTCCTCTTCCATTTCCATAATATTGTCCTCAAGTATATCTCCCTTGTATAGACCCTCTATATAGTCCATCCAACTTTATGCTTTGCTTTTTTTGCTTAGGACTACACTCTACAAGTGGTTCTCTTCCCTCCTGAGATCTCTTTAATTTTCCTGTAGCCAGTATCTGTCTTACCCCTAGTGATATATACTTTTACGTCCTTACATTTCTCCTCTAGCCATTCACACTTAGCCAGTTTACACTGGCAGTCGAGCTCATTTTTTAGATGTTTGTATTCCCTTTCGCCCAGTTCATCTATTGAGTTTTTATATGTCCTCCTTTCATAGATTAAATTCAATATCGCTTGTTTTACCTGAGGATTTCTGCTACCCTCGTCTTTTTACTTACCTGATCCACTGCTGCCCTCACTATTTAATCTCTCAGAGATACCCATTCTTCTTCTATTATATTCCTTTCTCCTTTTCTTGTCAATCGTTCCTAACTCTCCCTCAGAAACTCTATACAACCTCTGGTTTTTTCAGTTTACCCAGGTCCCGTGTCCTTAAATTCCTCTCGTTTTGCAATTTCTTCAGTTTTAATCTCAAGTTCATTACTAATAACTTGTAGTCAGAGTCTACATCTGCCCCTGGAAGGTCAGCCGCTGTGGCCGAGTGGTCCTAGGCGCTTCAGTCTGGAACCGCGCGACCGCTACGGTGGCAGGTTCAAATCCTACCTCTGGCATGGATGTGTGTGATGTCCTTAGGTTAGTTAGGTTTAAGTAGTTCTAAGATCTAGGGGACTGATGACCTCAGATGTTAAGCCCCTTAGTGCTCAAATCCATTTGAACCATTTCCACCTGGAAGTGTCTTACAATTTAAAATCTGGTTCCTAAATCTCTCAATCTGAAACTTTTAGTTATCTCCAGGTCTCTTCCACCAATACAACCTTCCCTCATGATTCTTTAATCAACTGTTAGCTGTGATTAAATTACGCTCTGAGCAAAATTCCACCATGTGGCTTCATCTTTCATTTCTTTCCCCCAATCCATATGCACTTACTACTTTTACTTCTCTTACTTTTCCTATCGAAGTCCAGTCTGCCATGAAAAATTTTCGGCCCCTTTCGATATCTGAATAATAGCTTCTATCTCAACACACATTTTCTCAATTTGCTCCTCATGTTCGTACTACTGTGGTGCGTGCGGGCTTCATCTCTATTTTGGATAAAATAAAAACGGAACTGGGAAACAGACGTGAAGTCATCCCATGTATGAAGTGTGTTTTGGTGTGCAGTCCAATGCAGATATCACAACAGTTAACGAAGATACAGTCCGTTTCAGAAAGTTAGAAAGTTAAAAAAGGCCTCACCACGAGTGATCTCAGTGTTACCACAATCCTTAGGGTAGACCCCTGTAGAAATGAACTCAGATACGACAATGCGTTAAGCACTTTCAAGACACGATGCAACTTAGGGAAAGCCAACTGAAACCACCTAGATAGTAGTTTCCTCTTTCTGTGCATGGTAGGAGTTAACAACATGGACACGAAAGCTCAAGAACTTTTCACTGCAATACAAAAGAACCCAAGAAATGTTAAATACCAGTCATCAGGCAAAGACTGAAACCACAGATCAGGAGGGTAAAATGACGCAATCTGCCAGACCCCCTGCGGAATAAAGAGCTTGCAGACTAGGCACAGTTTAGACAGCAGTGTAGACAGCCCCTGTGGCAAGCAAGAAATGAGAACTGAGACCGGTTTGTGGTAGATACTCTAAATTCTGGTCCAAGGGAACGTCGAACAAAATGATGAAATCTTCGATAGTGTTATCAACTTTAAGACGAGTAGACGGCAGCATGATAGGAAACAGGGGTAAATTTGCACAGTTACTCATTGTCACCCTTTTTCCAGCCGGCACTGCAGAGGAGTTTAGTGAACATACAGAATAGCGAAACAGAAGTGGGTAACGGATTTGTCATCGATCTTGACTGCATTAATAATCTAAAATAACCAGTTTCGTAGCGACGTGTCCTATTGTCAGATCTGAATGTACCGATTGTAAGATTAGCCCTTTCAGCTACTAATAATATTTGCTCAGTTCCTCCTGTGAAGCCGCGCGGGATTAGCCGAGCGGTCAGAGGTGCTGCAGTCATGGACTGTGCAGCTGGTCCCGGCGGAGGCTCGAGTGCTCCCATGGGGATGGGTGTGTGAGTTTGTCCTTAGGATAATTTAGGTTAAGTACTGTGTAAGCTTCGGGACTGATTACCTTAGCACTTTAAGTCCCTTAAGATTTCACACACATTTGAACATTTTTTTCCTCCTGTGACGTGGTACGTTAATTTTGCTAATAATTGAACGAGTTACTCTTATGACCGATAAAATAGATCTGAGGATGATTCGTGTCTAACTGAAACCGGAATTTTTAAAATATGATGCATTCATGACAGATAATAAATCTTTTTTTACATACAGTGACTGTGGACTTTCTCCAGTGGCATTATGTAAATTTTGTAAAAGTGGGAAAGCGTAAAATGGAAACGGGGCTGTTTTTTTCATTTGCACATGAGAAGATGAGAAAAAGAGTCCTGAAACTGAAAAGGAATAAATAGCCGGTACATGGCAGCACCCCTGCTGAAGTTTTATTTGGCCTTCGTTTGCGTATTAGTTAGTTTTGTGCCAACTCTACAACGCGTGCTTATTAAAGGGAAGAATATCATTAACATTTCGGAAGAAAGCAAATGTAATAATATTTGAAAAAAATCTCGTGACAAGAATCGCGTAGCTCCCAAGTCTTACCCACCAATTTTCGTTCTTGATATCTTAGGATAAGCATTGGAGGAGCTGAAACACGGTCGACAAAATAAGAAAGGACTTCATAGGATGAATTACCAACAGTATGAGTTCATAAGTGGCGAATTCACAGAAGACATTGTAAATAAGGCAATAAAACTAGTAAGAATCCCTCCCCTCTGCATTATTATTTCGTAACCATAATGGAAGATATCCCCGGGCGTTTTATTACTTACTGTGGCCAGCCCTTTCTACCACTTGAGGGTAACGGACTGCCCACGAGCGTTACACAAGTTTTTTAGCAAGTGTTTCAAAAACAGAGAGGCAACTCTGAACTCTGTCGTGTCCAGGAAAGATCGTTAGGAAAAAAAAATAGAATTCCAATACTTTTCCACTAATACTCGCCATGGTATTAAAAATTCTGCAATAAAACCAAAACGCTCCGTGTGAAGAGAAAATACAGACGTAACGTGGGAGAAGTTGTAACAGTCCCTCGAGAATTACATCAGTGTTGCCAAGAGGTTAAATTCCTCATTGTGCAAAGAGCAGGTATATGTTGCGATGAGAGTGGAATGAATGTGTGATTTGTTGTGAGGCATCATGGTATGTTTCTGCTTCAGCCCCTGTAGTTTCATCAGTTTCCGATAGGTGGCGGTGCTATAAGTGATCCTTAAAATTGTAATCTGTAACGGAGGTGCGTTCCAAGAAGAGGGCTGTCCCTGAGTTTCTATTGACGGGAAACCAGAGACTCGCAGATATTCAAAAGCTTAAATGTTTATCTGACACTACAATAGTGAAGCCATAGTCACAATACATAATGTTTTTTCTTTAAAAAGAAATGGTTACATTACCAGTTTCGAGGAACTACGTCATTATCTTCAAACGTAAAACGGCAGTTGCAAAATACATAATTTGAATTATGTCCATTCATCTGACAAAAATTACGGGAAGTAATGAGACCAGGCAAGCGAGGCAATGGCGGCACAACCAAATCACTACAAAATCTACCCATGCTTTTCCAAACATACATTCCATGTCCTAATGTAGAATATATAAAAACTACACTAAGGTGAAAAATTGCCAAGAATCCTTGCAATGTGTCCTGCTGTGACACAATGATCGTATGGCTGATATAAATTCACAGGTCGTAAGTGTATCAACACAGCAAGCTTCTATGTGGAATGCAGTACATAATTTTACTATGTTCCATAAAACATCTCAAAACACAATGCACTTTCACATGTCCGATCTCCCGCTTGCAACTATAACACCTGCCATGCTGGAACATCCGGACACTCTCATTCAAGGTGACCGAGAATCACAGTCAAACACGTGCCCAGACTCACCCCTGTGTCTGAAGTTTAATAGCACAAGGTGAGCAATTCATCATATGCAGTTAACCTTGTGATTCCTATTCCACATGTAAATGCGTAAATCACACAGACTCCGCAATTCCCATTCCACACCTCGTTACAACACACAGTTACTTCCATACTCCGGCCAGTTGTCCGCTAGCATTGACCAAATGCACGGTGAAAATTGCACCACAGTCTCATTGCCGTATATCCCGATTAACGCATCCACTACACTCTGTGGTTAAAACTCAAGACCAAGAGACCTCTTCCTGTTCCCGCCGCGTTCCACCACTGGCCACCACAACGCAGTCGTTCAGGTGCGGACGGAACGGACCCATGCAGCAGAGGTATAATGCTGTATGGTTGGGCACTGCAGCGGTAAATTTAACCTGTGGCGCGTAGGGTGACGCTGATAATGACACACCCTCACCCCCCCCCCAACTTGGAGCACCGGAACAGGGGGGAGGACACGAGAAGGCCAACACTGATCCGTCGAAATAGCTCCCGCCAGTAGCAGTCGTGGGTACATCTAAATGAAAGCAGAGTGTCACGATTCTACTCAAGGACATCTTCACACGAGCTAGCACACGAGCGGCCAGAACGCCAGCTTGTCTGGTGTTGAACTTTAACTTGCCGTCTGCGACTGTCAGAAGGCAGTCAATGTGCTCTTAATTAAGCTTCACAAGGAACAAACCGAGCTCTGCAACCTTGGAGCCGGTACCGGACGCTCTGTCTACACTTTTTTATAGCTGTAACCTGGGACCTCTGCGAATGGCTTAACCTGTGATAGGTACAAACGTAGCATTCGCTTAGATGAAGGATCTCTTACAGGTAAGGTAACCGGGGTTACAAACTGCAGAACTTTCCTTGGTCCCCAATACTGTGGCAACAATTTTCCTATGATTCCAGAACGAGATTTTCACTCTGCAGCGGAGTGTGCGCTATATGAAACTTAAAACTGTGTGCCGTACCGAGACTCGAGGAAGTGCTCGACTATCTGAGTTGCCGAAGCACGACTCACGCCTCGTCCTCACAGCTTTGCTTCCGCCAGTTCCGCGTCTCCTACTTACCAAACACAGTTTTAATCTGCCAGGAAGTTTCATATCAGCGTACAATCCGCTGCAGAGTGAAAATCTCATTCTGGATACATCCCCCATGCTGTGACTAAGCAATGTCTCCGCAATATCCTTTCTTCCAGGAGTGCTAGTTCCGCAAGGTCCGCAGGAGAGCTTCTGTGAAGTTTGGAAAGCAGGAGACGAGGTATTGGAGGGAGTAAAGCTGTGAGGAGGGGGCGTGAGTCGTGCTTAGGTAGCTGAGATGGTAGAGCACATGTCCGCGAAAGGCAAGTTTCGAGTATCGGTCCGGCACACAGTTTTAACCTGCCAGGAAGTTTCAATTTCCCAATGGTTTCGTCCGCTCCCTTATTTGCAGCTTGAAAATTGCGGAACCACACCCTATTCCCCTGACGAAGTTAGCTCGCTCGCCTACCAGCGTTGTACCTATGCTTCGTCTGTTCCTCTGATTTTTGGCCGCTCTCTTTCATGCAGCGTCGACGTTCTCCAGAAGCAGCTCCTTAATGTTGGACAGTGGGCTGTTAGTCTTGAAGGAGAACATCAGATCGATCGGGGTTTGCTTGTGAACTTGTGGATGGAAGTGTTGAGGCCATGGGCCAACTTAGGTACTGATGCGTCCCGCATCGTTTGGTCATTGTCATGGCACTCGCTCAGAGCGGACCGTAAACTGCGGTTCATTCTGTCTGAGAATGATGGATTAGGGTAATCCAGGGTGGTTGTGGTGTGACAAATCAAAGTAGAATGTGCGGAACCCTGTTGCAGTAAAGGTCGGAGTGTTGTCTCAGACAAGAATCCGACACGGACGAAAGGACCCAAAAATTGCCTCCTACGACTTGATGATTTTTTTCGTGGTGGTCCTCGGCATCGGAGTCAACTAACAAAGGTGCGTAGACGCATGAACGCCCACCAGAACATAGAGATTGCCCTCACGTGAGTGCGGGAAGGAAGCAACATAATCCACATATACCCTTTCCATAGGCCGTTTAGTAATTTCAGTCGTTAGTAATCCTTGCCGAGGCCAGAGCGTGACTTACTCAGTGCACAAATTTCGTTCTTCACAACCATGCGCAGTATATCCTTATCCAAGCCATTCCATACGAAATGTTCCCATATTTTTGTCCATGTCTTAAACAAACGTTAGTGACTCCCTACTAGTATCTCGTGGTAATATTTAAAAACAGTGAGTATCAGTTCCCTGACCTTCACAGTTCGCTGACCATCTTTTCCTTTCAATGAGAAATACAAAACTGCTCAGTTCAGAATGCACGGTTTTACATCCACACCGTCACTGATTCGTTCTTTCCTCCACCTTAACTCGTTATGCTGCCTCTTTAAATCACTGAGTAAGCTAGTACAGTCAGATAGTATGACACCCACTATTTCTTTTCCAGGACTTCGTCCACTGAAACTCCCTCGTCCTCGAATATCCTACTTAGCCCTCCGGCCAAGACATATTTAGAACCCCTAACGTGTTTAACAGTGAACTCAGAAGCTGACAAACGTGCGCTCACCGCGCTATTTCATGTCCGCCGCGGTGTGCCTGTAACCCAGCTTAGGGCCCGATTATCAGTCTCCAGTAGAAAGGACCGCCGTTCAAGATACATTCGGAACTTTTCTGTGGCAAACAGTACTGCTGACGCCTCCAGCACGTAAACTAATACATCTTCTTAAGATGTGTAAGCGGCTTAGAAGCCTAGGCGAGGGGATTCTGTCTGCCCACGCACTCTAGTAAAAGTGCAGCAACTACTCCTGTGGCCAAAGCGGCTGCATGAAGCATGAACTCATTTAAAGCCTTGCATCGCTAGCACCGAACCACCCGCTGACGCTGCCTTCAAACCTTCAGATTGGTCAATCCGTTGCATATTTGAGACGCACCATATAAAATCGGTAATGGCAGTCTATAAACCATCAGGAATATTTTTGATAATATTTGAGTTTCATATAAATGCATACGTTTTTGACATGCTTGAAGAGAAGCTTCTATAAGAGCTGTCACTAGTGATCGTAGTTTTAAGCCAGAGATTCGACGCCTTTCTTGAGCCACTTCGTAGGCTATTCGAACAGCAAAAGGTCGTCAGAGGCGTTCTATTGCTGCTCTGGTTTACCGTAGACAAAGCGTTTGTCGCAGAGCAGATAGCTGCCGCCGCTAGCCATCCGCTACTGTGTCATCAGTGGCGTTTAAATACGAGCTCCCGACACAGGAGTTTACCAGCTTGCAGGCACACAGAGATCGTGGCCTTGCTGACGGCGGTGCGCTGACTGTGACAACAGATCATTCGCGCTCACAGCTTCGCTCGCCGTCACTTGTCAACTCGCTCACCTCGGCCCACGCTGCAGGTGGGATTGTTCACAGCAGCAGTTCACGCCGTGTCAATTGCAATGAAACTGATAAACGGTGTGTAATCTGACGCATTCAGCGGCATTGCCTGGTTAATGTTTGCAGCGACAGTGCATCTCATGTCTACAAAATTGCCAGTCTTAAAAACTCTCTGACAATAAAAAAATCCAGATATCTCCAAATGATTATTTATTTCTTTTCCTGCTACAGTCGCGAATTGTTCGCAGGATGGAAATTACTGGCAAGTGTCCATGTGGGCTCGAATATCTATGATTTTACCATCATGGTGAATTGGTGAGGAACTTTTAGAAGTTCCATTTAATTCAAGATTTATTGTATATTTACTGCGTCTGGACTACATGAAATGATTACATTTACAGATGAAGTTCTCGTTCTGTTCAAGTGGTTTTGAGGTACCAGGTATCAAATGGTTCAAATGGCTCTGAGCACTATGGGACTTAACTTCTGAGGTCATCAGTCCCCTAGAACTTAGAACTACTTCAACCTAACTGACCAAAGGAAATCACACACATCCATGCCCGAGGCAGGATTCTAACCTACGACCGTAGTGGTCGCGCGGTTCCAGACTGTAGCGCCTAGAACCGCTCGGCCACCTCGGCCGGCTACCAGGTATCGACACATACTGAAATACCCGTATTGGTACATGGTGTGGCCTTCACAGGCAGCAATCCAGATGCTGACTCTGGCATCCAATCAATCGTACAGATGACGAATACTGTCCTACGATACGTTATGCAACGCCTGCTCGACTTGTTCACGTAGTGGTTGACAGGTCGTACGAGTCACTTCCCGTCCCATCATATCTCACACGTGCTCAATTGGAGACAGGCCTTGAGATATTGCTGGCCAGAAATGTTGCTGTCGGTCATGCGGAGCCTGTTGAGTTTCACGGGCAGAGTGTGGGCGAACATAATCCTGTTGGAAAAACACATGAATTTCCTGTCGCATCGCAAGAACGGCACACAAACTGGTCTAACAATGTTCTGCATGTACCAAGCGGTGATTAGAGTCCCCTCCAGAATCACCAAAAGTGCACAAGTGTTGCAGCTTATTGCAGAATGGACAATAAGGCCTCAAGTGGGGCCAGTGTCTCTTGGACGAATGCACTCTACGGTACAGTGCTTTCCAGATCTACGTTGTACGTGCTCTGGTGGCTGTACGATCTGCCACTACTGCATTTACAATACTATGATACTGGAGGGTGCCTGTGCTGCGTGGACGTCCAGAACCTCATCTACAGGTGTGAGAGTGGTCACGTGACCACTAGTATGAGCGTCGTTGCACAACTCATGCACCACGACCAACTTGTGTGGCAATTCTCTGAAAGGACCATCCTGCCACTCGCAAGGCCACAGTTTGACTCCTTTCAAGCTCGCTCAGCTGACTTTTGGAAGCAGCAGTGTATCTCCGTGGATTGGTCGAGTCCTTGTATCACACGTTTGCATCACACTCAGTCTTCTAGCTGTCAGAAATTCCTACTAACGGGTAGACATAAATGGCGCTCTGGTGCCTACGTCACTACCTTATCTGATGATGGCCGACGTTTGAGATGTGGTACGCCACTCTCTCACTTTAACTACACTGTTGGTCAGATTCATATTCATTGTTTTAGGTCACGATCTCCGTCTGCCTTAGTACTACATTTGGTATGTGTGGTTTATGACATTTTTACATGAGGAAATTTTGGGTACCCTGTTCAGATAGCTGCATGTGTAGCCCGTAGAGAACTTGTACTCGAGGGGCCACAGTGGAGGCCACAGAGATCAGGGAGAAAGATGGATTCTGGACCTTAATTTTGTGTCCAGCGAGTAATTTGGGGAAGCAGCGCTCTGTGAATTGTACCCGCAAATACACTTTGGACCATGACACTCCGCACACGAGGATGTCGGCTCGCAAAACATTTTACCTGAAACAGGCGACAGACTGTCATGAAGGTAGCAATTGATGAAAAGTCGGTGGAGGAACCCATTTAAGAGGGACTGCTGTAATCTGAGCATTTGTTGAAAAGGTGGGATGGTCATTAAATTACAGGCATTCTCATATTAGAAGCTGGGAAGATACGAACACAGTGGCTGGTGCATGTGTTTAGTGGAGGCTAGACTGTAGCTCCGCTGCCACCTGGACGTTGCAATGTTCTTTCAGAAAATGGAATGATTAGATCTCTCCAGGGAGGGACTGTGGTGTCATCTAGGTGAACGTTTTTTGCCAAAGCAAGGCAATGATTGCTGTGAGAACGACACTTCCCTGGTCTAAAATCTTCCTTTTGCAGACAAGAGAGATTCCGGATTTCCGATTTGCTCCTCTAAGAGTATGCAAAACAGAGGCTGGTTCCATCAGCATGGCAGCCTCGGTGCTGTGTCTGGATTGGCTGCCAGGTCAGAGCAGCCAAGAAAACAATGGTTCAAATGGCTCTGAGCACTATGGGACTCAACTGCTGAGGTCATTAGTCCCCTAGAACTTAGAACTAGTTAAACCTAACTAACCTAAGGACATCACAAACATCCATGCCCGAGGCAGGATTCGAACCTGCGACCGTAGCGGTCCTGCGGTTCCAGACTGCAGCGCCTTTAACCGCACGGCCACTTCGGCCGGCTATATGCAGCCAAGATTCAATGAGTAGATGATGGTGCAGTTGGTTTGTACAATGTGGAGGTGGTTTTTTTCTGCTAATTCGGCTCCCGTACCGAGGCTTCATGGAAAGTGATCGTGATTCTTTGCTTTCTTCGTCTTCTGGTCTTCCCTTGGTGGATAACTTCAGCTCTTTCACTAGTGGGTGGGATTTGGGGTGCACTAAGAGCCGGTGGCAGTTTCCAGCCGTACAGACAGTAGAATGGCATATCGTCTCGGACATATCACGAGTCACGAAGGTGAACTTATTCGTCCTGAGTCGGCTGTCTGACATCTGAAAATTCCAGCTCTCGCCGTCGTGCTTGAGAGCCAAATTGGTAGCCAAACCAGCGAACGGGTTCACCTCACACTGAAGCCTACCGTGATTTCAGGGACCTGAAAGGGTAGTTTCCCACGTTCTAATATTCAGAACTCCAGTTCGCTTAGTTAGCAAGTTTTAGTGGACGCGCCAGAACATTATACCTGCTGCAGCGCCGCTCATCGCCTACAGTGTGCCGTTTTCTACTGCCGTCTGAATCAGGGTGAAAGGATTAAGAATTGCAGCATCAGCGTGGGGTTGCTAACTGATATTCCTAGCTTCCTGTTGTCTGTGAACCACAGTTTGTGGTGCACTTGATCGTAGTTGATTCCACTTGAGTAGAATTGGGCCTCAAGATGAATTCACTTAAGCGAAGTCAGATTGCGTTGAAAGATGGTTAAGAGAATTTGTATAGTTTCCATCTCAGTATCTGTTTTGCCAATCAAACACCATCCCTTTTTCTGCTTTATGTTTACCATTTTTTGTAAGATTTATCAGCTCGATTGTAGTCATAAAAGGATGAATAAATCGTGTCATTATTTTTGTAAACTTAAATAGGCCATTTTTGTCATTTATACTCCTCCAGCCGTTCACTGTTTTTATTTTATTGTAGTTGTACATGAAGGCACCAGTAATTCAAAATGAGGTAATTCCATTATTAATTTGAGTTCTGTATGTGAGCGCTGGCATAGGCAACAAAATTGCCACGAGTAAATTCATGTATAAAAATTAAGGGTGTAGCTCACGATTTGTAATTGTTGAGAAGATGATACTTTTCCTTATGCAAAAATAATAACATTTAGCATCAATTGGACATATATTTATGATTAAAGCAAGCGACTGCTTGCACGTTGAAACCATTATCAATACATGTGCCATCCCACAGGTTGCATATACCGTCATCTGATCACAATCGACGTCGTCCTTCCATGTGTACTTAATTTTTCTCCAGCATGTTACGGCAATTCCCTAGGCAGGCTGCTGATAGTGACCGACCAATGGTGTGGGATACCACAGAATGTTGCAGCAAATCCTCTACTTGTTCTCTGATGACAGGCGCGGATGTGAGCATGTTACAATGAGCTCTGTGCACATTGCGCCGATTCTCCCTTCTGATGATCAGACGTGGTCGACGAGAAACTTGACGACGAGCTTTCCTGCTGTCACGTTTCCGTGAAGCCCAGCAACGGGCCAGTACCACACCCGAATGCTACGCAAATCCGGATTTTGCGCGATTCAACCAGCCAGCCACGCAGATAGCCACGAGACCCCACTAAAACTTTGTCTGGTACGTGTACGTGTCATCCCCGTGTCCTTCACAGTGATCACTCAACATCCAAAGGTGTTCACATTTTTATATACCCTACCACGCCTGAAAACAACATCAAACACGAACAACAGTAATTTACACTGCTAGCCGCTCTAGCTGTTGCAGAATATTGCCACTCTATTCATGTTCATACCCGCTGATGCTGTGTACATGTATGAAGATGTGGGATGCTTCCCTGTTTCTTTTCAGATAGTGGATATCGAAATCTCTGCTCCACAAAAAAAAAAAAAGTAAGTTGGAGGTTCCCTGCTGTTTTGGGATGACATTATGTGGGGTTTTGGGATGACATTATGTGGGCCGATGTACGCAGCAGGTTGTCGTGGAAGACGCTGTAACGGCTGTACGATGCGTAAATGCCAACCTCCGACCGATAATGCAACTATATCGGCAGCATATTGGCGAGGCATTTGTCTTCGTGGACGACAATTCGTGCCCCAGTCGTGCACAACTTGTGAATGAGGTCCTTCAGGATAACGATATCGCTCGAGTAGAGTGGCCAGCATGTTCTCCAGACATCAACCCCATCGAACATGCCTGGGATAGATTGAAAAGAGCTGTTTATGGACGACGTGACCCACCAACCACGCTGAGAGACCTACGCCGAATCGCCATTGAGGAGTTAGACAATCTGGACCAACAGTGCATTGATCAACTTGTGGGTAGTATGCCATGACAAATACAGGCACGAATCAATGCAACAGGATGCGCTACTGGGTATTGGACGTACCGGTGTGTACAGCAATGTGGACCACGACCTCAGATGGTTTCGCTGTGGGGTGGAGCAATGTGTGATTTTCATAAGCAATAAAAAGGGCGGAAAAGATGTTTATGTTGATCTCTATTCCAATTTTCTGTACAGGTTACGGAATTTTGGGAACCGAGGTGATACAAAACTTTTTTTGATGTGTAGAGAATCGTTCAGCCTTTAGGTAACGTTCTCGCGGTGGCTAAACGATCCCGTGAAGACTCTTCATTGTCTCAGGCTTTCACTTGATTTTTCTGCTATTAATATTATGTGTTCAATATATTTTCAGTCACTCTAAGTTTGGGTATTTTACGCAGTTATTCCTTTCAGGGATATCAATCCAGCAGTGTAACTGAACAGTCGTTGGTATCTTTATCTATCTGTGCTCAACACGTTACATGTACTTATGCTCATAGCAACTGCCAGACCCTGCACGAATATACTGACGATTTCCTGCATGTCTTCTGGCGTTTCGCTACCGTCTTCTGCCGTTACATTCTTCTCGCATACTAGTTGTGCCTTCAATCTGGTTTCTCCCCGATTTGGTTCAGTGCTTCATAAGTTGTCTTCAGCATTCTTTTGCAGCACTATATTTGAGAAGCTACGTTTCTGCAGAGTTTGTCGTTCAAGTTTTGCTTTTGTAATTCCACAAAAGGCTACCTAACACTTCATACGCAAGAGACACCATGCATTTACGTAAAATGTACCAACCGTTTCAGTTCGTGAACAGTTCCACATATCCAAACGAGGTTTTCGTCAAATGATAATACACTTAGGGATACGTGCTTTATTATGTGATAAAAAGTTTTAACTCTTGTATTGATCCAGACACCGAAGCAAGTGAGAATTTTAAATAGAATGAGATATTATTTCTATTGGCATCCGAAATCGCTTGAAAAGACGGGTACAGTTATACAATTCGCAGAAGAATCCGCGAAAAATCAGCTACTGCATAGGAAACACGCTCATGCTAGGCTACCTCGCTGTGTCAAGCCTTTCGTCTGTTTACCCATCTGCTATGCAGATCTAGTGGGAATTGGGTTGTCTGTCGACGGGTCATTTCTGCTTCAACATTCATTACATGCAGACTTTTACACCAACGAGAAGTTAGATATGCTACTTTTATACGGTGAAGACGTCTTACGTCGACATAAATTAGACTCTTACTATCTCTCACTACATCAGACACTCAGAGGACGTGATTTCTAAAGTCTCATAGAATATTGTTGGTTTGCTGTGCAACGCTTGGAAGATGACGCTTAAGTTTTCAAACGTGTACTCATCACCTAGAAGTGGAACAACGGGATAAGCGACTCTATTCCAAGACGACGGCATCACAGCTCACTGACGGCCGGAGTGGCCGTTCGGTTCTAGGCGCATCAGTCTGGAACCGCGCGACCGCAACGGTCGCAGGTTCGAATCCTGCCTCGGGCATGGATGTGTGTTATGTCCGTAGGTTAGTTCGGTTTAAGTAGTTCTAACTTCTAGGGAACTGATGACCTCAGATGTCAAGTCCCATAGTGCTCAGAGCCATTTGTGCCCAACTCACTCTTCGCGTGATGCCACACAAATACTTAATGAAACTTTTCCTTGTCGTTGGATAAGACGGAATGCTGCAGTGTAATGGTTGGCCAGGTCTCTTGATTTGACTCCTCTTGATTTCTATGGGGAGCAACGAAAAGTGCAGTCTGTCAAGAAGCCCGTCGAATCACCACAGCATGGAACGGCATGTCATCCAATGAATTTTTATGTGTTTATCTGTCTCTCGAACGGCGATTGCAAATGTACCTTGCGGTCGATGGTAAATATTCGTGCACATACTCTGTTGAAGTGTAAAACAACTTTTAGTAAGAAAAGTATTTATTTTGTGGGTGACATGTTAAAAATGGCTCTAAGCACTATGGGACTGAACATCTGAGGTCATCAGCCCCTAGACTTATAAATACTTAAACCAAACGATTCTAAGGAGATCACACACATCCATGCCCGAGGCAGGATTCGAACATGCGACCGCAGCAGCAGCGCGGTTCCGGACTAAACCACCTAGAACCACTCGGCCGCCACGGCCGGCTGGTGAAATGTCGTCAATAAGTCTGAATGAAATGTTTAATTTATTTAAAATGCAATCTATCTAACTGCAGTTTCGAGTAGTATTTATATAAAAATGTGTCCGACAGCAATGGTCTTTAAGAAGTCGGTTCTTTCGCATCTAAGGAAGTTAATACAGTAGTTTCCTTTTCCCCTCGAGCAGGGCTGTTTATTTTTCTGAAGTGTGAGTGACCGACGTTTCTATATAGGTTTTGATAAGTAAGCAGCAACGGGGAGTATTTAAATGGAAAACTGCTTGACGAAACTGTAGTTGTGTCCACAAAAACGTGGTAACGTATACACATCCGAAATAGTTTACCCAAACTCCATCTGACATGAAATAGTTTCATATAAAAATGTTGTAGTTGAACTTGTGTCTATGTCGTATAGGAAGTGAGATTTTATCTTACTAGCGGAGGTGAGAATTGCTGCATATACCTACGGAGCTTCGCATGTGAGCGGTTTATACACTACAGTAGCTGACTCTGGCTACGCTGTTTTCCAGTTTCAGTACATATTTCAACCTAAACATTAACAAGCATTATATCACTGTATTCCTCCCTTCAAGCGCTTGCGGAAGCTGTTAAAGAAAGTATATCATTCTATTTAAAAAAACATGCTTGCTTCAATATTTCGATCGATGCAAGACAGTTTATGACATACCAAAGTTCATGCCCCTAAGCGAATTACCATTTGCGGAAAACTTCGTTTCGATAGCTGAAATCGTCCAGGAAATAAAAGGAGTGTTATATCTGAAGTGACTCGCCCTGAACATAGCATATCTGTGAGCATGACTGACGTTAACATCGTCAGTGGGAATGCAAAACAGGGTCCGCACCTCTTGCGGGAATATTGGAAACGATGCGAGTAAATGTGGTAAATGGACAGGGGCACAACTTCGTGGTATGCGATGACTTGAGAGTTTGGGTCGGAAGGAAAACGTTTAAGGATAACCGAAGCATTTCAGGCGACCGCTCACGTTAAGCGGGAATTCCAAATTCGAGTCCAAATTAGGTACAAATTTTCAGCATTCGCCGTTGAAGTACTTCTATACCCAATTACGACTGAAGTCTGGAAATAATTTCTACTGGACTAGGGATCTGCTACGACTTCCCAAAGGTAGCGCTACGGCCAGAAGGCTTGTGTACCGTAGTGATAATAAATTGAACACACAAACCCTCCTTTTGAATGCCTCTCTTTATTAATGAAAACGGTTTTAAAATCCACTCAGCAGTTCCTAAAATTAGCTTTCACAGACAGACTGAAAGATGCGATGGCGGACTTAAAGCTATCAAAGTTCAGCCAACATGCGCGAAATATTTATAAAATGTATACAAAAACCTTCCTCGTGGGCCTGTATATATATTAATAAAAAACCATATAAAAATTACTACCGTTGTTCCTGTGATAAGCCTCTACTACGAGACTGAAAACCAAGGTAGATAATTTTAACTTAACACTATCAATACTTTTGTTTCTTCAAAACGCTTTCTATTACCAGTCTCTATGTTGATCCTCTCTACTTCATTCATAGTCAGTTATTCATGGTCAGTAATTTCCCAAATAGCAAAACTCGTATTTTACATTTAGTGTATCATTTCGTAATTGAATTCTCACTGCTTCGACTGATTTAATTCGAGTCCACTGCAACATTCTTGTTTTAATTTAGTTGGTGTTCATTCTTATTAAACGCATTTACGGCTTTCGCGGCACAGTGACAGCGCCACAGACATAATAAAAACAGTCTCGCTACCTATATCGTCGTTTCTAGGAACAATTTATTGCTGCACGCACGCATCGAGACAAGAATGAAGGCTTTTGAAGTTATCTCAAACAACACTGTTAAATCGTACCATCTGTTCCAGCAGGTCGTTTACTGTTGTTGGATGTAATGCACACCAGAGCAAATAAAGCTCTATAATCTCTCACAAAAATGCTCGTTGGACCTTTATCTTTATAGTTAGTGGAGTTAATTAACGCCTTCTAAGTATTTCTACTTCTTTTAACGAAATTCCACAATTTGGTACTTTTAAACCTTTTCTTTAGTCATGAAAGCTAATTTTCAACTGAGGACCTTACAATCTACCTTTTCTTACGAATAAATGATAACTTGCATCCTTTGCCATTAATACAGAAGACCACATGGTCAATATCAGCACCGACGGTTACCGTCAACAGTAGAGTATGAGAAACACTCTATGATACGTGTCTTACACGTACCCTGTGCATTTGTAAAACATAGGACGACCACGACCCGTGGCCTGTAAAATTACTATTGGATGAGATCAACCGCCAGCAGAGGTGCCCAGAGGTTTACGTGACAGGTACATGAAATTCCTATATAGACTCGATTGAACACGGAGGCATTACGCGTCTTGTATGTGGAAGTTAGTCCCTTCTAGACACAATACGGAAGGGCGACGTGGAGCAACCACATGGAATTTCTTAGACTGACGAATCTCAGTTACAGAAATATAAATAAAATAATGAAAAATTCAGTGTAATGAGACGAAATCAAGTTGTCAGCTCCCCAATGGGACGTTTTGTTTGTAGCTCCGTTACGCTTTCGAGTAATTCGACAGGCTGCAATATTTTACTTAGTGTTATGCAAAAATGACCATTCATTTTATATTCACTGCAGTATAAAATGCTGTTTTAGACTATTCCTTGCATTGCGGGTTTCAGCTTCACTCAACTATCAGCTTTCTAAACGTTTTGGGAAGATTACTGCCAACAGATGTTAAGCAATATATAAAATGCATATTTGAACCTTAAGCTGTCTTCCTTTTAAACCGAAATTGTAACGGTTTCGGTCTTGGGCCACCTTCATGGATGAAAGGTTAAAATGGTTTAAGCCGCCATATTGCATTGTTTAAACTTTGAGTTCACACAGCTGATGGTTCAAATATGCATTTTATACATATCCTGTTTCCGTCTTTCCCATGTCATATATCAACGTACCTACCAACGCCTCGGTCTTGCATACCAAGAAAGAATTTGTTTGGTCCATCTGCCGTCCATCCTCTTGGCCACATGTCATGCCCACGTCGATTTCATTTGCATTACAATCACAATTAAGGCTTACAGTCCAGTTTGTCAATCTGTTCTCCGCGAATTACAGTGTGCGGGGGGAGGGGGGGGGGGGGGTACGTTGATCAATTCGTATGGAGAAAGTCCAAATTACCTGTCAGTTCCCTAATTCACAACCTACAGGTTTGTTTAACTTACGTCTTGTGAAGTTGTCTCGATGTCCCAAAGAGTCTTCTTCTCCGCTGGTCGTGGTTCCATACGGCCATACAATCAACTGTGAATAATGAAATGGCAAGAAGGAAAATTTCGATGTTACTTTAGTGAAAGTCTCTAAATAAAACATACCGCCTTGGTTTTTTAATAGAAAAGTCAGGGAAAAAACCGTCTTTAGAATCAATCTAACGGTAATACTTGATTGTAAGTTTGCAGATCTCTACATTACGTGTCGAACATCACTTGAAGTTTATGCAATTTTCTGCACACGAATTTAATGATATTTCGAGGTCGCACACTAGCGAACTTGCATATAAACGTTCTCTGCGTAATACCAGAATCTGCAGAGCATACAGCCGCGCGGAGTAGCCGCGCGGATTGAGGGTTCATATGACGGACTGCGCGGCCACTCCAGTCGGAGGTTCAAGTCCTCACTCGGGCATGGGTGTGTGTGTTGTTGTTAGCATAAGTTAGTTCAAGATAGTTTAATTAGTGTGTAAGTCTTTGTGTATAATGCCGACAGTCGTATATAAACAGTTAAGCCATTCGGCTGGTCCCGGCGGAGGTTCGAGTCCTCCCTCGGGCATAGGTGAGTGTGTTTGTCTTTAGGCTAATTTAGGTTAATTAGTGTGTAAGCTTAGGGACTGATGACCTGAGCAGTTAAGTCCCATAAGATTTCACACACATTTTTTTACTTAAACCATTAAGTTTCCTATAATTTACGTCTATGGTCACAAACTTTTTGTAAACCGATTACCGGTTCTGGTCTTTAATGACCATCATCAGATCTCTTTCATAAAAACAAAGTCGTAATGTACTGCAGCCATAGTGGCATCGTCAGATGTTGACGATTCCACTATGGCTGCAGTACATTAGGACTTTGTTTTTATGAAACAGACCTAATGTACAAAGTCCTAATGTACTGCAGCTATAGTGGAATCGTCAACATCTGACGATGCCACTATGGCTGCAGTACATTACGACTTTGTTTTTATGAAACAGACCTGATGATGGTTATTAAAGACGGAAACCGGTAATCTGGTAACAAAAAGTTTGTGACCATAGACTTAAATTAAAGGAAACTTATTACATATACGGGTCACTGTTTTTTCGCGACGATGTCGCAGCTTGTGAAAGTTAAAAAATTAAATTTGATTGGTCCGTGCACGGCTCGTGTTCTTGCCATTTATTGTTTGTCATCTTCTATTATTTGTTTTCTTATTCCATTTACTGACGTCACCAACTTCCTGCCTTACTTGCCCATGAGTGGCAGCAGCAGCGCTTATCGATAAGTGCACTGACGTACTATCTCTGGAGCGACGGATACCATATACGTCGTCGTCTGTCTGGAAGTTCGTTGGAGACGCACCAGCAGTGAAGTCGGGGACGGACCAGGAGGGCGGTCGGGACGCAGCAGCAGTGCAGTCGGGGACGGAGCCCCAGTGAGGTCCGCACAGCCAGTACCAGCAGGGATGACCGTTGGTTGGTCGTTCGGTCGGTCGTCTCATTGACGGCGTGTATTTGGGTCTGTTCCGTCCTGTACAGAAATGTCGGTTGTGTTCCCTCTGCATGGTTGGGTCCGAGCCAGTGCCTCTTGGACGTCGTCCGTCCGAAGGAAGTCAGTTCAGTTGGGAGCAGCAGTCGGGCACAGAGTTGGCAGTCAGTAGCAGGCAGGTGCGCACGACGCAAGTACGCGCTGGGACCGTTGCCGATGCAGACGCAAGGCCGTTAGTCGGTCGGTCGCCTGGTCGTCGGATGGCGACGTATGGACTGCTGAGCACTGACACCAGTATCAGTCGGGGAAGAGTTCGCAGTTGGCAGCCAGCAACAGTCGGGTGGGAATGGTGTTAGTATTCGTCCGGACTGCTGTCGACGAAGGTGGGCTGCCGTTGGTCGTTTGCTCGGCAGGTCGTCTCAGTCCACGACGTCTCGGATCCTCAGGACAAACACCATTTTCCGAGTGTGGATATGGTTGGACCTTGTTGGTTCGTTTGAGCTGAGCAGAGACGCAGTTTCCACAGCGCGAAGCCATGCCGGGGCTTTTGGGGGCGGGCACACGCTGTTGCATTTGGAGGTGCTAGCTGTGTCAGCGACTTTTCGCCTTCTTCCGAAGCAGAATCCGTAAGCTGAGTTTGTGGTGTCACCGCCTGACACCACACTTGCTAGGTGGTAGCCTTTAAATCGGCCGCGGTCCGGTAGTATACGTCGTACCCGCGTGTCGCCACTGTCAGTGATTGCAGACCGAGCGCCACCACACGGCAGGTCTAAAGAGACGTCCTAGCACTCGCCCCAGTTGTACAGCCGACATTGCTAGGAATGGTTCACTGACAAATACGCTCTCAATTGCCGAGACGATAGTTAGCATAGCCTTCAGCTACGTCATTTGCCACGACCTAGCAAGGCGCCATAGCATTTGATATTTATCTTGTGAAGCATGTACAGTCAAGAGAGATGTTCTCCAATTATGGATTAAAGTTGAATATTACAGCAACTGCGTCCGTTTTTCTAAGTTCTCATTTTCTTGTAATGTTCCAGACCTCACGCCAATCTGCGTGAGCTTAAAAGCGTGCATTTCGGCCTCCTCTAGCAACACGGTGTTGGCTCTTCTGCCAACACTTCACATGGCGATGAGGATGGGATTTAGCGTTCGTATTGCCCTAATTTACTTGTGTCATGGCTTCGCCACAATCTCCAGATGTACTGTCCGAATTTTATCGCTTGCAGAATCAGCAGACGCAGGCCTTATTGGATGCTCTTGGACAGCTCATCCAGGGTCAACGTGCAATGCAACACGATGCGGCGGCCGCCGCTCCACCGCTCCCGCAACCACAACTCGCTGTTGCACCACCTTTTCGTCCTTTTGATGCGGCACTGGAAAGCTGGACGGAGTGGTCACGCCAATTTGGATTCCATCTCGCCGCCTACAGAATTCAAGGTAATTAGTGGCAGCCTTTCATGCTTGCGTGCGTCGGCGTGTCCACGTACCGAGTGATAGTGAAATTATTTCCCCGACGCGACGTAGCAACTCTGTCCTACGATGAAATTTTGTCTGCATTAGATGCATATTTTAAAGAATCAGTCAATGTAGTTGCAAAAAGGTATACATTCTTTCGTACAAAATGTAGGGCCGGTCAAACTAATCGGGAGTGGGTTGCAACCTTGCAAGGCCTTACAAGGGATTGTGCTTTTGAGTGTGAATGTGGACTCCCTTATTCAGATACTATGGTACGTGATGAAATTGCACAGAACGTTTCTGATGTTCGTATAAGGGAACAGATTTTGAAACTAGTCAGTCCCTCCCTTCAGCAAGTGATGGACATATTGGATAGGCAAGACACACTTGACTTTGCTCAGGAATCATCTGAAACTTCGCCGCCGTGTGTCACAT
Organism: Schistocerca piceifrons; assembly: GCF_021461385.2. Classification (NCBI taxonomy): domain Eukaryota; kingdom Metazoa; phylum Arthropoda; class Insecta; order Orthoptera; family Acrididae; genus Schistocerca; species Schistocerca piceifrons. The sequence goes on from NC_060138.1 coordinate 957,330,496, forward strand.
TAACCGGCCCGCCGGGCACGCTGCACGGAGCAGTAAACAGCCCTCGCGCTGGTCCGCGCAGCTGCCGCCAAACTCTCCGCTACGTGTGCCACGCAAGCCAGCAAATGCAAGTGATGGACATATTGGATAGGCAAGACACACTTGACTTTGCTCAGGAATCATCTGAAACTTCGCCAGCCATGTGTCACATTAACCGGCCCACTGGGCGCGCTGCACGGAGCAGTAAACAGCCCTTGCGTCTGTCCGCGCAGCTGCCGCCAAACTCTCCGCTACGTGTGCCACGCAAGCCAGCAAATGCAGTGCTAAAATCATGTCCGCGGAGTGCAACTAAACATTCGCTTGACAATTGTCCGTCACACCAAGCTATTTGCTTTTTCTGTAATAAAAAAGGATATGTTCAAAGTGTTTGCCAGAAAAAGCTCAGAACGGACACTCACAACCATTCCAGGCCCTTTGCTTCGCGCCGGAATAGGAATCGAGCCAGGAATACTCAGGCTCGTGAACCTTCGCCCATGGACATTCATGCAGTTAATTCCACTCCGCCCAGTGCCACTCTCTCTCGCAGTGACTGTGTTCATCCCACAAATAGTGTGCGTCGACGTCGCAGGAAATCCCGTCAAGTCGCAAGTGATTCTGTACCAGTGTCAGTTCACGTTGCACGAGACCGTCGCTCTTGTCGTCAGCAGGACAATAAATTTTTTGTAGATTTGGACATTAATGGCAAGGTCATACCATTCCAGCTCAGTACCGGAGCTGCAGTTTCATTGCTCAATACAGACACGTACAAACAACTGGGCACACCTCCGTTGCATGCCGCAAATGTTAACTAGCTATTCCGGTCAGAATATCCCTGTGTTAGGACAGTGCAGCCTTCTTGCAACATATAAGGGACAAACAAAACTTGTGTCTTTTTATGTCCTTCGTTCTTCTTCTGCAGTGAACTTGTTTGGTTTAGATGTATTTCAGTTGTTTAACTTGTCTATAATAAATCAGGTCCTATCAATGAACCAGACTGTGCCTTCAGACAGTGTTTCTCGTCTATGTGACGAATTTGCAGACATTTTTGCCCCGGGCCTTGGTTGTGCTACGAACTATGAAGCACATTTGGAACTGAAAGTAAACGCGCAACCGAAATTTTTCAGAGCGCGCAATGTTCCCCACGCTTTGCATGATGAGGTCGCACGAATATTACACGATTTGGAATCACAAGGTGTAATTGAACGTGTGCAGGCTTCTCTCTGGGCCTCACCCTTAGTAATATTGCCAAAACCTTCCGGAAAATTGAGACTTTGTGTGGACTTCAAGGCAACAGTGAATCCACAACTAGTGATTGCAACTTTTCCTTTACCCCACCCGGAAGAACTTTTTGACAAACAGTGCCTGGGTAAATATTTTTCAAAGTTGGATCTAGCAGATGTGTACTTGCAAATACCAGTGGACGAAGAATCCCAGCGCGTCTTGGTGGTTAACATGCATCTTGGTTTGTACCGATTCAAAAGACTGCCATTCGGGTGTGCATCCGCCCCTGCATTGTTTCAGCAATATCTGCAAACTGTTTGTGCCTCAGTCCCTACTGCAGCAAACTATCTAGACGATATTGTGATTTCCAGAAAGACAGAAGAAGAAAATTTCGCCAATCTCAGAACATTATTTCAGGTCTGGTGACAAAATGGTCTTCGCTTGCGGAAGGACAAATGTGTGTTTTTTGCTCGTGGTTTACCATATCTGGGACATGTACTTAATGCCCAAGGCATCCATCCCAGTCTGGAGCACCGCCGTGCCATACACGATTTGCCTTCGCCGCAGAATTTGAAGCAGCTACAGAGTGTGCTGGGAAAAATTAATTATTACCACAGGTATGTGCCACATGCCTCTTCCATTTCAGCTCCGCTTCATCGCTTACGCCGTAAAGGTGTTCCGTTTGTCTGGACGACGGAGTGCGAACGCGCCTTTCGCCAGTTGAAATCGGCGTTGCTTTCCAATACTTGCCTTACACCATTCGATCCCCAGAAACCCCTTTTGTTGATGGTAGATGCATCGGATTTCGGGATCGGTGCTGTGCTTGCGCACAAAGATGGATCGCATGATCGCCCTATTGCCTTTGCGTCCAAATTGCTATCGTCTGCGCAAAGAAATTATTCACAGATCGAGAAAGAAGCTTTGGCTCTCGTATTTGGTGTTACTAAATTTCATGATTTCTTGTACGGTCGTCACTTTACCATCATCACCGACCACAAACCCTTGACGTCGCTTTTTCATCCAAACAAGCCTGTACCTCCACGTACAGCGCAGAAATTTATTCGCTGGTCAATTTTCCTCTCGCAGTACCGCTACGATATCTTGTATCGGTCCACTGCTATGCACGGAAACGCTGATGCGTTGTCCCGTTTGCCTGTTGTTGAGGATAGAGCATTCGATTCTTCCTTACTTGCTTGCATGTTCATTGATGCGGAAACCGATGACGTGGTCGAATCGTTTCCGATTGATTTTCGTCGTGTAGCTACAGCCACAGCTGCTGAGCCTGTCCTTGCTACCGTTTTGCGTTTTCTTGCTACTCAATGGCCTTTGCCAAAGTCACGGATCGAGGATCCGTTGGTTCGCCGATTTTTTGCTCACAAGGAGAGGCTTTTTGTGCGACGTGGTGTTTTGCTGTTGCGTTCTGATAATGATCAGTCCAGGGTCGTGGTCCCAAGTTCGTTACAGTCCTCTGTCTTACGGCTTCTCCACCAAGGACATTGGGGTATAGTGCGAACGAAACAACTTGCTCGTCAGCACTGTACTTAGTTCGGAATCGATGCTGGGATTCCGAATATGTGTTCTTGCATGGCGTGTGCCGAACAAGAATCCGCACCACCGCGGAAATTCTTCGCATGGGCAAAAGCCACTTCCCCTTGGCAACGCTTACACATCGATGGTTGGTTGTGGTAGATTCATTCAGTCATTATCGTTTTGTTGTCCGGATGTCTTCCACGACGTCATCTGCCACCATCCAAGCGTTATCCGCTATCTTTTGTATTGAAGGACTTCCACAGACTATTGTTTCCGACAATGGCCCACAATTCATGTCCGCAGAATTTGTCATTCTGCAAGGCCAATGGTATTCACCATCTGACATCCGCGCCGTTTCCGCCTCAGTCCAACGGTGCAGCTGAACGATTGGTCCGGACTTTCAAGTCACAGATGTTGAAGTTGAAAGAGTCGCATTCTCGGCAGGACGCGTTGTTGCTCTTTCTGTCTTCGTATCGCTCTCAGCCCCGAGATGGTCGCTCGCCGGCAGAGTTGCTCCACGGTCGTCCTCATCGAACCTTGATGTCTTTGCTGCACCCGCCACATCAGGTTCCTGTGCAGCGGCAGCCACCTGTTTTTGCTCCAGGCGACGTTGTATACCATCGCAACTATCGAGGTTCACGGCGTTGGCTCGCAGGGCGCATTCTTCGCTGCCTTGGCCGCGCTATGTATCTGGTTTTGGGGGCCTCTGGTGAGGTGCGTCGGCATCTCACTCTCGCCTCAGTCCAACGGTGCCGCTGAACGATTGGTCCGGACTTTCAAGTCACAGATGTTGAAGTTGAAAGAGTCGCATTCTCGGGAGGACGCGTTGTTGCTCTTTTTGTCTTCGTATCGCTCTCAGCCCCGAGATGGTCGCTCGCCGGCTGAGTTGCTCCACGGTCGTCCTCATCGAACCTTGATGTCTTTGCTGCATCTGCCGCATCAGGTTCCTGCGCAGCGGCAGCCACCTGTTTTTGCTCCAGGCGACGTTGTATACTATCGCAACTATCGAGGTTAACGGCGTTGGCTCGCAGGGCGCATTCTTCGCTGCCTCGGCCGCGCTATGTATCTGGCTTTGGGGGCCTCTGGTGAGGTGCGTCGGCATCTCACTCAGCTGCGCCTCTGTCGTCGCCTGGGTTCTGCCGCTCCCCGTCTGCTTTCAGCGACGGTGCCGTCCGGTCAGCGCCCTGGGGACCCATCTACTAGCTCGCCTCATCCCCACGTGTTACCGACGCTGCCTTCCATTTTGCCCCGTGGCGACGCGCCGCCGCCGCCTGTTCTCCCGCCGGCGCCGCCCGCTGTGGACGCGTCGCTGCAGCCGCCAAGCGCCTCCCTGGGTCACGCGCCGCCGATCGCTTCCCGTGACCAGCTGTCCTCCGACATGGAACTCTTGCCCGCTCCGGACCAGATGTCGTCTTCGCCCGTCGGGTGCCCCGTTCTGATGGAGGTCGAACCTTCGGCCCCTCCTGTCTCTCTACGGGCGCATACACCGCATGTTGGCGTGCACCCTGGACTAGGTTTTCAGGCGTTTCCTAGCTCCCCTCGGACCGAATGGCCGGGTGCGGGTGGCACGGCCTCGCCTGTTGTTGGGCTCCCCACCTCGTCGCATACGTCAACATGGGGTCCTCCCCAAGTCGGCGGAAGCCTTATAACACAACCGTACGCCGATTTGCGGTGGAGGAATGTGGTGTCACCGACAGACACCACACCTTGCTACGTGGTAGCCTTTAAATCGGCCGCGGTCCGGTAGTATACGTCGGACCTGCGTGTCGCCACTGTCAGTGATTGCAGACCGAGCGCCACCACACGGCAGGTCTAAAGAGACGTCCTAGCACTCGCCCCAGTTGTACAGCCGACATTGCTAGGAATGGTTCACTGACAAATACGCTCTCAATTGCCGAGACGATAGTTAGCATAGCCTTCAGCTACGTCATTTGCCACGACCTAGCAAGGCGCCATAGCATTTGATATTTATCTTGTGAAGCATGTACAGTCAAGAGAGATGTTCTCCAATTATGGATTAAAGTTGAGTATTACAGCAACTGCGTCCGTTTTTCTAAGTTCTCATTTCCTTGTCATGTTCCAGACCTCACGCCAATCTGCGTGAGCTTAAAAGCGTGCATTTCGGTCTCCTCTAGCAACACGGTGTTGGCTCTTCTGCCAACACTTCAGAGTTATTAGTTACATGTTCTTAAAACTCAACTGTTAACGATTTGTTCTTTATTTGTGCATTGTTGTTTTCTCAGCCCATGACGGGTGTGATAACAAATCGTGTGTTGTCTTGTCTACAATCTGCAGCTTCCGGTAGTGATTTGACATTTGTGACTTGTGTTTTTGGATTCTTTTAAACTCGTCATAACTGGTTTGATACCTTGATCTTGGTGAGGCCCAGTTTGAAGTTGTTAGTATCTCGGTTACACTTCATCGGCCTATATTTTCCATTATCTGTGCAGTGTGGTCTGACCTTTGGAAATCGGTCAGATTGTCGGTCGGTCTTGAACCGTCCCTTGGTTTTGTCGCCTTCCGAATAAGAAGTTGTCGGTCAGGCTGCCTGTCTCACCTAAGGGCGCGCTAGTGTTGCTTCCCAGGCCGACCCTTGGAACTTTTGAGCTCCGCTCCTTCTCTTTTACATAGCCATTTCCTTTTTATTTTAAGTACTGTGTGTGGCCTTCAGCCGAGTTTTAGCTTATTTAAATTGCAAGGCTGTTCTTTTAGGCCTTAAGCCGTTAAATTGTTTGCTGATATGCGGCCTTCAGCCGAGTTTTCAGCCTGTTTAGAATTGACATTGAAAATCTTTGTTTTGGCCATAAGCCGTAACACTGTTCTTCCTTAATGTGTGGCCTTCATCCGAGTTCTATGGGGAGATAGAAGCGACGCCTTCAGTACATTTTTATTGAAGAATGTTTTTTAAAAAAAGAAGCGAAAGTTCCAGAACTCCTGTATTTCCATTTCTTGCTTAGGCCTTGGACCTTGGATATTCGTATGTGGCCTGCAGCCGATTTAAATTAAATCAAAGGAGCTCTTTCGTTAAAACCTTGAGAATTATTAATTCTTGCTTATGTTATTGCGTGTTTTAACAAATAAATTTATATGTTGAGTACAACTGACAGCAACTTATTTTGGCCCCTTTCCACAAATATAGCCTCATCCTCTCTGTCCCGCTATCCCAGGTATTTCACTAATAAACGAAGTTATGCGATTGCCATCAAGCCTCGCATTGTGAATCACCATAGTCTCTGTGTTGCCCAGTAGGAAACATCTACTTTTTGCTAATGCGTTCGCATGTTTATAGATTAGGGATTGCTATCGGTCCTAACTGCTCACAAGTGTATAGTAGCGCAAACCATTCTACACTGTGTGATGAAATGTTGTAAAAGCTGGGTCGACAAGGGTAATAGGTGCCACACTGTAGCTGTAACATCGATGAATCACATTTGTATTTAGTCAACTCCCACGAATACCGGAGCTTAGATATTTGTAGGCAAACGAAGTGGAATAATCATATAGGTTGAATTGTAGGTAAGACGGCCGACAGACTTTGTTTGGTAGGAAATATATCGCTTGTGTGTCGGGTCTTAGAATATCTCTCAAGTGTGTGGGACCCATACCATATGGCACTAACAGGGTATATCAATGCATACAGAGAGTGGCACCATGAATATTCACAGGTTTGTTAGACTCACGGGAGAACGTCTCAGAAATGCTGAAGAAAGTGAAATTGTAAGCTGTTGTAGATTGGCACCAATTATGCGACGATAGGATACTCACAAAGTTTCAAGAACCAGTATTAATTTCAGACTCTAGAGATATTCTTGAGTCCTCAACGAACTGCTCCCGTAGAGATCTGGAACACATGACCAGACTGATTATATCATGCACAGAGGCATTTAAGACATCAACTTAATCACGCTCCATACTCGAGTGGAACGCGAAGAGATCCTAACATGTAATACGACGACGCTAAGTAGACTCTGCCATGAACATCACAGTTATTTGGAAATGGGAAATTTGTGGTAAGTTCTATGGGACCAAACTGCTAAGGTCATCGGTCCATAGGCTTACATGCTACTTAATCTAACTTCTACTTACGCTAACGACATCACACACACACCTGCGCAAGGGACGACTCGAGCCTCCGACGGGGGTGGGTGCGCTAACTGTGGCAAGGCGCCATAAACCGAACGGCTACCCCGCGCGGCCACAGTTATTTGCACAATGTGTACTGAGATGTAGGTGTACAAGATAACAGCCATCAAACGCAAGAATGCGGTGTAGTTTGAGCACATTTCAAACGAGACGTACGGCTTCATGTACCTCTCTTTGAAGGAAAGATAGAAGTAAGAAGTGAACCTGCTCGGAGAGGAGTTCCATAGTCAGATTTATCTAGAGTGGCTCAATATCGTAACTATTGCCCCATAGATCAGGAGAGGAGATTAAAGAAAGATTCTCCATATTTTTTGCCGTCCTTCTGTAAGTAGATAGGACTCGGAGCAGAATAACAACGTGAAACAGGATGTATTTTTGGATATATTCAGGTGACGACGGTTTTACCGCTGTTTGTTGACGTTAAGATGACTTTTAGTAAAAAGAATGTTCTTATTAATGTAATCTGCTTACTGAATCTTATTCTTGTTTAGCTTCAGTCTTCTCACCTGTAAGCCTAATAATGGGAAGACAGTATAGATGTTGGGAAAGGACTGCTGGTAATTCGTTGCTGCCTCTTCGGTCTAACTTACTTTTTTTACAACAAGCGGAAAAAATAAGAATACAGCTGTTGTTGACTGATACTGGACGGACTATGAATAAGCAAGCGTTCTGTCATACCCTTTTAATAACCTTCATAAGCGAAAAAACGTGCAGTTTCGAAATTTTGCCAATAATTCTGTTCAGAACGTTAAGAACGCTAAACAGTTTCTCCCCAACTGTCATAATGATCACAGACCCATTTAAGGATCTGATTTCCTATTTTATTAATAAGCAATCTGAAGGGGCAGTGACTTATTTTTTATATTTTACATTATCATTCCAAATAGCGTTGACACCAGCAAGTGAGTTCTTCATGCAGTTTCAGCAGTCTGCTTCCAATGTCTGACTTCCAATATATTCTCGAATCATAGTAGTGATTTTTGTGCTACTTTATTGTGTTGTGGAACTAAATAGGACAGTTATTGACAATTTATAAATCCAGTACATCTTAATTCAAGGAAATAACTATAAAACCAAACAAATGAAATACTACCGGTAGCTTCTGTGCTGAAAATGTGGCATGAGTGTGAAGGTGTAGCCACTTGTATCAAAATCCATCTGTGAGTTGGCGCTGGATAACATGATAGAGTCAGATATACTGCCTTGGTAGCACGTACTACCTAGGTAGTTGCGCTATAAACATACCCTACAACAACTTCGTCTGACGCCAAAACTGAAGCTTAGCAAATAAATACAGTAGAAAATTACAGATGTTTTTGTGCTGCAATTTAGCAACGAAGGTATAGTCTTATTCCGTGCTGGGAAAATCGAACACTCCACTACGTGGATTAAACTCAGGTCAATTTTGACAGTACGCTACTAATATACGCTCCTGGAAATGGAAAAAAGAACACATTGACACCGGTGTGTCAGACCCACCATACTTGCTCCGGACACTGCGAGAGGGCTGTACAAGCAATGATCACACGCACGGCACAGCGGACACACCAGGAACCGCGGTGTTGGCCGTCGAATGGCGCTAGCTGCGCAGCATTTGTGCACCGCCGCCGTCAGTGTCAGCCAGTTTGCCGTGGCATACGGAGCTCCATCGCAGTCTTTAACACTGGTAGCATGCCGCGACCGCGTGGACGTGAACCGTATGTGCAGTTGACGGACTTTGAGCGAGGGCGTATAGTGGGCATGCGGGAGGCCGGGTGGACGTACCGCCGAATTGCTCAACACGTGGGGCGTGAGGTCTCCACAGTACATCGATGTTGTCGCCAGTGGTCGGCGGAAGGTGCACGTGCCCGTCGACCTGGGACCGGACCGCAGCGACGCACGGATGCACGCCAAGACCGTAGGATCCTACGCAGTGCCGTAGGGGACCGCACCGCCACTTCCCAGCAAATTAGAGACACTGTTGCTCCTGGGGTATCGGCGAGGACCATTCGCAACCGTCTCCATGAAGCTTGGCTACGGTCCCGCACACCGTTAGGCCGTCTTCCGCTCACGCCCCAACATCGTGCAGCCCGCCTCCAGTGGTGTCGCGACAGGCGTGAATGGAGGGACGAATGGAGACATGTCGTCTTCAGCGATGAGAATCGCTTCTGCCTTGGTGCCAATGATGGTCGTATGCGTGTTTGGCGCCGTGCAGGTGAGCGCCACAATCAGGACTGCATACGACAGAGGCACACAGGGCCAACACCCGGCATCATGGTGTGGGGAGCGATCTCCTGCACTGGCCGTACACCACTGGTGATCGTCGAGGGGACACTGAATAGTGCACGGTACATCCAAACCGTCATCGAACCCATCGTTCTACCATTCCTAGACCGGCAAGGGAACTTGCTGTTCCAACAGGACAATGCACGTCCGCATGTATCCCGTGCCACCCAACGTGCTCTAGAAGGTGTAAGTCAACTACCCTGGCCAGCAAGATCTCCGGATCTGTCCCCCATTGAGCATGTTTGGGGGTTGGATGAAGCGTCGTCTCACGTGGTCTGCACATCCAGCACGAACGCTGGTCCAACTGAGGCGCCAGGTGGAAATGGCATGGCAAGCCGTTCCACAGGACTACATCCAGCATCTCTACGATCGTCTCCATGGGAGAATAGCAGCCTGCATTGCTGCGAAAGGTGGATATACACTGTACTAGTGCCGACATTGTGCATGCTCTGTTGCCTGTGTCTATGTGCCTGTGGTTCTGTCAGTGTGATCATGTGATGTATCTGACCCCAGGAATGTGTCAATAAAGTTTCCCCTTCCTGGGACAATGAATTCACGGTGTTCTTATTTCAATTTCCATGAGTGTATATATATATATATATATATATATATATATATATATATATATATATATATTCATCCAAGGGATATTTTTCAAAAAAAGGCTTTCAGCTGTATAATGGCGATACATTTTCTTCTTGTCCGTTATCTGTTTACTGTAAAAGGGGAATGCATGATGAAAAGTACTTCTCAATGATGCAACGTATCATATTAAATTAAATTCCTTCTTCTTGCTAGACTTACAAGTTTGCGTACAGTGAAATAAAGTATCACCTCTTCATAGGGAATAAATTAAAATGCTTTTCTCTTCCACTAAGACAAAATTACATAACTTAGTATTCTAGTGTATGTATAAATCCCATTTACCACTCAATCTTTTTTTGCGCTTTTAAACTAAACTGTCTTCTGCGGCTGGATGAGTTGTATGTAAGTGCTCATCTTAGAATTTCTTTGAAGGTGGTTTCTGCAGAACAGGGGTTGACAATTTTTTTTACCTACCGTCTACTTTTGTATCTCAGCTAGTAATAAAATTTTCTAACCAATCATCAGTGGCACAGCAAGGTAATTTACAAAGTAAAGAAGTAACACTACATTATAAAATTGATAAAGCAGTGTTACAAACAGATTAAAGCATATAATAATCGGATAATTCCTGGAGGATCGCTGCATACGGAACAGACTACGCACCCCTCGTAGTTTCGGCAAAGACCAACTACCGTTGATCAGTGGACTCCAGGACATAATGAAAACATCTACATTTCGATCGAGGACGTTTCACATAAGCTCGGGGGAATGAATGAGGTAAATCTATAAATATCCCTCAAAACCTTGTTCAGCGTAACGATTAGTTTTTGGAGTATGCTAAATAGTCAGATATTTCAAAATGTTTGAGACGTTTTACTAACCGTGTGTTCTGTTGGGTGTGTTTTCATTTTAGAGCGGCCATTTTAGCTATGAAGGTCATGAATTTACAATGTGCGGTGTCTCTCCGCTACAGATCGGAATATAAGCCGCAATAAAATCCGATACATAAGCAACACACCTTTTTCATTAGGGATACGTCCCACGTAAATCAACTGATCGTTTTAAATAAGTGAAAACATTTCTGTTTTGTTTGTATTTTCATTCCAATGACTTAGCATGCACAATGTTTTAGATCCCGACGACCCGAATGACGATACAAAAGAATAAAAAAGGTATCTTCATATAAGAGTAAGGAGTGCGAAGACGTATATCTGAAAAGAGAAACAAAGATTAGTTATGTTGTAACGTTCATTTAAAAATTTTGGTGTTTTCGCCAATGAATATGCAATGCGTAATGTCTGTCTTGCGCAGACTTACTGTGTGATGTGTTATTGACCAAATGACTTAATCTGCAAAACCAATAAGCAATTCTCATAATGAAATCAATCCCTCTGAAATGTACCCATTCTCGTGAGCACCAAATTTTATGGCCCCGTGCAATAAACTGATAAAATTCCCTATGCAAATACAATGAAACAAATTTCCCTTAGCTCTAGTCGCAACGGCTGTAATGTTGGTATTCTGTTCTCTCCACAGTAGGCACAGAAAATATTCAATCTTGGCACACCGAAGTGCAATGCTGGCCATAAAATAGCTTCATACAGATGATATCAGTAGATTGACTGATAAGTAAATAATCTTTCAAACGTTCAGTGAAAATACTGGGTATTTTCTCGGCACTGTGCAGTGCTGCCCGCATTGAACCTGTTACAGACATTAATATTTTTCCGATTCTGACACGTTAATATTTTTCTGATTCAGTGTGAAAAATCATTTCCTTTAAAAAATCTTCATTTGATTTAAATAAAGACGACATGGAAGAGGATGGGGTACCCTAAGGTCAGACGCTTTATTTTGAAAATTTTATTCAAAATAAAGTTTCTCCTTCACAAAGTCTGATATGTAATATTTTACATTAACTTAAAAATGAGTGAACTTCTCAACTGTTCTATAATTCTCACTTGCTGTCGTAGTTAAAACCACTTTGATTGTTACATGCCAAATTTCTGACATCGTTTGGCAAAATAGTTTCCTAAATTTAACTTCTCTGTATCAGGATTACAAAACACACAAAATATTACAAATCGGGTACACCTAATCAACCTATACATCAAACCTGATGGAAAATGCTTGGTTCCTACATTCAAGGGCCAACACTGTAAAAATTAGGGAAAGCCACATTGCACTGTTACATACTTAAAACCAAATATATTAACTTTCATTACCTTGCAAATTTGTTCCAGTTCCTTTACTTTTGAGTTTCAGTGTCATTCATCACTTCATTTTATGGAAACTGTATTATGCTGCGTCCACAGACCAACAACTATTTGGTTCAGTGGTATCTACAATACAATCTCTTCCACATATGACGCTTGTTTCAGATCATTTTTCATGAATTATATTACAAAATCGGACTCCAAGTACAAGTGGACCCCTCACAATGTTGCGCAACTTGTAAGTTTTAGTTACAAAAGGACTGCATAATTTTTAATATGTTTTGTGTCGGTTGTGGGCGAGAAATCTCAAAGGATCCAAATGAACTGAGATCGTAAATGTTATTTTTTGTCTTTTATTTACTATTTCACCAGCATTTATTCAGTGTGTTAACTAAAGATAAATGAATTATATTTCTTAGTTACAATGTTTTCAACTATCAGTGAGCAAACTAGCTATCTAAACAATAAACTACTTAGATACATCAATGATATATTCAGAAAACTACTGATAACGCTTCATATATTTTCCTTCATCGCAGAACGTGTTTGCAACCAAAATATATCTATTAAGTACGTACATACTCATACATAGGTTTTGACTCAAACACATGGGTAGATATTTCAGTTTTTAGCATGCAGCATAAGGGATAGAGATCAAAATGTAAAGATCTCAGACATTACGTTTAAATGTTGCATTGAGAACGCCAAAAAATTGTTTGTCATTGACAACCGGTGCGTTTGGTTACACAAAAAAAATTTTAATAAAAGAGCACCATGGCACTTTAAACGTGCGATTTTGAAAATGTGTGCCATCTCTCCCAGATTTACCGTAATTGATTACCAAATACTTTGCGTAAAGATTTTATGAAAACTGAACGAAACTGTTTCGAAAACCCATAGCACTTACCACCCACCACGAAAACTGGAGCGCCCATTAGTGGGCGATAGGGATCATGTTGACTACCACTGCTTTAGAATGCTAGGGTGACCGTTGATATTTGTCCCTGTTCTTGGTTCTATATGACTGCGTTTGTGTATGTTTTGTATTTAGTTTCATGTTTCGTATTTGTTAGTATTTCCCATCTTTGCTCCTTAAATGGCCCTGGGATCCTTTGCGTATTGCTTCATTATTTCTTATTACATATGGTGTGTAATTACAAATTAACAATGTTTATTTCGTACTTCAGTGCGTAGAAAGGTTCGAATATCTAAGTAAATCAGTTTCCAGTTCGATATGCTTTGTACTTGTTCGTGTAACATATTTGCACAATGTATTTCCAGACATACATGGCTTTTGAGCATCCAGCCATTCTGTGGTTGGTGGTGTCTCTCATATGGCAGAATTCACAGTATCGTTTCTGCTCTAGGGTTGAAAGATCTTTTGTGAAAATTTATGCGGCAGAGCATTCGCGCCAAGCTATATACTGTTCATAGAGATTTTTCCATGTAGTGTCCAGTGGGTCTCCAGGATTTAAAACTGAATGGGTGGTGTCACTCATATATGGTATAGTAATACTTCGGCAATAATGTTTGCACTATGATTGCATCCTGTCTCCATTTCCTATGCAACCTGCTGAACAATTTTAGTAGGGGTGACAACATCCACTGGTATTAATGTGAAAGCTTTCTTGAAGAGTTTTGTTCTTTACACAGGACATGTCAGCATATGCTCGATGTTTGCTTTGAGGAGTGCTCATGGTTTCTATTCGAAGTCTGCTAGGTTGAGTGATTTTTCCTTCATTGACCAGGAGAAAGAGCATCTTTCTCTAATGGAAACACAGTGTATAGAGTTTTACTCAGGCAATAAATTCGTTTTCCACTGTGACGCGTACCATTCCTTCGATAGTAAAGGCTTCTCGTATCTTGAACACATTTTCTTTTACGTATTTGTCCCGAACCTTATCGATTCTTGCTTTATAAAGTGCTCGTCTATTATTTTTACTCTGTGATATTCCACAAAGGCATGAGTGCCTGGGTGTATACAATCCATTAACCACTCTTGTTTGGTTTTTCTAATAAGCTCCAAATTCCAAAATATCGTCCTTGACTTCACTTCAGTGTTGTTTTTGACTATTATGATTAAGTCACCTGCGTACACGTTTGCTGTAAAGATACTGTTCCTAATATTTTTCCATTCATTAGGTCTTCGCGGTGTGCGTATTAAGACACTAAGGACGTTATTAAAAAAATCATGGATAACGGACACTCTTGTTTGACAGATCTTTGCACTGGAATTGCACTGGATGTCCTTCTGTTAGGTAACCGTTTATTTTCAGCCTTGCAATCATTTGGAAATAAGCAATAAGATTCAACCTATTGTTGATTCCAGGAAACTAAACTAAAGCATTGCTTCTCTCAAGAGTTAATGGCCTACTTTGTCAAACTCACCGTCTAAATCAATAATTTTCCATGGACATGTGAAACCACAGGACACCAAAATAACAAAAATGCAAGGACCATGTTACGACACAGTAACACAGAACCGCAGCAGCGCTCTAGGTAGCATGGCAGTGAACTCTGAATACGAGAAATGAGGCGCGAAAGTCCTTATTATTGATTGTCAAAATACTATTATTAAACGCTGTTCTTCATTTATATAGTGGCGCAGGTAAAAGTGCCCCGCCTCCCCTTTGAATTTGAATGCAGTATTTTGACTTACGATATAAACAGCTTCAAAAATGGACCGTTTTATGCGATAGTCGATTGTCAGCGTTCTTCTGTCAGGATTTCAGTATACTTCATCAGTGAAGTTAGACGCTTCTCTTTGTGGTGTGAAAAATTACTGTCTCGATAGAAGAAAGAACTCAAATTGTGGAAGCATATGTGAAAACAGAGGACTACCAGCGAAGAGAGAAACACATAGTCTGTATAAAAACTGGAGTACCTAAGGATCTGTGCAAAATGTAAAACGACTAAGGATTCTTTCAGTTCAAGCACCAGAAGTCGTTGAAGATGTTCGCCGAAGAATGTAGGCAACAATGCAAAACATATCTCTATTTTCCATTACAGATCTGTATATTATGTTGCCAATTAAAGTATAAGCAAACTTTATATCTATTTAATATTACTGAAAATAGATTTAATTTGCAACTGCATTCAACAGATCTACTGATACACTGAGGTTTGTAACCCTGATAACTTTACCGTTGAAGCATGTGTCATTAGATATCATGATAAAGACGATATCCAGGTTGGTCCCTATTACGCTAAATAGTTACTGTTGTAAATATGAATTACAATACAGTATGCTGAGCGATAGAGTGGGGGAAGGTTTCACCTGCACTGAATGTTGCTACAACAGTATGTTGAAAGTTAACCTAGTTGGAGGACTTGTTTTGTGTGACTTTTGAACAAAGGATAACGTGTTACTGACTTGTTACCTGAGAAAACAACCTTTGTCAGTACGTCAGTAACAAATACTTTTTAATTATAAAGACAGTTGTTTACTGTGCAGAATATTTACTGCCGGAAAAAAGAACAAATACACTCAAGGCATTTTTGATCAACTCAGATTCAACAATTACCAACATTCGGTAGATTCCCGTTCGTCACCCTCAGTACACTGTAATTTAAAACTGAGCATTCTTTCTTACAAATGCTGCAAATGCAACAATAGTTACGCAAATATGGAAACATGCAATTAAGGGGCACAATTAATTTTAGCAGAAATCAATGCACATAGAATAATCCTCCCACTGTAATGAAAATTTCAAAACAAATAATTCACCAGTGTCATATTTTCATCATTGAATGAACAACTGTAATTTAGAAAGTACAGTTGCATTCAGCACTGTGATCAGCCACGGTAGCCGAGAGCGCTGATGCGCTGCTTCTTGGACTCGGGTAGGTGCGCCGGCCCCGGATCGAATCCGCCCGGCAGATTACCGACGGAGCCGGTATGCCAGCCAGCCTCGATGTGGTTTTTAGGGGGGTTTCTACACCCTGCTAGATGAATAGCGGGCTGGTCCACAAGTTACGCCTCAGTTACACGACTCACAGATATTTGAAAACGTTCGCACTATTTCATGACTTACACTAGACGAAGACAGCTGGGGTACACTACTTCCATCCCAAGGGGGTGTGGGGTGGTGGCAGGAAGGGTATCCGGCCACCCTCTACATTTAACCCTGCCAAATCCGTCATAACAAAGCCGACCCCGCGTTCGAGCGGGACACAGGCCCGAGAAAGAAAGAAGAAAGAAAGTAGCATTAAGCACTGTGGAAGTACATACACACTATACCATACAATCCCATGTTCAAATGCAGAATATATTTGCTGTGGTACACAAGAGTAAATGGCAGAATAAGTACTTTTATGCCACTAAGATTATAAAGCATACTCATTGGCAAGGAACACCATCATTCAAAGCAGAATTACATACTTATTCCGTAATAAGATCAGTAAAGTTGAATACCGACCATGTACACAATTTTTACCACAAAACTCTCTATTAAACATCTATGAGAAAGTATGAAAAACGGATGTTAAGATGAAATAATGTGGAATACAAGCAACATGCTTACATAGCAATTTAAACAGTACAGTACACATGAAGTCGTAATCAGGAACAGAATAATATGAATCACGCTTCTATTTTAAACCAAAACAAAAATGTAAAACTTTAAATCACCCAATAAGAAACCATGAAGAGTGATAGATAAACTTGCAGTACCCCAAGCGCTCTAGCAGTGAACCAAGATCTTGTTACTTGAAGTCCCTATATGAGTTTCACCCCTTTGTGTGAAATGTAGACCGATTCCACTGAGGATGTCTCTAAGAGAAACTCATGTCAGACCTGGCCCAATAATTTCATACAGTGCTTTCTGGGACAACTTTTACTATTATGTTGTAATCTGTGAAATATAGTGTGACTCGACGAAGGCGGATATTGTGGGCACTGTTTTGACACACGTATTATTATTCCTGGATATTTAGCAGTGTGTAGCTCCCGGTTTTCTATCTTATCTTTCGTGAACTCTAAACATTTTTCATGTGTGATTTTCCAGTATTTGAAGTATAATTCGTGTGGGATGCCTCGCAATTCACTGTGATTTCTGTAACATTATTTCTTTCTTTTCAAATTTGAGGACTCATCGCTCAATCAGCAGTGTTACCGAGGACGCTAGTGTTTAGTTTCCAGTAGCTCTTGACTTCCTTAGAACTTGATCAGACTTGATTAAAACTTCACTGCGATAATTGATGCTGAGCGGTATCACTTCATAGCGTCGACATCGATATTCTCCCAATCGTAAGATGTTAACTTTCTCGACAATATCCTTCTCACGGACAACAGTCGTTTCATAATACAGGAGGCCACAGTTTGGAGTGTTTCCCTCGATGTCCATGGTTTGTAGTACACAGTTTAAGTCACATTCCAGCATCGTCTGTTATTTGAAAGTCTTAAACAACAGCTGAAAATTTCCGCGAGATAAGTTTGTCGAGCTCCTTTCGTATTCGACCGGCATGGGGTATAAATTTTACGAGGGTACTATCATTGGTTACTCCTTTTTTTGTCCCACCTCGAGGATGAAATTCAGTTCGATTCATATCCTGACCCTTCTGCGTTAAGATGGCATAGCTGCGTATGGTTTCCCCAAAATATTATAGATATTGCATCTGCATGTAAGAGAAATATTGTAATATACTACTTATAGTAGTAACGCCTTATCGATGTCATTAATTTCGAGGAATGCCCTTAAACTTCCATTTGGACGGGCTGAAAATATCCGAGATTTGGAGGGTTAGGGTAGTAATAACTCTATCGACGTTCTTAAATAAAGTTATTTAGTTTAGTTCAGTTTAGTTTAGTTATGTCATGTTCCGTAGATCAGTTTCAGGATTATTTTATCGATACGATGTGGAACAAGTCAGGTTACTAGCTATATATACACACAAGAATAGTGCTTGTATTAATATTACTGAAATTTTAGTTCTACACATGCTACTACATTTAGAGGTAGATTTTTTTTACAAGTTCTGAAACAGAAACTCGTCCATGCAAAAGAAAGAGTTGTTCAAAAGAAATGATTTTAAGCTAGATTTAAAACTTGATCTGCTACCTGCCCGACTCTTTATGTTGGTGGGAAAATGATCAAAGATTTTAGTTGCTGAATAATTAAATCCTTTTTGAGCAACTGACAGTTTAGATAACGGACAGGAAACGTCATTTTGTCCTGTAGTGTTGTACGTTGAACATCACTGTTCTTAGAGAATTGAGATTGATTATTTATAACAAATTTCGCTAGCGAATCTATGTACTCTGATAGGTGCCTACGTGGCATCCTTGGGTGAACACCACTAATTGTTCTCACTGCTCTCTTTTGTGCAATCAGTACTTTATGTCTAAGTGGTGAGTTACCCCAGAAAACTATTCCATAAGACATCATTGAGTGGAAATATGCAAAGTACGTTAGGAGGCTGATCTGTGTATTACCAAGACTAGTGATTATACGAAGATCGAAAGAAGCCGAACTTAATTGGAAGAGCTACAATCTTTGTTTGGTTGTTTCAATCTAGTATCTGTTGTAAATTTTCCAACTCTTATGCAGCAGGATAGCAGGTCACTTATCGATAACATTTTCATAGACATTTCTCAGGCAGAAACAATTGATGTGTACCCAGTTGTTAATAGGCTATCTGATCATGATGCACAGTTAATGGAAATAACACATATAGCACGTTACGGGCTTCAGGCAGGTTCATACAAAGCAGGGAGGCTTATTGAAGCGAACAGGGTCAGAGTTTTAAGAGCAACCTAGAAGAGGTAGAATGGGATGAAGTATACATAGAAAATGATTCTGATACCAAATACAATTGATTCCACCGTAAATTTGTATCAATATTTGAGAGCTTCCTTGCCGAAACGTTATGCAAAAAAACCATTACAAAGTCAAGTAAGCCATGGATTACTAAGGGAATTATCGTATAAGAGGAAGAGGGAAATGTACAGACAGGCCAGAATAAGTCAAGATCGGACGTTACTTGCTTACTACAAAAGACACTGTAATATTTTAAGGAAAGTCATTAAGAAGTCGAGAAGCTTATATGTTCTGACAGAAATTAATAATGTGGATAATAAGATTAAAACTATATGGAATATTGTCAAACGGGAGATAGGGCAGCCTGACACTGCACAACATACCATAGCAATAAAGCTAAATGATGATGTTGTGAGTGATAATTTACAAGCTGCATGTATTTTTAACAATCACTTTCTTAATGTAGCAGAAAAAATTGGGTTAAAGAGTTCAGTTGAAGAAGCTTTTCTGTTCCATTCAAAACTAAAAATCAAGGCTCCACTCCTCGAGAAGAACATGTTACTTGCAGAGAACTTGAAACTTTCCTTCAACACAGACGATACTTCGCAACAAACTAGCGCTCCGCTGCATACAGCCATAGCGTAATTCTCCAAGCCTCGGCGCCTAAACACGGACCGCTATCCAAGACTCATTACCCACCCCCACAGCTTTAATTCTGCTAGTGACCCACTTGCTTACGAAATGCAAGGGTCACGTTTGAGCCTCGGTCTGGCATACAATTTCAGTCTTTCAGGAAATTTCAAATCAATGCATACGCCGATGCATGGTGAAATAATCATGGTGGAATTGCTTTACACATTAATAAACTACTGCTGTCTAAACTCATTATCATCTCGGGAGATTAAATCCTACGATTCGACGAAATTTTCTCCCTCATTTATGTTTACATCGACGTAAAGCTGCAGACGAGGATGAGAAACTTCAGTTTCGGGCTCACTGTGCGACAGGTCTCCCAATAAGCATTATCTTGGTTTGGGTATTTAATTAAAAACAGAATTTATCTGACAGCTTTGCATACGTGAATCCATCAGGTTCGCGATCTGATAAAATACCATGCAGGCCATTTAAGCGGACACGTTGCAAGTCGTCTGAAACAAGACCGACTGATAATATAAAACCGTTGTTCCAACACGTATATCATACACTGAAGATTTGTGTGTCTGTAACTCACACATTTGAAAACGGACAGTTACCTGCGCTTATTGTCTACACTGTTGGAATGAAAGCCAAGAATGTTTTGGGGTTACATTGTACTCTAGTATACATTACGCGTTTTCCATTTCCACTGCACCGAATTAAACGAGCGTCCCTCAAAGAAGGGAAGGTGTGTTAGAATCGTCACCATCACAATATTTTGGCTCATACCGCATTGGCTTGTTCCGGTTTATCAGCCGTCATCTATCTACGAGTGTCCACTTTGCATTTTCATTTCCATGCTAGTATCTTAAACTTTTTCATTCTTGTATTATTTAATAGTTATTATTCTTCACTTACCGACTCCGAAATTTGCTACTATGGTTAGAATTTAGGCTACATAAACTCATATTATCATGTCACAGTCGACCGTAACTGTATCTCTCCACATGGGCCAACGCAATGTCTCTCCTGTACATGAGTTTAAAACAAATGTTTTGGAGATTTCATTGATTCCCATATAAGGCGTTAGCTGTTTGCTTAAATTTTTAGAGTTGCAACTGTTGAAAGACGTGCGTTATTTGTACCTATTTTGATCATTCAAAAACAGCAATAATTTTACCTCTCTTATTGTTAGCTGAATCACAGCCATACTAAAAACATAGCCGTTATTGAAAAACCATTTTTATATTCGGTGCTGACTTTTTAAAATAATTTCAAAGGAAATGAACATTGTATACACCTTTTTGATATGTATAGGGTACAGTTCATCAATCTAAAATTAACAGAACCACTGCATACACAAGCCAACAAGGCGTACGTTCCAGGTCAGTCCATTCTGACAGCACATTTCCCCTATTTGAATATAGTGATTTTGGGAAAAGACAAATGCGAGTAGTCGGATGGGGTTTTAATTGCCGTCCTGGGAAATAATAGACCTGGGCCTTATCACTCTCACCAGAGGCAGTCACAACTAAAGTCATTGTGTTTGTAGTATAATGAGTCTAGAAAATAGAAAGACGTAGGTTCGTTGAACACAACAGGGTTATAAACTGCAGCCTTGCGTTGCATGTTTAACGGTACAAAATAGAGATCTCCAGTGGTCTTAATGCCGAATAAATGGGCAGGCGATGTTTGAGATGGGGCACATGCACTGATGGCAGAATGTACCCGTAATCCATCAAAGCAGGGTGTTCGGAAGTTCCCGTTACGAACTTCTAGGACATGTAGACAGGATTGAGTATATAATATTTTGAATAGGAACCCATGTCGCTAGGAAGATGTGCGACAAGGTAGTGGAGGGCTTTTACGACGGATCGAATGATATCATTTGACGTCTATCGTATCTCTCTGATCTGGTTCGAGCCTCATTCAAGGGTCTGTAAATGATAGAACTGCATGACTGAGTACACGTTTGCAGAATGCACCGACACGATCCGTCTCAATGGGGAAGCTCAAGGTCAAGGAAGAGATACTCGTCGCCTTTATCAAGCTGGCTCCATCGCACACACTTTTCGCCACCATTACCCAAAGGCTTAGAGGAAAGGTGTTTTCATTGGCGTAACTGTAGTACTTCAAGGAGTCGCCACACACCCGAACTGAAAGAAGCCGTACTGCATCATGTTGAAGAGAACCCGACAATGAGCACATGTAGACATTCTCTGGCTATTAATGAGTAGAAATGTAAACTAAGTCGTGTGTGGGTCGCGATGCCACCATGTTCTCAAATTATTGTAGCACGGAAACCATACCTTTCCGGAAATGGGTTCCAATGAAAAATATTATCAATTCACTGACCTCTACAAATCCTAGAAGTTTGTAACGGGAGTTTCCGAACACCCCGTATCCCCGTATATATCAAGATATCATAGAGGAAGAAAACGCGGGCTGGTTGATTGCGCATGGTATGTTTGGCTGGAAGGCGCAGAGAGGCAGGCTCAAAGGCCTAATTGGGAAGGGTTTTCTTTTCTTCTTGCACAGTGTCACAATTTCCTTGCGAAGGATGTGAGCTACTTGTTAAGTATAGCTATCTGCAATAGGTATGTGTAGTACACCACCATACTTTTGTTTTATAAAGATGAGAGGAGGGGTAGGGTGGAAGCCTGTGTCAGCATACAGCCTACTCCTTTGGAACAGCACCAACACGGCGACAGTCCTTCACTTTCCCATCTGAGGTATGTGGCATTGTTACATTTACTCAGTTAATGAAACACTGCCGGCAAGCTGGGAATTTAATTCAGAATACTGGAGCAAAGCCTGATCACCAAAAATAAATAAATAAATAAATAAATAAATAAGTAAATAAAAGAAAATGTTAGCCGGTGATATTTTAGTGCACCATCAGCATTAGAATCGGTTTAATTCTCAGTCGAATGACACCGCGTTAGCGATCTCGTCTACGGAAGTCGGTACAAATTGGGGACAAGAACCCATGTCCGGGAAGGTCGAAGCTATAGAGGTTAACGGCCGCATCCAGGACATCTCAGTCATGTAGGTCACAGCGCTGACGCCTCCACCACCGGTGCGTTTGACATTCTCTACGGTGCTGTGAAAGGCCTTGACATGTTACATGCCATCTAATGCCCTCGTGGGTTTCACGCTTATTGGGAGGAGCACTGCTTACTATCAATCCGCGCACAAAATCCCCCACTGGTGCCGTCTGGGTGGCCTAGCGGCGTGTGTTAATCCCTGCAACTTTGACGCTCTGCATCTTCATTGGATGACGTTTCCAGACATGGATTCTTTTCGAAGATTTTTTCCTCGAGATACCTCCTACAGTCTCTAGAAATCTTTCGGTTGAGATCGTACACATACCGCAGATGACAGAACGTTTACACCCATCAACGTCATGTGACAACTACTACTGACTCATGGATGATACGCAGTTTAGGGTCTTCACGAAATGCTAACAGGTCAGGAGACATAGTATTTTTCTGTCTCCAGTTGAAATCGATCACTGGGGACTGAACGCACGCCACAGGTAGCGGTTAGAGATGCTTATTGAGAAATCATTTAAACTGAAATTTCCATTCCTCCTCTCTTTTACTTCTTGGCCAGCTGATTGCAAGAGCCTCTCTCTCTCTCTCTCTTTCTCTCTCTCTCTCTCAGGACAAATGCCAAGACCAGAAACACTATTAACTTCTCACTGGATCAGATTTCCCTTAATCTATTTTCAAATGTAATGTCACTAACAGACGTGACGCTATCTGGCTACTAAATTACCTCGTCGCTATGACGGTGGCTCTTACACTGGAGCCTTCAATACATAATCTGCTATTTTACAATTCTTTTTCGAGAACTAGTTGCCGTAGGGTTACTGCACAGATTCTGTTTATGCCTAGTATCGACACAAACAACTTACTTATATTTGGGCTTGGTCTGTGATTTATCGTGGAAGTCTTGAGTTCTGGGTGAGCGAAACAAAGAGATCACTGCCCACTCGTGGACAAACTGGAGCTACTCTTATGCTCGGTCGTGCTTGGTGTTCAATGCCGTAGCTCTACGGCTGAGGTAGTAGCATGTAGCTTGGTTGTGTGTAGGAACTGCACACTACAGGGTACGTTTTCGTTAACGGATGTACGTGTGATTCATGCTTATCCTTTCTTTGACTCTGGTCTCGAAATTGCTTTAACTTCCACGTGTTGAACTCGCCTCCCGCATTTGTTCATCGGCTTTTTGCGCCTTTATGAGGCTAATATATTTCGAGAATCGATACAGAGTTTTTGTTACCGAGCCATCCGAATGGCGATGTATTAAATTTAGTTACACTTTCTAGAATAAAACTTTTGTAAGTGTCTAGCGATTTGTATTGGCTCCATCTTTATTAAATTTTCTCATACTTCGCTTGTACACAATGCCTCAAACCCTTTGGATCAAGTTGAAACAGGTCGTAGTGGGACCACAAGCGATTTTATTGACTTAGGGAACCAATGGTCGGACTTACATATTTATTGTGATGTGACATACACAGCGTACACCCCATAACAACAACGTAGTTCATAGTAATTGTTCAAAGCGCCGACCGCCAGTCTCAGTGCATGTATTGCCACTGCGTGTGGAGTTCTGACGCACTGTCGTAGAGATCCTGTGTGTCTGCTGTACAATGTAACAGGCAGCTAGTGATAGTGTACACCCCTGACTGCCAAACAAACTGTAAACAACTTAGCTCATAACACGTGTGACATGTAACGACCGCATACATCGCACCGGCGGGTTACCTGTACCGCAAGCACACCGCTATCCCTGGTCTCAGTTGTCCATTGCATCTGACAGTTTGTGATTTGTCCACAACGACATGTGTTACTGTGCACAGTGCAAGACGCGTAGTCAAAGATGGGACATTACTCGCCATGAGAGTTGGCAGGCATACATTTAACGTCAGTCGTAATGCTTACATGGCAACGGCGCATGAACTTTTGGCACAGGATGTGCAGCAACGTTAACTCCAAATAAAGATTTACTATGCCTTACATTTCATATGGTAGGAGACAATAAGGCGCATCTACTGTATCATGACGCGACAGTTTTACGTTCTTAAATACTTATGAGCTATAAAATATTGTTTGTTTCGTTTCCTCTCGCGCCCTCATGTGCGACTGCACGAGTTATGAACTGAAATACAAAAAAAGACTGTTCGTGTATTTCAGAACGTATGGTTGATGTTCTACAATTTGACTACGCCATTGTCTAGGGGGCAACCAGTCGTATTTGTCGTTCCTACGCTTGATAAATGATCACAAAATTTCAATGATTAAATAAATCTCTTAGTCCGCAAGATCCGGGTGATCATAGAGGATGGTATTATTGATAGTTGGCAGCTCCAGTGTTATGTGCGTTGTGGGACGCCTTAGGGACGTGGCTGCCAAGGAGGAGAAGAGAGCCAATGTGTACTACGCGTGCCTACCGCGAGGAGTCATTCCAGACGTGGAACGGGTCCTGAGGATTACAGGTAACAGCAACCTGCAGGTGGTGGCTCACGTCGACACCAATGATGCGTGTCGCATTGGATCGGAGGAGATTCTCTCTGGTTTCGAGCGGCTATCAAAAGTGGTAAAGGCTGCATGTCTTGCTGGCAAAATGAACGCAGAGCTGACCATTTGTAGAATAGTCGATAGGACCGATTGCGGACCTCTGGTATAGAGCCATCTGGAGGGTCTGAATCAGACGGTTCTGCGACCGTGTAGGATGCAGATTCCTCGACTCGCGCCATAGGGTGGTTGGGTTTCGGGTTCTTCTGAATAGGTCAGGAATCCACTACACGCACAAGGTGGCTACACGGGTAGCAGGGGCTATGTGGAATGGTCGAGGGTCTCAGGAAAATACAAAAAGGGATTCACTCTCAAAGTGTGTAGTTCGAATACAAGAAGAACGTAGATACGGGAACCATCCGTATAACAGTTGTATATTGGCGTAGCTATGTTGGAAAAGTATCAGTGCCCCAAGCACTAACACGAAGCACTGATGCTCAAGTCGTTACAGGTACTGCAAGTTGGCTAAACCTGGCGATAAGTTCAGCCGAAATTTTTGCGAAGAACCTAACGGTATTCAGGAAGGATAGGCTGATGCCGAGGTTAAGGGCTTAAAACTGAATGTTTTGGAAGAAATGCAGATCCTTAAGCATCTGCAACATGATAAAGACAATATCCTTAACGACCAACTCCTACCAAGAAACAGAAATTTTTTTGAAGGTTTCGCACCTTTAATTTGTTCTTCATACTTGCAAATCTGATGATCTGGGGATTTTCACATGCGTGCGCTGATTGGCGAGCGCTGTTGGTCAAGCTGTTCATCCTTTTTTTTTTTCTTCATTTCCTTTACGATGGTGATTTTAGCCCGTTGAACACCTCACGTTTTATCCCTATATCTTTATTACCGCGACGTCTTTCGATTACGTCCCCTCACCCCCCCCCCCCCACAAGTCTAACTATTGGCTTTAGGAATAGTTTTTAAGAGTTCCTCCTGTTGTCATAGGTAGCTTCATATATGTTTCTTTCCTAGCATAAGCAACCGTGTGCTGATATTTTTAAGCTTCATCTCCTATTTAGCTCGTCACTTATTCTATCCATTCTATATTTTGATATACGTTGATCCACGGTGGGAATATAAGGGCTATTTAGCCACGACCCACGTATAAACTTTCACGTATTCGTATGTGCATGCGCATTCAAGTAACTTCCCTTGTCCTGCGCATGTGCATAGGTTGCGGGTCGGCGGTGAAGGGGGCGACCATTTGTAGCTGCTGTTTATGGCGGGTCATGGCCCATCGAACATAGGCCGGTGTGCGGTGGAGGTTACACCGTTAAGTTAAGTAACGGTTTAGATTTTGTACATATGTACTGTTTGTGTTTTCCTTTTTTTTCGTTTATAAATGTATTGCTTTGGTGTTCTTTTAACCATTGACAAAGGCCTTCTTAGGCACTTGTGGGTTTTATTGTTCTGAAGAAGGTGTAGTTATCTGCGCCGAAACCTAGGTTAACACTAGGTGCTTTTTTCGCAATCGAGGCGGGTTTCTTGTTTTTTAATATATTAACCAACGATTGCTGACGCTCTGCGATGTTGAAGGTTCTTAAACAGTTTGCGGTGGCGTGTCTGTTACTGTTAGAAGTAGTTTATCTTGTTGCCATATTGAAGTAGATAGTTCCTCCGAGTCTTTCTTGGAAACCGGAATAAAATGATAATTGGATCCTTTTGAAGACGTCCCTACTCAGATAATACAATGGCTGAAAGTGTCAAAGAATATCTGGGTTTAATTTCCAACAAATATGCACCTCATACAAATATGGATGATGGTGACCTCATTTCACCCTGATATGTTGGCGAAAATACATGCCTAAATCCGGAGGTACGCATAAAACATTACCCGAAATCGTGGTAAACGCATTCTCGGAAAATTATTTCGAGCAGTTAGTTCATGATCTCACGCGAATAGTAAACGGTTGCGAAAACACACTAGACCTCTTAACAACAAATACTCCTAAGCTAATAACGAGCATTAAAACAGATACAGGGATTAGCGAACACAGGGTTGTCGCAGCGATATTGAATAATGTAACCCTATATCATCCAAAACTCAAACAAATATCTATTCAATAAAGCAGATAAAAATTAACTTTGCGCCTTCCTGACAGACGATCTCCATTCTTCCTAATTTAGAATGTAAGTGAAGATCAGATGTGGCTTGAATTCAAAGAAATAGAATTCCACAGCAATTAAGAGATTTTAGGCGATAAATTGAACTTCGGAGCTGATCCCATATGGTACAAAAAATGGGTCATAACACTTGCAAAAACAACGAAAAAAGCACGCCAAATTTAAACGAATGCAAACTCTCCAAGATCTCGAAAATTAGCGAAGACGTCAATGCGAGATACTTATAATAGTTTCCACAATGAAACTTTGTCTCGAAACATGGCAGGAAGTCCAAATTAATTCTGGTCGTATATAAAGTATGCTAGCGGCAAGACACAATCAGTGCCTTCTCATCGTGATATCAATGGAAATACTATCGACGACAGTGCTTCCAAAGCAGTATTACTAAACACAGCCTTTCAAAATTGCTCCACCAAAGAAGACGAAGCAGATATTCTAGAATTCGAATCAAAACCACCTGCAACGTGAGGATATCCTCGCAGTCGTGGAGCCACTTAGTAATAGCAAGTCCTTCGGTCAGACTGCATACCAAGTACATGTTAATGCAATATTCATTCTTAACAACCATATACAACCGCTCTCTCGACGAAAGATCCGTATCCAAAGACCGGGAAGTTGCACAGGTCACCCCAGTATTCAAGAAAGGCAGTAGGAGAAGTCCGCTAAATTACAGGCCCACATCGGTAACGACGATATGGGGCAGGATTTTAGAGCATATATTGTGTTCGAACATTATGAATTACCTCGAAGAGAACGGTTATTGACACACAGTCAATATGGATTTAGAAAACATCTTTCTTGTGAAACAAAATTAGCTCTTTACGAGCACGAAGATTTCAGACTGATTCCGTATTTCTCGATTTCCAGAAGGCTTTTGACACTGTACCACACAAGCGGCCTATGACACAATTGCGTGCTTATGTAATACCTTCTCATTTATGTGACTGGACTGGTGATATCCTTTCAGAGGTCATAGTTCATAGTAATTGACGGAAAGTCATTGAGTAAAACAGAAATGATTCCTGGCGTTCACCAAGGTAGTATTACAGCCCTTCTACCGTTCCTCAACTATATAAATGTCTTAATCTGACCAGCCGTCTTAGGCTGTTTGCAGATGATGCTGTCGTTTATCGTCTAGTAAAGTTATCAGTAGATCAAAACAGATTGCAAAACGTTTGAGATACGATATCTGTATGGTGCGAAAATTGGTAATTGACCGTAAATAATAAAAAGTGTGGGCTCATTCATATGAGTGCTGAAAGGAATCCGTTCGACATAGGTTACACGATAAGTCAATCAAACCTAAAGGCCGTAAATTCAACTAAATACCTAGGAATTAGAGTTACGAGCAATATAAATTGGAAAGAACACATGGACAATGTTGTAGGGAAGGCAAACCAAAGACTGTTTTTTACTGGCAGAACACTTACAAGATGTAACAGATCTACTAAGGTGACTGCTTGTTCATCCTCTTTTGGAGTACTGCTGCGCAGTCTGGGATTCTTAGCACACAGGATTAACGACGTGCATCGAGAAAGTACAAAGTAGAGCAGCACATCTTGTATTATCGAGAAATAGGGGAGAGGGTGTCACTGATATGATACAGCATTTGGGGTGGACATCATTAAAGCAAAGGCGCTTTTTGTTGCGGAGGAACGTTCTCACGAAATTTCAATCAACAACATTTTCCTCCGAATGCGAAACTATTTTGTTGATGCCGACCTACATGGGGAGAAACGATCATCATAACAAAGTAAGGGAAATCAGAACTCGCACGGAAAGATACAGGTGTTTGTTTTTGCTGTGTGCTGTTCAAGATTGGAATAATAGACAATTATTGTCAAGATGTTTCGATGAGCCGTCTGCCAGCCACTTGAGTGTGATTTGCGGAGCATCCATGAAGATGCAGACGTAAATGTGAATATGCAGGCAGGGTCAAGCGGTGAAAAATAATTAATGTTATAGCTCACTGAACTCTTGATTTAAGTGAAACTGAGTTTATTATCCTTTTTTTAACGCGGAATCAAACAAATGCCTAAAATAATTTATCCATTCTACTCGGTGTTGAGCTCCGTGGCTATGGATTACGTATGGTTGGCAACATGGGGGATAGAAGTAAAAAAATGTTTCTGCCATGCCGAGTCGGAAAAACAAGAACTAGAGTAGAAAGGCAGCTGCAACATCCAATTTGTTGCCGATATTGTATCTATGTGGTGAACGGAAGACCCAAGTATGTATTACACTAACAGAAGATGTGCGAAATCCATATTGGCTTGAATAGAAATACAAAAATTGGTATCTGTAGCTGTATTTATTCAAACAAAAAATAGATTAATGTCTGTTTAACACAACAGCAAAGTAACGACTATGCAAGAGCTAACAATAAAAAGGAACCAAAGTGGTAATTCACGCTAACTAACGCGTGGAATCTCGGAAACTGTTCAGAGTTCATTAACTGTAAGCTTTAAATTATAAAGTAATTCCACATTGGTTAACCAGTGAAGCCCAAGGGTTCAAATAACACCCAAACACAGGCGCCGTCTCCATGGGGCCTGAGGGGGCCAGAGCCCCCTGAAAAATTCGTTTCTGGGGCAGAGCCCCCCTCCCCCCAAATAATTTAAGAAAATTATTAGGTATATCATTTTTTGTAAAGTCACTAAATTATATTATTATTTCTCATTTTCCTTGTTTGACGATATTAACCTTTTAAAATACATTCAGCAATGAGTTAAAAGAAATAATTATTATGGTAGTAAGCAGCTTAACTGAAAACGAGTGGTGTGAATCATGATAATGTTACTGTGCTGCGGGCACACGTAGAATATGCCCCGGTGCGCGAACCTTCGGGTAAAGTCTGGCGCCGGTGGGCCAGCGCGGCGGCCGCGGCGACATCAAAAGGACTGGAGCAGAAGCGCCTGGAACCCTCCTGATCGCATCGCCTTGACACTTCGAGACATTACGATGCCGCGGCTATATAAAGCCCAACCAGCAGTCGCAGTCATTCAGTGTGGATAGTTTCGTTCAGTGCACGCTGCAGACGTGTTTAGTGTTCCGACTTTAGTGTCTAGTGGACTATTTTATATTATATTTTATTCGTTTACTTTAGTCTCTTAATGTATAGTGAATTAAGTTTGCAATGGATAAATTTGCTACCAAAAGTTGGAAGTTGATACTGCAAGTCAACCTCCAACAACTATTGTGTCATCAATTGCTTCATCGTCTTCAGGCAAGAACCACTCACAGCCAAAAACTGGACTATCTGGTAAGGGAATATCATTTCAGAAGTCTTGGTTGACCAATCATACATGGCTAGAATATGAAGTATATACCGAAAAACTTTCTTGCATAACCTGCAAAGAGGCAGATGCTAAAAATCTATTACAATTTTCTTCAAAAAAAGAAGATGTATTCACTTGTGTAGGGTTTTATAACTGGAAAAATGCTTTGGAAAAATTCCGTCTTCATGAAAATATGTTTATGCATAAAGAAGGTGTTCTGAATCTAAATTCTATCACCAACCGAAGTGTGGCCTCCCAATTGAATGAACAGTGAGATAGTGATATGAAGAAAGGTCATTTAGTTCTGTCAATTTTTACTACCTTTCAATTTCCGTGCCGTCAAGGACTAGCAATTAGAGGGCACAAAGATGTAAACTCAAATTCTTTTTCATTATTGGAACTCTGAAAGGATGACATACCTGCGTTTAATGACTGGTTAATGACTGGGTGTTGTGTGATGTCCTTAGGTTAGTTAGGTTTAAGTAGTTCTAAGTTCTAGGGGACTGATGACCATAGATGTTAAGTCCCATAGTGCTCAGAGCTAATGACTGGTTAGGGCGTTCGGGGTATAAGTGGTTGTCCCACGATATTCAAAACGAGATCATTGATCTACTAGGAAAGTCTGTGTTGAGAAAGATAATGGCTTCAATCAAAAAGACTGAACATTTTTCTATTATGGTTGACGAAACAAGTGATTCTTAGATTCACGAACAAGTGTCATTTTGTACTCACGCTGTCGATGATCTCTTAGCCTTCAACGAAGACTTTACTTGTTTATACAAGACCACCAACACTGAATCACAAACTCTGTTAAGTATTTTAAAAGACGTTTTTGCTCCTCTTGAATTGTCAATGGATAACTCGAGAGGACAGTGCCTCGAATATGAGACGTAAGTTCAAAGGACTAAAAAGGTTAGTTTTGGACATACACTCCTGGAAATGGAAAATAGAACACATTGACACCGGTGTGTCAGACCCACCATACTTGCTCCGGACACTGCGAGAGGGCTGTACAAGCAATAATCACACGCACGGCACAGCGGACACACCAGGAACCGCGGTGTTGGCCGTCGAATGGCGCTAGCTGCGCAGCATTTGTGCACCGCCGCCGTCAGTGTTAGCCAGTTTGCCATGGCATACGGAGCTCCATCGCAGTCTTTAACACTGGTAGCATGCCGCGACAGCGTGGACGTGAACCGTATGTGCAGTTGACGGACTTTGAGCGAGGGCGTATAGTGGGCATGCGGGAGGCCGGGTGGACGTCCCGCCGAATAGCTCAACACGTGGGGCGTGAGGTCTCCACAGTACATCGATGTTGTCGCCAGTGGTCGGCGGAAGGTGCACGTGCCCGACGACCTGGGACCGGACCGCAGCGACGCACGGATGCACGCCAAGACCGTAGGATCCTACGCAGTGCCGTAGGGGACCGCACCGCCACTTCCCAGCAAATTAGGGACACTGTTGCTCCTGGGGTATCGGCGAGGACCATTCGCAACCGTCTCCATGAAGCTGGGCTACGGTCCCGCACACCGTTAGGCCGTCTTCCGCTCACGCCCCAACATCGTGCAGCCCGCCTCCAGTGGTGTCTCGACAGGCGTGAATGGAGGGAAGAATGGAGACGTGTCGTCTTCAGCGATGAGAGTCGCTTCTGCCTTGGTGCCAATGATGGTCATATGCGTGTTTGGCGCCGTGCAGGTGAGCGCCACAATCAGGACTGCATACGACCGAGGCACACAGGGCCAACACCCGGCATCATGGTGTGGGGAGCGATCTCCTACACTGGCCGTGCACCACTGGTGATCGTCGTGGGGACACTGAATAGTGCACGGTACATCCAAACCGTCATCGAATCCATCGTTCTACCATTCCTAGACCGGCAACGGAACTTGCTGTTCCAACAGGACAATGCACGTCCGCATGTATCCCGTGCCACCCAACGTGCTCTAGAAGGTGTAAGTCAACTACCCTGGCCAGCAAGATCTCCGGATCTGTCCCCCATTGAGCATGTTTGGGACTGGATGAAGCGTCGTCTCACGCGGTCTGCACGTCCAGCACGAACGCTGGTCCAACTGAGGCGCCAGGTGGAAATGGCATGGCAAGCCGTTCCACAGGACTACATCCAGCATCTCTACGATCGTCTCCATGGGAGAATAGCAGCCTGCATTGCTGCGAAAGGTGGATATACACTGTACTAGTGCCGACATTGTGCATGCTCTGTTGCCTGTGTCTATGTGCCTGTGGTTCTGTCAGTGTGATTATGTGATGTATCTGACCCCAGGAATGTGTCAATAAAGTTTCCCCTTCCTGGGACAATGAATTCACGGTGTTCTTATTTCAATTTCCAGGAGTGTACAACCAAAAGCACGTTATGCGCACTGCACTGTTCAGACAGTCTCCGCCATCTTACGTCTGTGGGGGATGTTATGGCTTCAGCCAAGGACTTAATAAACACCATAAGGGAATCCAACAAAAGGATGGGACTTTTCAGAAGGATACGCTGTGAGAGCATCAACGACCAAGCTGGTCAACAATCCCTTTGCCTGACTCGATGGACGATATGAGCTTCTAGTATCTTGAGAATATTCAAAAATTTTGAAGTACTTCTAGAATTTTTTGAAACATTTTCTGCGGAGGACAAAACAGAGGCAGGTTACAAATGTGCAGCCTACCTTGAGTCAATGTTACAATTCAAGACTTATTTCTTTTTACGTCTTTATTTCCATGCAATGAATCCAGTAGAGGATGTCAATGAAAAAATTCAATGCCCTCATCTCAGTGTTGCTGATCTGGAAAAAATATATGAGAGCTTGATTTGTATATTGAATGGAAGGTGTGATAGTTGGTACACTTTTGGGAATTGTGTTTAAAGGAAAAAACTTCAGAAGTTGATTATCCTTCGCTTCCTCGGAATCGAAGTGCACCAAAAAAGTATGAAAACAACGAAACCAGCTCACCGCACACTTTCAAAACCACAAAGGAATACTCCAAGGCTATTTACACTGAAGTTTGTGAAATGGTGCAATCTTGCATTACTGAGCGGTTTGCTTCAACTGGACTCACATAGGTCATTGCAGTTGAACAAGAGTGCTCGCTTTTAGTAAACAGAGGTGAAGCAAATTTGTAAAAATTAACTGAGTTTTTCAAAAATGACCTAGACACTCAGAGACTGGGCTTACTCTTGAATATGTTAGCCGATATCGCTAGTAAAAAAAATCACTGTTCTTAAAAAACATGCGTGATGTAAGAAGGTACATTACACAAGAGCCTGCCGTTGGAGAAATGTTATGTGAAGTAGTGAAGTGCATTAAGTTTTTCCAACTAGTTCCAATCGCGACAGCAACAGCAGAACGGTCATTTAGCGTCCTTAGACGTCTGTAGTCATATCTCCGATCAACAATGGGACAGAAGCGATTGAACCACTTGGCTGTTCTTCATGGCCACCAAGATATTTTGGATGAATTGGATATCTGACCAGTCATCTACGACTTCATTTTCAGTAATCCATTCAGACGGTGAAGATCTGCACCTTTCTAAAGACACACTGCCCCTAATAATGGCATTTAGAGCAATATCAAAAATCTTTATAAAACAGAGCATTAAATACATACATAATGTTAAATTTTCAGTTTCGAAATATTAGTGGTAGTTTTGTACCGTTTTAGTATAGTATTGTATCACTTATTTTCAAATACTTAAATATTTTTAGGGTGTAAGATCCAATTAAAGCCCGCTATTTACATACTTTCTGACTGAAGGTAAGTATTAGGCATACTGTATTAACCTTATTAACTGTATTAAAGCATTAACTTTGGATATTGTTTTTATTTAATGAACCCTGAGCCTCATTCAAAGTAAGATTAAATTAGCTCTTTCACTTATTAAACAAAGTGCTATTACTGTGCGACAGCAATATTTTATGTTTTATTCTCTTAAAGGCAGTTTAGGATTTATTTAAATATAATTTCAGTCTTTTCAAAGCTATATATTCACTGCTCTGTAATAGTCTATAAGAAAGAATATTACTGTAAATTAAATAGTTTTTACGAAAATACAGTGCGTGTTTATTTTTATTTTATTTTAATTTTTTTTTTTCTAAGCCAAAAAATGTGTCAGGCTTGTCGAGTTTGCCGGTATGTCGAGTTATCGAGAGTCCAGTTTTCGAGGTACCAATGTTGATCATATGACTCTAAAACGCTTAAAAAAGCTTTAAAATTCACTATTTTTCATGTAAAATTTATAAAATATCTCGGGCAAGACCCCCAGTATGTGTGTCCCTCCCCCCAACCCCCAATACAGCGCCCCTGCTCACAAAGCATCATGGAAATGTTTCAAAATTCTGCGCTGTTCATTTAACGTGAACTATTGAGAAGTCACTCGCTAAAATATGTCTAAGTAATTGCTACCGACGTGCGCGAAAAAACACATCTCCCGAAATTAGCACTCATAATTTTTTCGTGCACTACGGAAACACGACCTAACAGTCGCTCTTAGCTACTTTATTGCTCGACTTCACCCAGGCGAACAATCACTTAAGACTGCAGACTGACAAAATGGACGCCTGTCATTGAAGCACTCGCATTGCCTCTAGTCAAATAAACACTCTTCTGTTTCCTGGTACACACAAACTATTTATTTTGCTCTATACATATTTATGATACATCAGTTAGCATGTACATTTACTGATCTTTCAACTGCTGTTTCAGTTTTCTGCTAAGTTAAGTAGTATGTTTAGTAGTTGATATTTTTCTAGTGCAAAATTCTTAGTACTTAATAAAAAAGCTAATATTACAAATATCTAAGCTACTTTGCTTTGGTAACGCTACTTTCATTATTAATCACTTCACTAAAAAGTCATCCTTTTTGTATAGAATACGTATTCCAACCTGTAACTTTAAACACGTGATGTTCATAAATTATACCATTATACTCGTATTCTGACAGAATTTCATGAGTCCTAACCATAGACAGTTAGGTTACGAAAATCGCACATTGTTGTGGAGATATTAATTATCTAAATTTATTTTGATGATAAAACAGTTGACGCCGATTATCTTATAAGCACTCATCTTATTTGTCTCTAAGCAGTCGTCTTATTTTTCTCATTGTGACTTGTTAGTGGCTTATCTGTAACTATTCTGGATCAGTTTTATTCAATTTAGGTTTACTTAGCTCTTATATAAGTGAGAGATTAGTTATGGCGAGTACTCTTCCATGCCTCACACCAAAGGCTACCGCAACTGGATTTTCGCAGCCGCTGTGTCAAAACACCATTTTACCTGTTCCTCTCCTGCAGATGTGGTATCTCCCATAGCCTCTGAGACTCAGAGCGGCCTCAGTTTGTTAGTGACACTTGTGTGACCGCCTTAGAGCCCAGCTTACAGTGACCGGCACACTTCCTTAGCTGTCAAAACACACACATACTTAGTAACTTCTGATTCTCCTGTCACACAAGAACATGCACACACAGCCACGTCTAGTTCTAACAGTTACATTCACTTCTATAAGGCTGTACCCTCTTAATACCCTCATTTGCTACTGTAGACGCTCACTGAATGGTGTGGGAAGTGTCACTAAACACTGTGATAACCGCCTCCCAGAAAAAGCACACCCATATTAGCATAAAAATATTTAAGCACACGTATGAGCTAACTTATGTGACAGAACTGTTCGCCGCGCGTGATTAGCCGAGCGGTCTGGGGCGCTGCAGTCATGGACTGTGCGGCTGGTCCCGGCGGAGGTTCGAGTCCTCCTTCGGGCATGGGTGTGTGTGTTTGTCCTTAGGATAATTTAGGTTAGGGACTGATGACCTTAGCGGTTAAGTCCCATAAGATTTCACACACATTTGAACTATTTTTGAACATTTCAGAATTGTTTACTATAACTGTTATCCTAAAAATATTTAAATATCTGCGTCTTCGTAAATACCAAAGAGAATTTACACATCTGTAAACTAATATACACTCCTGGAAATGGAAAAAAGAACACATTGACACCGGTGTGTCAGACCCACCATACTTGCTCCGGACACTGCGAGAGGGCTGTACAAGCAATGATCACACGCACGGCACAGCGGACACACCAGGAACCGCGGTGTTGGCCGTCGAATGGCGCTAGCTGCGCAGCATTTGTGCACCGCCGCCGTCAGTGTCAGCCAGTTTGCCGTGGCATACGGAGCTCCATCGCAGTCTTTAACACTGGTAGCATGCCGCGACAGCGTGGACGTGAACCGTATGTGCACTTGACGGACTTTGAGCGAGGGCGTATAGTGGGCATGCGGGAGGCCGGGTGGACGTCCCGCCGAATAGCTCAACACGTGGGGCGTGAGGTCTCCACAGTACATCGATGTTGTCGCCAGTGGTCGGCGGAAGGTGCACGTGCCCGTCGACCTGGGACCGGACCGCAGCGACGCACGGATGCACGCCAAGACCGTAGGATCCTACACAGTGCCTTAGGGGACCGCACCGCCACTTCCCAGCAAATTAGGGACACTGTTGCTCCTGGGGTATCGGCGAGGACCATTCGCAACCGTCTCCATGAAGCTGGGCTACGGTCCCGCACACCGTTAGGCCGTCTTCCGCTCACGCCCCAACATCGTGCAGCCCGCCTCCAGTGGTGTCTCGACAGGCGTGAATGGAGGGACGAATGGAGACGTGTCGTCTTCAGCGATGAGAGTCGCTTCTGCCTTGGTGCCAATGATGGTCGTATGCGTGTTTGGCGCCGTGCAGGTAGCGCCACAATCAGGACTGCATACGACCGAGGCACACAGGGCCAACACCCGGCATCATGGTGTGGGGAGTGATCTCCTACACTGGCCGTGCACCACTGGTGATCGTCGAGGGGACACTGAATAGTGCACGGTACATCCAAACCGTCATCGAATCCATCGTTCTACCATTCCTAGACCGGCAACGGAACTCGCTGTTCCAACAGGACAATGCACGTCCGCATGTATCCCGTGCCACCCAACGTGCTCTAGAAGGTGTAAGTCAACTACCCTGGCCAGCAAGATCTCCGGATCTGTCCCCCATTGAGCATGTTTGGGACTGGATGAAGCGTCGTCTCACGCGGTCTGCACGTCCAGCACGAACGCTGGTCCAACTGAAGCGCCAGGTGGAAATGGCATGGCAAGCCGTTCCACAGGACTACATCCAGCATCTCTACGATCGTCTCCATGGGAGAATAGCAGCCTGCATTGCTGCGAAAGGTGGATATACACTGTACTAGTGCCGACATTGTGCATGCTCTGTTGCCTGTGTCTATGTGCCTGTGGTTCTGTCAGTGTGATCATGTGATGTATCTGACCCCAGGAATGTGTCAATAAAGTTTCCCCTTCCTGGGACAATGAATTCACGGTGTTCTTATTTCAATTTCCAGGAGTGTATGAACAATAAATTAGATTATAGTACAATAAAGCTCCTGACCTCCCACACTTTTATGTGCATGCATGTGTACGACTCATCTGACAAACAGAATTTATTTGGTCATATTACCACAATTAAATTAGAAAAGTTACTTATCAGTTCTCTGTGTATTGTCTTCCTGTAATGACTAATCAGTTCAACTAGTTTCATCGTTTCACTTTGTGTCCATGTATATCGTAGGATAAACAAGACGCTATTCACAGGGCACCTGATGTCTTGTTAGGTACGTCACAGGATCATGACATGTCGCAACGCAATCGATGATGCTGTTTCGAACTTCACTGCCAGCCAACTGGCATGATATGAGCAGGAAACAAAAACAATTCCATTAGTCGCATATCATTTACTTGCCAAAGACCAGTCACATAAAAACTCATACCCTCTGTAATCCAGACTAATTATTCAGTAAAATTTGACACGGTTAAATAGCACTTTTCACAAGCAATGCATGCTAAGAACAAACTTCAAGTCTTAGTAGCAACAACTTGTTCCATTCAAGGACAGCATAGCACAAGCGCTGAAACTGTATTACACTGAAGCAAACGCTCTGTAGTCAAATGACACCAGGATGAGGCGTTGGCCGGCCGGAGTGGCTGTGCGGTTCTAGGCGCTACAGTCTGGAACCGAGCGACCGCTACGGTCGCAGGTTCGAATCCTGCCTCGGGCATGTATGTGTGTGATGTCCTTAGGTTAGTTAGGTTTAAGTGGTTCTAAGTTCTAGGCGACTGATAACCTCAGAAGTTAAGTCGCATAGTGCTCAGAGCCATTTGAACCATTTTCTGAGGCGTAAATAATACTTAAAATTTTATTAAAGTGATTTGTGTCATGAACAAGTGCCAGCAAAACAAAATAATTTTTACTTCAAAGATTCCAAAAATTGTTTGTGGTTCCCTGTTAATTTATTACAACCCCAATATCTCACATTGAAAACAAAACAACAATGAACTAATGCAACCCTCAGTGAATAAAGCCTCAGAAAACGATACAACTCATAAACATATCTACCCTGGCACGTTATGTTACTAGCTTTAAGTCACTTCAGACCACATTTTCTCAATCATTTGACTTGTTGTCAATTAACAACTGAAACCTCATGCACCAGAATGTTTTTCATGTGACCAAAACAAAATTACCACTTATCGAAATGCAGCAGCATGTGCATAGCCTTGCAACCACTACTACATATCTCACACCTCTCTGCCCCTTTTTACACTACAATTAAACACACATTAAATGGTGTAAAGTAATTACAGGTGTTGGAATCTACTGAGCAGCAATTTTAACCTATCTGTCATTAAAAATTATTACCTCCCACAACTAAACAAGATGTACTTAATTAATGTGATACAAAAACAATCAGCCCATTCAAAATTCTTAACTCCTACACAAAATAAATTGTTACTCAAAACTGTACGGAACTCAGCTCCACTTGAAAATGTCCCTCCAAAATTCTAAATTAAAGACAAGAAAATTATCATGCACACCATTTTAGTTTGCTAACATACTGCCTACAAGCAGCAGCTGCTTCATTATTCTGACAGAAAGCTAAATACACATACATAATAATTTCACCAAAAATTGAAAAGGAAAAACTATAAATTATCTCTAATCTACCATACACACTGGTAGACACCAGTGGCAGCTCTCCACTTATCAGTTTCAAACACAAACTGGCCACAAACTCCTTCTCAGTCAAAGCACTCTTGAACTTCACTTCCTTCCTCTTACCCCCAGTGTCCAGTACCTGGTCTTTACAGTCAATATTTTCCTAACGTTTACTCAAAAAATCCATGTTTATAATTACATTTATGCTCGAGAGTAGTATTACATACAATGCATGATTGGATTATTATCTATTATTATTCGTATCTAACAATACATTTGCCTTTACTGGCTTGCTATAATTGCCAGTATTATTTTTATTCTCGCCTCTATGACTGAAAACTCAACTACTTTCCTATTCTTTATATGTTCATACTAATTTTGTGCTATTCCACAAATTGAACTCCCAGTATCAACCAAAGCCGTTTCACATACATCTCCCAATTTACTATTTGTAACAAGCTGAACCTTTTCAATAAAATTATGTTATAATTCTGTTTCTGCCAAACAATTTTCCTCTGTCTCATTTAAACAGCCTTTAATCATGCAGCCCATTTATTTTTCGCTAAAGGGTTAAAATCGTCATCCCCTGTTATTAATAAATCATAAGCCTCTTCAAATTTTGAAATTCCTGTGGTTAACCCCTCTCTGAAGCTTCTACAAATAAGTGTGCCGCCAGGCTCTTCATTCATATCATTTGCAACAGAGTTTATTTCATTAGTACCCAAATATGGCTCACAGTTTCTGCCACAAAAGAAACATCGTCTGTGGCTATGCTTAGTGCCTCACCAGCACTACCACCATCAGAAACATCTGACACAGGTACCACTGCCTGCCCACAAATAATCCCAACCACATCACTATAGTCTGCATCTTTATGTACATCTGCACTCATTAAACACTAGGTTCTGGTCCTACTGCCAGTGCATTATTAACACTTACTTCAACTGAGGTAGATTACACTTCACCTAATCCAATATTATCACTGTTGCCATTCACATTCTCACTAACACCTTACTTAACAAAAAGGCCTAACGAACAATATTTTCTTCAACATTCTTAACAGTGTCATTTCCAGCATAACGAAGCCCTTAATATTGATTTTCCCTCTTTAATTCTTTCTTTCTTTCCTAGATTGTCTCTTAATTAAATTCATTCTATGTTGCTTCTTAAACCAGCCTCCCCATAAGTGTACATCGTACGTAATTGTCTGCATTCTATGTATTTTCTGTTGCTTTAACTCTTTACTTTTGTTATTGCAAAACTATGATTTTTTTTCTTATTACCGTTATCCTACCTCATGTTCCTATTCCTCCTATTATTTTCTGTACCAAAGTGAGCCCCAGAGGGAACAGATTCTAGTTTTCCAGATTTCGTCCCTGTTCCCCTCCTCCTCCCTCTCAGCTCAACTAACCTAGCTCTCCTTGTAGTGGCGTTGTTTCATTCATATAGTTATTCTCCTGTGACGACTTGTGGTTGGCAAATCACCCCCCACCCTCCCCCCAAACTCAAGCGCACACGATGTGGCCTGTGGTTGAAGCTTCGCACTTGAACATTAGCAAGATTTCCTCGACTCCACCTTACTTACAATAAAAAAATCGTGAGAAGACAACTCCTTGCATTACTATTTTATTGTCAATATGTCATTATCAAAAGGAAAAGAACAACAAAAGATCAAAAGACTCAAGGATAAACAAACAACTTCAACTAGCTGCTGTACAGAGCACAAATCACAAACGTCCATTTTAGCAATGGATTACTCATCAAAAGGGTACATTCCTATTTAGGTGTATTCTCATTCACATTGGCTAACGGCCTTTCCGCAGTGACAACATCGGGTCCCGTCAGATCTCCGAAGTTAACCGGTGTCGGGCTTGTTAACACATGGCTGCCTGACCGTTCAGGCTGCCGAGCGTCGCCTTGTGAGCTTCATGCATGCCTGTGTTGAAGGCGTACCCTAGCCACAACAAGGAGCTATCCGACCAATATCGCTATGCTGGAAGGCAATCAGGGCTGCACTCAAGTTAAGACCACTTGCTCCTCCAGGGAAGGGTTCAGATAGTATGGTATGGTTTTACTATGAGTCACCCCTGCTTCGGAGCAGGAATTGTGAAATACAGCAGTTTTAAGAAACGTAGCGTCATCAGAAATCAGAGTCCTACAAGGCCCAATGACAGCAAATATACTAGGCAAGTACCTCATAAACACTTGGGCAACAACCAGCAGAAAAGCATGAACGCATATGTACGCAAATGAAGATATTGCAGTTGCCCTCTCTGGTACACGGGATTGACCCTACGTAATCAACACATAATTTTTACTTCGTTCCCCTTCCCACTTCGAAACAAAGTAATCCTTGTCACGTATTCAACGAAGGTTTGCTGATCCCGCATGTTAGCACTAGCTCCTTGATCTCTTTATTTATTCGTTTCCAAACAAAATTTTCTCTAATTTTCAATCAATTTTTAACCATTCCCAATTGGTCCCTGCCAGGTGTTTCGTTACAATACTTGAACACTAAAGGAACCAAATCTTCTGGTAGCTAAATTTTCTCGCCTCCTTTACAGTGCAGTACAATACATTTCCCTTCAAGCAATAGGGCCTGACGATTTCTCCTTTCCCTATATTGTCGTTAATGCTATTCAGCTCAGAAACTCCACCCTACTGAGAATAGTACGATACTGATTAACTAATGACCCCAGGGTGATACTCCTGTGGTTTCTTCATCACTTAGTCCTTCCTACGTGTCTCGATTAAGCATCTGGCTCAGGACATCTACCACTACATTTTCCCAGAACGGATTCATCTGACCTTAAACCGAAACGCTTTCTGACCATGTAACGATTCTTCGCACCCGGCTTGGTGTTGCCAACAACCAACTGAGAGCCTCACTATCGGTCTTTCGTGTTTCAAATACAGCTCACATTTTCCCAAAACGAACAATACTGCCGAGGCCTCCAGCTCGTGTACAGAATACTCGACTTCCAATGGCGAAAGTCTATGCGATTGATAAGCTTTTGGCTGTCTTCCGGACACTCCTTGCTGCCAAACGATGGATACCACTCTGGACATGCATAGCCAATGCAGGAACTGCAGGATCAGTGAATATAGCTTTCCTTAAGGACTCAAGAGAAATTTGTTGTGACGAACCTCACCTACGTCCTCAATTATTTGCTTGACGTATTCCAATCACTGTCTTCCTCTAGTTTTTGCCCTCTACAGCTCCCTCTAGTACCATGGAAGTCATTCCCTTATCTCTTAGCAGATGTCCTATCATCCTGTCCCTTCTCCTTATCAGTGTTTTCCACATATTCCTTTCCTCTCCGATTCTGCGTAGAACCTCCTCACTCCTTACCTTATCAGTCCACCTAATTTTCAACATTCGTCTATAGCACCACACCTCAAATGCTTCGATTCTCTTCTGTTCCCACAGTCCATGTTTCACTACCATACAATGCTGTACTCCAGACGTACATCCTCAGAAATTTCTTCCTCAAATTAAGGACGGTATTTGACATTAGTAGACTTCTCTTGGCCAGAAATGCCTTTTTCGCCATAGCGAGTCTGCTTTTGATGTCCTCCTTGCTCCGTCCGTCATTGGTTATTTTACTGCCTAGGTAGCAGAATTCCTTAACTTCATTGACTTCGTGACCATCAATCCTGAAGTTAAGTTTCTCGCTGTTCTCATTTCTACTACTTCTCATTACCTTCGTCTTTCTCCGATTTACTCTCAAACCATACTGTGTACTCATTAGACTGTTCAGTCCGTTCAGCAGATCTTTTAATTCTTCTTCGCTTTCACCCAGGATAGCAATGTCATCAGCGAATCGTATCATTGATATCCTTTCATCTTGTATTTTAATTCCACTCCAGAACCTTTCTTTTATTTCCATCATTGCTTCCCCGATGTGCAGATTGAAGAGTAGGGGCGAAAGTCTACAGCCTTGTCTTACACCCTTCTTAATACGAGCACTTCGTTCTTGATCGTCCACTCTTATTATTCCCTCTTGGTTGTTGTACATATTGTATATGACCCATCTGTCCCTATAGCCTACCGCCGGCCGGAGTGGCCGAGCGGTTAAAGGCGCTACAGTCTGGAACCGCACGACCGCTACGGTCGCAGGTTCGAATCTTGCCCCGGGCATGGATGTGTGTGATGTCCTTAGGTTAGTTAGGTTTAAGTATTTCTAAGTTCTAGGGGATTTATGACCCCAGAGGTTGAGTCCCATAGTGCTCAGAGCCATTTGAACCATTTGAACCTATAGCCTACCCCTACTTTTTTCAGAATCTCGAACTGCTTGCACCATTTTATATTTTCGAACGCTTTTTCCAGGTCTACAAATCCTATGAAAGTGTCTTGATTTTTCTTTATCCTTGCTTCCATTATTAGCCGTAACATCGGAATTTCCTCTCTCGTCCCTTTACTTTTCCTAAAGCGAAAATAATCGCCACCCAGCACATTCTCAATTTCCTTTCCCATTCTTCTGTATATTATTCTTGTAAGCAACTTCGATGCATGAGCTGTTAAACTGATTGTGCGATTATTCTCGCACTTCTCAGCTCTTGCCGTCTTTGGAATTGTGTGGATGATGCTTTTCCGAAAGTCAGATGGTATATCGCCAGACTCATATATTCTAGACACCAACGTGAATAGTCGTTTTGTTGCCACTTCCCCCAATGATTTTAGAAATTCTGATGGAATGTTATCTATCCCTTCTGCCTTATTTGACCGTAAGTGCTCCAAAGCTCTTTTAAATTCCGATTCTAATACTGGATCCCCTATCTCTTCTAAATCGACTCCTGTTTCTTCTTCTATCACAGCAGACAAATCTTCACCCTCATAGAGGCTTTCAATGTATTTATTCCACCTATCTGCTTTCTGCTCTGCATTTAACAGTGGAATTCCCGTTGCACTCTTAATGTTACCACCGTTGCTTTTAATGTCACCAAAGGTTGTTTTGACTTTCCTGTATGCTGAGTCTGTCCTTCTGACAATCAAATATTTTTCGATGTCTTCACATTTTTCCTGCAGCCATTTCGTCTTAGCTTCCCTGCACTTCCTATTTATTTCATTCCTCAGCGACTTGTATTTCTGTATTCCTGATTTTCCCGGAACATGTTTGTACTTCCTCCTTTCATCAATCAACTGAAGTATTTCTTCTGTTACCCATG
The DNA here is from genome assembly GCF_021461385.2 of Schistocerca piceifrons. NCBI lineage: Eukaryota > Metazoa > Arthropoda > Insecta > Orthoptera > Acrididae > Schistocerca > Schistocerca piceifrons. The sequence continues at coordinate 957,375,048 of NC_060138.1, forward strand.
GTTTCTCCGCAAATACCTTCTTTGTACCTATGTTTTCCTTCCCAACTTCTGTGATGGCCCTTTTTAGAGATGTCCATTTCTCTTCAACTGTACTGCCTACTGCGCTATTCCTTATTGCTGTATGTATAGCGTTAGAGAACTTTAAACGTATCTCGTCATTCCTTAGTACTTCCGTATCCCACTTCTTTGCGTATTGATTCTTCCTGACTTCTTCTTGAACTTCAGCCTACTCTTCATCACTACTATATTGTGATCTGAGTCTATATTTGCTCCTGGGTACGCCTTACAATCCAGTATCTGATTTCGGAATCTCTGTCTGACCATGATGTAATCTAATTGAAATCCTCCCGTATCTCCCAGGCCTTTTCCAAGTATACCTCCTCCTCTTGTGATTCTTGAACAGGGTATTCGCTATTACTAACTGAAACTTGTTACAGAACTCAATTAGTCTTTCTCCTCTATCATTCCTTGTCCCAAGCCCATATTCTCCTGTAACCTTTTCTTCTACTCCCTCCCCTACAACTGCATTCCAGTCGCCCATGACTATTAGATTTTCGTCCCCCTTTACATACTGCATTACCCTTTCAATATCCTCATACACTTTCTCTATCTGTTCATCTTCAGCTTGCGACGTCGGCATGTATACCGGAACTATCGTTGTCGGTGTTGGTCTGCTGTCGATTCTGATTAGAACAACCCGGTCACTGAACTGTTCACAGTAACACATCCTCTGCCCTACCTTCCTATTCATAACGAATCCTACACCTGTTATACCATTTTCTGCTGCTGTTGATATTACCCGATACTCATCTGGCCAGAAATCCTTGTCTTCCTTCCACTTCACTTCACTGACCCCTACTATAACTAGATTGAGCCTTTGCATTACCCTTTTCAGATTTTCTAGTTTCCCTACCACGTTCAAGCTTCTGACATTCCACGCCCCGACTCGTAGAACGTTATCCTTTCGTTGATTATTCAATCTTTTTCTCATGGTAACCTCCCCCTTGGCAGTCCCCTCCGGAGATCCGAATGGGGGACTATTCCGGAATCTTTTGCCAATGGAGAGATCATCATGACACTTCTTCAATTACAGGCCACATGTCCTGTGGATACACGTTACGTGTCTTTAATGCTGTGGTTTCCATTGCCTTCTGCATCCTCATGTCGTTGATCATTGCTGATTCTTCCGCCTTTAGGGGCAATTTCCCACCCCTAGGACAAGAGAGTGCCCTGAACCTCTATCCGCTCCTCCGCCCTCTTTGACAAGGCCGTTGGCAGAATGAGGCTGACTTCTTATGCCGGAAGTCTTCGGGCGCCAATGCTGATTATTTGTCAAAATTTAAGCAGTGGCGGGGATCAAACCCTGGACCGATGACGTTTTGATTATGAATCAAAGACGCTGACCCTAGACCACGGGTACAACTCTATTACACCCATAACGCGCCCAACAGTAATAACGGCCGTGAGAGGTTAGGACTCGTCAGCAATCGGGATTTGGTAACAGGCCTCATTTAAGTGCAATATTGTAAAGGCCTTTCCCTTTATACCACGAGAAACACGAATACCCATCGGAAAGGAGTACAGACTACCTATAATCAACAACGGGACCCTCCGTCCCTCCGTCCCACACAGCCTTGGGCACAACAAATAAAGGACAGGAACTCAGCGATTTGGATAGCATAGGGGCTCCTTGTGTAATGTTTCATCAGCAGTCCTATGCAGTGCTTGCATTCCAGATAGAGACATCTGTATGGTGGACACCTTTTCCTTTCTTTCTTTGTTAATAAGACGCGTGCGTTGTTTGTTGCAGACTACCACCCGTTCATCTCAGAGTACCACTTGCAACTTACGCACTCAATTATTTGCTGGATGTATTCTCTGTCCCCCTCTACAGATTTACCCTTTACAGCTTCCTCAAGTACCACGTAATTTATTCCGTGATGTCTTCTACATCTACATCTACATGGATCCTCTGCAAATCATATTTAAGTGGATGGGAGAGGATTCATCGAACCACCTTCACAATTCTCTATTATTCCAATCTCGTATAGCGCGCGGCAAGAATGAACACCTATATCTTTCCGTACGAGCCCTACTTCCCTTATTTTATCGTGATGATCGTTCCACCCTATGTAGGTCGGTGTTAAAAAAAAATATTTTCGTATTCGGAAAAGAAAGATGGTGATTGCAATTTCGTGAGGAGATTCCGTCGCAACGTAAAGCGCCTTTCTTTTAATGATTTCCAGCCCAAATCCCGTATAATTTCTGTGACCTTTTCTCCCATATTTCGCGATAATACAAAACGTGCTGCATTTCTTTCAACTTTTTCGATGTACTCCGTCAGTCCTACCTGGTAAGGATCCCACACCGCGCAGCGGTATTCTAAAAGAGGACGGAAGAGTAGTGTAGGCAGTCTCCTTAGTAGGTCTGTTACATTTTCTAAAAGTGCTGCCAATAAAACGCACCCTTCGTTAGCCTTCCTTTAGAACATTTGCTATGTGTATTTTCCAATTTAAGTTGATCGCAATTGTAATACCTAGGTATTTAGTTGAATTTACAGCTTTTATATTAGACTGATTCCTTTTAGTACTCATGTGGATGACCTCAACGGATGTCTTAACGGATATCCTTTCATCCTGACCATTCTTCTTGTCAGTGTTTTCCATAAATTCCTTTCCTAACCGATTATGGGGAGAACCTACTCATTTATTACCTCATTAGTCCACCTAACTGTCCACATCCATCTGTAGCACTACATCTCAAATGTTTCGATCCTCTTCTGTTCCGGTTTTCCCACAGTCCATGTCTCGTTGCCATGCAATGCTGTGCTCCAAACGTACACCCTCAGGAACTTCTTCCTCAAATTGAGAACGATGTTTGATATTAGTAGACTTGCCTTGGCCGGAATGTCTTTTTTCCAGTGGTAGTCTGCTTTTCATGTCCTCCTTGATCCGTCCCCAGTCGTTATTTTGCTGCCTAGGCTGCAGAATTCCTTAACTTCATCTACCTCGTGATCACCAATCCTGACGTTAAGTTTGTCGCTGTTCTCATTCCTGTTTCTTCTCATTACTTTCGTCTTCCTTCGATTTACTTTCAATCCATGTTCTGTATTTATTAGAGTGTTGACTCCTTTCAACAGGTCCTGTCATTCTTTTCCACTTTCACTGAGGACAGCAATGTCATCAGCGAATGTTGTCATTGATGTCCTGTCACCTTTAATTTCATCCCACCTTTCAACGTTTCTTTTTTTTTCTGTCATTGGCTTTTCGACGTATAGATTGAACAGCAGGGGCGAAATGCTACATCGCTGTTATACAGTAGTTTTAATCCGTGCACTTACTTCTTGTAAATACTGTGTATTAATGGTCTTTCCCTATAGATTATCCATATTTTTCTCAGGATTTCGAACATTTTTCTACTTTTTACATTTCAAATGCTACATCGCTGTTCTACAGTAGTTTTAATCCGAGCACTTACTTCTTGTAAATACTGTGTATCAATGGTCATTCCCTACAGATTACCCATATTTTTCTAAGGATTTCGAACATTTTTCAACTTTTTACATTTCAAATGCTTTTTCCAGGCCGACAAATCCTATGATTGCGTCTTGATGTTTCTTCACCCTTCCTTCCATTATGAACCGCAACGACTGCACTGCCTCTCTATGTTGCTTTTACTATTCTAAAACCTAACTGACGGTCGGGGATGCATGAGCTGTGAAGCTGACTGTATGATAACCACGTCTTGAAATTGTGGGAATTCTATGGATGATATATCTCCGAAAGTCAGATGGACATCGCCAGTCTCATACATTCTACACAGCAACGTTAATAATCGTTTTCTGGCCACTTCGCCCAATGATTTTAGAAATTCCAATAGTATGTTTGGTTTTAAGTCTTCCAAAGCTCTTCTAGATTGTGATTCTAACAGTGCATCCAGTATCTCTTCCCTATCGACTCCTGCTTCTTTTTCTATCACATCATCAGAAAAGTACTGCACTTATAGAGCCTCTCAGCATACTCTTTCCACCCATCCGCTATCTCTGCGCTTAACAGTGACATTCCCATCGCACTCTTAATGTTTCCCTCACTCCTGTTAATTTCATCGAAGGGTGTTGCGACTTTTCTATATGCTCAGTGGGTCCTTCCAACAATCATTTCGTTTTCAATTTCTTTACATTTCTCACGTACCTATTTCGCCTTAGCTTCACCGCACTTGCTATTTCTTTCTTTCCTAAGTGACTTGTATTTCTTTATTCCTGTATTTCGCTTAACACTTTTGTACTTCCCCCTTTTGTCGATCAGCTGAAGTATTTCTTGTCTTATCCACGGCTTCTTCACAGTTATTTTCCTTGTACCAAGATTTTTCTCTCCAGCTTCTGCGACTGCCTTTATCGGAGACATCCATTCATCTTCAAATGATCTGTGCTGTTCACTGTCGAAGAATCTATAGTCTCGGAGAACTTCAAACGTATCTCTTCATTCCTCAGTATTTCCTTATCCAGTTTCTTGCACATTGTGTCTTCCTAATTAGTCCTTTAAACCTCAGCCTTCTATTCACCATCAGTAAACTGCGATCTGAGTCTACATCTGTTCCTGGCTACGCCTTACAGTATAATATCTGATTTCAGAACCTCTGTGTGACCATGAAGTAATCTAACTGAAATCTTATTGCATCTCTCGACCACTTCCATTTATTCCTCTTCCTGTTCGCTATTACTCACAGAAATTTATTGCAAAGCTCAATTAATCTGTCTCCTCTCTCATTGCTACTACCAAATCCATATTCTCCCGTAACCCCTCCATCCTCTCCTTCCCCTACAAATGCAGTCTGATATCCCACGACCATTACCTTTTCATCTTCCTTTGCGTACCGGATTATCCGTTCAGTATCCTCGTAGACTTTCTCTATCTCTTTACCTTCTGCTTATGACGACGGCATATATACCTCAACTGTTATTGTTTGCGTTGGTTTTCTGTCAGTTCTGATGACAACAACACTATCACAGAACTGGTTACGGTAGCACATTCACTGTCCTACCCTCCTATTCATAACAAATCCTTATCCCGTTATACCATTTTCTGTTGCTGTTGGTATTACTCTATATTTGTCTGACCATTTCACTTCCATTTCACTTCACTGACGCTCACTAAATCTATATTGAGGCTTAGCATTTCCCCTTTCAGATTTTCTAGCTTTCCTGCCACGTTCAGATTTATGAGACTCCACGCCTCGACTCATAGAACGTTATCGTTTCGTTGGTTATTCAGTAGTTTTCTTATGGTCGTCTCCTCCATGGCAGTCCCCTCCCACAGATCCGAATGGGAAACTATTCCGGAATCTTTCGCCAATGGAGAGTTTATCATGACACTTTTTCAATTACAAGCCGGATGTCCTGTAGATACACTTTATGTGTCTCTAATTCAGTGGTTTACATTGCCTTCTGAATCCTCATGCCGCTGATTATTGTTGATTCTTCCACCTCATTGAGGCAGCTTCCCCCCTCAAGGGCAAGAAAGTGTCCTGAACCTCTATCCGCTCCTCTGTCCTCTTTGACAAGGCCGTTGGAGGAATGACGTCTAATTTCGGACATCTTCGGCTGCCATTGCTGAAGATTGTTATTCAGAATTAAACAGTGGCGCCGGCTGGAGTGGCAGAGCGGTTCTAGGCGCTTAAGTCTGGAACATCGCGACCTCTACGGTCGCAGGTTGGAATCCTGCCTCGGGCATGGATGTGTGTGATGTCCTTAGGTTAGTTAGTTTTAAGTAGTGCAAGGTTCTAGGGGACTGATGACCTCAGATGTTAAGTCCCATAGTGCTCAGAGCCATTTGAACCATTTAAACAGTGGCTGTATTCGAACCTGGAAGCGAGGATGTTTTGATTACTAATCAAAGACGCTATTCCTATATAACGGGTGCCTATGGTAGACGCGTTAATGGGTGTTACATCTTTTTTTTTTCTTTTTTTTTTGGGTGGGAAATTCCTGAGATCATAAATGGTAATATCAGAACACACTGAGTTTATTACGTTCTTCTGGCCCCATAATCATTCACCATGTGCTTACAGAATTAAAAAAACCTTTTGGCAAGCGAACTCGAAGTTAAACCTTCGTTGACTCCATTTTGGGACCAATCCAACCTCACAGATAAAATCACAAACCAAGGTGGTACGGATAGATTATGGGCGCATTAACTGGAAACGGCCACATAAAATAACCGATCCGGATCTTAATCCGATTGTTACTAATATTTGCATTTGCGCTGAAGTGTCTAGCTGGCAGATCTTAATTCCTTTCAACAATTTACAATGCAGCCGAAGCGTTAACCACTCATTCCTCCTCGATTAGGGAGACAGAGCTACCGGTATCGAAGAGAGCACAGATAGCCCCCTTTTTTATGGACACGAAAGGAACACCAGCTTACGATGGCCGTAAGTCTTCTGCAAAAGCCCCTTTATTGCGATCCACACATATGGTACCAACAACTCTCTTTAAAGCTTCCCCTACCTGTGAAATTTATGGTAATATGTTCACTTGCTTTACACTTAAAATACACTCCTGGAAATGGAAATAAGAACACATTGACACCGGCGAGTCAGACCCACCATACTTGCTCCGGACACTGCGAGAGGGCTGTACAAGCAATGATCACACGCACGGCACAGCGGACACACCAGGAACCGCGGTGTTGGCCGTCGAATGGCGCTACCTGCGCAGCATTTGTGCACCGCCGCCGTCAGTGTTAGCCAGTTTGCCATGGCATACGGAGCTCCATCGCAGTATTTAACACTGGTAGCATGCCGCGACAGCGTGGACGTGAACCGTATGTGCACTTGACGGACTTTGAGCGAGGGCGTATAGTGGGCATGCGGGAGGCCGGGTGGACGTCCCGCCGAATAGCTCAACACGTGGGGCGTGAGGTCTCCACAGTACATCGATGTTGTCGCCAGTGGTCGGCGGAAGGTGCACGTGCCCGTCGACCTGGGACCGGACCGCAGCGACGCACGGATGCACGCCAAGACCGTAGGATCCTACGCAGTGCCGTAGGGGACCTCACCGCCACTTCCCAGCAAATTAGGGACACTGTTGCTCCTGGGGTATCGGCTAGGACCATTCGCAACCGTCTCCATGAAGCTGGGCTACGGTCCCGCACACCGTTAGGCCGTCTTCCGCTCACGCCCCAACATCGTGCAGCCCGCCTCCAGTGGTGTCGCGACAGGCGTGAATGGAGGGACGAATGGAGACGTGTCGTCTTCAGCGATGAGAGTCGCTTCTGCCTTGGTGCCAATGATGGTCGTATGCGTGTTTGGCGCCGTGCAGGTGAGCGCCACAATCAGGACTGCATACGACCGAGGCACACAGGGCCAACACCCGGCATCATGGTGTGGGGAGCGATCTCCTGCACTGGCCGTACACCACTGGTGATCGTCGAGGGGACACTGAATAGTGCACGGTACATCCAAACCGTCATCGAACCCATCGTTTTACCATTCCTAGACCGGCAAGGGAACTTGCTGTTCCAACAGGACAATGCACGTCCGCATGTATCCCGTGCCACCCAACGTGCTCTAGAAGGTGTAAGTCAACTACCCTGGCCAGCAAGATCTCCGGATCTGTCCCCCATTGAGCATGTTTGGGACTGGATGAAGCGTCGTCTCACGCGGTCTGCACGTCCAGCACGAACGCTGGTCCAACTGAGGCGCCAGGTGGAAATGGCATGGCAAGCCGTTCCACAGGACTACATCCAGCATCTCTACGATCGTCTTCATGGGAGAATAGCAGCCTGCATTGCTGCGAAAGGTGGATATACACTGTACTAGTGCCGACATTGTGCATGCTCTGTTGCCTGTGTCTATGTGCCTGTGGTTCTGTCAGTGTGATCATGTGATGTATCTGACCCCAGGAATGTGTCAACAAAGTTTCCCCTTCCTGGGACAATGAATTCAGGGTGTTCTAATTTCAATTTCCAGGAGTGTACTTTACTGAAGACAACGCTGATTACCGCCTGCGAGTATTATTTGCTGTTCCTAGCCACCCAGGGGTAAACTCTTTTCCCTGCCCCTGGTTCATAGGCACTCCACCTAGCACAGGGCTCACCAACTCTTCTAAATGGTGCCTGTTTTGTGGCCGCTCGCAAAACCAAGCCCTAGATCAATCACCTGCTCGCGCTTCCTTTAAAATTTATAAGTTATTTACCTATTTTCAGACGTAAGCTTCAAGCACCATCTTTCACCCTTTACATGTTGTCTTAGAGTTCATTATAATGTTGCGGTTCCAGATAGTCTTTGCCAATAAGCTTAACTGGTTACTGTAGATCAACTGATGAAGTGCAGTGAATGGCAGACTAAGCCACATAGCTCCAGTTGCCCAATCGCTATAGGGCGCAGCAGCTGATAACATCGTTTATCACTTAATCTATGCTGCGAATCAATTAATCCATGCTGCCAGTCCAATAAAATTCTTAATACCCTCATGCCCTCATCACTAGAATCTAATGATGACACCCCAGTTTTAATGAGTTATGATTGCAAATAGTGACTCGAATTATTTATATATGACTGAAAAACTGATAGATTGGAAATAACATCTTGGGTAACTGAGAAATGTAAGAACACGTGAGACAGTGCAGACCCAACGACTTATCATAGGTGGTTTGTAAGAGCCCACGTGTATAGTATTCATACATTTAGAGAAAGATTTGACAATGTTAGCAGAAATACATTCCTTCAAATTTTGAAGGCAGCAGGGATGAGCGAAAGGTTATTTACAACTTCCAGAGAAACCCGACTACACTTAAGAGTCGAAGGACATGAAAGGAAAGGCATGGATGAGAAGGATAAAGAGACAAATTCTAGTCTATCCTCTGTGTTACAATATTCAATCCGTACACTGAATAACCAGTGAAGAAAACTTAGGAGAAATACTGAGAGAGATCTAAAGTTCTGGGAAAAGAAATACAATCTTTGATGCTTTGGAGATAGACACATGGAACATTCCATTTCAGAAATTGTTAGGGAATTCAGTATTCCGAGATCCACAGTGTCGAGAGTGTGCCGAGAGCAAAAAATTTCTGGCATTACCTCTCACGACGAACAACGCAGTGGAGAAATCAACGTGAGACGTAGGACTAACATATCCTTTAGGGCAGTGTGGCCGAACTTGGTGTTAATGGGTTACGGCAGAAGACGACCGACACGAGTGCCTTTGCTAATAGCACGACATCGCCTGCAACGCCTTTCCTGAGCTCGTGGCCGTATCAATTAGACCGTAGACGACTGGTAATCAGTGGCCGGGTCAGATGAGCCCCGATATCAGTTCGTAAGAGCTTATGGTAGAGTTACAGTGTCTAGAGTGTGGCGCAGACACATGAATCCTTGGACCAAGTGCTTGGCTCCATGCTGATGTGGACTGTTTTTACGTTCATTATTGACTGCGAAGGATTCTGCTCGGCAACTTGGAGACCATTTGCAGCCATTTATGGATCACGTTCCCAAACAACCATCTCATGTCACTAAATAAGTCGAGTGAATTATTTGGCCACGCAGAACGCCCGACATTCAGTCCCATCGAACATTTACGGGGCATATTTGAGGGATCAGATCGTGCACCAGATCCTGCACTGGCAACACTTTCGCAGTCAAGGACGGCTTTAGAGACAGAGTGGCTGAATACTTTTGCAGGAGACTTCCAATGACTTGTTGAGGCCATGTCACATCGAATTGCTGCAGTACGTCGGGCAAAAGTAGGTCCGATACCATGTTAGGAGGTATCCCATGACGTTTCTCACCTCAGTGTATGTCGAATAAGTGATTAGAGACACTGAATACATTGAGGGGAAAGAAATTTATAGCACAAAAAGACTAAAAGAAAGGGTCGGTGTAAAGGACACATCGTAAGTCACTTTACTAATTGAGAGAAGTGTAGAGGGTTACAGCTGTAGAGGAAGACAAAGCCATGAACATAGTAAACAAGTTCAAATGAATGCAGGTCGCAGTAGTTACTCAGAGATAAAGAGGCTTGCAAATGATAAAGTAGCTTGGAGAGCTGCATGAAAGCAGTCTTCAGGCTAAAGGTCACGGGAACACCATCAACAACAAAAAACATTTTATGACACCAAAAGCAAGCGACAAGTAATTTTTATCCTCGTCCGTTTCCTCCTGAACGTCCCTTTCTCATTCAGAGAGTGAGACAGTGTTAAAACGGGCTACCTGTCTCAACTGCGGGCGCAGCTTGCGGTGGATATCTGCGTGAAGTGAGAGGCCACAGTGTCTCTAGGGCAGGGATAGCGGCAGGCAGCTAACCGACTTGCTCTTCGCACCTAATCCCGCGGTCCGTCGAAACGCCGCCCATCGACCGGGAAGCGCCTTATTGACACACATTCGGCGCCGCGCTGTTTTCCGAAGGCGTCGCCGGGCGCGGCGCGGCGCGCGGCCGGTTTTGTCGGCCTAAAAGCGTCCGCCATTTGTCCCGGCCGCAAGCTACTTTCCGCTCGTCCCCTCCCACCCCCTCTCCTTCTCGCCCTCTGCCCCAATCCTCCTGGCCCAATGCCGAGCCGCACTCCCGTCAGGGAGTAGAGACGACGAATCTTTTATTCATTTCTTTTCAATCGAACGTAAAAGCGTGAAACTAGTTTACTTGGCCGCGTGCAGCTTGTGGACTGAATGCACGGCACATTTATCGGTCGCCCCTATGTCTTTCGTTAGTACTTCTTTTAATAAATAAAGACACCTTGGTGCAAAACATAGTACGAAAACAACTGACAATGCCAGACTGAAGCCTCCGTGTAAATGTTTTACTTCTTTCGCCTTCAAATCGAAAACGGTCGTCCGTATATATAATCGGATACTTTGGGAAACTTGAGTGACAAGCTTTCTCGCTTAATCAAGTCGACAAGAAAACTATGTGGTCGTATAGCTTACACAAGTACCTTTGTAAAACTTATTTTACAGCAAATAAGGTCGACCGCGTGGAACTGAGGCGTTAACATCTCGACTTCCTGTGGTGTATCGATCGCCATGGGCAATTAGATTAATTCGTAAGAGCTAGTTATCTGATGGACGCTTGCACAGTCTACGAGCGGGAGAGGCGGTGCAATGGTAACAAACTGCACTTGTATTTGGTTCAAATCCCCATCCGTTCATCGGGAGTTAGGGAGGATTTCTCCAAACTGCTGGCGACTAATGCCAGGACGTTTCCTTTGAAAGAACAGTGCCGATTTCTGGCTCTACGATCTAGTGCATCGGTTCTAACAATTTCGCAGTTGAGTGCATGTGGAACGCTAATGCGCCTATAGGCCACATTCGGGTTTATTCACACAATACCTGTACGTAGATTTCTCTATGTCAGACAGTCTCAGTGGGCTCATATAAATGTGAACCACTTGTAAGACATGTGGGATGTCCTAGCCGTACTACTGGACATAAAACTTAAGCACTATTAGTCCTGTCATGGAAGGAAAAAATGGTTCAAATGGCTCTGAGCCCTATGGGACTTAACTACTGAAGTCATCAGTCCCCTAGAACGTAGAACTACTTAAACCTAACTAACCTAAGGACATCACACACATCCATGCTCGAGGCAGGATTCGAACCTGCGACCGTAGCGGTCGCGTGGTCCCAGACTGAAGCGCCTAGAACCACTCGGCCATAACGGCCGGCTCGTATAGGGACTGTGGACACAAAAGCACATTTATTCATCAATAAATTCCCAACAAATAACTGTCTGAATAGTTTATAAAAATTTTCAAATGATGGTGACGGTGGCACGCAACGAACGGTGTAGCTTCCAAACAAACATCCCTACGGCGTTGGTGGACGTTGCGTTCAAGCAGTACATTAAAAACACGTATGTATTAAAAAATAACGCAACGTACAACCATTCAATATAAGGGAAGGAAAACTGCTTGAAATTTATGAAGCCAGTCATGGGGTGGTGAAAATTACATTAAATTAAATTAGGTGAGTTTAAGAACCAGCGATAAAACGTAATGTTCACTACAAGGGTTATGCCCGGGAGTGCCTAGCAAATTTTTTAACTGAAAATCACTTTATGTTAAGGTAGAATTTTTAACGCTTGCAACTTATTCAAACTCAATTTAGGCTCAGAATAATCAGCTGACAGTGAACCATAAGGCGTTACAAGCTTGCTGCAGTGTATTGTAACTACCTTCTAGCACTATAATCATTTAAATTCACAATGAACAACAGAAAGTTTAACGGCGTTAAAATAAGTAGACCAACACAATAAGAACGTTCTAAAGATATTGTGTCAAGAAACACAAAATGAATTTTAAAGAGTTAAGCCTTTGTTTTCAAAATAACAAAGTCTTAAACCAAGATAACCCTTAGGGGCAGTCATATTCCTGAACTTCAAAGCCGAGACAAACACCTGAACGTTCAGAGCCGCTTTGTTCTCCATCAGCAAACACATTGTGGGAAGGCTACACAGCACGTGACTAATATGGGGAGTACCCTACAAATCCGTCTGTTGTTTCTGATTGCCGATGAGCAGCAGCTCTATTGATATCCCATATCTGGTAACCATTCACAATGACAAAGGTGCACTACTTTGGCCGTGGAACATCATGCATCTGACTGCCAGAGCGCCACCGCGCGACTTCCGCCGCCTCTTCCTTCAACTCACAACAACAGCAACAACAACAACGGACTCAGCGGTGCAGACGCTACTCGTCCGGAATCATTTCGAGCAGTGCTAGCAGACGGGACCCAAAGACCCATTAGCCGGGCCGTGCGTGCTCCTTTATTTCGCAGGGTCGGGATTCCACCGTCTCCCTGGGGGGCAGCAGGATAGCTCAGCATCGACCGCGGCCCGAGATCTTTGAGCATCGATCACGAACCAGCTGAACAAAGAGCCTATATGTTTCTTTGAAGTGCGTTTGCAGTACCTTCAATAGCGATGCCCTTTGTATAAACGTGGAGTTTCATGCCCAGTATGTAGCTACACTCAGATGTTTTGCTTTAAATGCTTCATTACAACTAATGAAATCAAATCATCGCTTGCACAACAATAATTTCTGCTCGGCATAGCCTTCTGGCAACAGTGAAATGAAATGAAATGATAGTATGGCATTGATGGTCGGGATGTCCTAGTCGGGTTCGGCCACCAAGAGCAACTCTTAATTCTTTCGGCGCCACAATGGGCGACTTGCGGCCAGCGATAAGGATGCAATGATGATGAGGACAACACAACACAACACCTAGTCCCCGAGCGGAGGAAATCTTCAACCCGGCCTGGAATCGCACCCGGGTCCAGTGCGTGGAAGGCAAGCACGTTACCACCCAGCTAAGCAGGCGGACTCTGGCAATAGTGAACTGCTTCTTATGAGACTTTAGTTTAACTATTGGTTTTAGGTGGGATCTTTTTCAGTCGCTTTGCTTTCGAGACATGTAGTTGGGTAAGGTTGCCAAAGATCTCTTGACATAAGGAAGAGTAGAGTTTAACGTCATTGGAGACGTCCTTTGAAAGTAACAATCCGGCCATTTACTTTACACCATTGAGCGTAATCGTGAAAAACACGGATTTGGAGGACCGGAAGAGATTTGAGCCGCCGTCCTGCCGAAAAGAAGTCCTGTGCCTCAGCAAAAAAATGGCTCTGAGCACTATGGGACTTAACGTCTGTGGTCATCAGTCCCCTAGAACTTAGAACTACTTAAACCTAACTAACCTAAGGACATCACACACATCCATGCCCGAGACAGGATTCGAACCTGCGACCGTAGCAGTCGCGCGGTTCCGGACTGTGCCTCAGCACTGCGCCACCTCAGTCGTTTTGTAGACCTTAAGAAGGCATCTGATAATACGACGTTGGACAGGTGCTACTGAGCACAGCCTAACGGTCAAGCATGAACCGAATAGAAACATTTTTTTGTAGAGTGTTTCTTGAGCGAAATTGCAGAGTGCACGAGAGTAGCTATCCTCACGTAAATTGACGCCCTAAGGCCAAAATTTGTCGTTTGAGTGTTTACATTCTTTCCCTGGCCCCACTCGAAGGGAAGTTGTGAGAAGCTCGTCAGAGACCTGACCTGCCGTCTAGCGGACACAGTAATCAACCTAGAGGGTCGATAAAAGTATGAGTTACAAGGTAACGTACGTCACAGTTGTATGTAGTACAATTTACGCCGTAATGGTGCCTGTCACATATCAATGGAACGAAACAGGCCTTCTTGCTTCTGGACTGAATCAGTTGCAAGATACACAAAACTACACAAGGAGGACGATAATCTTAGCTATAATAGCTCCAACTGCTGCAAATAAGAAAAAGGGCATCATACATTTTTTGCTCAGTGAGTGATTTCTCTAGTAGTTGTAACACTTTACATACCTTCTTTTTATTACGTTTACATGGTATGCTCCTGATTGAACGTAAGTGGAACTGAATTGGTCTGAAACAGGCTCATTGTGTAGCAGATTTACTTTGTCTCTGACAATGAGTCAGTCAAATGGTCTTTTTCTTACTACACGATTTTGAAACTTCTAAGTTAACACGCATAAGGATGTTAAGTTATGCGTAGTACTTAATAAAACTGTGTATATTCTGTGCTATACGCAAATAGCATAAAACAATTCCATCCTCTCGGCTGTGTTACGTTTGCATAAACAGAAGCATGAAGCTGCATTCCGAACGCACTTAACGAATTCTACTTACGGTTTTGTCATAGTAGCAGAGTCACGCTTCTGTGAGAGGCGTCACAGACACCAAAATGAGCTTTTTCGCCGCTGATCAGTTGCGGCTTTTCGTGATTTCTGTTTCATCTGTTGTATATACTATACCATATAGCTGAAACAGCTTCAACCTATTTTCGTAAACTTGTAATTTATCTGTTTATTTTTCATCGTACTTAGGTCAATAACACAGATTTATGTTATGTGTTAGTGTATTGGGAGTAGAAGCTACAGCTCAAACGCAAAAGATACTCTCAGCTGTAGTGACTTCCGCTAATGTTTCAGCAGCAGAAAAGAATGAACAGAGCCTTCAAAATTTTGTTGCTCTCGTGTTTCGTGTAACATTCTGTGGTGTCACCGCCAGACACCACACTTGCTAGGTGGTAGCCTTTAAACCGGCCGCGGTCCGTTAGTATAAGTCGGACCCGCGTGTCGCCATTGTCAGTGATTGCAGACCGAGCGCCGCCACACGGCAGGTCTAGAGAGACTTCCTAACACTCGCCCCAGTTGTACAACCGACTTTGCTAGCGATGGTTCACTGACAAAATACGCTCTCATTTGCCGAGACGATAGTTTAGCATAGCCTTCAGCTGCGTCATTTGCTACGACCTAGCAAGGCGCCATTATCAGTTACCATTGATATTGTGAATCATGTACCGGCAAGACCGACGCTCTTCATTAACGGATTAAAGTTAAGTATTCCACCAGCTACGTCCGTTTTTCTAAATTCTAATTTCCTTGGCCTGTTCCAGACCTCACGCCAGCCTGCGTGAGCTAAAACGCGTGCCTTTGGCCTCCTTCTAGTAACACGGTGTTGGCTCTCCTGCCAACCAAAACACATTCATTAGCGCTGAGTAATGCATAACTTAGTCAAGTATTCGCTTGCCAGAGTACACGCAATATTGGGATTCGATGGCTGAAGTTCTGGCTTGCGTGAGTTTCACCGCTTGTAGACTCAGAAGTAGCAGAGTGACAAAAAAGATGAGAACGCAGGAACACTCTAACAAAAAGTTATCAACTAATTTAAAATGGTAACGTTGTCCCAAAAAAATGATATCGTGATTTTTTGAATATAATAGAAGTAACACATCTACCTCCAGGTGGGTACGTAGTGGAGGACATTATTGTATTTACTTGTTTATAGCTGATTATAGCGTAGATCTACTAGGTACCTAGAAACTAGGATAGAATGTAGTATTGTAAATGCGTCAGGATTGGCCAGGAGGGGAAAGCAGTAGGCACCCGTCGAGATGAAGAATAAAACATATTTTAAACTGTACGAAGTTTTAATGCCGTAAAGAAAAGCAGGCCTGAAGAAGCTGCCGAGACTGAATGGGCAGCCGCCCAAGTGAGCAGGTGAGGAGGGCGTCTGATCGGTTTGGAAGCTGCCAGCGGAAGAGAGTGAACAATGCGTCCGCTCCCGGCAGCTGGCCGCGGTTCCACTCCCACTTGCCCACCTCCACGCCTCCCTATTGGTCGATCAGATCGTAAGACACGCAGTTCCGTAGCTACCTCGTCAGCTACACGTGAGTGTGGCTGCTGATGGCTCAACACGTGAGTTTCAGGGTGGGTCTATCCGCTTTTGGGCATTATGACTGAGACGCTGCATCTTACCGCCAGGAAGAAGGCACTGACGATCATCAAGTGAAAAAACATAGATCAAACTTTATACTAACAAATCCATTCAGTATCGACCCCCACTTATAGTATTTTGTTGTTTCTTCAGTCCGACGACTGGCTTGATACAGCTCCCCAACTTAGCCCAGTCTCTGCAAATCCCTTCTTACTAGCATAAATCTATATCTATTTGAAATTTTTTCTACATTCAAAACTAGGTCTCTCTAATTTTATTCCAGCATACTTCATTACACTACCGAATTTACAATTCCTTAATGTCTCAAGATTCGTCCTATCAACCGACTCCTTCTTTTAATCAAGCTGTGCCATAAATGGATTTTCTCCTCAGTTCGATTCAGCACCTCTTCGTTGTTTATTCGATCTATCCATCTAATCTGAAGCATTATTCTATAGCACCACGCTTCCAAAATTGAATTCTCTTCTTGTCTGAGACACTAATCTTCCACGTTTCACTTCTGTGTAACTCTACGGTTCTGACAAATATCTTCATGAAAGACTTCCTAACGCTGAAATGTACATTTATGATCTGTTCCTTTTCATATCTCATTTCCTAATCTAACTCCTTCAGCATCGCCTGATTCAGTTCGTTTGAACTCCATTGCCCTGAGTTACTGTCGTTGATATCCATGTTATACATTTTCAAGACCCTACCAGTTGCAGTCAGTTGCTCCTCTAAGTCCTTTCCCATCTCTGACAGTATTACAATATCGTAGCCATACCTTAATTTTTTTTCTTTGTTCTCCCTGAACTTGTATTTCCTTTCGATATTTAGGCTCGGTTTGCTTCACAGCTGGATCAGTACACAGAGTGAATAACATCGTTGATGGGTTACAGCCTTTATTCTCTTCTGAACTACGTCTTCTCTTTCATGGACTTCGGCTCTTATGTCTGCTGACTGGTTACTGTACAAGTTTAGATACGTTTTTGCTCTTCGTATCGTATCCAGTTATTTTAAAAATTTCAAAAATAAGCCCAGTCTACACTGATAAGACCACTCCCCAAGTCTACAAACTCAATAAACGTAGGTTTGTCTTGCCTCATCCCGTCTTCTAGGATAAAGTCGTAGGGTCAGAATAGTCTCGTGCGTTCCTGTATTTCTCAAACAAACCAGCGCTCTTCCCCGAGGTTGGCATCTACCTGCTTTCCCAGTCTTCTGTAAATAATTTCTGTCAATATCTTCAACCATTACTTATTAATAAGTCGATTCGGTAATACGCGCACCTGTCAGCACCCGCCTTCTTTTGATTTGGGATTACTTCATTCTTCCCGAAGTCTGAGGGTTTTTCATCTGTCTGTTACATATCCTGTCATGTCTGACTCTCCCAAATATCTGAATAATTTTTTTGGAACGTAGTTTACTACCGGCCTTCTTTCTGCTTCAATCTTTGAGTTTTCCTACATATTTTTCTCACAATATTATATCTCTCATCCTTTACTCTTTCTGTAATGTAGTCCTCAAATTTGTTTCCCTTGTACAAATTCTCCGTATACTGCTTTCATCTTTCAGCTTACGCTTGCTTGCTTTCCATCTGAGCTCTTGATATTCACACAGCTGTGCCTCTATTCTCCAACAGTCTCTCAATTTTTCTATAGGTGGTATCTCTTTTTCCCCCTGTTATATATTCCCATACAGCCCTGCATTTGCCGTCTAGCCATTCTTGCTTAGCCATTTTGCGCTTTCAATCAGTCTAATTTTTTAGACATTTCTATTTCCTTTCGCCTGTTTAGTTTCCTGGATTGGCATACCTTCTCCTGTCTTCGGCTAGATTCATTATTCGTATGTTTTCCATTGATTTTTACTATGGTTTTCTTTCTACTTATTTAATCATCTGCTGCCTTCCATATTTCGTCGCTCAAAGGTACTCATTCGTCTTCTATGAGGATTGCCCAGAAAGTGATGCATCGCAATTTTTTCTTCAACAATTCTTTATTGAACTTAATGAGAATTACACCCACGAAAGAATGTGTGCTGTCTACACATTCTATTTTTCCATGTAATCCTCTTCCCGTTCTATGAGCCTCCTCTAGCGCGAAACAGGGACGTGTATGCCCTGTCGGCACCAATCCTTGTCCCTGTGGCGGAACCAGTGCTTCACTCATCGTACTCAAAATGTCATCCTCTAAAGGCCCAGAGAAGTGGAAGTCCGAGGGGTCAAGGTAAGGTGTGTCAGGTATGACAGCCGTGGATGGCCTCCCCGACCGCTGCAAACCGTGGATCTCCGCCGAACCGCCTTCTGATGGCCTCACACTCAATGCCAGTGACTAACTGTACTTCTGTCGACAGCAGATGATCTATAGACTTTGCAAAAGCGTTTCAGAATATTCCCTACAGTTTCTTTCTCTGTAGTTAGATATTCAGAGACGGCAAGTTTCTTGTAATGTGCATCACCTACAGACGCCCTTTTGGAACTGTCCTGCAGGTACGCTGCCTGTCGGAAGTGACGGAAACTTGGCGCGCTCACCCAAGAGACCTAAAATAATACATACGTGAAGTTTCGCATTGGTAACATTGTTTTTGGCTCAGATAAAAAATGCTGTGCAGTACTTTCTGGGCAAGCCTCGTATTATATTCTTTTCCCAAGGTTCAGCCCAGCGTTGTCTAATGCCCTCTGAAACTCTCAACAACCTCTCGTTCCTTCCATTTATATGCATAATTACCCACCTTTCTGCAATGTATTCACTATCAATCAGCAATGTATGACCAATAAATTATGCTGGGACTCAAATTTTACCTCAGTGTACGTACAAAAGTAGAAATTTTTTGTAATATTTTATGTGGTAGAAGTAAACGTCAGGAATCATTTAAAAGTATAAGGATATTCGTAATAAAAGATATGAAATAGAAGAAGATTGCAAATGGTAAACTAGTAGTATCATTTAGTAACTACGAGTATTATAAAATAGGTTACAATTTTCAGCGGGTTGATGTTAAGATAACACAGCTAATTAATTAAATTAATTTATATTCTCACTACTTATTAATTATTACTAATTACTATCTTGGCTCCTGACTTTCTGCATTTTACTGTGAATTAGATCCGCCAAGCTGAAGGACGTTTGCACTAGCCTAGAGTTTCAGAAGACCATGACGAGGCTAAATAGTTCAAATATGGTAACTTTCCAGTTCCTTAAAAGTTGACACCAATCCGCGGTACGTTCTGACTGTATCACTTTGTGCTGCCATTAGTGCTGTACGTCCTCCAGCTGCGAAGATATCTCTGTGACTCCAGTGCAGACATAGCCAGCAACAACGGCGAGTGTCCAGTCTTCTTGTCTTCTTTAGGCGTTTTACTGTAACAGGTTGCGGCTGGCAGCTCAAGTGTCCCAAACATTGTAATTCCCCAACGCTCATGATGTCGGCACCTGGGGTCAGCACACATGTACGGCGCGATCTTCATTAATATGGAGAGGGATCCATGGTCCATAAGGAGATTGCTAAGATACCTCGACGTTAGAATGACTTAACATGAAGTCTTCCCGTCACACTTGGCGAGAACCTGTAGAAACCTCATTCCAGCATCAAGTCCTCCTCCCATTCGCGTTTTGTGCACGATCTTCTTTGGGATTTTCTCTTTTCCCTAACGTCTCTGTCACGTTTTCTGTGTTACCTCCTCATAACCAACACCGTGCAATCATCTGTCTAATTACTAGAATATGGGAAATATTCCTAATATCAGACCGTAGTTAGCGCCTGCTCTTTGTAATGGTCCTAAAAAAATTTTGGTCAGTGCTAGAGATGACAAGATTGATCAGGAAACCTCCGTACGACCCTGTGGCTATTACGGATTTCTTTTCCCTATTTTTTTCTTATTCTTTCTCGAGTTGTAATTTGATATGTCCAGAGAACAAGTACTAGTTACTAGGACACATTAAATAAAATATTAATAGCTCCAGATCCTCGATAAGCTGCCCTACAATCAGCAATCAGTACGACTGGATCAGCAATATGGAGGTGTGAAGAACATCTTGTTCATTCCCCAGCACCAGTGAATGAGTATGTTTGTGTGCGTCTGTGCGTGAGTGGAATGGGGCCGATAGGAGGGCAGGAGCGGGAGCGTGGGAAGGAGGCCGGGAAAGGCTGCAATAAATTCCAATCCCAGGCACCGTCTCGCGAACGCCCAGATCCCCAGCTATTCATTCTCCCTGTCCGACATTAGAGGCACCTGCTGAAAAATCCATTAAAGTGTCAAACGGCGAAATTTACGAATTGTACCAAAATATAACCGAAAGTTATTTCACAATCTACGTCATCGAAATGCGACAGAAGCAAAAGGTTCAGAGGGGACAACACTGCTTTTCCTGCTGTGAGGGGCTCCGTGCAAATGCATGCCTTCCTCAACATAGTATTACACTACTGAGGTATGATTTTTCTCATGTAAGTTGAAACGAGTGTGAAAACAAACTCGTGGACGTCTTCATCTTTATTAAACTTTTCATATTTTCCTTTTTTCCATACTGGGTAGAAAGACGAAACTGGAGTAAAAGAAATCACGAGTGGGTTGGGCAGAAACTATTGGCATTCTCACGAAGGGATTGTCGCTAAAGTTAAAATCTTCCGGGTTGTTAGGCCGCGACATATTTCCTCTAAAATAATCGACGTTTCGACCCCTCTGCTCGGGATCTTCTTCAAGATCTTCCGGTGTTCTAGTAATAATATGACGTGGCCTAAGAATCCATACGATTTTAACTTTGGTAACTTAAGTTATCAAACAACTTTCCACGAGAAATTCACGCAAAAATTAAAATTTTAATTAGCTCCTTAAGCCTGCGACATCAGAAATCTCATCACATATGTGTAAGGTTTCTGACAGCTATAGTAGTTCCTTACAGTGGAGATGAATGTTCGCATGCACCGTAATGAGCACGTAAAATAAGATAATCGACATAACATTGACGTCAAAATACATAAGAATTTCCCACAAAAATATTGTGAAAGAAAACTCTTCACTAACAAATAACTATTTCTTGATTAGTAGGTTACCGGTTACAGAAAACTTCGCTCTAACGGACTTGGTATGAAGAAGCGAGTGCTCATCCTGATGTAACAATTTTCTAATCAAATGTTTTTTAATTATAAAGCGAGGAATAAAAGGCGTAATTACTGCACCATTATCAAATGTCTTGTCTACAAGAAGGAGAGTGGGATAGGTCGGCGTTGGTGGTATTTGTTGTAAGGTCTTATGGGACCAAACTGCTGAGGTCATCGGTCCCTAAGCCTACTTAATCTAACTTAAACTAACTTAAGCTATGGACAACTCACACACCGATGCCCGAGGGAGGACTCGAACCTAGGACGGGAGAAGCCGCACGGACCCTAACTAGGCGCATCAGACCGCGCGGCTACCCAACGCGGCCATTGGAAGGGAGATGGGGCAATAAGAGAGTGAAATAAAGGAATCTTTGACAATAGCCTGCAATTTGTTGCATATATAATGACTATCGTTGGGGCGGGAGTAAAGGACAGTTACCAGTTTAGGTAGTTGATTACAATAAAGGAGTAGGAAACCTAAGAGGAAACCGCCCGGACAGCCGCGCGCGTTGGAACGCTGCTTCCGGTATTCGGGAAGGTGCGCCAGAGGTGTTCACGAACGGGAAGGGACAAGGATTGTGGCCAAGCCCAGGGTTTCGTCCCCTGCCCACCGGCCCGAATCTGACCACTCCCCTTCCTGAAACAAAATAATAAGCAGAAAAAAATGTAAGCAGCAGGTCTTGGGTTCGAATCTGGATCCATAATAAAATTTTAAAAAATCGTATTGAACGACGATGGTTTGTGCGACGGAGAGCGTTGATGTGGTTTTTAGACTGGTTCCCACATTACCGGGCTGGTACTCCATTACCAGGCTAGTGCACGAGTCGCAAACATTTCGGAAAGTTTCGCATTCTAGCACGTGGGTATCACTACATGCAGATAGTTCGGGTATACATATTCCCAGGTAGGGATAACAGAGTCACGACAGGAAGGATATCCACTCTTAAATTAACTTATCCTGTGGTAACCAAGCTGACCACTCATAGATGCGAGACAAAGATTTAAAGAAGAAAAAAAAAACCATGGGAGAAGGCGGTTCACTTGTAGTTTGGCTAGTGGCCTGCCATGGAGTACTGAACTACAGGCAGACAGCAGGGAGCCGTACACTCTGTTACTCGTAGAATGGTGAATCACAAGGGAGAGGCGCAAAACTGCTGCGCTGAGCTTGGCAAGGCAGTGGCTATCATGTGACTCCGTTCTCACGTCCCTTATTGGCAAAACAGGCTGGCAGGGACACACTAGCGCAGTGGTTCCGAAAAGGTGGTCCGCGGACCCCCAGCGGTTCGCGATCTATGCCAGAGGGTTCCGCAAGATGCTATTAGAATAAAAAAAAATATTAAATATATTTCGTATGATAACAGATTTTTTGTTTTGTTTTGGCCGCTTCCTGCATGAACAGAGCTTTAGCGAAGGCTAACTTCTGCCTCTAGCGGCTACCTAGAGCCAACTGACACAAATACTGCCTAGCGCAAAACTAGAATTAGAGGCAAATAGTTAATAACAATGATGGCTAAATTGAAAAACTTTCAAGCTCAATATTTTTTCAGTAATGAATATGTCAATGTCTTTTCTAAGTACCAAAAATAGAAAAGGTATAAAAAGACTTTTCATTTGGTTTTTTTAGGTACTTGGTACTGTGATATGACAAGGTACCAAACATGCTCGATGAGGGGGTCCTCGAGAAAATTTTGTTGGGAACCCCTGCACTAGTGTATTGAGCAAAGGGCTGAAAAACGTACCAAGCAAAAAAAAAAACAACCATGATGCTTATTCCCAGGTATGTAGGTCACTGTGAGGCCGAACGTTGAGACCCTACGCCTGTTGCTTGGTGACAGCTAGAGATTTGAAAGAAAATTTTCGATAACCAATAACACACTAATAAACTACTCCCGGAAACCCAGACTGGCTATGTACCCCGTGGAGGTGGCCACCGGAGTTGTGGTGCCACACAATTCTGTGGAGGGGTTTACCAGACGGGATCCAAAACTAGGGGGATCTGTTACGTTTTTCTGAAGTGTTGTCTAGCGAAAAATTAACATGTACTTCAAATTTTCCGAAAGACACTCACGAGTGATTGGTGGTTCAAATATTGTTAGGAGATCAAATAAAGTCCCACTTCTGAACTGTAAATCGTAAATTGTTGATTAAAATATAACGTAGTAGCGTATTTGTTCTCCAATAGTGAAACATATGAGTATTGCGCAAAACTGTATATGACATTAAAAGTAGCATGAGTGAGTCTGCAACATTATATGTTTGTAATTCAGTAAAACAAGTAACCCTATTTTTTTAAATAAACGATTTAGTGACATACAAATCATCTCGCAAAATGCACATAGCTTTATATTTATTTCCTTTTACATACTTGTATAAAGAAATGCGAAATACCCACTTCTCATCTGAATAGCCTAGCATACATGCAATTCATATTTAAAAAGAGCCTACCAGTTTTCATTCACAAATATCCTCCAACATGGCTAAAATTTCTTCAACAGAATGTAAAATATAACTAATATTCCTTGACGCATAAGCCTTCTTGCATTCGCTCGAGTCGAAATACAAATACACAACTGATTATGATTTCTGAGATTTCTGACTATCTTCAGTTCTCGTAAGATAATTCTTACTAAATTAACACAGGTTAGATCACTGTAATGGGTCTACCCTAAAGGGAGACAAAATATTTGTTTAGCATAGCACTTAAAATGACTAAGGTCAGTGGGATACCATTACCCTACAACAATAAGTTACAATACTCACGCATATTAAAATCGGAATGCAATCAGAATGTTGCTGTTATTAAATGCACAGTTGTCGAAACGCAAGTTTAATATTTTGCTAGACATGTTTAAGACTTAACTGAAGTTTCAGCCAGAACTGAAAATTCAAATACACAGCGGTGCTATTATCTTAATATAGCACATTGGTGAATTGACACATGGATAAAACAGGGGGGAGAGGGGGTTAAAGAATTATCGCTCCCAACGGTTAAGTCACAGGAGAAGGGCACTATTAAATACTTCAAGAAGGGAGGTGCAACGTCTTAGCACCCTTGTTTGAAAAGGCGAGGTAGGAAAACCGTATAGGCAGAAGGATTCAGCGTGAACTATCTGGGAAGCAGGCAATGACAATCCCCATCACTAAAAAATATGTGGTTGTGTATCCTCAGCAGTGTGAAGAAAGCATTCCGCTGAAAATGTTCAAGCTAGTTCTGGCTTCAGGTACGAAGGAGTAATGAAGAAATTAATATCAAAACATTAGATATGAAACATGCGACTCGTATCACCTTTAACTACTTCAAGAGAAAGATACTAAAAGTTAACAGACATTGAAACGAATAAACTATTGAACCGTGCAAAACGTAACAAACAAAATTTCTGGTGTAAAGTAGGGTAGGCAAAGTTCCGCATTCTGGTATCACACAGGCCACTTGGGCCAGACCGATTGCCGTATCATCCATCGTCATGGCGTCACCGGATCCGGTACGAAGTGGCATATGGTCATCACACCGCTCTTACCTTTGTTGTCACGTTTCATGACCTCGAATTCGCTACTAATGCGTCGACTAGCTACTCACATGGCCTCAAGAGGTTGGGTGCAACACGTTCCATTCCTCGCACCAAAGGAAATTTCCCGGCAGCGCCGTGAATTGAATCCCGGTTCCTCGCATGGCTGTCAGCCGAGCTAACTACTCAGCAAGGAGGTGGACAAAGTCCTAGCTCATGAGTTGGGGAGGAGGAGATTAGTGTTTAACGTCCCGTCGACAACGAGGTCATTAGAGACGGAGCGCAAGCTCGGGTGAGGGAAGGATGGGGAATGAAATCGGCCGTGCCCTTTCAAAGGAACCTTCCCGGCATTTGCCTGTAGCGATTTAGGGAAATCACGGAAAACCTAAATCAGGATGGCCGGAGACGGGATTGAACCGACGTCCTCCCGAATAGCTCATGAGCTTACTCGAGTAGTAAACGGTTGTGAAAACATACTTGACCTGTTGGCAACAAATAATCTTGAGCTAATAACGAGCATCATAACGGATACAGGGATTGGTGAACACAGGGTTGTCGTAGCGAGACTGAATATCCTACAAAAATAAAAGAAAAATATACTCATTCAAAAAAGCAGATAAAAATTCACTTGACGCTTTCCTGAGAGACAATCTCCACTCCTTCCACATTAACAGTGTAAGTGTAGACCAGATGTGGCTTCAATCCAAAGACATAGTATCGACAGCAATTGGGAGATTTGTACCAAACGAATTAACAAACAACGGAGCTGATCCCCCATGGTACACAAAACACGTCATATCACTGTTGCAGAAACAACTAAAAAAACATGCCAATTTAGAGGAACCTCAAATCTCTAAGATTGGTGATCTTCTGCACAACCTCAAAATTTAGCGCGGACATCATTGCGAGATGCTGATGACAGTTTGTACAACGAAACGTTGTCTCGAAACTTGACTGAAAATCCAAAGAGATTCTGGTCATGTGTGAAGTATGCTACCGGCAAGGAACGATCAATGCCTTCTCTGCGGGATAGTAATGAAAATACTATCGATTACTGTGTCAAAGAAGATTTACTAAACACAGCCTTCCGAAATCCTTCACCAAAGAAGACGAAGTAAATATTCCAGAATTCGAATCAAGAACAGCTGCCAACATGCGTAATATTGAAGTAGATGACATTGGTACTGATGCAAATTAAATCAATAAAAGCAAGTCTTCGGGTCCAGAATGTATTCCAATTAGGTTCCTTTCACAGTATGCTGACGCAATAGCTCCATACTTAACAATCATATACAGCCACTTGCTCGACGAAAGATCAGTACCAAAAGACTGGAAAATTGCATAGTCATAACAGTATTCAAGAACCTCTGGGAGTAGCCCATTAAATTACATGTCCGTATCATGAACGTCGATGTCCAGTGGGATTTTGGAATTATACTGTGTTCGGACATCATGAATTACCTCGAAGAGATCGGTCTATTGAAACACAGTCAACAAGGATTTAGAAAACATCATTCTTGTGAAACACAAGTAGTTCTTAACTCACACGAAGTGTTGAGCGCTAACGATAAGGGATTTCAAATTAATTCCATGTTTGTAGATGTCCAGAAGCCTTTGGCACCATACCTCACAATCGGCTTGTAATCATAATGCATTTTTGTGGAATAGCACCTGAATTATGCCAATGGATTCGTGAGTTCCTGTCAAAGAAGTCACAGTTCGCAGTAATTGGCGGAAAGTAATTGAATAAAACGGAAGTAGTTTCGGGGGTCCCAAAAATACAGTAAAAGACCCTCGTCTGCTCCTTATCTATGTAAACGATTTAAGAGACAATCTGAGCAGCCATCTTATTTCTTTGCAGATTATGCTGTCTTTTATCGAATGAGAAAGTCATCAGAAGATCGAAAAAATTGCAAAACCGTTTAGAAAAGATATACGTGTGATGCGAAATTTGGCAGTTGACCATAAATAATAGAAAGTTACAGAATGTGAAAAATGGCATATTAGTATGTCTTCAACGAAGATGCCACAAACACTGCTAAAAATTCTAACTGCATCTAAAGGGATAGAGAGAATGATTTACCCCCACCCCTGAATGAAATAGTTCAAAGAGTGATTTGTGATCAGTGACCATATGGGAATAATGCCAGACACGTGTATAAAACAATCGAACATCGTCTGAACAGATCGTGAAGGCCCAACGGCAGTGACCGGTAGCTGCGTCATCCTTAGCCCTTAGGCATCACAGGATGCAGATATAGACGGGCATATGGTCAGCACACCGTTGTCCCTGCCTACTAGTTTTCGTGACTGGAGTCGCTACTCCTCAACAAGTAGCTCCTCAATTGGCCTCACGGGGGCTGAGCGCACCACACGTGCCAAGAGCGTTTGGCACATGCGGACGGTGACCCTCCAAGCGCTAGCCAAGCCCGATAGTGCTTGACTTAGGTGATCTCATGGGAAGCAGTGTTAACATTACAGCTAGGCCCTTGGTATACATGTATATATGGAATATTTTATTGCAGAGATTATTGATGTACATATTCGTCTAACTTCTAGTAATAATTTTTGCCACAGTCAGCAATTATGAAATAAAACATGCACTGGGGGAGACAGTAATTACAATGCATGGGGTCCCCGGGCTACCACTGCGACTTCTTACAGTATGTGACATTTCACCAAGCAAATATGCAGCGATAGAATCAAGAATATATGGTGCAAGCTCTTTCGGACATGTTCAAAGGATCAGACAGCACACACATTATAGTACTCGTAAAATAAAGATAGTAGGGCAAAGTTGGAGTGGCCCACCCTGCATTGTTTTCAAATTTATTGATTATGTTGCATGAAATATGGCGGCCAATGTAGCAGTGACATCATGGCAGGAAGTTCCAATGTTGGCAGGGAAATAGGTCAATTGGGCAACCTCCACTATCCTAACTCTCCTCCCCTCCATAATCCCCTCTTCCTACCCTACCCTGTCCAATCGCCCCTCCCCTCTATTATCAGGAAATTGGTGGCTAAAGACATCACAGAGTGAGCTCTGTGATGGACTGCCAGATAGTAGGGACATAAGTCTTTCTTTTGCACCCATTGCTCCGCTCCCCGTCCATCTGGAAATTGGTGGGAAAAGGACTCAGTCCATGCTGGGATGCCGTATATAATGGATATAAATATGCATTGTTTATTTAAACAATTTCAGTTATCATAGACAGCAGCTCCATCCGGTTAGTTCGCCATGAGGCCTGGAGTCTAACTGACCGAGTCCACAACACACCACCAGAGGGAGCTGTTGGAACTTCCCTTCACGCCTCCCGTGACATACTTGACGGTCTTGGGAGGAAATGGTGGGAAAAGGATTCAGTCTGTGTCTACTTACTGGTCTGAGAGGACAGACATAATTGTATACTGTGTTCAGTGGACGATATGTCTGTGCTGGTGAAGGGGGAATGTACTAGCTGTAATCATGCATCTGAGGGCTGTGTCGATAACAATGATATTTGGTGAAGACGAATACACCTCATGAAATAATGAAGATGGGCTACGTTTCTCTTCGACACTCATAAATGCGTCTGCTATAACGCAGATCAAAATGGTTTAAATGGCTCTGAGCACTATGGGACTTAACATCTGAGGTCATCAGTCCCCTAGAACTATTTAAACCTAACTAACCTAAGGACATCACACATATTCATGCCCGAAGCAGGATTCGAACCTGCGACCATAGCGGTCGCGCGGTTCCAGACTGAAGCGCCTAGAACCGCTCGACCACTCCGGCCGTCATAATGCAGATCATTCGGTGAAAGTCCAGTCAATCTGTTGAAGCGCAAGAGACAAGACGTTCATCCCAGAGTCTTCACACCCCGATGGAAGAGAGGCAACACACCAGTCTCCCTGCCCCAAGAGTCTCCGCGCCCGCTTACGGCATGGCCATGCGATAGCCGCAGGGCCACGCGCTAAGCACTTCTTCTCGTGTCGGATATACCCAAGGCCTTCCTGTTTCCCATCCGCTTTGTCATTGAACACGAACCGCTTCAGGAGTTATTACATCTGGTGTTGCGGAATATTGCCACATATATAACATAAAGATATCACAGGAACGACATATACACTGCACAAAGAGAGAGAGAGAGAGAGAGAGAGACAACCGTGCTGACGACACGAGAATATATAAACATTACACGTTTTATTCTGAGGAATACCATCACCGCGACAGTTGAACACGGACTCTAAATAGGTCGCGACACACTTGAGAAAACATCCCTGAGACACTTCGTGGGCTTTTGTGGGAAATACCCTTGTCCTTGAGCACGAGCTGTTTCAGGAGTTACTAAATCCATTTTAATATGTCTCTAAATGCACTTTAAAATAGATCGCTGAACAGTAGTTTAATTCAATTTTGCGGTTTATACCACCTCACTTAAACACAGACTCTAAATGAAAAGACCATTCCGCGAGATTTTGTGCAAGCAGACTCCAAAACTGAAATAAGCTGCAATACCTGATTTTACACGCCAAACCGATGAAATTTGGAAGCTGCTGTAACTCATTTACTCATTTTTTACGTTGCTCTGTCGGGGCGAATCAGCTGTGTGGCATAACCTGCATTAGACTCATATGCAACTGCGTGATCTGTGTGTGTGTGTGTATCAGAGTACTATCTACCTGCGATCGTTAACAGCAAACCTATCAGTCATCAGAGGACTTCTAACTTATGTATGATGGTGATGAAACATGTCTATCCTGATTTAGCTCCCTCCTGTAGACGAACTAAGATTTATGTCACGTACTAAATTCCCATGCCGCATCTTGGGCGCAAAGTCGAATCTTCACTTTCATAACTGAAAGTCTAAGTTAACGACAGCTGTTTGTGACGTACTGCAGTCCCGCTGTATTCGGCTGCTTGACAGATGTCCTGTTTATGGAGTTAGTGGCACCATAACTGCTGCTTGGCATTTGCCTCTTTTCCTTGTAAGAGGCGTTCTCCATTAGTGATAATTTTTTATAGGACTGTTGCGAGCATAGTATAATTCCTGATCCGAGGTTGGAGGTGAACAGTAGACGCTATACACATCTGGAATGCTTTATTGCGCATGTTTCACAAAGAATCGCTGTTTTAAGGAAGTAGTTTTTCATTTTACTGTTGTCACCATATTTTATCCTAGAGAAGCCTGCGATGAGAATGTATGTCATGTGCTGGATTTATATTTTTTACATTGGAATAATAACAGCGTCGCATTCAACATGATTAATAGGTCGGAAACTGCATCGCCTTAACATTATACCGTGTTTTAAGTGCAGGATCGTGTAGCTTTGGGACTGCATCTGTTCATGTTCTCTGTTACCAAAAGCTTCTTGGTGCTAACCCCAGACACTAGAATCATACTATAGAATTGATAGGACAGTTGATTTACGTTAACCGCTTCCAACTCGATCAGTCTGAAGATCCGTCATGTATAAAAACCGCGCGCGTTTCTTATTCTTCATAACCATCCGTTATATCGTCGCAAACTTTAATATATACTATTCACCGATAAGTGGTGCTAACCTCATCGAAATGTGCGTATCTGGAGAAATTTTGTGGACTTAGATGATTGTTGTCAGTAAGACTGGTGCGGAACAGCAGTTACAGACTCAGCTCTATCTACTCCTTCCAGAGACGTAGAACGTAGCAGTCTACTTCCGGTCAGCTGAAAATTAAGTCAGTGACAGTGCTGCAAGGAGGGTTGGTCACAGACAATGTGAGGAGAGCTTTCAATCTCTATCCTAAGAATATGAGAAGGCTCTGTGACGTCCATCTGCATAGGAAAGATGGTAAATTACGCACTATGGTAGAAGTGCTACAAATACGTACGTAGATGTCTGGAAATTTTGGTGTATATGTTCGAGCATTAACAATGAATGGACGTACTGCACCGTCAATATCTACATTCGCAGTCAAGTATACGAGACTCGCCAAGTAGTGGAGGAGCGGTTTAGTGATGATACAGAAATTGGAAACCATACTGCCACATAATTTGTCAGTCTTGAAATTACGGTAAAAAGACTAAAACTGATCGCATTATCAACTGTGATGCTTATTATTACAGTACATCGACGGTGTCTTTTCCATCTCATCTGTTCACTGGTATGCTGTTGATTAGCAGATAATGGTTGACTGACGTCACTTGTTTGAGATGGAGAAAGAGCCTTGGTGGAGGGACCATACCTTCCGGGGACAGCTAGCACTGAAACAGTGATCGTGTACATGACTGCAATACGAGGAATCAATCGAAATGGAACACCGAGCCATCAGCTATCCTGTCACTGTGAATGATGAGTTCAAATGTAGAGGCTGTCCATCACCTTTCGACAGCTGTTTGGAAACGCTCCACAACGCTGCAAAATTCTTCCAGTTTTCCATATGTTATGACTGTATGTTATTTAAAATCATCGAGTGTGTGTGTTGTGGGTGGCACAAGCTACATAATTTACACCATTCATTCTAGATTTCTGTGGGAGCCAATGGATCGAAATGAATTAATGTCAGTTTAGAACCTGACACAGACCTCGAAATCATGGTGGAGAAAACAAAATTATGGCATTATATAAAGCTATGTCATGCGCTGCTTGGTTGTGTTACAGCAGAAAAAAAGTATCAAACGACAATACAGGGACCCTCTCTTGTGACTGATAATATTGTCTCTGAGATATGGTCCTCCTCCTCCTACAGTACAGGTGATAACACTTTACAATGGTCTGTGCAGGCGACTGAGTGGATCAGTACCTGTATATTCAAAGAGGGTCAGTGCAAATGCTCGGTGCCAGCACGCAGACGATATATATATATATATATATATATATATATATATATATATATATATATATATATATATATATGTGTGTGTATATATATATATATATATATATATACGGTAAAACCTTATTGATAGCTCTATCAGATTACGTTCGTGATGATTTTATGAAAGCTCTTTGTTCTCTGTTGGGTGGTACAAAATAATCATGATAGCGAGAATGTTTGGGTGACAGACATGAAAGCACCCTGATGGACACAATCTCCTTCAGTCTGTATCACCCTTATTTAGTTTGGAGATGCACCACAATGCGGTATCTAAATCCTCGTCCTTCGCAAACGCTCCTGGAAACAGTAACGCATTTGTACCTAGTGGAATAGTCCAGCCTTTGTACAACAGTTTGTAGAGTGACCGCTTTCTGTGGAGGACGCTCTGATAGTGCATTGGGTCAGCGTGTGTGCTGGGGCAGTTGACTTAAGACCCTTCTATGTGATGGATAACTGACCGACCTCGCAGGGAATATCTAGTGCTGTGAGGACTTTATTCAGGGTAATCAGCTTATTTTTTTGTGATCTGTCTTCACGGTATATGTATGAGTGCCTGTGGTTGATAGCTACATGTACGATATAGAATGACGATTTTGTATTGTGCACAATACAAATTGTGTTTACTACAATGATATGGTATGTGGTGATGTAGCCCGATTGGAGATCGGTTTCGTGCTGAAAGAAATTCAAACTTTCCTCAACAGTAACAGAGCAGTGTAATTGAGGAAATGTCTTTGGCGATAGTCTCCGTATTTCATGATCTGTAGACCACTTTTCAAGGTTTAACTCTCATTGCAATACGACTGATGTATGTTTCTTTCGATCTGTACAAAATAGTTTTTCCGCTGAAAATATCGTCTCCAAAAATGGTGGACAGTATCCCTACACCGACAGCGGCAGCAGCAGTTTGGTGGGCAAATTGAATAAGAGCCATTCAGAATGCTCAAGGCATCTTCTCTGTGAGATAGGAGCCTCTATGAGCTGGTTTGAACATGATGGAGGAAATGTGTCTACAGAAGGTTCTCTGACGTATGACTAAAGTGATATCTTCTTTGTTCGAGTGTTCAGAGACACATCCAAGAAGACCATTAACCTCTGGCGGGATGCTGTCCCTCATCCACGATTGTGGCTTTAGAGCAGCTGTAGGACATCGAAAATTTACCGAAAACTCCGGCCAATTTTTCCCATCTGCAGGACAGTGCTTCAAATTGTGTTTGTGTATTTGTCGTGATTTTCCCGTCTGTGCTCGGCCACAAGTGTGTGCTTCGAGAAGTGAGGAAGCCAATGTCATTGACTCCAGCAGCAGCAGATATTAACTAAGCGCACTCACCGTTTCAGAAAAGAGATGAACACCACAGCATCTGTAGGACTTGCAATTTTTTCTCTCTCTCTGACAGTGCCTTCACACAAGCAGTTAAGACTCGATAAGTGGTGACCGTCCTGAGTTACAGAGATATTTATTCCGACTTCCAGCTATCATCGTTTCGGCGTGTAAAATCAGATATTGTAGCTGATCTGTTCGAGATCTGTTTCTCACAAAAGCGTGTCATGTGTCTCAGGCAGGTTTCACAAGCGTGCCGTAATTTTTTTTTTTAAGATTCAGTTGTGGTATACATCGCAAAATTGAACTACACTACTGTGCAGCGATCTTTTAGAAAATGCGTTTAGAGGCATATTCAGTTGGGTTGAGCAACTCCTGAAGCAGATCATACTGAAAGGCAAGGGTATTTCACCAAAAAACCGCTACTTTCTGACGTTCACAGGACTGACGTGATCGGTTAGGGCCAGGACCACCACCCCAGTTGTCTCATACCCAGGGGCCGACTATCCTGCTACCAGCGTACAGAGTTGCTGAGTTCGAGTGCATGATTAACTGACCCTTTCGCTCTACCTCTCCTGTGGTCATTAAGGATTGCCGAGTTACAGTCTACCCTGTTGATTTAGCCCTTTCGGCTACAGTAGATGTGCTTGCCACATGCCGATCTAATGCTTCTGCCTGCACAAAGTACCCTCGGTCTGGGCTTCTACACGGGCGGTCAGTCTCGCCTTGTGAGGAATACTGATGGAGAGCTGTCTGCAATGTTTCCTGCTGCTCTTAAGATTTGCCACCGCTGAGACGGACATTATTATAGGTTCAAATATTTCTTAACGGCTGTGAGAGTTTTTACAACTCCACACAGGACTGGAGATGGATTTTTCTTCAGTGGATCATAATGCGATTTTGTCAACCCATTGCGTACGTTAGGTATAACTGCACAACAGTATTTCAGTGTCCCGTCATAGCTGCAAGTCGGCAACACCGGCTGTACTGCCCGTGTTCTTCATTCAACTAAATTCAGAAATAAACAACGTTATTTTTGGATTATAGATCAGCGCTTACTTGCTCTTAGTGTGCACATTACACCGCGTAGTTGTACTTGAGTCATGAAATCCATCAATGATACAGTTTTGCTTTATGATACTTTTGTAGGTAACAGCACCATGTTACTTCGTTTGAGAAAGGAAATACGCTAATTGTCTGTTATATGGTTATCACGTATTGACATTCATCATGAGGTAAATTAAAAACAATTTTTCCTCACCGTTATTTATCATGACACTTATTTTTTAGCTTCATAAACGAGTTTTCGGTAGACTAATTGAGTGCTTAAGCACTTGGAGAGGACAGGTTACCTGTCTTCGGCTAATAACAGCGAATACTCTGTTCAAGAAACACATCAGGAGAAGAGTTATAGTTGGAAATGCCCTGGAGATATGGTAAGATTTCAGTTATATTACATTATAGTCAGACAGATATCCCGAAATCAGATACTGGATTGTAAGGTGTACCCAGGATCAGATACAGACTCAAATCACAATTTAGAAATGACGAAGGGCAGGCTGAAGCTTAAGAGACTATCCAGGGAAAATTTGTGTGCAAATATGTTGGATACGGTACTACTATGGAAGGAAGAGATACGCTTGAAGTTCTCAGAGGCTTTAGCTACAGTCATAGTGAATTGCTCGGTTGAACATGACTTGATATTTTCGAAAAGGACAAGTACAGAAACTGGAAAGAAAAGCAGAGGTATAATGTGGTAACTGCAGATAAACCATGGGTAGCAGAAGAAATACTTCAGCTGATCAGTGAAAGAAGGAAGTACAAAAATTTTCAGGGAAATTTAGGAATACAGAAATGCAGGTCACTTAGGAATGAAATAAGTAGGAAGCTCAGGGAAAGCAAGGAGAAATGTCTCCAAGGAAAACGTGAAGAAATCGAAAAAGAAACGACTGTCGGAAGGATATAGAAAAGTCCAAAGAACCTTCGGTGACATTAGAAACATGGACGGTAACATTAAGGGTGGAATGAGAATTATACTATTGAACGCAGAGGTAAGAGTGGATAGGTGGAGAGAGTACATGGAAGGCCTCTATGATACAGAGGATTTATCTGAGGACATGATATGAGTCCAAAGAAGACTTAAGATCAAATAAGGCAGAACGCATAGATAAGTTTCCAGCACAATTTCTTAAACTATCGATGAAAGCTGCAACAAAACGATTATTCACGTAGATGTGTATAATGTATGACACAGGCGATATACCACCAGATTTTCGGAAAAACGTCATCCAGACAATTCTCAAGATTGCAAGAGCTGACAACTGCGAGAATTATCCCACAATCAGCTAACCACCTCATGCATCCAAGCTGATGACAAGGATAATGTACGGAAGAATAGAAAACTGAGGATATGTCAGATGACGATCTGTTTCGTTTTAGAAGTGGTAAAGGCACCAGAGAGGCAGTTCTGACAGAGCTGTTGATAATGGAAGTAAAACTAAAGAAAAATCAAGACACGTCCATTGGATACGTTAACATGAAAAAGCATAGGCAACAATAAGAGTGGAAGATCAAGAAAGAAGTCCACAAATTAAATAGGGCGTGAGACAGGGATGTAGTCTTTCGCCGTTACTGTTGAGTGTACACATAGAAGAAGGAATGACGGAAATAAAAGAAAGATTCGACAGTAGAATTAAAATTCAAGATGAAAGGACATCATGACATTCGCTGATGACGTTGTTATCTTACAGTGAAAGTGAAGTAGAATTACAGGATCTGCTGAACGGAATGACCAGTCTCATAAGTACAGAAATTATATTGAGTGTAAAACGAAGAAAGACGAAAGTAATCACAAGCAGTAGAAATGAGAACAGGAAGAAACTTAACATGACAATCGGTCATCACGAAGTATATGAGATTAAGGAATTCTGCTACATAGGTAGCTAAATAATCCATGACGTACGTAACAAGGAGGGAATAAAAAGGAGACTAGTACTGACATAGAGTGCATTCCTGGAAAGAAGAAGTCTACTAGCATGAAACATAGTCCTTAATTTGGGGGAGAAATTTAACAGTGTACATTCTGAGCATTGCATCGTATGCTAATGAAACGTGGACAGGTGGAAAACCGGAACAGAGAAGAGAATCGAAGCATTTCAGATGTGGTGGTACAGAGAAATGTTGAAAATCAGGTGGACTTACATGGTAAGGAATAAAGAGGTTCTCCTCAGAATTAGCGAGAAAAGGAATATATCAAAATCATTGTCAAGCGACATTAGTTAAGGCATCAGGGGATAACTTCCATGGTATTAGAGACGGCTGCGAAGGTGTATAAACTGTAGAGGAAAACAGATATTTGAATATATCCAGAAAATAATTGAGGATGTGGGTTGCAAGTGCTACTCTGAGATGAGGAGGTTGCCACAGGAGAGGAATTCGTGGAGGGCCACATCAAACCAGTCAGAAGACTGATGACTCAAAAACAAAAAAAAGACCCCTGTTAAAAAATTTTACAACCTATTTCTTACGCTTCTTGTTCGAAGGAAATCGAGTACACAGCTCACTGTGATGCAGTAAGTCATACGTCATTACTTTAATGAAAGTATCGAAATCAGGCGTACATAAGCTGAAATTTTCATCGTTTCTCATGTATTTTGCTGCACACTAATTCTAGCATACAGAGCCATTGGGTCCAAGATATGTATGGGACTGCACTGTTTATGGAAATATGCGGAAACGATATATTATGTGAACATCTTTTGTTCGTACATGAATAGTTCAATGTTATATACTGACGATTATTTATTATTTTTGTCTCTCTGAAGCAGTGTATGCCTACTTTTCTTTTTACGAAACAGGTGTCACAGCACTTCCCGCCTTCGGTATGTCTGCACAGTATCGTCTGTCAAAAATGACATAAACAATGACAAACTGCTAAGCTTATTCTCCTGTTGACAATTGTTTCCCGTAGGTGAGTCATAGAATGTGTCACTATGTGAACAAAAGTCATTTTCTTTCCAACAATATTTGTCACTGTACCGTACTTTCTTCGTAAGCGCATCACTACCACTTTCAAATTGATCGGATTCGGATGTACTATCAGTTATATATCTTGTTGGGACACTACAGTGTTACACCCGCAAGCTTGAACGGCTAACACTGTTGCCGTAATAATCTGTGAAGGAGTTATGACTTATGTTGACATCCAAAATTTCAACCTCACTGCCGCTCTTCGTATCTTCACGTTTTGTGACGCCAATCTTGACGGACAGCAAGACGCAAACGGAAGTTCAATGCAGCAAAACGAGATCTCAACAGACAAGTACGCGAACGCAACTTAAGAGCCAGAAAAATGAAGAGCTACTGATATAAGGGGTACAACAGAGCTGAAGGAGAACCGTGACGCCAAACATAAATTCGTCATCAGCACCTGAGAAATGGCGGGGTATGACGAGTTGACTTGTTAACAGCAGTCAAAGGATCAAAATGTCAACTTAGTAACAGTGGACCGTTCTTCATCTATGTTAGTACAATCAGTACGTCCAAAGTAATTGAGGTCACAGGTTCGCAAGGAAAATGCAGGCAGTAAAACTGCATGCTTCCGTATATTGATACTGGCAGGTGCTCGTGAGTGGTCGAGGCTGGAAAAGGAGGAGTCGAAACCATGCCATACAGAACCGCTGCTGTGTTACGTTTTAAGAATGGACCAACAAGCTAAAAATTAGATTTGCCTTATAGTGCATTTTATACTAAACGAGGTATATCACACATCATTTTTTAGTCGTACTGAGGCATATATCAAGTCTTAAGGTCAGCGATGATTGATCTGTAAGCACAACAGATTCAGACGTAGTTTTAGAATGCATAAGAAAGTGGCAACTTCATTTTAGGTGTAATTTCTTATATAAATAAACAAATAAGTTGCTGAATGGCAAATGCTGCATTGTATTAATAAAGATATGAGTGTGTGTTACGCACATGAATGCGAAAGAAAGAACTCCAAATTACAAAATAAAAGTAACTGGACGTAACTATTAATTAAACGTAAATATATAGCTGGAGAAACGTGTTAGCTAAACGAAATATTATTTGCCAAACGGCAGCTGCGGCGTTAACAGTGCAATCAAATGAAATGTAGTACTGATGAAGACACGAATGCATGACGCCGCCGTGTGCAGCCAGAAATCCATCTTTCCAAAATGTAAGTTATATAAAAAGTGGTGGTTACCTGAACTTCTTGAAGTAAAGAAGTAAAATGTTCCGGCGGAGAATAAAGGAGCGAAGGGTTGAGGTTAAGGTTGCCAGACAATATTACTTACACATATCTCTCATAATGTAAGGCGAACCTCAATGAACCAAAAAATGGCTCTGAGCACTATGGGACCTAACATCTATGGTCATAAGTCCCCTAGAACTTAGAACTACTTAAACCTAACTAACCTAAGGACATCACACAACACCCAGTCATCACGAGGAAGAGAAAATCCCTGACCCGCCGGGAATCGAACCCGGGAACCCGGGCGTGGGAAGCGAGAACGCTACCGCACGACCACGAGCTGTGGAGCGCAATGAACAGAACAGACATTTACTTCTCAGAAAATCTCACTTAAGCAAAGCTAAGATAAAAATGGTGATAAGATAATAAAGCAGAAAAGAAGCTCGCTAAATGTCATATTTGAGACAGATTGGCAGAAGTTTTTCCACCCTAGAAATAAAATTAAGAAGGTATAATACTATGAGGAGAGTACTAACGGGAGGTGGGGTAGGAGAAAATAAGTTTTATTCTCTAAATGAGCCCTAGCGATGTGAGACATTAGTTTTCGGTTTGCGGGTGCAATACTTCAGAACGTACGTCTGGAACGTTACGGCATAAAGTCAAGCCCCAGCACGCCGTTCGGGAGCGATAGAGAAGAGATGGCTGTCAGAAGACGGCAGCCAGTCAGAAGCTGACCGATCCCTCTCCAGGACGACAACGCGACAGCAGCGGCCCCTATGTAAAGAGGACATAAGCGCCGCGACCTACTGGCGACGCCCCAGTTGAATAGCCGCATCAGGACTGGCTACTTGGATAACAGCGTCAACGGTCGCTACTTCGCTTGAACACTCTATGTAACAACGACTTGGGAATTGGTATACTGAAGAGACTGATTAGTTTCTGTGTCGCCCTTTGCTTGCGACACATCTGTGTAATTGTCGAAGTTCATCATCATCATTTAAGACTGATTTTGCCTTTCAGCATTCAGTCTAGAGCACAGTCCCCCTTATAAAATTTCTCCATGATCCCCTATTCAGTGCTAACATATGTGCCTCTTCTGATGTGAAGCCTATTACTTCAAAATCATTAACTTCTTAATCGAATCCAGATACCTTCTCCTTGGTCTACCCCGACTCCTCCTACCCTCTACGGCTGAACCCATGAGTCTCTTGGGTAACCTTGCTTCTCCCATGCGTGTAACATGACCCCACCATCTAAGCCTGTTCGCCCTGACTGCTTCATCTATAGAGTTCATTCACAGTTTTTCTTTGATTTTCTCATTGTGGACATCCTCCTGCCATTGTTCCCATCTACCAGTACCGGCAAACATCTTAGCTACTTTCATATCCTTAACCTCAACCTTATTGATAGGGTAACCTGAATCCAGCCAGCTTTCGCTCCCATACAACAAAGTTGGTCGAAAGATTGAACGGTGCACAGATAACTTAATCCTGGTACTGACTTCCTTCTTGCAGAAAAGAGTAGATCGTAGCTGAACGCTCACCACATTAGCTTTGCTACACCTCGCTTCCAGTTCTTTCACTATGTTTCCATCCTATTAGAATATGCATCCTAAATACTTGAAACCGTCCACCTGTTCTAACTTTGTTCCTCCTATTTGGCACTCAGTCCGTTTACATCTCTTTCGCACTGACATAACTTTCGTTTTGGAGATGATAATCGTCATAGTCAAGGATAAATCTGGTGTGGAATGAACTGCTAATCTTCGAAATGTTAGACATCTCGATAGTATTTAAAGTTAAAAGCACGGATATGACATTAAGTAAAGAACTACCTAACAAGAAGAGACGAGAATGAATTTGGTGTGTAGCCTTTAGCAGAAGATTGGTCAGTAGGACATCTGCAATGTGGTCCAGAAACAGTTAACATGACGCTGTAAATGGCAGAGGAGCGGCAAAAGTACTGCATGTGGGCCAATAAAGAATAGAATATGCGAAACTGATTACAGGTGTCTTCCAGGCAGTACACAGGTAAATAATGGAACAGAGAATGCAATTTAAGAGGTTGCTTCGTGAACGTACCAGCTTAAAGAATCGACTTTTAGTAATGAAATGTGTACAGTTACTGTTAAGGTCTATGTAAATATTGCGAGCTTTTCACTCGCTGTGCTCCTGCGTCTGGATGGTGTAGCGTTCGTGTCGGTAATTAGGGTAATGCTGCGTTGCGAGGCCGCGGCGCGGGTTGTGGTGGGAGGTGTTGGGGCGGCGCTGTCCGCTGCCGGAGACAGGCTGTTATTAGGGCGCAGCCGCGGGCGCAGGACAAATATTTGAGGACGACATATTGGCGGCTCGAGCCGACCCGGCCCAGCGCGGCTCGGTCGGCGAGCTGCTGAGAGCGCAAGACCAGGGAGAACCAGGTGCGCGAATCCAGGTCTCGTCGCGGGCGTGTCAGTGCAGCACCGCGGATCGCCGCAGTTGCACCCTGTTACTCCTTTCCATTATTTATAAACTCATAGTCTAGTTTGGCAAAGTATTGGAGAAGTTCGAAGTATAGAGCATACTTCAGTGCGAGATGCACATTTCCACAATCTCGGAATCTGACAGAAAAACCAAAGAGATTCTGGTCATACTGTAACACCCCAACCGTCACTTATCTGGTTTTTGGCGTGTGTTGACACCAGGTAATTGACTAACAGACCAACAGAGAGTACAAAACTGCCGCAACGTCGGATAACGCAAAGAAAGTAATAAGACCCTGTGACTCCTGATTGAACTGCGGCAGCAGTGTTGACATAAATTGATTCAGAATTGATCCCTTTTATTTAAAAAGGGGTGCACATTGATATTATATTCAGCTATTAAACAGCAGCGGCAAATGTGGAACATAAAATGAATTAAGAAAATGACTTGGGATTTCAACTACTTGATTGAAAACAGATGCAGTCGATTAGCACAAATTTATTTTAACTCACGACCTTCAGTCATCACATTACATGACTTTCCTAACGGGCAGTGGTAATAAATTGCGTTTCCTATCGACTGACCTAGGCGTAATGCAAAGTGCGAGAAGAATTCCCCAATACACGATCCATGACACCCTCATGGAAACTTTGCCGACGTGATCCAACAAATTAATCAGGGGCCTAATTCAAGCCGGAGTGGTTGCAATATCACCCAATTCAGTGTGGCGGGGCGTCGTCGTTGTGAGGACGTCGGCCGGCCTTGTAGTGCTGCAAGGCTGTGCTCGTCTATTCACTCTTAGCTATCTTGCTCAGTACATAGCTGAACCAAAACTTTTTATCTCCAAGCTCAATCGTTCCATTTGATAAGTCCTAAGCTGCAGAGATGCTCACTCTTTCTCAGGCAAGCTGAGTAAAGAACGCCACGTCCGCACTCTAGGCAAGCTGGGAATGCAAGTCCCCTACGGAGATTTCTCCCAGTCCGCTCTTTGCCTTGGTTTCCCCTCCAGCAAAATCACTTACGCCAACTGCAGCACAAGTCGCGTTAATTATGCGTCGCTTCCCAGTGCCGACCAATGCCTGCTCTGGGAAGTGAACAAATTCCCAAAAAATTTCCCTTCCTCTCAACTTCTGCTA
The DNA here is from genome assembly GCF_021461385.2 of Schistocerca piceifrons. NCBI lineage: Eukaryota > Metazoa > Arthropoda > Insecta > Orthoptera > Acrididae > Schistocerca > Schistocerca piceifrons. Next base: position 957,416,873 of record NC_060138.1, read on the forward strand.
TTTAGCTCCTCCCAGGCCACCCATCAAGGTTAGCGTCTGCACAAAACACCAATTTTTCCGGAATTTTGACTCCCAGGAGAGTACTTCAGATTCCTTGGTCCTACGTTCCCATCAGAGGCTGGTGTATTTCAGTCTGTCGCTCTTCACCTGATTTACTTCAGACTCTGAGGACTGTGAATTCAGCGTGAAGTTGCTATAGTCAGGAACACCCATATTTTGGCCTCTGTTGACTGCTCCACCGTAGCTTTGTGCGGCTTTCTCGCATATTTCACTGAAAACAGGAAGACAGACATTTATCAACAGGCATACAAGTTCTCCGTCTGCTTACCGGTACAACAGCATGGGGTCAACCACCCGCTCATTGTCATCTTAAGGCAGCTGGTGGCCGCACCCCATTACTTCTTTATCAGAGCTTCACCAGCCCTAAGCTGCCTATTGTCGCTTCCCTTCGCCGCTCCCCATCTGGACACGGTCAACTATGAATACTTCCCTGGGATAAACTAGCCTCCAGTAAATCGAAGCGTTTCCACTAAGTTTTCATGTCGTGTGAATTACTTTAAAACCATCCAATACGTCTATACTATTCTTCATGTAAGGGGCATAGTTCTTGCCATCTTACAATACATAAAGCACACCAGTGGCAAGACGTGATTAATACCTCCACTGCGTGATAACAACGGTGAAGTCACAGATGGCAGTGCCACTAAACCAGAGTTATTAAACACGGTTTTCCGAAACGCCTTCACCAAAAAAGACGAAGTAAATATTCCTGAATTCCACTCAAGAACAACTGCCAAGATGAGAAACATAAGAGTAGATATCCTCGGTGTATCAAAGCAGCTTAAATCAATAAAGGCAAGGTCTCCGGTCCAGATTGTATACCAGTCAAGTTCCTTTCAGAGTATGCTGATGCAATTGCTCCATATTTAGCAATTATATGCAACCGCGCGCTCACAGAAAGTTCCGCAACTAAAGACGGGAAAACTGCTCAAGTCAAACCAATACCCAAAAAGGGAAGTAAGAGTAATACGCTGAATTATTGGCCCATATTACTAACGTCCATTTGCAGTAAGGTTTCTAAACATATACTGTGTTCAAACATTATGAATTACCTCGAAGAAAACGATTTATTGACACATAGCACGAATTCAGAAAATATCTTTCTTGCGAAACAGAACTGACTCCTTATACCCATGAAGTAATGATTGCTGTCGACAGGGGATGTCAAATTGATTCCATATTTTTAGATTTCCAAAAGGCTTTAGACACAGTTCCTCACAAGCGGCTTCTAACCAAACTGCGTGCCCACGGAAGTATAACCTCAGTTGTGCGACTGCATTCGTGATTTCCTGTCAAAAAGGTCACAGTTCGTAGTAATAAGTGGAACTCATCGAATAAAACAGAAGTAGTATCCAGTATTCCCGAAGGAAGTGTTATAGGCCCTCAATTGCTCCTGATACATATTATCGACGTAGGAGACAATCAGAGTAGACCGCGTAGATTGTTTGCAGATGATGCTGACATTTACTGTCTTTGAAAGTCATCAGATGGTAAAAACGAATTGGAAAATGAATTACATAAGATATCTGTATGGTGGGAAAAGTGGTAATTGACTCTGAATAAAGAAAAGTGCAAAGTAATTCACATGAGTACTAAAAGAAATCAGCTAAATTTCGTGATAAGTCACACAAATCTGAAGGCTGTAAATTCAACTAAACTCTTAGGGATTACAGTTACAAATAACCTAAATTGGAACGATCACATAGATAGTGATGTGGATAGAACAAACCTAAGACTGCGATTCATTCACAGAAAACTTAGAAGGTACAACAGGTCTACTAAAGAGACTGCTTACAACACGCTTGTCCGCGCTATTCTGGAGTATTTCTGTGCGGTGTGGGATCCGCATCAGATAGGATTGATGGATGTAATCGAAAACGTTTAGAGAAGGGCAGCTCGTTTTGTACTGTCTCTAAATAGGGGAGATAGTGCAACAGACACGATACGTGAATTGGAATGGCAATCATCAAAACAAAGTCGTTTTTAGTTGCGATTGGATCTTCTCATGAAATTTCAACCACCAGTTTTCCCCTCCTATTGCGAAAATATTCTGTTGGCACCCGCCTACATAGGGAGAAATGATCATCACGATAAAATAAGAGAAATCAGAGCTCACACAGAAAAAATTAAGTGCTCGTCTTTTCCGCACGTCGTTCAAGAGTGGAACGGTAGAGAGACGGCTTGAAAGTGGTTCATAGAACCCTCTGCCGGGCACTCTATTGTGAATAGCAGAGTAACCACGTAGATGGAGATGTAGATGTAGATGACGATTCATACGGAATTAAATAACTATACCATACCTACACTGTTTTCCGTGTAGAGAGTGAACGTTAAGTAAGTGAATAAACTTTATAAGACGATTTCTGACAGCAAAAGGATGAAAAATGTATCAATAAAAGTCCAGAAAAGGGCGGTGATTCTACACTAATAATTATCGGTACACTAAATTATACATTACACGTTATTGACTTCTGTCACGTTACTAAAGATGTTCGGAGTTGCTGCCATTCGGTGCAATGCAAGTAAGTGTTCAAAAATTGCTAAATGAACTGGTCATTATTTACAACCTTTACAGGCTCTAGCTGACTAGCGAGAAGGTGAAGGTTGCCTGCCAACAGTTGGTTCACAACACGTCTTTCAGGCGTTCCACAAGTAAAAATTCGGTGATGGAGGTGGCCAGGCGCTAGAACTTCCTCGTCCTATCTATTTCCTGTGGGAGACTTTGTTGCATTGCAGAACAACAATGACACATAAATGGACTAGTGCGCCATGAGGCTTCATCACAATGTTGTTTTGCTGCAGACACGTCCTGCAAAAGAGGCAGACTGTCGTGCAAGAATTTCACATTCGTATATGCATTACAGAGTTTTGGCAAAGAAGATGGTCCAAGTAGACGGTGGGCAATAATCCCATCATTTAAGATACACTATGCTAAGTGCTTCTACCTTGTATTGGGAATTATTCTCAATATAATGAATAAAACGTGGCTTCAGTGCTGGTGGGTTAACATATCGTCGTTGTTTATCTCTCTGAAGGGCCGATGATCACATACACGCCGAAAACCGGATGGGAATGTTTTGTAAGTTGGTGCTTATCGCGTTAAGTGACGTGATAGCCCCGCGTGACCTCTGGCCACTTCCCACGCGCTTCACCGCAGACGAAAACCATTTCAGCTTGATCCTGGAGCGTACAATAAACCACTGTGATTCTACTGGCTGAAATAAACCAGAAACACAGCAGTAATGTTGTTAATTAATGCTATCTCATTGGCCAAATATGTATCAATTAAATAATAAATTATAAATATCATTTATGCAATGTACCAGTGCCGATTGCTTTTGTTGCAGTCTATTTCGGGACGTTTGTTGATTGTTCTTTCTGTTCCCTTTCCTGTCAGTAATCACCTCTTGAAGTTAATCCCCTTTTCAGTATTTACCTTGTGCGAACTATGGTCTCAAACTTTTAATAAGCTTAAAATATTTTTGACACTCTGAGTGTATTTTATATATCTGTTACCGGCACAGTTATTCGTGTCCCTCGGGATGGTACCGTAAACTTTCAGAGGTTTTCCTGTCTCTATATCGTTATTTGATTCCGTTTTTATAAGAAACACTTGTTTTATTGATCTATAATTATCATTTACCATAGATGTATACTGATCTTAATATTTCTTTTCTGCACAAACCAAAACACAATATTTTAAAGCTAGACGTACTTGCTGCTAGTCAAGGACAGCGTATCGCAAACTTCCCTCACAGGTGCTGCCAGTTTTCCATCAACTCGGCTGTTCTGTTTAAAGTGTTTCATTTCGTGCCTAATGCATCCACGTGACAAGTTCTCTTTTGTATATTTGAAGTACTTCACTTACGTTGTTCTTAAGTTTACCTGTGTTTCTAAATCAGCGTTCTGCTTGAGCTGTACAGCTTGGAGAGCCCACGTTCAATAGGACGACTACATTTAACATCAACATATTTAAATTTAAAAAAAAAAAAACCTGTAGAAAATATCGTTCACATGTCTGTCAGCTGTTTTTGTCTTTCTTCTTCTGTGCAACTTGTATAATCTTATTCAACTGCTGCTGGATAATACATGACGCATTTTTTGTGCCGAACCTAACATTTTCGTTTTCCTATTAGAACTTTATCTCTTGACGTGATGTGTTATTGTAACTTCTTACCAGCTTTCGTGTGCAGGTTCAAGTAGTTTCCCTAAATTACGTCAAGTGAACGCTGCGATTGTGTCATGGAAAGGTAAGCTAAAATTGTTATCCCACATTTAGCTAGCAGCTACATACTCATTTTACATCCTATTGGCATATTCCGAAAGAATGAAAGAAGAAGGATTGGAGTTTAATGTCCTGTCATCAACAATGTCATAATATGTGGACAGTAAACAAGAACAAGGAATATCGAGGAAATTCAGCCAAACATTTTCGGAATACTCATCGCGGTATTCCTCTGACTAGATTTCGGGAAACATATTTACTTGGTCACCCGACAGTTAAAGACTGGCACGTCTAGTTCATGTCGTTCAGTAGGCTGTTTATTGACAGCACTGTCGTGGGAACAGACGACGACGGATACCAAACAGCCAGAAGATGAGTTACCTTGAGCAATCACTCAAGTTCCCGCGCTGACGCAACTATTTTAATCGGTATATTCGTTAGCCCGGGACAGTGCGTTTTTTCGAGTTTCGGCATTGATCTACCAGCTAAAAGGTCAGAGGTGGTAACCATTGTTGAAACACAATGAAGCTTACGACAGCCAAGTTCTCTAAATATTTCCGTGACTGCACCCGTTTCGACTTGTCAGCCATTTTCAGTAGACCACGGAATTGTTCTTGGTCTAATATTGCGTCAAAGTAAGTCGAGGGTTGGTACACGGGACGAACCCGAACCCTGCTAACCATATTTCGGAAGCAGTTCTGTGGTATTTTGGGAATATTTTGGAATAATTGACCAGTTGTTTCTCAGTGGCTCCTGATGTTTGAGACTGCTTCAGTTGTTCACGGGCGTCGCGTCGGATAATCTTGAGGAAGGTGAAAAGCGTTTCAACGAGAGAGCTGCTCGTCATCTTCAGGTCTAACAGATGTAAAGACGACGAGCACTTATCTCATTGTAATATTGTGTTGGTCCCACAACATTGTCCCACGAGACGTCCGTGAGCAACTGACGTAGTGACTATCATGTTAGATTTCCTGCGATGACTTACTTTTGCACCTGTGTTCGAATGGAAATATAATGCATTGTCGACTGCATGCGCTGTGATCTCCGTAAGGAGACAAACTTCTTCCAGTCAGTCATAATCCTTTACTCACGAGAATAGTGGTACACCCTTTTCTATTTGCCCTCAAACTCCCATTCAGTACTGCTAGGTTTTGTGAAGCTTTTGTTTTTCCAGCAATGCTGGTTGTAAATTAACAATGATACACAGCACTGTGGTTAGGTTTCTCTGAGGAATAGACCGATACGTACTTCGTGTATGGACTCATCCAATCAAGTGGTAGAGTGGATCAATGACGATATACTTGTGTAACAGTGACAGTACGAACTGTACATGCTTCGTATGAGGGTCTGCTGCATTATTCGGAGTATTCTGTTGCCTGTGTTGGTAATAAACTGCACATTAGATATATTTCCACTACTTTAACGTACTTTCACAGGAAAATAGGTAACCTGGGTAATACACAAAATGAATCATAGCTACGTTATTAATCTGTAAATTATCATCCATTGTACCTAAGCGGAAAATATCCCTGAACAACCTTCGAAATTTTGTCAGAGGAGTTCGTTGGCCGTATATATGTGATGTTCCTACTAATAACCTACTGATGTTATGATTGTGTAACCCGCTGTCTCTTCCTGTTTTCCTGCCAAAAATGTTGGCGAAAATGTCCAAATTATCGAACGCGGTGGTTAGCTCGTTAGTTGGGCCATAATCCACCTTCTTGTAAGTCGCAGTTGCTTCCTCTTTGTCATGGTGATGGAAACAGAGAGAGTGTTGTTATCTGTATACTACTTCCTCTGAAATGTATTCCAAGAGTACCGCTGTCCACTTGTCCCTAGAAGAAAGCAGTCCTCTCTAGTGGCGAAGTGTTTTTTATTGTACTATCCTGCATCACTTTGATACCTATGACTGAAGACTTTCTGAGAGTTTGCTGTAAGGTTCTGTTGTAATAGTAGATCGTCTGGGTCTTGGCGCTTATCTGAAAGATCTGTGCGTTTCTATAGCATAGTAGACTTACAAGTATTTTTATGAGATAAGGAGATACGGATAATAGTAACAAGCTAAGTATGAACCTGTAACCTAAATGTTCACTGCACGAAGACGCTGTTTTCAGCAAGCTTCAGTAGTCTCATCCGTAACGAAATGAATTTTGTCTGTCCTAGATATCTGCCCGTACAGGAAATATGCTTGCACCTTTTCTAGAAAAAGGTAGCGTGTTGTTATTTATCTAGTATCACTCTTTGTCGATTCACGGCCTGAACGACTTGTACTACTTTGGTATACACAAATCCCCCATTTTTGTCATTATTTTTTTTAAATAAAAAGCGCTCTTTGTGGGGACAGTATCCACCTCAACGACGCATTACAATCCAGTGGAAAAAGGCATAACGAAACCTCTCTTCATAAAACGAATCAAATAATTTGTATAATCACTAAATTTAAATTTCTGAAACCGTTATACGACGGACCAAGCCAGTTTTGATAACAGAATATGTTACTGATATGATCTGAATTTTGGTTTAATTAATCAGACCGTTTCTCTTTTGCTGCTACATTTTTTGGTGATACTACTGGCACTGATATTTCTTGTTCACTGAATGAACTGTACAGACACCTAAACCATTATTATTAGATTGCTCCACTGCTTATCTCACCCATAAGCACAATATTTTAATGTGAAAAAGTTGCAAGGGGTGTAATGTTTTAGAAACTGGACTAAGATAGTCAGCAGTAACTTTAGACCTTGATCTTCTGAAACTATGTCCTATAATCAAAAACCCGCGACGCAAGAATCAATTATGTAACGCAGACTGACATCGTGAATAGAAAGGAAATAGTCACAGTAGCACCCACTTATAATGAACTATGCAACCAGTGTGCGGTAGGCATAGTTTCCTTAACTAAACATTAAATACCGTAAAATTAGCTCGTAATATCAAATCGAAAGTAAAGAGTTTACAGACGTTCAGCTTATAGCGGTACACAGTGGAATGCAATCCTGGTTCTTGATTGTAATCACGAAACTTAACACGAAAACGATTAATCATCTCTTCAAATCATTGTAATAAAGCTGTGACTCGATAAATTAAATTTCCATATGCTATTAGAACTGCTTACAGAAAACATATCTGTAAAGAGTCACTAGATGGTGAGAAGACCTCTGGAGCTACCTTCATGAATTTTCCACCTCCGGGAAAAGATATATACCGTGTTCTGTGAAAGTAATTTTATGGGGCTTCTCTTTACGTATGGGATATTTATTACTATCAATAGGAGAAAACTAGATTCCAGTTATGAAAACACATTCCTCTTGCCACTAGCGTAACGGAGGAAACGGGGCAAGGTGGCGCAGTGGTTAGCACACTGGACTCGCATTCGGGAGGACGACGGTTCTACCCCGTGTCCGGCCATCCTGATTTAGGTGTTCCGTGATTTCCCTAAATCGCTTCAGGTAAATGCCGGGATAGTTCCTTTGAAAGGGCACGGCCGACCTGCTTTCCAACCCTCCCTAATCCCATGAGACCGATGACCTTGCAGTTTGGTCTCCTCCCCCCATATCGACCGACCGTAACGGAGACTTAGCAACTATGTAGCCATTGTTGGCAACTCTGTTGTCAAAATAGTCATCTGTGGCTGTGGTACTTGTTTATCCTGCTATATTCGCTTGACGTTTTCTTGTCATCTTGATGATATGTTCTGAATAAGTCCCAATAAAGATATCGCACTAAATTAGTAATGTAACGTTTTTTGACTCCAAGAAGATCGTGTCACGAATAAGCTTCCTCTGCTTTCGTCTTTCATGTTCCGAGATGCCTTCCTCAGCTACGTTTGTGCTAATGAGTGATTTTTTTGCTGCAGCAGTGCCTTGTCCGCATAGTTATAATGTGCCTACTTTCTAACACGATATCTGCTTTCTAAATCAGTTCAAATTTTGCTGCAGAAGCTGTAATTTATCACATCCTTTGACTACTACTTTAACTTAGCTGCAAACTGCCGCAAGTAGGTGACGAATCTCAACCCCCCGTGTTATATGTCTCCTAGTAACCTGGCAGGAGTAGATTTCGCCACCTGTTTCGCGAGTACCAGGTTACATCACCTACAAAACGAGAGACAAACTCTGAACAGATTCAAAGGAGCGACATGAATCTGTATTTTGTTTATCTGCTCGAAATCAAACAACATGGAAGAAATCACGGATGCAATGAACAAGCTTGTTAGTATTCGATACCTGTAGATCTGGAAGCGAAAAAAACATGAAAATGCACAACTGCACTATAGCGTATTTCTTCTGGTTTGCTTCTGCTCCAGTTGTCATGCATTCAGATTTTCCTTGTGAATCCACAATCTGACTTAAACTTCTTGACTTCGACGTGTCAATCCGCATTCCTCAAATTCAACTGGTATATAAGTGCAGACCGGGCGCATAGCGCGTCGGACGTCCACAGTGAAGAGTATTTGGCTGCTTCGCACTAATATTAATATTACAAAACTTTAATTGCTTCGTCTCAAACCGAAAAAGTATCAGACCGCAACTGATTTGTATTTTCCAGTGGTGTATACAGCTGCGAGTTTCAGGCTTTACCTTAGGTCGGCGTATGGTAGCGTAGCACCTCAGAGGGCTGGATGGAGCGGGCTGTGGTTAGCAGTGAGAACATTGTGACCTGTCCATAAAGTCCTTCATACTGCTAGTGCTGCTGACACTTGGCAGTTCTGCTGACGACGTTTTACATCTCGTAATCGTTCACTCACGTTCGAGATTGGTACTGAGCGATCATGCTAAATTCTCGTAATATCCTCTTCTCATACTAACGACTTAATTTGAATAGTCATTGTGTTTATATGACACAGCAATCGCGAATTTAATTTTTCGAACTTACGCATGTTATTCAACTGGTACTCTGTTTCATTTTGTGAGCTGTCTGAATTAACTACCACCAGAGCAATGGAAGGGAGCTAAACGAAGCAGTGTCGTTTTTGCTCCGTGGTTGAGATCAAGTCAGCCTACTGATTATGACTTCATCTTTTTTCTCTGTAAATAGCCAGAGCCGAATTCAGAAACAAAATGCAAAGAAAAACTTTTCGTTGTGCCAACTATTTTTATTTTTAATTTTCACCTTTCTTCTGTTACGCTAAAATTCACTCTTTATTTGTTTGTTACTGCTAGTATTATTGTTATTCGTTCACTCGCAAGAGCGTTCCTGTTGTTGTACGAATGTGGTTTGAAAAGTTCTCTGAACGCAGTAGAAATTGAGTACTTACATCACTAAAACGTTTTTTATTTTTCAATGTAGTCATCTTGTAGATTACTGCACTTGGTCCAACGATGCTCCAGTGCCTTGATCTCGAAAATGAGTTTCCTCCAGGCCTGAAAAATAGTTGTCAACTCCGGCTAGCTAATCTTCGTTGGAAGTGAATCTTCGTCCACCAAGAAAAATTTTCAGATTTGGGAAAAGATGGAAATCTGACGGAGCCATATCAGGTGAATAAGGCAGGTGTGGCAACAATTCATACTTTAGTTCATGTAATTTCCATATGTCCATTATCATGCGTTTTTGATCCAGTGTCAAGACGCGGGGCATCCATCTTGTAGATAATTTTTTCACTTCTAATTCTTCAGTTACAGTGTGATACACCATTTCAGATGACATATGGCAAAAATTTGCAGTTTCACGCACTTTCAATCGGCGATCCTCCATGACCATCTTCTGCACTTTTGCAATGATTTCTGGAAGAGTGACACATCTTGGCCGACCACTGCGCGGATCATCATGTAAGCTCTCCCGACCAAATTTAAATTCCTTTGTCCAATTGGCAACAGTTGAATATAAGGAGCAGAGTGCCCCAGTGTATCCCTAAATCGGCATGAATGTCCTTTGTTATCATACCTTTCTTTACGAAGTACTTACTAACCGCTCGAATCTCGATTTTTTCCGTCTTAGCAAATCACTACGCGGGAACAAAAGAGCCACGTCATCGCCACAGCTCTCTTCCAAGAGCACTGACGTGGCACGTGTTTACAGGCAACAATCCAATATCACTTGAACAACTCTTTGCGGTAGCGCTGACCTCTCTTGGTGATTCCGAGAACTTTTCAAACAACCTTCGTATATATAAACTGTTTTCCTGTACATTAACTGTGGTGTAACGTGAACCTCAACAATGTAGGTGGTGTGTTTATATAAAGGCTGCCTGATAAAAGCAGTAGCTTAATCCACCTGAAACTGTGTAAATGTATTGTAATTAACTTTTCCAAAAAATAATTAGATAACGTAAAACTGTGTACTAAATAGTAAAATTCTGTACTGCACAATGCTGTCAACAAAGCTACAAGGCGTCATAGTACGTGACTTGGAGTTCCAACGCACAAAAATAACCGAATACAAATTCTGCATAAAACTGCAAATCGAGCTTTGAAGGAATAACTGTCCAAAACGGTTCTGCAGTTTTACGCTTCAAAAATGAGTAAATAAAATTTTGAACCCTTAATGGCACTCTCTCGAACGTGTGGCTGTGTGAGAATGTCTGACAAAGAAATGAAATCTGATGTAAACTTCACCTAAACTGAACTTGACAATAATGTATTATAATGCTTCATTGTAACTGATGTTACTGTATCCTGACTGTGACTTTAAAATGGTTTCGACAGACTTCTGTGACTCACTTTGTCGCAACGGAAACCCGGTATTGCTCGAGAGTGATGAATGTTAACAACCAGCACAACAGCAAACCAACTAAAGACGACAAACCTTGCCCGAGGGCAGTGCAAGGAAATGCAACTATCCATAGCGCGTCATGCTTAACTTTGAATGACTGTGTTCCATTAAGTGCAATGTGACAACATACGATTACAAAACAAATTTTCGTGAGAGGACGGTGGAAGTAACGGAACTTACTGAACGACGTAGAAGAGACTAGAAGTCAAAAACAATATTTTGTAACCCTGATTCCTTGACAAGTTACAACGATCTTTACAAAATTCATTTCTTATAGAAAATACAGTTCTTCCCTGTAGTTAGTTACTGAAATGGTAAAGCAGTGGTGAATCTATAACCCCGGGTGGGAAGTGTGTGAGCTGATCATTTTTCTTTAACTCGTCTCGACAGTAAAACTAACTGGCCAGAATCTATAATCAAAAATCACCCTAAAATTTGGCCTCTTGCAAACTCATCACAAATTACGCACGAGCAAGCAGTGCAGAGACAGTACTACCTGAATGTATTCAAATTTCTTAAATCAGTCTTTACGAAATCATATTTCCAAAAATCACCGTCCTATGCATTTACATCTGTTTGTTCTGCCAGTTATTTCCAGGCCGCTCAGCAGCGTTATCAACAACCGACAATCTCACTTACTTCCCAGTGTATGCAACACTGGCAATGCCGATGCTACTGGCAATCAAAGATCACGCTGCCTGTACTGAGAACGTCTGTGGGGCAACATATCGAATATTGAAGACTTCTGTATGAAAAATATCCAATGTACAGATATTTACTATGACACATCGAATGAAAAGAGAGCTCACGTCACTTTCATTGAATATCAACAATAAACTAGAACCCTACACTTTGTGTACACAGTACTGACATTACTGTTCTAAATTAAAGTGAACTTCTGTTATCTCACAGTGACAGAGCTATTCCAAAGATATCAGGAACCTTCAGAGTATCTTTAGCTTATTCGAACAATAAAGTGAAATGTGTAGTGGTAACCACTGGCTTCTGTCTTAACTGTGTGTACTGCAGTGCCTCAAATTGCACAACATAAAAAGATGGAAAAGCAGGTATCAAGTGACGATTTCGATTAACCAACATTCTGCAATGTGGTGTGTGCCTTTGGATACTGATAACCTACACCTTAGCTAGATCTCCTTCTAGGCGTACTGTAATTCTTTCAACACTTAACGCCTGAGTACGTTTCTCGTGTGTTTATTCACTTCCTAACCATAAATAAAAAATCGCATTACTTACTATTATTCAACAAAGTGTTTCTTCAAAACGACTGTCTATATGCAACCATTTAATTAAAACAAATGACATTAATAAATAATTAAGTCCACAATACCAGTTAATTAACTGAAAGTACGGTAACAGTAAAGTCAATTTCAAAGAGAACAGAAAGGAGCGAGGAAGGGCCTTTAGGCCCGTTTTCTGAATGGCAAGGCTTATGATGATTCCCGTAAATTTTGTCAAGTCTAAATTTGGATCTTAGGCTAATGGATTTTGATAAATAGGAAAAAAAAGAGCAGGGCCGTTAGAAATTTTTCTGCACTGGAGTGTGAGCTACTTTGAAGTATGTTTACGGATCAGTAGCGCGAAATGGTCTGGGACGCGAACCTAAAACCTCATATTTTGAGTAGAGTGCTTTTACCAAGTGAGCTATCGTGAACCCTAACACATCTGTTTTACAATTTTTTTCTCCTGTTACTCATAACATTCGTGATTTGCGTAATTGCAACTTATCATCAGTACTTGACGAAACCAGGTAGGTAATGTAATTCACATGCTTAACATAGTTTTTCCCAGCTTAAATACTTATATTTGCATTGAAATTACTTTGGAGATGCTTAATTGTTGTTGTTTTTATAATTCCCCTTTTATTTCGTTAATAAAATGTAGGAGAACGTCTGCGAAATCGCAATACTTTGAAGAAATTTGGCACAGTTGTTAAGAAATGCTATGTGTGTATACATGCAAGTTTTCATACTTGTTGACATTATACGGTTTTAATTACAAACTATTAAATTTCTACATGGAAACTCTGCAAATCACATTTAAGTGCCTGGCAGAGATTTCATTGAACCACCTTCACAATTCTCTATTATTCCAATCTCGTATAGCGCGCGGGAAGAATGAACACCTATATCTTTCCGTACGAGCTCTGATTTCCCTTATTTTATCTTTGTGATCGTCCCTCCCTATGTAAGTCGGTGTCAACAAAATATTTCCGCATTCTGAGGAGAAAGTTGGTGATTGGAATTTCGTGAGAAGATTCCGTAGCAACGAAAAACACCTTTCTTTTAATGATGTCCATCACAAATCCTGTATCATTTCTGTGACACTCACTCCCATATTTCACGATAATACAAAAGTGCTGCCTTTATTGAACTTTTTCGATGTACTCAGTCAGTCCTATCTGGTAAGGATCCCACACTGCCCAACAGTATTGTAAAATAAGACGGACAAGCGTAGTGTAGGCAGTCTGCTTAGTAGGTCTGTTACATTTTCTAAGTGTCCTGCGAATGAAACGGAGTCTGTGGTTAGCCTTCCGCACAACATTTTCTGTGTGTTCCTTCCTTTCATTAGATACGTTTCCGAGGAACGAGTAAACAAAAGGGGAATGTCATGACAGAAAAACCCGAACTGCTTAACCTACCTTAGAGCTAATAGATCAGGATGAATATTCTACACTTGTTGAGTAGTTGACAATTACACACACTTTGCCAGGAGAGTGGAGCTGACATTGTTTCCCTACCTGCACACCTCGGCTTCCCAGCGGCTACAGTGGTGGTAATCCCTGTTGGCCGGAGGCGGAGGCGGCGGCGGCGGCGGCAGGACAGCGTTAATATTTCACGTCCGCCGGCCGTGAATCCGTAATGAGCCGCGAGGACACGCCGGTCTGGGCCCAGCGGTCACTTGTGGAGCCGCGGAGTGGCACAGTGAGTCGTGGCGTAGCGGTGGTGACGGCCGCTGCCTCGCAGGGAACGCCACGGCACTCCATCGATCCCTACATGTTTTACTGGAGCACCTGGAGTCTCTAGGCTTATCCACCGTAGAATAGAAATTGTTGATAGCATTACGTCGCGTAGTGCACCAGCAGCCACCATTAAAAGATCTCAATAGCTGTCGGAAGACCTGATTTACAGTTACACCCACAAAGAAGTAGTGAAATTAATTTCCTGTTGAAGATTTAAAGACAAAAAGAGACGAGACGGACAAATAAGAATCCCTTGTTGGTGGACGTCAGATGCAGTGCGTTTGAAGAATTCAGTAACTAGGTGGAGCTGGATTTAAACGTGGGGTGCAGAATGTGAGTGTGCTGTCTTTCAGGGAGCGTGATATTAATGTGATCGTTATTGCTCAGCGAAGCAGTTAGTTTACTCGTGTTTAGAATGTGGCATAAAAACTAACTGTTCATCGGAATAGGTGAACATTTTATGGACTTACGTTTGCAATAAACAATGTAGAACTGATTTTTTAACTAACTCTCGGGGGACAATTGAAATAAATCTACTACTAAAAAGTCAAATATACATAATGGTGTGGCCATACATTCTTGACATAAATGATTCTAAATGGCTCTGAGGACTGTGGGACTTAACTTCTGAGGTCATCAGTCCCCTAGAACTTAGAACTACTTGAACCTAACTAATCTAACGACAGCACACACATCCTTGTCCAAGGCAGGATTCGAACCTGCGACCGTAGCGGTCGCGTGGTTCCAGACTGTAGCGCCTAGAACCACTCGGCCACTCCAGCCGGCACAAATGATTCTGTTGAAACTAGGCACTGCCTCTTAATTCCCTCCAGAAGTTTTCCATGGAGAGAGTGTTACAGTTCTCGTTATTGAACTGAGACCAGTATCTACAGTTTTAATGGAAGTAATGTTTAGCTGCTACTTAGAACCATTCCTAAATGCGTTAGCTTTCGGAAATGTTTTCGACCAGGCAGTGTGACACCTTTCTTTACTTTTAAGCCCTACACAGTATTTGCTACAAGATTCATCGCTCAGTCAATGGGGCTATCACGACAATATTACTATCACAAAATACTTATAGCGAATTTTCTTCGTTGTGTTAGCCATTCATTTCTTCGTTCTCTTGATCTTTGAGTATTTTCTAACATAATTATTTGCGAATTTCGGTATGCTGTAGACGAGAAGAGTACTGTTCGGATACGCGATGCTTAATACAGTGTTTTCTGTTGATGGGGGAAGTGTTCTGAGTGACGAATGAGATACAGATTTGATTTACGACCCATTAATCGAAAGGTTTACTCATAGTGTAAACACTGCTGGAGAGTGAAACGTTCAACCGTAAAAATTTTCTGAGTCATTCACTACTTAATCTTTTCTTGTATTAGTGCCAGGACAGAATGAGGCACTCAGTCGACGCTCAAGGAGTTGTAAGTACTGTTCAGTACACAGATGCAGCCAGAAAGTTCCAGTACAACGTTTACTCAGGAAGGAAGTCATTCTGAAAGAAAACGATGGTCGAGAAATCCAGGAGATTTTTGGCATTGATTAAAATCTCGCTTATTAAAGAGGAACGCAGTCCAAATTCCTGCTCTGCCTTGCAAATTTCAGTTACTGTCCACCGTTTCATGTGAATTCTGTGACGCCTGATAGGAAATTGCCTAATTTTCTCGTCTATTCTTATCTGATCTGATCTTGTGCTCCGTCTCTAATATGCTCGAAGTTCACGGCACGTTGAGATCTAACAGTCTATGCCTGTCGAAAACACTATTGGTATGTAAGAACGGAAAACAGATTAGGATTCAATATCCAGTTGACAGCGAGGTGTTGGATGCGGAGTAGAGTGTCGGATACGAGACGAAAGGTACAAGGGAATGAATTCGCCCATGCCTTGTTGAAAGGAAATGTCTTGGATCTTTCTTTAGTAGCTTTAGGTAGACTAAAGAATACGTAAATTTGAATAGACTAATGGAGATTTGAACCCCGCTCTTGTATAGTGTGGCATGAACTGCACCTTACATGGTGGGTGTACAGTATATCTATTACGACGATCAGGTTAAGTACAGGCTGCTTTGACAGATTCGAGTGTGTATCTGATAATCCAGGAATGACGTCTCCATTACCCGAAATCTTTGAGGAATAAAAATTTAGGCGACCAGCGATTAAGTTTGTAGTATCTTATTGTTCACTTTATAAAGTTCGCACAAATAATGAACAACTGGCGATTTTCGAAAATATTTTTACAATGATCTGGAGATGAAAAAGCAAATTTATATTCACCAGTAAATCTCTTCGTGTACATGGCTTGACGAGATGGCACCTTGAGCTTGGCAGTGAGAAACAGCTTGTATATCTCCCCAGATACAACGCTTTACAGCTATCACGATCTCACCAGTATGTGGTTGGCTTCAGTTTCATTAAGCATTCATCCGTCGTACGTGAGCGTGCAGTGGGCTGGTGGCGGGTCTTTACGTATCGAGATCTGCATGGGAAGAAAGATCTCTGCAGATTATAGAAGCGGACAACAATTTTCCAGTACCACAGTCATAAGTTCCATAAACCAAGCAAAGAGAATCTGTCGCTGCTAGTTAAAAAATGGCTCTGAGAACTATGCAACTGAACTTCTGAGGTCATCAGTCGCCTAGAACTTAGAAATAATGAAACCTAACTAACCTAAGGACATCACGCAGATCCATGCCCGAGGCAGCATTCGAACTTGCGACCGTAGCGGTCACTAGGCTCCAGACTGTAGCTCCTAGAACCGCACGGCCACTCCGGCCGGCGCCGTTGCTAGTGACAAAAAGTTTTGTATCCCGTCTCGAAGGCGGCACGTGCGTCTGCTCCTGTAATTTGGAGGGTAGGTCGAATGTAGGAATGTAGGAGGAGCAGGTGAGGTAGAAATACGTC
Organism: Schistocerca piceifrons; assembly: GCF_021461385.2. Taxonomy (NCBI): domain Eukaryota; kingdom Metazoa; phylum Arthropoda; class Insecta; order Orthoptera; family Acrididae; genus Schistocerca; species Schistocerca piceifrons. The sequence goes on from NC_060138.1 coordinate 957,433,756, forward strand.
GGTACTAAGGTATTTACACAACCATTACTGATTGCAGACCTTAAATGCGCTATTGAAACTGACTATGAAGCAACACATGTAGATAAAGAGATCCTGGAATTATTCGATTTTATGGACGAACAGAGCTTCTTCCACATAGTGCCTGCAATGCAGTCTATGATGATGGCGCAACTGAGTTTACTATGCAGTATTTTGGCTACGTGAAGACCATTTTGAAATTGCAAACCCACAAGCTTGTGAAATTCTATATAAGGTTAGTTATTTTCCTTGCATTTTCAAAACAGTCTTCATATTGTTCAAGTACAAGGTTTTGTTGGACATTGTATTGTCTTTCTTTTCGTTGCTCGCATGCAGTTAAAAGGTCTTTGGAATTTCAATGTTTATGATTTTTTTTCTCAATGATGTTAACTGAACTTGCTTACTTCCACAAATTGGACCCACCGAAATACTACACCATTCTTTAGAAATGTACACTCCTGTGATTTACTCATTCCAGTCACATCTTTACACACTGATCAACCCATCTTGCCTTCTCTACACACTAATCACTCCTATTTCATCTTGAAGTCCCTCCATATACTGTCGTTCCAACGAAAGGTTAATTAAATAAGTTTTAGGAATCCATATAACAAAGAATTACTTCGCATGATTGGCTTTTATCTTCAACAGTACCTTTTCCAGTGTTATTATTCGTATAGGAAGTAGATGGGTCATCATCAGCTTCACGTTTCTTCGAACCACAGAGACCACATTCTATAGTTGAAACTTTGGAACTACATTTGCCGAAATAATGTACTACACTGCGTTTCATACAGAAAAATTACATATCTAGGTTAGTAGTATATTTTATAGAACTTTTACTTAAAAATGTAATTTGCCAGCTTTAAAACCGCAAAGTAATACGTAGAGTCCTCAAAAAAATGGTTCAAGTGGCTCTGAGCACTATGGGACTTAACTTCTGAGGTCATCAGTCCCCTAGAACTTAGATCTACTAAAACCTAACTAACCTAAGGACATCACACACATCCATGCCCGAGGCAGGATTCGAACCTGCGACCGTAGTGGTCGCGCGGTTCCAGACTGTAGCGCCTGGAACCGCTCGGCCACCCCGGCCGACTTAGAGTCATCAGAACTGCTCACTACAACACCTATAACTAAACGGAAAAGAAAACTGAAAAACAGTTCCCTATACTGGCCGTACAATAGCTTAAAATTAATGCTGCTGATAATCGTTCTGTAAGAGCACAAACTAAAAGCATGACAATGACTTGAAACAATACATATCTATATCTACATCTACACGGATACTCTGCAAATCACATTTAAGTGCCTGGCAGAGGGTTCATCGAACCATCTTCTCAATTCTCTATTATTCCAATCCCGTATTGCGCACGGAAAGAATGAACACCTATATCTCTACGTACAAGCTCTCATTTCCCTCATTTTATGTTGGTGGTCGCTCCTCCCTATGTAAGTCGGTGTCAACAAAATATTTTGGTATTCGGAGGAAAATGTTGGTGATTGGAATTTCGTGAGAAGATTCCGTCGCAACAAAAAACACGTTTCTTTTAATGATGTCCATCCCAAATCCTGTATCATTTCTGTGACACTCTCTTCCATATTTGGCCATTATACAAAACGTGCTGCCTTTCTTTGAACTTTTTCGATGCACTCCGTCAGTCCTATCTGGCAAGGATCCCACACCGCGCAACAGTATTGTAAAAGAAGATGGACAAGCGTAGTGTAGGCAGTCTGCTTAGTAGGTCTGTTACATTTTCTAAGTGTCCTGACAATAAAACGCAGTCTTTGGTTGGTCTTCCCCACAACATTTTCTATGTGCTCCTTCCAATTTAAGTTGTTCGTAACTGTAATACCTAGGTATTTAGTTGAATTTACGGCTTTTAGATGAGACTAGTTTATCGTGTAACCGAAGTTTAACGTATTCCTTTTAGCACTCATGTGGTGATCTCACACTTTTAGTTATTTATGGTCAACTGCAACTTTTCGCACAGTTCCAATATTTCTTCTAAATCGTTTTGCAGTTAGTTTTGATCCTCTGATGACTTTATTAGTCGATAAACGACAGCGTTATCTGCAAACAACCGAAGACGGCTGCTCAGATTGTCTCCCAAATCCTTTACATAGATAAGGAACAGCAAAGGGCCTATAACACTACCTTGGGGAGCACTAGAAATCACTTTTGTTTTACTCGATGACTTTCCGTCAATTACTACGAACTGTGACCTCTCTGACAGGAAATCACAGATCCAGACACATAACTGACACGATATTTCATAAGCGCGCAATGTCACTACGAGCCGCTCGTGTGTTACAGTGTCAAAAGCCTTCCGTAAATCTAGAAATACAGAATCTATCTGAAATCACTTGTCAAAAGTTTTATTGTAATAATATAACAGCAGAAGGACACGTAAGAGTCAACATTCGATATTTTGGTTGCATCACTGAAGTTTGCAATGTCAGCACAAGGAAGCGGAAAATGTTTTTATTTTACTTATATCTCATCTTACAGATTAGGTTTCAGATAGAAGTCAGGTTTTGTTGTATTATTAACCATCAGACACGCGCGCAATTTGAAGCAGTGTTAGCGCTCGCGTGGCGTCATTTACACGTCCTTGAATTGGTTTCCTTGATCGAGTGCCCCTATATTATTACATCTGGCTAACGAGCCAAATCAGTAAGTGTGAATGTCACACGCCATCAGATGAGTCAACAGATAACCAGGGATTACCTGAGAATAAAGTGCCTAAGTAGTTTCTTATTCAAGATTTGGTGTAAATGCTGCCCGTGTGAGCATCTGAAGGTTAAAGAATACAGCACCAGCGTGCCAAAGAAAGGAATTAAATGATTTCAGAAATTATTATCAGGTCACACGATGTGAGAATCTGGCCTCGAGTCGACATGGGATGTGTAATGCCACGCAGTGCGGCTCAGGCCAGCCCAAGGGCCCTATTCTGTATCTTTCCGCCATTTTGCCGATCGGTTCGGTACGCGAGCGTACTGAACGATGTTGCTTTCGAAGGAGAGCCCCAACATTATTCTGTAAGCATTTTGGAAGCGTTGTATGTAACGGACCTAAAGAACCAAAACGCTGTTGTCAGTTCGCCTCGCGCCAACCAATCAAGCAAGCTGCCTCAAATCCGAGCATGTGCACTGCAGCGAAACAGTGGCACGAACTCGAAGCGGCTAGCTGCTGACACAGGCATGCTATTGTTCACAGTACCGAAAAGTGTGCTTAGAGTATGTAACACTGTTCAGATTTCACTGAGCACGTGCTTCCATGAATGTGTGATAGCGATAGAATATTGGCAGTGTCCTGGAAACAGTCATAAATGTCACATTATGTCATTTTATTCTAATTCGCATCGACGTCTTGTTTTCGATTTATGTTTTGGGTATGCTTCACAAATAAAAGAAGCGAAACGCGTATGGTTAGCAACCAATCAGTTGCATAGGCGGAACACATCTCCACAAACTCAAAAAATTGTTTAAGAGAGTGTCAGGAAGTAACAAGATGTATAGAATGTGGTTGCAACTCGCTCCTAGAGATGCAAATGATGAAGCAGCCTACTTCTCTATATGATACATCAACGATTTGATTCTTAAAAACATAATTTATAAAAACACCTTTTCGAGAGCGTGTGGCAGTGCAGCTGTAGAAGTTCGTTGTAGTTTATAACATGCAACTGATGAACCAAAATATCTCATTTTGATGGTATAGTCTGTAAATATTGTGGCGGTAATTTTTCATCTCTGTCTATTGTTGTTAAGGATTCGATCGCAGTTAAATACTTGGGACAAGCTAGTAATTTAAGGTGGGCTCTTAGATTCCTCTCTGACCACACTCTCGGAAATTGCTACGTGTTCAGAAAAAATGGTGAATTATTTGTGACAAGAAAAAGTATAAATCTCACTGTCAGTTGTTTCCCACACAGGAATTTTATCTTTGATTTCTTAAACACATGGAAGTCATGAAATCGAAGATACTCGTTACTAAGAAGGCGCGATCTTACTTGTAAAGAAGAACGAATATTTCAGAAAAATGTTTAACTTTGACGATTAACAAAGTTTATATTAAGATTAAAGATTATAATTAGATGAGACAAAGATTAAAGTTTGTTACAAACACAAAGAAGGAAAAAAATATTTTGGTAGCAGCAGTATGCCAACCTACGACCTTTGACACGGCAGTTAACGCCTTACCCACTGTACTACTGCAAGTTGCGTGCGCACAGCGCTTTATTCCATATAATTCGAATCGAGAGAGACGCTGGCAGAATGAAGCGGGTGTAAGCCGTAAATGCATAAAATTTTGGAAGGTTTCCTCCATCAAGCTCCACAAAGTTCATTTGCATTGTTATGTGATATACGTAAGCAGAGCCGACGTTTTGAAATTTCAAACTTTTTCTGAACTCTTAATTCCGTAAAAATAAGATCTATTTTGTGAGAATATAGACCGAAACTGTTTTTTATGTTATAATCATTCAGAGTAACAACAACACAAACCATATTTCTAACAAAGGAAAATAATCTTTTGTGAACTCACTTTGTACCCAGATGCGTCCTGGTGATTCTCCAGTAGTACAATCACTAAATCCGAAGCTAAAACCGCTCAGTATGTCTAAAATAAAAAATTCTAGGTGTAAATAAACCATACCGAACCGTACTAGAGAGCCATACCGAAATACCAAACCTCTCGTTACAGTTGACAAGCCGCGCGGGATTAGCCGAGCGGTCTGAGGCCCTTCAGTTATGGACTGTGCGGCTGGTTCCAGCGGATAATTTAGGTAAAGTAGTGTGTAGCTTAGGGACTGATGACCTTAGCAGTTAAGTCCCATAAGATTTCACACACATTTTTGAACACAATTGTCAAAAAATCGGCAGGATGACCGGTCGGTAACAGGCCTCAGAAGCAGAAGCACCGATCGGTATGAATGATACAGAATAGAGCCCCAGAAGAGCGCAGAATAACTCAGAGCTGCCAAAGGTGGAACAGAGTCCTCGTAGGTGCCAGGTAACGCTCAAGCGTGTGCTCGCATGTGGGTCAATAATAGTGGAAAACGAGAAATGACGTCCACACTGAGTGCGCATTTCATTTGATGTTCTGACACTGCGCGGAACTTTTAATTGTTGTGCAGAGCGGTGCAGTTTGACACCTTGCAAGATGGACAGGCCTTTTTTCACGGCAGAGGCGTGTTGACATTCCGTGTTTTCTTTCTCACTGTGGTTCAATTAGAATTATCGCTAGCGGGGCGAAGTGTTCTCGTCAGTGGTTTTCGAGTGTGATTACACTTACGGACAATCGCCTATCGTGCGATATTTTTCGTTGGTGGTACATCTGTCTGTGGTAATTACTTATCGCCAGTAGTGTCATGATATTTGCCTTGTGTTACTTCGATTAGAGGTCAGCAATGCCAGAGGCGTGTCATCGCCGAAGTTTTGTATTATCTGGTGTGTCACGTGGAGTGCAAGACACGATAGTACATCCTTAGAAGAATAGGAAAGATATGGCGAATGGCACCAGATAAAAAAAAGGAGGGGAAGGGAATCTTAAGCCCTTATGCACCACAAATTATGAAAGAACTGGTATTTTATGTCTTTACTTGATGATATTTGTATGTCAGCTTTTGAGAGTTATTGGTCAGCTTGGGGGGAATAAGTAAATTCGTGCTGACGTCTCGTCTATCCTGGCAGCACAGTGCAAGTGGCAGTGGGCAGATTCTACACCAGATATCCTCATCAGGGTCAGCATCTAATAAACAGACATCAGGAGAAGTCTCAAAGTCCAGATTAGCGCAAAGTAGAGAGGATTAGAGGTAGCTAGGCTTGATAATGGGTAGAATGTAATTAAGAAGTAACTGTTGAATGGTGTAACATTGCTGTGCGAGCTTAGCACAGTGCAGTGCATGAGTGACATTGGGAAACTAACAAAACACTGACACACATTACAGCAACGTGACTTCCCCACTAGGAAGTGATTGGTTTATGTCTTTTAGATAAGCGATTAATTTGCGATGATACTGCGATTTTTTTAAAAAGAATTTTACCATTGTTTAAATGGAAGAAAGCAGTATGGTATTACTTTGCATTATTCATATTGTAAAGTTTCAACCATAAAGAGTTCATGTTTTCGTTACGATTTTCCAAGTATTTGTTTTTTTAAACATTCACTGTAGAAACTTGGCACTAGAATATGCACTAAAGATTGTGCAGAGGACTACAGCATTCCAAATGCCAAGCGAAAAGCGGACCATGACTGGACATGACTGGGCGCTGGGCAAGTGGCACTTATCATGATGTGGCTGGTGTGGGAGGGGGCATCATGGTGTAACCTTGGGCGCAGCTGTCAGCATGACATCACAGTAGGACGACCATCTGGAGCGAGTGACAAGCTAACATAATGTCACCACACAGCTGGCCGCATCGGCAGCTGGCAGCTACTGGTGAACCCATCCCCCCCCCCCCTCCGCCCCCCCCCAAGGTGACAGGGCAGCCAGCTGGCATTTCTATACTGGAGGGCTGTCTTCAACATGAGTGACAGTTTGCCAACTGCTGCACCATCTGTGGTATGTCAATAGCCAAGATGCCTACTGGCTGCTGCCATAGACAGGTCCTGCTGCAGACATGCTATCACCACTGATACTGTTAGTTAAAGAGGTAACCCTTCTCTTAATACCAACACACCTCCTACAGCTGCCATGACCAAACTGTTACATGCCTCATGAGTGTATTGCAGTGTTTATGTGTGATTCTAATGTAAAGTTAATTTTTGGACTCCCTAAAGACCTTTGAGAAGGGAACATTAGGACACTTAAAATACGTTTGTGCTTTTTAATTGTTTTTATTGTGTGCCTTGCTGTATTTATTTTACTAAGTTCGCTGTAATTTTTCACTTTTCTTTCCTGTTACATTTGTCATGAGGGACAACACCATTATCAGATTGTTTGGAGTACAAGGTCACTCTCATCTAAAACCTAAGCCTGGCAAAAGACCACACACAACCAATACATTAAATTTCAAACCATTTTTCGAAACTGACTCATGTTTGTGTTTTGTCTCTGTCATGTGTGTGAAGTCTCACCATGTTTCAAACGTCATTTAAATGTTGTTTATTTTCTGTTAACACTGTTTACGCTATTTTATTAAAGAGTAGAAAGACACCTTAGCATGAAATATGATTAACAGATTCCACATGTCACAAAGAACACACTTTACTTGCCTAGATTTGATGAATGCTTGGATAGGATTTGTCACGTTATTGGACTCTATGGAAGATGTAGTTACTGTGAATGCTTGGGCAGCATAACAAAATCTCTGACAAGGGAACCTCCCCATCGCACCCCTCTCAGATTTAGTTATAAGTTGGCACAGTGGATAGGCCTTGAAAACTGAACACAGATCAACTGAGAAAACAGGAAGAAGCTGTGTAGAACTGTGAAAAAATAAGCAAAATATACAAACTGAGTAGTTCAGGGAAAGATAAGCAGCAATAAGGACAATCAGAACGCAGGAGCGCCGTGGTCTCGTGGTAACGTGAGCAGCTGCGGAACGAAAGGTCCTAGGTTCAAATCTTCCATCGAGTGTAAATTTTAACTTTTTATTTTCAGTTTATGTGACAAACTCTTATGTTTTCATCACTTTTTTGGGAGTGATTATCACATCCACAAGAAAACCTAAATCGGGCAGGGTAAAAGAATCTTTTTACCCATTCGTCAAGTGTACAAGTTAGGTGGGTCGACAACATATTCCTGTCATGTGACGCACATGCCGTCACCAGTGTCGTATAGAATATATCACATGTGTTTTCCTGTGGAGGAATCGGTTGACCTATGACCTTACGATCAAATGTTTTCTGTTCCCATTGGAGAGGCACGTCCTTTCGTCTACTAATCGCACGGTTTTGCAGTGCGGTCGCAAAACACAGACACTAAACTTATTACTGTGAACAGAGATGTCAATGAACGAACGGACAGATAATAACTATGCAAAAATAAAGAAAGTAAAATTTTCTGTCGAGGGAAGACTTGAACCAAGGATCTCTCGTGCAGCAGCTGCTCACGCTACCACGGGACCACGACGCTTCTTCGCACACTTTTTCCATGATGTTGCTTATGTGGCCCATGGACTACGCAGTTTGTATATTTTGCTTATTTTTTCACAGTTCTACACAACTTCTTCCTGGTTTCTCAATTGATCTGTGTTCAGTTTATCAAGGCCTATCCACTGTGCCAACTTATAACTAAATCTGAAGGGGGTGCGATGGGGAGGTTCCCTTGTGAGGTACAGAATGCTCAATGCTTAACGATATTGTAAAGTGGTTAGGGAAACCAATTATCTCTGTGTTCAGCTACAGTGTAGTTCAATGTCTGCGTGACCTTTTAACCGTTCGGTAATCATATCTAGAGTCAGGGGTGTATGTAGAAGACATGAGGGTGCACAGGAACAATTCTGACACCCAGCAAATCACGAAAATTTTGCAGACATGCAGCAGTGAGTGTGTGTATGACTCCCAGTTGAATGAGGTCAAGACAGGGCGTGGTTGATTTGGTTTCTGGCTGGAAAATCTGTCATGGTCTGGCATGTCATTCTCGGAGACTCAGTTAAAGGGTCATAATTTCTTCTGCTCCGTGTCACACTACCCTCTTTATTGAGGTGTGACACTCCCCATGCAGAAATTATTGGGTAACGGGTAGGTGGTGAAGGTGACATGCCACTCTCTCACTTTGACAACACTGTCAGTCAGACTAACGTTCATATTTCAGGTTATGATCTCGGTGTTCCCCAGTTGGCGGAATGTGGGTGGAGGAAGCCATTAAAAAAAGAGACTGCTGTAAACTGAGCCTTTCTGCAAATGGTGGGAACGTCATAAGACTCTGTGCATTCTCACGTTAGAAACTAGGGTGGTATGGACAGAGTGGCTGTTGTTGTACGTGTTTAGTGGAGGCAAAACTGTAACCTGCCCCCGACGCCACGATGTCACCGGGTTCTGTTATCGACTATCGAGTGGCGAATATATAGTTCATGGGCCTGACTCTTTGGGAAGCTTAAAAGCCTTCATTCAGAAATTGGTGATGCTCTGTCCAAAAAGATTAGTTCTCTCAGTAAATGAGGGGCTGTGGTCCCATCTAGGTAATGTTTTTTGCCAAAACATGACCATGCTTACCGTGTAAACGATGCATCCCTAGTCTAAAATCTCTTTTCTTCATACAAGAGAACTTTGGAGTCGTGGATTGGCTTCTCTCATGAAACGCAAAGTGGAGGATTGCTCCATAGCATGGGAACCCAGGTGCTGTGTCTGCGTTGGCTGCCAGGCCAACAGAACAGCCAAGAGTGGAAATTAAATTAGTAGAGGGTAGTTCGATCGGTTCGTGCATGGTAAAAGCGATTTCGTTTTTACTAATACGGCTCCCGTACCGAGGCTTGGTGGAAACTGGTTGTGATACTTTGCCTTCGTCTTCTGGTCCTCATGATTTGAATGTTATTGAGAAGGTAATATGTTTATTTATGCAAAAGTTATAACATTTAGCATCATTCAGACATGTATTTATGATTAAAACAAGCGATGGCTTGCAATATGTCTTAGCCACAGACTGATGGATGTTTCCAAAATGAAATTTTCACTCTGCTGTAGAGTGCATGCTGGTATGAAACTTCCTGGCAGATTGAAATTGTGTGCTGGCCGAGGCAGGATCTCTAGGGCCTTTCCCCTTTGCAGGCAAGCACTTGCCCGTGAAAGGCAAAGTTCCCCACCTCGAGTCTCGGTCCAGCACACAGTTGTAATCTGCCAGGAAGTTTCATATCACAGCACACTCCACTGGAAACACCATTGTAGAATATGATATCTTAAAACTGGGAATGTTCTCCGAAAATACAAAAATCATTATAGGCGGGCTACGAAAAATCAAAAGAGCCTTGAACTCACAGTAATGTGGCGACCTCACTAGAATGATTACCAAATGTATAAAGTGAATATTAACGAAGTTATTAACATTTGTACATAAAATCAGTTACACAGTCAATAACAGACGGTACAGAAATGTGCAGGTGTGTACGACACACAGTTGAATAGATATTGACGCCATATCTACAATGAGTGCATTTACGTTATTGTTGAACAAATACACAAATGAATATATTTACCTGTACTGTCGGAATAGAGGTTTCTTCTCATGTACACTAGAGATGATCATCGACATGAAGGTTGTATCTTATCATCTCATTTTCTTTACTTTATTTAATAAGAAATTTTTATAAAATAATGTTTGTAAGACGATCATTTGAGTTGAGTGGTGTCACAGTGCTAAGACGATTAGTCGGCTAGACTATGTTGCTGCACTTCCGTTTCAAGCGCATAATATTTTACTAAAACAGGATATTTTGCTACGTGCAGAATTAAATAACACAATATCAGTATACAAATGATTTATAGATGTATGTCCTCTATGTTTAAAATGAATACAGGTTAAAAGTTATGTAACTCTAAGAGTCGTGGTCTAGTTGAAGGTTTGTGACACTGATTCTAACAGTGGGTAAAATGACCAAGTTTTTAAATAGGTGAGCTGAGCAAATTTCACTATTTTTCGTGATCTTTTCGTCCCTGTCGTTTCGTCAGTATGTTTGATTTTGTTAAGACTGTGCGGCCAGTGATCCTAAGTGTTACTCAGGATATCGAAAAGTTTGGTCGTGTATCTTTATTACTTTTTATTCTTTAATCCATTTTCCTCCCGCCTCTGAAACTAACAGCTTAACATAGTTTTTAGGAGAACATGAGAAGCAAACATAAGATTAGTTGGTAGGTTGATTCAGGAGAGGTGACCAGGTCGTCAGCCCCATCGGATTAGGGAAGGATGGGGAAGGAAGTTGGCCATGCCCTTTCAAAGGAACGAACCTGGCATTTACCTGAAGCATTTTTAGGAAAATGACGGAAAACCTGAATCAGGATGACCGAACGCGGGTTTGAACGGTCGTCTCCCGAATTCGACTGCAGAGTGCTAACCACTGCACCACATCATTCGATAAGTAATTGTAAATTTTATTTCCAAGAAACCAATACGGCACATGAGCAGATAATGTCAGAAAAGGCAAATGGGAAGTACTGACCATTCCTTTTAAGTGGGCAGAAGACAGGGATGATGGGAAATGAGCATGTGTGGGGCGCCTCCGTCTCGATAGTCAGTCGCGGGTGGAGAGGGTAGTGGTCGAACACACACGGCCTGTGGTTGGTGAAACCAGCACTACTGATCAAGCAGTCGTAGACAAGAAGGGACAGTCAAGGAAGGAGATACTCAACTGTAACCAAGAATTCCATTGTGTTACACAGCAGTGATAGGAAGGATCCGTGTGGTAGCAGGCGCTGCGCCTACTAGGGGCCTTAAGTAGTGCACCTCGACATCAGTAGAGCCAGTCGCGCCAGTCACGTTCCATCTGAGCGGAAGATCTCTAAAGACCCCATGGAGGTAACTGGCGAAGTAGGTGTACACGCCGTTCTATCACAGGATGTTCATTCTGTAGGAGGGGCCAAAGACTGACGCGTGATTTGAACCTATCTCCATAAAGGTAGGTGACTGTCCATCCTTTGACCAAGACTATTGCATGGGTCTTGGCTGCAGGGAAACACACGTCCTCTAGACGAATAAAAACATACGTTTCTACAACTGATAAAGGGGAACGGGGAAACGGAGATCGTGTACTGCCCCAATGTCCAGAGTTCAGGAACACTGGCGCAGGTCAGGCGATGGGCGTCATCGTCGACCGAGTGACAGGTGAAATGTGAAGGAGTGACCATCAAACCAATCGCCAGTAAACACTGGTTAGTAGTAAACTTTCCACAAGCAACGTGGTACCATATCACTTGGACTGATGTCAGGAGGTACAGTTAATGAAGGTTGGACAACACTGCAGTTCACCTCGCTATCGATACTTGATCTCAATGTAAGAAATTAAAGTAGAAATCCTTCGACCGTGGGGGCCGGGCGTGCGGGAGGAGTGCATGCATAGGAGGGTGCCAGGTAAATAGCTAAGGTCTACAAAGAGAACAGACAGGTGCGGGAATAGAGATACAAAGTGTCCTACTGACATTGGCGGGGAGATGGATGCCAGTGTTTAAATGTCTTAAGTCTTGTTGCATGAGTGAGTTCTGAGTTCCTTGTGCCCAACCACTGTTTGTCCATGGTATTCAGATATATGACCACCGCGCGACACTGCACATTGGTGAGTCCAAGTGCCTTCTGAAAGAGAGCGAGCGTATCCTATTTGAAGTTAAAAATGTTACCAGCAATCAGGACGTATCCTAATGTGGCCTGTGGACTGTTACCAATTCCCAGCGACATCAGAAGGACCTATGCTATGGATACCAGCTTGGAAACAACCTCGACATTCAGATATTCCACAAGTGGCAATGCATCAATACAATGCAGACGATATAGCTGAATGTTCCCAAAGGTGAAGTTGACCATTGCGATATGATAAGTGATGGTTGTAAAGAGGATGCCAAGGTATTGGAGGCTCTGGACGCAAGACAGAGGCGCCAATTCTTCTTGTGCGAGTCTACAGCAAATTGGTATTGCCATAGATTTGTAAACACTCAGAATACTACCCGCCATGTGCTTGGACGTGGGAATCTGATGAGGTACACTCATGACCTCTTACTTGCACTGTATCAGCAGGAAGACGTAATTGGTATAGGCACAATAGCGGAAACTCTATATCCTAACAAGTGCATTGTGAGATTCATAATAAGCTGCTCCACGGTGAGAGCATAGAGGAGAATCGATGTGAGGCATCCCTAAAATAAGGAATAGCGGATTGGATACAAACATTAGCCAGCAGAAAGGTGTGGCTTGGCATAAAGACAGCGCAGGTTATCAGTGAAGAGAGCCAGGAGACCCATCTACTCCATAATAGTGAGGAGGTAACCAGGTCACACCCATTCACCAGTAGCTGCCTGGGCTTTGACACATCCATCTAGAATCATTTGTTCAGTAGATATTATACTCAGAAGGATGTAATGTCAACACTTCGACAAAATACGTGCAGATATCTCGTAAGGTAGGGGCCGATAATGAGTAACCCTAGTCAACTGCAACATTTTTTGAACTGGGATGATAATGTCTTCGAAAAATGCTGGCAGAATTATGGCGACCATCATTAACAGATCTTCGAATATCTCGGTCAGCTTTCGCACCGTCAAACCCTGGAAAGCCGAGTAAAATTCCACAGGGAGGCAATTGACGACAGGCAACCTTTTCGGAACAACCTTCACCATCACATACTTGACGCCATCACAAGTGATGTCCTCTTTCAGGGTTTACACCTGGGCTTGTGCGAGTGATACCGGACAAAACCTGATCCAAATCATTAAATTTATGCTGCTCGTACTGATAAATATGGAGGAGTGTTCCATAAAGCCAACCGTGATATCTGCCTCATTGGTAGCCTGATGCCCTCCAGAAGTGACAATTTTCGAGACCAGTTGTTGACAGTGGTTCTTCCTGGCAACACGATGTTGTGCACTGAGGGGGTCCTCAAAACCACTATCCAATCTGCGACGTACCGAACCACTATGTGAGCCTTCACCCTGTTGCGGTCCACCCGAATGGCCTGAGAGGGCGGTTGTGTATCAAGGTCATGAAACAGAGTGATGTAGTAGTGCGTTATATGGTGGTTCCATGCCCAACTGCATCAAGACTCGCCTTATCATGTGCTTGCTGCACAGCAGCCACCAAGCCGACATCGTCAAAAATGCCGGAAGTCAGCATTTGCAAGCTGTCCAAACCTCTGCTAAACGCCAGCAGCAGCAGGGACTGGTAAGGTGAGCAGTGTTTAATTTCCATGACACAGGACTGCGCTTCATCACCTGTCATGGGAGGAGGACAGTACTGACGTTGGTTCTGTGATGAGAGAACGCAATGGGCCAGCAGTCTGCACACTGGATACCACCGACGAATCCCTGAGAGACATAATTCCTGCCAAGGCGGACTTGCTGAGTGCCCCATCTGGTATGTATAGGTATGCAATGTCGCTATGTCCAATTTCCAAAATATCATAGATGAAAATGTCACAGACGTCGAAACATAGTTCCTGGCTGGGCATAAAGTGTGCGTGTAGGTCCTTCCAACGTAACACACGAATGGAGTCGCCGCCAAGGAGAAAATGTTCATAGCGGTTGAGAAAGAGGGGAGGGATCTCCTCAGACTAAAATCGAGCTTTGTGCCTTCTAAGGCCAGGACGAGATAGGGTTACAGATTTATTTTGTGGAAGCGCATCATGGTAAGCGCTATCTCCATAATGCATGGCAGGTACGTGACGTCCTCGACTGATATCCACTCACGACCATACGCCGTCACTCTGTGTCCGAAGTAGTCACCAGGAGAGGCGTAAAAGGCATAACCGCAAGGGCGGCTAAATGCACCTATTGAAATAGTGCGACGTCAATGTAGGAAGCCCAGATAATTTCCGGCAGACGGTGGAGTTTCACCCAGGTATTAATGTCGATGTTAGCCATAGCCCAGCTGTACATCTGAACCTATGGCCCACTGCTTGGTGAGATCCCTACACCAGGCATCAGGACGGGGGCAGCCAGCAGCGCCGCGCACCGTGTGTTCCTGGAATCCACCACTGCATCCATTGCTTTGTTGCGACTGCCACCGGGTCCTACGCGTCCTCGACGTCGTCGCCCCTTGCTGATGTCGTCGGCCCCTCGGATGTTTTTCTACGATCCACACAAAAAATCAGCCGATCTGCTAGCGGGGTGAAGTTGTTCTAGCTCGTCGGTTGCGCAGGAATCGCCTTTATCATTGTTGGTCCATCTGTCAATGTAAAATTGTTGTTCTGTTCATCTTCAGAAATCACCGAAGTTTCACAAGGGCAATCGGTCACGGAATTCCCGATGGAAGGCGAGGCTTCCCGGTTCGAGGTCGTGGGCCGCCTTCACTTGCGCTTCTTGGTTGAAATTATGCTTCCGTACACGATCTTCAGTGTAGGAAGACGGGATGGATTCCTGACGTTCCGGCACGAAAGCACTCGTAGAAACAATGAGCGATGAAAGTTCCATCGAGGCGTCCGACATAGAGTCGAGAGCTCTCGACGTGGTAGGAGGATCGAGTGATTGAGGCCTCTCCGTTCCATAAGACTCTGCAGATAGGTGTGTCTCTTGTGACAGTGGCTCTGTTGGTCGAAGACCAGTGGGCGGCGAAATGAGGGCCGTTGCATAGTTAACACGAATTACCGTAGGTGGATTCTCTCTGTTGGCAACCCAGCGGTGGCAGTGATGCACCACTGCAGGCATTCAGAACGGAAATGACCCTCCTTGCCACACCCAGAGCAGGTCTGGTATTGACCGTCGTATATAACGACTGTGTGACACCCGTTGATGGTTAAGTAGGACGACATGAAAACAATGAAGGTAAATAGTGACCTGATGTGTCTCGTGACAGTGCACACGCTGGCGTCAGCGTGACAGAACCGGAGGCCATCTTTAGCAGACTTCAATATCCTATTGCTCGTCACATTGACAAGGATCTTTAGAAATATGACACTACAAAGAATGGAATGGTGTATTCCCATTATGTTCGATGGCGGTATTTTTGTCTAATCATGGAGTATGCATTCTACCTACTTCACTTTTGGTCTTGTGTATTCATTATTAAAGATGTCGAAGTTTTGCTTTCCTAAAGTGGGTGACAATCTTCCTGCTCACCATCCAATTGGTTCAAATGGCTCTGAGTACTATGGGACTTAACTGCTGCGGTCATCAGTCCTCTAGAACTTAGAACTACTGAAACCTAACTAACCTAAGGAAATCACACACATCCATGCCCGTGGCAGGATTCGAACCTGCGACCGTAGCGGTCGCACGGTTCCAGACTGTAGCGCCTAGAACCGCTCGGCCACCCCAGCCGACCCTCACCATCAAGCAGAGCCCAAGTACTCAAAGTAAGCAAAAATGCTACACATGTCACAGGCAGAAACTCAGCGCGGATCTACACTGCTCGGCTTCGAAAGCCAGACTGCACTTCACACGAGCGGTCCTCTTAATCTCTTTGGCTGTCCGCGCACGACTCAGGGCCAGACCGAAAATTCCATATGTAGTCGTTCACGTGTCTGAGTCTGCACTAATATGCATTACGTAATGTATTTTATTTGAAAGTCGCTGCCTGGTATCGGCGGACAAATACGATATTTCAGTGTCTATGTTGTTAACAAGTACCACGTAATGTTCCTTCAGTCATACATGCGAGTCCAAAGGTACAGTGCAAAGCACTAGTTAACCACACAGTCACTGTAATGCCGGAGCAATAAATTAATGCAGACAGACATTTATGTGGCACCTCTGAACCATTACCGAATGAGAGTAGTGTCGTAAGCGTAAAAGGTATGATTGATAACTGCAGGTCCACACCCATTACAATACGCACACCACAGGGCCCACAGCCACGCTGCAGTAGATGTTATCGCAAAGTGTTTGTCAACGTAAGAGATATTGGTTCTAATTGCGTCACATCACTTGTAGGAGCATTACAAGCATAGATAGTTTAGCTCTAACAACCGACTGTTCAGAGATCCAATGGTACAAAAAATCAGGGAAATCTACAATAGCCACAAAAATTCATGAATTTAGTAATAAACTCACCGATCTTCACGACAAATATGCTCCTACATATTCCGTCTTACTAAGATAAGCCATTGAACCTTGGTTGGCAACCGAATTATGTCAAATGATGAGCAACATAGATACTGTTCAGACTTTTGAAGCCAAATCGGAAGCTTGAACGCTCCGAAGAATATTGAAAGCTGTGAAGTGCGGTAATACGTTACGTTCTAAATAACAAAATGAGGCATGCTCGTTCTTGGTTTACTATTCATATTGTTCTGTCTTGCTTCTAGTACACATCAGTTACATGAGACAACATGTGTACCTAATACTTTCCAAAACGCCACGTACAAAAACAGGGTTTTCCGGTGCTCATATCTTGGGTTCTATTGGTGATAAACATATAAGGTCAAGTGTTTTGGATATCCCTTGGGCTAGTGGCCATTTTTATACCCAATAGAAGGATCGTCTTAGTGTCATTATCCTGCAGTAAATGGTCAAATTAAGAATATTACAAGGTTTCCCCTGCTGAAGCAAGAAAATCGGTTGATTCGTTTTTATACTTCATACAGTCTACGTTGCGCATGATGAGACTTAGTTCGTGGGTGGTTTCTCGGAAAACCGTACGAAAAGCGTTTTTACTACGTTTTCTCCGGCGTGGCCGTTTTTATACCCAATAGAAGGATCGTCTTAGTGTCATTATCCTGCAGTAAATGGTCAAATTATGAATATTACAAGGTTTCCCCTGCTGAAGCAAGAAAATCGGTTGATTCGTTTTTATACTTCATACAGTCTACGTTGCGCATGATGAGACTTAGTTCGTGGGTGGTTTCTCGGAAAACCGTACGAAAAGCGTTTTTACTACGTTTTCTCCGGCGTCAGCAGACCAAAACCCATCTTAGGATTACAAGATGGCCATACACAGCAAAAGGCTAAAATTCTTACGATACATTCCTAAGACCTCGATGTAGAACAATCTTGAAAAATTTTTTTATATCTTTATCCGTTTCCTACAGAAGGTTACTCTACTTCTACATGTAAAATCCGGTACGAGGCTGCAGCAATTTGCTCAAATTTTAACATTATGTGATCTGGGCATTTATCTAGAAATGCCATCTCTCCGTTTTCAAAAATCTTATATGTTATCAAGAAACACCTCAAAAAAGTGAGATGGGGTGTACGAGTGAGTGGGAAAAGGGCCACGGGCAACTGGAAGTGGGTGGGTGAGATAGATTTCACCCATGAAATAGCGGGTGTGAGTGACAGTTAGGGTAGCTTGAACAGAAACGTCCTAGTGTCACTATCCTATAGTACAGGGTGAAATTATGAACATTACGAACTTTCATCTGCTTGGGCAAACGGAGAAATCTCTTGGTTCTTTTTGTATTTCATGTAGTCTACGGTGGGCTTGAAGGGACTTAGTTCGTGGCTGACTCTTCGGAAAGCCCCACAAAAAGCATTTTCTACTGTATTTTCGCCATCACAAAGATTCAGCTGAGGGTTACAACGTGGCTATACACACATTTTTCGATACATACCTAAGACCCCGATCTAGAACAACCTTGAAAATTTTCTAGATGTCTTTATCCTTTTCCTACATACAGAGGTTACTTTACCTCTTCATGCAAAATCAGGTATGAGGTCGCAGCAGTTTGCTCAGATTTTAACGTTAAATGCTCTAACCATTGATATACTAGTGACAACTCTCCATTTTCAAATATCTTATCCGATATCGAGAAACAAGCCGAAAACAATGACATGGGTTGAACGAGTGAGTGGGAAAGGGTAACGGGCAAAGTGGAGTGAACGACTTATAGCGATAGACTAGTAGGTGTGAATCAGTTACATTTAGGAGATCTCGTGGGAGATTTAGATGAGTTGCATGCTGACAAAACCGCGAATATCTTCGCTTGCCAAACTTTTTTGGAAAATCTTTATAGGTGTTGAAGAAGGTAGCATGAAGCAGAATGTGCCCCACCTTTCAGTCATAAAACTAAACTAAACTCCGTCCGAACAGGCCTTGGAAGGCCTAACGGTACCGACCGGCCGCCATGTCATCCTCATCCGACAGGCATCACTGGATGCGGATAAGGAGGGGCATGTAGTCAGCCCACCGCTCTCCTGGCTGTATGTCCGTTTACGAGACCAGAGCCGCTACTTCTCAAAAAAGTAGCTCCTCATTTCACCTCACGAGGGATGAGTGCACCCCGCTTGCCAACAGCGCTCGGCAGACAGAATGGTCACGTATCCAAGAGCTAGCCCAGCCCGACAGCGCTTAATTTCGGTGACCTGACGCGAACCAGTGTTACCACTGTGGCAAAGCCGTTGGAATCATTCAGTCATAGTATTTTAAACAAAAAGGTACGAATGCGCATTCCTGCGCTCCCATATAAGCGTCTTCCCACTGGTTGTTTATTATCGGCCCTTACCTGTTTCTAACTCGCATTTTTCCCAGAACTTCAAACATGTCCCACCATTTTACATCATCGAACATTTATTTCTAGATTGACAAATCCTATGAAAGTGTTTTGATTTTTCTTAAATCTTGCTCCCTTTATCTAGTGAAACATTAGAACCGCCGCTTAGGTTAAATTGTCTTTCCAAAAGGTAAACTGCTTCTCAGCCAGCAAATCCTCAACTTTCATTTCCTTCTTATGCATCTTGTTCATGTCAGCATCTTACGTGCATGAGCTATTAAGCTCTCTGTCCTGGCTGTCTTCAGAACTATCTGGATGACATATTTCCAGGAAGTCTGATGAAATGTGTTATGATGTTGTAACTGATTAATTCAGCCTAAACACCCACGGTAGTAGAAAAGCTTTCCACCACAGTTCACTGAAAGGTAACAGTATGCACGCTAATAATACCTAATACAGTGAGATGTAGTTAATTTAGCTGTCTATTTGAAAAGTATCATTTTGTCACTGTGAAAATATTTCGCAGACAGTCACAGTTAACTGTTCCTACTGCTCCGTAAGCAGTGTCTGCTATGACTATGAACTCTAGTAACGCACGAAACTGCGCAGCTGCTAGAACGGTTCGATCTGCAGGAACTGTTGAGACCCTAGAAAGTGGGAGAGTGTTGTATTGTGTACCTGTTGGAAAGAGGATCTCCAACCAGGCCAAATCTGCGCAGAAGCGCTGTAATCCACTATTAAAAGCGCCATCTCTGGCGGGTGGAAACTCTTCCAACGGACGAATATGACGCTCTGATAAACGTGGGCTGCAAGGAGCAGTCCCGATTAGCGAGCGCCACCTGGAGGTAAAAGTTCAGAAGGAGCCTTACGAGTGGTTGTGACTATGTGGTGGCACCCTTTTGTGTTACTGCTGTGTGCCTCCTAGCTGTGTACGCAGCTCTATATGAGTAATGGCATGGATTCTATACGCTAAATTGATTAGTTGTGTGATGACCACTACGCTTAATGCAGAAGGAAAGTTACTTACTCTTTCAGCCGTATTTGAAGCCACGTCTTCCAAAACTCTATTAAATTCTGATTCTAGTACCGCATGCCCTATGTTTCCCTTATGGTATCTTATTTTTTTCCTCTGTTGCATCATGAGACAACAGAGGTCTGCAATGTCCTCTTTCCACTAGTTCTTGTACAGAGGACATAGGTTTGTTTACCTGACACTACCATTCTGGTTCGGGCATTTCATAATTTTCCCATATTATGCAAGGTGAATGTTGAGATAGTTCCCACTAAAAAGCTGTTGCTGACCTTATCCATGCCACAATGCTAATTTGTAAGTTGCAGTAGAACCTCATAGTGCGTGCTAATATTTTTATTGTACATTTTTGTCAGTGTTTCCTCAGTTTTGAATTTCGTTATTCCATGTATTACTAGATTATTTTGTGTATATTTTATATTGTTTTTTTGTGTGTTATGACGTTTCCCGTGACATTGTACAGCATTGCCAAAATAATAACAAAGAAATAATAAATAAACAAAAAAGATTCTTTCGTTAAACCATTTCTTCACTTTTATATGATTTTTCAAGGTGTTGAGAATAAGGACGCTTGAAGGTCATACGCAAATTTTCTCGTATTGGTGCTAAAGTAGGTACTAATTGCATGTAAATGAACTGGTATTGTTAAAATCCTTACAAAAATAAATTTCTCCCATATTATCATTTCAAAACTTCTATCATAATTTTTAATTACTGTTCTTTCCTTTCATCTCTCGACTTTCATCTTGCTCTTTTCTCCCTACTATAGGGTGTGGCTGGTTCAGATGATTGGATAAGAGTACAGACACACACGTTGTATTTGTAATAACTATGTGATCGACAGTTAATAGAAATCGGAAAGATGAAAACAATTTTTGCAGCTGAATGAGACAATAGCTTTCTCCATTTCTTTGCGATTGACAACCGAATTGCAGCCGAATTCCCAATCATAAAACAATTTCTGCACTTTCAGAAACTAATCGAAAGCGTATGACGAACTTCAATTGTTTCCGGAACAAAGCAGTTTCACTCGTCACACGCAGAAGGGAGTCAGAAGCGTTCTATCAAATGTTCACAGCGTTGTAAAAGAAATAGAAGGATTACGGGAGAAACAAAGGCACAATTTTCTCCGGTTACTATCTTTTTTCATATTTTAATCGAACATATATATAAATATTTTGGCACGCAAGTCCAGTATTATCTACACAGATATAATGCGTAACAGAAACGGTGGAATAGTGTTCCTAATATGACGAAACGCAGTGGAACTCTATTTCACTTTTGAAATGGGTGGAACTAGTGCACACATGTGTTTGATTAATAATGGAATATCCTTGGTTTTTCCTGGACGTGTAATAAAAATTGAGAAAAACTACATAGAAACAGAATGTAAATGAATACATCCGCGTTTTCATCACTACGTCACACGTCATCACTGCATACAACAGAATAAGGAAATTTTTAAGATACGTTGCATTTATGCTGCCGAACACTCCCTGACGTGTTCTCCTGGCCTATAATGCCTTACCTAATTCCATTTACGTACGAAGTTCAGTGTGATATTACAGTTCTGTGACTATTTGTTTTGATAAAAACTACTATTTATATAGTCACTCGTACGTGAGAGTGACAGGCTTCGTTTTACACGTTTCCAAAATGAAACGAACTGACTGTTAGTAACTTTTAGGAATGTGTTAAGGGTATGTAGCAGGTTGGGACATGCATGTTCCCCTTCACAGATGGCAATGCAGGCAGTCAATTGTACAGATGGTGAATACTGCCAAGGCTCCTCGACCTGTTCCCGTAATTCTGTAGGAGTTGTTGGTTAACGAGTCGCACGAATCTTATCTTATCCCACAAGTGTACGATTCAATACCAGTCTGGAGAATGTGCTGGCCAGGGAAGTTGCTGCACATCCTGCAGAGGACGCTGAGTTTCACGGGCGGTGTGTGGGCGAGCAAAAGAATGGATTCAACAACATTCTGCACGTACCGAGTGCTGGTTAGCGTCTCCTCCAGAAACGCCAAAGGCGAACGAGAGATGGAGCTTATCGCATCGCAGACCATAAGGCTTGGAGTGGGCCCAACATGTCTGAAGTGTATAAAGACTAGGAGACAGCGCTCACCAGGTATACATCACCCGTGGAAATGACCATCACTTGTGTGCAGGCAGAATCTGGTTTCATCGCTGAAGCCCACAGCGCGCCATTCCAAGTTATACTTTGATGGCACCAGTCGAGGTGTTGAGTGAGTGGAAGACAAGCTAGAGGCGTGCATGTCCGTAGCCAAATGGTTCAAATGGGTCTGATCAAAAAAATGGTTGAAATGGGTCTGATCAAGAAAATGGTTCAAATGGCTCTAATCACTATGGGACTTAACATCTAAGGTCATCAGTCCCCTAGAACGTAGAACTACTTAAACCTAACTAACCTAAGGACATCACACACATCCATGCTCGAGGCAGGATTCGAACCTGTGACCGCAGCGGTCTCGCGGTTCCGGAGTGAAGCGCCTAGAACCGCTTGGCCACAGCTGCCGGCATGCCCGTAGTCCCATTGC
This sequence comes from Schistocerca piceifrons, assembly GCF_021461385.2. Classification (NCBI taxonomy): domain Eukaryota; kingdom Metazoa; phylum Arthropoda; class Insecta; order Orthoptera; family Acrididae; genus Schistocerca; species Schistocerca piceifrons. Next base: position 957,456,370 of record NC_060138.1, read on the forward strand.
TAAAAAACGGCTGACAACAGTTCTTGTTGACACAATTGGTCTCACAAGCCATGTTATCTGTGCTGTGATAGTTGTACGATCTGTCACTGCTACCCTGCTGCCCCTACAATAAAACGACCTGGCAGGCGTCTTTGCTGCGTGGACATCTGGAATCTTGTCTATGTGTGTGAGAATGTTCATGGGACCGCTGAGACCAGCATCATCGCACAGTTGATGTAGCACGTCCAAGTTTTGTGGCAACTCTCCGAAAGCATCACCTCGCCGCGTGGAAGGTCACAATTTCTCCCGTTTCAAACTCACTCATCCTGCTATAGAAGGCACGAGTTCGTCTCTGTAACGATGTTGACTGCTTGCTTAACACTTCCGCGCCACTCTAAGGCATTTGGTTGCGAGCATTTCTTATTAAAAGGGAAACACAGATGTCACTCTGGTAGCTGTGGCACTACGTTATCTGTTGGAAGACGATGCTGAAACCAGGTACCACCCCTGATGTGGGATATGCTGTCATAGGATAAAATCGACGTCGTTTTTCCAGGTGTGTTAATTTTTTTGATTTTACTCAAGCATTCATTGCCAATTGCTTCACTTCCCGAAGAAAAGCCAAGCAGTATATCAGATCATCATTAACTAGAGGCAGTAGCATTCATACAAATTTCATTTAAAGGTGTAGAAGGAAGCGCTTTCTACATTTTGTATGATGCGGAGTGTAATTAATGCTTGACCACCTTGTTGCTATGTGTTCAGTGCTATAAGGTCGCACTTAAGTTGGAGTGAATAGAGATACTTCAGGTTCATGAAACTAGAACAATCAACCAGGACTGATTAAGTTTTGTATGGACTGAGCTTTTCGTTGATGTTGTGTGACAATTTAGAAAATGCTCACAGGTCAGCACTGATATTCTTCCCTTCTATTCTGAAGTTAACTGATTTTTCACTTCAGTGTAACTTGGGTTCATAAGAACAAAAATAGTATTTGTAGTGAGGCACAACTAATGAAACATTGGTGATGTACAATGAGACGAGTATCCGACCTCAAAACGAATCCTAGCATTCATACAAATTTCATTTAAAGGTGTAGAAGGAAGCGCTTTCTACATTTTGTATGACGCGGAGTGTATTTAATGCTTGACCACCTTGTTACTATGTGTTCAGTGCTATAAGGTTGCACTTAAGTTGGAGTGAATACTTCAGGTTTATGAAACTAGAACAATCAACCAGGACTGATTAAGTTTTGTATGGACTGAGCTTTTCGTTGATGCTGTGTGACAATTTAGAAAATGCTCACAGGTCAGCACAGATATTCTTCCCTTCTATTCTGAAGTTAACTGATTTTTCACTTCATTGTAACTTGAGTTCATAAGAAGAAAAATAGTATTTGTAGTGAGGCAGAACTAATGAAACAGTGGTGATGTACAATGAGACGAGTATCCGACCTCAAACCGAATCCCGAGAGACGCCTGATAATACGTGCTTCCATTGTGACTTTGTAGTCCTAGACAGGAACGAAGATAACAGTACCAAAGAGTTCGCTTGAATGTAAACATCACATGGCAGTCATTTCTTCGTTGTCCATGGATAGCTTCAGGCCGACTATTACTCGTATTTACGATGTGCCCGGAAGCGTAATTGGTATTCGTCTAATACATAATTCGCAGTTCAACTATGGTTTAGCTGGTCGATAGTTAAATGTTCTGAAGACAGCACTAGAAGAATGCGAATGGGTCAGGAGTCGAAACGAACTGAGCTGTAGCAACATCCTTCTTGGACAGAGGTTTGACGGGTACCTGTTTCAAGACTGACAGGAAAATAATAGCGGTTAAAGCATGGTTGAAATTATAATTTTATACTCATTATTGGAAAATACATCATCGTTTGATAATGTGTTAACAGTACATTGAGAAAATCTAGTGCTGTATAATGCTGCGAGCAGTAAATACGGCATGTGCGACTGGCACAAACAGAAAATTCACCGATAGCGGAGCATAGCCTCAAGGAAGACATGCCTTTGACTTTCAGAATACCAAAGCGCTACTAGTGGGACACGAGAGGCATCGCCCCACGTTGCATTGTTGACAAATTTATTGAAGATGGCGGATCCAAAATGGCGGCCATAGAGGTGGCAATGTTGTAGAATCATCACGGCGGGAAGTTAGATTTTGGCGATAAAAGCGAGCAATTGGGCTGTCTTCACTAACCTAATTCCCTCCCCTCCCCTCCTGCCCTCCCCCCTCCATTCACCAATCCTATCCAGTCTGTGCTGAGCTGCTGGATAGGTTGGACATAGGTCTTTATTTTGTATGAATTGCTCCACTCACCTCTCCTACCATTGGAAATTGGTGGTATAAGGACTCAATCTGTGTTGGGGTGCTGGATAAGATGGATGCTAGGCTTTATTTTATATGCATTGTTTATTTAAACAGTTTGACTTATCATAGGCTGTACCTCCATCCAGTGCGTTCACCATGAGGTCCAGAGCCCATCTGACATAATTCACGACACCACCACCAGAGGGCACGTCGTCCCTGCTCCCATGATGGCGGTCTGTGAAGAAATATCAGGAAAAGAATTCAGTCTGTATTTAGCTCCTGGACTGAGAGGACAGACCTAATTGTGTATTTGGTTCAATGGACGAGATGTCTGTGATGGAAAGGGAGTAGTGTATTATCAACTGGGGACTGTGTCAATACCAAAGATACTTCATGAAGACGAATATGCTTCGTGAAATAATGGAGACAGGGCTAAGTTACACTTCACAATTCATGCTGATAAATGCGTGTACTGTAACTGTAGATCATTCGATAAAAGTCCAGTCAGTCAGTGCAAGAGGCAAGACATTCACCCCAGAGTCTCCGAGCACCACATCGGCATCGTGCACACAGACACACAGGCATTGTGCTGGCTTATGGTACGGACAGGAAGCACACCGTCTTATGGTACCGCCACGTGGTAGCTACTAAGCTTTTCCTGTTGCTTTGGACATTCACAGAACCTTCCCCCTCGCCAGCCTTCGTGCAAGGATACCGTTTATTGTTGAACACGAAGTATTCCAGGAGTTATTACATCTGGAGCTGCAGAATATTGTCACATACGCAACTTGAAGTTATCACACGAACTAAATGTACCTCTTCTAACAACCCTACCACAACAAAGGTAAAAAGTTAATTGTGATTGTAGTGTTGCCCACGCTGCTAAATATTGCATTTTAGGGCAACAACAAAGTTATATTATGTGGCAGGTGTCATTAGAGCACAGTTAATAAAGTCATTTCTTGAAATAATGGATAAACAAGGCACTCATATTTTCGTGTTTCCCACGCTGGTCTCGTTGTGAACTCATGGCTCCATCGTCGAAAATCTAGGTAGTGATGATTCCAAGCTCGGATGCAAAGAGGCCTAGGTGTTATTCTGCGATATTAAAACGTCTTATAGATGTGTTTCATAAACCATTCTTGAAGATTAAACTTTTGCAAGTTAGGACACTGATGATGTAAAAAAGTAATCAGCACTCCGAATTTAAGTTACACTTCTTTTTTATTACTTCTGTTGCAACAGCACTTCACAATATAAAACATACTTGAAAATATCTTCTTCACTGTTAAAGTTCACATTTCACAAACGGACTACAATTTGCGTCTTTTCAACATGACGACCAAGACTTGACTCTCTAACAACCGCTTTTGCGCCCAAAAATCAGAGTTACAAGTACGTCAAAGATCATAGTGACGTAAGAAAGAATACACATAAGAATCATATCATTGCAATATAAACATATCGATGTATCAAAGTACCTCTACATTAATGAAATAAAATCTGAATGTTGTCACAGAAATATGTTAACTATTTTACAGAAACACAGTAGAATATTGCTGGTATCGAGAGGTTGAGGTGAGGTGTCGTAATGGTTACGTAATTCAAGTATCATTACACACTGCACAAAGAGATAGAGTGAGAGAGAGAGAGCGAGTGAGAGGGGGGTGGGGAGGGAGTTAGAGGGAGAGAGCTTTGCAGATGATTCGAGAATATTTAAACAGTAACACGTTTTATTCCGAGGATTAGTGCCACCACCACTCTTCAACATAGACTCTAAAGGAAAATTATCTTGACATGGTTGTGAAACCGTCGCAGAGACACTTCGCGCGCTTTTGTTGGAAATATCCTTGTCTTTGAGCACGAGCTGCTTCAGGAGTTACTAAATCCAACTAAATGTCTATAACGCACTTTCAGAAATATCCATGCACGGTAGTTTGCTTTGATTTTGCGATGTATACCGCCACGCTCGAATATGGACTCTAAAAAGATCGTGGCACACTCGTGAAACCATCCCAGAAACACTTTATCGCACTTTCGTGGGAAACAAAACTCGAAACCGATATCAGCTGCAATATTTGATTTTGTACACGTCAAAACGACGGTATCGGAAAATGGAAATTAATATTTCTGTAATTTTAAAAACAGGACGCTCACCACTTTTCGAATATTAATTGCTGTCTGAAGGCACTGCTTTGAAGGCACTGCCAGAGAGAGAGAGAGAGAGAGAGAGAGAGAGAGAGAGAGAGAAATCTGTTAATCGAACAGCTACTGTGGTGTTCATGACTCTGCTGAAGCGGTGGGTGGGCTTCGTTCATATTCGCTGGTGCAGGAATCAGGGACGTTATTTTCCTCACTGGTCGAAGCACATATTGGTGTCTTAAATACAATTACGCAAACAGCATCCAAAGCACTCTCGGTGAATTTTCGGTATCCAACAGCTGCTGGTCTGGAGGTGCTTTAACGCCACAATGGCGGATGAAGCACAGCGTCCCACCAGACGTGTATGGTCTTCTTACACTTGTCTCGGGACACTTGAACAAAGAGGACATGACGTTACTCTCAGAACTTTCCGTAGATTTGCTGCTGCCGTCCTCCTCAAAGCAGCCTGTAGAGGCACCTATGTCCCGACAAAAGGATATCTTGTGAATGAATGGAGCATTCTGATTGGCTCTTACTAAATTTAACCGCCAACCTGCTGCTTCTGGCAGTGTGGGAGCACTGTCCACCATTTATTTCTGCACACAGACAAATTACGAGACTTTCAGCGGCAAAACTAATATGTGCAGTTAGAAAAAACCATACAGCAGCAATATTAAACTATGGGAAAGTGGTCTACAGATCATGAAATAAAAAAGAGACACCTCCTCAGTTATACTACCCCTCTACTCTCACCAAAACTTGAACTTTTCATCGTGAAACCGATCTCCACCGGGATAAGTCACCACATACCGTATGTAGTAAACGCAATTCATATCCTGCGCCATACAAAAACATCACTTCTGCATTCTGCATATAGCTATCGACCATGTGCATGTACTGCAAAGACAGACTGACCCCCCAAAATAAAAATAAAAATAAGCACATGCACTGTATACACTCCTCGCAACACTAGATGTTTCCCGCGTGGTTGGTCGGTCACCCACTGCAGCCAACAGTCACGAGCCAGAGGTGTACAAATTCCCCTTGCAGCCTGCTTGCCCCTAGCACCTCTGCAACCATTCATGCAGGTCAGCCTGCCGCGATGTAAACACAAGAGTGCGCGTGTACTGAGGCATAGTGGGCAATGCGGGCGATACGGGCTCCCGCAAGCCCGGGCTACCTGGGTTCCCGCAAGCCTGCCAAGCTTCACGGGACCCGCTCAGCTTGCTGCGCCTGACAGCGGGTTGCGCTGTCAAGCTACCGTGACTAGAGTAGCCAGGTAGTTAGCCTGCAGTTCATTTATCGCAACGGTGGAGGCAGCACAATGAATAGGTCGAACTTTAGTGAGATTGAAAAAAAATTGACAACTGGCGAATACATGCTGGTAACGAAACAGAGCACAAGTGCCGCGTGGGAAACGTTTTCGTGTGTTTATGAGGCCGCTTCAAATAAATCGGTAGGTGTGTCTCAATGCAAACTATGTAAAAAGCTCTTAAGTACTTATTCGGGAACCTCGAGTATGTTACGACATGTGTGCAAATTTGACAAGCAGTTCCCTCACTCCGTAAATATCTTGAAAGAGGACAAAGATTTAGTGGCCGAAAAGAGCGTCGAAATGTGTGCTAAGGACCTGAGACCATTTAGCGGTATAGAGGGAGAAGGATTTCTTAATTTAGGGCAGACACTGATCGACATAGGTAAAAAATATGGCTCAGTTGATATTAAAAATGTTATGCCTTCCCGAGTGACAGTAGCTAGGAAAGTTCAAACCTTAGCTGATAAAGTGCGCAGCAAAATGCTCCCAGATATAGTGCATGCGATTCGTTCTGGTATATGTGCCAGTACAATTGATCTATGGACAGACAATTACAAAGGGGTGCATTACATGTCCGTGACAATGCATTACATAAATTCAGACTGGCGTTTGAATAAATATGTACTAATGTGCTCTGCGTTTCCTGACTGCCCAAAAACTGGCTCGAATATTCGAAACGAGTTGGAAGATAGCTTAGAAACTATGGGTGTTTCTCGTGAAGACATTGCCAAAATTACGTTTGTCACAGACCAGGGCAGTAACATTGTCAAAGCTCTCGAAGTATATCAGCGTCTTCCATGCATGGCTCATAGTATAAACACAGTCTTGAAACATGTTCTGAGCGAACAGTTTTTGAAAGAAAATGTTCCAAATATATTAGCCATTCTTAATACAGTGCGGGCTACGGTTTCGTACTTCAAGAGAAGAGGTCTCTGTGTGAGACTGAACTCATCTTTAAAGCAGTGGGTTTCAACTCGTTGGAATAGTTATTTTGACATGCTTGTATCAGTCCATTCTCAGATTGATTCAGTGAAGGCTGTTTTACATAATGAAGGTGCCTCTGATAAGATGCTGGGCTATGACCACCATATAACTGGCTAGCTTATAGAATTTCTTAAGCCGTTTAAAGAAGCCACAGTTGATCTAGAGAGTGACAAGGATCCAACCCTGCATTTAGTTCTACCGTGGTTTTATGCCTTAAAAACTCACTGTACCGTACGGGATAACGATGAAGAGGTTTGTAATTTTATTCCATCTGAATATTATAGAACCACTTGTGAAATATGTATGTTGAGAAAATGTATTTTCAGGACATGAAACCTTTGAAACAAGCCGCTGATGCCTTCCTAGAACAGAAAATGTGCGTTAGTATGTTGCATAAAATTGCAACGTTTATGGTGGCTAACTACCGCACATTAAGAAAGTTAACCGAGGATGAAAAAATTGAAGTTTACCAAGCAGCACGACAGATGTGTGCTGAAGGTAAGCTCCTAAGATAATGCATATATTCTTCATCTACATGTACATGGTTACTCCGCAAGACACACGCAAGTGCTTAGTTGAGGGTTCATCGAACCACTTTCAACTTATTTGTCTCCTTTTCTCGAATTTCGCGCGGGATAGAACACCTACAGCTCTCCGTCTGAGCGCTGCTTTTTTGTATTTTATTCTGATGATCATTTCTTCCAATGTATATGGGACTCAACAATATCTCTTCGAATTCGGAGGTGTAAGTTGGTGATCGAAATTTCATATATAGATCGCGCCACGTCAAAAAACGCCATTGTTGAAATGATTACCACCCCAACTCTTGTGTAATTTCCGCGACACTCTTTCCCCTGTTTTACGATAATACCAAACCAGCTGCCCTTATTTAGACTCTTTCGACCTCTTCCGTCAATAGTAAGGCTCTCCAACTTCGTAGCAATGCTCCAAAAGAGTGTTTTGTCATTAAAACGCCTACAGCATTTTCTGTGTGTCCATTCCTATTTAAGTAGGTCGTAATTGTAATCAGAGGTATTAAGTAGAATCTACAGCCTTTAGATTTGACTGGTTGATCTTGTAAACGAAGTTTAACGGACTTAGTTTAGTACACACAGGGATAACCTTGCTCTTGTCATTATTTATTGCCAACTGCTAATTTTCACACCAAAAATATATACCTTATTTAAATCGTCCTGCAGTTAGTTTTGATCTTCTGGTGACTTTACAGGACGATAACTAATAGCATCATCTAAAACCTATTATAATTTCAACTATGTGTAGTACGATTTTCACATTATTCTGCAAATATTAATTGGAACCTGTACAGCTTCAGTACAAGTGCCCAATCACAGCACCCAAGAAACAAATCCAGGGCCGTACAAAATGGCGAAATTTGAGGACTGGGCAGAAGAGCCTCCTCTCCTACATGATGAAGTCAGCAGATACTTGCAAGAACACTGTGTGAACGAGGGAGATATTCTACAGTGGTGGAAAAATAACTCCCAACGACTTCCTCGACTTGCGTGTGTGGCAAGAAAAATATTAAATATACCAGCCACTAGTGCGTCTAGTGAGAGAATTTTTAGTTGCGCTGGAAACCTAATTAGCGAGAAACGATCACGTCTTAATGCAGACAGACTTAACGATCTCGTCATAATTAATTCAAACACTAATCAGCAGACACATTGAAAATACAGTAGAACATTAAACGGGAAACTATAAGTTTGAGCGCAAATTTACTAATTAAGAGTGCAGATTTCTTTCTTGTGCTTTCTGGGCGTCAATTTCTGAGATAGAAATTTTGTAATGCATACAGTTCATTTTTATTTTAGACTAAAATTTTTGATTTCAGTCCTTCCGAGTGACATTAATTATTGTTTGTAAACCATTTTCTGTTACTTGGGTTTGCAAAAGTAGCCAAATATTTTTAGGAGTATCTGGTTTGGCCTAAATGATACTTTCAGGGGAACTGAAGGAAAATTTGTAAAGATTTTATGTTGAAAAGTGTTCTGCAAAATAAAATATTCATTTGTGGAGTAATTCAATACACATTATGAGTTTAAATTACAATTTATTTTGTTGAGTTCCACACACATTGCAAAATGTAATTTTATTCTTGTATTTCTATATTAAGGGGAATCCCACATGCAGAGTCAAGATACTGAAAACCTAGACACTACAAATACTCCTAAAATGAAGAGCGTCTTTTTCCATGAATGTATTGTAGTAGGAATATAATGGAAACTCTGAGTCACTCTCCACAGCGTCTATATCTGCGTCATGAGGATTCAGACTCGTCGTTTAGGTCTGTGTTATGAGGGTCTAGAGTCGTCGTTTAGATTTGCATCATGCAAGTAAACACTCGTCGTCTTAGTCTGCATCATGATGGTCCGAAATATGGTCCCTCATGATGCAGACCTAGACTACAAGTGTGGACTCTCATGACGCAAACGTAGGAGCCGCGAAAAATGGCTCAGGGTCGCCATTGTATTCCCAGTACTATAGTTTTTAGACGAACTGGATACGAAACAAGTCCTTCGATTTTGTTAAAATGCATTTTTGCAATTTAGAATGATTTTTCCAACTTCGAATGAATTCACAGAACCAGTAAAATACATCCTGGAAACGTAGTTAAATATTTATATAATTGGTGTCATACTTGGCTGAAACATACTAAAGTTAAAGAATGTAGGCTTCCAAAATCTTAATTTGGTTCTCATTGCAGTACAGTGGTTAATAGGGGCGTAGATAATTTATTCTTCTGGGGAGGTGGCCAATCTTCTTTTTGGGGGGTGGAGGTTCACTTCTTTAGTACAAATATCCATCCGTTTCGGTGTTGAAAAGTGCAGCACAGACTGCATTGCGTTGCCTGGGCATTTATTAATTCCATACTCTCGTAGTCCATCTTCCCTCCCGTATTTTCTCTCTATCCATTTAGTCCTCTCCCACTATCTCTTTGATCACCTCCACCCCCCCCCCCCCCACTCCCCATCCCTTGGCCGGCCGAAGTCGCCAAGCAGTTCTAGGCGCTACAGTCGGGAACCACGCGACCGCTACTGTTGCAGGTTCGAATCCTGCCTCGGGCATGGATGTGTGTGATGTCCTTAGGTTAGTTAGGTTTAAGTAGTTCTAAGTTCTAGGGGACTGATGACCTCAGAAGTTAAGTCCCATATTGCTCAGGCCCATTTGAACCATTTTTGAACCCATCCCTTGGCCCATCTCCCCCCCACCCTCTATCCTTCTCCTCGTCCTCTCTCTGTTGGATTCCGCCACCTCAGTTCATCTCCTCTTCACCTATCTATGAAAACTCATATATATCTGTCAACTTTTGTGGTGATCAGTGAATCAGTGTCAAAGTTTATTGCTAGGTAGCATTTATTGTAATACTTTTTGATACGCAGCATTGATAGTTTTGTTTTCTGGTGCGTAAACAAATGAAGTTGAAGGTGTCCCGACAGGGCAATATGCGACATACAAATAGCCATGTGAAAAACATGATTTTTCAAGATTGATGCCACAAACATATAACAACTGCCCCTGCGATTTATCTGTCGACATGGCAAATGTAAGCTGCACTGGAAATTATAACCGTTTAAAGTCGAATGGCATGTCGGTCGGAATCTTAGTGATATTGGAATCAAACTGTCCTCACCTTTGTACTTTCCTTTTAAAATTGTGGCTTCGATTACGTTGTTCTTTAACTTCTTCCCCGCAAGCCGGGTGCCATTACAAAGACGTGGCTGGTTTACCTTTCGCAACATGATTGCCGATCCGACTTAATTACAGATTGGGAGGCGGTAATCCGGGGAAATCCAGCGAATTTAAAAATTCCGTAGGATAGTTGACTACATCATCTTGGTTATTAACGGAATAAACCGACTTGTATGTCAGCAATTCGCCAGGTGTCATATTATGAATCTGAAAATTCATTTCGTTAATATCAAGGTTTTTTGCAGCTAATATAACACGTTCACTCAACCAAAAATGGTTTGCAACTGTTAAACGACATTTGCTGTGCGCGAATTGTCCAACACGATGACTGTGAATGTGTCAGACAGCTCTCAAATTTCAAACAGATCATATATATATATATATATTTCTTTTAAACGAAATGTCTATGATCTTGACGAGAGTACCTTACAAAAGATTTTGACATCGTTTGCGGGTTACCATGAAAGTTCACTATGTACGCATGTTTCCATGGAGAAGGTTTTTGAATATTTACATGTGCAGACACTGATCGACATAGGTAAAAAATATGGCTCAGTTGATATTAAAAATGTTATGCCTTCCCGAGTGACAGTAGCTAGGAAAGTTCAAACCTTAGCTGATAAAGTGCGCAGCAAAATGCTCCCAGATATAGTGCATGCGATTCGTTCTGGTATATGTGCCAGTACAATTGATCTATGGACAGACAATTACAAAGGGGTGCATTACATGTCCGTGACAATGCATTACATAAATTCAGACTGGCGTTTGAATAAATATGTACTAATGTGCTCTGCGTTTCCTGACTGCCCAAAAACTGGCTCGAATATTCGAAACGAGTTGGAAGATAGCTTAGAAACTATGGGTGTTTCTCGTGAAGACATTGCCAAAATTACGTTTGTCACAGACCAGGGCAGTAACATTGTCAAAGCTCTCGAAGTATATCAGCGTCTTCCATGCATGGCTCATAGTATAAACACAGTCTTGAAACATGTTCTGAGCGAACAGTTTTTGAAAGAAAATGTTCCAAATATATTAGCCATTCTTAATACAGTGCGGGCTACGGTTTCGTACTTCAAGAGAAGAGGTCTCTGTGTGAGACTGAACTCATCTTTAAAGCAGTGGGTTTCAACTCGTTGGAATAGTTATTTTGACATGCTTGTATCAGTCCATTCTCAGATTGATTCAGTGAAGGCTGTTTTACATAATGAAGGTGCCTCTGATAAGATGCTGGGCTATGACCACCATATAACTGGCTAGCTTATAGAATTTCTTAAGCCGTTTAAAGAAGCCACAGTTGATCTAGAGAGTGACAAGGATCCAACCCTGCATTTAGTTCTACCGTGGTTTTATGCCTTAAAAACTCACTGTACCGTACGGGATAACGATGAAGAGGTTTGTAATTTTATTCCATCTGAATATTATAGAACCACTTGTGAAATATGTATGTTGAGAAAATGTATTTTCAGGACATGAAACCTTTGAAACAAGCCGCTGATGCCTTCCTAGAACAGAAAATGTGCGTTAGTATGTTGCATAAAATTGCAACGTTTATGGTGGCTAACTACCGCACATTAAGAAAGTTAACCGAGGATGAAAAAATTGAAGTTTACCAAGCAGCACGACAGATGTGTGCTGAAGGTAAGCTCCTAAGATAATGCATATATTCTTCATCTACATGTACATGGTTACTCCGCAAGACACACGCAAGTGCTTAGTTGAGGGTTCATCGAACCACTTTCAACTTATTTGTCTCCTTTTCTCGAATTTCGCGCGGGATAGAACACCTACAGCTCTCCGTCTGAGCGCTGCTTTTTTGTATTTTATTCTGATGATCATTTCTTCCAATGTATATGGGACTCAACAATATCTCTTCGAATTCGGAGGTGTAAGTTGGTGATCGAAATTTCATATATAGATCGCGCCACGTCAAAAAACGCCATTGTTGAAATGATTACCACCCCAACTCTTGTGTAATTTCCGCGACACTCTTTCCCCTGTTTTACGATAATACCAAACCAGCTGCCCTTATTTAGACTCTTTCGACCTCTTCCGTCAATAGTAAGGCTCTCCAACTTCGTAGCAATGCTCCAAAAGAGTGTTTTGTCATTAAAACGCCTACAGCATTTTCTGTGTGTCCATTCCTATTTAAGTAGGTCGTAATTGTAATCAGAGGTATTAAGTAGAATCTACAGCCTTTAGATTTGACTGGTTGATCTTGTAAACGAAGTTTAACGGACTTAGTTTAGTACACACAGGGATAACCTTGCTCTTGTCATTATTTATTGCCAACTGCTAATTTTCACACCAAAAATATATACCTTATTTAAATCGTCCTGCAGTTAGTTTTGATCTTCTGGTGACTTTATAGGACGATAACTAATAGCATCATCTAAAACCTATTATAATTTCAACTATGTGTAGTACGATTTTCACATTATTCTGCAAATATTAATTGGAACCTGTACAGCTTCAGTACAAGTGCCCAATCACAGCACCCAAGAAACAAATCCAGGGCCGTACAAAATGGCGAAATTTGAGGACTGGGCAGAAGAGCCTCCTCTCCTACATGATGAAGTCAGCAGATACTTGCAAGAACACTGTGTGAACGAGGGAGATATTCTACAGTGGTGGAAAAATAACTCCCAACGACTTCCTCGACTTGCGTGTGTGGCAAGAAAAATATTAAATATACCAGCCACTAGTGCGTCTAGTGAGAGAATTTTTAGTTGCGCTGGAAACCTAATTAGCGAGAAACGATCACGTCTTAATGCAGACAGACTTAACGATCTCGTCATAATTAATTCAAACACTAATCAGCAGACACATTGAAAATACAGTAGAACATTAAACGGGAAACTATAAGTTTGAGCGCAAATTTACTAATTAAGAGTGCAGATTTCTTTCTTGTGCTTTCTGGGCGTCAATTTCTGAGATAGAAATTTTGTAATGCATACAGTTCATTTTTATTTTAGACTAAAATTTTTGATTTCAGTCCTTCCGAGTGACATTAATTATTGTTTGTAAACCATTTTCTGTTACTTGGGTTTGCAAAAGTAGCCAAATATTTTTAGGAGTATCTGGTTTGGCCTAAATGATACTTTCAGGGGAACTGAAGGAAAATTTGTAAAGATTTTATGTTGAAAAGTGTTCTGCAAAATAAAATATTCATTTGTGGAGTAATTCAATACACATTATGAGTTTAAATTACAATTTATTTTGTTGAGTTCCACACACATTGCAAAATGTAATTTTATTCTTGTATTTCTATATTAAGGGGAATCCCACATGCAGAGTCAAGATACTGAAAACCTAGACACTACAAATACTCCTAAAATGAAGAGCGTCTTTTTCCATGAATGTATTGTAGTAGGAATATAATGGAAACTCTGAGTCACTCTCCACAGCGTCTATATCTGCGTCATGAGGATTCAGACTCGTCGTTTAGGTCTGTGTTATGAGGGTCTAGAGTCGTCGTTTAGATTTGCATCATGCAAGTAAACACTCGTCGTCTTAGTCTGCATCATGATGGTCCGAAATATGGTCCCTCATGATGCAGACCTAGACTACAAGTGTGGACTCTCATGACGCAAACGTAGGAGCCGCGAAAAATGGCTCAGGGTCGCCATTGTATTCCCAGTACTATAGTTTTTAGACGAACTGGATACGAAACAAGTCCTTCGATTTTGTTAAAATGCATTTTTGCAATTTAGAATGATTTTTCCAACTTCGAATGAATTCACAGAACCAGTAAAATACATCCTGGAAACGTAGTTAAATATTTATATAATTGGTGTCATACTTGGCTGAAACATACTAAAGTTAAAGAATGTAGGCTTCCAAAATCTTAATTTGGTTCTCATTGCAGTACAGTGGTTAATAGGGGCGTAGATAATTTATTCTTCTGGGGAGGTGGCCAATCTTCTTTTTGGGGGGTGGAGGTTCACTTCTTTAGTACAAATATCCATCCGTTTCGGTGTTGAAAAGTGCAGCACAGACTGCATTGCGTTGCCTGGGCATTTATTAATTCCATACTCTCGTAGTCCATCTTCCCTCCCGTATTTTCTCTCTATCCATTTAGTCCTCTCCCACTATCTCTTTGATCACCTCCACCCCCCCCCCCCCACTCCCCATCCCTTGGCCGGCCGAAGTCGCCAAGCAGTTCTAGGCGCTACAGTCGGGAACCACGCGACCGCTACTGTTGCAGGTTCGAATCCTGCCTCGGGCATGGATGTGTGTGATGTCCTTAGGTTAGTTAGGTTTAAGTAGTTCTAAGTTCTAGGGGACTGATGACCTCAGAAGTTAAGTCCCATATTGCTCAGGCCCATTTGAACCATTTTTGAACCCATCCCTTGGCCCATCTCCCCCCCACCCTCTATCCTTCTCCTCGTCCTCTCTCTGTTGGATTCCGCCACCTCAGTTCATCTCCTCTTCACCTATCTATGAAAACTCATATATATCTGTCAACTTTTGTGGTGATCAGTGAATCAGTGTCAAAGTTTATTGCTAGGTAGCATTTATTGTAATACTTTTTGATACGCAGCATTGATAGTTTTGTTTTCTGGTGCGTAAACAAATGAAGTTGAAGGTGTCCCGACAGGGCAATATGCGACATACAAATAGCCATGTGAAAAACATGATTTTTCAAGATTGATGCCACAAACATATAACAACTGCCCCTGCGATTTATCTGTCGACATGGCAAATGTAAGCTGCACTGGAAATTATAACCGTTTAAAGTCGAATGGCATGTCGGTCGGAATCTTAGTGATATTGGAATCAAACTGTCCTCACCTTTGTACTTTCCTTTTAAAATTGTGGCTTCGATTACGTTGTTCTTTAACTTCTTCCCCGCAAGCCGGGTGCCATTACAAAGACGTGGCTGGTTTACCTTTCGCAACATGATTGCCGATCCGACTTAATTACAGATTGGGAGGCGGTAATCCGGGGAAATCCAGCGAATTTAAAAATTCCGTAGGATAGTTGACTACATCATCTTGGTTATTAACGGAATAAACCGACTTGTATGTCAGCAATTCGCCAGGTGTCATATTATGAATCTGAAAATTCATTTCGTTAATATCAAGGTTTTTTGCAGCTAATATAACACGTTCACTCAACCAAAAATGGTTTGCAACTGTTAAACGACATTTGCTGTGCGCGAATTGTCCAACACGATGACTGTGAATGTGTCAGACAGCTCTCAAATTTCAAACAGATCATATATATATATATATATTTCTTTTAAACGAAATGTCTATGATCTTGACGAGAGTACCTTACAAAAGATTTTGACATCGTTTGCGGGTTACCATGAAAGTTCACTATGTACGCATGTTTCCATGGAGAAGGTTTTTGAATATTTACATGTGCATGTATATGTGTATATATATATATATATATATATATATATATATATATATATATATGTATATATGTTTATGTATATATATGTATATGTATATATGTATATGTATATGTACGAGTATATGCGTATATACATACACATATATATATATATATACATATACATATATATACATAAACATATATACATATATATATACACATATACATGCACATGTAAATATTCAAAAACCTTCTCCATGGAAACATGCGTACATAGTGAACTTTAATGGTAACCCGCAAACGATGTCAAAATCTTTTGTAAGGTACTCTCTTCAATGTACTGTCCGAAATATTATGTAGACAGTGATGTTCCTCTTGATGGTCAAGTGTGCAAAATTTCTTCAAGATCGGAATAAAATTGTAGGTTGGTGTAGAAGTGTGTACGTTAAGTACCCTCCGCCATGCACCATTCAGAATTTTAAGCAGGCAGCGCCCTTCATCCTGCTTTGAATATCAAGTGTGCCAAATTTCATCAAGATCGGAATAAATACGTACAATTTGTCGAGTTCCGTTATGTAAAGCAACCTCTGCCATGCACCATATGAAATTTTATGTAGACTGTGACCTTCCTCTTGGTTTCAAGGTATAGTGTGCAAAATTTCATCAAGATTGTATGCAATACAAACACACGGACACAATGAAAACGCACTTTTCAGTTTTTGTCAAATTTTCCAATTTTTCGGTCGATTTTCGAAAAATTTTACTTCATAAAAACCTTGTCCTGAGAATTACGAACACAGTAAAAAAAATTTAGCCGAACTGGTCCAGGCGTTCTCGAGTTTTACGCTTATCAACACATTTGGCAATTAATTTTTATTTATATAGATAAGAAGCCCGAAATATACGCGTAAAGGAAGAATACACAAATAAAACCAATATTTTTTTTACCTGAAATTAATACATATATATATAATGTTGGGGTTTGTCTTTTGGTGCTCAGGTAAAATAAAAACTTTTGATTAACGTTCATAATACGACAATGACGCGCGCAGACTAAACGGCTGCGTAGCGCAGCTCAGCAGTAATATGGGCAGGCAAGCAAGTTTCCCGCAGCCTGCCCGGGTTGGGTTCTGCTTGGCTTGGCTGGGAGTGAAGCAGCCTGCCCGTTCTGTTGACAACGAGCGGCGGCCTGCCCGCCTGGCCACCGGGCAAGCATGGGCGGGTTAAAAGCGGGACATGTACATCTCTATCACGAGCCAACTGCCCTCCGCACATGCTTGCGTGATGTGATATCAGAGCGCCCTTCATGGACAGTAGTCACTCCCTCAACTGTTGTACAAAGGCTGGGCTGATTCCCCTCGGCACAATGATGTTACGGTTTTTAGCGCTGACCTGCTTGCTTGCTTGCTTTCTTCAACCATCTTCAGACTCTGGGAAAACAAAACCATATGTATCTTCACATGGTGCCATAATATCGTATCATTTACGCAATAGTTCTCGATATCAAGCACATGGCTGTACGCTACTTATCGCTTACACAATATTATTCCGAAGATAAAGACTGAAAATTAATTTACTAGAAAACCGAAGCTTTAGCGAGGTGCAGCGAGGTGGAACCTGCTGCAAACCACTGAGTAACTAGAAACATGTCTGGTGCGAAGATCTTTATATGTAAACTCAAATAATTGACGAAATTGATTGTTCCACTCGCGAATATGTCACTGATATAACAGATTCCAAGTCATCTTTCTACTTTACTAAGTCAACTACGGTGTTTCGCCCGTCGGAAGAATCTGCAAACCTGTCATGCAGCCGTCTTTCACCGTATAGATGCACACAATACACATCACAATCGATGTTCTGTCAACCTCGACCAAATAAAGACGGGAAATCTGAAGTAGCAGCCAACAGGACAATGTACATGGCAGGGAGTTATAGTCCAGCGCAAAGAAATCCCTATTCCATCTACCAAAATATCCATGGAGAACACATGTTATCACGAAGGCTGCCCAACTCATACTGAGTATTAGTGCGCTATTCAGCCGTCTAGAGGGCGATATGGTTAGGTCAGCTACATTCCAGTACTCCAGCCAGCCTCTCCATTCGGACGGCTCCCACCATAAGCCATCAATCGTTCCCACCACAGACCACCGCCACTTCCCACAAACCAGGCAGAATCGTCACACGAAACTAACAATTTATATTTTATCACTGTACTTACAGTTATATATTAAGACTGCAGCCTTAATCGTACGACATTCGACAATGAGCGAAGTATCGGAAATGTCCCCAAATGACGGCTGTCGCTCTGGAAATATAAATATCTGTATCATTCTTGTGACTGGACATAATTTTCCACATAAAAAAACCCGTAAATCTATCGCAATCTTCCACGTCAAATCCATATCTTCCTTTATCACAGGCCAAAGCCATTTTCTTTGCACATGTCGGAACACACACACTTTACAAGCCCACTGGTCACGTCGAATTAATCATGCATGCCCTACGACTATGTGTAATACTTCCCAATAACTGAATCCTGGATATACGAAACAATTGGTGGATATGTCTCATAAGTTTTTTTTTCTTGCATGTGGTACCACATTGGAAGAGAGACGTAACCCTCTCACAAGCCATCAGATGTTACAAACGCGATCGCAATGGCTATGTTACTGTCGCAAGCGGTCTTGATTCTACAGACACTCACAAGTATAGCTGACGATATCCTTGTTAAAAGCTATACAAGCCTTATAAATCGAGGTATGGCATTACTTCCGAATGAAATGTTTCTCCACACAAATACACACAAATACCGTCACACAGTATAGGCAGTGAATGCAGGGGTCTGTATTAAGAGACTGACAAGGTCTATACACGTCGCTGGCGGTATAAGCTCGTAATAAAATCACCAAATTTAGAAAGTGATGCGGCTAAGGAACGTGATATGAGGCCAGTATTTGCAACACCCTCCTGCCATCACTACATACTTCCCCACTATTTGAAATGCATTCTATCTTGGTGCCATGTAAGAGGATCTGCGATATACCTACTGGGTTATAGGCAATGGTTGATTGAGAATGATCACATACAGTAGATGGTTTGCTATGTGACAACTCACTTTGAAAACATTCAGCGCTAGATTGAGTGGTAAGAAATGTTCAAAATACACTTTTCAGATAAATAGTGTTACGCTTTCCGGTAGAAATGCTTTGGAGTGAAGTCTTTCTGTTCAACCACATACCTGCATTGGATCCTATGGGTATGTCTTTCAGTGATTACAGCCATTAGTAAATCATATCTGGAAACGATTCACCCTTTTTGAACCTATCTGACAGTGCAAAATTCCAAGGTGGTTTTGGACAATCCCTGTGCATCTTGTATTTGGTCCTCAGACTCTGCCCCGCAATCCCTGCAGCTTTGTACATGTGATCGCTCCACTATCAGTTCTTAAGTATTGTTCTAGTGTCTGGTATCAATACCAAGAAGGTACTGGTGAGAGGGAACATAAACACATGCACTCCTAAGGCTACACGGTTCTCCATTTAAAACACGCTATAATGCTGGAACGTTGCGGTTTCCGGCCTATTAGTCATGTCTAATGCAACGCTGTTAATATCGCAATGTAGAAAATATATATTCAACGCATTACATGCATTCCTCTTGCAGGTTTATCTACGATAAACTATAGTGACAGAGTGTAAAATGAAAAAACTACTTCCTTCGAACATCAATTCTTTGTGATACATGCACAATATAGCTTTGCAGAGATGTATAGCGCCCACTGTTCACATGCGATCGTGTTTCAGAAATTATACTATGCTAGCATCACTCCTATACAATGATCGTTAGTAACGGAGAATGCTTCTCAGAAGGAAAGAGACAAACACATATCAGCGGTGTCTGACATGTGAAGTTACTTGTCATGCCACCACTAACTCTATAAAGAGGACATCTGTCAAGCAGGTTAGTAATGGGGATATGGAGTACCTCACAAACAGCTGTTACTAACTTAGAATCACCGTAGTTATGGAACTGAAGACTTAATTTTAGGCCCAAGATGCGGCGGGAGAATGGAGTACGTCGGATAAATCTTCATTCATCTAGAGGAAAGTGCCAAAACAGGATGGACTCGTTTCATCATCACAACACACGAGAAGGAAGTCCTCTTATGACTGAGAGGTTTGCTGTTAAGGATCGCGTGTAGATAGTGGTCAAAGGCACACACAGATAACACAGTTGTGTACGACTCGAACCCAGGTTATGGCACACAATTGATCAGCAACGGAAAAAAAAACATGGTTAAATGACCTGCAGCCACACTTTCTCTCTCTCTAGAATGCAACATCAGTCTATTATTAAATCATACCTGGTTGCAACTCCATCTCAACTGAGCACTCCATCCACTTTCTGTTATTCGTAAACGCATATGCAAATAAGTTAAGAGGCAGATGGTTCTCTTTTGTCCAGTAGAGCATCAAAGACAGCAGTCAACTCGTGTGTATCACTATTACCTCAGTAGAAATACAGCAACATGTTATCATAAGCCACTTTTATTAGCGGACACCGCAAGGCTGTAACCACATCGTAAATACTGTACTATGTACAAAATAGCCTGCAGAAAATGGGGAACAGTGCTCCCACACCGGCAGCAGCAGCAGTTTCGCGCGTTTCACACCGAAACATTCAAGCTTTCCTCGACAATAGCAAATCAGCATAATTGAGGAAGTGTTTTTCCGTATTTCATGATCTGTATACCACTTTTACAGGGTTTAACTGTCAGTGCAATATGGCTGCTGCATGAGTTTTTCGATCTGTACAAAATAGTTTTGCCGCTAAAAGCCTCGTAATTTCTCTCTCTGCAACAGCGAATAGCAGACAGTGCGCCGCCACCGCCAGCAGCAGCAGCAATATGGCTGGTAAATTCAGTAAGAGCTAATCAGAGTGCTCCATTCATTCACAAGACATCTTTTCGGTGGGGCATAGGAGCCTCTACAGATTGGTTGGAACAAGATGGGGCAGGGAATCTACAAAAAGTTGTGAGAGTAATGTGATGTCTTCTTTGTTCAAGTATTCAAAGACAAGCTCAAGCAGACCATCCGTATCTGTCGGAATGCTGTTCTTCTTCTGCCATTGGGGCCTAAGAACATCTACAGGCCAGCAACTGAAGGACACCGGAAATTCATCGAAAATTCCAGCCATTTTTTTCTGTAGGACAGTGCTTCGAATTCTGTTTGCATTATTGTTCTGATTTCCCTGTCTGTGCTTGGACACGAGTGTGTGCATCGAGAAGTGAGGAAAATAACGTTCCTGACTCGGGCAGCGCACTCACTGCTTCAGTAAAGTGATGAACACCAAAGCAGCTGTAGGAGTCAGAAATTTCTCTATCTCTCTGTCTGGCACTTCCTTCAAACAAGCAGCTAAAACTCGAAAATTGGTGAGTGACGAATTTTTAGAGTTACAGAGATATTTTTCTCGACTTCCCGATGTCGTCTCTTTGGCGTGTAAAATCAGATATTGTGGTTTTTATCGCTTTCTGGATTTGACTTCCACAAAAGAGAGCGAAGTGTCCCTGGGATAGTTTCACAACTGTGTCGCGACCTTCTTCTTTTGGAGTCCTTGTATTCTTCGGAATAAAGCGTGTAATTGTTTAAATATTATCGCGTCATCATCAGCTCTCTACGCTCTCTCCCTCTCTGCTCTCTCTCTCTCTCTCTCTCTCTCTCTCTTTGTGCATTGGAATATTTAGTTCCTATGATAACTTCAACTTACGTGTGTGACAATATTCTGCAGCACCATATGTTATAACTCTGGAGCAGTTCGTGTTCAACAACAAATGGTGTCCGTGCGCTGAAGATGGGAAGGAGGAAGGCCCTGCATATGTCCAACACAGGAGGAAGTGCTTGGCAGCAACCGCATGACCGTACCATAAGCCGGTGTGCTCCCTGGTCATACTGTAAGCGAGTGCATTGCCTATCTTAATGCGGCGTGCGGAGATTGTGTGGTGAACATCTTGCCTCTAGCACTTCAGAAGTCTGGCTGACTGGACATTTATCGAATGATCTACAGTTACAACACACGCATTTATCAGCTTGAGTTGCGAAGCGTGACTTAGCCCAGTCTTCGTTATTCCATGAAACGTATTCGTACTCACCAAATAACAGCCTTATCCACTGAACACAGTTACATCCGTCGTGCAAGTTCGTGCCTCCCAGTCCAGTAACTTGATACAGATTGAATTTTTTTCTCGCCATTTCTTCCCAAACTGCCATCTTGGATTACAACATGAGAGGGAGCGGGGGAGGTAGTGCAGCGGCCTCTGGTAGCTGCAGTGACTGACAGTTCGCAAATTTTCACAAACACTACTTTTATTTATGTATGTTTACAAGGTTGATGTCTGAACAACAAAAGAAAGGTAACAATAACGGTGCTAGTAAAAGTCTTCTAATTGAGGCAAACAAGAGTTCACTTCTAATTTTCCACAAAAACACACACACACACACACACACACACCCACACACCCACACACGCTAGTAAAAGTCCAATTCAGAGACGATGATGTAATCTTCAGCGGTCGAAGTCTACAAGGTCGGCATCCAGAGTGAATTTCGGGGCTGGTTCTAGCCCCTAAATAGCTGTCTCCAGCCTGTCAGGTTTCGGTGTAGTGATACTTCCTGCAGGCCGTGGCTCGAGCTCCCCCTGCAGGATGTAGTGCTCAGAATGTCTGTTTCCATTATCTTGTATGTAAATATCCGGTGTTTAGCATGGTGCTTTTGGTACGCCTTGGACATAGACAACCCGATCCTCTGTGGTGTAATAGGGATTGCCGGCCCTCAGGGGCTACCTTGGCTCGGGGATAGCCCCTCCCCCTAGGAAAAGCTGGTGTGGCACAGGCTACTGCAGGGGAGAGAGTATCAATATAGCCCGGTGCCGTAGGCTAATCTGCAGCTACGTCCTCCTGAAGGAGGCGTTGGAACCCGACTGCCAGAGAGTGGGGGTGCCACTTTTCGCGTGAGGCAGCTGGAACGCCGAAGCAGTGGCGGTTGCGAGGCGATGTCGGGCTTGGCAAGCGGCATGGGGTCATCCTCGTCGTCCAACCGAGGTGGCGCCGAAGGTAGGCTGGGAAGTGGATTGACGAGAAGGTCCCGGAGCTGCCATCGGTCTGGAGTACGCGGTGACACGGGACTAGCAGCCGGCGTTTGCTGGCTATCTCCGGGAAGATCATCCACCAACTGGGGAGAGGGCTTCATCATAGGCCCAAAGGAAGTGGCTATCGATGGGAGAGAGAGAGAGTTTGGGGCTGCAGCTGCCCGAGGAAACGAGGACACAGTTGGTTGTGGTGACGGGAAACACCCTGTCGTCCAGGCCTATGTCGAACAGTTGTCGACTGTGGGGCAAACTAATAAGACGCCAAGCTGGTTTTAAGCACTTGCTGAAGTTCGTATTAGCCTCAATAATATAACAACACTTGAAGAAAGTAATATATTCACAAAAAAGTATTAGCTTTCCTACCCATTTTAATACTATAAGAGGAGATCAGATATTACTGCTACCTCTCCAGTCATAATAGCCATGAAAATAAGAACAATGACAATCAGAGGAGCTTTGTTGTGATGAAGAGGTAGAAGGCAAGAAAGCAACTTCTAACAGATGCAGACTCCTGAAATTTTTTCTAAACTCACTGCTGGAACATGAGACGTAAATGAGGACGACACCTTTTGCACTGCACCAAAAATAATTAGTGTAATGAACGTAGTGTTGCGTATAGTGAGTTAAGTCACACAATGTGTGTAAGATAAGGGCTTTTAACCTAGTGATCGGTTTGTAAGCCTGTTGAAATTGACTTGGTTCGTGAGAGAGAGCTACGTTACTGCACTATTATGCCGATATCCAGCCAATTGCATCCTGGAAGAAGTTCCTAATGCAGCAGGAAGATCCGATTAGTTATGCTGAAGTTTTATTTTAATATTGTACTATTGGCCTAATTTTATTTATGTATCATTTTCAGCAATGTTTATATTGTTTTTCTATAGAATACAATGTCCCCAAAATCGTGTCACGTGCGAAAATGTTAGTAGCAGTGAATGAAATGAAAGTTCATTCCAACACGTGGTTAGTTATTGTGGCGCCTTCGTTCCTCATATCAGAGCGAGAATGCAGGGGAATACACTTCACTCTGTATTATTTTTCAGTAATATGTGACATAAATAATTATGAGCGAAATTCGCACATTTGTATTTGGGATGTTCACGTACGTATTTATCCTCCAAAAATCAAAAGCAAGAGCAATTTATTAATACACGTAGCAGCCAAGGAAAAAGGTAGGGAGAGCAGGCTTTGCACATGCGCAAGGCGAGAGGTGGATGCTGGTTACTCCCCTAGTGTAAATATCACCGCATCTGCATACCTCAACAGTTCCCCAGAACATGATGGTGATAGATAATACTAATGGAAACGTTGCGCTATCTTAACAATGCCGCCCAGCTGAAAACTAGAGCCCGCTTCACCAATAAAAAAATAACTCGGAAACTTGATAATGTATGTTGAAGCCACAAATGTTACTGCGGATAAAGCAGTGTACAGCATGTGACGGGCATAAGTGCAGATGTTTTAACGTGTCGTACCTTAACATGAACGAATCCGCAACTGTGATACATTACATGTAAATTGAAGGTGGAAGCGGGAGACAGGAAAGGAATGGTATTACTGATGTCAGCTGTATCGGGACGTTACGCGTAATTGGCGGCTACGAGCGAAAATGTGTGCCAGACTGGGATTCGAATCCTGGACCTCTTGCTTATGAGGCAGATGCGTTAACTACTGCTCCATCGCGGGCCCAGTATTCAGAGCATCTACTCGGACTACCTCGGCTTGCCTCATGGTTGACGCACACTCCCACCTAGCGCCACCTGTCGGCAGTCCTCGTCCATTTCCTCCACGCTCGCTACTCTGAGATTCCCACAGGAGTTCGGAGGTACTTGTGCACTCGCACTGAAGAAGGTGGATCCATTGCCCATCTAGGCGAATCAATTATATGAATGCGTGGTATCTGTTCTTATGGACATGTCCGAAAGAGCGGAAACCACACATTCATATAATTGCATACAGTGTGTGATGTGGGTATTGATGTAGATACAATTAACAGCTTCTTAACAGCTGTTTACACTTAATAAAAATATTTGGTTTATATATAATACGGTTTCCGGTGTGTAATGCATTTCGGTAATAAAGGGAGACAGAACCTACGTGCTTACAAGTGCAGCTGCCAAGTGCTAGACATAGTGTGTAAATAAAGCAAGTTGTTTAACATTAGTGGTTGCTCCTGATATCGCGCTATCACTTTCTTTGAGCAGTCTTGTTTTAATAGTGAGGATGATCGTTTCAAAATCTGTCATCTGCAAGTTTATATGGTATGGTAATATCCTAATGCATCAACAAATTTTTAAATGTGGCTTTTAATATTTGTGCATTCTGTTCGCCGTTTACACTTCGCCGGCCGCTGTGTCCGAACGGTTCTAGGCGCTTCAGTCCGGGACCGCGCTGCTGCTACGGTCGCAGGTTCGAATCCTGCCTCGGGCATGGATGTGTGTGATGTCCTTAGGTTAATTTTGGTTAAGTAGTTCTAAGCCTAGGGGACTGATGACCTCAGCTGTTAAGTCCCAAAGTGCTTAGAGCAATTTTTTTCGTTTACACTTCCTGCACGAGACTCAACTACGAAAGAATGAATGAAAACATTGTTCTTTAACATTTGAAAATTCCATCCTTCACGGAATAATGTAGGTAGAGAGGTAAAAACTGACATATACGCTTGAAGTGACATGGGGTTTTATTGGAGCCGAAGAAAGTGCACAAAATAACTAACAGACAGCGTTTCATATGATACAAAAACAATAACTGACATAATAACTGATATTTGGTAAAGACAATGTTCTTTATGAAAATGCTCAAAATGTCGACAATCATTCATCAACTGTGCTTGCAGAGAGGGACAATAATGTGAACGGCGTAGTACAGCATATTAGTAGGTTTGCTGAGAAATTGTCATTATCTGCTGTCTTTTGGCATCCCTAAGGAAGGCACACGATCACGGTAGACGTGCGACTTCAGGTAGCCCTTCAGCCAGTAATATCACGGATTGAACTTTGGGGCCCTTGGAGACAAGCATGACTTACTTGGCGGCTCAACACACGATCCTCACCACACGATGTTCGCAAGAGATCTTTCACACACGTAACAATATGGGCTGGAGCGCCAACCGACAAAAAAGTAGTACGGTACATTCCAGTTTGTGTTTATGACTAGGGATGATGCGAATCTGTATCATATCAGCGCACCTCGCACACGTCACCCGACGATTTCCATGCGATGTCACTAACATATTCCCGTTCAGCATCATCTGTTGGTCGGTTCTTGAGCTCGTGTCTGGTACCAATTGAAACCCGATGTCATATCAGGCATGAGTGTCAAGTTTTAACTTTCTGCCTACATTCTTCCGTGAATTAATGCATTTTCAAATACTTACAGACTTTCGTGTCATCCTGTACGTCCAGAATTTCCTAAGCTTTTTGACCTACCTTCCAGTCTTTCTGATACTACGAAGAGTCTAAAAAGGTTCAAATGGCTCTGAGCACTGTGGGACTCAACTGCTGAGGTCATTAGTCCCCTAGAACTTAGAACTAGTTAAACCTAACTAACCTAAGGACATCACAAACATCCATGCCCGAGGCAGGATTCGAACCTGCGACCGTGGCGGTCTTGCGGTTCCAGACTGCAGCGCCTTTAACCGCACGGCCACTTCGGCCGGCTACGAAGAGTCTAAATGAGATAAATACGTTAGATCTAGGAATTTATACAGGCTCCTGAGAAACCAGTGCTATGTACAACCAAATCATTAGCTGAAACTTGAGCTAAAACATCCAAGTTCCAAGATTGTGCTGGAAGTGAATGACTATTACTTCAGTACCATTCGTGATTGAAGTCACGTGGACCGTTGAGGGAGACATACATTTGTACATTATGAATATATTTCACCATCTGCTTCAATAACGAATTCATAAAGCAATTAAGGAAGTTATATTTACCTATAAATATTTTTCTTCTTTGTCTCGCAGTATATAACGTCATGTCCATTATCTATCAACAATATCTCATTGAACTATGTTATTACTGTATAAAATGTTCTTAGTTTTCAAGTGCAGCCTACAGCTTGAAATTCTTATGAATTTTATCTCACTTGACGCGTCTTGACAATCGACAATTTCGTCCAGGACCCTCTCGGGAAAGATAGAGAACATGTACTATCAGTAACTTTCTGATAAATTAAAAATAATTCCTGACAGTTTACTACATGTCTTTATTATTAACTTACATTTTCAAACATCCTGACACTACCCTACAGTAGTTCCGGTGAGAGATTGTGTAAATGCATACGAAAGTGGAAATCTGGCACTTGCAAACTTCAATGATGTGATTCGAGTTGCATCTTCAGCTCTGGAACGCGTTACTGTGATACTCTTGCGGCGTTTTCTGAACTTTCACAGTAAGCAAGTTTCAGGAAAATGTGTTCTGACGCCCAGCGTAAAATCATATTTCTGAGAACTTGCAGAACAAGATTTCCACCTACGGAATTCGTGATGCGTTGCGGAACTCAATATACACATTTCCCGCTCCGCTCGGTCCAATATAGCTGCGGAAATTTAAATAAGGACCAGATTCGCAGCAAATATCAGTTCGCCCGATTTAGTTTTCAAGGTGCTGAAGCTCAGCGCACTGCTATCTAAGCAGCACAAGACTGACCGGAAAGCGGTGACCGACACTCTGCTTACCTCATGCCGCTTAGGTAACTGAGTATTTACCACAAAGCGAACTGCAGATCGGGCCTCGATGTCAGCAACGTCGTATTTATGGCCGAGAAACAGAAAGGAGAGAGAATAGTAGCGTACCGTCCTATATTCTTACGACTTGAGCACTGCCAGACCCCGTCAATGCCCTAGATAGCACAACAGCAAAACACTGACCAGTACTTCTGTTTGAGAATATTTGAATCGAGTTTTTTTAAAGTGATCAATTCACCGATTTTCAGTTTTTTTGTTGTTTCAGAAACCCGATAGAGATGCCTATTGTTTAGTTCTAAAAGGGCGTTCCTAATGCCTCACATTTAGCGAGAATCCCAGACCAAAGACCGCAGATTTTTTTTGTAAACTGGGCATATGTCACTGACATCCGCCTCTTTAAAAAAATCTGTTGGCAGCATTGTACACAGCTGTTTCAGTTTGCCGCTTATTTTCTAACCTGAGATATACAGCCTTTGTTCGATTGCTGTTCAGCTGACTGTTAGTTCACATCAAACGGTAAAATGAGTGTGTAGTGGTAATCACTCTGACAAATCACGCAAAAGAAGACGTGGTGCAAATCCGTCATTATATAAGGTAAACAAATTAAAAGCAGCCCGACTCTAGGCTGAAGGTTATGTTAACGACAGTGGCAACATTGTTGAGATTAAAAAACCTGAATTTTCCTGCAGGTAAGCCACTTTGCTTCCATTATTTTGTTCCATTTTTGTGTTAATTATTTGGCAATACATTATTGATTCAAAACTATACTTTATGTTTATAATTAAAACAATTAATAGCAATATTACTGATATGTAACAAAAGTTGTTTTAAATGGTAGCCTCCATCTTCTTCAGAACGACAGTGTACTAGTTGCGTTTACTGCAACAGTTACTCATTTCTTCCTATTTTTTTCTTTCTTCTTTTAGCTCTATAAGAAAATGTTTGGACAACCTGGGGGAAGACAACTAGACGTGTTTTCAAAAGTTTACAATATTGTTAGTAAGAACGCGCAGGATTTGTATCTACGAGGCTTGATTAATGTAGGTGAAGTTAAACAGAGAAGACCAGAAGGTAGAACTAATCCCAAGGTAGTGGAGTGCTACTGTCTCATACTACATTCTTGTACGATCTGATAGAACGAAGGTGTGCATGAAAGCTTTTCTTTCAGTTTGTTCTGTGAGTGAAAAGCGAGTCAGAAGAATCAGAGATTTAAAAATGGCTTAATTTACTCCAGAAGATAAAAGAGGTATAGGTATCACCAGATGTCTTGGACCTGAAATGCATGAGGCGATTCATGATCATATTTGATCTTTCCCATTGTATGAATCGCATTATTCGCCGGACAAAATATGCTACCTGAGACCTCAGCTATAAATAAAAACAATGTGGATACTGTTCTGAACGAAATATCCTGAATTCAGAACTGTCTCATACTACACATACTGGAATGATTTTAAAAATAGTTTTGGCTACAGATTTGGTAGGCCTCAAGTAGATGTATGTTGTACCTGTGAAGAACTGAACCAGAAAATTAAAGCCCCTCATCTTAATGAGGTTTGCTAAAAGGACATCTACAGCCGAACTATTAATACGTAAACGCAGGAGTAGAAAGTTTTATTCTGTTCTAAAGCATGAATTATCTGTAGAGTGGCAAAAAGAAAGCCATGTTTTGTCCATCGCAATTGACTGCATGAACATAACTCTACCAAGGTTCCAGTTCAGGAGCTTTTCTATTTAAGGCAGCTTACTGTTAGTATTTTCTGTGTTAGTAACATTAAAGAAAAGAAGAGTACATTGTACGTTTACCATGAAGGGAAACGCAGAAAATCCCCAGATGAGGTCCGTTCTTCTTTTTTTATCGGATTTTATAAAAAAGGTGCCTCAAAATAAAACAGAGCTCAATTTATTTTCTGATAACTGCACAGGTCAAAATAAAAATCAGACACTTTCTCGATATCTTCTCTCACTCACAGACGCAGGTCGATTTAAGAAAATATAACAGTTTTTCCCGGTGAGAGATCACAGTTTTTAATTTGTGACTGTGATTTTGGAGTCATTGCTAAACATCTTGTAAAAATTTATAGAATCTATTCAGTGCACGAGATTGCTCGTTATATTATAGAGAGTTCTGTAAGAGGAAAGTATGTGGTGAAAGAAGTGGCAACCACAGAAATTCTGGATTTCAAAATCTGGTGGCCACTGCACTACAAAAAGTATGCTGTCTCTGAATAGACTGAAATCAAACTCGGAAATGAAACAATTAAGTTTTCAATTAGTACTCTTTATTACTTAGTCTATTCCCATGAGAGCCGGCCGGAGTGGCTGTGCGGTTCTAGGCGCTACAGTCTGGAACCGCGTGACCGTTACGGTCGCAGGTTCGAATCCTGCCTCGGGCATGGATGTATGTGATGTCCTTAGGTTAGTTAGGTTTAAGTACTTCTAAGTTCTAGGGGACTGATGACCACAGCAGTTAAGTCCCATAGTGCTCAGAGCCATTTGAACCATTCCCATGAGAGAAAGTGTTACATTAAGGGGCATTCGACAATAAATGGCCTGGTCTGTCACACTTTCTTCATGACTCTCAGTTCAATGACATCTGGTCCGCCATCATCACCATCGTATTCTTCTGGGAAAGTTCAGATCAAAAGACTGAAGATTGATGACCTGAAGAAAATCGAATCCTGCATTCCTCAAGAGCACTAGTATTTCTACACAGAACTATTTTCTTTGCCGACTGGACCTGAAAATGCCACATAATAAGGAGAATGTATTTTATGCAATCTAGTTGATGACAGTACTGGTGTTATATTTTTTTAGTAATAATTGTGATTTGTATCATAAACCATTGCTCTTAATAGTATTTTGTATACCGTTGAAAAATAATTAAACGAAAATTAAAAAGACAAAGCAAAGTTTGCTTAATTCTGACAGGAGTTTTTTTAATTTAGGGTGTATTTTTTTAAAAGAGCATAAATCAATGAAGTTTGTAGTTCAATTACACATAGCATAATTACTTAAGATGAAAATCCTTCTCACATAAACTCAGATATTACTGTACTAATCACATAAAACCACCGAAAAGCATATATGTTTCGTAGTTTGGAGTTGACACAGTTTATTGTGTGTCTTGAAAAATTTACTCAGTATGAGAAATGCCCTTTTAAAGAAACTCGATTCATTTCTCCCACACTGTCACACTGGCAACACTTACCCACAGAGTTAGATGGGTGAACAAATCATTGTTTTAATTGTTTGTGGAAATATAAAGCAGGATGCCTTTTTAGGTTTCCGGCCCATAATCGTTATATACGAAACCCTTATGGGATCACTTTGCTGTCCGTCCGTTTTCTCCGACCAAACGACCTCTTTTCCTCAGAAACGGAGATATGTATTAAGTTCAAATTTATGTTAAATACTAAGGTCTATGGTGCCCTGATAGTGTAAGAAATGTAAACTTCGAAGTGAGTGCAATTAAAGATTACGACTTTCTTGGAAGAGGATAGAAACTCACGTCAAATAGTAAAATTATGGTCTCGTAGCGGTACCAAAAATTTTAACTTGCAAATCCATGCACTCAAAAGGTATGGTCATTTAAGTCACATATTTTGATACTTGTTACCTCACTGATCAATATTTATAGATCAACTATCTACGAGAGTCGTCCACAAAGTAGGTTCCGTTTCTATTTCTATCCGCGGCAGCGCTACGATCGCAGTTCCGGCCATGCGCGGCAGCTACTCTGACTCAAGGTCATTTTCAGATCGCTGCTGCCAACGTGTGCTTTGTAGTACTTCTTTACAATGTGAGCCGTAATTGAAAATGCCGCCGCCTGTGAAATCATATCTGCGATTCTTTTTCTAAATGCAAAGAAAGTTAAACCAAAGAAAATTCATCGGCAGATCTGCGAAGTTTACGAACAAAATGCTATGACTTATTCAGTGGTTAGAAGATGAGTCACACTGTTCAATGAAGGACGTGATCAAGTACACAATGTAGAACGAAGTGGACACCCGTCTGTGGTTACTGATGAACTTCACTGGGACGCGTTTGATCATCCTCTGTACAGCCCGGACCTCTCTCCTAGCGACTTTCATCTCTTCTTACACCTAAAATCTGTTCTTAGTGGTCAACTCTTCAACGATGACGAAGAGCGTACAAGAACTTGTGCCATGCTATGACAATTGGCTACAAAATTTCGGAAGCTAGGTAGAAAAGTAGTGTACCTGTTGTAGATTATTGTACAATAAATATCTTTCCTGTATCTGCACACAGTTGTTTTATCTAACTAAACGGAACTTACTTTGTGGACATACTTCGTATATACATTGAGGTGAAAAGTCATCGGGTACCTCCTAATATCGTGTCCGACCTACTTTGCCGCGACATAGTGCAGCAACTTTACGTGACGTGGACTCAGCAAGTCGTTGGAAGTACTCTGCAGAAATATTGGGCCATGCTGCCTCTATAGTCGTCCATAACTGAGAAAGTGTCGCCGGTGTAGAATTTTGTGCACGAGTTGCTCTCTCCATTATGTCCTATAAATGGTCGATGCTATTCACGTCAGACGATCTGGGTGGCCTAATCATTTGCTCAAACTGTCCAGAATGTTCTTCAAACCAGTCGCGACTAATTTTGACCCGATGACATGACAGTGTTGTTTGGGAAGATTAAGTCCATTAGTGGTTGCCAGTGGTCTCCAGATAGCCGAACACAACCATTTCCAGTCAATGATCGTTTCATTTGGCCCAGAGGTCACAGACTATTCCACGTAAATACAGCCCATACCAATACAGAGTCACCACCAGTTTGTACAGTGCCTTGGTAACAACTCGGGTCGATGGCCTCGTCGGGTCTGCGCAACACTTGAACCCTACCATCAGTTCTTACGAACTGAAATTGGGACATCTGACCAGGTCACTTTCTTCCAGTAGTCTAGCGTCCATCCGAGGCGCTGCAGGTGATGTCGTGATACTAGCAAAGCCACTCACGTGTCTCGTTTGCTGCCATAGCCTATTAACACCAATTTTCGCTGCACTGTCCTAATGGATACGTGTGTCGTATGTTCCACATTGATTTCTGCGGTTCCTTCACGCGGTGTGGCTTGTCTGTTAGCATTGACGACTCCACGAAAACGCCGCCGCTCTTGCTCGTTAAGTGATGGCCGACGCCACAGCGTTGTCCGTGGTGAGAGCTAATGAAAGATATTTGGTATCCTCGGCACACTCTTGAAACTGTGGATCACGCAGTATTCAGACTCTAACGATTTCCAAATGAAAGGTCCCATGCGTCTAGTTCCAACTACCATTCCGCGTTCAAATTATGTTAATTCCCTTTGTGCGGCCGTAATCTCATCGGACACCTTTTCACATGAAATGTACAAATGACTGCTCCACCAGTGCACTGCCCTTTTATACCTTATGTACGTTTGTATATCTGCATACCGCTATTCATGACTTTCGTCAGCTTAGATACCTTTTGATATCCGGCTTTGTGCAACATAAACTGTGAAATGTTGGCACTGTCGGTGTTTTCTGTAGCAATAGCAGTCCGCAGCTCGAGGTCTCTCGCGGTCGCGTTCTCGCTTACCGAGCACGGGGTCCCAGGTTCGATTCCTGGGGGGGGGGGGGGGTTTAGGGATTTTCATCTGCTTCGAGATGACTGGATGTTTGTGTTGTTCTCATCATTTCATCATCATTCATGAAAGTGGCGAGATTGGGCTGAGCAAAGATTGGCCATTTGTACGTGCGCTGATAACTGCGCAGTTGGGCGCCCCACAAACCAAACATCATCATCCAGCACTTGCTCATAATATTGCATAAATTGGTGCCTAACGCATTTACCCGTATTGCTTATCGGTTATTTACTGTGTGCACCTTGATTCTCCTTCTTTCGAGAAGATACATAAATGACACTCATCTCGGAATTCGTCCCTCCGTAATTTTCATACCATAAAAATACTCAGATTTAATATCTTTATCCCACTTTCCGCCGCCCTCATTAGCTTTATAGATCAAAACAAAATAAAGAATCGGACACAATAAGGAATTTCATATTATTTTTAAATTTTATTATAAACGTAAGGAATGATACACGAAGTTACATGGCAATAAAACCAGGGACAATACCAACTTGTCTTCGTTGCACCACATACATTTTAGCTTTAACTGATATACTAGAACGTAGCAAACAAGTTAAAATTATTATAATCACGCTGATGGAAATATTTTCTTCGGCTTCGAGTTTATAAGGAATAACTTTACAACATGACGTATGTTCCCTCTGGGACTACCAACATCCACAACCTTTCCTTGTTGAACAAAATAACAAAGAAAATAAAGGAAAATATATGCTACGAGCGGTATTCAAACAAAAGTTTAGACACTAGGTACGCAGTAACCTTGAACTCAATTGGGGGAAGAAATTCATCAACGAAGGAAATATATTTCGTATATGAGTTCCCGATCGTACTTGTACTCTTCACTCCCAAATTCTTGAAGAACATGTATTTCTCTTATTCGATTCAATTTATGTATCACGTTAGACACAGATTCACATATTTAAGTTAATGCTCATAGCACCATTGATATCATAAAGAAGAAAGTGTTATCACTTGGTTCTGATTCAAACTTCGCACTGAATCGTGGCTGCCTTTATTTGCAACCGGTGTTAAATATGTTAAAGGTGCGATCTTCACGGAGATTGGAATATGGATAATTGCGCAGAGAATACCAATTTAAAACCATAGGTGCCCTGTAAAGTGGCCAGGAGGGGAATTTACATTTCAAAGCAAAACCTTGTTAAATGTAATTTCTCAACATAAATTGCATCCGAAGTATTCTGTGTGGGCATTAGCTAATCTAAGGTTGACGGATTTTATCCACCAGAAAAGCAATAAGTACGTTGTATAATAGAACGCCCCATCTGTACTGCATATATGCTAAGATAAAAAACGGATAGACTGATCGGCGCTACTTTGTTCCCAGGATAACGACTAGTTCAGAGACATGCGTTCACTATTCACTGCACTCAGGTGATTATGGCCTATGAAGCAAAGTTCTAAGAATGAAACTTTTGAGAAATTTCTCTACAGCTGTTACGCAGACGCGGTACAATTTCTTTCTAGTAATGGATAAGTTTTCAGAATTACTACTACAGTCCTTTTGGAAGAAAATTGTCAATATAAGTCTAAGACTACTGAATTTTGTAATTTATGCAATTAAGGATGTTTCTGAGCTGTAACTAGAATCGTATTATATTTGGTGATGTTAATGTTACTATGCACATCAAAAAAGTTTTGCATCACCCCGGTTCCCGGAACTCCTGAAGATATACGTTGTCTGTGGTTATTGTATCACAGACACAGTCCCTTTGACTGTTCAGAGATGTCACTAAACCCGCCGGCCGGCCGCGGTGGTCTCGCGGTTCTAGGCGCGCAGTCCGGAACCGCGCGACTGCTACGGTCGCAGGTTCGAATCCTGCCTCGGGCATGGATGTGTGTGATGTCCTTAGGTTAGTTAGGTTTAAGTAGTTCTAAGTTCTAGGGGACTGATGACCACAGCTGTTAAGTCCCATCGTGCTCAGAGCCATTTGCACCATTTGAACCACTAAACCCGCCCAAAGATGTAAACAACAATGCATGAGAAGCGCCTATTAGACGGAGGGTGTCCGACACTCACTCAGTCCCAGTCATTCCACCAGGAAGGAGGTACACGGTTCGTGTTCCCGGTAGTTCAACCATGCCTAGACGGTCGACACCGCTGTTCATCGCCTCCGCATTGTTACTTTGCGCCAGGAAGGGCTCTCAACAAGGGAAGGGTCCAGGCGGCTCGGAATGAACCAAAGCGTTACTGTTCGGAACATGAAGAAGATACAGAGAGACAGGAACTGTCGATAACGTGCCTCACTCAGCCCCCCCTCCCCCCTCAACCCCCAAGGCTTACTACAGCAGTGGATGAGCGCTACCTACGGATTATATCTCGGACGAACTCTAACAGCAATACAACTATTTTGAATAATGCTTTTCGTGCAGCCACAGGACGTCGTGTTACGACTCAAACTGTGCGCAATAGGCTGCACGATGCGCAATTTCACTCCAGACATCCAGGGCGAGGTCCACCTTTGTGACCACGACACCATGCAGCGCGGTACAGATGGGTCCAGAAACATCCCGAATGGACCGGTCAGGATTGGCATCATGTTCTCTTCACCGATGAGTGTCGCATATGCCTTCAACCAGACAATCGTCGGAGACGTGTTTGGAGACAACCCGGTCAAGCTGAACGCCTTAAACACACTGTCCAGCGAATGCAGCAAGGCGGAGCTTCCCTGCTGGTTTGCAGTGGCCTTGTGTGAGGTCGATGTACGCCGCTGGTGGTCATGGAAGGCACCGTAACGGCTGTGCGATGCGTAAATGCCATCCTCCAACCGACAGTGCAACCATATCGGCAGTATATTGGTGAGATATTCGTCTTCAAGGACGACAATTCGCGCCCCCATCTTGCACATCGTGTGAATGACTTCCTTCAGGATAACGCCATCGCTCGACTAGAGTGGCCAGCATGTCCTCCAGACGTGAACCCTATCGAACATGCCTGGAATAGATTGAAAAGGGCTTTTATGGACGACGTGACCCACGAGTCACTCTGAGGGATCTACGCCGAATCGCCGTTGAGGAGTGGGACAATCTGGACCAATAATGCCTTGATGAACCTGTGGATAGTATACGACAACGAATGCAGGCATGCATCAATGCAAGAGGACGTGCTACTGGGTATTAGAGTGTGTACAACAGTCTGGACCACCACCTATGAAGGTCTCGGTGTATGTTGGTACAACATACAATGTGTCGTTTTCATGAGCAATAAAAAGCGCAGAAATGATGTTTATGTTGATCTCTATCCAATTTTCTGTACAGGTTCCGGAACTCTCGGAACTGAGGTGATAGAAAACTTTTTTTGGATGTATGTGTTTTGTTATGTAATAAGACCGACCACAAAAACTGTTTTCACTGCAATGTCTAGATCCAAGAGTCGTGGGCACAGCATACTGCATTGAGTACCAGAAAGTTTCTACGCATAATGGTGGGCAGCAGAAGGGCCACATTTCTTCAGCGGAGCGTAATGCCTACAACAGACTTCAAATTTGAGACATGTTATAAAAGAATAATATGACCCCAAAAGTATCCGCATACCCTTAAGTATTGGTCAGACGTAAAACCTTTGCGAAGTTGGCTAAACACCGGATTATTGAGAGATTGCACTCAAGAACAACACGAATAGCACAAAACGGACCGTATCGCTGTATCACGTCGTGGTGTTTGAAAGCCGTGGAATGTCAGCGTGTACAATAAGTACGTACTTACCCAAATGCGAGACTCTATTTTCAGTCAGCACTTTGGCTGCATTCTTATTCGTATGTCCTCACATGCTGCAGCCCGTTGGCTACTGGTTACACAGTCGTAGGGAAAAAACAGTAGTGTATTTACCGGTATATAAAATTTCAGAACTGTGCTTTTACAATAATCCGTTAATAAATTTGATGGAATAAACAATTAAAAAATAATTCAAAGAAAATCATTTTAATTACACATATTACCCTAAATGAGAGACGGTAGATTTATGTCTGCTCATGTTTCGAAGTCACTAGCAACGGTATGGCGAGGAAGAATCTTCAGCTCATTTGGAGAAAAGTGAAAGAAGGAATTGGCTGCGGTTCATCTAAGGAGTCTTCTACATATTTCTAAGAATTGTTAAAAAAATATATACCCTCTTGGTTGACGTGGAATCTGGACAAAGTTTTCAATTTTGTATCAAGTGGCAGGTGATCTTTTTTGAAATGATTCATGTTTTGTTAAAGTGATTTGTTTAAATGTTTATATTATAATTAACTAGATTGCCCTTTTATTTAGTATACGCTCAATTAACTATTAGATGAGGTCGTGGATTCAGAGTATTTTGAAAAGCTCACAAAATTCTAGAGAATTGCTAGATGTCGCTATACTGGTGTCCGAAGTTGTCGCCGGTCTGATACAACTCCGCTAAATGATATTGGATCGCTTGAAAACTTGATCCCGGGTTTCCTTTCATTGTGGAATCCTCAGTGCCGGTCCAAGTACAGTCACAATACTCATTTGACTCATGGAGGTCTTTTCCAGGTACGTAGATTTTCACGAAGTTAACAAATGTTTAATAATTCTCCCGATGAAATGAGAGTGACAGCAGATTTGTCGGGAAAGAGCCAGAAATCAAATGTCCGAAAATCCTACGATAGTACTCAACATCCACAGATTCAGATTTTTGATAAATAAAGATGTTACATTCATGAAATTCAGATACTCTATTCTCTTGAACGTCGTACACTCAGAAGTAACCGAAATAACGTTTACTGGGCACCAACCGTGTCGTATAGATGACTTGACATTAATAAAAACCATAATGGTGGCCAACAATAGAACACGTATGTAGCAAAATTGCTGTTAGTATATGTCTCTGTACTAGTTGAGTGTCAAAATCAAAATAAGTTACAATCGTCCTATAATCTGGGTAGCTGATTCGCTCTCCAGGGAAAAGCGCTACACAAAGGGCGTCTAAAGCGCTCTCGCAGTCAGTAAAAACTTTTGACGAGACATTACAAGAAGAAAAGATATCAGACCATGAAGCGTTTACAAAGGGTAAGTACAGGGGTCTTGAATTACCCATCGTAACGAAGACGAACGTCGTAACGAAGATGAACGTCAACAAAAGCAAAACAAGGATAATGGAATGTAGTCTAATTAAGTCGGGTGATGCTGAGGGAATTAGATTAGGAAATGAGGCACTTAAAGTAGTTAATGTAGTCTAATTAAGTCGGGTGATGCTGAGGGAATTAGATTAGGAAATGAGGCACTTAAAGTAGTTAAGGAGTTTTGCTATTTGGGGAGCAAAATAACTGATGATGGTCGAAGTAGAAAGGATATAAAATGTAGGCTGGCAATGGCAAGGAAAGCGTTCCTGAAGAAGAGAAATTTGTTAACATCCAGTATTGATTTAAGTGTCAGGAAGTCATTTCTGAAAGTATTCGTATGGAGTGTAGCCATGTATGGAAGTGAAACATGGACGATAAATAGTTTGGACAAGAAGAGAATAGAAGCTTTCGAAATGTGGTGCTATAGAAGAATGCTGAAGATTAGATGGGTAGATCACATAACTAATGAGGAAGTATTGAATAGGATTGGGGAGAAGAGAAGTTTGTGGCACAACTTGACCAGAAGAAGGGATCGGTTGGTAGGACATGTTCTGAGGCATCAAGGGATCACCAATTTAGTATTGGAGGGCAGCGTGGAGGGTAAAAATCGTAGAGGGAGACCAAGAGATGAATACACTAAGCAGATTCAGAAGGATGTAGGTTGCAGTAGGTACTGGGAGATGAAAAAGCTTGCACAGGATAGAGTAGCATGGAGAGCTGCATCAAACCAGTCTCAGGACTGAAGACCACAACAACAACAACAACAACGAAGACTGCTCGTTCCACTCAATGGGGCAGATTCAACGTATGGCATTGTGAAGGCCATTTACTCACCACACTGAAACATACCGGGACTATTACAGAATCTGAGATAGAGATTCATGTCATTTACAAAAGGTAAATGTGGTGGATGACATATCGCAATGATCGTGCTTTATGGGGAAGCAGACACATGATGTTACTGAATACAGAATCGAAGAAAAACTGGAAAAGTACAGTGATACCTGAAAAATGCCAATAAACAGCTGAATCTTAATGCGAAGTCTTCGTCTGTATCTGATACGTCAATTGCGTATCACTTCTATAACTAGATCATGACCATCATTTAATGGACGCGTCAGAGAATAACCGTTAATGATAATCTGTAGTAAGCGTGGGGACTTATTATTGTTTTTCCCATTAAAGAACACAAAAAGATGAAGCAGCACAACAAGCCAAAGGGTACATAGCCAATTTAAGTTTGGCACTTGAGACTTCGACAACACGCGAGCGCCGGAGTCTTTTACGCAGCAGTTACTCACGCGCTAAACCGCGCATGAATCACTATCCGGCATCTCGGAAAGTTTCATAACTGCATTAAAGCGGCCCGCGGTACTTATCCCGTTGAAGAGATTGCACAGTTTGAAGAACACTGCCTTAGCTATTCCATTACCTGCCGGAAAGAGGAACTAAATTGAATCAAAGTTTCAATAGCATCGCGGCGGCCACGTAAAATTTTACGCTTCGTCTTAAGCTCTGGAGCGAGAGGGCCCGCAGTTGCCGAAGAGCCACGGGGAATGTGGGTGACCCTTCGGAGCGTGGGGCGGCCAGGGATGGGCCGGAATACCAGCCAGTTCGTCGATGGCTGCCGAACCAATTTCGGCCGCGTGAATATTGTAATAGCTTATAACGCGTTGCACAAATTGGCAGAACGCAATTAGCTTTGGGAGAGAGAGCCCGATAATAAACCTAATATACTCCATAACCTTAGCGTAATTAAATATGGTACGTGGTACATAAACCGAAAACTGATTAACAACCTCACGGCGCGGTTCATCGCTACTAGTTTGACGAGGCGATGTTCTTGCCACAACACTAGCGCAGAGATGGAGAGGGAAGGGAACTTACTCATGGCATAAAGCTGCCGTTTGCATTGTGGTTTCCAAGTCAGTCGTCAAACCCTTGGCTAGAGAGTGTGTGTGAGATTTAGTTTAAGTTAAATCAGACCTACTAAAGTATCAATGCTCAAGTTAAGTTCACTTATGTTAAGTGTAAAAAGCGACAACATTTTACTTTTATGAAAGTGGAATACAACTGAAGTATTGGTGGATTCGCATGTTACGAGAAAGACAAAGACAACTCCAGCAAATGTGAAAACGCACTCAATTCGGCGTTAGACAGTTGAGCAGTATACGATTCACA
This sequence comes from Schistocerca piceifrons, assembly GCF_021461385.2. Lineage (NCBI taxonomy): Eukaryota > Metazoa > Arthropoda > Insecta > Orthoptera > Acrididae > Schistocerca > Schistocerca piceifrons. The sequence continues at coordinate 957,496,908 of NC_060138.1, forward strand.
TTTGCGCTCAGTGTTCGAATATTATAGTCTGATTGTGTCTGTTCGTGAGAGTTATGATTTTATTACTTATTCTATGTGAAAGCGTATCTTCCAGATTTTTAAATGCACCGGTGTAGAAACAAGAAGTACTGTATGTCTGTGCCTTTGTACAAACAGTGGAAATTGTTTCGAGAGGCTTTTAAAATTCGACGTTAATTTTCAGAGCATGAATACAGTAGTTCTCTTATACTGCTTTACATCAAAAGTTACTGTCACCACAATCTATTCATACACTACATTTGATACTGTTACAGCAATTTGCATCTGAATACATCTTTTCCGACGTACCATGAACGGTTATTATCTTAACTGAACGTATTTTCTTTCTTAGCCGTCAGACCTCATTTTTTAAACATTTGCATATCTTTTCGCTTGCCTCATTAGCTGCACTTTTATATTTTCTCCTTTCATCATTTAACTTGAAAATCACCTATGTTATCCAAGTATTTCTGCTAGACCTTGCTTTTTACCTATCTGCTGCATTCATTCTGCCGTCTCTGAAAGCTACCCATTCGTCTTCTACGGTATCCCTTTCCCATGTTCTGGGCAGTCGTTGCCTAATGCTCCCTCTGAAACTCTGGACTACACCTAGTTATTTCATATTATCCGGGTCTCATTTCCTTAACTTCCTACCTTTTTGCGATTTCTTTAATTTTAGTCTACTGTTCAAAAACTGTAAATTGTGGTCAAGTCCAGATCTGTCCTGGAAATGTCTTACACTTCAAAATCTAGGCCCGAAATCTCTGTCTTACCACCGTATAATCACTTTGTAACTTTCCGATGTCTCCTGGTCTCTTCTGCGTGTACTAGTCTCTTTTGCGTATACAACCTTCTTTCTCGATTCTTAAATCACTTCTTAGCGATGATTAAACTATGCTCTGTCAAAATTCTGTTTCATTCTTTTGCCCCACTCCACGTATTTCTAATATTTTTTCCTTCTCTTCCTTTTCCTGCTACGAATTCCAGTCATCAATCACAATTAAAGTTACTAATCCCTTAAATATCTGACTAACTTCTTTAAACGAGTACATTCTTTCAAACTCTTCATCATACGCATACGCTTTGCTCGTTGGATACAAACTTGTACTACTGTGTTGGATATTGGTTTCGTGTGTGACATGGCTACAATACTGCGTTCACTATATTGTTTGTAGTAGGTTACCCACATTCTAAGTGAGGTTGTTGAGATCAAACGGAAGACATGTCACTCAACAGTAGGTTTCAGATAAACTGAAAAAAAACTGTACATTCTTGAATACTATTATTCCCAAACCTTATACTTACTCCCACATGCTCATCAGGAAGAATACAATCTTATACCAGAATCTTTAGTCATAGAACAAAGGCAAATAATAGAAAATAGCAAAAGAAAATAACTGACACTAGAAAATATGAAAGGAAAATATTCTTTCTGATCATTTCAACATGTTCATACACGTTCTTGTTCTTTGTATAAACAATCGCTCTTAAACAACACTTATAAGAACAGACAATAAACGCAAGTCAATATCCTTCATAGTGTCTTGGTTTGTAACATGGGAGAGTTTATTTCACATTTTTTGCTTATTAAAGAACCCTCTTCATTTTCTTATATCCACAACATATCACTCTTGATCACTGTTCCCAACTTCACTTCCAAATGCATTGTCTTCCTCTCCACCAGTCACTTTAGTAATGGTACTTCTCCTTAGAATATTATCCAAATATCACGAAACTACAAAACGATAATTTCAGGCATTCGTGAAACATCCAGTAGTTTCTCAGGTTTCCGAGCAACGATGTCGATATCTGATCTCGGCACATTATGAAAACCAAGGGTTATCCCAGTCTTAACAAGAGGAAATTCATATTTCACCCTTCCATCACTGTAGGTAGGTAACAGAGACCCATTTTGACTGAACAGTACACTCAACTATTTTATATTGTGTACTAGCCCGTTTTCCTCCTTTCACAGACTTCTTAAAACATGAATCTAGATGTTTGTGATAGTCAAGAAATGCGTCTTTTGTGCATAGTTCAACATGCATGTGTTTCTTAGCTTTCTACAGTGCTGTGAACCACTGGTGGGAAATACACACTGTGTCGAATTTCCTTTTTCGTAATTCCGGATTTCTAAAATCCTTACCACAAGGACGGTAGAATGTCCACAGGTTGTGAACATGTGAAAAACATTGGAAAATCTATCACTATGAACTGAAGTGTACCAAAATGGAACCATTTAGCGATTCGTTTTCCGTCCCGTACAGGCGTCTGAAAAACGTATGTCAACTTTTCACGCTAGAGGCCACATGTTTCGTTGTGAAATTCATAAGGAGAGAAAACACTGCATTAGGACCCTGAAAGCTTTTCTATCAGAAACTCTATGAATACCAAAATAAATACCAATGGCTGCCAGAAACAGAACATATTAGCTACCGATAAGTGTGAAACAGTCACGATAGTATGAAATCGAATATGATCGGTTTTCAATTTCCAGCCTCTCCTTCCTGTGTGTTTTTCACAACGTGTCATGTTATCTAGCAGTGACGCGCCCGAAGCGTATGGAGCTTGGACTTACTTTGCACTGCAATCTTGATAGTAGGGTTACTCTCCCCTTCAATTTTACATTTAAGCCTTTCATTTTCACCACAGATATTCACTCGAGGACGACCAAAGCCAAAGTTTTAATGATTCTTGAAATAATCATATAACTAACAATATTGTCCGTTTAATTTATTTAATTTTGTGACAGCAGTGTTGCTTTGAGATCTGTAAATTATGCACATTTCGAGTTAGTATTTCACAATACTGGCATCACGCCTTAAGTTCGTCCGTACAATACAGGTTCTTGTCTCAGTGACAAATTCTCTTTCTGTACGAAGCGAAACTTCACACTGGTTTAAACAGCGAAAAAATCACAGAACAAGTCCTGTTTTAGAACCAACAGATGAAAAATCGTGTAAAATAACAACTACATTAACAACACACATATCCTCAAAATGATGACAATTTCCATTACTTATCTGAACGTCTCAATTGTCTTATTCATTATTAGATCTATTCTTACATTTCCTCTTATTAATTTTGCATTTATGACCTTATACTCACCTGTCCAGAAGTTCTATATCTCCTCTCACCGAACGTCGCTAATTACCACTATATATAATGTCAATGTACCCATTCCCCTTGCCCTAATTTGCTAACTTACCGGCCCGATTAAGGTATCTAAAATTTCATATTTCAATCCATAGAAATCCAGTTTTGTTTTTCCAGATGACAACATCGTCCTCCTTGGGGATCCGAACGGGAAACTAGTTTAATTCCGGAGTATCTTGCCCAAGAGAATGTCATCATCTTTTAACCACGCAGTAAAGCAGCATGTCCTCAGGAAAACGATGGCTGTAGTTTCTCCTTCTTTGAGAGCCGTTTGTAGTACCAGCACACCAAGGTCATATTGATCGATCTTACACGGCCAGATGTTCTGTACAATACCCAACTATTGTAAATGTGGTAAATATTTCACATTCTAAAAGTTGCAGTTCTATATATTTTACAGAGTGGACACTAAAATGAACTGTAACAACAGAAAGTCAGATTCAAAGAACATGTAGGCCATTTGTGTTCAGCGTGTTTCTGCCAGTACGTAAATTTTGTTTGTGTAAGTTGTGAACTACATATAATGTAAGTAGGCTGTTTATGTTTTCTTATTGGCAACGTTACGTAGCGCCCTGTATGAAAATCACTGGCTATGCTGTGTGCAGTCTCTGGCTATTTTGCATTGTTGTCTGCCATTGTAGTGTTGGGCAGCGGCAGCTGGATGTGAACAGCGCGTAGCGTTGCGCAGTTGGAGGTGAGCCGCCAGCAGTGGTGGATGTGGAGAGAGAAATGGCGGAGTTTTGATTTTTGTAAGAATGGATGTTATGAACTCCTATATATATTATGAATTTGATGATATTAAGGTAAATACATTGTTTGTTCTCTATTAATATCTTTCATTTGCTAACTATCCCTATCAGTAGTTAGTGCCTTCCGTAGTTTGAATCTTTTATTTAGCTGGCAGTAGTGGTGCTCGCTGTATTGCAGTAGTTCGAGTAACGAAGATTTTTGTGAGGTAAGTGATTTGTTAAACGTATAGGTTAATATTAGACAGGGCCATTTTTTGTAGGGATTTTTGAAAGTCAGATTGCGTTGCGCTAAAAAAAATATTGTGTATCAGTTTAAGGACAGTCATGTATAATTGTTCTAAGGGGACGTTTCAATAATTGTTCTAAAAGCTTATGTGAGATATGGTTTGTACCATCTGTGTGTAAAAGCAAGTGTTTCGCATTTGTTGTATTTTTAGATATTCATCCAATAAGTTTAGGTATACCTTGTATTTATATGTTACTTAAATTAGCGAGTTTGTCTGCTTATAATGTTAAATATTCTGCCTACTAACATCAGCCATACGCTTTACGCAGCCGTCATTTTAATAGTGACAATGTAGTGAGTTTGCGCTGTCACTTAGTATAAAAGTTTTCACTGGGCCATTAATAACATACGTGTCAGTAAACTAAATTCCTAAATAATGTTAGCCCTCTTTCCACAGGTACACTATGTTATTTTGCTCAAAGATTTACAAAGTTCATTTAGTATAATTTTATATTACTTGGAGTAAGAGACGTCCTATACGTCAAATTTACTTCCTTTTTACCGTACTTAGTTTTAACTGAAGTCTCTGTTAAATAAAAGCAACGTGCATACTATATATAGGTGTAGCTTATTTCACACAGTCGTTTATATATAACGATGAAGTCAGTTTTCTGCATTTCATAATCGTCAATGCAAATACTACTGCAAAACACACTTTTTACTGTTGCATATAATGTATAGAATCTGCAGCTGTCATGAATGTCATCTATACTCATAGTAACATAGTACATACAACATATATAGTCGTAAGGTATCAGTCACCGTAATGATACTGTAACTACCGTTGCATGCAGACCTCTAGAATGTCAGTTGTGGAGTCCGCAGTTTTTAGAATGCATGCAGTACTAACGCTAATATTGTCCGTTTATACCCTACCAGCTGTCAGTAGCATGAGATTCCTCTTGCAGCGCAGGCTGCTGCGAGATGTGCAGGAAGAGAATCACTGAGGATCTGAAAAGCACAGACAGTTTTGTGGAGCCATGCCGACTCCAGTGTCATTACCAGCTGCGCTAAGTTTCTTGGCTGTGATTCCAAGGCTCGAAGAGCCCGATCGATTAGGTCCACAGATTGGGTTTAAGTTCGGAATGTTTCGCGGCCAGGTGGACACGGTCCTCAAGGATAGACCTACATTTGTGTTACACCCAGCGACGTCGCGCGGTGTTAAGCACACTGAACTCTCTTTCGGGAGGATGACGGTTCAGACCTGCGTCCGGCCATCCCATTTGTGTTTTCCGTGCATTCTACATAGCTCCAGGAAAATTCTGGGATGGCTCCTTTCAAAAGACATGGCCGATTTACTTCCCCAGCTTGCGCTCCGTCTCTGATGACCTATATGTGGACGGAAAGTCAAACCTAATCTTCCTTCATTCCGTACTCTTGTTAGTCCATTATGTGTTCCGGATTGACGAGATCAACCAAGGAATGCTACGAAAACATTCCTCAGGTCACAACGCTTCGTCCTCCGGCCCGGAGCCTTCCGACTACTGTTGCAAGGTATTTGCTTTCAGTCGTTTCACATCGTACGCGTTGCGGCTGTCTGTCTGAGGGAGTGTAAAACGTGATTCACCTGAAAAAGCCACCTGTAGCCACTCGATGGACGTTCAGTTGCGTTACTGGCGTGAACGTACCAGCCCTTGTCACCGATAACGTCTACCTGCCCGTTCACATCTCTGCAGACGTCGCTCATCCGTTGTCTGTGCCCGTACTACACCACATCCTTCATTGCCAATGCTGCCACCTGCCGTCTCTGAGTGATTGTTGCACATTGACGTCTTACATATGTGGAGGCCACGTTAATGTGGCTGTACCGTGTATACCATGAATGAGGTCACTGTTGGCACATTTTTGTGACTGAGGGTATAACTTATACTACTATTCGAAAAGAGCTGCCACCGTTTAAATGTGATGCATCTACATGTTCCGTCATTTGTTTTGACATATACTGTGTCTATTAATTTTATGTGCAGTGACGTATTCGTGGATTTTATTGTCTTAGGACATAAATTTTATCGCTTAGTATGATGTTATAAATGTTTAGGGTGAGTACGTGAAATTTTATTACGTGAGTTTTTTCGTAAACATTTACGACAATTATTAGGACAGTGATAGTTCAATTTGCAACAATCTTAGTAGGTTCTTTGCATTGATATTCAGGAACATGATGATAGTCCGTGGACCGAAACAGCCTTTTTAATTAAAAAAAAAAAAAAAATCACCAGCCGCACTTGACGGTAAACCATGACGTTTTTTCAAATATTTAGAGCTTAAAATCTACAATTAAGTCAAATAAAAAATATGATTTTCTTTTACCTTCAGTTAGCCCGAAGCTAATTAAAAAAATATATCAAAATTTCAAATTGTTGCGACCTTATTAGTTGCTGTATTTATCAAAAACTTTATGAGTTTATTTGCAAAGAACACAATACCTATTCTGTTCTTTGCAAGTAGGTTACATTTTTTGTTGCACAGATTACGCTATTCCAGGAAATAATAACAATTTTCGAACTCTCGCCATAGTAATTTATTGATTTATTACAAAGCGTTCACTATCTTTCTTGTGGTAATTGTATAGGTCTAACGTTATCCATCTTAACTGTTGGAGGTAGCTATTATGGAGTTACCCTTACTGTCATTTAGCATACAACACTCGAGTGTGAGGAATGTAATCCACAGAGGGTAACGTGCCTCACATTTGTGGATTATATGCTAAATAACAATTACGAATTACATGCCAGTTTCTGTGTAGAAGCCGAGAACGGAACGGCCTTGTCTCTCAGGGAGACTTCGCTTTACTGCGTGAGAATTTTTCGCTCATTAAACCAGAGGCGGCTGTTAATGGTTCCGCGCTGCGACTGCAGTCGGTCATCAGTTTTAATTAACGTCTGAGATTTCGACGTGGATTGCTTTTCGTACGGGCGCTGACGACTACAGCGGGACTGCAAGGTGGCGGAGTAAAAGAAAGAAAATATGACTGCTTCGTTAACTATGAAATACCGAAGCCTGCCTTTCAGAGGCGGTTCTTTACCGTTTCTGCCCGCATATTTCAAAGCTTTGGCTTGATGTTCAATGGGTTACCCTTTTCATTTCTCCCTTTTTGCTTAACATGTAAAAGAAATTCCAAAAACTCAGAAAAATAATAAAATAGATACTTAAGGCTTACAACTTCTCTTTCAAATATATTATAACAGTGACACTGATTTATAAAAATATGAAGCAAGGAAAAAATATAGAAAAGCGAAAGAGGAATGTTTACAAAAAGAACGAGATACTGAAGGAGAATGGAGGTAGATTTCACAATAACTTTAATATTGGGTACATTTATCGCTGCTGTGTGTGGCTTCTATGGTCATGTAACGGGGCAAAGTCTAGATGGCTTGCCATTAGACGTGCTAGGAACGAACTTGCTTCTGGGTAATGCTACTTTATTTTTGTGAGGTGAGGTATACCACATGGAAAATGCCAGAGACACATGCAACCGGGACAAGTGACGCCATAGTCGCAATGACAGAGCAAGTTAAGAAACTGATTGAAGAAAATAACTTGCAAAAGCAGCACATGCAGAGGATGGAGCAACAATTGTTGCAAAATAATCAGACTCGGGAGGCGATAGTGTAGAACGCAAGGGTACTGTCTTTTCCAGCGTGGCGGGTTGTTCAGCGGCTAATTTGATACCTTCCTTCCCGGGTAAAACATCAGAGGATGTGAATGTTTTCATTGGTGACGTATGTGGTACGGCTAGACTGTGTGGCTGGTCGGATGAAATGTGTTTGCAAATGGCGAGGTTACGGTTAGTAGGTGACGCAAAGACTTATGTGGCATACCATGAAGGGTTAAAAGATGCTAATACGTTCACAGAGTTGGCTGAGGGATTATTGCAAAGGTTTAGGAAGCAAAACAGTGCCAGATTATTTAGAGAAAAATTGGGGACGATGGTGCAAGAACAGGTGAAACGGTAGAAGAATTTTCAGACAGAATTAGGAGAACGAATGCGCAACGTATGAGTTAAAGCAACATGCGAGTGCAAATGAAGTTCAATTGAAAGAAGGAGAGAATAGAGCTCTAGACGCATTTTTGCGAGGAGTCTCGCCCGATTTTTCACGCCGTATACAGATGGTAAATCCAAGTGACTTAGCAACAGCATTACGCGTAGCTACACTTTTTCCGGAAGTGGATAGCGCCACTAGAAGTCGCAATGACAAGAAAATTTTTTCGTCTTCCAAAGAGTGTTACCGTTGAGGGAAGCAAAGTCATTTTAAGGGACTATGTCGGGAACCGCAGTGTTTCAGTTGTCATAAAGTAGGGCATAAGGCACGACAGTGTAAAGCCAAAAAACGGGTTAATGATACAGCAGGTAAAAAACTGTTAAACGAAAAAGGGAGTGTTCCTGCCGTCGGGAGGCATTCCCAGTAAAACGAGGTACTCAGAGAATGCACGAAGAGGCGGATTGTAGTTTGATGGTCTGGATAAAAGATAAGTGGCGAAGAGTTTTAGTGGATACTGGAGCGCATGTATCAGTTGTCAGTGTGGACCTCGTTGGCAAGAAAGAATTGGAAGCTCCGAGATACAGATTGCGCGTAGTAGGTTATAAAAAATTAGATGCACTAGGGACAGCACAGTTCAAGTTTAAGACAGGGAATGTGTGGTTCAGGGAGCAAATGGAGGTATTGTCAACTGTGGGACAGGGATTTTCAGCGATACTTGTGTTGGACTTTGTGATTAAACATCACGCCAAAATTGACCTTTCGCAACATACGCTGGAACTCGATTGGAACTTTATCTCAATGGGTACATCCGTTGCAAATGTTTCAGAGTCGCAAGGTGCACCAGTAGCTAAGGTGATACCAACTAAAATTAAAGGTGATTTCGTGTGACAAAATACGAAAAGGTACAGGGAATTTGATCTGGGCACCGGTGGATGTCGATGTGCCACGGCAGGGGTTATTCTTGGTCGAGCCACTACCGACTAATGAGGTTTTAGTCGAAAAGCATTGCTTTGTTCGTAGGAGTGTATCACGGGTAACGGACATAAATGGGCAGTTTATGGTTCTGGTGAGTTTAGATAACTTCAGGCAGGATGATGTCGATCTGCCGAAGGAATTAGTAATAGGCACAATAGAGTTAACGGATGAAGAGGACATCGATAGTTCGAGGCTAGACTATGATGTAAAGCAAACCGTCAGCACGTCTGCACTTCGTGACAAGGTAAAATATTTGAGAGGAAATGATCGTTCGGGTATGGAAGCATTATTACTTAAGTATAAAGCATTGTTTGAAGCACAGAATACGTTACCTGCTACACCTATAACACAGCATCGTATTCCGACAGGGAATCACGCTCCAGTGTATCGTAAGCCATACAGACTACCGAAACAATTACAACCAGTAGTAGAGCAACTAATGGAACAACAACTGGAAGATGGGATAATCCAGCACAGTAATTGTCCTTGGACTAGTAGCGTAGTTCTAGTTCCGAAGAAGACACCGGACGGGTCGAAAAAAATTAAAAATTTCGTTTTTGTAGCGATTACAGACATTTGAATGAACGGACCGTGGCGGACGTATATCCGATTCCGAATATCACAGAAACGTTAGTCAACCTATGGCAGTGTAAATTATTCTCCACTATAGATTTGCGAAGCGGTTATCACCAGATTGAAGTATGTCCGCAGGACAGGCCAAAAACATCATTTACGACGCATTGTGGTCACTTCGAGTATAAAATAATGCCATTTGGACTAAAAAACGATCCAGCAACATTTCAGAGGTTGTTGGATGGAGTCCTTCGCGGGTTGAAACCGAAAAAAAATGCATATTGTATCTGGACGACATAGTTTTTTCAAGGGATATAGAGCAGTATATGGAACGGTTAGAGGAGGTGTTTAAAAGATTAGAGGCGGCACGGTTAACATTAAGTTTGGACAAATGCCATTTTGCGCAAGCACAAGTAAATTATCTCGGGCATGTTATCAGTCAGGACGGGGTACGGACAGATCCTCGTCTCACTTCTGCAGTACGAGATTTTCTGGTTCCGGAAATTGTTAAACAACCGCAATCGTATGTTGGTATTGCGAGCTATCGAAAACTCGTACAGGGGATCGCAGAAATAGCGAGGCCACTTGCTAAGCTGCTAAGAAAAGGTGTTACCTTCCAGTGGACGTCAGAGTGCGAGGAAGCATTTCAAGACTTGAAACGGATACTGACATCAGATCCAGTTTTGAAGTTTCCAGACTTTTCGTAGGAGTTTATACTACAACGTGATGCATCTAATCACGCTCTTGGGGTTGTACTTGGCAAGAAATTGATGGCAAAGAACATCCGATTGTGTTTGTGTCTCATCAACTTAACAAGGCGGAGCAAAATTACTCCACGACGGAGAAGGAATTGTTAGCGGTAATATAAGGGATTTCGCACTTTTGATGTTATCTGTACGGTAGAAGGTTTAAGGTTGTGACGGATCATTCAGCTCTGAAATGGTTATTAGGTTTGAAAGACCCAGCGAATAGGCTAGTGAGGTGGGCACTGAAATTCCGTGAGTTCGATTATGAGGTAATACACAAGCCAGGTGTGAAACATGCCAATGCTGACGCATTGAACAGGAAAGTGGCCGTATTACAAGTAACAGGGGTGACTGAAGATGAGTGGAAAACGGCACAAGCCGTGGATAGTGATTGCCAATTGTTCAGAAAGCAACTGCAGTTCCTAGTACAGGGCGGGTTACTTTGCAGGTCGCCGAAATGTGGCCTGCGCATCGTCGTACCAACGGCGTTAAGATCTGAAGTTTTGCAACAGGCGCATAACCATTATCTTTCAGGACATGGCGGGAGAAGAGCTATGGATAGGCGGCTAGCGGAGAAGTTTTGGTGGAGGACACGATGTCAACACGTGGACCAGTACATGAGGAATTGTATGCTATGCGCACAGTGTGCGGACTTGAGCCATCAAAAGATTCAATCTCAAAGATTAGCAGAGACAGACAGACCTTTCCAACAAATCGGAATTGATGTATTAGGCCCATTTAATAGGATTGCAGCAGGAAATAAACATGTGTTAACAGTGATTGACCACTTATTTAGGTATTTAGTCATGGTCGCATTACCAGATCAGAAAGCAAGTACAGTGGCAGAAGCTTTAGTTAATAATTGGTTACTCAGGTATGGGATACCTCAGTCCTTAATCTCTGATCAATGTACTAATTTCACGTCTTATATGATGAAGCAACTGTGTAAGTTCCTGAAGGAAAAGAAACTGTGAACTACTCCATTCAATCCGCAAGCAAACGGACGAACGGAGAGAGTGCATCACATGATCGCTAAGATGTTGAGTCACTATGTAAATAGTCAACACACCGACTGGGATGTGTACATGTAATTCGTAACCAGTGCATATAATAGTAAGGTACATACTTCGACAGGAGTGTCGCTGTACGAAGTGGTGTATGGTCGGGAGATGCCATCAGCTTTTGACATGCTTCGCCCAAGGCTGGGAGTGGAGGGCGAGCATGTAAGGCAATTTGTGAAAACCATTAAGGAAGTATGGCAGAGAGTTAGACGAGCTAACACGAAAGCGTTGGAACGACAAGAACGGATGGGAGGTACAACGAGGAAGTTGCCACAGCACAGAGTAAGCCAATGGGTGCTACTAGCTAATCTGTATGTTCCAAAACGGAGAACCAAGAAGTTCCAAAGACTGTAGCAGGTAGTGGAAATTACATAACCTGTCAACGTAAAATTACAGTTGCCTACCAAGACACCGTTGGTTAACGTTAGTAGAGTTAAGCCGTTCCAGGGGCTAGTAGATCCATGTGTATGTACTTCTCCTTCTGGCAGAAAGCGAAAAGAAGCGCCAGAAGCAGACAATAAACCGAGTATTAAGTATAAGTTGCGTTCGAGGGATGTGTAGTTAGCAGTAATTATCATGTGTATATTATATTTGTGCACGGGCAGGTGAGTGTGACGTTGATATCACTAGAAAAATTCAGACGGAGTCTGACGCAGGCAGAGGGAGATTTTCCTGAGGGGGTAGAGCACGTAGTGCCGATAATTGAGGCGAGTATGTCACTTTCTTATGATATGTCTATTATTAAGGTAACAATGGATCTAGTTATGATGTGTATAGAGATTAGATTTCCAGTAACTAGTGTGGGGAGACAGTATCACTGTTACACAGTGCATCCTTATCCAGTCAGATGGGAGCGCATGGAGAAGGGCGTACAGTTCAGGACACAGGTGGTTTTATTAATTTCTAAGGGGGGGAGGATACTCATGCCACTATGTCGAGTTTAGAGTTGAGTAGATGTCTAACGGAGTCAGTTTCCATTTGTTCATCACTGGTTGTCTTTGCGGGAAAGGGGTCGTGTGAGATCCAGTTATTTAGGGCAGAAGCAGAAGCTTCAGTGTGTCGGAGAATAATAGTGAAGCCTACGCCACAATTTCAGCAAGTTGGGAGGCATTGGTTGTATTTAGTATTCGCTACGGAGGGGATATCAGCCAAGTGTTATGACGATGGGAATTGGACAGCAACCACGAAGATGGAATTACAGGACACTGGTTTGCTAATCAAAGGGGCAAATTGTGAAATAGTAGGGGATCGTTTAAGATTACCAGCGACAGTCACGAGAGTCACCAACGTTACAGATACTCATATGATGTTGTACTGGCCAGATGCGTCAGTCAGCATCGCTCCAGGAGAAAATTTGACGTATATTAACAACACCTTGGAAGCTACACTCCTGCAAACGATAGATAAATTAGTAGATTTGGAGAAAGGTTAAATTTCAATGCAGCAATTATTAAGGGATGTGGAGGAGTACGATACCAGGCAGAAACGTAGCATAGTGACCATTGGTATTTCAACCAGTACTGTTACCATGTTGATTGTATTTATCGGTGTGGTATATGTCTTATTATAACGGAGGATTCAGCATGTTAATGCAAGACCACTCCTTGAGATTCCTGTGGAATGGATTACCAGTAGGGCATGAGTCAGAGCAACCTGGATGTATGTAGGGAAGAAGTAGAATATAGGATAGAACTAACGTATAGGGTAAATTCGGGGACGAATTTAATTTTTAGCAGGAGGTAGTGTTGCAGCCACATGTAGTAAGTGTTGCTTCACGCAGTGGAGAATGGCAAACAGAGGCACGCCGGTGACCGAGGCATTGCGAAGTAGGCAGGCACAGATAGCCATGGTGACAGCAGCAATCTACCCACAGGTTGACGCAGGGACGGCCACAGACCGAGCGCTGAGCAAAGCCTGGAGAGTGCTGAGTAAGGGGAAGTGAGGCCAGCACGCTAAGTTACGCTGCAATATACTGCGGGAGTAATAACATAAAACTACCACCGAGGGTAAAAAGCGTCCTCTTGCCGGATATAAATACTGGATCGCACGGAGCAACAGACAGAAACCATTAGGAAGCAGTTCGGATCTCAGAACAGACGTGGTCCGTGTTCGAATGTTCACTCTTCGTAGGTGACGATTCCGGAAGTCTGTTCCAGCTCACAGGAGTCATCCGTTCGCTGCCAGATGTCAACTTCAGCTCTGGAGGTCGGCCCGAGTTCGGTCGGCATCATGGCTGAGTAACTACAGCGAGAACTTCCTGCAGGACCGGCCGCAGCGCGGTCTTGATCACAGGCGCCGCCGGTGACTGACGCCCAGACTTCACGGCAACCCGGCTCCACGGCGCGTGGTCCGTCCATGACGGGACCTCGCAGACATCGTGACTGACGGCTTCCCAGCCCCCAATGCAGCAGGCGTTGGCAGCTGACCTTATGGCGACGAGTTCATCTCAACCACAGGGCATCCTGGCTTCAGCGGAGCACTGGTGGCCTGAGGCTCCGGAGTGCGATCAGCAGGGCGCGTTGCGCACATTGTCAGAGAATCTACACAGCAGCAGCCAGGCGGAGGGATCTACAGGGCTGGGTAGCTATGACAAGGGAGATATTGTAAAGAAAGTTCAGTAAATAATTGTGAAACTCCACGCTGTCTCAGTCTTTGGCGCAGCCACTGTGTCTGCTGCTAACAAGTGGTGCAGAAGCCGTAACAGTTTGCTGAATCAGTCCTTCTCATGATCATTCCTTTTGCAATTTCTTCACATCTTTCCTGCAACCATTGACTGCCCTACACTTCCAATTTATTTCATTTCTAATTCATTTATATAGTGAGTATTAATTTCTTTTCCTGAATATTTTGGTGCATCCTCCTTTTATTGATCAATTGAAGTAATTCTTTTGTTATTGAACGTTCCCTCAGTCTTACCTTCCTTGTACCTATGTCTGAGTGTCCAACATTTGTAAATGTTCTTTTTAGAGATGACCTCTCCTCTTCAGCTGAACTGCCTATTGTGATATTCGTTTTTGCAGTATCGACATCCTTATGGATCTTCATTCCACGTGGTTCTTTGGTATTGTTCTCTTATGCTTCAGTCCACTCTTCATCATCATTAAGTTATGATTTGCGTTTATACCTGCTCCTAAGCAAGCCCTGCAATCCAGTATCTGATTTCAGAATCTCTGATCTTGGTGTGGTTTAGCTAGAATCTTCCCGTGTGTCAGCGTATTTCCGAAGTATAAATCATTTCCACTTCCTATACCACATTCTCTCCTAACCGTGTCTTGTACTCCTTCCACTACAATCGCACTCCCATCCCACATGATTATTAGATTTTCATCTCTCCTTACGTACTGAATTAACTCTTCAGCATCCACATGTACTTTAACATTATGCTTGTATACCTGTACTGTTGTTGTTGGCGTTGAACTGTTCATTGTAACCCGTTCTCGCTCTGCAACAGTATTCGTAATGAATTCCACTCCCGTCGTACCATTTTCTGCTGCTGTTGATATTACTCTGTATTTGTCTGGTCATAAGTCCTTATCTACTTTTCATTTCGCTTCACTGACCCCTGATCTACCTTGAACGAACTTTCTCATTTCCCTTTTCAGAGTTTTTGACTCTCCTGCTTCTGCCATTCTATGCTCCGACTCGTAGAATGTTACTCCTTTGTTGGTTATTCATTTCTGCTTTCATGGTCAGCGTCTACCCCCACCCCCTCCCCCTTGCAGTGCTCTCTTGAAGATACACGTACTGTCCCTTTAATGCAATTGATTCCATTGCCTTCTGCATCCCCATGCTGTTGATTCTTCCACCTTTTAGGGGCAGTTTCACACCACGAGGGAAAAAAGTCCCCTGAACCTCTGTTCGTACCTCCGCTCTTTTTGCATAACTAGGGTGACTTTATACACTAGAAATCTCCAGCCGCCTTAAGTACACCATCTGATACGAAGTGCGAGGCCATACCCATGTAATGTGATATTTACTATTTGACGTGACAAGAGGTGGATCCGCAAGTGTAAAAAAGAATATTGTGTTGTCTGTAGAGAAGCAATAACCGCTGACTGGCTCAGTAAGAAGAGGTCAGTGACCTCGCACGTAGTCGTTATGGTATGTCACCTGAGTAACAAGTCCATCAGAGACATTTGAGTCATCCTAAAGATGGTCTTCTATTGGCGATGTGATTGTTAAGTGGAAAAGTGAAAGAATAAGCATCTAAACCAAGACATGGCAAACATGTCCTCACAGACAGGACCGTCGAGCTGCTCGTCATCGGCCACACATCTCTATAGTTAGTGCTAGGCGACTCTTAAGACGGCGTAAACAGCGACTCTGTTGGACACTGGAAACCAGTGATTTGGAGTGATGCATCTCGCTAGGCTCTGTGGCAATCCGCTGCGAGGGGTGAGGTTGGGGAATGCCTGGGGAACGTTATCTGCCATCACGTGTTGGTAGTAGTATAGTGCAGAGGAGATGTGGTTGCAACAGCGTTTCCCATCAGTTCTGAAACCATTACCCCTGAGTCCAATAAGATATTAGCAACTAGCAAGCCCCACACCTCCCACCATTAGCAACATTACTGCCTAACATAATTTTACACTCCTGGAAATGGAAAAAAGAACACATTGACACCGGTGTGTCAGAACCACCATACTTGCTCCGGACACTGCGAGTGGGCTGTACAAGCAATGATCACACGCACGGCACAGCGGACACACCAGGAACCGCGGTGTTGGCCGTCGAATGGCGCTAGCTGCGCAGCATTTGTGCACCGCCGCCGTCAGTGTCAGCCAGTTTGCCGTGGCATACGGAGCTCCATCGCAGTCTTTAACACTGGTAGCATGCCGCGACAGCGTGGACGTGAACCGTATGTGCAGTTGACGGACTTTGAGCGAGGGCGTATAGTGGGCATGCGGGAGGCCGGGTGGACGTACCGCCGAATTGCTCAACACGTGGGGCGTGAGGTCTCCACAGTACATCGATGTTGTCGCCAGTGGTCGGCGGAAGGTGCACGTGCCCGTCGACCTGGGACCGGACCGCAGCGACGCACGGATGCACGCCAAGACCGTAGGATCCTACGCAGTGCCGTAGGGGACCGCACCGCCACTTCCCAGCAAATTAGGGACACTGTTGCTCCTGGGGTATCGGCGAGGACCATTCGCAACCGTCTCCATGAAGCTGGGCTACGGTCCCGCACACCGTTAGGCCGTCTTCCGCTCACGCCCCAACATCGTGTAGCCCGCCTCCAGTGGTGTCGCGACAGGTGTGAATGGAGGGACGAATGGAGACGTGTCGTCTTCAGCGATGGGAGTCGCTTCTGCCTTGGTGCCAGTGATGGTCGTATGCGTGTTTGGCGCCGTGCAGGTGAGCGCCACAATCAGGACTGCATACGACCGAGGCACACAGGGCCAACACCCGGCATCATGGTGTGGGGAGCGATCTCCTACACTGGCCGTACACCACTGGTGATCGTCGAGGTGATACTGAATAGTGCACGGTACATCCAAACCGTCATCGAACCCATCGTTCTACCATTCCTAGACCGGCAAGGGAACTTGCTGTTCCAACAGGACAATGCACGTCCGCATGTATCCCGTGCCACCCAACGCGCTCTAGAAGGTGTAAGTCAACTACCCTGGCCAGCAAGATCTCCGGATCTGTCCCCCATTGAGCATGTTTGGGACTGGATGAAGCGTCGTCCCACGCGGTCTGCACGTCCAGCACGAACGCTGGTCCAACTGAGGCGCCAGGTGGAAATGGCATGGCCAGCCGTTCCACAGGACTACATCCAGCATCTCTACGATCGTCTCCATGGGAGAATAGCAGCCTGCATTGCTGCGAAAGGTGGATATACACTGTACTAGTGCCGAGATTGTGCATGCTCTGTTGCCTGTGTCTATGTGCCTGTGGTTCTGTCAGTGTGATCATGTGATGTATCTGACCCCAGTAATGTGTCAATAAAGTTTCTCCTTCCTGGGACAATGAATTCACGGTGTTCTTATTTCAATTTCCAGGAGTGTAGAATGGAAGAGAGTTTCCATTTACACTTTCATTTTTAAAGCGACAGAAGATAAATGATATCTATTTTCCGTACGTGTTTTATTAAACCTAGAATTAATTATTCAGCGAGACGATTGTTGCTCCTAATTTCTCAGAACCTTTTTTAACGAATTATGAAGCAATTTCTAGTGCATCACGAGTGTTATCATAACTCGTTCTCAGAAAAGAAAGGCAATTATATACTTTGAGGTTTGACACTTGCTACAAAACGTGTTTCCTCTGCTGCACCCCTCTTCCTAGCGACACTAGCTGTACCTACACTCTGCACTCTCGTTTAAAATCCACCAGAGTACAATGTGGGCACTATACGTAGGCCTGTTATTTGTCAATCACTTGATTGATGGACTCCTTACTTCAGAACTGGCAAAAATTAGAAGACTTCAAGCTGCCACGCTTTGTGTCTCAATATGGCCACTGATAATAATAATAATTATTATTATGATAATAATAAAATTTGGTCCCACAACAACTCAGAAGTGACTATATAGATACTGATATGTTGTTCTGTCTATTGGTTCATCTATTTTTAGGAAGTGAAAAATTAAGCAAAATCTGGTCTACTGTATGAACTACCTACAACTCGGACGAGGCATTTTCATTACTGGAATGCGTGGTGTCTGTTTTTCCGGGCATGTCCGAAAGAACAGACACCACGTGGTACCCGCAGCTGCGAAACATATTATGTAAGTACAAGGTGTAGAGGGAGGAAATGACAGGAAATGAAACGAAAGGCACAGTTCCTTTCATTTTCTTTCCTTTCTTTCCCGCCCCCTGTACTTTCAGTTTTCATAATATGTAACATAGCTGCAGATTACGCGTGATGTCCGTTCTTTCAGACAAGTACGAAAGAACAGGCACCACGCATTTGTATAACTGACTCGCCTCGACGGGCAATGAATCCACCAGCTTCAGTGCAGATGCACATTTAGGTCCGACCGCCTGCGGGAAACTGATATTAACGAGCACGACGGACATGGATAGAGACTGAGGATAGGTGGCGCTGGACAGGAATTTGAGTCGGCCGTGAGTGTACCGAGACAGTCAGTGCATTTCCAATAAACACTGTGTCCGTGTATGGGACAGTGGATAACGCAACCGCCAAGTAAGAAGGAGATCCCTGTTACGCGTCCCTGTCCAGAATTCTCTTTCACTCGTCGCTATTGATTCCGCACAACGGCCCCATGTGGCTGATATCATCAGTTCCTCTCCTTTCCTTTCCCTCTCCCCTCCCTCCACCCACCTCTACCTTCAATTTACATATCATTTTTATTAAATATTTATGCTCATGCGACCTATAAGTCAATGAAGCGTGGCACAAAGTATGAATTTAGTAGCTGGACTGTGTTGTTTCTTACCCATCAGAAAATCACATTTTACCCCTCAAGGGTTACCATCAGGTTGGGAACCACTGTGTTACAGGATAAGGGTGTTTTTCGTGGTTCAGGTACGATCCTTTACTGAGTTTACGAAACAGCTGAATTCGGGAGGATATGACCGTATTTTACATTATTGTGTACTGTGCAATGTAGAGGAACTGTTCGTAGACAATGACTGACTGCATCTCCATGAAAGTGCACTCGGTCATGAAGGAATACCAGTGAGGCAATGGTTTGTGGGTAACAATGTAACGTTTCAGGAACGGACTGCTTTGCTCCGAGTCACGAACTGAAAGCAGCTGAACACTTGTCGGATAAATCATAATGTCGACTTCGCTTTAGGCTCCAGCGTTCAACATCACTACCTACTTTTGATTCAATTCTTTAGGAAGAGTGGGCTGCCATTTCTTCCACAGAGATTCAGACACCTCATTCAAAGTATCCGCAGCAGAGTTGAAGCCGTCATAAAGGCGAAAGATGAACACACTACACATTAATGTCCGCTAACAGGTGTGTGCATACTTTTCATCAGACAGCGCACGTGTTTCCACTAAAACGAGGAAATTTCTTGAGTATTCTGTAGTGTTTAGAATTGTTAACGTCCCGTGTACCAGTATTTTACGCGAATTCCATTTTCAGCCTTGATAGAAGTACACTACATCTTCGGTTGGAACGAAAATTCCCCTCATTTGATTTAACCGTGCCTCGATTTAACAGACGAATGCTTCATTTCGTGGATGAATTGGATACATCAATGGAACAAAGTGTTTACTCGTTCAGCAAAAAATGCCTAATGTTTTCGCGACTGCAAAAACTTCCCTTTTGTGGTGGGGAAACGATTTTTCGGCGAAAATGTTCACGGGAGAAATTCTGCGAGCCGACTCGGCCCTCTATAAAGGCGTCGTCGCGAGACCAGCCCTTAATGACGACTGGGCGCCGCACGCTCCAGCAGGCCTTTCCATTTAAGTTTGGCACAATGAATTCTCCGCTTTCTTTGGCATGCTCAGAGGCGTCTTCCATTTCAAAGAAACTTTCCGTTAATTAACGTCGCGGAGCTCTTCTTCAGAAACTCGAAACATTCATAACAGCTGTAAAGGAACGTTATACCCTCCTAAATATTGTATGACGTTTATTAACGCAACGTTTCACTACAACGGCGATAGTGACGTGCTTCAGGGCGAGACAGTTAACTGAAGATTAAATGCAACAGGAAGCCTTTTTTATTAATACAAAGGCCTCTGATGGACGGCCTAGTTACTTGTTCACTGACAAGCACGTACCAGTGTAAATATGGAGCGATGTTACTCTTCTCGTATTAGTACGACTACTGCGCGCGGGATAATCATACTTCGAAATAAAAATAAAGGTAGGACTCTCGAGCAATGAAGTAACCTTCCAATTGCTCTGTTACATTTGCTGTCCACTCACATTAATGTGGCCACCAGTCAAAAGCCTGAACAACCACCGCTGTGAGACGTGAAAGAAGAAAATCGCTGAGGTTCTGGAAGCCACGGACAGGGATGTAGACCCATATCGATTGCATTGCCGTGACCAGCACCGCCAAGACTCTCGGCTGAGGATCTATGACGCGAACAGCCCAATCGAGGTCATCCCAATGATTCTCACTTAGGTCTGGATCTGGAAGTTTGGCGGCCAGGGGAGTATGGCGAACTCATGCTGGTGCTCTTCGAGCCACGTACATAGTCTGCGCGCTGTGTGACACGTTGCACTGTCCTGCCTGTAGATGCCATCGTGCTGAGGCAAAAGATGCTGCATGTAGGGGCTGTATATGGTATCCAAGGGTAGACACATATGTTGTGATCCATTGTGCCTTCCATAATGACGAGATCACCCAGGGAATGCGACGAAAATATTCCCTAGATCAAAACGCTCTGACGATTGTTGCAGCTTGTTTGCCTTAAGACGTTTCACGCCAAGCGGCTTCATCTGAAAACTCCAGCTGTCGCCTCTCGGTGGACGTACAGTTGTGGTGCTGGCGTGCAAATTTCAGCCTTCGTCACCGATGAACAACAGTAAGCATGGGTGCATGTACCAGGCGTCTGCTACAGAGGTCCACGACTAGTAACATTTCCTGAACGGTTGTTGAGGACAGACTATTGGTAGCACCATTGCTCATTTGGTGGCAAATTGTTCAACAGTTTCACGTCTGTCTGGCAATACACATCTCCGCAGACGTCGTCCACCTCTGTCATCTGCGGCCTGCCGCGCACCACACTTGCCTCTTCGCCGGTTTTGGATAGCGCCATTTTACCATGCACGGTATTCCTTAACCAAAGTGGTATGTGAATAGGTTACAAACTTAGCCATTTGGGAAATGCTCACACCCTTCTCCCGAAAGTCAACGACGTGCCCTTTTGAATTTCAGATAAATAGCTTCGTTTCCATATTAAGACAATAACTGCACTGTTTTTCCGCGTCCCTCCAACACGCTTTATATACGCCCACCCCCATCACCACTGCTAATGCTGTCACCTGCTGTCTGTGAGTGGTTATAGATTCAGTTTTCGTTCCATAGACCCAAAAGTTAGATGTCAGAAAGTACAACACAAAAAACGTAGAACATCTGAATATAATATTCACTTTCTTGATCATTTGTCAAAAGACTCTCAAAATATATGAATACATTACAGCAAACTGGAACTGCTAATTTTTACGGAGCTAATACATTGTCAGAATGAAACACAGTCATGCACTTCCTGTTGAGATATTCATCTATAGAGTAGAAGGAGCTGATTATCAGTAAGTCTTTCAAACTCTACAGGGTGTTGCAGTAGTAACGGTCAATATTCAGGGATATGATAGGAATGATCATTCGAAAACAAATGTCAAGTAAACATGGGCTCTAAAACGCATACATTAAGAGCTATGAGCATTTCTTGATCTTGGATTCTGTGAAATAAATCTCTTCTACTGCAAGATCTTTGCTTTCCACCTTTTGAGAAGAGTCAGTATTGACCAAAACGAGAAAATATATTCAGTAATGATGTGCTCTAAAATGCATGCCTTAAAAATTATGAGCACTTGTTCATTAGAAGAGTTATGTTTCTACGTAGCTAAGGGGAAGAAGTGCTCATAACGTTTTTAAGTAGAACAGGTTTCTCAATGATGTTCTTGAATGTAGTCACAATTGAGTCTTAGTACACGCTTTTTCACTCTAAAAGCTATTGCTCAGTTTGACGAGTTACAGAAGAGTATGATTTTATATGACATAACAGAATGAAAGTAACAAAAGTATAAAAGTTTTCATATTTATATCTCCTGCATCTGACATTATTCGCATTGCAAATACAGACTTGTTTAGGCGCGTCAGAAGTTTTGTGGTATGCACTTCCCGACTGACTTTATTATCGAGTTGTAATTCCAGATATTTAACACTGTCGACCTTTGCTGCGATCTGCATGTCTTCATACGTTATGCTGGAAGGAAATCTCCTACAGATACTGAATTGCATATAGTGGGTCTTTTCAAAGTTTAATGACACTGAACTAGCTTTAAAACATTTTCGCTGTTCACATTAATGTGACTAGATCATGTAGTTGCTTCATCAGAGAGACAGCCAAAAGACGACGTATTTCATTTCCATGCAATTATAGTTCTTTGTTTTTCAATGCTTTCATCCATCAAATGACCCTATAACAGTAACCAGTGCTTCACCGATAACTCAGAGGTAGTCGTCTTGGCCTATGGGTTGTTTAAATCTTTGGAATGGGAAGAAAATAAAGGCAGTAGAGGTTCCTACTTGAGTATCTGGAGGAAAGAAACCAATTATTGTACTTCTGGCAGTGAAAAGAATGAGCAACGGACAAGGGATACCTATTTGTAAACTGCTTTTGTTTCATAACAGAAACTGCCTCTCACGTCGACGTCGGAGAACCTTGAAAAATAACTGACTGTTGTTTGTTATCTATCTTAGATGGTATCAACCACAGTCTGCAGATCATGACTGGTTGTTGAACATAAAGTATTACTCCAGTTATGCAACAGCGTTTGGGAGCTGGAGCGGAAGTGGGAAGTGTCAGGTGGGTAGGTAAATGCCAACAAAAGTTTCAAAAGCCGTAATAGCTATCTAGTTAGCAGAAGAAGTTAGGAATTTTGTTACTTTTAAAGCAAAATGATCCATGACGGACGAAGCAAGGAGGGCATAAAAAGCTGACTAACAGAGTCAAAGAGGACATTTTCGGAAAAAAGAAATCTACTTGCATCAAACACAGGCTTTAAATTATGGAAGAAATTTCTGAAAATGTAATTTAGGAACACATTATTGTAAGGCAGTAAATCGGAGGCTGGAGAACAACCGGAAAGGAAGAGAATCGTTCCATTCTATATGTGGTGGTATGCTGTGGGGGGAATGTAGATGTTTAGGTGGGACGAAAAGATAAGGAATGTAATTATCACCTCTGACTCGGCTAAGAAAGGAACATATGGAAAGCACCAACAGTAAGAAGAGACAGGGTCAAAGGGCATGTGTTAAGACATCAGGGAACAATTTCCACGGTACTAGAGGGAGCTGCAGAGAATAAAGACTGCAGAGGGAGAAAGAGATTTCAATGTATTCAACAAATAATTCAGGACATTGGATGGAAATGCTACTCTGAGACGAACAGGAAGACACATGGCGTAGGATTCAATCGGCGCAGAAGATAAATATCCAAAGAGAGATAGTATCATACATCTTTCAAGTTTTCTTTCCCTAAATCGCAGATGCTATATGTTCACTAAAACGAAATCGTTTCGTGATGTCTGCCTCAAACATTCGTCAGGCGAACTTGTCAGTAGACGAGACTGCTAACGACGGACTGTCTTGTTCAGCACTTTCGGTTGGTGGACATGGAACGCTTGTTCACGAGAAAGTTTGGTCAACCGTCGCTGGATGGGTAACAATCTCACACTTCACCGCGTGGATAACTTGTTGTGTATCGATGACCTTGCTCTATTAGCGTTAGTTTTCCTCTTGAGTAACAATTCGTGGCCTGGACGTTTTACAATCAATAATCGTATATTAAAAAGAATAATTCGTTAACAAAATCAACTGATAAAATGTGTTTGAGACTGTCACCGATATAATTAACAAATGAACAGTGTTCTCTTGAGTTAGCTTTATTTATTACTGCATTGGGAGTCCACTGTGAACTTGTTTACTGACCTTGGTTACTGGTCATGATGTTTCACGTGCTGTCTGCGATACAGTGGCTGCAGCCCTTGTGCTACAGGGCAACGAGGTGAAGGTATAAATGGAGATCAATTGCGTTTGAGGAGTACAAAACAGATTGATATACGCATAAAGCAGAACCTAGACAATACAGTCATTAGTGATTAGTGATTAGCAACTACATGTCATCGTACTTCATCCTGTGGTTGAACCTCCTGCTTTTCCGTGTTTGTTTTCAAATACATACACTACGTGATGAAAAGTAGTCGGACACCCCCAACATACGTTTCTCATATTAGGTGCATTGTGCTGCCACCTATTGCCAGGTACTACATATCAGCGATCTCATTAGTTATTAGACTCGTGAGAGAGCAGAATGGACCGCTCCGCGGAACTCACGGATTTCGAACTTCAAGTGATTGGGAGTCACTTGTGTCATACATCTGCACGGGACATTTCCATACCCTGAAACATTCCGAGGTTCGCTGTTTGCGATGTGATAGTGGTGTGAAGGGATACGTACAGCACAAAAGCGCACAGGCCGACCTCGTCTGTTGACTGACAGATACCGCCGACAGTTGAACAGGGTCGTAATTTGTAATAGGCAGACATCTATCCAGACCATTACACAGGAATTCCATACTACATCAGGATCCACCGCAAGTACTACGACAGTTAGGCGGGATGTGAGAAAACTTAGATTTCATGGTCGAGCGGCTGCTCGTAAGCCACACATCAGGCCGGTAAATGCCAAACAACGCCTCGCTTGGTGTAAGGAGCGTAAACATTGTACGATTGAACATTGTAAAAACCTTGTGTGGAATGACGAATCACGGTACACAATGTGGCGATGTGATGGCTGGTTGTGGGTATGGCGAACGCCCAGTGAACGTCATCTTCCGGCGTGTGTAGTGCCAACAGTAAGATTCGGAGGCGGTGGTGTTATGGTGTGGTCGTGTTTTTCAAAATTCAAATGGTTCAAATGGCTCTGAGCACTATGGGACTTAATACCTGAGGTCATCTGTCCCCCAGAACTTAGAACTACTTAAACCTAACTAACCTAAAGACATCACACACATCCATAGCCGAGGCAGGATTCGAACCTGCGACCTTAGGGGTCGCGCGGTTCCAGACTGAAGCACCTAGAACCGCTCGACCACAGCGGTCGGCTCGTGTTTTTCATGGAGGGGCCTGGCACCCTTTTTTGTTTTGCGTGACACTATCACAGCACAGGCCTGCATTGATGTTTTAAGCAACTTCTTGCTTCCCACTGTTGAAGAGCAATTCTGGGTTGGCGATTATATCGTTCAACCCGATCGAACACCTGTTCATAATGCACGGTCTTTGGCGGAGTGATTATACGACAATAACATCCCTGTAATTGACTAGCTTGCACAGAGTTCTGACCTGAATCCTACAGAACACCTTCGGGATGTTTTGGAACGCCGACTTAGTGCCAGGCCTCACCGATCGACATCGATACCTGTCCTCAGTGCAGCACTCGGTGAAGAATGTGCTGCCATTAGGCAGGTAAACTTCCAGAACCTGGTTGAACGTATGACTGCGAGAATGGAAACTGTCATCAAGGCTAAGGTTGGGCCAACATCATATTGAATTCCAGCGGACGCCACGTACTTGTAAGTCATTCTCAGCCAGGTGTCCGGATACTTTTGATCACATAGTGTATTTATGTTAATATGTTTCTACCTTGAACTAAGACAGATTCTTCATCTTTAACAAGAAACTTTACCATTGCCTGCGGGTGCATTTAATTTCGTAGCATCACATATTGGTGTTTACCTGGCTGTCTTGTGAATTAACGAGCATTGCGCTTCATTTAAATATATGGGCGAAAGAGTCAGTCTTCAGGAAATGTGAAACGGACCCCGTCGTCCAGGATCGGATGTCACAAGGGGCACAGGTTCAACACGAGTTGGGGAAACTCACAGGCCTCTATTGTCTATTGAGGCCTAAGCGCTGTAGTGTGCCATTGAGACAGACGAGAACCTACGTAATAGCGAAACCCAGTAGAAGGCTTTTGTGGCCGAGGAGACGCAGCAGCGTTAAATATGGCGGACCTAAGATCGGATGTAAAGGGAAACATCTATGGGAACTATTTAATTCTGTAGAAATACATGAAATCAAGATACACTAATTTTAATTTGCCATCCTCCATTAATTTTCATGGTGATCCAAATAAAACACGAATATTGATCATATCTACAAGGCGTGTTAGTACCATTTTGAAATTAAAAAAAGACGTGCTAAGATATCTCGATAATTTAATTTTTTGCATGAAAGCCTGTACCTTAATCTATGCACTGACCCAATGACAATCTGATTACTCCTTGTTTACGTTGTGTACTGAGTGTTTAAGATGCCTCCGATAATCGTGAGTCCCACCGACTGTGAAGTACGGGCTGTTATAAGATTTCTTAGTGCTAAAGGTCTAAAGGCGATCGATATTCATCTTGAGATCTGTGCAGTTTGCGGAGAAAACATTCTGAGTGATGGAATGGTAAGAAAGTGGGTGAGAGCACTTAAAGATGGCAGCACAAATGTGCATGATGAACAACGGAGTGGGCGTCCTTCGGTCGTTAATGAAATTTCGGTGCAGGAAGTGGACAATAAGTTGAGAGAAAACAGACGCTTTACGATTCCTCCTTGCGGGATGACATTTCCTAATGTTTCTTGTAGTGTTTTGTATGGCATTGTGACCGAGCACTTGAATTACCGAAAATTATGCGCACGTTGGGTACCGAAAACGTTGACGGATGTGCACGAAACCAAACGTTTAGACAGTGCATTAACTTTCCTTGAGCGGTACCACAACGACGGTGATGAGGTCTTAAGCCAAACTGTTACGGGCGTTGAAACATGGGTGGCCTACGTCACACCAGAATCAAAGCAACAGTCCATGGAAGCTGAGCAAGGGCATCGTTTTGCTGCAAGACAATGCCCGTCTGCATGTGGCTAATCAGACCAAAGATCTCATCATATCTTTACGATGGGAAACTCTAGATCATCCTCCGTACAACCCGGATCTTGCGCCCAGTGACTACCATCTGTTCCTGCAGTTGAAGAAACACCTGGGCGGTCAGCGTCTTCAAGACGATGACGAAGTCAAAACAGTGGTAATGCAGTGGTTAAGAAGTCAGGTGGCAGACTTCTATGAGGAGGGTATCCAAAAACAGGTACAGCGTTATGACAAGTGCCTCAATATTGACGAAAATTGTGTAGAAAAGTAGATTAAGGTGCAGGCTTTCATGTAAAAATAAAATTATTGAGATATCTTAGCTCGTCTTTTTTAAATTTCAAAACGGTACTTACTTAAGAAACACGCCTCGTATAACAGTGTAGGATCTAATGTTAAAGTGAAATTAACAAGTTTTGTATCTAAGTCCTGAATGGTAAAATCTGAACGCTTCGTTCGACCTTAATGATCGACATTTCATATAGAAGCGCATCGTTAAAATGACAAATGGTGCAAATATCAACTCTGTAGCTTTATTTGCTTAAAAGATATAGTATATTAAAATTATCAGTATTCTCAGCTAAGCATCAGATCATCGTTTCCTCCACCCAAAACACAATGAACGATGACAGCATGACACCTTATTGAATCATTAGCTAACATAATATTTGTTGTAATGTTTAGTGCATAATAGTTACTTTTGTTCCTTATTTACTTATCAGAAAGCACATTGGTGCAAAGCTCCTGGCCATGATATTCAAAGTTAAGAAGGAGATTTTATTGATTTTCTGTACAAGAATTTAACGTTTCTTATGTAATGGATGTCATTGTTACTTTATTTAGAACGTGAAAGTGGTCAAGTTTTGATTAGTTAAGTATGTTAAAATGTAAACTAATGTAGAATGAACTGTAGCCAATCAGATGGACGGTTTCAGGAGAGGGAACTGCGCTAGTCAGTTTAGCGAAGATGTTCGGCGTGCGAGGAACGCGGTTGGAGACGGGCAGAGGTCATTTCTGGCCGAGACACCAAAGAGTACAGTTGGGCCGGAGACACCAAGCTGTGAACTCTTAACTATTCGCGATGAGATTGTGATTGGTCGAACTGCGTCAAATGGATATGCGCTCGAGTGTAACAGTAACTCTAAATACGACCAATTTCGCTGTTAGTTTTCTTTCTGAATAAACATTATTGCAACAAAATCGCAACTGTGTGGTCTGCATCATTTATGGGTCGTTAATTTAGTTCCCGCTGTTACTATAACTGTCATTATACGTTATGTTAACTTTGTATTACGCAAACTTGCCATGAGCCAGTCAATTTAACCAAAGGGTGATAAGTGTCTAATTTATGGTGTGTAGTGCGACACGTGCGGTTCAACCCCTAGACGAGTTTGAGCAAAGACATTTCGACCAGTAGGAACCGCATGTGAGCTCGAACATCTCTGGGATGTTAGCTCGCAGTCTGTCAGCTGTATTGCAAATCTTAGTTGCATAAACACCAATCTGTGACATAAAGAAAAGACTGAATGGTGGGCTCCATATGGCTCCCAAGTATAATCTTCCTGAATATCATTAACTGTACGCTAGATGGATGCCAACACGGCTTTATGATTAACTTTTGATCCTCGATAATATGATAAATAATTTAAAAAAAACTTTTTAACAAGTTTTTTAAATTTTTATCTATGGTGTGCTTCTCACCTATGTTTGTTCCTTTTCTACTAATTTGTACAATCGCTATTTGGCGTATATAACTGTACTCCGTGGTTGACAAAATCTTTGTCAGTGTATCCATTTTTGTAAAATTTTTCAGTATTTTATCATTATATTTACCGCACTCTGCATGTCATTTCTTCTTCTCATCTTTATTTTAGCTGTGTCTTTTCGGATAGAGGGCAGGTTTGCTTTGCAGCGCCCCCTTAGGGTTTCTCATTGTCATAGTCTACTATGAAAAAAAAAAACAAATAAGTTAAATATATTTCAATTCTTTCAATTTTAATCTGATAATTATATATATATATATATATATATATATATATATATATATATATATATATTTCATACTAGAATGTCGTGTTCCCAGTTTGGCACAGCTTTGCCACAGGAAACACGAAAGCGGTCGAAGACGTCCGTCTTCTGGTCGGCTCATGATCGTTGTCAAAAGGAGGCTAGATTTCATTACGCAAAGACTTCTATTGTTTGGAAAAGAACAACCCCGATATCTTTACGTAATCAGTATGAAATTTATAATCACCTAAGGAACCTTATACAATGAACAATAAAAAAATTGCATTTGCAAATGAAATCATTAATAAATGCGGCAGCTATGAGTTGTATAGAAGACAAGGAGCGGCCTTCTGTCTACGACCAGGATGCCTCCGTATTCTCTGCTCTAGTAAAGGCTGTTTGATATTTATAAAAATAATATGGCATGGAGGTAAAAAAGTAAAGGAAAATAATAGAATAAGAAATCTGGTAAACACTAAATATATTCAAACTATTCTCACAAGCAATTAGGGCTTACAGAATGAGATTTTCACTCTGCAGCGGAGTGTGCGCTGATATGAAACTTCCTGGCAGATTAAAACTGTGTGCCCGACCGAGACTCGAACTCGGGACCTTTGCCTTTCGCGGGCAAGTGCTCTACCAACTTTTTTTTTTATAAAACCTTTATTAAAAAAACAATGTTACACATTGCAAATACATACATACATACATGAAGTTATTTAAACAAAGCGGTTTGATCATTTCAATTGCGCTGACTTTAAGGAAAGACAACAGAAGATTATGTTACTGACTAAATCACCAGAAAGAATTAAATTAAACATAAATACTTGAGAATGGCGGAAAGGAGATATATAATAAAGTTGACTAGCCTTCCAACTACACTTTCTGGACATTAATTGAATCTAAGTATTTGAAGTGATCAGATCTATATAATCAGTCTTTCACTGCAAAATTGAACAGGGCAATGTGCCAGCCATTGAATATTACATTTATCGGATAGAATCTTATGGTTTTAACCAATCGATAAGGAGATTTCTATAAAAACTGTCTATTTCCAAATTTCTAGTATAAGCCAATAATGCACCTTTCATGTTTTGTGTTTGGCACTATTAGACACACAATCTCAATGTCACATAAGTTCTGTACATTAGCTTATAAATTTCAAAAAAATTACTCTCTGAAGTAGAGAAAGCACACATCATAAATATACTGCAAAATCTTAAATAGTATCCTTAAGGTAACTACAATACATCACTGTCAACACAGTCTTCTTTTTTATATTAACCAATGCCCATTCTTTCAAATACAATTTTTAGCATATTACCGAACTTTTTCTTGTGATTCGAATAGCTTCTAATTTTGTGGAACTCACACAGCACGTGTACCTTGAACTCTATGCTGCTATCGGATCCTAATTTGTTAAGGACGTAGTTAACAAAATTTCCCAGCAACCAGTACACAGCGTTATTTTTTGCTTCTGGGAAATAGTGTGCTTCAGGCCTGTCTATCAATGACAGCGATATATACTCAGGGGATGTTCTTGTAATCAGAGCTATTTGCTTCTGGATCCACTTCCAACTATTCATGTGACCACTGCAAGTATATCGATGAATTACTGTGTCAACTAGATGGCATTGTTGACATAAATTTGTTTCACAGAGTCCGATTGCGTGCAGTCTTTCATTGGTGCTAACTATGTTGTTAACTGTCTTGTACCATGACGTTTTTATATTAGACGTGAGCACATTAGAACTAATGTTTTTCCAAATCTCAGTCCACTCAATGTTTGGAAACTGTCGGTCTATTTTGTTTCTTCCTTCGCTTTTCTTTCGTTCCCGCATTATGGCTCTCGATGTTAAGTGTCGGGACTGCCTGAGTTCGACACTGACATAACTAAACTCAACATAGAAAATCCTCACGTGCTGTAAGCGACTGTTGATATTCTGCACGTCAATCGGAGGAAGCAGGCTTGGAGGTTTAATGATCTCGAAAAGTTGGCTGGTTATGCTTTCTCGCGAGTCTCTTATTAAATTAACTTGCCTTTTGATAAAAAGAGCAGAGGCTTTATCCGTTATATCAGTTAATCCTAGTCCACCATTTTTAGGATCTAAAGTGGCTACTTTAGCAGGTACTCTGAACACTTCACCTTTCCACAAAAATTTTGTGATTTTGGACATTATTCTCCTCGCTATCATACTCGGTATTGGAAACAGCTGGGCAGTGTAACAAGCCTTAGCAAGGATGCATGAGTTGATATACTGTGTTCTTTGAACTTGGTTCATATATCGAGTTAAATTCTCTACTATGGCTCCTTGCACTTTATCTGCTGCAACTTTCCAATTTAAAGCCGTCATTTTCATAGGGCATGCTGTCAGGGTGATCCCAAGTGTTTTATGTTGTCGGACTAATTTTGCCCACTCGACGTTGATATTATCAAAACCTCTGAGATTTACCATCTTACTTTTTTTTCCGTTTGCATTGGCTCCAGATGCTCTACAGTACGAATCAGTCACTGTTGCTAGCGTGGTTACCTCGTCATTATTCCTTATAATGACCCCTATATCGTCAGCATAGGCTCTTATAACTGTTTTGTTTCCTGATAATGTTAAGCCTTTTAATGTAGCATGGACATGTCGGAGGAAAGGTTCCATCGAAATTGCGAAGAGCGACATGGACAGAGGACTTCCTTGAGGAACACCTCGTTGTATTTGCATCGGCCTGTATTGTTGACAATTCACCGCTATTTTAGCATTTATTCCAGTTGCTATGTTCTTAATCAACTGTATAACCCTATCGTTGAAACCTATTTTCTTCAATGTCTGTAGAAGATATTCATGGTTTACTACATCGAACGCCTTATAAAAATCTAAAAACAATAAAGCACACTTTATGTTTGTTACAGAAGTTATTGCAATGACATCCCTGAATTCCGCTAGATTTTGAAAAATGGTTCTGCCTTGCGCACAGTTCTGATGTTGACTAATAATTTTATCTGTAAGGCATGAAATTCTCTTGTTTATTATTCTAGCTATTAATTTATAATCAGAATTCAGCAGTGAAATTGGACGAAAATTATTTAAATCTTTGTTTCCATTATTTTTTGGCCCCAGAACAATTTTACTCTCCTTAAACTCAGCCGGAATCATTTTACCCTGAATAACCTCATTTACGATGTCCGTGATTTTCGCACCTACTATTGGCCAGTAACGGATGTAAATCTCTGCTGGCAGACCATCCGGTCCTGGGGATTTTTTTGGTGGCGAGGCGCACGGAGTCTCATACACGTCTTCTTCACTGACAACCTCGAGAAAATTTTCGTTGTCATCTTCTGTAAGCTGTGGGGCTAGGATGTCAAGGAATTCTTCCAAGGAAGCATCACTACTTTGATGTACAGAATATAGCTCGCAATAATAGCGATAAATCTCGTCCATGATATCCTGCTGGGTTCTGAGAATCGTGCCGTGTTTTGTTCGAATTTCTTCAATAAAAGTCCTTCTCCCGTTTTTCGTATGCTTCACTAAATGATACAGGGAAGTAGTTTCATCCGCTGACATCGAATTTGCCTTCGATTTTATTTTCAACCCTTCCATTTGACTTCTCTTGATATTAAGTAACTTGGCTTTGACTTTTTTTTATGTCTGCTATCCGAAGTGAGGAACCTGCTGAAACTTGATCATATAGATCTCTCAAAACGGAATAGTAATACTCTATAGTGCATTTCAATTCCCTTGCGCTCTGGGCACTGTATTGAATAAGAACTTTCCTCAACTTTGGCTTTGCCATTTTAACCCACCAGTCAATAGCAGTGGCATATCTACTACGGGCTCGCAGGCATATTGCCCATGTTTCTTTAATCAGATCTTCTAAATCATGATTAACTAACAAGGAAGTGTTCAAATTCCACTGAATCTTGAATCGGCGAACCGGCTGTCTTGTTAGATTTATGCAAGCTAAGACACTTGAATGGTCTGAAAAGTACGTAGGAATGGTTTCTACTTTTGTCACGGAAGTTACAAGATTTTTAGAAATATATAGTCTATCAATCCTGCTACGTGATGTTGCTGTGACATAAGTGAACTCAAAAGTGGAGGGGTATTTGATTTCCCATATACATCCTTTAATTCTAAACCAGTAACTAATTGTTTTAGTTCACTTGAGAAATTAAAATTAGGTAACTGATCTTTTCGATTTAAAACACAATTAAAATCACCTCCAAGTAATAACTGTCTTGGTGATTTCCTTAACAAGTATATCAAGTCATATTTGAAGAAACGTGCCCTGTCAGCTCGATGAGAACTTCCTGAAGGGGCGTACAAGTTGATGATAGTCACATCATAGATATTTAGTCCTATTCCCCTTCCGGATTCCAGTCGTTCCACCTCGCTTACTGTAATCCCTTCCCTTACCAAAATAGCTGTTCCAACACTTGTTTCGGGAGACACATTTATGTAACTGACAAAACCGGGAATTACCAAATCCGAAATTAGAACTTCTTGTCGCGGATTCGTACAAAAATTCCTTAAGGGCCGATAATTTCAAATCGGTCGTGATTTTATTTATGTTTATAGTGGTGACAGAATAAGATTGCGTCATTGTGCTGTCACTATGTAGTTGTTTTGTTGAACTAATTTAGTTTACTGTGGTTCAGGGTTCAGTTAAGCTGTAACAGTTTTCTCGGAAGGCTGAACATGGAATAACACTTCAATCAGTTTATTAGTTACTGTCCCGTTTTTTTCTACTTCTGATGTTTTCTCTTGTACCGCAAGCAGACTGATTTCCTGATAAACTTTCTGATTTTTCCTACAGTGATTCGTGTACGACCGTTTCGGACTGAACATTCTTTGGGCTTGGGTCGCCCCTACTGGATTTTCCCTTCCCTTGGTTACGAGCTACATTCTCATTTGGTTGCGTCGGTATTTTACTTCGTGGCTTATCTGGAGCATTTCTCCCTTGAGAACAGTGCTGGAATCTAGGCTGGTTACCACACTGCTGTTGACTCTTGGTGTTGATCCAACGTCCTTTCCCATTGAAATTATTATTACCTTGGCAATCGTTATTGTAGTGACAGCGATCATTGTAATTAACTGGTGAATTGCCGTATTGCTCCTGTGTTGTCTGGTATATGAGGTGGATCCTGTTTTGATCCTGGAACTTATGTTTGTGCTTCACGTTGCGGCGATAGTAGTTGTTATCATACGGCACGTCGTGTCCTTTACAGTTGTTGGCTTGGTATGAGATACCTGAGTCTGTGCCTACGCCCTGCGGCTGTGTAGTGTGCGGGACAAGATTACAATTACTCCTCGCACTTGCACGCACGTCTTCTTGAATCATGTCAAGGTTGTCAAGTACTGAAAGAAAAGCCTCCGTGTCGTCGTCACTGACATTTACTTACTTCTCCCGGATTGATACCGGTAGCATTGACTTAAGGATCATAATTTCGTCCTTCGTGGAAATGTGCGTGTCCCAATATTTTATTTTTCGCAGGTATTTCTCAAAGTACCTACGGAGACCAGCACTTCTCGTAGTAAACGGTCCAGCATTATATATTTCCTTTCTAAGGCGTTGTTGTATGTCTGAACCCCAGAATTTGTTTAGAAATTGCTTTTCGAAGTCAGCGTAATTATTACATCTGTCAATTACTTCTGCTCCCCAGACAGAACCCTCTCCTTGAATGTGACCTACTATAAAGCGCATACGTTGCTTGTCATCCCAGTTCTCAGAAAAACACCATTAAATGACTTCAGAAAAACCACTGGGTGGATGTTGCGCTTCTATGGCAGAAAAGGCTGGAACACGCGGTGCTTAAGAACGCTTTCTTAAGCTCGACAAGAGTTACTTGATCTTTCTGGTTGCGTACTAACGGGTTCTTACTGCTGTGACCATGAACAAGTGGAGAGAATTTTACACGAGACACGGGATTATTATTGTATTCATGTTCTGAGGAAAGCAAGTGTGAATATTCACTTCTATTGTCATTAGGAAAATCATTGTTTCAACTGCTCGATTTCCGCAGTGAGGTGTCGTTTCCACTCGGGAAGACTTCGGTGAAAAACTCTAGGAATCTCTCCTAATTCACTGAGAAGCGTATCCCCTGATGTACCTGGAGCAGCTAAAACTTCAACTGTGGCTGACTTAACGGCTTATTTTAAGTCGTGTTGAACCTTGTTTTCTATGTACTGTTCTTTAGTCTCGACCCATTCTACAAATTCATTTCCTATCATGGATCGTACGTTTGCGGTAGTGTCATTCACCCTCTTTTCAATGTTAATGTCGGATAGCGCCTGTGTCAGGTCGTTGACCTGGCCTTGCAGAGTGACGACGTTTTCTGTAAACTTGTTTACTTTAGTTCCGACCTCAGCGGACTTCTTTGAAACTTCCGTTGTAAGTGCCTGGCAACTTTCGACTTGTACTTTGATGTCTTTGCACATGTTACCTACTGTGCTCTCACATGCATCTATCTTTTGCAGAATACCTTCTATCCTTTCACGAACTTTAGTACTTAATTCCGCGATATATTCCACCGTGACAGTCCTTATTCTTGCCTCTAAGTTGGCATCAATATTATGTAACCGATTTTTCATTGTACCAACGGTGATAATTAGATCAAACCGTTTTCGCTCTGTCTCCTGTTCCTTTTCCCTTTCTTTTTGTTCCCTTTCTTGTCTATCTCGTTGTTTTGGTAATTTATAAGCTTCCCTTTCCCTTTTCACCTGTTCTCTATCACGTTGTTTTTGTAATTTATAAGCTTCCCTTTCCAGTTTTTCCTGTTGTCTTTCTTGAAAAAATTCTCATTATTTCAACCATCGAATTTTCTCCCGCTTGCTGTGACGATGATTGCTGTGACGATACGTCACGCACACTATCTTCGTCTGCCGTTCTCTCCGTCCGTTTCCGTTCACGAACGTAGTGGGTGTGACTTGACAACTGTGTCATCACCGTCATCCACACTGTTTGTCGGCTTGCCTCTGTCATCTGCCATGTTTATTTTCAAGTTTGTGACGTAATTGCTCAAAGAAATCTTTCGCAGCACGCCGATCGTCAACTCTCAGAAGCGCGCACTGATAGTCAAACGTCACACCGCGGTAGCTGACAATTGCAGAGCTATACCGGGTAGAAGACAAGATGGGACCTAGCTTTGAAAATAAGTGGCATTCCCCTAATAGACACTGAATCCTGCTATTATGGCATCCATCTTGTGTTCTTAACTGTAGCAACAATGAAGATGCTAATAATGCTAACAAATAAACTTTGCATGAAGAGATGACCAGAAATGAATTCTAACTACGTAAATAAGCAACTCTGTATGGAAATTAACAGCAATAGGAGAAAATGAAGCAGTAAGAAAAGATATTCTGGAAGTCAGTATTTTTTTATACAAGACGCGAGATTTTATGCCTAATGAAAACCGTACTTATATCAGTCGTTATGCGTACTGCCGTTATTTTTTGAAATTTTTTAATACTTCCACGGTTTTGTTCAGTACTTCCTTTACGGCTTCCCCATGTCCACCGGATGATGTCATGAAACAATAACAGAACAGATTAAAAATTTTTTTTATCAGGTCCCTGTTCGGGCGCCACATCTAGTATGATAAAAAAACAAATAAGTTAAATATATTTCAATTCTTTCAATTTTAATCTGATAATTATATATATATTTCATACTAGAATGTCGTGTTCCCAGTTTGGCACAGCTTTGCCACAGGAAACACGAAAGCGGTCGCAGACGTCCGTCTTCTGGTCGGCTCCTGATCGTTGTCAAAAGGAGGCTAGTTTTTGATTACGCAAAGAATTCTATTATTTGGAAAAGAACAACCCCGATATCTTTATGTAATCAGTATGAAATTTATAATCACCTAAGAGACCTTTAACAATGAACAATAAAAAAATTGCATTTGCAAATGAAATCATTAATTATTGCGGCAGCTATGAATTGTATAGAAGACAAGGAGCGGCCTTCTGTCTACGACCAGGATGCCTCCGTATTCTCTGCTCTAGTAAAGGCTGTTTGATATTTATAAAAATAATATGGCATGGAGGTAAAAAAGTAAAGGATAATAATAGAATAAGAAATCTGGTAAACACTAAATATATTCAAACGATTCTCACAAGCAATTAGGGCTTATTTATAAATAGTATAACTTACATAAATAGTTTTCTAACTGTATGTTGCGATCAGAATTCAGCCTGTCCTCTACTAGCTTCTTGGTTCACGTTATTGTCACAAATTAGTCATTACTTTTCTCCTTCCTTCAAGACAATTCTTGCACCGTTCAACACCTTCATAACAATAACTTGCCGGTTTACAGTATCGAACATAAATAACTCGAATTTTATTAATTAATAATGTTGTCTGCACGCTGGCAAGACCGCTCACTTTTATGGCTTAATGACGACCTTCTTTACGCTTTCACATTACAAACGGAAGTACGATAAAATCTGAAGATCTACAAAAGTTTTTACTGTCATCTTTTAATTAGATTGAAGCCGAACGTTCAGTTCAGCTTCTGTTAAAATGTTTCTTTGACTGCGCAATGGATGTATTAGCGTCCGCGCTAGATGCGCATCTTTACAGCTACGTAAATTATATAAAACAAATGTGTTTCAAAGAATAGGTCTCATCTCATAAGTTGATCATTTAATATACAGGTAGGTGAATGCCTTTCCAAGGGTACTCACAGCTTTCATACGATGGAAATCCCAATAATAATACAATAGTTAATTCTCTATGTATCACTTTATGTTTGACCTGTGCTTAAGACAGTGTTATTACTCAGGGAACATATACGTTGAAAGGTAAATTTTTATGTGCATTTTAAATGGTTGAATGCGTATATGTACATTTAATTAGTTTTACGTTGGTTTATGTATAGTTATTCATTTGGTCACTGTTATTAATTATTTTTATTTTTATTCTTGTATTTTTAGCACCGATGATGGCTGTTAATCAGTTGAAATCGATTTGCAAAAGTAAATAAAGAAAATATGATTTTGCGACTGGTTGCAGCTTACTTGGGAATTAAGAAAAGAGATGAGCCGCCTGATTATAGTAACTCTATACTGGAAGATGTTTCGCCGTTAGGGAAGAATAATTTATGCTAGTTCAAGGCAGAACCACATTTCCAAAAATATAAACCACTGCACTCTTTACAGTATCGAGTCACCATGTAGCAATTTGTAGCCTAGTTGCCTAATATGTAGAAAAATTTTCTAATCACGTGCCCTTTGTCACATAATGAAATTAATCGCGTGAAGGTGACGTATAAGAATTTGCGTCGGTGTTGACAAAGAGGATTGGTCAAAATACTCGACAGGGAAATATCCGCACGGTGGGATGTGAGGAGATGGCGCTGGATAGCGTGAAATAAGGCTCATGGTAAGCAACGGTCAATTTGCCTGTGAAATGCACACTTCGAAGAATGTGTGGATTGTGCTTGCGGGCCGGCCGGGGTGGTCAAGCGGTTCTAGGTGCTTCAGTCTGGAACCGTGCGACCACTACGGTCGCAGGTTCGAATCCTGCTTCGGGCATGGATGTGTGTGATGTCCTTAGGTTAGTTAGGTTTAAGTAGTTCTAGGTTCTAAGGGACTGATGACCTTAGAAGTTAAGTCCCATAGTGCTCAGAGCCATTTGGTGCTTGCGGAGCAGAAATTACTATCATTTAGTAAACAAAATCTGCCACCGTGGATTAAAGTGGTTACGAACCGTAAGCTCAGTTCTGTCAACTGATTATGTCTAAAGAATTCATTGGGATTAACAGTCTTAACATTAAACATCTACAACGATCCTCTAGTTGTTGCTGTTGAACGTAAGTTGTTCATGTGATTACAAAAATCTTAATATTCATTTCTTCCCGTTAGCTCCCTGTATCACCCATTTTATGATATTCTCCCACAGGTATGATTTTAAGCATAAATATTTCAGACGTCTAGGATAAGAGATCATTATTATTAGAGTTTATGGATGTTCACAGATATATCAAAATAATGTTTTTTGTAGATTGGTGATTTATCTTCTCAAGTTGATGGACTACTAAAGGAACTAAACACCGAATTTTCAACGGCGAATGAAGTTGATAGATAAAAATATTGAGACACGTTGTGAATGAGATCCCGTTCTATCAGCAGTTTAGAATGAATTATTTCACTGCTTTTGGCATCACCGTTTTCTCATGTTACGTTAACACACAAACATTCCATTTAGGCCCAAATGGAAACGACCCTCCTGTTCGTGTAATAAAATTTCCATGACCACAGAATAACAGTGTATCTGGCAGAATACGGATTCTGTATTATTAGTTCTGTGAGTGAAATCTGAAAAAAGTACATGAATCTTCAGCAGTTTGCGATAAGGTACTGAACTTGCATTTGCGAAGAGTCAGTCTTAAGTTGCCACTCACAGCTTTCCTGCAGCAATATATGCTTTAAACACATACTTGCAGATTAACTCTAGCTAAACCAAGAACTTGGGAAACGCATTGCTTTAAAAACATATGTTTATGTGATCAATGTTTCATTTGCATACATTTTCCATTTATCACATTTTAGGCTTTGCTGTTCATAATTGAAACCTAAATCCATCACAATAAGTAGCATTTGGAGGACATCATATTTTCACTTCAAGCAATGTTTGTGCTATCATCTCTCAACGAGCCCTACAGAAAGATTTGTAGATGTGCCTGTCTTGAAAACGCTCACGAAATCAATGTATGAATTATTACTTTATAGAATTGACGCTGACAATGTAGGCACTAAAACAAAGAAAACTGTAACTGAATATGATTTTAATTCAGAATAAATTGATTTTTAATTGAATAGTACTTTTGATTTGTGGCAATTTATGTTTAATTCACTGTTTCACAACAAATGCTTTTGTCAGAATTTTAAAGTACGGAAATGTGAATAACCTAGTCTCTATAGTGTTTTATATGTTCCAAATCTCAGTTTAGTAACTGCAAAAAGTTCCAGACAATTGTTAAACGTTACCACATTGATTAGTTCATTCATATTGTTCAACAAATAATGGATATGTATCTCTGCACTCAATTTCCGGCGTGATTTAGCAACAGTAATCCAATTTTCACATAAGAAAGCAGTATTTGTTACAGGTATTTTTTTTTAAATCGGCGCCTTTCTCGCTAATGCCTCATCTTAAGAATTTCTGTAAATTAACGATAACATATTTATTAGACGAAGCTGTGACCAGGAGCCTATCCTAAAACGTAACTATGAAAGAAAAGAATTTTCCTTAGACAACGTAAGCCACACTAGTCAAAAAGTAAATATTCAGTGGACCATAAGCGAAATCGTTAAATATAAAATCAGAATCCTGAAATGTAAAATATTTAATTTAAAGTTCCCTTTAAAGCAAATAATAGTAGAATGGACTTTCCCCATCTATGTTCATTTGGTACTGTCTTGCACAACTGTTATAATTATGCTTTAATATGTAAATGATGGCCACATACCAGGCACAACTAACGTTCATCTTTGTAGGTGGGCTAGTAGCACGACTGTATCGGACTATATAGATCCATTTTTAGTGTTTAATTGGGAAAGAGTGAGGTTTATGGACAAGTATTTTTAGTCGGATTCGCTAAGCATAAAAATATTGCCTTGAATACATGTGATATGCTGTGTAGTAATGAGCCTAAATAATTGTGTACCCGTTTACCCCGTTCTACAGACCCAGAAAACGCGTTAGCAGCAGCTGTTATGTATTTGGGGACACAAATATTGGTGAACGTTATTTATTTTGCAACGAAGTCTTATAAAATTTTATTCAGCATCTGAGCCCTCGTTTAACGGCTGAGGATACGCTCCATTAAGCGTTTACTTTTTACCTAGTGCAGTTTATGCTGTCTAAAGCACTCTTGTTGCATGTTAATTAAACTAACAGTTACTTAGTGCGTGGTAGATAGTCTCGTGAGCACAACGTTTGTGTAATAAAAACGTTATTGTTGATTTGCAGAAATTCTGAAGGTACGCCACTAGCGCAAAGCGTGTCAGTTTTAAAATAAATATCTGCAACAAGGAATTGCCTCTTTATTTGAATACTGCGTATGATAATACACTCCTGGAAATTGAAATAAAAACACCGTGAATTCATTGTCCCAGGAAGGGGAAACTTTATTGACACATTCCTGGGGTCAGATACATCACATGATCACACTGACAGAACCACAGGCACATAGACACAGGCAACAGAGCATGCACAATGTCGGCACTAGTACAGTGTATATCCACCTTTCGCAGCAATGCAGGCTGCTATTCTCCCATGGAGACGATCGTAGAGATGCTGGATGTAGTCCTGTGGAACGGCTTGCCATGCCATTTCCACCTGGCGCCTCAGTTGGACCAGCGTTCGTGCTGGACGTGCAGACCGCGTGGGACGACGCTTCATCCAGTCCCAAACATGCCCAATGGGGGACAGATCCGGAGATCTTGCTGGCCAGGGTAGTTGACTTACACCTTCTAGAGCACGTTGGGTGGCACGGGATACATGCGGACGTGCATTGTCCTGTTGGAACAGCAAGTTCCCTTGCCGGTCTCGGAATGGTAGAACGATGGGTTCGATGACGGTTTGGATGTACCGTGTACTATTCAGTGTCCCCTCGACGATCACCAGTGGTGTACGGCCAGTGTAGGAGATCGCTCCCCACACCATGATGCCGGATGTTGGCCCTGTGTGCCTCGGTCGTATGCAGTCCTGATTGTGGCGCTCACCTGCACGGCGCCAAACACGCATACGACCATCATTGGCACCAAGGCAGAAGCGACTCTCATCGCTGAAGACGACACGTCTCCATTCGTCCCTCCATTCACGCCTGTCGCGACACCACTGGAGGCGGGCTGCACGATGTTGGGGCGTGAGCGGAAGACGGCCTAACGGTGAGCGGGACCGTAGCCCAGCTTCATGGAGACGGTTGCGAATGGTCCTCGCCGATACCCCAGGAGCAACAGTGTCCCTAATTTGCTGGGAAGTGGCGGTGCGGTCCCCTACGGCACTGCGTAGGTTCCTACGGTCTTGGCGTGCATCCGTGCGTCGCTGTGGTCCGGTCCCAGGTCGACGGGCACGTGCACCTTCCGCCGACCACTGGCGACAACATCGATGTACTGTGGAGACCTCACGCCCCACGTGTTGAGCAATTCGGCGGTACGTCCACCCGGCCTCCCGCATGCCCACTATACGCCCTCGCTCAAAGTCCGTCAATTGCACATACGGTTCACGTCCACGCTGTCGCGGCATGCTACCAGTGTTAAAGACTGCGATGGAGCTCCGTATGCCACGGCAAACTGGCTGAAACTGACGGCGGCGGTGCACAAATGCTCCGCAGCTAGCGCCATTCGACGGCCAACACCGCGGTTCCTGGTGTGTCCGCTGAGCCGTGCGTGTGATCATTGCTTGTACAGCCCTCTCGCAGTGTCCGGAGCAAGTATGGTGGGTCTGACACACCGGTGTCAATGTGTTCTTTTTTCCATTTCCAGGAGTGTATTTCTCATTGTTACTTTTCAGAACATTATTTCATTTACTATATCCACACACACACACACACACACACACACACACACACACACAGTATTTAACTGTCATTTAACACTTACTCACAGCCTCTGCTGTGCTGTACGTTATCAGAAATGATTAGTCATGGATGACACGAGGCAGCACTGTCACAACGGCAGTAGCGTCTAGCTTCACAGAATCCATCTAGATAATGAATGCTTACAGTGCCCATATTAATCGATCGTTATTTCATTTGTAAGGAAATAATTGTCCAGATTATTCATATAGGATATGTTAACTTAAAAAAACTAATTTTGAAATAAAATGTAGAACCTAGGTCTTTTACACAGCTTATAGTTTCACTGACATAAAGTATATCGTTTATGTTGCAAAAACTTAAACATTTCAGTGACACAGGATACTTCACATCTTGACAACCTTTACTACACTATCCAGTATACTTAATTACCTCCCAAAGATGGATTTTCCAGTATTTCGTCATAATAGCTTATATAAATGCCGGAATTATTCTTTCGATGAGGAAATGGCTAATTTTCTTTTCCATACTCGTCCTAAACAACCATGAGCACGCCATAAACGGCATATTGAACACATACCTTGCTCCCTTCTTTTCTTAACAACTCGATCTGTGGTAGAAAATTCCTCCGCGAATGCCTATTAACTCTCGTCTGTTTTCTAATGTCCGTTTTGTTCACAATTTCCTTTTAACGATTCTGTGAATGGCCTGGTGTTGTTCTGGCCAGCGGAAGAAACGAACAATTCGTAACGTTCTTATGGTAACACCCAGTCAGGGAAGAAGAGTTCCCGGCCTGTAAGGGACGGTACACGATTGGAGACTCTCTCGCAGGTCCCACCAGCCGGCTCGCTCATCAAAATGCTAATGAGGAGCTTCCCGGGCTCCTGCGAGCGTCGCGAAGGCCACCGTAACTTGTTCCACCCAGCCAGCGACGTCGTGTTCTTCCAATATCACTCTGTCCTTCGGAGCGGAGGTGCCACTGAAAGTGTGAAAGTTTGCGTTCAACACAACTCTCGCTCGAGTTACCAATAATGTGAACCTTATTTCTAGAATACTTGTCTAAAAATTCTGCAAAATGTTAAGGCTTTAGTGAGCTGTAATTTCTTACGTAAAAGAAAGTAGTAGGAAAAAAAGCAAAGTACCAAGAAGAAACTATCCGAATGGGACGGAAAACCGTGTCTGTAATGAAAATGTACAGACAAACAAAGGATTACGATTCCATAAAACTTGAATCATTTATTCCACAGAAAACCCTTCTCAGACTGAGCAAGTTAATCCAGCACTGGTCCACCTTTGACCCCTAAGCAAGCAGTTATTCAGCTTGCAATTGATTGGTAGAGTTGTTGGATGTCCACCTACGGGATATCGTACCAAATTCTTTCCAATTGACGCCATAGGTAGTCAAAATCCCGACCTGGGTGGAGCAATACGTCCATAAGCCTCTCATTTGGGGAGATCCGGAGACCTTGACGGCCAAGGTAGAGTTTGACAAACGCGAAGACAAGAATTGGAAACTCCAGTCGTGTTTGGGTGGACGTTATCTTGCTGAAATTTAGGCACAAGATGCCTTGCCATGAAGAGAAACAAAATGAGGTGTAGCAGATCGTCATCGTGTCGCTGTGCTGTCAGGGTGCCGCGGTCGACAAGCAAAGGGATCCTACACCAAAACGGTATGGAACCACACCCATCACTCCTGGTATTCAGGCCGTATGGCGGGCAACATTCAATTTGGTATCCCACCGCTGTCAAGGGCACCCCAGACATGTTTCCCCTGGTCCTCGGGGCTTAGTTCGAATTGTGCTCAACAGTGAAGACCATTTTACTCGAGCCCATAAGATTCCAGGC
The DNA here is from genome assembly GCF_021461385.2 of Schistocerca piceifrons. Lineage (NCBI taxonomy): Eukaryota > Metazoa > Arthropoda > Insecta > Orthoptera > Acrididae > Schistocerca > Schistocerca piceifrons. The sequence goes on from NC_060138.1 coordinate 957,541,415, forward strand.
CGTAGGCGAATCTGCGTACGCCATGGACAGTGGTTTGATACCAACCTAAATGTTGTCCACCATACGATACGGCGACCAGGAGTGATGATGACCTGTAGTGCCATTACTTTTCATAGCTGGACCCCTTTGGTTGTCATCCGCGTCACGCTTACTGAAGATACGTTGACGTTATTCTACGCCCCTTTCTGTTACCCTTTATGGCTAGCCATCCTGGGCTTACATTTCGGCAAAATAATGCTCACACACAGTGAGAGATCCTATATATATATATATATATATATATATATATATATATATATATATATAACGTAATCAGATTTTTATTTTTTTCGTATCATTCATAAATAATATGCCTGGAGTTGCTTATTTTCCGAATATAACTAACATAATGGTGAATAGAGATTTACTGTTCGTCAAATTAAGAATCAGCATTCTATTTCAAAAACACACTTAAGGTCTGAAGAAACAACTTACCTTGACACAAAGGCTAAATGTATACAAACATTGCGGCGTGGTATTGTTTGGAGTCGTTGAGTTTGTTTTCGATATTATTTTATTCCTCAGATTTTTGTAAGCACAAAACAATACCGTTTCAACCAAACTTATCAGTCTCACAAAAGTTAAATGTCACTGTAATCTTCCATTTGAACGAAGAGTTTGCTGAATATTCTGTAAAAACTCATTATGTACAAAAGAATACACCCCTAATCAGTTACTCTACTATTAGTCTGTGATCGGGATTCATTCTCTTATCAGACTCTGGTTTGTAAAGTAGCCACTAAATGGGCAATAATACTGTACAATAATATTGTGTAGCATCACTGAAGTACTTCCTAGACTGCGCAACAATATTGTACCCTATTTCTGAGGCTTGGAGTATTCGGAATGAGGGGTGATAAAGACGCTGCACTCACGGAAACAGGGATTAAACGAGAAACAAGATTATCATAACTTTTTATGTGTTGATTTCCAACATTTTATGTATAACTAGAACTGGTTATCCAAAGATATTGGCTCTCACCACGAACCTTCAGTCTGGATTACAGAGCTTTTATTCAACATAATATCCTTCTATAAGTGATTTCCTGTGCTTCCGTTAAACCTCTCGTTTAGCCAAATGTAGCACTACGTTACTAATAATTCAAGCAGTGGCGGGGTTCGACCCCGCGTCCAAGGACGTTTTGATTGCTAATCGAAGACGTCTCAACTCACTTAGCAAACTGCTAAGCTTAAACAGTACTTATTTTAACCTAAACTAACTTAGGCTAAGGGCAACACACACACCCATGACCGAGATGGCTCGAGCCTCCGGCAGGGGGAGCCGCATGTAGGCCTAGTCGGTATGCTAAATGCATCTTTCAGATTCCGGCAAGTGTAGAATTTTTCCCTGTCCAATGGATACCCAAAGGGAATTTCTTGCAATTTTTATAATAAAAGTAGTCTCTGTTCAACACATTTATATGTGAGAAAAGTTGGCTGTAGATTTGTACGTGCAGGATCGCAAATTGTGCAGGTTTTACAAGCAGAGGGACCTGATCATTAGTGCCTCATAGCTATTTATTTGCAGCTTCATTTACGAATTAAGATCAAGCAGAGCAACTAAATGAATTTGCATTATGGTACTTCGTACCTATGTGAAATACTGTAGTTTAAAAATTAGAAAAAAGTATTTTAAATGAGAAACTATGTAAGATTTTTAACATGGCTGCGTTTCAACAACGGTGGATGCAAGAGCTTCAGTGAATTGAGAATAACAGCCAACCAACTGCAAAATACAGGTTTATTAAACCTTGACCATGGTTTCGATAGCTTTAAAACTGTCTTGTTTGGGAGGTATTGCACTTAGAGTCCAATATTGGAGTCGTTGACTCAGTTCAGTACATGTGCGTGCCATCTAGTTAAGCAAGGCCGTATTTGCAATTCACATCACATTTGTTTCCTGACCCGCCCCGTTGGCTGCATTAACGCTGCTCTCAAATAGTACTTGGATAGGGGTGCAGTGGCGGCGTTTGTGAAGGTGCTGGCGCCGCCTCGAGTCTTGAGTGGGCAGCGCGATACGCAGCGAAGAGTCTTGGATTGACCAACGGACGAGCGGGACAGAGCAGTCGGACTTGGACTGCGAGTCGCAGCGTGCGGTGGACCTCACTCCGTTGGTGGAAGGGTACGGCTATCAAACGGACAACAGGATCTGTTCTTGGTGCTGCAGGTAGAGCCGTTCGTCCAGCATGTTACTTGCCTGCAAAGCTGTTGGAGCTGTTAGTTGGTGGACAACCAGGAACAGAAAACCTTCTCCAAGCTAGTATGCCAAGGATATGTCTATGGGACGATCAACGCAGGGTATGGCCACTGTATAGTAACACTGCCAACTATCGTAGAATTGCCGAAATCTTAACCACATCCAAACCACTTTGTATGATGAACTTCTACACATCGAAAAAAAAAAAAAGATTAAGAACACTTTAATAGAAAATGCTGATGCAGCACTCACAATATTCGCAGTACTGGAGAGAACAGCTGTGATGGAACTAAAATGAAATACTCAAATAATGGAAAGTACAAGATGGAATAATAACAATATTCCTGAACTGAAAAACTGTATTTTTGGCTGAAAAGAGAATATCCTATGGCAGCCAACGAAAAGAGCAATATAGTTTAAGAAGTAGCTACAGTCTGGAACAATTATCAAAACATGGAATAAAAATGATAAGCCAAAGAAATATTTGTAGTCCCTGGATTTAACCCAACAGAAACCAAAATCACAGGAATCAATAAAGAAAATATGGAACAAATTGTTAATCATTATCACTTTTTCGTTTATTCAAAAAGTATGAAATGAACGATATTCACAATTCAGCAAACAAGGAGTACAAGACAATTAAAGATTGTTGTTAAAACTCCGATGCTGATGATTTTTATTCAAAATATAAGCAGTGAGGGGAGGGGGTTCAAAACTGGGACCGAAGACCTTTTCGTTACTAATCAAAGACGCTACCCCTTTTCCTCCTTTTATTCGTCATCGTTCTCGACATCTGGTGTGGGCGGAAGTCACATGACACCTCTTCAAGATAATTTTTCAATATTTCATTCACTTTTCTTGTTACAGAGAGCAGGCAGTCCTCTGACCAAACATGCTGAACTACCGTGCCGGCTCCCCTATACCACGGATATGTACACTAATGTTCACTAGACCTTGTTTTTTTGTTTTGGTTCGTAGTACCCCTCTGAAAGTTTGATCGTCGGTTTCAGGTTTACTCTGTCTGGGACCGGTTCGGACGTCAACACCGTTCCAGAACTATGATATCAAGGGCCAGTTACAATAATTGTGTGCCATATTATCTCACGGAGATGATGCAACAGCTTTGCACCTCCCTTCCCAACCGTATCAGCGCATGCAGACAGGCAAGAAATAGTGACGAGTGGGTTCACACTCGGAAGTTATTAGAAATTTAGCACCATTGATTACTGAATTAACACCACATGCTTCCCCAACGCATTAAATTTCATTTCGTTCCTTCCTCCTCTTCTGGCTACATAGTTTTATTGTAAGACAGTTTAATTTTCGCTACAGCCTTAAGAATCCTCCACTTTCCTTCATTATGGACTCTGCCATACGCATCGTCAGATGCTCATTGTTGCCTCAATTCGGTATACTGATCACATTTAACACTTCCGCCCAACTCTATACTCTCGCTTTCTATTCGCGGTCACGACTGCCAGCTGTTTTGCTGATTAGAACTGGCTGCTCAGTATTCAGCTTGCGGCACACACCAGGAAGTGCAAATTCCCTGAGAGCCCATAGCGCCGACTTGGATTCAGACAGTTAACTGATTAGTGTTACTGCAACTGTAGTAAGTGCTCATTATATTTTTTCACTACTGTGTAGAAACTTTTACGGTATATACTAGGAGAGCGAGAACTTGTGTTTTAACATGTGTCGCTCGGCTGAGCCGAAGTTTGCTGTAACGTCGCTTTTTCTTCCCCGAGCAAGTGTCGCCTGAGCGCGTGGGGCTGCGTTCGCTAATTGTGCTCGCCGGCGCAGAGCAGAGCGCCGTCGCACCTGCGGCCCCGCTCGCACCAGCTGCCGCCGCGCGGGGATCCCTCCTGAGCGCGGCCGCTTGATGGATCATTGTTTATGCAGCGCGGCTGCGAGTGGCTGGCAGCTCGCCCCACCACTGACTAAGCGAGACCCTCCTTCCGGCTCCACCACCTCGACTGCCCTCCCTTCGCAGCCGCCGTGGCTGCAGCTCCTCTCCCACACACATTTTCCTTGCATTAGCCGCAGGCAGCGCCCCTGGCGGCGGTCGCGGCCACGGCGGCCAGAAATTTGTTGCCGGCGCGGCCCACCCCTGGCCGGGTAGGCTGCCCAGCAGTGCAGCCGCGTTCGGGGCCGCCTCACCACACAGCACTACACAGCCTCCTTGCCCCTCGTCCGCCTGCCTGCAGAAAGATTAATGGCTTTATCCCGGCCTGCTCCATCGGAGCCCACGTGCCCGTATCGGCTGTAATGAACGCTGCTCCCACCCACCAGCTTCCCTCTTACTTCGTTTTCGGTTATTTTCTCCCGCTTTCGGAACTTTTGGCAACTGTTCCTGTGTCAGATACAGTCCTTGCGGTTGAACACATTGGTGACTTAACACTGACAGAGAAAGATCCAGTTCTCAAATCGTACTAAAACTACTCCATTTCATGCTGGTATGCAAATAAAGCAGATGTAAACACGTTTTGCCGCGCTCTCTCCACGTTAACTAGAAACCAGTGTCGAGAGCAGAAATGATAGTCAGGCACAATACAATAAACTCGGAGAAGGACTCGGCTGTTTGTTTTCGACTGCGCATGCTCTAATGGGACGTCATCCCTTCTGCCACTACAAGTGCTACATTGCTCGCAGCACCAGGTCATTATTATTCCTTGAAACTGTGTGTACCGAATTGCTCAAGCATAGAGTACGAGGGATATCTGTGGAGCAGTGAGGCCGAGTAGTTAGGTACAATGACTGGCACCTTGTCGGCTCAGGTTCGGTTCCAGCTTTACCAACATTTCTTTTCGTTTTATTCTATTCATCTCAATGATAAACTATTTACTAAAAAATTCAAATGTTCAGAATGGGGCAAATAGAAGTGGCACAGACGAGTAGTTACGATTGGAGGTGAATCTGTGTCAGCATAAACGGAAGAGGAAACCAAGTTTACTTCCAACGGTATGGAGCAACTGCCCACACAGCCGCCGAACTTTGGACCACTTTTACACAATCCTCACACCTGAGGTTAGCAGAAGACAGTCTGGTCTCGACCATAGCTAGCCACAGAGGTCACGTGATCTGTCAATGTGCGATAACTTTGTCCGACGAGCCCGCAAGCCTAAGGTGTACTGAAACAGCCCTCATAGTCTTCAAGAACTGCAGTAGAACATATCAGACGAGTCTTCAGCATTTACAGCAGTCCAGGTTCGATCCACCTTCAGCGATTTGCTGACCAAGGCGAAAAAGTGTCAAGAAGTGAACGGTTGTCACTTTCACCACCTGCTATAGTCATGTTAGTACTGTATTTTCTTTCCTCTGCTGTGTTTGTTCGTAGCCTCGAGCCCTGTTCTCTGGATCACTTTGATTTGCCCCACCCTGTATCTAAACAGTTCAGTTTATTTATGTAAAATTAATGTGTTGCGTTTGGTTATGATTACTACCCTTGTAAGTCAAAAGCCTGTACGCTCGATGTGGTAAAAAGGCAAATATACTAGGAAATTAATGAAAGTCTTTTCTGTTCATTATCTGCTAAAGAGGACCTTTCAGGTTCATCTTTCGAAGAAGAAAAGTGAGATTTAAAGTTATGTAGATCTGCTCTAAATATAAATCTAACAACAGGAGGACATGGAACGAGCCCCACTGATTGAGTTCAGACTGTGTGAGCAGTAGCATGTAGATGCCCTTTTGTGTTGGTAGCGCATTTCCCCTTGTGTGTCACAGGAAAAAGAAAACTCTCTAATGGTTTAGGCAAGGAATATGAAGTAATTTTGAGGTTTAGTTCACATAACAACGTGATAGACAAGTGGTTAAGGGCATTGACTGGTCATTTGTTGGCTCAGGTTTGACTGCCACTTCTGCCACAATTTTTTCTATTCCTCAGAATTTTAAACGATTCATTATAAAATTTAAAAATATGCAAACAGTTAAATTGAATTAATATTACTATCATTGTCAGTCATTAGCTTCCAATAGAAAAGACTTAAAATCTCGGTGCTGATTACAGTTCGGAGACATGTGGTAGGAACTGTGTACTTAGTTGAAATTAAACTAGATGTTTTTGGACAGTGACCAGTATAATGACTGATTCTAGAATGACACTGAGGAACGTGCACTAAAGTCCTTCGTGAACGATTTCCACCATTTCTTATAGGTTTTGTTGTTGTTAGACATGAGGCTGTAATTCGTGCAGCGTTTGTAAATATTATGCATTCTACAAATTTCTTCTACCCTTTTCTTCAACGCATCTGTCGTATGACAGTTTTCAAGTGCAGCATCTCCATCATGTCGTGTTCCGAGCAACGTCCTTAGTCAGCCTGTAAGTTCCAATTCTCTTCCTGCCTCTTCCTCTAATTCCTTCCACTTTTCCCTCTATAATTATTTGCTGCAGGCAATTCAATTCCTACACAGCATATGTCACAGACAAGTTGTTTTCCTCTTTCTGATCACTTGCTGAAATCTTCATTCTTTCCTATTTCTTGGAAGTAAGGTCAGCTAGTTATGCAAAACACCGTTTTTTCCAAGTTCCCAAACACTTTTCAGCACCTCCGTGCCATCATCAGTGGGTTTCTCTCTTATTTAATCTGTAATGTGAACATTCTTACTAAATGGTTACAAAATTATTTGGATATTTACTTCAAACAACAGTTGGTTTCTTTTTGTTAATACCTTTACACTCGGTTTGCATGGTTTTCCAGGACCACTTGTATATTATTTATTACAGGTAGCTTGTCATCTACAAAAGGAAACGATGTTGATGAGAAATTTTGTTGGGAGTTAACCTATCATTTTATGCTTTCCTACATTGGTTTTTACTTTCGTTTTTTGTGGGGCAAGCCCTTTTATTCTCAACATTATGGCGAGATGTTGTGAACCACCCATAAATATAACACGTATTTTCTCAAATAAGGTCGTAAACGCACTTTGAGCTTCACCAAAACACACTACAGTTGTGGTTGTTGTGTGCCTCAGCCCAGTCACTGTTCATTTGTTCATTAGTGAGTTTGGCGCCAAATTTGAATTTTGTTTACATTTTATCTTTGTGTGTGCATGTGTGTGTGTGTGTGTGCGTGTATGTGTGTGTGTGTGTGTGTGTGTGTGTGTGTGTGTGTGTTGTGTTCTGTACGCTTCATAGCTGCCTGTGTTGTGTGTATAATGGGGAGTCTTTGCAGAGTGTAGTGTATCCATTTATCATTTGTGTGTGTGTGTTTTGGGGGCGGAAGGGGGTAGACATTTAGCGGTTTGTGTTGTCTTTCTTGTAAAGTTGCTTTAAAGTGTTAAACAGTGTGCCCTTGCAGAGCGTAGCGTATTCATTTATGACCTGTTTTCCTTCTGCTATTGCCTTCTGTATGTGGAAGTTTTCCTCAATGGTCACTTTGCTGTACATGCTGTGGCTGGATTTTAGTATTCTTAAGTCTGTTTCTAATGTTGTTAAGTGGTGACTGTCGGCTATTAGGTGGTCAGCAAATGTGCGATGGGAGCTGCTGCTTTTAAACCTCTGAGATGTTTTGAATTTTGTAACCATTTAGTAAAATATGTTCACATTACAGATTAAATAAAACAGAAACCCACTGATGATGGCACAGTGCTGCTGAAACATGTTTGGGAACTTGGAAAAAACCGTGTTTTGCATAACTGGCGGGCCTTACATCCAACAACTTTTACTACAGACTCGGTAAACACAAGGAGCTTCAAATCCAAATCATAAATATTCCCTATTTTTTTTTCATTAGTTCTTCGTTCTTAGGTATGTCGTTCGACTTTACCTTAAGCATTGTTCTCCACAGCCTCATTTCAAAGGTCAGCAAATATGTTTTTTTTTCCTTACTGTCCATACTTCACTGCTATGTGACACTAAACTCCAGACAAAACATTAAACAAATACTTTCTCAGCTCCACTGAAGTTCTTCTAGACGATATCACTCGCTTCACCCTTCCAAATGCTCTCATTTCTATAGATATTATCCTTCTTATTCCTTCTGTAAAGCTTCCTCAATCTCTTTCAGTTTCCCAGGCACAGAAAGGATTTCACTTATTCTGTCTTTATTATACCAATAACTGGAATTTCCTTCTCGCTTATTATAATCACTTTTCTTTTTCCGACTTTATCTTCATTCCATACCCCTAACCTCTGCTTGCAATAGCCTTCAACTCTCGCAATATCAAGGTGGGGAAAGGGGTAGAGATGGTGGGGGGAAGGGGAGTACATTGTGCCCACCTTTTGAAAATTTTGTAGTGTAATCAGTCACTTACTTCAGATTTTAAAATATTGTTAACATTATATATTTTTTCTAACGAAATACTCTACCTCATTCCATAAAAGATTTAAATTTTTCAGTTAAACTTAACGCAAACGACAATACAGTACATTTCACTTTCCCAAATCAACGTCATTTTCAACTCTTCATCGTTTTCAGGTTCAGGACCTTACCTACACATGAGCAACTCCTTTAAAAGTATTTTATGAATAAACGTCACCAAGAATTAACGAAATTTGCATTTTTCGGTTTTTCTTTTTGTGTGGGTATAAAGTAACCCGCGCCCCTCCTGGCTTCGTAGTACACTTTGCTGAAAACTTGTAACTACTGCTAAGAGTGTGCTAAAAGACATTTTAGTGTTCTGGCCCCTACTAACACATCAGTACCTCTTTAAAAAATATGTTTTTAATATTAGGTAACAACAGTTAACGAATTTATATTTTCTATCTTTCTAAGGGTGGACGTAAAGTACCCCCTCCAACTGGTAATGAGCGTTATGAAAAATGCATTGTTATTGCAAGTGTTAACATCTTCTCTAATTCCTCTTCTGATTTCACCACCACAGTTTGATCGTTCACATATTTTATAGTCTTCATTCTTTTACCACACATTTAAGTGCTATATGATATATCAAAGCTGTTTGAAATATATTGTTTTTCCTCAGTCACAGAGATTTTTGTTGAGTATACTGCCGTATTGTTTTAGATTTGTATATCACGTGGACATTATGCCCTACTTCATCGGTCGTGGACCATCTTGCACCGTGAAACAGAGGAAGATCGTTTACCATGCAAGACATGATATTTGCAAATGAAGAGGTTTTTTTTTAAAGTCCTAACAAACTTCAAATGTTGTGTACGTTTCCAATAACTTCTATTTGAAAATGCATTTCACCTGCAACTGGAGTTTGATAATAAGTCTGTTTATTCGTGTGTAGTAGAGTAATAACGTAAGAGATGGACTGTGAAATGCAGTATTGACAAGATTTTCTCGATTGTAACGCTCTGAAATCTTGATCTAATATATTATTCCATATACGTGACCACTTTTACCATGGGACTTGTCTTCACTTTTGTAAAAAACAATTTTACCGAGTAATTTTTGCAGTCTAAGGAAACGTCTGCAGCATGTAAAAAGCGAATGAAAAATTTGAAAATGTAATACAGAGTTGGCTAGAGGCGGTAGTCTGAAAAGTGTGTCAATCGGTCTCTATAGCCCTCCATAATTGCGAAAGTGATGCCGGTACAGGATTTCGTGCACGAACCGACCTCTTGTTTATTTCCCATAAATATTAGATGTCGTTCATTTCGGGCTACTTGGTAGGACAAATCATTTGCTGGAATTGTCCAGAATCTTTTCCAAACCAATCGTGAAGAGTTGTAGATCGGTGACATCATTGTCGGGGAACATCAAGTCTATAAATGCAAATGGTATTGGTGTAGACGAACTTAACTATTCCCTGTCAATGATCGGTTCATTTCACCCAAAGGACTCAGTCCATTTCTGACCAATAAGAAGCCATCACAAACTTGCACAGTCCTTGTTGACAATTTGGGTCCATTGCTTCGTGGGGTCTGCACCACACTCGAAAACTACCATCAGCCCTTGCCAACTGAAATCGGGACTCATCTGATCAGGCTACTCTTTTCCAGTCGTCTAGTGTCCAATCGACATGGTCACAAACCCAGAAGAAGCACCACAGGCGACTTAGTCTGTCAGAAAAGGCATTCGGTCGGTAGTCTGCTCCCACAGCCCATTATCGCCAAATTTCGCCGCCCTGTCCTAACGGATACGTTCGTCGTACGTCACGCGTTGATTTCTGTGGTTATTTCACACAGCGTTGCTTAGTGTTGCGGTGTGCGATAGCACTGACAACTCTATGCAAACGCAGCTGCTCTCGGTCGTTAGGTGAAGGCCATCGGGCACTGGGCTTGCTTTTGGTGAGCGGCAGTGCGTGAAATTTGGTAATCTTGGCACACTCAAACAGTGGTTTTAACTGCAGTATAGTTGCTCAGGAATTTACAGCGTGGGTCGTAGTTATCGTTAAGCAGCGAAGCGTGTTAGATATGCTAATGTGTTAATGTTGAACCGGTTTAAGCTGGAAAACAAATTAATTCATCTTGTGGCTACTAGGTGCAAACCGTATGCTGTACACTGTTTTATCACGGTGTCACAGCCACGCTGTACGTACTTGACAAACCATAACGTGAGTGAACAGTACGATATCGAGAAGAGGGACCGTGCGCTGTTAGTGAAACAGTTTTATGTCAACAGCAGCAATTATAGTGCTGCACTGAGGTAATATAGCTGAAACATCTGAGGAGAAGCCTGATGTCATTAAATGGTTTAAGAAAGATGATGAAATTCGAAAATATAGGCAAGCTGCATATAACATCTACAAGAGGAAGCTGTCTTATCCAGCTGGAAGTTACTGACCATGAAACACGTGCCCCTGGTAGTGTGAGCGTTCGTGCAGTCTCATGAGAATTGTCCTTCCCATGGTCAACGGTATGGGCAGCTTTTCGGTCTATTTTACACTTGTACCCGTACAGCAACTGATATCTAATGATCCGCACCAACGTTTTGAATTTGCTCTCCAGTTTCGGATCGAAGTTGGTGACATGTAGCCTGGCAATGTTCTATGATGTGTCGAGGCAGATTTTACACTAAACGTGCAGTGAAAACACGTAACTCACGAATTTGGAGTACTGTTAAACTACGTGTTGCACAGAAACAGCCATTGCGCTCGCCGTGTTTGACTGTGTGCTGCGGATTCAGAAGCACTTCTATTCACGGTCCGTTATTCTTTGACGAGAATACGTCTATAGGACCTGTCAGGTGTACAGTGACGTCAGCACGCCATCGACACTTCCTCATGCAGTATGTGATTCCTTATTTGGAAGAGTACAACTGTGTAGATATCACTGTTTTCATAGAAGACGGGGCAAAGCGTAAGACAACATTCCACGAACGTGCTATCCCCAGAGATTTTCTAGATGCTTGGCTTACAAGATCATCCATCGCCTGATAGGAATCCATGTGACTTTTGGCTCTGTCGATATCTAAATGTACGCACTTACAAGGAACACGTTCGGTCTCTATCTGGTCTGAAGGCCAGTACACAGGAACACGTTGAACGGATTCCACTGGAAATGCTGTAAGTAATTGTTGTTCACGTTGTTTTACATATGCAGTATCTCGTCGTCGTCGCCAGTACTCATATTCAACAAATTGTGTAAGCGGGGTTAATAGTGAAATCAACATTATACCTTTCTCACTTGTTTTATTTCCATATTCTGTTCCTAATCCGTTACACATGGGAATCTTCCTATATGTCTCTCTTGCATTCGCAGCGCCAGATTTGCATCTGGTAGCCAAAATTGGAACGATTCTTTTACATCATACATCGATTCCACATTAACTCACTATCTACCAAGCTTGCTTGCCATACGATAATTACAGCTCACACTGGACCTTTGAGAACAGCTGCACTGTAACTGTATCCATCCGGTACAAAATTCCCGTACTATGCAGGGTGACCGGCCAGAGTGGCCGAGCGGTTCTAGGCGCTACAATCTGGACCCGCGCGACCACTACGGTCGCAGGTTCGAATCCTGCCTCGGGCATGAATGTGTGTGATGTCCTTAGATTAGTTAGGTTTAAGTAGTTCTAAGTTCTAGGGGACTAATAACCTCAGAAGTTAAGTCTCGAGGTGGTCAGAGCCACTAAGCGGGTTGAACTCGAAATCCACTAACAAAATTTCGGAAATTGTTCAGGAAGGCGAGTGCGTCGGATTATATGCCAAAATAACGTTTGAAGGCAGCTGAAGGCTCGCTGCCTTCCACAGCAAGATCACTAAAAAGAAGAAGACATCAACAGAGTGGAAATTGACCACCACGGTGCCAATATGGGAACAGGGCAGCCCAGCTGAAAGTTCCCGTCACCGTTCGCTACGCTTCCTGAGAGCCCAGCTGAAAGTTCCCATTACCATTCGGTAATGTTGTCACTAGTATCATCCATCAATGTCTGATTTTGTGAAAGGAGTATGACCACCGACGCTGCCCACGCCATCAGGTTGCTTATTGAGGAGCTCAGTGACCAGTCCAAACGTCTTTGCCTTTCTGGAAAAGAATGAAACTTCATATGGCTCGCCATCCAAGAACGTAAAGTACCTTGGTGTGCAAAACCTTAAAAAGAAATTAACATTCAAATGATGCCCCATTGCCAAGTAACTTAGTTCGATGGAACCTGGATCATACGTAGAAAGGACTGCTGCAGTATAGTACATAAGATAACTGAAAGATACATGCAGTGATACGAACAGAAATGAGACTTCTTTTCAGAGGAAAATTTACTGTCGAACATGTTCGTATTGGAAGTCCAGCTGTTACGGTGTGCAGAGTCGTAACGATGCATGGGCGTACTGACCTCCACATCTCTGAACAAGGCACACTCACCGGTCAACGTTATAGTGGCACTGTAATCCTTCCCCATGTGCGTTTTTTCAGAGGTGCATGCGGCGCTGACGGCTGCTGTGCCACTTTCCTATCACTTAACTATCACAGTTATGACACTGACTCTACTATCTCCTCCATTGCTCCACATCTAACCTAACTTTAAAAATTTCAGCAGCCCTTTGGGGTTAGTGGACAAATTTCCACTTACCTGTGATCTTCATTGGAACATGAGGCTGAAAGAAAGCGATGCTGTCCTACGCTTTGTAACTACACTTTGTAACCAGTAATGGTGCAGTGGACAAGCTAGTTCCTCCTCCCCTACACCCCCCCCCCCCTAACTTTGCCCCGCTCTCTTTAGCGGTTACGAAGGTCTCATGTCATTCGGTCCAAGTTTCCAAGTTTTTGCTTACTTATTCTCCAACGGAAGTCATGGATTGATCTTCAGAGAGAAGGCCCTATTATACCAAGTAACCGAAACCTTTCACACAGTTTGCACGTGACGAACTAATGTGAAACAAACTTTCAGTATTGGTAAATAAACAGAAGAGGAGGAAAATAGGACTACATCACACGCATGTAGCAAAATGTATACTGCGTGTCTTTAACCGAAGACATATGAGTTCATCGCATCTCATATAATGATCGCCACCGGACAAAGCATTCGGGAACCAGGAAACTCTGTAATCAAAACTCACGAAGTGTCTCCCTCACTTACATAATGCATTCACAAAACGAATTAAGAACAGGAGTTACACGATAAAAATGTATAGATAGTACTGTAAAACAACCTTCAGATTGTGTAGTCTTCGACATAGACTTGACACGAAGGTCTCCGTTTCCATAGCTGAAGTAAAAATATCCTTTTAGCCCACTCAAATAACCGTAAATTCGGAAGCTGTATGAGCGGTCATTGTTATTTCGTTAAAGCCGGAAAGATTCTGACAAATATTTTTTCAAAAACTTCCTCTCCAGGAATTTACGGGCACACCGCACATTCCAGCGAAACGAATTCCTAAACAGTTACGAAATTCGTGGTCGAGAACCGTTCACAAGATCAGCATGTGAACTCTCACAAAATAACAAGGAAAGAACGCTAAACAATGCTAATTAACGAGACATATGTATGGAAACACATCATAATTAAGCAGAAAAAACTAAGTATTTATGTAATAAAAAGCAAGCTGCTATTTACAGTATAACACTCGGCTTTCTGAATGGCAAGTGAGATGAATGTTACTGGTTTCCAGACTTTTTCGATCTAGACGCATGCTCATAAACTAAGGATAATTGCAGAATGTGGTGCCAAACAACGTGGCACTACACAAAACTGGCGCTAATATCATAGGTACATAGGGAACACACACGGCACAGATCTGTAAGTCCACGGTATTGGTGATAAGTTGAGAAAACCGTCTGAAACACACGTGCTACAAAACGCCACTGTTTCTTGCGCATGTACCCCGACATCAATATAGGATATGATAACCATGCACACTTACACAGGCCGGACAACGGGTTGGCACACTCTGGATCAGGTGGTCGAGTAGCTGCTAGGGTATAGCCTCCCATTCTTACACCAGTGCCTGTCGGAGCTCCTGAAGTGTCCTAGGGGTTTGAAGAGGTGCAGCGATACGTAGGCCGAGAGCATCCGAGACATGCACGGTGGGGTTTAGGTTTGGAGAACAGGCAGGCTACTCCATTCCCCTGGTATCTTCTGTTTCAAGGTATTCCTTCACGATAGCAGCTCGGTGGGACCATTCGTTGTCATCCATCAGGAGGAAGACGGGACCCACTGCACCCCTGAAAAGGCACACATACTGGTGCAAAATGATGTCCCGATACACCTGACCTGTTACAGTTCTTCTGTCAAAGACATGCGGGGGTGTACGTACACCAATCATAATCCTACCCCACATCATTAAACCACGACCTCTATAAAGGTCCCTTTCAGGGACATTAAGCGGTTGGTATCTGTTTCCTGGTTCACGTCAGATGAAAACCCTGCAAGAATCACTGTTTATACTATACCTGGACTCGTCCGTGAACATTACCTGGGACCACTGTTCCCATGACCACGTACTGCATTCTTGACACCAGCCTTTAGGGGCTCTCCTGTGACCAGAGGTCAGTGAAGTGCAACTTGCAGGTCTCTGGGCGAATAAATCATGTATGTTCAGTCGTCTGTAGACTGTGTGTCTGGAGACAACTGTTCCAGTAGGTGCGGCAAGGTCCTGAGCAAGGCTACCTGCAGTACTCCGTGGCCGTCTGCGGGCATTGATGGTCAGATATCGGTCTTCTTGTGTTGTACACTGTGCACGTCCCGTACTGTAGCGCCTGGACACATTTCCTGTCTGCTGGAATCGTTGCCATAATCTTGAGATCACACTTTGTGGCACAAGGAGATCCCTTCCTACGACCTGCTGTGTTTGACCAGCCTCCAGTCGCCCTGGTATTCTAAGTCTCATAACGCCATCAATATGTGTTCTTTGAGCCACAGCTACCATTAGCACTTCTGAAAACGTCTGCACACTTACTCGCTGCACCCTAATCTGACATACATCAACATACCTCTGCGTATGTGGCCTGCTGCCATCGCCACCGTGCGACGACCGCAGGTCAAATGCACCGCATGGTCATACGCTGAGGTGATTTAAACCCGCAAACCGCCCACCAGAGCGTTGTTTCACCGTGTATCAGACTTATCCTTAATTTATGAGCATGAGTGTGTATTGACTAGTTGGCTGAGGGCTTTGAAGGAGTGTTGTCCAAAAGATTTTAATTATTAATTTCAAAAATTAATTTACAGTGCTGGCTGCAATAATAAGACGAAAATGAAAAGTGTAATGACCAAAGTAATATATATTTAATTCTCGGACTCCAGTGCAGGCAACTAATCACCCAAGTGCAGTGGCGGCGAGGTCTATGACAGACAGCGCCTCCGACCAAGCTCCCACTAAGAGTCTCTACGATCTGTGTCAGCAGCTCCATTGTTTCCATTTCTGCCCTGCTCTTCTCCTCACAGCCACTTGACTGGTGGTCGCAGTTGTTTGTGTGTGTGTGTGTGTGAGTGTGTGTGTGTGTGTGTGTGTGTGTGTGTGTGTGTGTGTGTGATTTCCTAAGGCACCAAACTGCTGAGGTTATCGGTCCCTAGACTTACACACTACTTCAGATACCTAATGCTAAGGACAATTCACACACCCATGCCCGAGGGAGGACTTGAAACTCCGGCGGGAGGGGCCGCGCAATCGGTGACATGGCGCCTCAAACCACGCGGCGACTCCGCCAGCCTCGCAGTTGTGCTCATACATCATGAAGGTAGAATGAGTGTATATGGAAATACCATGGAGGAATTGTATGGGGAGTTATCATGACGTCACAAACATGATGTTAGATGCCACAAATTTCAGTCTCTGGTAAGTGTTCTCATAAAAAAATGCCAACTTGCATCATTTATAGGTATACTAATCATTCTGATCATAGTTGAAATTGTAAAAGTATCATATTTCATTCGTACGTGGACTCGTTCAGCGATAGTTTCTTTAGTATACATGAATTTTTGTTGCACTGCTTTTTTTCAGTAGCGTTTTTATTTCTGTATTTGACTTTAGATTTCTTGTCAGTCCAACTCAAAAAGCTGTCTGGGTGAACACTGTGAGAAGGAGTGATTGGAAATCGACCAAATATAGATTCCAGAATTTTCTGGAAGAGGCCATACGAACATCAGTTCCGTTAGTGCATATTAGGAAAAATTCTGGGTTACGAAAGTAACTGTATCACATTACATCCTCTCTTCTTGTTTATTCGAAACTTGTAATAAAAACAATGTCTTCGAATAGCTAAGATAGTAAAATGCCTCTTACGACGATCACTAGGCATTAAACATATCCTACCTTCAACGTTCACACATTTTCAGCCGCCGTCGAAGTATAAGCGTCAGTTATGGTAACGTAACGATTTCAAAGCGAGAAGCGCTTTCTCGAAACGGGTTTTCCGCGTCTCCACTACATCGCAAGTTGCTCGATCGATGCGCAGGGTCCTCTGGCAGAGCAAGAACCCCTGGCCGTATCGTGAGACTTCCATCAATTCTGATGACCTGGACCGGCACTAGCCTCACACCACGAAACCGCTCTCTCCGAGACGGCTGGATTTTTCAATTTCAGATGCCTGCAGATAATGGATATCTGAAGAGTGATACGCCGGCCGCATCCTCCTCTGCCCTGCCCGGACGACGCTTCAGTCAGGGAACAAATTGGCAGCCATTCTTCACGCGACAAATTTAGATTTGATTGCAGCCGCCCCAGGACAGTGCTGCTGCACTTTCATTAGGGACGAACTGTTCTCGAAAGTATTGTTCCCTAGTGATGAAATTGAAAAAAGCCTCTATTGTCTAAAAAGTAGAAAACAGAGCGTTTTGCTACTACATTTATTTTATTAGGGAAATAAGCTACAAATCAAAACAGACGAAAGGAAAAAACTGCGTCGTGAATTCCTGTGTGTCCTCGAGACGAGATTGAGACGGAAACTGCTGAACATTGCTCCCTCTGCAGACGACTACTTTTTGGTAAGGATAATTTTAAGTTAACACCATCAAAATACAAGTTTTGATGTTCACTGTGTCTGTCAGACGAAGAAGAAAGACGCCAGAAGCACAGGGATACGTTCTTGGGAGGTAATTTGGTGATTTGGGTCTGCCAGGTAATGGTTACCTTGGAATTCACAGGTAAGTCACACGTAGCTTTTCGTAGGAATGGCCGTTCAAGGTGGCGATACAAAATAGTGCCTACCCCGACAGTCTGTTATTTTCTTGCTGGGAAATAGTTTTTAAAACTGACCAAACAGGGTCACTCAGCGTCACTTTTGTTGGAGTTCTGGAGCCGGCAACGTTTCCTGTCCGTCACAGAAAACAGACTTCATAGACAACTGCCAATCAGCGTCAGCACCACGCGATGATATGCTACGGCCTCGCCATCATGCTACACTGCTGCTCTTCGGTTTTAGTACTTCTGTCTCTCGATAGCCTCAACCTTATAGGGGCTTAATTGATTATTTATTTGTAACTCTTATTTTAACTGACGCTTGATAACATGTGAACTTGAAATTCAACGTTAGCGTTCTCCTT
Organism: Schistocerca piceifrons; assembly: GCF_021461385.2. Lineage (NCBI taxonomy): Eukaryota > Metazoa > Arthropoda > Insecta > Orthoptera > Acrididae > Schistocerca > Schistocerca piceifrons. Next base: position 957,559,484 of record NC_060138.1, read on the forward strand.
CCTCCCGATTCTGTAGACCGTTGGTTCTTATTGTTCTCTTTTTCATTTCTATAATGAATGCCTTATCGCATCTTCCTTCCTCTGGTACTTTTTTGTGATTAATCTTGTTTTGTGGATATCCCTCTGACGTTCCATGATATTAAGTTATCATATTCCACTCTGCCGAAGTCCTCGTCCTTTCCGTTTTTCAGGTCGTCTGAATGGATTTCGGTCTAGCTTTTTCTCTTACGTAGCTTTCCAGCAATTTCTGTTTTTACCCGGCCGCCGTACGCCGTCTGCGCGCGATTGCCAACTTTAAGGTAAGTCATGTCCCTAAACAGTAACATTAGGAGATGTTTCCAGACTGAAGTAAGATCAAAAACTTACCCTAAATTTTATAAATTTATGTCGGTACGGCTCCAACATTGTTGTTTGGAAGACAATGTTGGGTGATGAAAATAAAAAAGAGGTTACTGGCCACCGAAACGAAATTCCTCAGGAAAACAGCAGGATACGTTCTAAGAAAAATGTACACATCATGTAGGAATTCGAAATAGGCAAATATGGATATCCTATCAGTTGCGAATGGAGCAGTCAATATTACCACTTCGTTTATGTCAATATGTTCTCAAGGTAAAAGAAACATTGTAATTGGAGCAAAAACATGAAAACACCAAATGTAGCTCCAAAAATCCGGAAAATGCCTAAGGCAATACAGAAGAGAAATACACTGGTGTCCACAATTAATGCAACGAACCGAAACTTTTCAAGGATGCGTTTATTTTGCCTCAAAACAGTACAAACAGAAGATAGCAAAGTAGAAACAATGTAGAGAATACAGAACGTAAACAATTCTAACATGCAGAACAGTATACGAAAATGTTATTTGTTTTGTTCAAATTAACAGATTTGTACATACATTCTCACGACTGGTTAATGTGCTCACCATGGGGTGTGAGAAGCTCTTGCAGTAACAGAGGCCTGACAACTACGGAGGATGCTGTGAATAACTCATCCGTGTCCTGTTGATGCTATAATGCGCATTCTTCCTGCGGAGCTGTTCGCAGATCTTGGACAGAGGTTGGTGGATGCAACCGTATCTCTAGTGCATCCCAGACGTGCGCTATGAGATTCAAATCGGAACATGGAGCTGGCCACGCCATGGGTGCATTATCTTCCGTTTCCAAGGAAACATCAACCCCTCGTGCACTATAACATTGAGTATTATCGTCCATCAATATAAAGTATGGGTGCATAGCAACTTGCAACAACCGTACATGAGTTCGAAAGAACTCGTCACAGTATCTGACAGCAGTTGACCTGGAAAAAGAGCTCAAGAGTGGAAAATGGTGCAAGATGTTCGAAATTCGGAGGAGTGACATATAGGGAAAGAGGTTGTGTAAGACAAGAATGCAGACATTTACCCCTACTTTTTTGTCTATTCATCGAAGAAGCAGTCAGGAAAAAAATTGAGCGTTTGAAGAGTGGGATTAAAGTTAGTCTGAAAAGGTGTCAATGAGAAGATTCATTTATGACATTTGCTATTCTTAGTGAGTGTGAAGATAAATTTCATGATATGTTTAATGGAATGAACAATGTTATATGTAAGGAACGTGAACTGAGAGTAAACGAAAGGAATATGAAAGTAATAAGAAGAAGCAGAAATGAAAATGGTGAGAAATTAACAAAAATATAGTTGATAACGAAGCAGAAGAAGTTAAGGAATTCTGCTACCTTGGAAGCAAAATTACTCATGGCGGACGAGGCAAGAGCGACGTAGAAAGCAGACTTTCGCATGCAATGAAGGTATTCCTGACCAGATAAGTATATTTGTATCAAGAATAGTTCTTAATCGGACGAAGAAATTCATGAAAATGTATGTTTGGAGCACAGCTTTATATGTTGGTGAATAATGGACTGCGGGTGAACGAAGCATTTGTGTTGATATCTACAGAAATTTTTTTTAAATCAGGTGGAATGAGAAGATAAGGAACGAGGAGATTATCCATGAAGAAAGGAACATACTAAAAGCACTGATAAGATGCGAGGACGTGACGCTAGGACTTGTGTTAAGACATCAGAGATTAAATTCCAAGGGTCTAGAAGGGGTTATGGAGGGTAAAAACGGTGAAGGAAAACAGAGATTGGAATAAATCCAAGAATTAATAGAGCACGTAGGACGCAAATGCTACTTTGAGATGAAAAAGTGTTCATCCAACTATCTCATATTTCTGGTCTGAAATAAGGCATTCTATCCTTGGCTGCTCATACTATGTTAGTTCTAATTCGCTGCACTCGGCTTTATATGAGCAGCGTTCGCCTGCTACTTTCGCTTGTTTCTTATTGTTCTGTATGACGGAGCAAGTGGTGTTTACGCTGCACTCTCGTGACTCGAGAGTATGGGACGAGGTGGATGACGATCAGTTTCTCCAGCCATAAACCCAACAACTCTCATATTTCAAGTCTGGTGTTTGGTTCGTTAATATTTTATTGAGTAAATAACTAATGATCTATTTCCCAACTGCGACAGACAAATGGCGAACCTAGCCTGTTATTTTAAGTGGCTGTGGTTGTTATATCTGACCACTTTGATCGAACAGTTTTCCCAAAGACTCCCCAAGACTCTACAAACCCTTGTCACAGAATGTCATGAATTATCTACCGTGAGCTGGAATCCGTTGAACGTTGGAACACTACGCAGAAGAAGTGAATAGTAGGCAGCAGCCCATCATCGACACCCTGGTCGCTGGACTGGTCTAGGTTCAATTCCGTTCTTTGTAAATGCTCTCAGACAGTATCTCTCCTTACAAAAAACTAGTTTCTGTGAGTTTCAGTAGAATATGTGACACATTCGAGCGTGGAATAGATGGTAATATGATAAAATTCATTCTCTAAAGACACTGTAACGTAACTGCTGTATAGGGAGCTGTCACTTGTGACATGCACACTATCACTGCGTGAGAGTCCTGCATAGTTAACTGGGAGTCGTTTCTGAATGTTTGTCTTGCCATATAAGAACTCTCTATTACTATTTATTAACAACTAAATACAAATTTTTACTTTTTAATTGCAAATCTGACTGGAAAAGTATAAAACAACGATCTTTGATTCAGCTATTAGAATGGTTTTTGATATAGATCTGTCGATATCGCCAGCTTCCACCACTGGGGCGCTATATGTTCACTGGTGCTAGGGAGCTGTTACGAAAGTTCCTGTCGCACGTGCTGTCGGCCTTCCGCAGCATATTAAGCAGCCGCCGCTCGCAATCTGGATTCATTTCTGGCGAGTTCGTGCAGCAACATAGTCACCTGGAGATGATGGCGGCTAGGTGGACTGCGGAAATATTGAGTCAAGATGCCTTCGTGATCCGGCTGCCGACCCGAGAAGAATTTCATCAATAATTGCGCCGGGGAAGCCTACATAGTCACAATAGTCGCAAAGGAAACGTCGGTAAAAGAGCCTGCGACGCGTAACATTTATATTTGACCACTGACTCTCACATTATATATATATACATGGTGTTACAAAAAGGTACGGCCAAACTTTCAGGAAACATTCCTCACACACAAATAAAGAAAAGATGTTATGTGGCCATGTGTCCGGATACGTTTAATTTCCATATCAGAGGTCATTTTAGTTTTGTCAGTATGTTCTTCCACCAACGCTCAATGGAGCAAGTTATCATGATTTCATACGGGATACTCTACCTGTGCTGCTAGAACATGTGCCTTTACAAGTACGACACAACATGTGGTTCATGCACGATGGAGCTCCTGCACATTTCAGTCGAAGTGTTCGTACGCTTCTCAACAACAGATTCGGCGAAGGATTGGTAGAGGCGAACCAATTCCATGGCCTCCACGCTCTCCTGACCTCAACCCTCTTGACTTTCATTTATGGGGGCATTTGAAATCTCTTGTCTACGCAACCCCGGTACCAAATGTAGAGACTCTTCGTTCTCGTATTGTGGACGGCTGTGATACAATACGCCATTCTCCAGGGCTGCATCAGCGCATCTGGGATTCCATGCGACGGAGGGTGGATGCGTGTATCCTCGTTAACGGAGGACATTTTGAACATTTCCTGTAACAAAGTGTTTGAAGTCACGCTAGTACGTTCTATTGGTGTGTGTTTCCATTCCATGATTAATGTGATTTGAAGAGAAGTAATAAAATGAGCTCTAACGTGGAAAGTATGCGTTTCCGGATACATGTCCACATAATATATTTTCTTTCTTTGTGTGTGAGGAATGTTTCCTGAAAGTTTGGCCGTACCTGTTTGTAACACCATATATATATATATATATATATATATATATATATATATATATATATATCGTTCCGGGAGTGTGGCGGTAATATGGTCTGTTCTACCTTCAAGATAGTGTCGAGACCTGATTGCTTAGGTGTTTCTTCTGTTATGACATCTTGTAGAAAAACGATTAAATGGATGGTGAAGCCCCTAGTTATTCATTTTGAGTTGGAAAGTATCATTTTTCAACTCTGTCCGCACTAACTATTTATTTAAAAAACTGTTGTAAAGTCCACCAACTTAGTTAATTGTGCCAGATATTTTATCAAATTTAATTATTTAATTAATTTACGTTCATTACTCGGGTACCCTTTTCACCCTCGGTATCGTCAGATGTAACTTTCATCAATTTTTCACATACACTCTCTTATCATCTTCTCTCTGCTGTCTGCCAACCCACTCTGAGTTGGCGTCGCTTCTCACGGATTCATCCACTTGTGTCGTTTGCCGTAAAAACGTGGAGATCCCTCAAGGGTTAACGTAACAGGCGCATTTCATGTGAACGTCAGAGGTACGTAATATTCTTTTTGACGCTTTTCGGTGTGATACCTTCATAATGCAATAGCTGCATCAAAGGGCATTGAGTTCAGGGAAAAATTTAATTTTTTTATAGATACACGAAAAATTTTAATCATATACTCACAAATAAAAATATAAGGCTATGGTCACTTTACAATCTTGAAGCCAACAGTACGATCAGCTATTACTTCCTTCACCCTTCCTTTTTCATGTCACTACAGAGAAGAAGAAAAGGATGAAGCCAAGAACGGTGACTAATGTAGTTGAACTACATCAACCTACTCATTTCTGTCTAAAATAATGTTGTACTGTATGTCGGGCATGTCCTTTCTTTTCCTGCAGTGTTACATTATAAGCTAAACCACACATTCATTCACTTGTGTGAGGAAGTAGACACTGAAAGCTGTTATGCCTGGCTGCTCACTCCAGAATCAAAATGTGTAATCATAGTTACAAAGGAAACAAGAGCCACTTTAATGGCTTGTGGAAAGAAATCGGATTTTCTTCTTCCTTCGTCTCATCCACAGTCATATCTTGGTTGGTTAATTTTAAATTTCCTTCCATTTTACGATACGTGGTCATACGCTGCTCTTAATTCATGGAAACGTATTGTACTGCAGCAAATCCGACCCCTATGTCAACTAATAAATTTTAAAATTGCTTTTACAATTTCCAGGGAAGTAGAAAAGTTATTACTCGGCAGAGCAAGCTTACATACGGGCGTAGTAGAAATTAACATGCTACCTTCCAGATACAGCTCAAAGTATAGCGCGTTGTCACATCTCTGTGTAAGCAAAGTACTCTGAAGCGCCGAAGAAACTTGTATCTCCAAGCGTATTCAAATACAGAGATATCTAAGCAGGCAGAATACGGTGTTGCATTCAGCTACCCTTACATAAGGCAACAAGTGGCTGGGACAGTTGTTAGATCGGTTACTGCTGCTACAATAACAGGTTGTCAAGATTTAAGTGAGTTTGAAGGTGTTTTTATAGTCGGCGCACGAGCGATGTTATACAGCATCTCTGAGGTAGCGATGAAGTGGGGTTTTTCCCGTACGACCGTTTCATGAGTGTATCGTGAATCTCAGCAGTCCTGTAAAACATCAAATCTTCGACATCGCTGCGGCCGGAAAGAGATCCTGCAAGAACGGGACCAACTATGACCGAAGAGAATCCTTCAGCCTGACAGAAGTGCAACCCTTCCACAAATTGATGCAGATTTCAATGCTGGGCCATCAACAAGTGCCAGCGTGAGAACCACTCAACGAAACATCATCGATACGGGCTTTCGGAGCCGGAGGTCCACTCGCGTACCCTTGATGACAGCACAACACAAAGCTTTGCTTCTCGCCTGGGCCCATCAGCACTGTAATTGGATTGTTGATGACTGGAAACATGTTGCCTGATCGGACGTGTCTCATTTAAAACTGTATCGAGTGGATGGACGTTGTTCGGGTATGGAGACCTCATGAATTCATGGACCCTGAATGTGAGCAGGGGACTGTTCAAGCTGGTGGAGTGTCTGAAATGGTGTGGAGCGTGTGCATTTGAAGTGATACGGGACTCCTGGTACGTCTAGATACTACTCTGACAGGTGACACGTACGTAAGCACCCTGTCTGATCACCTGCATCCATTGATGTCCATTGTGCATTTCGACAGACTTGGGCAATTCGAGCAGGGCAATGCGACACTCCACACGGCCGGAATTGTTACAGAGTGGCTTCAGGAACACTGTTCTGAGTGTAAACCCTTCCTCTATCTACCACACTCCCCAGACATGAACATTATTGAGCATATCTGGGATGCTTTGTCACGCGCTGTTCAGAAGAGATCTGCACCCCCTCGTACTCTCACGGATTTATGGGCAGCCCTGCAGGATCCATGGTGTCAGTTCCCTCCAACAGTACCTCTGACATTAGTCTGGTCCATGCCACGTCGTGATGCGACACTTCGGCGTGCTCGTAGGGGCCCTACACGATATCACGCAGGTTTACTAGTTTCTTTGGCTCTTCAGTATAAATGGCTTCGCAGGCAGCCGATACTGCTCGCTACTAACATCACTGTATTTACTGACAGTGAGTAGGAGAAAGGAGTTACAGGGCTGACGGAGGTCGACAGTCTGCAGATTAACGTCAAGAGCGAAACGATGCCAACAGAGTGGACGCCAGCTTTGACCCAATAGGGAACCGTTGTCCACAGAGACTATATATCATTACAAGCTAGGATAACAACGCAGTAATCTTTCGCTATACCACTGAATTTTTATTATTCCTATATGTCCAGATTACAGGTATAAACAGCCATCTTCAGCTCTACAATACAAGGAAATTACAGAATCAGAACTGATTTACATAAAACAATAAGTTAAACACCACGTTATCCAACAGAAACGATGAATTTTAGTCAGAATAACATTTGAGTCACTAATAATCCAACGAGCTCCCAGAAGTTCATGGCAGCAACGCCCTCTATATTCCAAAATCCAGCTAACCCACTTCCTATCAGATATACACTCCTGGAAATGGAAAAAAGAACACATTGACTCCGGTGTGTCAGACCCACCATACTTGCTCCGGACACTGCGAGAGGGCTGTACAAGCAATGATCACACGCACGGCACAGCGGACACACCAGGAACCGCGGTGTTGGCCGTCGAATGGCGCTAGCTGCGCAGCATTTGTGCACCGCCGCCGTCAGTGTCAGCCAGTTTGCCGTGGCATACGGAGCTCCATCGCAGTCTTTAACACTGGTAGCATGCCGCGACAGCGTGGACGTGAACCGTATGTGCAGTTGACGGACTTTGAGCGAGGGCATATAGTGGGCATGCGGGAGGCCGGGTGGACGTACCGCCGAATTGCTCAACACGTGGGGCGTGAGGTCTCCACGGTACATCGATGTTGTCGCCAGTGGTCGGCGGAAGGTGCACGTGCCCGTCGACCTGGAACCGGACCGCAGCTACACACGGATGCACGTCAAGACCGTAGGATCCTACGCAGTGCCGTAGGGGACCGCACCGCCACTTCCCAGCAAATTAGGGACACTGTTGCTCCTGGGGTATCGGCGAGGACCATTCGCAACCGTCTCCATGAAGCTGGGCTACGGCCCCGCACACCGTTAGGCCGTCTTCCGCTCACGCCCCAACATCGTGCAGCCGGCCTCCAGTGGTGTCGCGACAGGCGTGAATGGAGGGACGAATGGAGACGTGTCGTCTTCAGCGATGAGAGTCGCTTCTGCCTTGGTGCCAATGATGGTCGTGTGCGTGTTTGGCGCCGTGCAGGTGAGCGCCACAATCAGGACTGCATACGACCGAGGCACACAGGGCCAACACCCGGCATCATGGTGTGGGGAGCGATCTCCTACACTGGCCGTACACTACTGGTGATCGTCGAGGGGACACTGAATAGTGCACGGTACATCCAAACCGTCATCGAACCCATCGTTCTACCATTCCTAGACCGGCAAGGGAACTTGCTGTTCCAACAGGACAATGCACGTCCGCATGTATCCCGTGCCACCCAACGTGCTCTAGAAGGTGTAAGTCAACTACCCTGGCCAGCAGGATCTCAGAATCTGTCCCCCATTGAGCATGTTTGGGACTGGATGAAGCGTCGTCTCACGCGGTCTGCACGTCCAGCACGAACTCTGGTCCAACTGAGGCGCCAGGTGGAAATGGCATGGCAAGCCGTTCCACAGGACTTCATCCAGCATCTCTACGATCGTCTCCATGGGAGAATAGCAGCCTGCATTGCTGCGAAAGGTGGATATACACAGTACTAATGCCGACATTGTGCACGCTCTGTTGCCTGTGTCTATGTGCCTGTGGCTCTGTCAGTGTGATCATGTGAAGTATCTGACCCCAGGAATGTGTCAATAAAGTTTCCCCTTCCTGGGACAATGAATTCACGGTGTTCTTATTTCAATTTCCAGGAGTGTAGTAGTTTAAAGCGAATTTTTTATTACATAAAATCAGCAAATGTATTTGGATATCATCTTTAAAATATACTGACGGTGTGTTGCGGAGGGTACTTTGGGTACCTTTATCCAGTCTCGTATTGTTGGTGGAAAGAAATACTGTCGGTATGCCTCTGTATGGGCTCTATTCTCTCTGATTTTATCCTCATGGTCTCTTCGCGAGATATACGTAGGAGGGAGCAATATACTGCTTGATTCCTCGGTGAAGGTATGTTCTCGAAACATCAACAAACGCCCGTACCGAGCTACTGAGCGTCTCTCTTGCAGAGTCTTCCACTGGAGTTTAGCTATCATCTCTGTAACGCTTTCGCGATTACTAAATGATCCTGTAACGAAGCGCACTGCTATCCGTTGGGTCTTCTCTATCTCTTCTATCAACCCTATCTGGTACGGATCCCACACCGGTGAGCAGTATTCAAGAAGTGGGCGAACAAGTGTAATTTAACCTACTTCCTTTTTTTTCGGACTGTATTTCCTTAGGATTCTTCCAATGAATCTCAGTCTGGCATCTACTTTACCGACGATTAACTTTATATGGCCATTCCATTTTAAATCAAATGGTTCAAATGGCTCTGAGCACTATGGGACTCAACTGCTGAGGTCATTAGTCCCCTAGAACTTAGAACTAGTTAAACCTAACTAACCTAAGGACAGCACAAACATCCATGCCGAGGCAGGATTCGAACCTGCGACCGTAGCGGTCTTGCGGTTCCAGACTGCAGCGCCTTTAACCGCACGGCCATTTCGGCCGGCCATTTTAAATCATGCCTAATGCCTACTCCCAGATAATTTATGGATTTAACTGCTTCCAGTTGCTGACTTGCTATATTGTAGCTAAATGATAAAGGATCTTTCTTTCTATGTATTCGCAGCACTTGTCCACATTGAGATTCAATTGCCATTCCCAACACCATGCGTCATTTCGTTGCGGATCCTCCTGCATTTCAGTAAAATTTTCCATTGTTACAACCTCTCGATATACTACAGCATCATCTCCAAAAAGCCTCAGCGAACTTCCGTTGTTATCCACAGTGTCATTTGTACATATTGTGAAGAGCAACGGTCCTACGACACTCCCATGCTGCACACCTGAAATCACTCTTACTTCGTAAGACTTCTCTCCATTGAGAATAACATGCTGCATTCTGTTATCTAGGAACTCTTCAATCGAATCACACAATTGGTCTGATAGTCCATATGCGCATACTTTGTTCGTTAAACGACTGTGGGGAACTGTATCAAATGCCTTGCGGAAGTCAATAAACACGGCATCTACCTGGGAACCCGTGACTATGGTCCTCTGAGTCTCGTGGATGAATAGTGCGAGCTGGGTTTCACACGATCGTCTTTTTCGAAACCCATGCTGATTCCTAAAGAGTTTTTCTAGTCTCCAGAAAATTAATTATACTCGAGCATAATACGTGTTCTAAAATTCTACAACCGATCGACTTTAGAGATAGAGGTCCATAGTTCTGCACATCTGTTCGACGTCCCTTCTGGGAAACGGGGATGATCTATGCCCTTTTCCAATCTTTTGGAACGCTACGCTCTTCTAGAGACCTACGGTACACAGCTGCAAGAAGGGGGGCAAGTTCCTTCACGTACTCTGTGTAAAATCGAACTGGTATCCCATCAGGTCCAGCTGCCTTTCATCTTGTGAGCGATTTTAATTGTTTTTCTATCCCTCTGTCATGTATTTCGATATCTACCATTTTGTCATCTGTGCGACAATCTAGAGAAGGAACTACAGTGCAGTCTTCCTGTGTTGAATAGCTTTGGAAAAAGACATTTTGTATTTCGGCCTTTAGTTTGTCATCCTTTGTTTGAGTACCATTTTGTTCACAGAGTGTCTGGACATTTTGTTTTGATCCACCTACCGCTTTGACATGAGACCAAAATTTCTTATGATTTTCTGCCAAGTCAGTACATAGAACTTTACTTTTGAATTCATTGAACGCCTATCGCACAGCCCTCCTCACACTACATCTCGCTTCGTGTCATTTTTGTTTGTCTGCAAGGCTTTGACTATGTTTATGTTCGCTGTGAAGTTCCCTTTGCTACCGCAGCAGTTTTCAAACTCGGTTGTTGTATCACTGTGGCTCTTTTCAATCTCTTAGGACCTTGCTTGGCACATACTCATCTAATGCATATTGTAAGATGATTTTGGACTTTGTCCACTGATCCTCAACACTATCTGTACTTGAGACAAATCTTTTGTGTCGAGCCGTGAAGTACTCTGAAATCTGCTTTTTGTCACTTTTGCTAAACAGAAAAATCTTCATATCTTTTTTAATATTTTTATTTACAGCTGAAATCAGCGATGCAGTAACCGCTTTGTGACAGCTGATTCCCTGTTCTGCATTAACTGTTTCAAATAGTTCGGGTCTGTTTGTCACCAGAAGGTCTAATATGTTATCGCCACGAGTTACTGTTTAACTTCTCAAGGTAGTTGCCACCCGTTATAAACGTTTGAGTCTCCCAGTCTATACCTCCACCCAGAACTGTGACATGGTCGGGAAGTCTACACGAAATATTTTCCAAATTTTCCTTCAGGTGCTCTGCCACAACGGCTGCTGAGCCACGGGCCCTATAGAAACATCCAATTACTATGTTTGAGCCTGCTTTAACCATGATCTTTACCCAAATTGTTTCACATTTCGGATCTCCGTCAATTTCCTTCGATACTGTTGCACTTTTTATCTCTATAAACACGCCTCCCTTTCACTGTCCAGCCTGTCTCTGCGGTATACATTTCAGTCTGAGTTTAGAATTTCATCTGGTTTCAGCCAACTTTCTGTCCCTAGTACAATGTAGGCATTGTTACAATTTATTAATGAGAGCAGTTCTGGGACCTTTCTATAGACGCTCCTGCAGTTTACTATTACCACATTAATATTGTTATTCCCTGTTGCGTTTGGCCTACTACTACCTTGTAGCGTCTCAGGGGGCGTCTTGTCGGGCCTGGGGCACTTCGCACGTACTCCGCTACCCTTGTAGCCGCTTTCTGCGTGTAGTGCACGCCTGACCTATTCAGGGGGACCCTACATTTCTCCACCCGATAGCGGAGGTCGAGAAATTTGCACCACAGATCTCCGCAGAATCGTCTGAGCCTCTGGTTTAAGTCTCCAAACCAGAGTACCGCGATCGGTTCTGGGAACGATACTACAAATAGTTAGCTCTGATTCCACCCCGCGAGCGAGGCTTTCCGCCTTCACCAATTCCGCCAACCGCCTGTACGAACTGAGGATGACCTCTGAACCCAGACGGCAGGAGTCATTGGTGCCGACATGAGCAACAATTTGCAGTCGGGTGCACCCAGTGCTCTCTGTCGCCGCCGGAAGGGCCTCCTCCACGTATTTACATACCAACTATACATCGTAGTCGCAAGTATATTAGTGGTTAATTGATACACTAAATCATAATAAATTTGAAAGAAATATAGAAGTTCGTAGAAATTGTTTTCTTTTGTTAAGATCATAGTAAAAAACTGAAGATCGACATAACAAGGCTATTTTAAGCCTGGAAAATTACTAAATACGTAGTAACACCCTCCATTGAGGTAAATTTCACAGGTAACATGTGGTGTTGTTATAGCTCCAGTTGTGATTCGCTACTTGCGAGGAACGACGTAGCACAGTGGCTTACACTTAGTCCTAAAGCTAATGATCGAATGATTTTTATTTGTTTGATGGTAAAAACAATTTAACACTGCATATTACCAACAAAATGGAAGACAAAATGATTCACTGATAATAATAACTCATGTTCTCATATACTACCGTGCCTAGTGTTGTCATAAGTATTGCAGATCAACATTGCCGTCGTGGGTTATGACGACTCCTCCCCCGCCTGTGAGGTTAACTGATGTGCAAAAACAAAAGAGATATGAATGAATTTTTGTATTTCTTTCAAATTAATTGTTTACTGTATCAATTACCCACTACGATACTAGCGGTTACGTCACATTTTCGCTTTTGACTATTTCCTGTTGGTATGTAACTATGTTTTATCAAGATAATTTTTAAAAATAATTTTCAATTTTTATTTGAAATTTGATGTGACGTTTCTGCAGGGGACAGTTGTATGAACCAGTTAATGATCTTTTGCATTATATTCGGTTGATCCCTTCACCACTAACACATGAATAAACACATTGTAAATCGGCGTTTTTATATGTGATAAGTAAATATATTTGGTTGTTTTTATTTAATAAAAATGCGTTTTAAAATACTGTATCGGAAAGGAAGTTGGTTAGCCAGTTCTCGGAATATAGAGGACGCTACTTACATGTACCGCTGGTTTGTTCACTAAAATGGGTCGTGTTTGTTGGATAAATTGGTGTTTTACATATTGTTTTATGTAAATCAGTTCTGAATCTGTAATTTCCCCTTGTTTTCTAGCACTGAAGATGGCTATTTATAGCTGAAACCTGGATATGCAGGAATAATAAAAAGCCAGTGCCACTGTGGCTGATTACTGTATTTCTATTCTTCCTCGTAAGAACGGGGTATTGTTCAAGTATATTCTCCAAAGAAGAAAACGATAAATGTATTCCATTGACGATATTGGTAACTGTGTTATTGGGCAGCAGTTTCTATCTTATAATGAACAACAGTTAGACATGCTAACTTAACGAAAATTTTACGGGTTATATCGTACACAACTGGATTTCAAGGCCAACATTGAGAAAAATTGATCACTCCATGGCGTTAGCTTCTATCACGTAGTTGAATAAACCAATCACCACTTGCGAAAGACACGAAGGAATTTCATAATGAAACCTTCATATTCTATTACGAGAAAATGGAACACCATAACTAAGATGGACAGTTCCTTCTTGAGCCGAAACTTTGATTCATACAAACCGGAAAGAAAGTCAGCAGGCAGACGCGGCTCAGTCTGCAATTTATTTCAGATCTAAAGTTATATTCACCTCCTAGATGCAGAACTATACTTACTACACACGCACTGATGATAGCTACACTGTATCTGAAATGTAGATCTACAAAAAAACAGAGATTGAGACAGGACTAAATCCTGACTTCCTTCTGCTTGCATTACATCACAGTCGCTGTGCACAGTGCTTATAATGGAATCCAACGTGATGTCCATTCATATACCTTACAGTGTGAATAAGTGTTGTGTTAGTGATGGTGTACGAGGAGTATTGTCAAACAAAACTGCCGACCAGTGTGTATTTGTTGTGCTCTACAGGGCATTAGTTTATAGAAGCTGCAGTGTGAGGTAGCGCTCCACTTGAGAGAATACTGGAATTTACGCTCTTACCACCTTCACTTCGCTTTTCTCGGCCGTAAACAATAGCACCAAATTGTTCAAATGGCTCTGAGGACTATGGGCCTGAACTGCCGAGGTCATCAGTCTCCTATAACTTAAAACTACTTAAACCTAACTAACCTAAGGACATCACACACATCCATGCCCGAGGCAGGATTCGAACCTGCGACCGTAGTGGTTGCGCGGTTCCAGACTGTAGCGCCTAGAACCGCTCGGCCACTCCACCCGGCAATAACGCCATAACCAAGCTTTCGGCTCACATTTGTCACTAATAGGTGAAACATTATTATTGTAACAATTATTGTCGAAGTAAAACGGTTTAGTAAATTTATTTGATTACCTGGTGAACTACCAACTGCCTTGGTGAAAGATTTTAGAGCATCCTTACCTACACCAGACGTGTAATCAGGAAATCTCATAATTTCATTATTGATAGAGTGTTTTTTGTCTGACGGGTACATAGGGTATTCCACGAAATACGCATTCTGTTCGACAGTAAAAATACCCATTAGAGAACGCAGGCAATGGCTGTATGAAGGAATATAATAAATTTTCTCTGTCCCTACTAAAACGGACAGGCCATTTGTAAAATCAGTGGAATGGCTTCTTTATATTTCCATTAACGGTAACAGGCCAGAAACAGATTTTCGCGAGGCAGTAATGAAAGCTATTGGTTCCCATTTTGGGAACGCTTCCTCATTTTACAGCTGAGCCCGGTGTCGTTCGTATCTTTTTTTTTTTTTCTCTCGTCCGCTGCCGCTACGCGATGTTTGAGAGTTTAATGTTGGCGCGCACGCGAGCTTCTTTACGGGGGAGCAGAGCGGCGCGTGCCTCGCTTGACGCAGTGTTAACCATAAAGCCAGGCAAGGCAGCCTTCCCCCGCGCTGCGGCACTGCTTTGGCAATCTCTCACGGCCTGATATAGTGCGGGCGCTTTCTCCGGCCATAAAGCGATTCCTCACCTGCCTCAAACAGACGCTGCGCTCGGCTTCTCATGCTGCCGCTCGCAAACCTGAACCGACAAGCAGCATGCAACGACAGACAACGGCTGTAAATGCAAATTATAATTCGCGAGGCTACCCGTGGCCATGGCGTGAGCGAAAAGCAGCAATATACGGTCAGATAACCCTTGTGAAGCCGGTAATTGAATACCTGACCTCTTCTTTGTGACTAAAATTAAGTTTCATACTGTTACGCCATATCGCCTCTCTTCTGCGCCCTGGCCTTCCATTCCCTAGCTGCCAGCACACCGTTAACGGTGGTACTGATCTAGAGAAGAAAAATAAAGAAAAAACTGCACCAGTGGCACTTTTCTTTTTATTTTAAAAACCATAACCAAACCCACGACCAACATCCAATAGTATCCACATAGTACCGGAGACCTAACACAATGGAATTTACGGAATACCTTGAAAATAACAACACAAAACAACAGGGAGCATTGAAACGCCCGCTAAATCACGCAATGCTAACAGATAATTAGGACTGTGGAAGGGGCCAAGGGAGTTGCGGTCGGATTCATTTCAAAATAGAAATTTATTATCGTTTAATTAACACATACACTTTTGAAAGGATTAAATTTGCTTCTCAGCTGAAGGCCTCCAAACAGATGCTTCAGAATAAGTTCTATTTTGAAAAGACATGACACACAGTTAAATTTACGAATAAGATAAATCGTATACATATATGAGATCAGCATGCGGAGCGGCTGAAGGCCGCCGGATTAAATCTTCAAAATTCCAAATATACTATGATGATTACTGAAGGCAGAAGGCCACAATGTTTTAAGATGCTAACTGTGCTGATGGCCCACAAGGTGCACAGAAAGAGGTAAACAAACGCAATAAGATGGCTGAAGGCCGCAAAGTTAAATTCTGCAAGCTAAGGAAATATTTATGGCAACAATCGGTAAAGCAATACATTACGATTAAAAATTTCCTTTTTGCAACACCAACGGCAGAAGGCCCACAATAACTTGTAAAATTTTTCAGATAAAATTACAATAACCTTTCAAGAGCAGAAGGCGATAATATTTCGACTTGAAGGAAACTCTGAGAACATGTTTCCAGGGC
Organism: Schistocerca piceifrons; assembly: GCF_021461385.2. Classification (NCBI taxonomy): domain Eukaryota; kingdom Metazoa; phylum Arthropoda; class Insecta; order Orthoptera; family Acrididae; genus Schistocerca; species Schistocerca piceifrons. Next base: position 957,575,632 of record NC_060138.1, read on the forward strand.
TCAAGGCCCACAACTAACCTTGCCAAATGAAAAATATAAAATACAGTTAAATTACAACAACATTAACACTGTCAAAAGGATAACTAAGAGAACGGCTCTCAGGAGTCTCCAGTGGATCGGTCTGCCCTCGTTCACTTAGGCGAGACAGGTGGTGAGTATAGCTACACTTAGTCCGAGCGAGGTGGCGCAATGGTTAGCACACTGGACTCGCATTCGGGAGGACGACGGTTCAATCCTGCGTCCGGCCATCATGATTTAGCTGTTTTGCTGATTTCCCTAAATCGCTACAGGCTAATGCCGGGATGGTTCCCTCGAAAGGGCACGGCTGACTTCCTTCCCTAATCGTATGACACCCATGACCTCGCTGTTTGGTCTCCTCCCCAAAACAACCCAATCTAACTACACTTAATTCGTGCGAACCCAAGCAAGGGACAGTCACGGACCGACCGACCAACCGATTGCTTGACACGACGGAGTACACGAGAATTCAAGGCCCCCAAAAAAATTACAAGTGTCACTACCCCCCAAACAAACGCGGATGTGAACTGAGCTGCCAAAACTACACACCATGTTGGGCAGCAACAACGGGTGAGGAAAAGACACTGCCTAAAAACTAAGTTAACGGCCAGGGAAGGTAACCAGAACACTAACGGCCACAAGGTAGAGAATTCAGCTGGTGCACTTGACTATGGGTAAATTAATTTGATCAATTCCACCTGACGGCGGTTCTCTCGAACACTTCACTCGTTGTTGCTGACAGGAAACCTCCACAACAGCAACGCCGGAACCCACAAGTTATGGTCAACACCACTCAACCTTCTCGTCCTGGGTCGGCGAGCGACGATGCTCGTACCGATCGGACAGCTCCAGACATACTGCGACACTGCGTAGAGACCGCCAGCGGCCCAGTCGACTACGCCGCACGGAGATGTCCTCGCACCAACCGACCGACCAACAATCCACCAACAGTCAGGCCCGGCCTAAGTGATGCGTGGCGGCAACGCTCGGGCGGGCGATGTCCACACAGGGCTCACTGCTGATGCAAGCCGGCGAATGGCTGGCCCGGGCTGCGCTCCAGACGCGTTGCAACTGACTGCCAGGGTCCAACTCACGACCCAAACTCCCGTCAACTCTCCTCCTCGCACGTTCCGACTGATTCCACGACAGGTGACAACCGGAAGTAATTGCAGCCGAGCAAAGATCCTATCAGAGGGGATATGTCGATACGCGCGACTAGCGACAATGACGGTCAGCCAAAACAGCAACTTCGAAACGCCAGTAATTTAAATCATCGTGCTGAGATGGAAATACGCTAAAACACGGTATAAAATACCAAATGGTGGGACGGCAAGCCATGCGCGGCTCAAACATTGTACATAAATGTTGCAAGACAGTTTATCCACAACTTCATAAAAGCAAAATAATGAAAAATAATAATAAATAATGTCTTGAGTGTTTGTCTACTGATAGTAAATTTCTTCTCACTTAATTTCAAAAAATTAGTGGTAGAGGGTATCCATATGGACGTCTTGATGGAAATTAAAATTTACAGCTATGTACACCACAGTAAGAACGATGGTCTTGCCGAACAAACAAACCTCGAAAAACGTTGTCTTGCTGCATGCCTTCCAGATTGAGTTAAATATATTACAATGTAATTACAAACTAATGCGAAAAAGAAAAGAGAAAAGAAAAAGAAAAGGAAAACGACTCACCACGGAGAAACTATCCGAATGGAAAGGAAATCTTCAGTGATGAGTCCCGCTTCTAACTGAGCCCCGATGACCAGCAAAGATCCGTCTAGAGACGTACCGGCCAGCGATGGGATAGCACCTGATTGTCGCCCACCTTATGGCCCGCTAGGCAAAAGTGATGGTCTTTTTCATAGCACGATTCCATTGATTGTCATCCGCGGCAGCCTTGCAGCACAACGGACGTCGAAGATATTCTAGTCCCGTTTTGTTACCCTTACATTTCAGGAAGATAGTTCCCGCCTGGACACGGCGAGAGTTTCTACTGCTTGTCTTCATGCTCTCCAGACCGTTCCTTGGCCAGTAAGGTTGCCAGATCTCTCCTCCATTCAGAACGTTTGCTGCATTATGGACAGAGCTCTACTTCGAGCTCGGTATTTTGACGATCTAACTTCAATTGGACAGAATTGGACACGATATCCTCCAGGATATACAGCATATCAATTGGGGCCAGAGGTGCACCAACGCGTCACTTACTTACTCAATTTGTGAAACTCTTTCTTGAATAAACTGTCCAGTTTCTATCTGAAATTGTAATCGTTTGTTTGTCTGTACATTGCATCACATTTACCTATCCGTGCCACTGGAATAATTTCTTCGTGGTTCGCTGTCACAAGAAAATGGTTTATAGTTAATAGTAGAGATTGATATTGCTAATCCTATTGATTGACATTGGATATTCGTCCATGTACAGCACTGGGTGCTTTCCTGGCAAAATTTCCAGCACCTAGCACTACGTTTACTCTAGTATTCATGATTATTAACTATTATTTGCCTGTTATGAACAATTTGTCAGTGTCTTTTGGCATTTTATGTCTGATTCCAAAATATAAGTGACTTACTGGAACATCTCATCTTCCTCCTCCTCATCCTCTTCGGTGTCACTATTGTCACTGTCACTGCACGTGTCTTTGGCTACTATCTGGGGAGTTTTGTTACGTTGCATACAGGAAAACCTGTTCCGTTGTGCATGCAGGTACTCTCCATGTGTTGTTTTTGAACTACTGTCTGTTAATGAGTTTAGTTGCGCCCATTGTTCTTGGTCTCTTATTGCTGTTTATACATGTATTTCTGCTTCTGTGTAGTCTAAGTGTAGGGTATGCCTATTGTTAGTATATTGCCTACAGAAGAATATAGTTTGTTCTAAGGAACATTCTTCCCACACATGTGCACCTTGCATTGGATAAGCTCCATGTCCATTTAAGAAATGTTCCAAACATACTGCTCAAGGCTACAGTCTTCTCTATTGACAAATGCTTTTGTGCTTTTATGATATACTAATAGATACTACGGGAAAATGGCCTTTCGCGGGCCAAAACAGGTCCTGATTCATAAAACAACAATTGCAACTGGATCTGGCATTTTAGTCAAAACTGTTACCTGCAGCTGCGCCCGCATGTCAGTAGTTTTGTTGTAGTGACATGTTCCACATCCTGGAGGACCTCCTCACTACGGATCAATTGGAATGAAAGTAAATCTAATCTAATCTAATCTAGTGAGTAATGGAGACTAAGTAAGCTGTGAACATAGAATGATGTCAGCTGCCCTCACAGGACTAAAAAAATGGCTCTGATCACTATGGGACTTAACGTCAGTGGTCATCAGTCCCCTAGAACTTAGAACTACTTAAACCTAACTAACCTAAGGACATCACACACATCTATGCCCGAGGCATTTTCCTTACTTCTCACTCTGAGAACTCGACCTTCTTTTAAAAATATCTCTATGTCCTGTTACGTTATGATATCTTATTTTTCATGATCCGATTTTGATTAAGTAAAGCCTATATGTAGCCCCAAGCTAGGATCAAGTGTCCCGTGAAAACCCGATAAAAATTCGTCTAACAGTTTTGAGGATTACTATCTTCATAGAGCAAGACACAGGGTTTTAGATAAAACTTTAAATCAAGCTATCTTTTTCCCTTAATCCACATTTCATTGAATAAATCTTACACTAGCCACAAGCTACACTTACATTATGTGTGAGACAACCCCATGGAAATTCGTTTAGTAGTTTGCTAGAGTATCGTGTTCGAACTGACAAATGGGCCAACACGTTTTAGATAACACTTTAAATTCCGTTTTTCTTTTCCAGTCATCTCATTTTGATGAAATAAAACCTCTATGTTGCCCCAAGCTACGCTCAAATTACTTGTAAAAACTCCATCAAAGTTCCTCAACTATTTTTGGAGATTAGCGCGTTCACACAGAAAAACGACAGACACCACAGTATTGAGACAGGACATGAAAGTATGATCCGCATGGGGTCTTGCGTTTTCTTTCTGAAAAATACCGCCACGAAGAAATCACAACCACTCTCCTCGACTCATTTCATATGTAAACCTTGTTGGTGTTGTGGTCTTCAGTCCTGAGACTGGTTAGATACAGCTCTCCATGCTACTCTATTCTGTGCAAGCTTCTTCATCTCCCAGTACCTACTGCAACCTACATCATTCTGAATCTGTTTAGTGTATTCATCTCTTGGTCTCCCTCTACGATTTTTACCCTCCACACTGCCCTCCAATACTAAATTGGTGATCCCTTGACGCCTCAGAACATGTCCTACCAACCGATCCCTCTTTCTAGTCAAGTTGTGCCACAAACTTCTCTTCTCCCCACTCCTATTCAATACCTCCTCATTAGTTATATGATCTACCCATCTAATCTACAGCATTCTTCTGTAGCACCACATTTCGAAAGCTTCTATTCTCTTCTTGTCCAAACTAGTTATCGTCCATGTTTCACTTCCATATATGGCTACGCTCCATACAAATACTTTCAGAAACGACTTCCTGACACTTAAATCTATACTCGATGTTAACAAATTTCTCTTCTTCAGAAACGCTTTCCTTGCCATTGCCAGCCTACATTTTATATCCTCTCTACTTCGACCATCATCGGTTATTTTGCTCCCCAAATAGCAAAACTCCTCTACTACTTTAAGTGCCTCATTTCCTAATCTAATTCCCTCAGCATCACCCGACTTAATTCGACTACATTCCATTGTCCTCGTTTTACTTTTGTTGATGTTCATCTTATACCCTCCTTTCATGACAGTGTCCATTCCGTTCAACTGCTCTTCCAAGTCCTTTGCTGTCTCTGACAGAATTACAATGTCATCGGCGAATCTCAAAGTTTTTATTTCTTCTCCATGGATTTTAATACCTACTCCAAATTTTTCTTTTGTTTCCTTCACTGCTTACTCAATATACAGATTGAATAACATCGGGAATAGGCTACAACCCTGTCTCACTCCCTTCCCAACCACTGCTTCCCTTTCATGTCCCTCGACTCTTATAACTGCCATCTAGTTTCTGTACAAATTGTAAATAGCCTTTCGCTCCCTGTATTTTACCCCTGCCACCTTCAGAATTTGAAAGAGAGTATTCCAGTCAATATTGTCAAAAGCTTTCTCTAAGTCTATAAATGCTAGAAACGTAGGTTTGCCTTTCTTTAATCTAGCTTCTAAGATAAGTCGTAGGGTCAGTATTGCCTCACGTGTTCCAATATTTCTACGTAATCCAAACTGATCTTCCCCGAGGTAGGCTTCTACCAGTTTTTCCATTCGTCTGCAAAGAATTCACGTTAGTATTTTGCATCCGTGACTTATTAAACTTATTGTTCGGTAATTTTCCCATCTGTCAGCACCTGCTTTCTTTGGGATTGGAATTATTATATTCTTCTTGAAGTCTTAGGGTATTTCGCCTGTCTTATACATCTTGCTCACCAGATGGTAGAGTTTTGTCAGGACTGGCTCTCCCAAGGCCGTCAGAAGTTCTAATGGAATGTTGTCTACTCCCGGGCCTTGTTTCGACTCAGGTGTTTCAGTGCTCTGTCAAACTCATCACGCAGTATCGTATCTCCCATTTCATCTTCATCTATATCCTCTTCCATTTCTATAATATTGTCCTCAAGTACATTGCCCTTGTACAGACCCTCTATGTACTCCTTCCACCTTTCTGCTTTCCCTTCCTTGCTTAGAACTGGGTTTCCATCTGAGCTCTTGATATTCATACAAGTGGTTCTCTTTTCTCCAAAGGTCCCTTTAATTTTCCTCTAGGCAGTATCTATCTTACCCCTAGTGAGATACGCCTCTACATCCTTAAATTTGTGCTCTAACCATGCCTGCTTAGCTATTATGCACTTCCCGTCGATCTCATTTTTGAGACGTTTGTATTCTTTTTGCCTGCTTCATATACTGCATTTTTATATTTTCTCCTTTCATCGATTAAATTCAATATTTCTTCTGTTACCCAAGGATTTCTCTTAGCCCTAATCATTTTACCTACTGGATCCTCTGCTGCCTACACTACTTCATGTCTGAAAGCTACCCATTCTTCTTCTACTATATTTCTTTCCCAAATTCCTGTCAATTGTTCTCTTTTGCTCTCCCAGAAACTCTGTACAACCTCTGGTTTAGCCGGTTTATCCAGGTCCTATCTCCTTAAATTTCCACCTTTTTGCAGTTTCTTCAGTTTTAATCTACAGTTCATAACCAATAGATTGTGGTCATTGTGGTCAGAGTCCACATCTGCCCCTGGAAATGTCTTACAATTTAAAACCTGGTTCCTAAATCTCTGTCTTACCATTATATAATCTATCTGATACCTTCTAGTATCTCCAGGCTTCTTCCGTGTATACAACCTTCTTTTATGATTCTTGAACCAACTGTTAGCTATGATTAAGTTGTGATCTGTGCAAAATTCTATCAGGCGGCTTCCTCTTTCATTTGTTAGCCCCAATCCATATTCCCCTACTACGTTTCCTTCTCTCCCTTTTCCTACTACCGAATTCCAATCACCCATGACTATTAAATTTTCGTCTCCCTTCACTATCTGAATAATTTCTTTTATTTCACCATGTAAACCTTATTGCCCAAATAATCGGCTATGTGAACAGAGGTAGTCCGTTACTTACCCTATGGCACCCTATATCATCATGCCATGTGCTGGGACTGAGCGAAGTTGAAGAAAACGTTGTCGTGGCTTTCGCTCTCCTTGGGCCTCTACACAGATACGTGCATCGTAATGCTGTATGCAGAACCGTGACTCGTCCATAATAATGACGTGGTGCCATCAAGTGTTGCCGTTGGGCAGATGACTTTTGGTGCTCCTCTCTTGAAACATTCAGTCTAGATACAGTCAATGAAATGAAATGGAAAAATGATAAGGATTTCTAGTCCAATAATTTTATGGTTGTATCAGCTGCAGCAGAAAATGAAACAACGGGAGGAGGAATTTGTCTTGTCGCAAATCCGCCAGGCGCCAACGACACAGTGAAACACAACGCCGGCGTGCTGGTTGCCAGCTCAGCCCCTGCGATTACGTGACGTACAGGCCCCGCCTTTTGCAGTGTGACCTGCAGAAGGCCTTCGCATACACCGAACCAAAGCACATAGGGTGTATAAATCAACAAGAGAGTTCACTCCTGCCACGAATCTTTTGGTGCATACTCCAATGTCACACGCAACCAATCATGAGGAAGCGCACTTCCTCCACGCGGGTATTAGGGTCGCATCTGTGTCGACCACGGCAGTTAAGAGGCACCCCGTCAAGAGAAAAGTCTGCACCCGATCCAGCGCTGCCTGGACAGAACGTTGCCTTCGCTCGGCAATATGCTCGCGGTCCTGTTGGTATTCCGTCAGATTCTTTGGTAAGACTGTAGAATCTGCGATCTCGTACAGATCGTAGCTTACGTGCTAGTCTGTTCCAGTGTGTTCCGCACAAGGAGAACGAAGACTTAAATATTTGGTAGTCAAACTGGTGGAGAACGAACTCTGACTGTAGAAGCTTTCGTTGTGGTGTTTCCTCAATCAATACTTGTATTTCAAGTACTTGCGTTCAGTTGTGAACTTAGGAAATTAGGAGCAAGTTACAAAGTTTGTTACTTGTTTGTCACGTTCAACATAGACAATTTATGTTCAATTCATTGCATTCTTAAATGTACAGGGCGTTTCCGTAAGAGCCTGCAAAAATGTAACACGAGATAAAGAATGCTCAACTGAATAATTTGAGGTGGGGAACCTGAGGTCGGAGAAGCCAGTTTAAGGATATGTGGAAGTAAACCTGTCTACCGCTTTGTCTAGTATTACTGTTTTCCAGCTTATTTAAAACTAACATGCGTACAAATTTACACGTATTGTGCTTTTTATTTACATATGCATTATTTATTTCCCTCAAGGAAACATGGATGACCAGCCTCATTTCCAGGAAGCCATGATCGGGTTTTGTTCACTTTTTTTGTCCGTAAGTTGGCTCTGCTGTATCGTATTTACAATTCCCCACGACAGAACGTGCTACGAATCAACCAGAGACCCACTCAACATTCAGTGCTATTTAGAGACATACAGTACAATGCGATGGAGCAGTACTGGCACAGCTTCGCAGAACTCACTGATATGCACGTTGTGTACGAAAAAGTACGTTACAAAGCTCTCACTACTGAAAGGCTGTACAGGGAACGATTTCCTAACAAGCATCATCCGTTATGACGAGGGTTTATTTCTCTCGACGAGAAATAAGAAACGAACGACCAGGCAACATGAGGACCACTCGCACACCCGATTTTGGAGAAGAGGTGCTGGAAAGTGTTGCAGCGGACCCCATTACAAGTACTCGTCGTAGTACACGTGAAACTGGCGTTGCACGTACTATCGTGTGGCAAGCTCTCCACGAACAAAAATGACACTCATATCACTCACAACGAGTTCGTGCAGTGCTTGTGAGGGACCTGTATCAAGGTTCGCATTGGTTTCTCCAACAATGGATTGATCGACGAGATATCGCCCAAATCGTTCTGTTTACTGAAGACATCTGATTTGATCGTGATGATATTTCAAACAACCGGATCAGCCATGTGTGGGGTGAGGAAAACCTTCACGCTGTAACAGAGTCACAGCATCAAGAAATTTTGATGTGAATCTCTGGGCTGGCATTGTAGGCGGCAATTTCATTGGGCCATATCTTCTACCTGGTCGTCTGAACGGCCACTTGCATTTGATGTACGCGCAGAGTGTTCTACCTGAGTTGTTGGAGAAAGTACTCTTTGTGTTCGTGAGAGGATCTGTGTACAACATGGAGGAGCACTTCAGTATGCATTTTCGGGTCGGCCGGAGTAGCCGTGCGGTTCTAGGCGCTACAGTCTGGAACCGAGCGACCGCTACGGTCGCAGGTTCGAATCCTGCCTCAGGAAGGGATGTGTGTGATGTCCTTAGGTTACTTAGGTTTAATTGGTTCTAAGTTCTAGGCGACTGATGACCTCAGAAGTTAAGTCGCATAGTGCTCAGAGCCATTTGAATCATTTGCATTTCCAGAACCATCTCAGTGTTGTATTTCCTGGTCGCTGGGTTGGAAGCGGGGGTCCTATTCCATGGCCTGCGAGGTCACCGTACCTGAATGCCCTTTACTATTTCCTATGGCGATATCTAAAGCCACTTGTGTATGAGGCCGCAGTGAATATGGAGATTGAATTAGCTGTCAGAACTGTAGCTGCCTGTTATATGACTCGAAACACGTCAGGGATATTTGTCAGGGTGCATCAGAATTATGTTCGCCGATGTTATGCTTGACTAAGGTTGACGGCCGCCAGTTTCAGGACATTTTGTAAGATACAGTACAAATGGAAAGTTCATTGTGTCAGTGATGGTACTTGCAGTTAATTGTCACTAATATAAAAAACGTACACAGCAATGTGATTTTGTTCCTATTACCTCCTTCAGCTGGTTTCTCTGACCCCAGGTTCCCTACCTCAAAATGTTCAGTGGAGCATCCTCTATATCCTGTTAAATTTTTGCACGCTCTTACGGAAACGACCCTGTAGAGGATAAACTGCATTCTCGTGTGTTTTATGCGGACATTTCCAAGTCCAGGATACTTAACATTTGTTATCAGAGACGTAGTTCAGAGAGTGAGTTATTTCGAACATCGAACAGTTCAGTGATAGAATTATTCCGATTAGTATCAACAGCAAGTCAATGTCCATTACAGTAATTAAGGCATACATTCCACTGTCAGAAGCAGAAGATAATGGGGTACAGAGAATATATGAGAGCACTGAATAGGCAACTCAGTATGTAAAGAGAGACGTTAGTCTAATAACGAAGGGTTGGGGGGGGGGGGGGGGGCTTGAGACGATGTACTATGGGAAAAGTTTGAAGACTGTTCATATATTTCCAATAGTCCATCGTTACAAGACACCACTCCCCCCCGCCCTCCTGGTTATTAGACTAACCTCTCTCTTATTGCAGAAAATGGTCTTGGTAGTGGAAATCAGACATTAGGAATAAGAGTTTTGCAGTAAACTTGAGTTTGTGATTGCGAATACCGTGTTCAGAAACCACAAATGGAGAAGCTATAAGTGGTGACGGCCTGGAGACACAGGAAGATATCACATAGTTAATATCAAGAGGAACACAGATTTTGAAATCAATTATTCGATTGCACGGTGTATGCTGGAGTAGATACAGATACAGACTACAATTTAATAATGAAGAAAAGCAGGCCGATTTTTTAAGGAAACGTCGGAACGAATCAACGTATATACAAATGAGGTACTGAAGTACTGGTGAATGATTTGCATCTGAAGTTCTCTGAGGCCGTAGATATTGCGATAGTCTATTTCACAGTGGATAGTTTAGTTAAAGAGGAGTTGACTGAAGTTGAAGAGGCAACTGTATGTACACGAAAGATTATTGAGAAGAAATCTTGGGTAACAGAAGAAATACCTGAGTTGATCAACAGAAGGGAAAATGAAAAAAATCTAGGTAAAGAAGGACACCAATGTAGACCTTCGGCACCCAGAAATGAAAGAAAACGGAACTTCAGGGCTTCTAAGGCAAAATGGCTGCAGTTGAAATATGAAAAAATGAAAAAGAGATGGGCATCGGAGTTAAGGTTCCAACATACACAAAAGCCAAAATACCCTTCGGTGAAATTATGACCAAGGTTGTCAACAGTCAGAGTGTAGAAGCAATTCCGCTGTTACAAGTGGAAGGGAGAGCGGATGGATGCAAGGAGTACAATGAAATCTTCTATGAGGAGAAGGAACTGTCTGATGATGTGATAGAAGATGAAATGAAAGACAATTTGAATGACAAAAGGATTCAGTATTATAGTTAGGCTTCGAGAGTGATTTGGAAGATTTTTGAAGATATAAGGCAGCAGGCGGAGACAATATTCCTTCTGATTTTCTGAAATCATTGGGGAGTCGGCAACTGAACGACTACTTAAGTTGATGTGTAGAATCTAAGAGCCTGAAGGCGTCGTATTTGACTTTCAAAGCAATATCATCCACACAATACCGAAGGCCTCAAGGGCAGTTACGTGGGAGAACTATTGCATCAGCTGCCAAACAGCTCATGCACTCCAAACTGATGAGAGGAATACAGAAGAACTAAAACGAAAATTGAAGAGAGGCAGTCCTTGACGTTATATTTGATAAAGTAAGCAAGACTTTATAGAAATCAAGACACATTCATAAGATTTGTCGATCTATAAAAAACTCTCGGTCATGTAAAACGGCACAAAATGTTTGAAATGCTCAGAAAAATACATAGACATTAGGCATAACGGGTAATATACAGTATGTGTAAGAACTGCGAAGTGGCAATGAGAATGTAAGAACAAGAACGAGGTGGGCGCACTAATAAGGGACAAAGACAGTGATGTAGTCTTTGCTCCAATTGTTCAACCTACACATCGAAGAAGTAATGACGGAAGAGTGGGATTAGAGTTCGGGATGGAACGACATCAGATAGGAGATTTGCTGATGACAGGAGCTCTTGAATGGAATGAACATTCTAATGACTAAAGTGAACCGGCAGTGAACCGAGGAAAACGAAAGTAAGGAGGAGTATCAGAATTGCGAGTAGCATGATACTTAATATCAGAACTGGTGACTACGAAGTAGGTACAGTTAAATAACATATGACAAACGAAGCGAGGATGACGTGAAAGGATACTAGTATAGAAAAAGAAGGCATTTCTGGGGAAAAGAGGTCTATTAGTATCAAACATTCTTATTGATCTGAGGGAGATATTTCTGAGAATGTATCTCAGGAGCATAGCATAGTTACGAAGTGAAACATGAACTGTGGCAAAAACTGAAGAAAAGGGAATCAAAGCATTTGAGATGAGGTGCCATAGAACATTGAAATTGTGATAAGATAACGAACGAGGTGGTTCTGCACATAATCGGTGAAGAAGGAGACATACGGAAAACACTGACTAGAAGAAGGTACAGGATGAGAGGACATGAGTTAAGATATCAGGGAATAATTCCCAAGGGGCTGGAGAAAGACAGAGAATGGAATACAAACAATTGTTGATTTAGTTCGCAAAAATAAATTATATTTAAATGTTAAGGTATTCGAATAAAGTGTACATGCTCGCTTGATTGGAAAGACATCTGGAGTAGTACCATATGACGTTACAGACTGCACCGAAACGGGTTTGTCTGATGTAGACAGTCCGCAGCTCGTGGTCGTGCGGTAGCGTTCTCGCTTCCCGCGCCCGGATTCCCGGGTTCGATTCCCGGCGGGGTCAGGGGTTTTCTCTGCCTCGTGATGACTGGGTGTTGTGTGATGTCCTTAGGTTAGTTAGGTTTAAGTAGTTCTAGGTTCTAGGGGACTGATGACCATAGATGTTAAGTCCCATAGTGCTCAGAGCCATTTGAACCATTTGATGAAGACAATCGAATGTAGTGAGTGTGAGGATACTCTCCACAGTACAGTCCCGTTATGATCGCCCGTAAGCCTTTCCTTACTAGCACAAAAATGGAAACCTAACTAACCTAAGGACATTACACACATCCACGCCTAAGGCAGGATTCGAACCTGAGACCGCAGCAGTCGCCCGGTTCCGCACTGAAGCGCCTATAATCGCTCGGCCACCCATGTTAATTAGCCACTGTTACCAATGAAATTCTACTGTGAATCCAATAGCAGATGTTTTGGGGAGAAATAATATAACTAAATAATGACGGAGAGCGCTAATTAGACTGAGTAAACAGCAATATACTCGTATTTCAAAAAGTACAAGGTGCAATAAAAGAGAAACTTTATAACGGTACCTGCCACCCAAAACACTGCAAAAACGAACATCAAGTAATAAATATTAACCAAAATCTTATATGAGAGCAATTGGTTTCTCGATACTCTGCCTCTTCTATAGGGAGCTAGAGGAGGACTTATGTGATAGCTGAAACGTACATCAAAGAAGTTAAAAAAAGTGCCTTTTTCATTTTTGTCCTCAGTCTTCTGACTGGTTTGATGCAGCCCGCCACGACTTCCCTACTGTGCTAACCTGTTCATCATAGAGTAGCACTTGCAACCTACGTCCTCAATTATTTGCTGGGTGTATTCTAATCTCTGCAGCTTCCTCTAGTATCATCGAAGTAATTCCCTGATGTCTTAACAGATGTCCTATGATCCTGTCCCTTCTCCTTCTCAGTGTTTTCCACATATTCCATTCCTTTCCGACTCTGCACAGAACCTCCTCCCTCCGTACTTTATCAGTCCACCTAATTTTCGGCATTCGCCTGCAGCACCACATCTCAAAGCTTCGAATCTCTTCCTTTCCGGTTTTCCCACAGTCCATGCTTCACTACCATAGAATGTTGTGCTCAAGAAATTTCTTCCTCAAGTTAAAACCTATGTTTGATACTAGTAGACTTCTCTCGGCCAGGAATGCCCTTTTTGTCAGTGCTAATCTGTCCGCCTTGCTCTGTCCGTAATTGCTCAAAGAAAAAGTATGGCTTTCAGAATGAGACGAGACTGAACTATCGATTAACTGGAACCGGCAGAGGCTGAAGTTAACGTTGAAAAGTTACCTGACCTAGTGCCATGGCTGGAAGTCAGCCTGACAGATAGATGACCTCTACAACTAGCTGAATATCTGAAGAGAATGCGACAGTATGTGTCAGATTCTAACGAAATAACAGTGGGGGAAGCTACTAAGCACACCGAACAAGATATTAGTAATTGCCAGGAGACATAACGCTAATCCTGCCTAACACCACCTTAAATGCGGACCCAGTTCGACGAGGAATATATCCATTTCTTCTGGAATACCCCATCCAGCTGTGGAGCTGCCTGACTGTTCCTCAAACCAGGAAGATAAACGATTGTTGTTGTCTAGGAAGACGGCAGTATCTACAGCATATCATCATGACGATATCCAAAAGACTGGACATGTGCGAATAGGATCCCGTTCTCTGAGATTCCGTACAAATTATGTATGTAAATAATTCATGTATAGGCTTCGATGAGTGAGATTTCCAGTATAAAAACAAGTTAAATAAGCAGCCTTATACCTTAATTCCATTTACTTAGAAGCTTAAATATTTTACACCGGCAAAGGCCGTAGGCCTTCGTAGTTGGTACAAATGTCAACTTGATACCTCTACCATTCCCTGAGAAAAAAAGATCTGGATAGACAAGCAGACAACCGAGTGACCCTGTGTGAGTTTCGTTTTCACCGACCGACGTACAGAACTCTGAAAAACCTAACACTTGTCACCGAGAATGTTGAAATAAAGATCAGGGTTCGTGTTGAGGATAACCTGAATGAATGGCCCCAGGGCATGATACGAAAAAATCTAAAAAAGCATCGTAGAACCATCTCTGTCCAGAGGTACATCCTCGACTTATTTCTGGTTAAACGTTCAATAGGGCTTCCGGTGCACTCGACGTATATGAAAACAGCCACAGTCGTGACTCATTGGATCACACTACACGCTTTTAGTCGGAAACTTTCCAGTTTTTGTGTCGTTCGATCCGCTGAAGAGGTGCAGCTCTTTAAGCTGTTGTGATCAATGAACTGTTGCGATGTACTGGATCCTGTAAGTCCACTGAACGCAGTAACCTTCTCGAGATTCGCCCGGAAGCTGGATTCATTAAAAGCAGCAATTCCTGGTGAGGTTGAATCCGATTCTCATTGATGAGACGTGGCATTCGTCTCGGTCCAAATCAGGTCGGATCTTTATACGACGTTGCTGTGTTTTACGGTTGTTGTCTGACAGGAAAAACTCTTAGTAGAAAAATGGCTCTGAGCACTATGGGACTTAACATCTATGGTCATCAGTCCCCTAGAACTTAGAACTACTTAAACCTAACTAAGCTAAGGACAGTACACAACACCCAGCCATAACGAGGCAGAGAAAATCCCTGACCCCACCGGGAATCGAACCCGGGAATCCGGGCGTGGGAAGCGAGAACGCTACCGCACGACCACGAGATGCGGGCGTTAGTAGAAATTGACAAACTAACCACAAGGAACACTTCCACGACGTAACAGGTGACCTCACGAATGCTCTAGAAGAACAAATCATTCCCGAGTGGTACACTGTTATGGTGAAGTGGAAAGGTAAGGTACTAGCAATGTCTTTTTTTGGTTATCAGTCTTCTGAATTCCTCTCCTGTGCTAACTGGAACGAGGAAATGATACACTAAGAAATCGTGAAGCTTCATTCACTGCCGTAGTGGGAGGCACGTAAATGCCCTATAGCTCCTTTTTACCATTCTACCACATCTTGACAGATGTTATTTTGCTGCTTCTATACAACCGTCTGACACTTACACAGCACGGGACCGATGGCCCTACCACTCTGGTCCCTTCAATCCCACAAACCAACCAACTAACTTACACAGCACTTCACTGCCACGAGAAGTTACCAGTGCAGGGTCAAATGATCATCTGCTACCAGCCCTACAGCGCTGTAAACAATCAGTGTGGTCCATTGAGGGACTGGTTTATATTTTCATGATCTTGTCTCACTGTAATTTTAACCGGTGCTGTCTTCATTTCATGGTACTGGAGGGAGTTGTAGGCTGTAAAAACTGTAGAGAAAGACAGAGATTGGAATATATCTAGCAAACGATTGAGGACTGTTGCAAGTGCTACTCTGAGATGAAAAGGTTGGCACAGCCGAGGAATTCAGAAGACTTATAACAAAAAAAAGTCAGTGCTACTTCCGTACCTTTCCACTTCACCATAACAGTGTACCACTCTGGAATGATTTGTTCCTCTAGAGTATTCACGGGGTGACCTATTACGTTTTGGAAGTGTTCCTCGTCGTTAGTTTATCAATTTCCACTACGAGTTTTTCCTGTCAGACAACATCCTTATATACATGGTACTTTTTAGCATTAGTGGCGGATGACTTAATGTGAATACTCATGATACAACCGTTCTACAGCCACATCACTTTCTGGGTAAGGCAGCTACATTAAATATCTACAGAAAATCGAGAGTTGTTCGAAACATTTGAAATCTGGGCATCGGTCGCGGGCATTCTCAGACAGAAGCGGGTAGGTCCTACAGGACCTCGAACCTTGGGGCTCCAGTTCTCAGTTTTGTGTACGGGAACTACTTTTAGCCCAGGTGCGTAATATTTCACTGTGGCAACTTTGCCGTAGTAATTAATTATTGGCGCGTAGGATCTCAAAATTCGAGTTTATGGTGCTCCAACCGAAGTTTGTGATCAGAAGAAATTTTATGTTAGATCTGGGAAATAGCTGGAGTGAATGGCTGTGGAAGAAACAGAGTTTGGGATGTATTTAACTGCAAGTAACCACATTGTTTCCAGGAAAACTTTCAGTAATTCCTGTCGCTGAGTACTGACGCTCATTCAGCACGACTGATTCTACAGTCCACTTACAAAATCCACAGTACTCTTAACATTCCTACAGAGAGTCATATTCGTAAAATAGTAAAAAAATTGACATTCCGTTTAAAGCCTGACTCATTACGTAGAAATAAATGTCTCAGTTCTTTTAACTTGGTTCATTCTCTATTTTAAGTATTTAATTAAACTAAAAACATCCCACTGTTACATTAGTTATTCCAAGTTGCTAAGGCAGTGCTTGTCCTGGGATTAGGATGAGCAGGAAGTAGTAGCGGGACATGGTTGTTAAGGATGGCGACTCTGCAGGTATGTCGTTAACCTACAAGAATATAATGAAGATGAAGGTTATTGATGGTCGCTAGCTTCTGTGCGAGAGCCTCTACTCATTATATGAGAGATCCGCCAACGCGAGCGGTCGCGACGGACACGTCGCTTTCTGAATGAAGCTCTGAAGGGTCTCGGCAGGGGCTCACCTCACCCAAAGACGGGTAAGAGCCGTGGCGTAAAAAAGCGCCGGAGCGGGACCCTCCATCTTGCGGCAGAGAAGAGACGGTGGCGCCGCCATTACCCGGGCGGCGTGCCCTGAGACTAATGTGATTACCGGACCGAGTGGCGGGCCAGACTGCGCCGAGAGACGACCGCCGCTCATTTCTCTCCATCCAGGGGAAGAGGGGAGGCGGGGGTGGGGGGAGGAAAGAGGGAGGGGGAATAAGAGGGTGGGAGGGAGGCGCGTGGGGAGAGTCGCCAGCCCGCGACATTTGTTGCGGTCGTTACTCGCTCAACTCGGCCCGCTCCTGCCAACGACCACTTCCCTAACTTCCACACTTTTTCCTGCTTCCTGTAGAGGTCATTTGCCATAATACAGTGGAGTCCTAGTGGAAGAGCCACTAAGAACAACTAGCAATATACGAGAAGTGGAAACAATGTAGGGGATTTTGTAGGCCCATCAAGATGGTGTAACAGAGAGAATCCATCAACAATCTATTATTTATTTATTTATTGATGATTTTGCCTAACCATGCAAAACACATAAAAAGAATTACAGAACAGTCACAACAATAATAAGTTGCATTATTAATAGGAATAGTAATTGTCAGTAAGAATAGTAGTAGCAACACTAATAATGATGAGAAGAAAATGGAGTAAATAAGATATTATTAAATATTACATAATGAAATAAATAATAATAATTTTCACTGTTCACAAAAGTAATAATTTGTAACAATAATAATGACAATAATAGTAATAAAAATAAAAATAATAACAATAACAATTATAATAAAACAACAATATTGATTAGTCTAGCACTTTTGAAGCCTTGTTTGGTACTAGAAGAAGTGGAATGGATAATGGAAATCAAAGTGACAATAGTCGCTAGGCACACGCCTCGGTGACTGCAGTCACAAATGCACTCTTCTGCAATAGTGCTCGACCTATGGGTAAGCCTGTTCGAATCCTCATCATGGAAAAATATTTCACTGCCATTATTTGGTCAGCTTAGGCAGGAGACGTGATGGTGTAACGTTCATGATCACTGGACTTTACATCAAAGTCCTGGTCTCTGCAGAGTCTCATGAAGTGAGGGGATGCCATACAAAGCATGGTGATCTATCTGTCCGATGGGGACATTAAGGGTGGTGGCACCATTTTTGCTGTTCGCGAGGAATAGGCCAATTAGCAGCACCATTTTTCACCCACTCCATTCTCTCATCACCATCATACAACACCAAAATTGCACTATGCTCCACATGCACAAGTAGTAGTGCAAATGATGATCTGGAGCAGATTTCTTTAGTGTAGGTTGTATACAGTTAGAGACAAATTTGATTAATTTATGATTCCCTCCTCTCACCTTAACCTACTGTTCTGCTGCATGTTTTACGACAGCCTGGGGTTAATTTATGACCCCCTAAAGATAATCTGTCTTTCTCTGCTATTTGGAAAGATGCAAGACTTGTAAACACATGGAAAAGAAGTAATTAAATGAATAGTTTCTTATCCAATCACACAAGGAATACCATCAAAATAATTTACCACAGGTAATTACATGGTTAAAACTTTTTGAACGCAAAGCACACACTGTTTGCCTTCCACCAGGTAGCATCACGTGCCAGCCACCTCGTGTACTCGCGCACATGCAGGGCACACTTTGCCCACTCAGGCCCCACAACTG
Organism: Schistocerca piceifrons; assembly: GCF_021461385.2. NCBI lineage: Eukaryota > Metazoa > Arthropoda > Insecta > Orthoptera > Acrididae > Schistocerca > Schistocerca piceifrons. Next base: position 957,594,177 of record NC_060138.1, read on the forward strand.
CTGCCAACTGCATCTTGCATCAGTAGCCTCACAGAGCACAAGGACTGAATGTCGTGCTAATCCCAAAACGAAGTGTCAGGTGGCGACAATCCTCTGATATTGATACCTGAGAAATTCGTGTCAAAACACATGCTGTCCCTCTCTACTCTCTCTTTCTGTCTCTCTGTCTGTCTGTCTCTCCCTCCCTCCCTCCCTCCCTCTCTCTCTCTCTCTCTCTCTCTCTCTCTCTCTCTCTCTCCCATCTCATTGTCACGCAGTACCTAGATGGTTGGGGTTTAGCCGACCTTCTTGCCAAACGTCTTCGAACAAATTCCAACTAAGTGCATTCATCTTGTATACTGCTGCATACTGGTTTTGATATACCATCTGGCATTGCAGACGTGAGCGCTCTCTTAATTATATTGGCTTAGGAGGTGCTTACGCCTCAAAATTTCCAATCACTGAGTCTAGGTAACATGGTTTGGCAGCCTAGCTTTCCTTTGTGGGTTTCGATGACGTTGTAGAGAGGGTATCTATTTATAATTACACTTAACTGAGGCTGTTATTTAAAGAAGGCCCACCTATTTTCTATTTGGTAATTTTACTTAACTGAAACTGTTATTAAAGAAGACCTCCCTGTTGTCTATTTGGTAATTTCGCTTAACTGAAGCTGTTAATATTGAAGGCCTGCCTGGGATATATTTGATAATTTTACTTAACTGAAGCTGTTTTGAAAGAAGGCCTGGCTGTGTTCTCGTTGATTATTTTTCTTAACTAAAGCTGTTATTAAAGAAGGTCTGCCTATTTCCTAGTTTCGTAACTTTGCTTAACTGAAGCTGTTATTACTGAAGGCATACGTGTTCCATTTGGTAATTTTACTTAACTAAAGCCTGCCTATTCCCTTGTAATTGAATTAGGAACTATTTCATAATCTGGGTTACCTGAAACTCTTATTAATCAATGCCTACCAGTTTCTATTGCTCCATTATTGAGATCTGATATCTTACTGTATGTTACTCAATCTGTATTCTAATTAACCGACATTGTGACTGTCCAGGCCCTACCAGTTTGATCAGTATTTATGTCAGTAAGGTATTAACAGGACATGATGCTAAATGTACTCTAACATTTCGAGTTACATTCCTTTATCCATATTTGTAAGTTTTAACTGACTGTGGTTGCGTTCTGTTGGAGGAGGGAAGGAGATGCTTAGAATTCTGTACTCTTTCTCTGGTCATTTGTCATTTCCTGCGATCATTTCTTTTGTGCATAAGGATCCTTTACTGTCTGTTGAGCATTGTATTAATTTATCTCGTTGTTTGTATGGCGCTAGCTTGCTATCGATCCTAGGGGCTGCCCTGGAATAGCGTATCTAAAGAAGGAGCATTTGCAGACTTGCGGTGTGACCTTAGCATTCAGGAGCTTAGCATAGAGGGTAGTGTTCGAGAACTGGCGGTCAGGTTGCACTGGGCGTTGGGCAGCCCACTTTGTGTTTCAGCGAGCACCTTATTTTTATTTATTAATTTTTTTCATTTTGTTCGTTGTTGATCGTTGTGTTTGGTCGCTGAGGACATCACTTGACATCCGGTCAAGTTCGTATGTTGATCCTTCCACTCAGTTTTAATTGCAGAGGCCAACCAGCTCTCTGAATGGGAACGGTGAGCTACAGTGCTGGCGACCATTGGAGAGGTAGATGTTACTCTCTACAATATTTCTGCGGCATTGAACGAGGTGGAGCAGAACCTGTATTTCCTGCAGGACAGTCATCCTACTGTTTGGCAAATTGGTAGAATTCAGGCCTAGCACATTTGGGGAATCGCTTGAAGGACACTTCCTACTTGCAATTAAGCCAGCATGAAGTAACCAGGGTGGGGCAGTTGAGAGATCGAGTGAGGGATTTGCAGGTCCAAGCAGCGTTGTTCAGGCTGGAAAGCCTGGAAGAGGGAGTAAGTCCAGCAACTAGCCCGACGTATCAGTCCTTTGATCAGGCATCTAGGACACTAGGTTTAGGTAACCGTCGGACTAATCATTTCACTAGATTACCCAACCAAATTAAGTGCCTACTCAACGGTATTTCCGAGGTTTCACTCGATACCTTGGACAGTTTCGAGCAGTTTTTGTGTCTGTTGGTGCGATTTGACCTTCTTGAAGATGCTATGGGCACCCCTCACCTTGTGATATTAACATTGCTTTACCCCTTGGCGGAAGGTACTCTGAGTGATTTTATGTCTGTAGTCATGAAGCACGAGGGCTCGACAGGACAACTGAGGGGGCTGATTGTCGATAGCAAGCTCTTGCCACAGGTGCAGAACGAGCTTGAACGGAAATATTGCTGGCGGGTGCAGACATCATTTGAATGATTGAGACAGTATGTCGAGCGAGTGCTCCTAGCCACCTTGGCTCCTGAGATGTCGGTTTCGGAACTCAATAGTGTATTCAACATCTTGGAGGGCACGCGTCCCAAGTATAGGTCTAGTTTGGCCTTTTCTTCCCGCCCCACTAACTTATGGGAATTGCCAACATTGGTTGATTCCAATGAATCCTTGTCATTTTCCGATGTGGAGAGGAGGCGTGAGAAGCACTTGGAAATGCCTATCCAACCTAGAGAATTAACAGGGCTCCTCATGCGTCAAGCACGTTTTCTGGGAAAGGTTGTTCCCAGTTATAGTGCCCACGATCACTTGGTGCTTGGGTGTCCCGTAGCACGAGCCCCTAGACCCAGCAAATGACACCACGTGAAGAAGGAGGGGGGAGGATTTGTTCCGTTGGAGGAGCGAGTCAGGGGGCACGCATCTTCAGGTTCCCTCCGGATCTGCCCTCCGTTTTATCTGTGTCTTTGTAGGGCAAGAACTCTTCTGCACGCTGTAGGGTTCTGGTAGCTCCGCGTCCTTGTTGAATTGTAATTGGTGTTTGGAGTTTGGGCATTTCTGGAAAATTATCTTCTGAGCGCCCTGGCTTCAGATATATCGTGTGGGCAATGATCAAGAGTTGTCTTAGTCGGCGAGGTGTTTTGTAGTTTGTCCACTTGCAATTTCTCAAGGCTCATTACGCTCTTGCTTGTTAAACATCTAGCACTCAATTTGTTTCTCAGGTGTGGTTGTATTCAGAAAACTGGATTAATTCTTGACTTTATGAACCGCACCACCTCTTTTAGGTTTTCGCCAAGTGACAAGATAGCCTTATGCTCTTGCGTCATGCAGGAGTGGAGGATTCAGTAAAGTGTAACTCTGGTGAAATTGATGTGGCCCATCTTGAGCCGGGTTAGGAAGGGCAGTTGTTAAATTTATTAGGGGAGTTTCCCAAGATTTTCTCTAATGAGATGGGAGTCACTAACGTTGTACAGTACCAAACACGCTTGGCTGACGACATTCCGACGCGACAGTCTCCTTATCGTCTCTCGCCACCCAAAATGAAAATCTTGAGACTGAAATGGCGAGTATGTTGAAGGAGGGGGTCATCAGGCCGTCTAAATCTCTCTATGAGTCACCAATATTTCTCGTTCCTAAAGTTCAGGGCGAGGACTACAGGCCTGTGGTTGATTATTGTCCCCTTACTAAAAAGGTTGTCCTAGAATCTGCCCCTTGCCGAATCTTTGCTTACCTGGTTTCCTGGGGCTAAGTGGTTCACGGTGCTTGATCTCAACCAAGCTCATTATCAGATTCCTCTTAGCAAGGTGTAAACATGTCACTGCATTCTGTACTGAATGGAACCTTTATGAGTTCAACCAGGTGCTGTTCGGCTTGTCCACTGGGGTAGCGGTTTTCATCTCGTTTGTTACATCATATCCTGGGCAACATGAAGTTTTCTTGTGTCTTTAATGACCTTAATATTGTTGTCATTTGTAACCAGTCGTTTGAGGATCATATTTTCCATCTTTGGGATGTCCTCTCAAGTTTCACGATGCGGAATTGACCATTAAGCGGTCCAAGACTACACTTGCTAGGAAACAGGCGTCCTCTTTGGGCCACTTAATTTCCGGAGACGGCATTAGGATTGACCTAGACCGAATCAAGGTGTTGAAGAAATTTCCTCAGCCTCGAAATAGTAGGGAGACAGCCAGATTTATTTCGTCGTTTTGTCCCCGATTTGGCGCAGATGGCCGTTCCCTGCTTAAATTACGTAGAAAGTGGGAGGAATTTGTCTGGGGTGAGAGCCGAAAGCCGACTTTTGAAGCTATCAAGACCGCTATCACCAACTCACGGGTCTTAGCCTGCCGTGATTTTGGAAAAAGGTTTATCTTTCAGACTGACACCTCCAACGCCGGTATTGTTGCAGAGTTGTTGCAGCAGGATCAACATATAAGACGTGCCTTTAAGCTTTCATGTCTGAAAAGTTGTCTGGTCCCGAGACGAATCACGCTGTCTATGAGTGCGATACGCTGGCTGTGCTTTTCGTTTTACAGAATTTCCAATTCTATCTTGAGCGTAGTTTTATATCGAGACGGACAATCAGGTCCTAAGTTGGGTGTTGGCTCGACCCAAGAAAACTGGTAGGACTGCGAGGTGGGTGGCCATCAAGATGCATATAAGGATCTGAGAACAAAGTCGCCGACGCCCTCAGTCACAGGTTTCAGGAGGAGGGGACTGTCGAGAATATGGGCATTAGGGAGTCTCAGCCAGTTATGTGTGCCGTTTTAGCTCAGGTTCCCCAGGTGTTTGAGGACCTTAAAACCAAACAGCATCAAGATCAGTTGTGGAATCCGTTAAGAAAGCAAGTCTTATCTGGTGGTGAAGTTAGGGACTACTCTGTCAGAATGGCATACTATGTAAACGCGTTAATGAAGACAGGGACTTCAAAATTTGTTTGCCTCAGGAGCTAGTGGCCCCTGTTTTCCATTATTTTCATAATTATGTCGTGGGAGGACATCTGGGCCTCTATAAAGGTTCAGGCTGGCCTCACTTGGCCCACATTATATAAGGATTTCAGGAGAGTAGTGGGTAAGTGTGAAGCCTGTAAGAAGGCTAAACCCAGTGACAGTCCTCCAAAGGGGTTGTCACAATCCGAGCGTGAAGAGGACCCTATGGAAAATTACTTTAAGCAGTTTTGAATTCGTAACGCTGTTACGCATCTGACCACCACACCATACTATCCTCAGGCATCATTTGCCAAGAGAGTGAATTGTTGTAGAGCTAGTATGTCGCAATGATGTGGGTATGCTTTTTGCCTAGTTATATTTCTTTTCACGTAATTAACCTTCCTGTGTTAATATTTCCTTTGCCGGTCTATACCCAACGAAAAGTGCCTTAAAAAGCCGGTGCCCTCGTCGTAACCTTTCTTGGCATTCCCATTTGGGGCAGTCTTGTGCTCCTTGCATATAAGCCTTCTGGTGCACCCCTCGTGAGGAGGCAATTCAAACTCTTGGTTACTTAATTGAAGCAGAAATTAGTGAAGGCCTACCTGTTTTCTATTTGGTAGTCTTACTTAACTGAAGCTGCTATTAAAGAGGGCCTGCTTGTTGGTATTAGGTAATTTTACTTAACTGAAGCTGTTATTATTGAAGACCTGCCTGTTTTCTATTTATTAATTTTTCTTAACTGAAACTGTTATTGTTGGCGCCTGTCCGTTGGTATTTTTACTTAACTGAAGCTGTTTTCATTGAAGGCCTGCCTGTTAGTATCAGGTAATTTTGCGTAACTGTATCTGTAATTATTGAAAACCTGCCTGTTTTCTATTTGTTAATTTTACTTAACTGAAGCTGTTGTTAAAGAAAACCAGTCCGTTTTCTATTTTGTAATTTTACAAAACTGAAGCTGTTATTAAAGAAGGCCTGCTTGTTTTCTGTATGGTGATTTGATTTACCAGAAACTGCTATCATTGGAGGCCTGCCATTTCTCTATTTTGTAATCTTACTTAACTGAATGAGTTATCATTGAAGGCCTGCCTGTCTTTTATTTGGTAATTTTACTTATCTGAAGCTGTTATTATTGGTGTCTGCCTGTTGGTATTTGGTAATTTTAATTAACTGAAGCTGTCATTATGGAAGGCCTGCCTGTTTCAGATTTGGCAATTTTACTTAACTGAAGCTGTTGTTAAAGAAGGCCTGCGTGATTTCTGTTTGGTTATTTTACTTAATTGGAGCTATTAATATTGAAGGCTTGTCTGCTTTCTATTTGGCAATTCTACTCAACCGAAGCTGTTATCGTGGAAGGCCTGCTTGTATTCTATTGGTAATATTCCTTAACTGCTCTGTTATTGTTGAAGACCTGTCTGTTCTATTCGGTAATTTAACTTAACTGAAGCTCTTATTATTGAGAGTCTGCCTGTTTCCTTTTAATTAATTTAAGAGCTATTTCATAAGTCGGGTTAGTGGAAACTCTTATTAATCAAGGCCTACCTATTTTCATTGCTCTATTATTGACATATGATATCTTATTCAAGCTGTGCTGTACTTCACTGAAATTGTTATTCTCAAAGGCCTGCCTGTTTCGCTGTACCCATAACTATACAGTGTGGTCCATTGACAGTGACCGGGCCAAATATCTCACGAAATAAGCATCAAACGAAAAAATTACAACGAACGAAACTCGTCTAGCTTGAAGGGGGAAACCAGATGGCGCTATGGTTGGCCCGCTAGATGGCGCTGCCATAGGTCAAACGGATTTCAACTGCGTTTTTATTAAACAGGAACCCCCATTTTTTTGTTACATATTCGTGTAGTACGTAAAGAAATACGAATGTTTTAGTTGGACCACTTTTTTCGCTTTGTGATAGATGACGCTGTAATAGTCACAAACGTATAATTACGTGGTATCACGTAACATTCCTCCAGTGCGGACTGTATTTGCTTCGTGATACATTACCCGTGATAAAATGTACCGTTTACCAATTGCGGAAAAGGTCGATATCGTGTTGATGTATGGCTACTGTGATCAAAATGCCCAACGGCATGTGCTATGTATGCTGCTCTGTATCCTGAACGACATCATCCAAGTGTCCGCACCGTTCGCCGGATAGTTACGTTATTTAAGAAAACAGGAAGTGTTCAGCCACACATGAAACGTCAACCACGACCTGCAACAAATGATAATGCCCAAGTAGGTGTTCTGGCTGCTGTCGCGGCTAATCCGCACATCAGCAGCAGAGAAATTGCGCCAGAATCGGGAATCTCAAAAACGTCGGTGTTGAGAATGCTACATCAACATCTATTGCACCAGTACCATATTTCTATGCACCAGGAATTGCATGGCGACGGCTTTGAACGTCGTGTACAGTTTTGCCACTAGGCACAAGAGAAATTACGGGACGATGACAGATTTTTGCACGCGTTCTATTTAGCAACTAAGCGTCATTCACCAACAGCCTTAACGGAAACCGGCATAATATGCACTATTGGGCAACGGAAAATCCACGATGACTGCGACAAGTGGAACATCATCGACCTTGGCTGGTTATTGTATGGTGCGGCGTTAAGGGAGGAAGGATAATTGGCCCCCATTTTATCAATGGAAATCTAGAAGGCAATGTAAGCTGATTTCCTACGTAATGTTCTGCCGATATTACTACAAGATGTTTCACTGCATGACAGAATAGCGATGTACTTTCAGCATGATGGATGTCCGGCACATACCTCACGTGCGGTTGTAGCGGTATTGAATAGTATATTTCATGACAGGTGGATTGGTCGACGAAGCACCATACCCTGGCCCGCAGGTTCATCGGATCTGACGTCCCCGGATTTCTTTCTGTGGGGAAAGTTGAAGGATATTTGCTATCGTGATCCACCCACAACGCCTGACAACATGCGTCAGCGCATTGTCAGTGCATGTGCGAACATTACGAAAGGCAAAGTACTCGCTGGTGAGAGGAATGTCGTTACACGTATTGCCAAATGCATTGAGATTGACGGACATAATTTTCAACATTTATTGCATTAATTTGGTATTTACAGGTAATCACGCTGTGGCAGCATGCGTTCTCAGAAATGATAAGTTCACAAAGCTACATATATCACATTGGAACAACCGAAAAAATGGGGGTTCCTATTTAAAAGACGCAGTTGATATCTGTTGCACCTATGGCAGCGCCATCTAGCGGGCCTACCATAGCGCCATCTGGTTTCCCCCTTCAAACTAGACAAGTTTCGTTCTTTGTAGTTTTTTCGTTTGACGCTTATTTCGTGAGATATTTGGCCCGGTCACGATCATTGGACCACACTGCAGATTTCAAGGCCAGTGCCAAACGATGGTTTCTCCTGCAACATGAAGTAGTAGAAAAGACAGTATGAGCTGTTACAGTGGTATTTTTAGTGGGATAATAGGGATGACCTCATCTCATAGGGAAACCAGAATAAAGTCAAGGACATAGCTACTGCATTGCAGTGTATCTCCAAACTACAAACGAGTTCTGCAGTCTGAAGGAGATCTGCGACTTTCAGGGCGCTTTCAGTCTGTTACCCAAACATTTTCTCTCGCCTCGTTATTCTGTACTGTCCAATAGAGAAAACCTTGAACTATACAAACTCTGGTAACGTCATCTGGTAGGAAACTCGATATTACCACAGTCGTTTCTTCTGATATATTGGAAACAAATTCCGCCATTATGCTGACATTAAGTGTATGTGATGAAGCTATTATATATACAGGTATTGGTCCATTGGAGCAGGTGGCCAGTGATCGAAATCATTTGCACAGACCAGTGTAAAGTTCTGGCGTTGGTACTGTTGGAGTACTATATCCCACACACTAATAATTGCAAAAGAAAACCCCCGTGTTGTTCTTTTAGAAGCAGTTCAATACATTCACACAGTGTATGACTACAGCTTGTACACAGCCATATATTTTGTTTCTCCACCATGGCTTCCAGGTCTGTCTCAGGTGCTAAACCGACATTAATGCATGTCGGTCCATTGTCTCTGACAGAAAGCTGGACGACGCATTGTGTAAATTATGCTGCTCTCACAAAACACAGGTTGGTTCAAATAGGAAAGAGAGGTGGTGTGTGTTATTGACGACAATGTGGAAGATATCAAAACATTTTTAAACTGGAGAAATTTGCGGCAGGGTGGAGCGTCTGCAAACAGTTGCTCAAAGGTAATGAACTCTACATTTAATTTCATTTTTCGAAGTGATGAGGTAGCAGATGTTTAGGTTTTCTGTTTCGTAGAGACCAAGAGCAATAATTCCTCATATTGCACTCATGTTTCTGATCACTTTAGAGGTGCTGGCCATCCCTGGAACGTGTTGCTCCCACCAACATTCTCTCCATATCAAACAAGTGGTGTCAGTCCACCTTTGTGTGGTAACCAACAACATACCTGTGGATGGATGGGGTGTAAAGAACACAGTGGTAATGGAACACTGTACTGTAATATGCTGCACAGTTGACAGTGAGATCAGTTTTAGAAGTTGTACAGGTTTCTCTGTAATGTCAATGCTGACCAATGGCACAACAGCATGCTTCCCAGTTTCTGTATCATTGCCAAACCATCCCTCCGCTAGTTAGCATGCGCCATATACTAGATTGAGAATGTAGATAGATGACTGTGCGGCTGGTCGCTGTGGCCGTGCGGTTCTAGGCGCTTCAGTCTGGAACCATGTGGCTGCTACGGTCGCAAGTTCGAATTCTGCCTTGGGCATGGATGTGTCTGATGTCCTTAGGTTAGTTGGTTTTAAGCAGTTCTAAGTCTCGGGGACTGATGACCTCAGATGTAAAGTCCCATAGTGCTTAGAGCCATTTGAGCCAATTTGAGATGAGTGTACAGTACATCCATTCATGATTAATTCTCAAATGTGGACACCAAAGTATACCAACAGCGTCCTATACCAATGCAGCTAAAATATCTAATTATTTCTAGTACTTAGATCATAGTGCATAATTTATGATTATGATTGCTGATTTTTCCCTATGTGGATGAGACTCAGTGAGTATTCTCAAATTTTTTGGAAAAAATTGGATTGCATTGTTTTTGACCGTTGCTCCCTACGGCACTGTTGCCAATGTAATTTGCAGCTGACCAGAAGTGCTCTTCAACAAAGACTGTTCTGCTCCAGTCTTACTCACAGCACCCTTACAAGTGGATAAGAGCTTTCCGGATGCACACTTGTCGAGATTGTTAGCATCCGTTATGGGTGTACAGTAGTTATGACAGTGTCGTAGAGATATAACAGATATTTAAGAAGAAAGGTGTGCTTTCTGCATGATGGAGATCCAGAAGGAGAGAATGTGAGTATTGATCTAGTGCCTGGGTCATTACCAAGAAGGTGTCTGCAAGAGAATAATGATCATGGAACATTAACGCACACACTCCTAAGGCTGCACGATTCTGCACTTAAACTCACTATAATTTTAAAGCCATGTGGTTTCCGAAATGTTATTCATGCAGAGTGCAATGATCTTAATACTATAATGCGGTACACATACCCCCAACATCTTACGTACATACACCTTGCAAGTTTTCTATACCACTCACTAAAATGACAGACTTTAAGATGATAGAAATATTTCCTTCTACACCAAAGGAAAACATAAATTACTTGTGATAAATACACCATCTACTTTCTGGAGGTGTATGGCGCACAGTGCTCACATCCTCTTATGGTTCAGAAATTGTATGATGCTCTCACGTGTCCTATAATATGATTGTGAGTAACGAATAGTGCCCCTTATGAGGTAAGAGACAAAGATATAGCAGTGGTGTTTGAGATGTGAAATTACGTGCCATTTTGCACTAACTCCATAAACAGGACAACTATGCAGGAAAATTATACATAGGATTTACAATGCCTCCGAAACATCTGTCGTGAACTTAGAATCATTGCAGTTATGAAACTGGAGACTCGATTTATGTTCAATGTGTGACAGCAGAATGGAGTACTTCGTTAATCTAGAGGATGATGCTGAAATAGATTCTCCATCGATGGACATGATTCATCACACATGCATTGGAAGCGCTCTGCTAGCTGGGATATAGATATGTTTGCAGTTAACAATAGGGGGTGGATATTGCTCTAAGCCACACACAGAACACATAACTGTATACAAGTCGATCGCAAGCTGTACAAGTCATACAACTTGACAGAACAACAGAAAGAAAATGGTTAATTGTGTGATAAATGACAATCAGCAACATCTCTCTCTCTAGAATGCATCGGCAGCCTACCATTAAATCATAGGTCATTGCAATCACTCTCAACCGATCACTTCATCTGTTTTCTATCATTCTGCAACTCACATCCACGTCAATTTTGAGGCAGATCGTTCTCTTATCAAGGAAAACATCAAAGACAGCAGTTAACTTGCATATATCCGTATTACCTCAATAGACATACAGCTGAATGTTGTTAAAACAATGCAGTAACTCGTCTGTAAGGTAGTTGTTAGCTGTCATTGCATGGTGGTGGCTGGTAGAGAGTACAGAGAAGCACATTTTAAATACTGTTTGTTAGGGTTCAAAATACCTAAACAGTATTCTGCAGTTGTACACTGCAGACGCCATTCTGGCAACACATAGCTATTCAGATAAGGATTGTTTGCGATAAGTTTGCGGTCACCCTGTGATTGTGATCTGACATATATAAATTTATTACTCTATGTTTTGGTCATTCACAGTAAAGGTTCTATTCTAACCATCTTATCAGTGTCAGAGGAAAATGACTGTTTTCCTGGTTCCCAATATTTCCACGTCAACTTTTTCTTGTAGTACTCTTGCCATCACATGTTCATTCCAATGTATAAAAATTTTCTGCACCAAGCAGAAGACAAGCAAGTACTCCCTCATTCCCCATATTTTGACGTATTATCCCTCAATTTATATGTATTTTCCATCAGTTTAGGTAGTTTTGTCGATTTCATGTGACTTCTGCCTTTGTGATCTTGACATCACTTCTCGCCGTGTATTTTTTAATAGCTTGTAAATGTAAAACAATTGTCAGTACCTAGCGCAAAAGTACTTTTCTTCTAGTTGGACAGTATAGTATAGCACTGTACTCAAAAGCATCCAGCCACCTTCAACCACATATTCTATAGTTACAGTCCATTTGTTCTGTTTTCTGTATGTCTGTGTCTGTGCGTGTGTTGCGGCTGGCTCCCATAACCCTGAGTAGACCTGTGTTGCATGTGAATCCACCACTCATCGTACCCAGAGAGATGTTCGGGTGCAGATCCAAAATATGCCGCCTGTGGTATAGGGTTTGAAGGTGGATCCAACACGCAGTACATCGCGAGATGTACTACTGAACGCAGATCCACCAGCTGGAAGTGGTGCACAAAGTAGTAGTCATACACTATGCAGATGTGTCATAGCAAAAAAAAAAAAAAAAAACAATATATCAGATTGCTTACGAAATAACAACACAAGGACCCTCTCTTGCAATTGATAGTCTGTGGGATAAGGTCCTCCTTCAGTACAGGTGATGAAACTTTACACTAGTCTCTGCAATCGACTTCGATCACTGGCCCCCTGCTCCAGGGGGCAATACCTGTATATTTAATAGGGTCATCACACACACTCGATTTCAGCATGCAGGCGGAACTGGTTTTCGATATTTCGGAACAGAGGGCTGCGGTAATACCTTATAAACTTCTCTAATTGGTGATGTTACCAGAGTTTTTATGGTTCATGGTTTTCTCTGTTGCATGGTATAAAATAATGAAGATAGAGAGAATGTTAGGGTGACAGACGGAATGCATCATGAGGTACACAGATCTGCTACGGGCTGCTGTACCTGTATGTTGTTTGGAGATGCACTTCAATGCTGTAGCGAAGTCCTCATCCTTCTTCCAATTCGTTTATGATGTGGAGCTTTCCTTATTATTCCCATAAGAAACAAGTTTATAACAGCTCACTCTGTCTTTCCTCCTACCTTGTGTTAGAGGAAAAGCGTCATTTGGCTATGGCCTTACACGTTGCGCACAGATGGCAGACCTACAACAACATGTTCTCATTTCCACTGAGTGGCCATAACGTTGTCCTGTTGCATTAACTCAGCACACCCTGTTTCTCCACAGGATTCAAATGATCTTAGATATAGCGCTCTTTGACATCTGCTCAGTTCCGACCAATCACATTGACAAAGCTACAGGGAGTTAGGAGCAGAGACTGAGGAACGATTACGAGATGCATAGGGACTGTCTAGAACCACGCTGGTGTTTTCCTTCATGAGGTCCTTAGGAGATAGGTTCGACAAAGATGACTTGTTTCAGCAGTGGCTAAAATCATTAAAAGACGTCTTCGCAGGATCCAACGCATGTATGTGGTTGAATGGAGAGACTTGATTCCAAATCACAGACAGCATTTCTACCAGAAAGTGCAGAACTATAGATTTGAAAAGCCAATGTATTGGTCATAAGACTCTGTATATTTCTTACAACTTCTATCTGGCATTGCATTGTTAAGCGATTTCTCTCATAACTCATTGTCTATTGTATGTGGCCATTCGGAATCAACCATCAACCTCCCTCGCTTGTAAGCCTGTCGATATATCGCAGAAAGAGGTCTGTTACACTGTCTACATGGTATCGAAATAGGATGCGCTACAAATTCCCTTTCTTGGCGTGGGAAATATCTAGGACTGGTTAGACGGAGTTGTATATACTAGATTAATACCATGTTAATTGGGTGAATCACTTTTTAAATTCTATGATAAGGGGCTATTTTATTATGAGATTAAACCGCTGACGACGTGCACCTGCACTTTCGCTCTGTCAATACACAGCCTAAAATCATCGTCTACTTTCAATGGCACGCTATTTGTGTGGAAGAACAATTTATTTGGAAGTAATACCATACCTCGATTTATAATGCATGTGCAGTTTTTAACATTAATATCGTTAGCGATTTTTGTGTGTTCCTGTAGAGCCAAAACTGCTTTTTTATCAGAATGACAGTAAGATGGTCGTTGCGATCGTACTGTTAGCATATCGTAGCGTGACAGATTCGCTGTGATCAGTGGGTTTATAAAGCTTGTGTTGAGGTGTAAAGCTACTGTCGTCATTGTTATAACATGTGCGAATAAAGTGACTAAGTCCAGCTTTAAGAGAGGTATGGGTCTGACGTGGGAGACTGCGAGTTCAACTCACTGATAGCCGTAAGGGGCATTAAGGATTTTACATGGGAAATTACGTCGAATCATAAGATAGATATAGATATTGGTACTTCCAGAGGCACAACCGTCAGGTGGCAGTATTACCGAAATTTCACTCATTGTTGAACGCCATAAGACTGGGGCTGCAAATGTAATGTTTAATTCTAATTTCGGTGATAAATATATGGCTGGTTTCCTAGGACGCAACTATTTGTCTTGCAGGGCTTGTAGCGGAGGTAGCTTGTGGCTGGAAGAAATGGGAATTTCAGGCTTAAGTCTGTTGTGAACTCTGGATACAAAGAAAAGTTCTGACCAGGAGGCTAGTGAGCCTGTACTCGCAGCAATAGGAAATTTTTGATAAGGACTATGGGACCAAACTGCTTAGGTCATCGGTCCCTAGGCTTACGTATTACTTAATCTAAATTAAACTAACTTATCCTAAGGAAAACACACACACTCGTGCCCGAGGGAGGACTCGAACGTCCGACGGGGGGAGCCGAGAAAACTGTTACAAGACGCCCAAAACCGCACGGCTACCCCACACGTGCCTGCAGCTGCATGGGCAAGTACCAGCGATGGCGCCCTCTGGATAGCTGAATTGCGAACTGATACTCAGTATGCATTGGGCTGTCTCTGCAATTGTGTGTGTTCCATTTTTTTCTATGTAAAATTGAATGATTTCTAATCGATGGAAATATTGGTCATATGCGAATTCCTGCCACTGAAATCATCCCCAGATGCCCTACACGGCTTCCATGGACGGGGCTAGTGCACTCTGGCAAACGCGCAATCCACGACTGCGGCCTCTGTCGTGGCAGTGGTGTCCTTCGATCTGGCGCTGGTGGTGTATGAGAGGACTGGCACCCTGCGTGTGAACATCAGGATATGAACACATTGGATGTACAAGTGTTTCAGCAATCTCCGACATCTTTCCATGACAACTACTGCTACAGTTTGGATCGTGGTTTAAGTATGTTGCGTTTAGTGCTTCTCAATACATCGCAATGGACTCAGTCCAGCAGTGATATTTGCTGTTGTTTCTACCGTATCACGCAGTCGGATGGAGAGAATAAATTTAGGAATTCTGTGGTGATTTACGAAACCAATCGCTAGGTGTGATTTCCGATTGATCTATTTATTGTTCCTGACAGTGGTATTACAAGCAGGTTTCTGTTCAGCCCTCCAGCAAAATTGTTTAAGGGCATAGCATAAAATGAGCTGAAATTTGAAATTTTCAGCTACATCAACCTAATGGACATCCTACTAAATGACCTATGTATTTGTGCCGGTATACACCAGTAGGAGACAAGGAAGAAAAAGCCCGGAAGGATTTGGAAACTTCGTGGTTGCAGGATCTAATCCTACCAAATACACGAATTGGCTGCAAGGAAATACTTGATGCACACAAAGTGCATCGATTTAATTAGATATTCAAGCAGTCTGACAGAATGAGGGAATATTTCCAAAACATCTACAGCTAGAGGTTTACCAGGAATCCACTACTTTGTTCGAGACAAAAGTGGGATTAGTGTGAAACATGACAGGTACTACCTACTACTTCTCGCATGTCTTTGATCAATCCACTGCAGGAATCCACAGGAGTAAAAGTGTGAGAACAAAGGGATGCATAACTGGTGAGAGGGAAGGGGAGTAGGATGGAAGTAATGATGGTTGGGTAGAGATTTTCGACTATGTGTGTTTGCATACGTCTTTTCACACAAACTGGATGCATCCGCTTTCGAGAGAGAGGAGAGACAGAGAGAGAGGGGGGGGGGGAGCGGGGGGCGGGGGAGGGAGCAAATGTTTCAACAGGAATTTCTCACGTACCATTTCAAAATGTGCCACCACGTGACACTTGCACCACCAGACTGGTCTGCATGCTGCATATATCGGCTATTGCAAGGTGCGGTCGTCAGCAGTCGTGGGCCATGTGTGGGTGTAGTGCGGCCTGTGTATGCAGGAATACATTAGGTGGTTGGCGGATGGTCATGCCTGTTGGAAGAAAGAAAGTGCTTGTTTCAAGACTGAAAGATTTTTAACAGTGTAATTACGTGCAGTGAGTTATGCTGTAGCATTCCTTTTGAGATTGGAAAAAGCGATCGATTTAATTACTTCTTTCCCATGTGTTTTACAAGACCTACATTTTTCCATACAACAAAGAATTATGAGCAAGTGAGATCCATCCCCCTGCAACTGAAGTTTATAAATAAACAGTATACGCTCTGATATGTAATTGAATTTCCAATAGTGAGATCTTCCCCTCCAGCACAGACCCGCCGATTTTCAGATGCAGGAGGGGAGGAGACAAGTGGGGAAGGGGAAGGGAGGTCTAGGTGTCTCCCAGAGTGGGAGGGGATAATTAATTTATCGGTTTAATTAATTAGTCAAGCAAATTGATATTTTGAGAGGGGGCTATTAGAATAAACAGAAGAAAGTGTGCTTGTATTGACAAATGGAAGTTTTGGGTTGGATGTTTCCAGAGAGGTGGAGGAGGAGGAGGGGGGGATGGTAGAGGTAGGGGAGATTTTTTGGAAGGAAAGATTATCCGTAGGGGTTGATAAATCTACCCCAGGGATTCATAAAACAGCAGAACAATAAGTTTTGAGCGAGAGGGGATTATAAGTCAATCTAGTTTGCCCTTGAATGTATGCAACCTGCACTAACAAAACGGCCCAGAACATTATAGTTTGGTCTACTAATCTCTCTCTCTCTCTCTCTCTCTCTCTCTCTCTCTCTCGCACACACACACAGTATGTACTCGTACATGTAGAATTACAAAGGAAGTTGTAATTGAGCATGTAGGAAGTAAACAAAATAGATGCTTGGAAAGAAGAGAACTTCAATATAGAACTCTGTAGACAAGGGTACAGAAAAGTGGTGAGGGAAGGAAGGTTGACAAGAGTGAAATGTAAGAAGAGATACCTTTCATGATAGAAAGTGAGCCATTAGCTGTCTTCTGAAGTTTGAAAGAATTTTAATTTCTCTAATATTTTGTGGTAGATTGTTGCAAAGTCGTGCTCAGCGCATAGAAAATGATTTAGAGAAAGTGGCAGTGAGTTGTGTAGTGACATAGAAAGGATTTTACTTTGTTGGGAACAAGTATCTCTGATGCGTTGTTCAGACAGTAGTTTAAAGGTTGTAGATAAATAAAATGTGTAATGACTGAGAAAACGATACAGTAAATACGGGTTACGATAATCTTTCAGTGTGTCCATGTCCAGAAAAAACATTTTGAGGTATTGACGTACACAGGTGTAGAAATGTGATCTTGACACTGCTGTTGTCAGGTCGCAAATCGTGAAAATAGAAGAAAATTTCGTAGCATTGCAGTTAAAGACTATCAACAGCTTCTTGTTTGGGTGAAAGTATGTTTGGCCACCAATTCCTATTATGCTACCATCACATTGCAGACGTATTCCATAATTGTAAGAAATGCTTAACTACGAAATTCACCGAAGTCACTACATTTCAAACGAATAATTAATAATAAAAAACAAGTGAATCAATGAATATGGCTTAATGTCCTGTGGACGAAAACGTCATTAAACGTGGAATACAAACTCGTTATGGCAAAGATGGCGGAGTATATCACCGACATCACTTCAAAGGAACTATGCTGGCATTCGCCTTAAACAATTTAGGCTACTAATGGGAAGTATGAATATTGGTGGTCGGAGTGCGATTTGAACCACCGGTCTCGCGAATGCCAGCTCGAGTGCTTGTTAGATGAGCCGCACTCCTCTAGAACAAGACACTACGAGAAAAAAGTGGATAGAACATTATAAATAAGCACACAACATATCAATTTTCACTTGCCCTTCACATCAGACTGAAAGACCTTTGCGATAAAATAGACAAATATGACGACGATCCAAAAGATAACAAGACCGTACATCATCCAAAAGCAATAGCTTACATAAGCGACTACAACTGTCAGAGAGGCAGCAACATGTGCTTTCTTTTCAAGAACGCATTACACTTGTACACTTCATGCAAAGCCATGAAACCAACAGAAGGCAACTCTTCATACACTCCTGGAAATTGAAATAAGAACACCGTGAATTCATTGTCCCAGGAAGGGGAAACTTTATTGACACATTCCTGGGGTCAGATACATCACATGATCACACTGACAGAACCACAGGCACATAGACACAGGCAACAGAGCATGCACAATGTCGGCACTAGTACAGTGTATATCCACCTTTTGCAGCAATGCAGGCTGCTATTCTCCCATGGAGACGATCGTAGAGATGCTGGATGTAGTCCTGTGGAACAGCTTGCCATGCCATTTCCACCTGGCGCCTCAGTTGGACCAGCGTTCGTGCTGGACGTGCAGACCGCGTGAGACGACGCTTCATCCAGTCCCAAACATGCTCAATGGGGGACAGATCCGGAGATCTTGCTGGCCAGGGTAGTTGACTTACACCTTCTAGAGCACGTTGGGTGGCACGGAATACATGCGGACGTGCATTGTCCTGTTGGAACAGCAAGTTCCCTTGGCGATCTAGGAATGGAAGAACGATGGGTTCGATGACGGTTTGGATGTACCGTGCACTATTGAGTGTCCCCTCGACGATCACCAGTGGTGTACGGCCAGTGTAGGAGATCGCTCCCCACACCTTGATGCCGGGTGTTGGCCCTGTGTGCCTCGGTCGTATGCAGTCCTGATTGTGGCGCTCACCTGCACAGCGCCAAACACGCATACGACCATCATTGGCACGAAGGCAGAAGCGACTCTCATCGCTGAAGACGACACGTCTCCATTCGTCCCTCCATTCACGCCTGTCGCGACACCACTGGAGGCGGGCTGCACGATGTTGGGGCGTGAGCGGAAGACGGCCTAACGGTGTGCGGGACCGTAGCCCAGCTTCATGGAGACGGTTGCGAATGGTCCTCGCCGATACCCCAGGAGCAACAGTGTCCCTAATTTGCTGGGAAGTGGCGGTGCGGTCCCCTACGGCACTGCGTAGGATCCTACGGTCTTGGCGTGCATCCGTGCGTCGCGGCGGTCCGGTCCCAGGTCGACGGGCACGTGCACCTTCCGCCGACCACTGGCGACAACATCGATGTACTGTGGAGACCTCACGCCCCACGTGTTGAGCAATTCGGCGGTACGTCCACCCGGCCTCCCGTATGCCCACTATACGCCCTCGCTCAAAGTCCGTCAACTGCACATACGGTTTACGTCCACGCTGTCGCGGCATGCTACCAGTGTTAAAGACTGCGATGGAGCTCCGTATGCCACGGCAAACTGGCTGACACTGACGGCGGCGGTGCACAAATGCTGCGCAGCTAGCGCCATTCGACGGCCAACACCGCTGTTCCTGGTGTGTCCGCTGTGCCGTGCGTGTGATCATTGCTTGTACAGCCCTCTCGCAGTGTCCGGAGCAAGTATGGTGGGTCTGACACACCGGTGTCAATGTGTTCTTTTTTCCATTTCCAGGAGTGTACAAACAACCAAACTTTTCCCTTTGTTTTTCATTTGAGGACATACATAGTCAAGCGAGAGTGGTAACCTTTCGTGTTTATTAACAGTTCATTAGTTAGTGCCACAAATCAAATGAACGATGTGCTAGTTGTCAGATATTTTATCTTATTGAGCAAATGATCAAAAATTTTTCTTATGCGTACTGAACTTCTTTCTGAGCCACAGACTATTTTGATAATGGGAATAAAGATTGTTTTCTTTTTTTCTTTTTCTCTAATGTTGCTGATGTGGCCATCACTATTCTTCTCAAATTGTAATGGATAATTTATGACGAATTTCTCTAGCGCATATAAGTTTTCTGATAGTGCAGTTAAAATGTCCAGCTCCTTAAAGAGGTACCTGCATGACAACTACGAGTGAGCGCAATATATTGTTCTTCCTGCTCACTTTTATGCGGTTAACATGTCCTTTTTTAAGTGACGAGTTACCTAAGACAGTTATTCCTTAAGCCACTACTGACAATGAATGGAAATGTGCAGAAGGTCGATTCGTTTGTTCCCAAGACTATCATGTGCACGAAGAGTAAAAGTAGCATAACTATATGAAGCTCTGTAACATGCTCCTTCCAGTTCAAGTTTACATCACGACTTACACCCAAAAGCTGGGTGCTTTTCTACCCTATTTATTGACTCCTGTTCGCGTGCTACATCAGTTGTTGCTATTACTATTTGAAAAGAACTGAATGCAGCCTGTTCTCTCAGAGTTAAAGATAGTCCATTTTTAGAGAACCATTAACAGTCCTTGGTAAACAATCGTTAAACAACTCTTCTGTTGCTTTCTGTCTAATGGGATTCATCATAGCGCTAATATCGCCTGTAGCAAGTTCAAATTCTGCTCTCTAATTGTTAAGTGGAAAGTCATTTGCATAATGAGGAACAATAGTTGACCAAAATTGAACCCTGTGAGCTCACCCTATGATTTCTCCCTTGCCACTCAAATGTTGTACCTTTCCAACGTCGTCTGAATTATTCATCACTACGTTTTGCATTCCTCTTGTTAAGTATGATTCAAACCAGTTGTGTATAAAGCCATAAATTCCATATAGCTTAATTTGTCGAAGAGTGTAAAGTGAGTACGCAATACGACGCTTGGAAAGACCACAAAAAATACCATCTAGCGACATTTTATTATTTAACGTTTCTAGTATTTCGTGGGTGAATGTATAAATTGCATCCTCAGTTGACTAACCTCGTGGAATCCAAACTTTATATTCTTATTAAATTGTTTCCACTTACGTTACATAACAGAAGGGTCAGGTAAATTATCGCTAAAAACTCGTCCTTTACGTGAAAATTTAGAGTGAATCTATAAGTACTGTCGTACCGCCTTCTTCCCCCAAACTATATAATCCTATCTCCTTCACAACAATATCGATCCCTTCCTACTTCGGATTAAAATATTTCTCAAATATATTAACCCTGAAAGAATTTTTGGATGCTTAACAAATATACTACTGTCCTCTCTTTCTTCTCGTTAGATTTTCCTCATATCTGTTTCCTTGCCTGTTCTTCAGGGTACAAGTGTGTAGTGTGACCTGTTATGTAGTTCGAACGGTTGGCGATCTTATCAAGTAGACGAGGCAATGGACTCGAACGAAGAGATGCGTTGCTAGGTTAACTAGAGATCGGCTTAGCCCATGTCAAAGTGTGAAAGAAATGTGCAGGAAACTTAAATGGGTCACCCGGATAGAAAGTCGACATTTTTTTCGCAAAACGCTGTTGGGCAACTGTTAGAACCAGTGTTCGACAATGACTTTGAGAAAATTCTGCTGTCACTACCGCAAAATTCATGAGAAAAGGGTAAGAGAGATTGGGAAGCGTTCAGAGGCATACAGACAATCATTTTTTCCCTCGATCAATGCGTGTACGGAATTCAGCTGTAACTCGATAATTTTTTCGCTCCTTCCACATTGCTGGCCGAGTACATGTAGCATTAGCTGTACTCTATTTAGATAATTATGTTTGGAAAAAGAGAGGGGAGCCATTGCAATAAGATTTTAAGGTTCCGTGCCCCAGTCTCTAAAAACGGAACCTTCACAGTTTTTCAGCCTGTACACATAAAATCACATCTGTATGAGACCAGTAAATGTCTGAAATTACGTCATTTCATTTGTATAAGTACCTGCACCTGGGTTTCAGTCTGGATCTGCCATTTATGTTCGGTGCTGAGGCGCTATTCCAGAACTTGGAGAGCCTCGGCAATTGTGTTAGTGTGTAAGGACGAATTTAAAACAGACTGGGGCGCAGTGAGAATTTGGATCGAGGAGGAAGGGGTGCCACGGTAATCTGTGTAGATGTGTGAACCATTGTTCCAATGTGTCTTAGTGACTAACGCACTTGCCTAGTTATCAGGGACTCCGGGTTCGATTCGCTGCCTTGGCACAAATTTTCACTCACTGCTTCAGTCTATATACATAAAATTTATAAGAAAGTCTTGCGGTACTTCAGTCTGTCTGTCGGACTGTTAAGAACCGTTTTCGTCAGAAAAGGTCAGAAGTATTAAGTTAAAATATAAGTCATATATTAAAGTCTATGGTTCAAGCTTCTAAGTTGGTTCAGTCAAAAGATACGGTCAGTTATGCCAAATACTTTCATGCTCGAAAAGTTACTCACAAAAAGCTGTGGGGCACTTTGCCTGGACCTTAAATCATGAAATTCGTCAAGAAACATGGTTTGCAGCACAAGTAAAGAGAAAAAACGTGGAAAACCATTAGACTGTCATTATATCAGCAAAAATGTCTTTTTGCCATTAGAAAATACATTTGCATTCATCATCCGTCAGAAGGACAATAGGCGAATAATGCTGCACCAAACATAAAATGTAAGTTGTCAGTATGTTTTCGAAAGTACATAAAAATATTTTATTACATCTTCTATATCTATATATAGAAACTGAAATCCCTTGTACGCTTCTATTTGTTTCCCCAGCTAGTCTGAGGAACTATTGTAGAGGTTTTGATATGATCCTGGAATTCCCGGGACCGATATCTCTCCAGTGTCTATATCGAAAACAGGTGAAAGTCGTTAAGATTCTCGATTCCCAGGGTGGATAACGTAATTAAGTTTGCATAGTGAGCAAATCGCACTCGCACTTGGCCAGTGTTCTACTTACACTCGAACAGTTGCTCATTTGAGCTCTGCTGCCCCAAGGTGTCAAAAGTCAGGTAACTACGAGTGGTGGTGGGGGAACATCTGCATTCTCAAAACTTCTCTATGCTGAGTCCATTGTTTCGTTGGGGTTGACACAAGGCTGTCGACACTTTACAAGATTGCTACCATAGTTTTCACACTGATCTTAATTTTGCGAGTCCTTACGGGAGCGCCAGGTACTTCATTGGCGTGTCACGAGGTGACGCGGAGGGGTGTGTCCTTTGTTACAGAGCTCGTCGCCGAGGCTCGCTCGAAGCCCTCTCTCTCGCAAGAGGCTTTTTCCAGAGAGGGCACGTGGCCTATCAGGCATCGCGGGCGCGTGCGACGTAGCACGCGTGTAACGTAACACCGGCCGGGCTGCGTGCTGTATCACCGCATCTAGCTACAACAACCACCGCACCGCGCCGCTGCCAACACACTCTCCCGCTGTGACACGTGGTGCTGTTATGTCACGGAGGAGCAATTTCGCAACTCGAAAGGATTATGACCACATGTAAATAAAGTGAAACTGCTCGCCGTTTCTTTATGCAGCAATAAACAGTGGAATGGCACTTGACCTACGGCAGCCGGCATTAAAACACGGCGTCGCTACCCGCCTTGCTTACCACTGCAATGAAACGACAAATTGGTATTGAGTTCTACAATTCTCTGACGCAGCTATCGTCTAAAAAAGTATAATGATCTGTTTACAGCCTCTGGAAAGTCGAAAGTAGTACAGAAAGTGGATAAAAATTTTTTAAGTGCTGAATAATAACTTTGTAGACAAGGGAAGCACGCCCCTCAGTAGGGATACGCTTCCACGTGGTGCAAAGAGCAGTGGTTGCACCCAGGGTATTAAACCGCAGGAGCCATACCGTTGGCAAGGCTGATATTGAGACTCGTGACGCCACAGTCAGATCCTGTATCTTCGCTCCAAGACTTACGAACTAAGCACTCTGCTACTATTACCCAAAACACTAGTAAAGCAAACAAACATACTATCATTGATACACATAATGGTACGGAATTAGAAATAGGGGAGTACTCATACAAATGAATAGCTCTCCTGGCAAGTTACTGAACCACTATGTTGACATGATAAACTTTGGCCTTTCTTTTGTTGAATTCTTTCGTAAGAAGTAATTCACATTCATTTTGCAACAATTGCAGTTTCTTACTACACACATCAATAAAAATTTTGCTTCACTTCGGTTTCGAGAGTTCCGGAACCTGTACTGAAAATTGGAATAGAGATCAACATAAACATCATTTCCGCACTTTTTATTGCTCATGAAAACCACACATTTCATGTTGTACAACCATACAGCGAGACTTTCATAGGTCCTGGTCTAGATTGCTGTACACAGGTACCTCTAATACCCACTTTCACGTCTTCTTGCATCGATGATTACATGTATTCGTAGTGGCATACTAGCCACAAGTTCATCAATGCCCTACTCCTCAACGGTGATTCAGCTTAGATCCCTCAGAGTGGCTGGTGCGTCACGTCATCCATAAACAGCCCTTGTCTATCAATTCCAGGTATGTTTGATAGCGTTCATGTCTGGAGAACATGCTGGCCACTCTAGTCGAGCGATGTCATTAACCTGAAGGAAGTCATTCACAAGATGTGCACAATGGGGGCGCGAGTTGTCGTCCATGAAGACGAATGCCTCGCCAATATGCTGCCGATATGGTTGCACTATTGGTCAGAGGATTGCATTCAAGTATTATACTGCCGTTACGGCACCTTCCATGACCACCAGCAGCGTACGTCGGCCCCACATAACGCCACCCCAAAAGAGTAGGGAACCTCCACCTTGCTGCTCTCGCTGTACAATGTGTCTAAGGCGTTCAGCTTCACTGGGTTGCCTTCAAACACGTCTGGTCAAAGATTTATGCGAAATTCATCGGTGAAGAACATGTCATGCCAGTCCTGAGCGGTCCATTCAGCATGCTGTTGGGCCCATCTGTACCGCGAAGCATGGTGTCGTGCTTGCAAAGATGGGCCTCGCCATGGACGTCAGGAATGAAATTGCGTATCATGCAGCCTATTGCGCGCAGTTTGAGTCGTAACACGACGTCCTGGGGCATTATTCAACTTGATGGCATTGCTATCAGGGTTCCTTTTTCTTTTTTTTCATTTGGTCATCGGTCTACTGACTGGTTTGATGCGGCCCGCCACGATTTCCTTTCCTGTGCTAACCTCTTCATCTCAGAGTAGCACTTGCAACCTACGTCCTCAATTATTTGCTTGACGTATTCCAATCTCTGTCTTCCTCTACAGTTTTTGCCCTCTACAGCTCCCTCTAGTACCATGGAAGTCATTCCCTCATGTCTTAGCAGATGTGCTATCATCCTGTCCCTTCTCCTTATCAGTGTTTTCCACATATTCCTTTCCTCTCCGATTCTGCGTAGAACCTCCTCATTCCTTACCTTATCAGTCCACCTAATTTTCAACATTCGTCTATAGCACCACATCTCAAATGCTTCTCTTCTGTACCTACGAGCCACAATCCGCAGGTATTGGTCTAGGGGTAGCGTCAATTGATTCATAATCAAAACGTCTTCGGTCCCGGGTTCGATCCCGGCCACTGCCTTGATAAATAATCAGCATTGGCGGCCGAAGACTTCCGGCATAAGAAGTCAGCCTCATTCTGCCAACGGCCTTGTCAAAGAGGGCGGAGGAGCGGATAGGGGTTCAGGGCACTCTCTTGTCCTAGGGGTGGGAAATTACCTCTAAAGGCGGAAGAATCAGCAATGATCAACGACATGAGGATGCAGAAGGCAATGGAAACCACTTCATTAAAGACACGTAACGTGTATCCACAGGACATGTGGCCTGTAATTGAAGAAGTGTCATGCTGATCTCTCCATTAGCAAAAGATTCCGGAATAGTCCCCCATTCGGAACTCCGGGAGGGGACTGCCAAGGGGGAGGTTACCATGAGAAAAAGATTGAATAATCAACGAAAGGATGACGTTCTACGAGTCGGGGCGTGGAATGTCAGAAGCTAGAACGTGGTAGGGAAACTAGAAAATCTGAAAAGCGTAATGCAATGGCTCAATCTAGATATAGTAGGGGTCAGTGAAGTGAAGTGGAAGGAAGACAAGGATTTCTGGTCAGATGAGTATAGGGTAATATCAACAGCAGCAGAAAATGGTACAACAGGTGTAGGATTCGTTATGAAAAGGAAGGTAGGGCAGAGGGTGTGTTACTGTGAACAGTTCAGTGACCAGGTTGTTCTAATCAGAATCGAAAGCAGGGCAACACCGACAACGATAGTTCAGGTATACATGCCGACGTCGCAAGCTGAAGATGAACAGATAGAGAAAGTGTATGAGGACATTGAAAGGGTAATGCAGTGTGTAAAGGGGGACGAAAATCTAATAGGCATGGGCGACTGGAATGCAGTTGTAGGGGAAGGAGTAGAAGAAAAGGTTACAGGAGAATATGGGCTTGGGACAAGGAATGAAAGAGGAGAAAGACTAACTGAGTTCTGTAACAAGTTTCAGCTAGTAATAGCGGATACCCTGTTCAAGAATCACAAGAGGAGGAGTATACTTGGAAAAGGCCGGGAGATATGGGAAGATTTCAATTAGATTACATCATGGTCAGACAGAGATTCCGAAATCAGATACTGGATTGTAAGGCGTACCCAGGAGCAGATATAGACTCAGATCACAATATAGTAGTGATGAAGAGTAGGCTGAAGTTCAAGATATTAGTCAGGAAGAATCAATACGCAAAGAAGTGCGATACGGAAGTACTAAGGAATGACGAGATACGTTTGAAGTTCTCTAACGCCATAGATAAAGCAATAAGGAATAGCGCAGTAGGCAGTACAGTTGAAGAGGAATGGACATCTCTAAAAAGGGCCATCACAGAAGTTGGGAAGGAAAACATAGGTACAAAGAAGGTAGCTGCGAAGAAACCATGGGTAACAAAAGAAATACTTCAGTTGATTGATGAAAGGAGGAAATACAAACATGTTCCGGGAAAATCAGGAATACAGAAATACAAGTCGCTGAGGAATGAAATAAATAGGAAGAGCAGGGAAGCTAAGACGAAATGGCTGCAGGAAAAATGTGAAGACATCGAAAAAGGTATGATTATCGGAAGGACAGACTCAGCATACAGGAAAGTCAAAACTACCTTTGGTGATATTAAAAGCAACGGTGGTAACATTAAGAGTGCAACGGGAATTCCACTGTTAAATGCAGAGGAGAGAGCAGATAGGTGGAAAGAATACATTGAAAGCCTCTATGAGGGTAAAGATTTGTCTGATGTGATAGAAGAAGAAACAGGAGTCGATTTAGAAGAGATAGGGGATCCAGTATTAGAATCGGAATTTAAAAGAGCTTTGGAGGACTTACGGTCAAATAAGGCAGAAGGGATAGACAACGTTCTATCAGAATTTCTAAAATCATTGGGGGAAGTGGCAACAAAACAACTATTCACGTTGGTGTGTAGAGTATATGAGTCTGGCGATATACCATCTGACTTTCGGAAAAGCATCATCCACACAATCCCGAAGACGGCAAGAGCTGACAAGTGTGAGAATTATCGCACAATCAGCTTAACAGCTCACGCATCGAAGATGCTTACAAGAATAATATACAGAAGAATGGAAAAGAAAATTGAGAATGTGCTAGGTGACGATCAGTTTGGCTTCAGGAAAAGTAAAGGGACGAGAGAGGCAATTCCGACGTTACGGCTAATAATGGAAGCAAGGCTAAAGAAAAATCAAGACACTTTCATAGGATTTGTCGACCTGGAAAAAGCGTTCGATAATATAAAATGGTTCGAGATTCTGAAAAAAGTTGGGGTAAGCTATACGGAGAGACGGGTCATATACAATATGTACAACAACCAAGAGGGAATAATAACAGTGGACGGTCAAGAACGAAGTGCTCGTATTAAGAACGGAGTAAGACAAGGCTGTAGCCTTTCGCCGCGACTCTTCAATCTGTACATCGAGGAAGCAATGATGGAAATAAAAGAAAGGTTCAAGAGTGGAATTAGAATACAAGGTGAAAGGATATCAATGATACGATTCGCTGATGACATTGCTATCCTGAGTGAAAGTGACGAAGAATTAAATGATATGCTGAATGGAATGAACAGTCCAATGAGTATACAATATGGTTTGACAGTAAATCGGAGAAAGACGAAGGTAATGAGAAGTAGTAGAAATGAGAACAGCGAGAAACTTAACATCAGGATTGATGGTCACAAGTCAATGAAGTTAAGGAATTCTGCTACCTAGGCAGTAAAATAACCAATGACGGACGGAGCAAGGAGGATATCAAAAGCAGATTCGCTATGGCAAAAAAGGCATTTCTGGCCAAGAGAAGTCTACTAACATCAAATACCGGCCTTAATTAGAGGAAGAAATTTCTGAGGATGTAAATCTGGAGTACAGCATTGTATGGTAGTGAAACATGGACTGTGGGAAAACCGGAACAGACGAGAATCGAAGCATTTGAGATGTGGTGCTATAGACGAATGTTGAAAATTAGGTGGACTGATAAGGTAAGGAATGAGAAGGTTCTACGTAGAATCGGAGAGGAACTGAATATGTGGAAAACACTGATAAGGAGAAGGGACAGGATGATAGGACATCTGCTAAGACATGGGGGAATGACTTCCATGGTACTAGAGGGAGCTGTAGAGGGCAAAAACTGTAGAGGAAGACTGAGATTGGAATACGTCAAGCAAATAATTGAGGACGTAGGTTGCAAGTGCTACTCTGAGATGAAGAGGTTAGCACAGGAAAGGAATTCGTGGCGGGCCGCATCCCGCATCAATCCAGTCAGTAGACAGATGGAAAAAAAAAATCGGTCATCCACTGCAGTATTAGCCCTTTGGCAGCTTGGGCGAGAC
This sequence comes from Schistocerca piceifrons, assembly GCF_021461385.2. Classification (NCBI taxonomy): domain Eukaryota; kingdom Metazoa; phylum Arthropoda; class Insecta; order Orthoptera; family Acrididae; genus Schistocerca; species Schistocerca piceifrons. Next base: position 957,622,682 of record NC_060138.1, read on the forward strand.
ATGTCACTGGCAGTTCCAGTCTCTTTGTATCCCCTCCATGTCCGAACAACATCGCTTTGGCTCAGTTCAAGACGCCTGGACACTTCCCTTGTTGACAGCCCTTCCTGGCACGAAGTGACAATGCGGACGCGATCTAACCGCGGCATTGGCCTTCTAGGCATGGTTGAACTACAGGCAACACGAGCCGTTTACGTCCTTCCTGGTGGAATGACTTGCACTAGTTGGCTGTCGGACCCCCTCCGTGTAATAGGCGCTGCTCATGCATGGTTGTTTACGTCTGTGAGCGGGTTTAGCGACATCTCTGAACAGTCAAAGGGACTGTGTCTGTGGTAGAACGTCAACGTCTATCTTCAGAGGTTCTGGGAACAGTGTAATACGAATATTTGATCTGTGTAATATGAATATTTTAGCTATACAGGACGTTCGGAAATTGCCATTACAGGCTTCTATGTCTTATAGATGAGACTGCGTACATAATTCTTTGAACAGGTACGCATGCACGGAAACGTGCCGTTTCCATTCTACTACGGTTTCAGTTCAGGTGTTTAACTCATCCACTTCTGCTTGAGGAACTGAATTAAGCGTCGCGCAGTAACAATCAGGAAGGAAACGTAACGAAACATCCATTCGTCACTTACGTAAACATTGTTTAGAGTATTCTAGAAAAAAAGGGAACCCAGCATACTGTACGTAGAGAACAGTACTGATATGGTACAACAGCGGCTCGATGTGGCGGCCACCAACGTTGTTACAGATGCCCCGAAGCCAGTTCTGGTGCCCACTCTCCTATCCACCGGGTGTCTCTCCCGTTTTTAGTGCAGCGGCCAAAACTAGAACCAGCAGATCTTCCGCTGTCTCTGCAGGAATCTCGTAAATTAAACTATGCATACGACCACAGAAGAAGTAGTCCATACGAGTACACTTCGTCCTGTCTACCCTCTTGCATATCAGGGTAATTATCTCTGAGACTTTTCTCTGTCGGCGGCCGCAGTGGCCGAGCGGTTCTATGCGCTACAGTCTGGAACCGCGTGATTGCTACGGTCGCAGGTTCGAATCCTGCCTCGGGCATTGATGTGTGTGATGTCCTTAGGTTAGTTAGGTTTAAGTAGTTCTAAGTTCTAGGGGACTGATGACCTCAGAAGTTCAATCCCATAGTTCTCAGAGCCATTTGAACCATTTTTTTTCTCTGTCTCGCAGCAGACGTGCAGGCGTCACACATCTGGATTTAACCCCGTCGCGGAACGGAAAGGGTATGTTTCTCGACATGGGTCACTGTTCAAAATATTACGTACTCAAGCTACAAGTCCAAGCAGTTTGTAGCCGGAATTTCCCAGTGCTGTGTATATAGGTCTAAAATTGTGCTTCCGCCGTTTAATCTCAAATTTCAAGGCTTTATTGTGAAAAACCTACAAACAATTGCAACTTAGAGTATTGGCAGTCGCTGACCACTGCTTTGTCTCATTTCTCGGGCAGCATACAAACTCCGCGGAGGTACAGCTGAGCGTCTTCTGAGCAGGTCCATGAATCCATCCAAATTTGCACTAGTTCATATGACCGCAAGCGCCGGTAAACCAGACCGTGTGCCTTTGATCGGAAAAGGTGGTAATCAGAGAGATCAATGTGCGGGGTGGGTCGTGCACGACGTCGCTTGGTTTATTATAAATATATGTCCAGTTTATTCTAAATTTTATCATCTTTACATATATAAAAGTATTATCTTCTAAAAATCCTCAAGCTGGTAGTTACACCATTAACTTTTATGTTTGAAATTAGTGAATTTTCTCATGGCACTTTTGTTGCCATTGTCTGTGGTCATTTTCAGAACTCAAATTAATCATCACATTAACAAATTTAGTACTATTGCATTCTGAATTGCTGGGGTATCACTGTATCACCAGAATAAAATAAAAATAGTGAATGGCTGGGGGAGAATGAATGAGAACAGTGGTGTATTTGAGTTTACAAAAAAGACAAGTTTTTATTCATCCTCTTATCCTTACAATCGAGTTGATAACTCTTACAAAGAGAATGAGGGAAATAAATCAGGAAAGGAATGGTGCTTGGCTGGCAAAGCATCCACCGGCGTGGAAACTACGCAAGTTCTCCCATGAATTAATCCTTTCTACAATGCAATCAGACTTCCTTCACATGAATCCACTGTGAGGCCAACGACCAGGTAGACAACAAACTATGGTTCGCGGAGAACAGTGAACTGTGAATATCATTTAACAACCCTACGCCAGTGCAGCAGTAGTTTACCCTTTCATCTTGAATCACGGCCGGCCGGAGTGGCCGTGCGGTTCTAGGCGTTGCAGTCTGGAACCGCGCGACCGCTACGGCCGCTGGTTCGAATCCTGCCTCGGGCATGGATGTTTCTGATGTCCTTAGGTTAGTTAGGTTTAATTAGTTCTAAGTTCTAGGCGACTGATGACCTCATAAGTTAAGTCGCGTAGTGCTCAGAGCCATTTGAACCATTTGAACTTTGATTCAGGCGGCAGCAGAAAATAGCACACTGGGCGAGGGGCGGAGTGCGGCGGCAGCTGTAATGTTTGGCACACCGACGAAGACTTGAAAGCGACGAGGACTAACGTTCTGATTATGAGAATACAGGAAACGTCCCTACCAGAGTCCTGAAATACCGGCCGATTTCAGTGTGACGTGGACCTGTTCGCTGGTCTAGCCAACAAATTTGACTCACAGGCACAATGGCATGTGCTGCAGTTGTCAGTCTTCAGATGGCCGACTCCGGATGCATAAGTTCACTCTCATGATACACGATATGTCCGAGATGATATGCAGTTCCACGGCCAATACAGTTGGAAACTGCCACTGGCTCTTAGTCCACCACAAGTTGCATAGCACAAGTCTCAGCAACTAGGGAGGGACCTGAAGTTCTTCACCAGGGATGGACCAGAAGATGAAGAAGGCAAAGAATCACTATCACCTTCCACCAAGCCTCATACAGGAGCCAAATTAGCAGGAAAAATCCTCCTCCAAGTTCTACAAACCAATCGAACTCTCCTCTACTCATTGAGTCTCCCCAGCTTCCTGTTCTGCTGGCCTGGTGGCCAATCCAGACACAGCACCGGGGTTCTCACGCTGGGGAACAAGCCTCCAGAAGGGAGCCAGTCAGTGACTCAAAATCCCTCTCATCTGAAAAAAGAAGATTTTAGTTTAGAGAAGTCGTTCTCACGGCAAGCATGGCCATGTTCTGGCAGAAAACGTCTACCTAGATGGGACCACACTCCCTCATTTACGAAGAGATCTAATCTTTCCAGGCCGACCATTTACAGGTTCTAAAAGAAGGCTTCCCAGACAGTCGTCCCTGTGAAATGTACGTTTTTTTTTCACTCGCTAAGAGAACCTGGCGACTAGCTGGCGTCAGTGGAGTTACAGTCTTACCTGCACAAAACACATGTGCCAGCCACTCTGATCGTATCATCCCAGCTCCTAATATGATAATGCTTATAGTTTTATGACCGCCACGCCATTTGCACAAAAGCTCAGATTACATCAGTCTGTCTTAAACGTCTTCCTGCACCCACCTTCCGCCATCTGGCTGCCTTCACAATGGACTGCCACTTGGCTCAGGTAAAAAGTTTTGTGAGCCGGCGTCATCCTGCTCTGACCCTATGTGGGGGCCGGCCGGGGTGGCCGAGCGGTTCTAGGCGCTACAGTCTGGAACCGCGCGACCGCTACTGTCACAGTTTCGAATCCTGCCTCGGGCATGGATGTTTGTGATGTCCTTTAAGTAGTTCTAAGTTCTAGGGGACTGATGACCTCACAAGTTAAGTCCCATAGTGCTCAGAGCCATTTGAACCATTTGAACCCTATGTGGGAAGAGGGGAGTGCCGTCACCAAAGGTCCCTCTGCAAGTATAATTCACAGAGCGTTGTTTCCCCGAATCATTCACACAGCCAGGCCGCTGGACACAACATTTATCGCCTGCAATCTATCTTTCTCCCTGTTCCCCATCGCCTCCACTATGACGCCTTGGGTACAAGTTCTCCGCAGACTATACATGCCGTTATAAGAACATTCTGCTCACGATTTCCTCATGTAAAAATGTAGTATTAGGGAACACAGAGATCATGACCTAAAATATGAGTATTAAAATGATTGAGTAGTTGAAGTGAGAGAATGGCTTCCTACCCTTCAGGCTCTCAATTAAAACGTTTCCAAATATGGTTTGATGGGTTTTGCGACATGTTGTCGAGTATTGTCATACTGAAAAATCACCTGTTCATGTCTATGTGACTCTTTGAATTTCAGTGCTAGGCTCAAACGCATCAATTGCATTCTATAACGATCTCCTGTCATTGTTTCCGTCGGTTAAAGTACCGCTGAAAACCTTCTCTCTTCCACCACCATGTCTTCGACGTAAAAATCGCCGTTCTTAAAACGGTGAAACAATTCTCTGCACGTCCTTTCACTAGCAGGTGCCTCGCCATAGGACTCGGCCTCAGATTTCTTCATGTTTAAGCGTAAAATAAAAGCTTCCTGAAAATGACGACACTAGGGCTCGTAATCTGATACATTCAGTCGAAAATAACTTTATGATGCAATTACACATCGCGTAACATTTTAATGGCGTTATATTTACAAAAGCCTAATATGAAACTTGTGACCTACCACCTGCATCACCAAAACGAAGTACTGAGAGTTCAGTCTCTACTTATGTCTCACTATGCGTCCCAAAGCGCCTAGCTCTAGTCTGAATGGCCTTCTCACGCTATCGTCAAGTAATACAGCACCCTTTTTCTGAAAGTAGCTTGGTTTTACTCTGGGTTCCAACACGCATTGTTACACCCCACTCTTTTCGCTACAAATTCCTTTTTTAAAACATGCAGTGCGACAGCCTTACGCCACCTTGCTGGGGACGCCGGCATGATACCACACTATACAGGTCTACATCGGCGCCAACGTCTTGCTGATTTAATAAGCTCGTACTGCTTTCCGCGGAGTGCTTCCTTCACTGGATGAAACAGATGGAATTTTCAAGGTGAGAGCTTCAGACTGTAGCATGGATATGGAATAAGAGTCCAATGAAGTTTTGTGATCTCCTCTTGGGTGCACAGGCTTGTTTGAAGTCTTGCGTATTCATGGAGAAGACAAAATTCGTTTGAATTTTTGTGGCGACGAACATGTTGAATAATTTTTTTTCAATTTTTTGAGGTTGTGTGCGGCCGGTCGCCCAAGCGGGTGACCGGAGAGATTTGCGCGACCTCGTTTCGATGATGACAGAAGCCGCATTTAACGACTCACCATGCTTTTGTTCACTGCCAGGTCCATGTATACTCAATGGCAGCTCCCTGCTTGGAACACACATCCATTATAGACGTATAGCGGCGCTATCTGTCGGAACTTTATGAAACTATAGGGGCTGAGAGCAATCATTGCTCTATATACCAAAACAAATTCTGCATTTCCTCAGTCTAAACTGGCTGAGAAAAGTGATGTACTACATATAGAATCCTCCTCGTACAAACAGCTAGGAATGTAGGAATGGCAACGTTTGCTACTGCAATAGCTGTTCGATGAGAATAAGGGTATGGTAAGTGATAGTTTCTTACTTGTAATGGCTTACTTAATGTCGACTTGTTAAAATCAGAGATATAGCCCTTATCAAACCCCCCCTTCCGTCCTGTTTCCTCCCCACTACACCTCTCCCTACCTCCCTTCTCCCCCCCAGTCCTTTTGTATTCCCCTCCTCTGCCTACCCCCCTCCCTGTCGCGTCTGCCCCCCACCCCTCTTATGGGTCCTCATCCTCCATCAGCTCCTTTCCCGGTTCCCCCCCCCCTTCGCTTTTACTCTCCTTTCCCCCCCTTTTTGTTTTCCCATCTCCTGTTCAGTTTCCCCCCACCTGCTCTCGACTGTGGTGTCACCTTTGCCGACTTTTTCGTGCTGTGTTCTAGTGACTATTCAGTGTTGTGTTGCGAACAGAAACCATGCTGTCGCTGGGTGTGCGTTTTATATACTTTGCGAACAGAATCCAGACTGTCGCCGTGTTTTTTTTAATTGTCTATTGTTTCCCCTGTCTGCTCCGTATGTATTTTTATTCGCTTCATCATCCCTCTGTTGTTTGTTTTCATTTCCCCATTTTCTTTTCACCTTGTTACTCAATGAGTCCCCGATTTTATCGCCTGTTTTTTATTATTATTTATTCTCCTGCTCTTTGTCAGAAAACCTGTAGGCTGCAGAGCGGCGTCCTAAGCTGCTGCCAGCCCGCCCCCTTCGGGGGGAATTGAAATTCAATAAAGGAAAAAAAAAAAAAAAAACCTTATCAAACAAAAGGCATCTAATGTTACAATTGCTTTACTACTTAAGAACGTTGGTGTGCAGGTTAGCCAATGACCAGTTCCTGTGAGTTGGTCTCCGTTATTCGCTAAGAGAAGAATCAGAGGCAGAGGAAAGGTCACGATATTGCTCTGACCAGTGAGACGCCTGACTTACGCATACGTATAAACTACAGAAGAATGATTACTACATTTCCTTGAGTAGATATAAGTGAAAATTCCCGCACAACCAGTGTGTTGTTATATCCACAGGAAGTTTAGTAGCACCAAAGAGGCCGGGGTAGGTTAGCTTCTAGTGTGAATGGTGGAACTGGGTTGTCAGAGATGAGGAAGCCGGTAATTTACCGTCAAGAGCGGGATAGCGGGTGGTTGCCTCCCTGTCGACCGACGTTTTGTAATGAAAGCAAGCTTGTTAAGATATTCATTTACTGCCCAAGAAAGTACAACAGTCATGACGATGCTCGGAGAAGCCAACGCTCCCAAAGTGTAAGCTGTGCACAGTTGGCGAGAAGATGCGGCGGCAAGGAGCGACTTGTTGTCTCTGGCCACCTGCAGCGTCGCTCAACCAGTGAAATGATGATGGCAAGGAGTCATCGAGGACGCAGAATCCAGCAGCGGGCGCCAACCTACGACGGCGCAAGCACAGGCTGGAGGTAACCACGCGACTCGGGACATGGCGCGCCAATGCAAGAAGAATCATGTCGATGGTCTAGCGTGGAGAAATCAGCTCTCGGTGACAGTATCTGTCCAGGCAAGTGGCGGTGGACAGCGTGGCAGTTTCCCTGCACAGGGCTTGGCTACTCAAGCTGTGGACCACGAGGGTAGAGTCCGGCAGCGGCTGAAAGCGGCCTACAGATGGCACACCCATGTTGGAGGCCGCTACGTCTCAAGCAGAGTCCATGGCTGGCGACTAGCTGATCCAAAAAGACTTTTCAACTGTCCTAGGTCCCTCCCATGGAGCCGATAACTGTCAGGCTGAATACGTTTATCTAGAAACAAGGATTATTTTCAATGGCTACTCCCGTCCGTGATTTGCTAAGGCATCGGATTCCCGTCACGTAAGCCACAAGAGAACCGCAGTGCAGATGTCAAGTAATCAGGTCTTCCACGCCACAGCGCCTTTGCTTTTCCACCACTTTGACGATATGACGACTTCTGTCTTCTTACTGTGCCATGTAGTAGCTACCCGCCACCATGGTGACCTCCTGTATCAGCAGGTCGCTCCTGATGCGAAGCGACCGGCCGACCCAAGTTCCTTGAGGCTCTTGCATTAACCGTGGCGGCGACGTGCCAAGTAAATTAGCGGCGGCGCCACAGGGTAGTACTTATGAAGAACGGAAGTGAAAACTGAAAATAGAGTGGGGGAAGACCAGTTTCTGTTCTAAGAGACGTAAGGGCACCTCAGATACAATATTGTGGTTAATATTAGATGGTAGTTTCAGAAGAAACAGGATAATGTTTGCTGTGTTCTGTGTTTTTAAGGCTTTTGGTAAAGTGAGATATGATGAAATGTCTTTTATTCTTAGGTAGTGTGGTGTGAATTACAGAAATGAAGGTGTAATCCAGCTTCTGCATTAAAAAACAGACTGGAATAGTGAACGCAAATGGAAAACTACAACAGATCAAAACTGGGAGAGGAGAAAGTTTGTATTTCTATTGCAAACCATATATTAACTAACATATTGAAGGGACAACCAGGGAGGTGAAGGACTATCTTAAGTCGTCAGATAATTAATATGATACAATTCACCGACGATGTATCACAGCTTGTGGGACGTGAAAGGTAGTTGTGTGGAATCTATTATCAAGTTGGATGACTAAATGTTAATCTTGAACGACACACTCTGGAGAGGCGATGACATTTGTTATCTCCAAAGTGGAATGGGTTAGGGCAGATAATGGGTGAATGGTACACAAGAAATGGTTCAAATGTGTTGTGTACATAGTTCCGTGTAGTCAGCGCGTACACAACTTTCCCACTAGAGCGCACCCCACTAAGCACAACAGCACAGGCGCAGCGCTCGTCCGTCTCCGCACTACGAGATGGCGCTGCCATAGAGATGGACCAAATTCTGCCTTCGCCGATCCGCGTATTAATATGTAACGCAGCTAATGAGATTGCTGCTAATGTAGAACCTTTTCTCCTCGCGGATCACACTCGGGCAGTGATACATGAACGCGCAAGGTATTATAACGAGTGTACAGACCTCCGATTTCAGTCTGCATTTGTCTGCACCAGTGTGCACTAGTCGGCATTAGTCTGTACCAGTCTGTACGAGTTCTACATTTGTCTGTACCAGTCTATAGTCAAGATTCAGTCTGGTCCTAATGAGATTACCATATTCCTGTACATAGCCATGAAGATAAATGTATAGACACTTTTGTCAAGTATCAGAGATATATGTGAGAATAAGATTAACGTACCAGTACCAAAGGAACTTCAGATTGTCAATTGTAAATAGCATCCAGAACCAAGTTAAGTAATTTTTATGCTTGTTATTATTTTAATAATGTGTGTGAAAATTAATCAAGTTTAAAGTTGGTGACCGCCAATCTGCTACTCTAAGCGTGGCAAGTGGCATTTCTATCGTCTGACCTAACGACATAAGATAAACACGCCACGATAAGACCACGAGACATATTGCTGACACTCGCCTACTTCGTTAGAGAACAAGTCAAATAATCTGATGGTGTGTACTGAAGGTCTTACAGTACGCACACCACAAAATGGCTCTAAGCATTATGAGACTCAACATATGATACACTTAGAAATACTTGAACCTAACTAACCTAAGGACATCACACACATCCATGCCCGAGGCAGGATTCGAACCTGCGACCGTAGCAGCCGCGTGGTTCCGGTTTGAAGCGCCTAGAACGTCTCGGCCACAACGTCCAGCCAATGGTACACAGTCGCTAACATCCAAAAACGTAACTTGCTCCTTTACATTACTCATTACATATTAATGACGTATCGGCTATTCTCTCCCACTGCGAATATTACTTACTATTTGACTACGCTCAGTCACACAAGTGTATAGCCATCCGGCATGCAAGTGCTGATGTGCAAATACTTGTCTTACAGTATCTGACTGAACGCAGGATGTATGGCTGAATGTCTTTCTTTTTTTTCTTTTTTTCCATCAGTCTTCTGAGAGTTTTGATTGGACCGCCACGAATTCCTCAGCTATGTCAACTTTTTGAGAAGCGGTGACACCAGCTTCCATTCATGCAGCTATAGTTTCAGGCGAGAATTAAGTGATAATATCAAGATTATCAAACAAATAATCACCCTTGCAGAAATACTGTACGACAAGGGCGGGCTTGACATTCATAAGAATGATGGATGGATGCTAGTCAATGTCGCGATCATTAACGATAGAGCGCTGGTTAAAGAGATCAAGGTCGCAGCAGTAAACTTTCTGAGGCTTATTTGTATAAACAAACATTGGCCACAATGAGCTAGGGATCACGCGAAAACTTAAAATAAGTATCGCCTGACACGGATTTAGAATGCACTCACCCCAACTGGTTTACGTAGTGTTTAAAGATTGCGCCAACTACTTGGTGTTGTTTCATGTAAATAGTGCTCGGCCACTGAGATAAACAAAAGAAAATCAACATCATGAAAACGAACACGGAGTTACTGATTCCTACCATGTAGGTGATTATTTCTTTAACAGAGATGGATTTACTCGTACATTCAGGTATGGGAAATACGGTAAAATATCAGCGTTTCTCCGTATTTCACAAACATGTTCCCCATACAAACATGTTGGTTGGCTTGTGGTGAAGCGAAATTGGTCACAATTTTGGTGGGTAACACAGCGATACGAGATCAACGTAGCATGTACGTCGGGACAGGCGCCTGTTTGACTGACACACGTGTGCACCTTGCAACATAATTACGGGCGACCGCAGATGCGACAGCACAGGCGCACGCACGCACGTACACACACACACACACACACACACACACACACACACACACACACAAAGAGCAGCTATTTCCGTTCACCAGCCGCGGTGTGCAGCAGCGTCACTGTAATTGTGGTCTCGCATGTCAGAGTGTACTCGGCCGAGCGAACTGAGTAGCTTTATTTAATTCCGTGCGTTTGCGTTTCCCGAGCCAAAGCTAAACCATTTATCGGCACAGGTCTGTTTGCAGCTTGGCAGCGGGTGAGTTTATCTTTTTTTGTATTCATGTTAAGGCGAAATGCTACGCCCTGGACGTCTGCGAGACTTGGGCTTTATCAGCATTATTGATCTGGAGAGAAACTGCCATGATATACTAACGACGGTTCTATATCGCTCATTTACCGATGTATGAAACAACATCATGGGCATCAAACCGATGGATACGACAGATGAGTTCGCGTACATCTTCCACTGTGTCAGATTGGAAATTGAAGTAAAGAGAGAGAGATACAGAGAGAGAAATGGTTCAAATGGCTCTGAGCACTATGGGACTTAAATTCTGAGGTCATCAGTCCCCTAGAACTTAGAACTACTTAAAACTAACGAACCTAAGGACATCACACACAAATCCATGCCCGAGGCAGGAATCGAACCTGCGACCGTAGCAGTCACGCGGTTCCGGACTGAAGTGTCTAGAACCGCACGGCCACCGCGGGCGGCGAAGAAATGAACATATATGATTAATGTTGGGGGGGGGGGGGGGGGGGCGGGGGAACATTAACCCCCACGACTTCCTTAAATCAGTTGAAGAGATCGGTGGGCTCGTTCTTTAGACAAGAAGACAACAGATTTTTTTCTACAGACCTGCAATGAACATTATTCACCAAAATACCAGATGTAATTAGCAGTTACAAACGCGGATGTGTTCCACCAGTGTAATAATTATTTCATCGAGTGCAAAGACCATCTGTTGATGTTCTTGAGTGGTATTTACACTATTTTTCTTCCGTTGCACATATTCTAATTTAGAATTCAATTACACATCAACATGCGTGACCAATTGTGTAAGTCTTTCGTCATCGTTCAGTATTTGTCATTTGGTTTCACAGTTCTAAAAACTAAGTCATTCTGAGTAATTTCTCAATCCTTTCACAGCACTTGAAGAGGTGCGGCTAATTTACAGTTCCCGATAAAAACGCTCATGTCGTCGTCGTTTCGGGAAATCACTATGCACCTACGATTACGAAGTAAATCAATGAAGATGATGTCATCGCTTCAGATTATGAACTGGAACCAAGAACGCAGAGACTAGCAGCTCTTGTGCCATCCTTATTGTTATAAGGTCGTGTAAACAACATATGGTAACTTTATGTACAATTTCCCCCCCCCCCCCATGAACCATGGACCTTGCCGTTGGTGGGGAGGGTTGCGTGCCTCAGCGATACAGATAGCCGTACCGTAGGTGCAACCACAACGGAGGGGTATCTGTTGAGAGGCCAGACAAACGTTTGGTTCCTCAAGAGGGGCAGCAGCCTTTTCAGTAGTTGCTGGATGATTGACTGATCTGGCCTTGTAACACTAACCAAAACGGCCTTGCTGTGCTGGTACTGCGAACGGCTGAAAGCAAGGGGAAACTACAGCCGTAATTTTTCCCGAGGGCATGCAGCTTTAGCATGGAGAGCTGCATCAAACCAGTCTCAAGACTGTACAACAACAACATGTAAAAATTATGGTAATTCAGTTACCTCTAAACTTCAAACAAAACTATACTACTATTATTACCGCTGCTCCTGTCAATGTCAGATATCCCAGCATCAACGCTGCTTTTGCATACTATAACACACCACTGTGATCTTCCTGCCACGTGCTGTAAACGATAAAAGACTGAACTCCTTGTGCCTTGTCGTCCTGCCCACTGGCGACTTTGAAATTCTGCTACCTCTTGTGTGCGGCGCTGCTGTCAAGCTGGCCCTCTCCGGCAGCTATTTTCGTGACCTGTGGCGCTCAGCGCCCCGAGATAAGATCTCCTCTCTCCTGACTGTGTGTTGTGCAACATAGAACAAACCGGCAGTATGAGGCACCTCTAGCGGTCGTGATTGTTTTCTTCGTTGTGTCGTGGAGGCGTGAGGTTGTTGTGACAGGTTTTAGATCGGTCCTTATAGAATCCAGTTGTATCGTGCCATTACAGGATCCAGTTGCATATTGTTTAGTGATCATTTAGTACCGGAAGCTCAAAAATTGTTCAAATGGCTCTGAACACTATGGGACTTATCATTTGAGGTCATCAGTCCCTTATAACTTAGAACTACTTAAACCTAACTAACCTAATGACATCACACACAGACATCCATGCCCGAGGCACGATTCGAACCTGCGACCGTAGTGGTCGCGCGGGTCCAGACTAGAGCGCCTAGAACCGCTCGGCCACACCGGCCGGTGTACCGGAGGCGCTTTGAGTATTTCCTTCAGCGCTTTTTCCTCGTTTAGTTTCAAAGTGGCGAGTTGCTACCAACTGTAGTAAATATTTCATTTTAGGGTGTCCGGGTTACTGACGCCTGCGTGGTTCCGCAGCTAGTTTAGTGTTTGTGGGTTTAGTATTCCTAGGAAGTTATCTGTCATGCATTCGGAAACTCGTTTTGCCTCCTCTGCGAGTATTTCCCTGTTGTCGTGCAGTAGTGGATTAGGAAAAAGGTGTTTATTTCGTATGCGAACCGTATAGAGGCTTACAGTGGCAGTTACTACTTATATTTGTCTGCCGAACGTTGTCCACCAGTCACGCGCGTGTTTCTGTTAGTTTTGATACCACGTTTCGGGAAATTACTTTTGCAAGGTTTCTTAAATGACATGTGGTTGCTAATGGAACAGCGACGTTTGATGGGGGTTTGGAGGTTTTGGTCCATATATTTATTTTCCGAGGATTGGTTGCACAATATTAGTGTAATGAAGTACTGCTTCCTGTCTTTAATTGCGTGTTGCTGTAGTCAGCTTAGTAATGTGTTACAAAATCAGCTCGTAGTTAGCTATAAATGCAGTATGACTTTAGAAGGGTAAAGGGATTTGTTTTGAATTTGGTCTTACTATTGGCACCATGGCCTGCTGACTCATGTACCGGTGCTTTGCCAGTGCTCTATGTTAGAGAGAGTGAAATTCCACTAGCGTTACGGTATTAAATTGTCTATGTCCTCGGCTATCATTTTATTCGACGAATGTGTGTGCGCCGACTTACGTTGTTGTTTGTGCTGCTCTGTCTTGACTTCAGGACTATTACGGCGTTTTGATATTCCTTGTGTACTGAACATACGGCTGTGCAGTTATCTTAAAATGGTTCAAATGGCTCGGAGCACTATGGGACTCAACTGCTGAGGTCATTAGTCCCCTAGAACTTAGAACTAGTTAAACCTAACTAACCTAAGGACATCACAAACATCCATGCCCGAGGCAGGATTCGAACCTGCGACCGTAGCGGTCTTGCGGTTCCAGACTGCAGCGCCTTTAACCGCACGGCCGCTTCGGCCGGCGCAGTTATCTTAAGTCGTCACCATGTGTTGATCTGTTTTCCTTGAGTTGCATTTTATGCCTTCGTTCTTGCAAGCAGCGAAGTGTATATTGCCTGCGTTATTTGATTTTTTCGCTCTTGGTTCCGTTTAATGTGTGCACGTCCCCGTATTTTATTAAGTTTCCTTGTGGTGTGTGTGCATCAGAGGACGCTCGTTCGTTGTGAAGGTGTGTGCTGTCGTCACCCACTTTGTTCAGTTCTGACAGTACAAGCATAGTGTAAACTGTTTTAATTCTTTTAATGATGACTTACCTTAGGGCTCTGACTATCATCAGGGGATCAGCCGTATGCTTGCGGTATAATGCCAGTGGTCAGGCTACTGCCTTTTTAGCGCTAAACAGCTTTACTTCCTGCTGCAATCTGGAAATGAAGATTAAGCTACGGCTAGCGTCGATTAGTATAAGGGAGTTACCAACCTATAATATTATTTTGTAACGGATATCAACTGGAGTAGTGTTAGTGACACCAAGTTATTAGTGAGCGCTGTAGTTAAATAGCTTGGTTTTAACTTAGAGCAGCTGCTGCTATTCATTAATTTTCAGCTAACTGTAGTACTAATTGGGAATGTCATATGTCCGCTATGTAAGTGACTGTGTTGTCGTCAACGTGCTTTCGTAGTCGTAGTGATCTCGCTATTTTCACTTGCACGAGGCCAGAGTTTTTGAAGTTTTGACCAAACGATTTTTCAGTGTATTTATTAAAAAAATGGTTCAAATGTCTCTGAGCACTATGGGACTTAACATCTGAGGTCATCAGTTCCCTAGAACTTAGAACGACTTAAATCTAACTAACCTAAGGACATCACACACACCCATGGCCGAGGCAGGATTCGAACCAGCGACCGTAGCGGTCGCGAGGTTTCAGACTGAAGCGCCTAGAACCGCTCGACCACCACGGCCGGCTGTTTTCCTTCAAGTTGAATATTTTTCTAAGGGTCGTTTTTAGTCGATGATTTTTTGCATGTGCAACGCCTGAGGTATTCGTTGGCCTGAGATCACATCAGTTAACACCGAGCGAGGTGGCTCATTGGGTTAATACACTGGACTCGAATTCGGGAGGACGACGGTTCAATCCCGCGTCCGGTAATCCGGATTAGGTTCTCTATGATTTACCTAAATCACTTCAGGCAAATTCCTGGATGATTCCTTTGAAATGGGACTTCTGACTCCTTTCTCCATCCTTCCCTAAGCCGATGGGCCCAATAACCTGGCTGTTTGATCCCATCCACCAAATCAATCAACTAACAAACATTGGTTGTACAGATGCCCGTTCCAGCATGTCCGCTTTAAAATTGTCGGTTACACTCAGCCCATGTGGGGTGTTTGGGTTACCAGCTTTAGCCGGACCTGTCCGGCTTTTTATGGTTGTTTTCCGCCAAATATTTACAAGTCCGTCCTGTCCGGCTTCTGTCGTGCTTTTTAGAGATGAAGCAGAGGACGCACAAGCTAATGACATGATACGAAAAAGAAGTACAAGGAGGATAGTACGAGAAAGAAGTATGGGGAGGAATAACGAGATATATTCCATAAGGATATATAGATACCGTACCTATCAATGACTTTCTTATGCCTGTGTCCTATGTTTTCTTCATGGGTGGATTTCTTCGGGGGTTATTTATGTTTCTTGTGCTCATTTAAAGAAAAGTAATAGATGCGAATGAAACTCGCTGACGCTTCAGATATTTCTGTCAATGAAGTAATGGACCAGTGTTCACAAATCGTCGATGATATAATTGAAAGACTTCGGATAAAAGTTATTTCCAGTCAGAGTTTAAGGTGAGTGTAAGAGAATCAACATCAGGAGAAAGGATTTGGAGCGAACATTAATAATATGAAGTTAGATACCAAAGGCTACTTCTTTCGGTTTTATTGACTTTAGACCCATGACCATGCAACAATTTCAATAGTTACGTCAGTTATGACGATACGGATGTAAGAAGAACATAACCCCTTACACGGGCTGAGAAAATCTTCTATTACACCGGCAGTCGAACCCAGACCACTGCTCGTATCAATCCACTGCCTGATCGCGCAGCTCCCGAGACGGAGATAGAGTACTTAATGTCCTCCACATGTAAATTCAGCACCAACTTTCAGTGCATAACATAGCTGATCTTCAATTCACAAATAACCGGCAGAGACTGAACATATTTTGTCTACGAAAACGAGAAAAAACGTAATTCCGAGGGCAGTGAATTCTTTGATCAGTGGCAGAATTTCACGAAATTCATGCAACAAAGAAGTTGTCTCTGCCTCTAAAAAGAGCTTGTTTCAGACCGTTGCATAAAGAAGAATTTTATTAGGAATTAACGAAATTGGAAAGGGTATTACTTCCTTATTGCAGTTCATAATGCCAGCGTCGAAGCGATATTGAGTTTCATAAAATAACAATGGGCAAACGAACTGAATAATTTACAAAGCGGCACAATCTCAAAGATGATGTTGTTGGGTATTATGAAATTGTCCTTTCAAAAGCTCCGCGATATTATGTCAAAGAAAAATAAATTCTTAAGACTTACGACTCAAATGAGAAGTATTATTAGTTCATTATATTGTCCTCTTGAAACACTAACTGAAATTTCCAAAGTTATTGAATATCTTTTCATTTTCCGTACCAGGACAGTAAATAAATTTTAAATTTCTTTAACTAAACTTTTAATTTGCTTTGATATAAGATTATCTTAGGAAAAAGACTGCGCAACTAACAAGGGAACCTCCCCATCGCACCCCCCTCAGATTTAGTTATAAGTTCGCACAGTGGATAGGCCTTGAAAAACCGAACACAGATCAATCGAGAAAACAGGAACAAGTTGTGTGGAACTATAAAAAAATAAACAAAATATACAAACTGAGTAGTCCACGCCAAGATAGGCCACATCAAGGACTGACTGAAGGCGGGAGCGCCGTGGTCAAGTGGTTAACGTGAGCAGCTGCGGAACGAGAGGGCCATGGTTCAAGTCTTCCCCCAAGCGAAATATTTTTCTTTATTTTAGCAAAGTTATGATCCATCCATTCGTTCATTGCCGTCTCTGTTCACTATAATTAGTTTAGTGTCTGTGTTTTGCGGCCGCACCGCAAAACCGTGCGATTAGTAGACGAAAAGACGTGCCTCTCCAATGGGAACCGATTCCTCCACAGGAAAACACGTCTAATATATTCTGTACGACACTGGTGACGGCATCAGCGTCACATGACAGGAATATGTTGTCGACCCACCTAACTTGTACACTTGGCGAATGGGTAAAAAGATTCTTCTACGTTGCCCAATTTAGGTTTTCTTGTGGATATGATAATTACTCCCAAAAAAGTGATGAAAACATAAGAGTTTGTCACATAAACTGCAACAAATGAACCCAAAAGTCTCACATTCGCACACTTTTCCCTGTGCTCTGTCAAAACATATGTTTTTTACGTTTTCAAATTTTCGAGTGTAGACCGTCAAATCCTGCATATGTTCAAGCAAATCTGAACATGTCCTGGAATTTTGGAGAGCGAAGTTGATTATGTGTGAGTGCCTGAACTTTGATAATTGTCTGAAAATAAAAAATTAAAGTTTTTGCTGTAGGGAAGACTTGAACCAAGGACCTCCAGTTCTGCAGCAGCTCACGCTCACCTCGGGACCACGGCGGTCGTGTGTTCAGTCTGTCCTTGATGTCGCCTATCTTGCCCATGGACTACTCAGTTTGTATATTTTACTTATTTTTTCATAGTTCCACACAACTTCTTCCTGTTTTCTCGATTGATCTGTGTTCAGTTTTTCAAGGTCTATCCACTGTGCCAACTTATAACTAAATCTGAGGGGGGGGGGGGGGGGGGGGGTGCGGTGGGGAGGTTCCCTTGTAAGAAAACTGAGCACTTCGTTTCTAAGATAATTCCGAACTGACAAGACTCTTCACCGACTCTTTTCTCATTATAAACTCATTTAAGGTTATTCTCACAAAAAATTTAATGTAATTAATTACTAACGACTGAGACTGTCCAGCTGACCCTATTTCCATTTAAAATAGCTAGTCTGGGTTTCAGGAATAAATGCGCGCTAAATATGACACTGAGTCCGGCTTCAGTAAGTTTGGACGTCCGTTAGTAGCTGTTGCTTCTACCGATGTCGCACTTCTAGTGCCTGGCTCACAACTACGTCAGGTGGTCGAGATTGGTATCGGATCGCGAAACTTCTCAATGACATATTGCGAATCCCAGTACTTCACACCCTAACCTCTTTCTTCCTTTAGACATTGTTTTTGTGTATCCCACTGTGGCATTTATGCCATATTGCCACTCACGTTTGTTAGTTTGTCATCGTACGATTCAGAAAGCCTCACGTTCCTGTCAGCCAGCAAGCAGTTAACATCGGTATATTACTATTTAAATCTTTATATACGCTTCCAACTAGACTGTTGATATTATCCACACTTACAGCTCCTTCACTATAACTCTAAAATCAAGTTGAAAATATTAATTACAATTTTTATTAAATGTCGTCAGTCACTGGCCGTTTGAACAGACCGTTTGAACAGACCAAACGAAAATTCGCTCTGTGCGGACTGCCGCAGTACTGTAGGCTAGCTCACAAGTAGTCTAGGACGAACTTTCAAGCAGTGAAGAACCAACTTCCACCCCGACAACAAGTAGGATACTTCGTGTAATTCAAATTAATTGAAGTGTTAACTAGCCGTTGGAAACGTTTACCGTGCAGTATTGGACTAGGTTTTGGAGAGGCAACAATTATGTGCTGCGGACTCATTGTATTTCCACGTAAAAGTCAATTAGTGATTAAGAGAACCTCGGAAAACATTTATGTACAATCTCGCATTCTTGGGTTTTCTTTTGTTCATTAAAGTCGTGTGGAGATAATTTTGTGATCTTGCAATGGTGCTCGGTACTTGAATATTAGATTCCGGAAACTTAGACTCAAATACTGCCTTTAAACTGAAACAAGGGGAACCCGATATAGGTCGCCCTGTGACACAGCTGAAACTTCGAAGGGTGAAAGAAAGGCGAAAGCAAACTGGCATCTGTTTCGGATTAGAAAATGGCTCTGAGCACTATGCGACTTAACTTCTGAGGTCATCAGTAGCCTAGAACGTAGAACTAATTAAACCCAACTAACCTAAGGACATCACACACATCCATGCGCGAGGCAGGATCGAACCTGCAACTGTAACGGTCGCACGGTTCCAGACTGTAGCGCCTAGAACCGCACGGCCACTCCGACGGGCATTTTGGATTAGAAAATCTTCTACTAGACCGGCAGTCGAACCCAGACCACTGCTCGTATCAATCCACTGCGCTGAACGCGCAGCTCTCGAGGCGGAGATAGAGTACTTAATGTCCTACACATGTAAATTCAGCACCCACTTTCAGTGTTCAGTGTTCAGTGTTCAAGCTTGAGTTCCATTTCACGAGTACGCGTCCGTCACCTTAAACTAATCAAGGTGGTAGTGCAATGGTTAAGACCATAGTTTAGAGTTTTTTTGCGCCGAGTTCCAATACAGTACAATGTCAAATTTGTTTTCCTTTTCTTGTGGGAGCATGTGTCACTAATACTAACAAAAGAAAATAAAAATTTCAAACCTTATTGAAAACAATGTTTTTCGCCATCTGCATACATACTCCTCAAGTCACGGTACGGTGCATGGCAGAGTGTACGTTATATCTCTATCAGTAATTTACTTTCCTGTTCCCCTCTCAAACAGAGCGATGAGAAACGGCGGACGATATGCTTCAGTGCGGGCCCTAATTTCTCTTATCTTTGTGGTCCTTACTCGCAATGTACTTCGGCAGCAGCAGAACTGTTCTGCAGTCAGTTTTCTCAGTAGTATTCCACAAAATAACATAGTTTCCCACCACGGATTCCCATCGAAGTTCACAAAATATCTCCATAATATCTGCATGTTGACCGAACGAACCGGTAACAAATTTAGCAGCGCGCCTTTGAATTACCACCACGTTTTCCTTTAAGCCGACCTGTTGGGGACCTAAACACTCGAGGAATATTTAAGAATGGATCGCACTATTGGTCTACAAACGGTTTCCTTTTACATATGAACCACACTTCGCTAAAATTCACCCAATAAACCGAACTCGACCATTCGCCTTCCCTACTAATCTCCTTATGTGCTGGTCCCATTTCATATCTCTTTGAAACGTTACGCCTAGACATTTAATCGACCTGGTTACGTAAATCAGTGCACTGCTAATGCTGTACTCCAATTCGTGCGCATTAACTCACATTCTTCTACATTTAGAACAAGCTGCCATTTATCACTCTTCACACTAACTAGCTGTTCGTTTAAGAAACTCTCCAATCAGCAGACATTTTATTTGCAGCCCGTATTATGTCAATGTAAAATACATCAAAATATGAGAGGCCTAAGAAGTAAAATTGATGAACTACTTATCTACATTGATGAAGTAGTCATCCAACACCGCTTCTCAGAACATTATGTGACCACTGGTGTAGGTATGTTAAATGTTGCAGGTTTTAGGTTAGCTTCTGACTTTTGTAGGGCAGAAATGGAGGATGGAGGAGTCACCATATTCATCAGGAATTGCCATAATTTTAATACCACAGATATTCATAAATTTGGCTTAGGGAAGCATGTGGAAGCATGTGGAACAGAATTAGAAATTCATAATAGTAAGTGTATACCGAGTACCAGCATGTAATTTTCATTTGTTCATAAATCAGTTTGATGCCCGCTTAACAACAAAAAAGAAAGAATTAGTGGTTGCTAGTGATTTTAAGGTAGGTTTTCTAGAAAAGTCTCCCAGTAAGAACTTATTGCACTCAGTAGCATTGTCATTCAATTTAATTTATAGTGTTAGATTTTCAATCAGAATAGCTAAGGACTAAAAGACAGCCATTAATAATATTTGTAGAAACGTCTAATGAACAAAATTATAAAACCAAAAATAAGTAGCCTCTAAATCGAAGACATGCGGTTCCCTTTGATCAACGTTAATGGAAATTAAATCTACTACAAGCCGAACTGATCAGATATCTGGAGAGAGTGCGAAAAGTTTGAAACAATGACCCTCTTCCTCGTACAAGATTAATTGCCGATGAACTGGTACTGAGTCAGAGTACGGTGTGGAGGATTGTGACGGAGAATTTGGTGATGCGAAAAGTGTGTGCCAAACTGGTGCCAAAAGTTTTGTCGGTGGATCAGAAGAAACGGCGCATGACTTGTTTGCAGGGAAATGCTCCAATGGTTGAATATTGATCCGAACCTTCTGGAGAAAGTGGTTACTGGTGATAAGACCTGGGTCTAGAAGTAAGATCCTCAGTCGAAGCCTCAAAGCTGTGAATGGCACACTGCTTACTCGCCGAAGCCCAAGAAAGCTCGTATGAGCAAGTCGTGTGTGAAGTGCATGCTGATTCTTTTTCCTTATGTTAAAGGAGAGATTCACAAGGAGTTTTCTGCTCGTGCACAGACTGTCACAGGTGACTTTTACGCTAGAGTGCTCCGCCGCTTGAGGGATCGAGTTCGCCTCGTCCGCCAGGCGATCACGGGCGATTGGATTCTCTACCATGACAACGCACCCGCTCACACGTCGCGCGCTGCCGCCGAAGTTTTGGCCACGTTCAACGTAACAACACCGCCGCGGCCACCCTACGGCCCCGACTTGGCTCCAAGTGACTTTTTCCTCTTCCCCCGGATGAAGACAGGCCTAAAAGGGAAGCGATTCGACTCCATCGACGCCATCCAGCAGGCTTCAACGAGAGCCCTTGACAGCATGACGCCCGAGACCTTCCAGAAGGGCTACGAACAGTGGAAGACATGCTGGAAGCGCTGTGTTGATGCTGAAGGATAATATTTTGAAGAATTTTAGTCCGCTGTACTTAAATGTAGAATAAATTTCTAGTTCTGAGTTAAGTCTTCAAACTTTTGAATCACACCCTGTAAGTTCAAGATGCAGTAAGTCAAAAATTGACTATTTCAGGCAACTCCTCAAAGACATGAATTGAAGTGATGTGTCCAATGCTCGTGGTATGAATGAGAAGTACAAACATTTTACTAACAATGTTTTTATATTACCTGAAAACTGTTTTCCCCCAAAACTGATACAGTTAGACCAAAGTCTGTTGAACGCAAGAGATTACTCAAGGAATAAAGGTATCCTGCATGACAAAAATGAAACTCTATCTGTCAGAAACCGCTCTGATGTAAATGCTACAGGACGTTACAAAACATTTTGCAAAATATTGAGGGGACAGCAAAACAAATGCGTTACTAGAAAAGGATAGTCACACCAAATAATAAAATAAAGTCAGTATGGGTATAGTAAAGGAATTGACTGTTAGAACCAAAGGTGAAAAAGAGCACATAGTATCTAGAGTAAATGATACACAGTTAACAGACGTGTGCAATGTTGTTGAATTTTTCATTAAGCACTTTATAACTGTTACTGTAAAGATGGGGTTTTCATATCCAGTAGATGCTGCCACGGAATATTTCAAACGAATCACTACAAATAACTACAATAATTAGAGTATGACTCTCACAACATCAGTAGAAGCAATGACCTCTTTAAATTAAAATATATATAGTGTTTATGATAATATATCAACAAAGTTGATTAAACAGTATGCCTCTGAGTTTACTGACGTTTTACGTCATGTATGTAACCAGTCTTTTATGAGTGGAACATTTCCTGAGTGGCTGAAATATGCTGACGTTATACCTTTGTATAAAAAAGAATATAAGTAAATACTATCAAACTTTGCCCAATTCAAAAATTTTACAGAAGATAATATACACTCTCCTTCCCAACCATCTGACCACTAATAAAGTATTAACCAAGTCACATTTCAGGTATCTAAAGGATTCAGATATTGAGAAGATTGTTTACATATAAAATGAGAATTTAATTATTTCATTAGACAGTAGTTTACAGACTACTGGCATATTTTGTGATCTGTCAAAGGCATTTGACTGTGTAGATCACAGTATCTCTTTAAGTAAATTAGAATATTATGGCGTGACAGGAAGCACTGCAAAATGGTTAAAATCCAATATCTCTGACGTAAAATAAAGTGTGTAGGAAAGAGACGTGTATTAAGCTATCAGGCATCATCCAACTGGGAACGATTAAGTAAATTAGAACATTACGGCGTAACAGGAAGCACTGCAAAATGGTTCAAATCCAATAGCTTTGACAGAAAGTAAAGTGCGTAGGAAAGAGACGTGTGTTAAGCTATCAGGCATCATCCAACTGGTAACCAATAGCAGTGGTGTCCCACAAGGTTCCATCTTAGGGTCCTTGCCTTTTCTCATGTATAGCAATGTATCAATGACCTTTCATTAATAACATTACCAGATGCCATGTTTTTTTCCGCAGGTGATGCAAGCAATTCAGTAAATATTAAATCCAGTATAATATTAGAAAGCTCGGCCAGTGAAAATTTTAAATGCATTAATAAATGGTCCCTAGCCAGTTCTCTGTCACTAAACTTTAAAAAAACTTACTATACGCACTTCATAACTTGTGAAAGGTTTTCTGCCAGTATATGCGTAATATATGACGACAAGCAGATAGAATTTGACGGTCTTAAGCTACTGAGATTACAGCTTGATAATAAATTTAGCTGGGAAAAACCGCTGAAGAGCCTAAACAAATCTCTGTTTGCTACGCAATTATTGTCAGACATACTGTAGGTCATATAAAAATAAAATAGCTAAAGTACTATGCTTACTTTCATTCCAGAATGTCCTACGGGACTATTTTCTGGGGTAGCTCAACAAGCCAAGCCAAAGTTTTCCAAGGCTAATAACGAACAATATGAATTATTTGTGGTGTGATCTCAATAACGTCCTCCAGAGGATTCTTTAAGTAACTGGGGATACTAACTACTGATTCCACATCCACAAGAGGATTTTCATTTGGGATATGTGGAACGTACATTAGAATGTTTGCTCTTATTTTGTAATTATTTGTTGCGTATTCTTGCTTTCCGACATGTTCCACATCCGAGAGGATTTCCTCACTGTGGACGAATTGGAATGAAAAGTAGATCTAATCTATAAATTTATTCTAAGTCATCTTTTATCCTCGAACAGTCACTCAACGACGATACCTTTCCGTTCATCCCAGCTTGATATGCAAGTGTCCGCAGTTCGTGGTCTAGTGGCTAGCGTTGCTGCTTGTGGATCACACGGTCCCGGTTGGACACCCAGCCGGGTTGGAGATTTTCTCTGTCTGGGGTCTGGGTGTTTGTGTTGTTCTCATCATTTCATCATAATTCGTGAAAATGGCTAGACTATACTGAGTAAAGATTGGGACTTTGTTTGCTGACCACCGCGCCGTTGAGCGCCCCACATACTAAATATCATTGTCATCCGCAAACAGCCACAGATCGATCTCTACCCAGCTCGTCCTGTCAAAATTTTAGATAATGTTTTCTAGTTAGCGGGAATTGAAAATGAAAAACTCATAAAATCCACTATTTCAGTTTTTGACTTATATTGTTCTACTTCAGGAGAACCATCGCATTCCGTCTTAAAAATATTAAAAGCATTAAAATTTCAAGCACCTTTAGCCTGTGCAAAGATAAGTATGCCAGAGTCATGTTTTTAGTGTGATAATTATTAGGAAAAGCAACCACGTTACGGCTGCTAAATACTCTGCGAAACAGCAATAATCTCATGGCCAAACACACACATCAAAGTACTTCCTTCAAAGATCGAGCCTGCAATAGATTAAGGATCAAAACGTGTATTTTAGTTACTTCGCTTCTACTTGTGATTTCCTCTGCTTTGCGGCGTGAATAGAGCACTTCTGTGATCAGCGGGTGTAATTCTTCATCTGCAGGTGTAAGTATACGTCGCAGGGTGACATAATGACATGGACTTTTCCGGAATTACTTTTAATGAACACACCGGTATTCCAGTTCCAACGAAAAAGAGCCCATCGTTTAAGGACGGATCTCTTTGTCAACCCAAGAGTCAATAACGACCAGAAACTGATGTTGGTATTATTTCCCAGGTTTTGTGGCTGTTGTGTACGTGTACTAATGTCGTATCGTTAACTGGTATATATCTTGTTGATTTCGAGAACCAGATTTGCCACTGAGTTCTTGGAGATAGCTATTTCAGTAATTTTCTGACCTCGAATTGATAACGTTCTCTTAGAAGAGTTGTGACACTCACATCCTGTTTAGTCTGAGCTAGAAAAGAAATCATTGTGACTTTCAGAATTATAGCGCAGGTTTCAAGTTGAAACAATCTTGTTGTATCCGGTAATTCATCCAACATACACTTCTCTTTGGTGCTGATGTATTTGGTGCCATGACGCTGCCGAAATCTGTATTTGTCCTTGAAAGAATCGCATTAGATATTTGCAGTTTATACGCAACAGTGGCAGAATCTGGAAGGTTTTCAGACGATATCTCTCATCAGTTTTTAAACAAACTTTTGTGATCCTACGGAAGAAAATGGACCGACGCGTTCATTAAACGTATTTCCGCCAGAGTGCATACTGTTTGGCCAACCCTGCGACATGTACTTTTACTGACAGGTGAACAATTGAATTGACCTACGACAGAATTGCCCTGTTTGCAAGGTACATTAAATCGAAATCAGAATTAGCAGTGAAGCAGCTGAAGTACACGTCTTGATCCATAGATAAATGCAGGCTCGACTTTCGAGAAAATGCTTCGATATGAGCCGTTTCCTGCTAAATTCTCAACGGATCGTGAGGTATTTAGCAACGTTAAAAACCTGCTCTCCCTAATGATATCTGCGCCAAAAATGTGACTGTCATGTGTGCCTCCGCACGTTGCTCGTGGTGCTGCGAATGTTTTCATGATGTATTGTTTGTTGTTGTTGTGGTCTTCAGTCCTGAGACTGGTTTGATGCAGTTTCCATGCTGCTATATCCTGTGCAAGCTTCTTCATCTCCCAGTACCTACTGCAACCTACATCCTTCTGAATCTGCTTAGTGTATTCATCTATTGGTCTCCCTCTACGATTTTTACCCTCCACGCTGCCCTCCAATGCTAAATTTGTGATCCCTTGATGCCTCAAAACATGTCCTACCAACCGATCCCTTCTTCTAGTCAAGTTGTGCCACAAACTTCTCTTCTCACCAATCCTATTCAATACCTCCTCATTAGTTACGTAATCTACCCATCTAATCTTCAGCATTCTTCTGTAGCACCACATTTCGAAAGCTTCTATTCTCTTCTTGTCCAAACTGCTTATCGTCCATGTTTCACTTCCATACATGGCTACACTCCATACAAATACTTTCAGAAACGACTTCCTGACGCTTAAATCTATGCTCGATGTTAACAAATTTCTCTTCTTCAGAAACGATTTCCTTGCCATTGCCAGTCTACATTTTATATCCTCTCTACTTCGACCATCATGAGTTATTTTACTCCCTAAATAGCAAAACTCCTTTACTACTTTAAGTGTCTCATTTCCTAATCTAATCCCCTCAGCAATACCCGATTTAATTTGACTACATTCCGTTATCCTCGTTTTGCTTTTGTTGATGTTCATCTTATATCCTCCTTTCAAGACACTGTCCATTCCGTTCAACTGCTCTTCCAAGTCCTTTACTGTCTCCGACAGAATTACAATGTCATCGGCGAACCTCAAAGTTTTTACTTCTTCTCCATGAATTTTAATACCTACTCCGAATTTATCTTTTGTTTCCTTTACCCCTGCCACCTTCAGAATTTGAAATAGAGTATTCCAGTTAACGTTGTCAAAAGCTTTCTCTAAGTCTACAAATGCTAGAAACGTAGGTTTGCTTTTCTTAATCTTTCTTCTAACATACGTCGTAAGGTTAGTATTGCCTCACGTGTTCCAACATTTCTACGGAATCCAAACTGATCTACCCGAGGTTCGCTTCTACCAGTTTTTCCATTCGTCTGTAAAGAATTCGCTTAGTATTTTGCAGCTGTGACTTATTAAACTGATAGTTCGGTAATTTTCACATCTGTCAACACCTGCTTTCTTTGGGATTGGAATTATTATATTCTTCTTGAAGTCTGTGGGCATTTCGCCTGTATCATACATCTTGCTCACCAGATGGTAGAGTTTTGTCATGACTGGCTCTCCCAAGGCCATCAGTAGTTCTAATGGAATGTTGTCTACTCCCGGGGCCTTGTTTCGACTCAGATCTTTCAGTGCTCTGTCAAACTCTTCACGCAGTATCTTATCTCCCATTTCATCTTCATCTACATCCCCTTCCATTTCCATAATATTGTCCTCAAGTACAGCGCCCTTGTATAAACCCTCTATATACTCCTTCCACCTTTCTGCCTTCCCTTCTTTGCTTAGAACTGGGTTGCCATCTGAGCTCTTGATATTCATACAAGTGGTTCTCTTCTCTCCAAAGGTCTCTTCAATTTTCCTATAGGCAGTATCTATCTTACCCCTAGTGAGACAAGCCTCTAAATCGTTACATTTGTCCTCTAGCCACCCCTGCTTAGCCATTTTGCACTTCCTGTCGATCTCATTTTTGAGACGTTTGTATTCCTTTTTGCCTGCTTCATTTACTGCATTTTTATATTTTGTCCTTTCATCAATTAAATTCAATATTTATTCTGTTACCCAAGGATTTCTATTAGCCCTCGTCTTTTGATCTACGTGATCCTCTGCTGCCTTCACTACTTCATCCCTCAGAGCTACCCATTCTTCTTCTACTGTATTTCTTTCCCCCATTCCTGTCAATTGTTCCCTTATGCTCTCCCTGAAACTCTCTACAACGTCTGGTTCTATCAGTTTATCAGTTTTTCCCATCTCCTTAAATTCCCCCCTTTTTGCAGTTTCTTCAGTTTCAGTCTGCAGTTCATAGCCAATAGATTGTGGTCAGAATCCACATCTGCCCCTAGAAATGTCTTACAATTTAAAACCTGGTTCCTAAATCTCTGTCTTACCATTATATAATCTATCTGATACCTTTTAGTATCTCCAGGATTCTTCCAGGTATACAACCTTCTATTATGATTCTTGAACCAAGTGTTAGCTATGATTAAGTTATGCTCTGTGCAAAATTCTACAAGACGGCTTCCTCTTTCATTTCTTCCTCCCAATCCATATTCACCTACTATGTTTCCTTCTCTCCCTTTTCCTACTGACGAATTTCAGTATTATTTCTGTTAAAGTATAAACGTAAAAAACAAAACAAAAGCTGTTTTAGAATTTATATGTCTCTTATTTTCACTCTCTTTTAATTATACACGATTATATATGATTTGTGATAAAATCTGTTTTAGTAAGATTTGATACGCTTATTTCTGTCGTCAATAACTACATTATATTTCTAGATGCCACCAAAACTATTTATGTCAGATACTTGAGAATAAAGCGACTGGATTTGAATATGGGAACAGAAATTCGAAACAATGTTCTTAATACAGAATGAGATTTTCACTCTGCAGCGGACTGTGCACTGATATGAAAGTTTGGAAAGTAGGAAACGAGATACTGGCAGAAGTAAAGCTGTGAGGACGGGGCGTGAGTCGTACTTGGGTAGCTCAGTTGGTAGAGCACTTGCCCGCGAAAGGCAAAGGTCCCGAGTTCGAGTCTCGGTCCGGCACACCGTTTTAATCTGCCAGGAAGTTTCAGTGTTCTTAATCACTATGCCATCAGCTCGCTTAGTTAAAGCCACGCCCGCGCTGATGAAGGAAAGTGAGAAGTTTGGTTGTAAATTTCTCGGAAACAACTGAGTGTTGGCACCTAGGCCAAAACTGTTGCCCTCAATACTTTAGCCCACCTTTCACACTGCCAAGTTTCGACTGAGACAGGGTGCCAACCAAGCAGGGTTTTCCTGGTAAGATTATTTCTTTCCTACACTACTGGCCATTAAAACTGTTACACCAAGAAGAAATACAGATCATAAACTGGTGTTCATTTGGCAAAAATATTAAACTAGAACTGACATGTGATTACATTTTCACTAAATTTGGGTTCACAGATCCTGAGAAATCACCAGTAACAACGGCCGTGATACGCCTGGGCATTGAGTCAAACAGAGCTTGGATGGCGTGCACAGGTACAGCTGCCCATGCAGCTTCAACACGATACCACAGTTCATCAAGAGTAGTGACTGGCATATTGTGACGAGCCAGTTGCTCGGCCACCATTGACCAGACGATTTTCAATTGGTGAGAGATCTGGAGAATGTGCTGGCCAGGGCAGCAGTCGAACATTTTATGTATCCAGAAAGACCCGTACAGGACCTGCAACATGCGGTCATGCATTACCTTGCTGAAATGTAATGTTTTTCAGGGATCGAATGAAGGGTAGAGCCACGGGTCGTAATACATCTGAAATGTAACGTCCACTGTTCAAAGTGCCGTCAATGTGAACAAGAGGTGACCGAGACGTGCATCCAATGGCACCCCATACCATCACGCCGGGTGATACGTCAGTATGGCGATGACGAATACGCGTTTCCGATGTGCGTTCATCGCGATGTCGCCAAACACGAATGCGACCATCATGATCCTAAAAACAGAACTTGAATTCATCCGAAAAAATGACGTTTTGCCTTTCGTCCATCCAGGTTCATCGTTGAGTACACCATCGCAGGCGCTCCTGTCGGTTAAGCAGCGTCAAGGGTAACCGCAGCCATGGTCTCCAAGCTGATAGTCCATCCTGCTGAAAACGTCGTCGAACTGTTCGTGCAGGTGGTTGTTGTCTCGCAAACGTCCCCATATGTTGACTCAGGGATCGAGACGTGGCTGCACGATCCATTACAGCCATGCGGATAAGATGCCTGTCATCTCGACTGCTAGTGATACGATGTCGTTGGCATCCATCACGGCGTTCCGTTTTACCCTCCTGAACCCACCGATTGCATATTCTGTTAATATTCATTGGATCTCGACCGACGCGAGCAGCAATGTCGCGATACGATAAACCGCAATCGTGATAGGCTACAATCCGACCTTTATCAAAGCGGGAAACGTGATGGTACGCATTTCTCCTCCTTACACGAGGCATCACAACAACGTTTCACCAGGCAACGCCTGTCAACTGCTGTTTGTGTATGAGAAATCGGTTGGAAACTTTCGTCATGTCAGCACGTTGTGGGTGTCGCCACCGGCGCTAACCTTTTGTGAATGCTCTGAAAAGCTAATCATTTGCATATCACAACATTTTCTACCTGTCGGTTAAATTTCGCGTCTGTAGCACGTCATCTTCGTGATGTAGCTATTTTAATGGCCAGTAGTGTAATTTGTGATACTGAGAATACAAAAATCTGGTGGAATCCTCTTCTTTCATACCTTTACTGTAGTAGTGTTGAAAGTTTCCATCGATACTGAGAGAATAAAAAATAAAGTGGCATCGTTTTTTTATGCCTTTCATAGCAGTAGTGTTGAAAATTTCCCAATTGTCGTTGCATCTTTCACCGTTCATTGTACGCATGCTAGAGCCTGCGACCTGTGGAGAAAAAATTCATTGCGGGCAACGACACAGCTATACATGATAAGAGGTGAGTATACCTCTCCCAACTCATACGAGAAGATGGTTTGGGAAAAATGTTCGAGTTTTTTCTCACTAGTTACTCACCATAGCATTGCACTTGCCACAGTTCGCAAAGATCAACTCGTGCTGTTAGCATGTCCGACTTAGTAACGTGTCATAGCAGAAACATTCCATATCTCAACTTAATTAGTTAATTAGTTAGTAATAGGAAGGAACCGCTACACTATCCAGAAAGTTCTGAACAACTGTTCACTTTACTCTCGGAATCAACGTCACTTTGGTAGTTACACGGTGGCGTATGCCGGCGAATGATACAGATGCGACAGAAAGAACTAGGTGAAAATCAGTACTTGTACATTACTGATACAAAATAATCGTCTGGCACTGTTTAAGCTCGCTAAGCGACTTCCAGGTCTATCAGAACACAGACGCAAGTGAAATATTAAAAATCCTCCAGAAACTGAAGTAATTATCATAAAAATAAATATTTCCTTCAGAGAAATGTAACCCAGAACAAATGAGTTCCTTAAGTGAACAGAGCGCAAAAATTAAAATTAGGTAACTCAGTTTCCATTTGGTAACGACCTGGCTAAGCTGGAACTCATTCTTCCTTTTTCTGCACTGTAGGTAGCATAGCATAAATAACCGAAGGTAATAAAACCCAGGAGTAATTCACCTTTTATCCATTTTCTCATGTGACGCATTATTGCTGCAATATTGACCAGTTCTCTCTCTTTGTTTACCTTACACAATGTTTCTAGCTGCTATAATCAATGATTTGTGACAGAGTATTGTGTAATCTATCGTACACGAGAGTTTCGACGATGCTGCAACGTCAGGCAAATCCACTGAAAGCATCTAAAAACGTGACGTATATGCCTTTCTATGGTCAAACGTATTTCTCCCGGACGAGATGGGAAGCAAATTCGATGCTCGACTGTTCAAACGTTTCGCATGGCAGCAAGGGAATAGATACATCACGAGTGTTACTCCACCATTTTGTGTTCTACGAGGACAGACTACTCAAAGAGTTCCGTATTGTTATTTAGAAGGTAAATGTGTGTTTATATATACAATGTGAAATCAGTAGAACCTCTCTGAGTACTCAATGATAGTATTGTTATATCGCTGACTTCAGGTAGCGATGCAGGGGGGAGGCACCTATGAAATGCGCTATTCCATCAGCGATGGGAAAGGCTGTGACGAGTCATGTGAATTATTGTATACGTAGCGACCCAGAACTCCATCAATACACTTTCAGAGGAAGTGGTATGGGAAACAAAAGACAAAGATAACTACCTAGTAAACATGGGGTCTAAAACGCATACTCTAAGTGCTATGACCACTATTTCATCTTCGATAATGTGAAACACATCTCTTCTCCTGCTAATTCATTACTTTTCTTCTGCCGACAAACTTTCAGAGGTGGCAGTATGAAAAAATAAAAGAATAGTAAACATAGGCTCTAGAATACATACGTGAAGCTCTGTAACATCTTGTTCAGAAAAAGAGAGTGTTTCACATTAGGGAAGATGAACAAGTGTCCATAGTCCATGAGACATGCATCTGAGCCCATGTTTATTTAGCAGACTTTTCTTCTTGTTATGGCCCATACTACCACTTCTTACGTTATTTGCTGAAGTTCTGGTTTACGTTCGTGTTCACAGATGATGCTGTTCCCTGCCATCGACAGGCAAGAAATGACTCCGAATTAGCGCTGTGTTGACTCCCGCCTGCGGATGCGATTCAGGCTTTTGCCATTCTAAGAAGCAGCCGCTCGTCGCTACATCCCAGGACTTTCTCTGGGCGCTGCCCATCTCCGCGAGCGCGACATCAGACTATACTGCGTTTAATATTAGTTGCGACTATTGACTTTTGGCTCAACGGAGTTGACGTGGTGCTGGGGAAAACAGGTGATTAGAACTGTGGAAAGGGCCAAATACGGTTGGGGTCAGTTTCACCTTAAAATTGTAATTTATTGTAATTTAATGACACATTTGCAACCAAAGCAGTACAAAACTGAACATTTGCGTCTATGAGTTTCAAACTCCCAATCTTTCAAGGCTGAACGCCTCCAAACAAGGACTCTTAAAAATGACAGCTAGGCTGAAAGTCTCAAGGCAAGGGTGGATAGACAAACATAAACAAGATGCAATACAAACGGCTGAAGACCCATAATAAAATTTTCAAGACTTTAAAGTAAATCACCATAACCTTTCAAAGGCAGAAAGCCGCAATATTTTTGCTTAAAGGGTAATTTTAAGAATAAGGCTCGAAGCGGCTGAGGGCTCACAATTAATTTCCAAAATTAAAAAAAAAAATCTAACCATAAACCTTAAGTTTTAAGTAACTGAAACCGCACCGTAAGAAAAGACAATACAACGACTACAACCTTTCAGCAAATGGCCACTTGCCGGAATTCAAACTTACTTATACATGGATGAAGACCTTTAATTTACATAAAACACAGTAAAACCAAGAATATTTTTTAATCATTGGCTATTATAGATTATAAATAGACAATGAGACACTGGTGAGAAAGACAGAAAAGACAACGGCACTCAGAAACCTCCAGGTGGC
Organism: Schistocerca piceifrons; assembly: GCF_021461385.2. Classification (NCBI taxonomy): domain Eukaryota; kingdom Metazoa; phylum Arthropoda; class Insecta; order Orthoptera; family Acrididae; genus Schistocerca; species Schistocerca piceifrons. The sequence goes on from NC_060138.1 coordinate 957,655,479, forward strand.
CGGGCTGCCCTCGTTCACTTAGGTGAGACAGGTGGTGACCCCAACTATTCTTGATCCGTCGGAACCCAACCAAGGGACAGCCACGGACCGACCGACAAACGACTTGCTTGCCACGAATCGGTACATGCGAACTCAAACACCAAATGTTACGGTCGTAATTATCCACAATCCAATATCTACATGATTTAAGCTGTCAAAACTACACACCGTGTTGAACAGCGACAACAGGTGAGGAATGGACACTGCCTGAAATTACGTTAGTGGCCAGGGCAGATAACTGGAACACTGAAATTACGTTAGTGGCCAGGGCAGGTAACTGGAACACTAGCGGCCACAAGGCAGAAAATTCCGCTGGTGCACTTGGATTGTAGTCAACCAACATAATTAATTCCACTGCATGGCGGCTAAATTTCAGCAATAGAAACTGTATTGCTCACAGGAAAACCTCCCCAACAGCGAAGCGAACCACACAACGTGAATGGACGTGGTTTGGGTACTTAAAACACTACTCAACTTTGACCTCCTGGGTCGCTGAGCCACGAAGCTCGTAGCGATCAGACAGTTCCACACACGCTCCGACACTGCGCATGGACCACCAACGGACCCAGCCGACTGCACCGCGCGGAGATATTATACCTGGTGCGCACCAACCGACCGACTGCTCTCAGAATGCCGACTATATCTAAAATAGTCATCAGTGGAAATAACGCCAACTACACACACAACTGACAAACATTTGCAAGAAGACCTTAATGATACGCAACAGTAACTAAGCATTCAGGATGACAAATCGGAAGTCGATGCACACACACACACACACACACACACACACACACACACACACGCACACAACCGACTCCCGAACGATCGCCGAGCCAAAACCCGCGTCCGGTAGGACGACCGACCGACGATCCACCAATACTGTGGCCCAGCTCAAATGATGCGGCAGTGGTCGGCCGAGCCATGTCGATGCAGACCTCAGTGCTGCTCCAACACGACTGCCCTAGTGCCACACTGCAACTCCCCGACTGGCAAGTCCAGACGCTTTCCAACTGACTGGCAGACCCGAACTCGCGACCCGAACTGCCTTACGACAGACAACAATCGGGAAGTAATAGCAGTCGAGCAAAGATATTACGAGACGGGATATATCGATACGCGCTGCTAGCCCCGGTCACGGTCAGGCAAAGCAGCAACTCAGTGACAGTAGTAATTTAAATTAACGTAATGAGGTAGAAGTACGTAAAAACAGGGTGTAAAACAACACATGACGGAGGGAACACGAGCCACGCATGGCTCACCCGTTGCCAAATCCGATAAACAGTACCACATCACCACGTCATTAGAGGCATCTACATTCATCATCCCTTGTTATAAAGTGATACTTTCTGGCCTTGGAGTGTTCGGCAGTCTTCAGATATTGTGACCAAGGCTTTTTGTGTTGGCGGTGCGTTAATAATAGCATGCAGTACGTCTGAATACGAGCATCGCAATAAAAGTGTCATCCAAGAACACGTTCACCAGCCGGGAAAGCAATGTTCCACTGCAAAATATAGCAATGGACAATAGGCCATACGACTCTGTTGCTATGGATAAAGCTCCTACAGTTCAGTGGAGGAAAGCGAGTGTTTTATTCTGGGTACAAAGAAATTTTCCATCGGATGAATTTTAACATAGCTTGTGTAAGGTAAAGTTAATCGAACTAGGACTGCTATACAAGCCCAAAACTGAATCCTACTAGGTCGACGAACTGGCTAACGCTAAAGAGCGTAGTTTAAACAGGCTTCCTCCATATCAAGTTCCTCTAAATACGACTGAAAATATATGGGAATAGTTGAAAGGTAGTGGCAGGACACAACAAGATGTTTACGCTCTCTGAAGTTTAAATGTTGTCAAAAGAAGCCACTGCAAAATCTTACATCACAGGACTAGAGCCGACTTGTAAGCCATACCGAGAATGTAATCGCGGAGACTCGGATCCATGGAACTGCGACGATTTTTGAGAAGGACGTAACTTCTCTTGTTCCTTGCTAAAATCTGTTTATTTTGTCAAAAATCCGTGCTGAGTTAGAAATATTCATCTCACTAACATTATAATACAATCAAAATTGATTGTGACCATTCTGTAACAGTGGATTATTGAACCACGATCTGAGGGCAAGACAGGTCAGTACTTTATGAAAAAGCCCGTTTCCAGTTAAAAAGAAACGTTTAACTTCTTCAGTTTATATTGTTGTAAGCCCCCCAACGATCCTCGTTTCACCAGCTATCGATGGCCCACAATAATAACATTATTCCGTTGAAAAAAAATTTAGTTGCTTGATTATCGCTATAGATGTTGAAGTTTCGCATATTATCGTAAGACAAAACACTCTCCTTCTTGAGTGCTATGATTTGCTAAAATCTTGTTTCGATATCTCAGACCGTTTATGGGATACTACGGACTGATGAATATTTCATTTTGGCTTCTCCAGTGGAACTCGCGTTCTTGACTGTCTCCAATCTCGAGGAAATGTTATGTATGTAAAGTGCTTAGACAGCGATAACCTTCGTTGTTTGAATACTAATTCAACGTATTAACTACATTTCATATGCAGCAACATATTGCTTAAGATGTAGCAAACGCCAATTCGACATCTTATTTTCACTGCAAACTTTAAGAATTTCTTGTAGTAGTTTGCATAAAACCGAAATCTCACAGTGCTTATGACCATTAACGAAGCTGAGGAGTTGAGTTATAATACGTGCAAGAATTAGAGTTTATTAGCGAATAATTTCTTCAAAATTGTTTGAGAAAGACTGCAGATCGGCCGGCTTCCGCGACTTCTGTTCGCCCAGTTAAACGAGCGTGACAGGTTCCGCGTCGAAAAGGTCTGGCATTATCGTCACCTACTAACGCTCTTAGCACTTGTTGGCAAGTACGCATCCTTCCACTCACTCCGTGCTGAAGTGTCAAAAATCTTAAATAAGTATCTGCAGACGTAGATACAAAGCTGATGACTCTGATGTTCGTATCACAGACGTGCAAAAGCAAAGTGATGAAAATTAGTGCAGCGTTAGCAAAAATTCTGGAACTGCTGAATCGTTCCTTTCGTCTGTCCTCGAAAATTTCATGCAATCAAATGAAGTACGACTCTTTTGTGCAATTGAACAGTACAGCAATTGGCCAAAAAAGCCGCTACATCTGGTGCGTACCATAATATACATTTACCATTGACAGACTTTTTACATCAAGTAAAAGTGGAGATCAGGTCACAGTGGGCAGACGAATGGGGAATATCAGTTATAAATAAGGGAATTTATTATTGATTGATTCCAACCCATATACCTCGCTATGTTTCATAACGTGCCAGTACGCCACTGAAGTAGCTCTAGAACCTCTGGAATTGTATTCAGTCTTTGATGGTTTGCACCGCTTAAAATTAAGAATTTCAGACACTTGTGATATTTCAGACGTAGGATATGTTAACCATTTAATCATTAATACGTCAAAGATCCGCCTCAGTTGCGAAAAGTTACTGGTCTTTACCCAGGTTTCTGTTAGAGTAATCTAGCTTTCTTCAGAAGCATAAAATAAACTAATATATGCCAGAATAAGGCTCGGCCAAACATAAAAAGCCGTGCGTTATTCCGGCAAGTATGAGTTTATTTTATGCTTCTGAAGAAAGCTAGATAACTCTAGCTGAAACATGGCTAAAGACCAGTAACTTTTCGCAACTGAGGTGGATCGTTGACATATTAATTTATCACAGTTGCTGATGGGGTTGCAACATGTTAAAAATTCTTATATTTAATCATTATTTCTTCTGGGTTCCAGCAACAACACAGTTTCTCTCAAAACTGCTGAAGCGTATAGTGCCTTTCCGTAAAAGCCTTAACTGTCTTCCTAATAAAGAATGATAAGGCCGTTCTTAGATGTCAGACAGTATTTATTTTACCTAGCAATTTTAAAATTTGGTCTCAGACATACAGAGAAGCTGCAATCACCTTCTTAACTGTCAACTGAAACAGTATTTACATCGTAAAGAATTGTGGCTACAAAACAGTTTGCTAACGTTTTTATAGAGGAGATATGCAATTATTATTTCTAATAGTCGTGATACATTGTGTAATTATTTAAAGTAACATGTTAAATTATACGTTTAAAATATTCAATTCTTCCTTAATTACTAATGGCTATATAATCTACGCAACCTGAAGGCCACATAAAAAATGTTCCACACGCGGTTGCACCAGAAATCCATTCACTCCGGTATTTGCAAGGAACGTGAGACAAATATCGCGAAGTATTTCTCCGTCGATTTAATATGAAACGTTTACTCACAGACCCGCTTTAACTCTCTGCACTGCAACACTAATTGTAACCACATGCGCCGTAAAATTAGGCTAAATAAGATCTGGAAGCTTCGTTTTCACCTGCGATACGAGATTAAACTTCTCACTGTTATAAAATCAATAACTAAAAGACGTGTAACACAATCAGCTTAACAGTCTTGCATCAAGGTCGCTGAGAAGAATAATATTCAGAAGAATGGAAACGAAAACTGAAGATCTGTTAGATGATTATCAGTTTGGCTTTAGGAAAGATAAAAGCACCAGAGAGGCAGTTCTGACGTAATAGTTGATAATGACTCAAGAAATATCAAGGCACGTTCATAGGACTTGCCAACCTGAAAAAAGCGTTCGGCTATATCAACGGTGCAAGATGTTCGAAATCCTGAGAAAAATAGGGCGTAAGCTACAAGGAAATGCAGGTAATATAATATGTACAAGAATCAAGAGGTACCAATAAGACTGGAAGAACATGAACGAATTGCTCGGGTTAAAAGAATGTAAGGCGGGAATCTAGTCTTTCACGCTTACTGTTCAATTTATACATCGAGAAAGTAATGACAGATACAAAAGAAAGTTTCATGAGAGGGACTTATATTCAAGGTGAATGGGTGTCAGTGACAAGATTCACTGAAGACATCACAATCGTCAGTGAAAGTAAGAGAGAATTACAGTATCTGTTGAATGGAACGAATGATCTTATGAGGACAGAATTTGTTTTGAGACTAAACAGAAGGAAGATGAAAGTAATGAGAGGTAGCAGAAATCAGAATAGGGAGAAATTTAACATCACAGTTGTGGATTACGAAGCAGCAAAATAACGCATGATAGACGGAGCAAGGACGACATAAAAGCAAATTAACAGTGGCAAAATGGGAATTACTGGACAAGACAAGTGTACTAGATTAAAACAAAGGCCTTAATTAGAGGAAAAAAATTTTGAGAACGTGCGTTTGGAGCACAGCGTTGTATTGCCGCGAAACATGGACTATGGGAAAACTGGGACAGAAGTGAATGGGAGCGTCTGAGTTGTGGTGTTACAGACGAATGTTGAAGAATAGGTGGACCGAGAACATGAGGAATCAGGAGGTTCTCTGCAGAATCAGCGAGGAAAGGGATTTATAGAAAACACTGACAAGAGGAAGGGACGTGATGAAAGGACATCTGTTAAGACATCATGGACTAACTTTCACGGTAGTAGAGGGAACTTTCACAGGGTAAAATCAGCAGGGGAAAACATTGAAATAAATGCAGCAAAGAACTAACGACGTGGGTTGCAAGTGCTACTCTGAGATAAAAAGTTTAGCGCAGGAGAGGAACTTGTGTTGGCCAGTCATCAAACTACTCGGATGTTTAATGACTCAAAACAGCTGTTTGAAGATTGCGATATCCGATCTGTAGACTGATCTCCAATTGATTCCTAGCAAATTCCGACATTAATATCAGCAAAAACAAAGCAATAATACAGTTTACATTAAACAGGGAAAAAGTCACTCTAAAATAACACAAATTTCTATGAAGAAACTGAATTCATTGATTTCAGTTAAAACTCGCTAAGTCTTCTGAGTGGACATTCCATTCACCTGACACCACTTCCTGCTGTCTACTGAATGCGCAGTCTACTGACTCCGCAGTCTGGTGTAGCGCGTCTGCTTGCGGAGCACGTGCCTGGTCAGTGAAAGGTTGAATAACTGGAAAATGGATGAACAGAATTCCTCGTCCACGCGCAGCAACGCGCTCTGGAATTCTCTCTGTTTTCCGTGGTGGGTGAAATAAATTGGTTGACAACGATGCATTACTTACTCCAGACTTTTAAGTCGAATCCCTTAAAACGCCAACTTTAGCCAATCAGAAACAGGCGCAGAACGTAGCCTTTTTACTGGCCGCTTCTTGCTCCCGCTCCTAGCACTTCTGTAAGGCAATGCTTCCTTCCAGGACTTTGAACTTTTATATCAAAGATAGCATCGACCGTCGCGTCGTGGGAAAATTAACCGCGGTAGATTAGCCTAGTACATTCAGATCACTACCCATTGAGGTGAACTGGCTAAAGACTAGTAATCCCCAGGCTGAACAAAGTCCTTTTTTCGGGCTATTGGTAACTGACTCCAGGAATCACAGTAGCAACCAGGAAGAGCACACAAATGCGGTCAGAAAATTATTTGTTACCCAGCAACAGCAGTACCAGGAGCAGCAACAGTTACATCAGTCAACCAGCTATTTTTCATGGCAGATTGGCAGATACATCCCAGTATGGTGTTGGCTCCATCTTGTCTCGTAAAGACCCAGATGGCTACGAAAAATCACATAAATATGCAACAAATACATTAAAATAGGCTCAAAGAATCTACTCTGAAACTGAGAGAAAGTTACGTTGACTGTTGTCTGTTGGGTAAGTTAGTTCATTATTTATCTCTTAAAGTGCAAAATGTCATTTATTTACATATAAAAAGCAGTAGCCTTCCTTGGGCTCCATAATAGCAACCCAAACAGAAGAGTACAGTGCTTATAATAATAGATGTTATGTCTCAACTTCGGCAGTTATCGGCTTCGTTATCATCTGACTTCTGTACACGCAAAATTCACAAGCCTCTCGCTGTCCCTGGTGGACCACATCACTGTTTCACAGAGCAATCTTGTTTCCAGCTAGAATTGGATACATAAGAGGGGGAGCATTACTGCATCGTATATACCGCATAGCACGACTCCAATGCGCTACTGTGAACGGGAACGCGTTATGCAGATCTTGGTGCCTCTCTCGTCCATCTGGAAAAGATAACCTGAAGATGCCTAAACAAGGCGAAACGCGTCGTTGAAAAATAAAAAAACTAAAATTGCAACCAAGACTGTTTTTAACCAATACTGTTAAGCACTGGTTTGCTGTATGCAACATATGGATTGGAAGAATTGGATAGCTTATGTCGAGAGCTATCCCACTAATATACCTGTTAGTAAGTGCAAGGACCACTGAAGCGTGCAGGGACCACTGAAGCGGTTCATGAGAGGTCCATACCACATACTGACATACAGAAATCGTAGTGTATCGTCTTCTCTTAGCCATGGAGGTTTTTCGGCTGTGCAATAGTAAATACTGTAGAAATTGAATTCCCCCTGGGGTGTAAATGATGATTTATCCATAAACAAAATCTTGTGCAGATATGCCCTATTACATGCGAGGCGCCGAGCCTCAGAGGGATCCATGTCGCCCAAATTCATTAAAGAAACCATAGTTACGTTAATACACTCAACCTTCTACTTGAACCACCACGGTTCCTATCACGCAACAGACAGTCTGTGGAGATATTATGATATGGTCCTGTTTGTGATCAGTTTAAGAGTTACGTCTTCGACATAATTCTATTATGGTAATTTAATAGCTGATCACTTATATCGGGCAAACAGCAATGATAATAAAGGAAAATTCAGATATTAAACAGTACGAAGATTTTGCTATCACAATGTGATTTATTGTGGGAGCTCAAAAGTATTACTAAACAGAAATATTGAATGGAATATAAATAAGAACAATGTATCTTAGGTAAGGAGATGTTTATCTGAATTCGCGTACAGGAAATTATATAGTCTCACAAATTTTGTGAATGAGAGTATCTTAACATGTTACTCCTGTCTGCTACGAACAAAATGAATCGGGAATGCGAGACCATGACACAGATCAAACATACAAGCCGTAGCTGTGTATGGCGACAAGGCGACAGTGTGAGCTGGGAGGGATCATATTAATTAGACTACTGCGCCGGGGCTGCGAATATATTACCAATGGCAGCGCGCCGACAGTTCGGTGCACAGGGATGATGTAGCAACTGCTCTCAGCGGCGATCCGCGAAAGTGGATAAAGACCCGAAACAGTACGAGCGCGAAACGACAAACAAATACGACTGTTGTTACCGGGCTGTTCAATCTGACTGACTGGAAGTGAAGAACTCTATAATTCGCTTTGGGTATCCAGAAGCGAAACACGACCGATCTCCCCAGCCGTCCACAAACGAATCGTCCAGCTCCTCACATAGCCTTCACACAGAAAGATTAGCACCTTGTCCTCACCGTGCGGGAAAGTCTCCACTCGTGAGAGGACACAGAAACAGATGTCAATCATTCTGTTAGATTGCACCACCCCTTTCCCCTCCAAACACCTATAGCAAATTTTCCTCCTATCACGGATCGTCCCGCCAAATTCGGAGCATGTAATACCGTCAAAACACGTAATACCGGTCCACCAATCAGATGGCGCTTTTCGTGCTATGCGTGGGAAAGTATGGACCTGAAACTGTCTCCGGCCGTAGGACGACCGCGGTCTACGTGGGCACCATACCATCGACCTCCGTGGAATCAGACATTAAAATTCTCCTAACGGACACTGACAATACAGCCCACCCGGCGTCGTCTGGTAGGAGAGCGGCGGGCCCCAGTGCACTAAAACTATTTGCGAGGCCCCACCATCGACGCTGCCCACGTCCCAGATACCCTGCTTGCCTCGCTGCAAAAGGCGTAAACGCAGGGCACCCACTGTGGTGCGACGAGCGGGCCGTACTCTGCTCTTGTCGGCCTTGCAGCTGTACCTCCACACAGCGTCCCACGCCTAATAAAGTGCGACAGCCCCGCCACACAGTTACTATCTAAAGAAATCAAGCTTTCATTCCAGATTTCATTACTTCGATGACCTTAACTTGCCCTCACTAAGAGGGAACTTACTAACGAAAAGTTGAATCAACGCAAAAAGAAGAAAAAAATGGAAGCGGAGAAGTTGTGACAGCTTGGCGTCTTTCACATTTTGCAATCTTCGTAAACACTATCCAAAGAACTGTAGCCGAGTTTGTAATTCATTGCCACACAGCTGTTTCTAGAGCCAAATGTGGTAATGTGTTAGAAAGACGTACTGACAGAAATGGCTGGTTGCACATACACATCCTCGCTGCCTCGTAGGGAAAAAGGGATTGTGTGTTGCCACTGCTAAAATGATACTTCGGTTTCGCTCATTAGTTACTGCCTCTATTCGTTGTTTTATGAAGTTACTCACAATTCCAGTTTCTGGGAACGTTTTTAAAATATTTGCAGTAAGGTCTTGCATGATCAGACTGTCTTTGAGCATACAACCGAACCGCTGCCTCCCGTAAGTTCATAGCTTCGGGCAGTTTGACGATCTGAAGAGGACCATTGCAGCATCATTCGAAACATTGGCACTTTAGTTGTTTTAATGTTTCATAATGACGTGGGCTAATAGCCAAAATTATTTTATTGAAATCACTGCTTAGCAGTTTGGCGGCTTAACCATATCCACCACACCCACATTTTCGTCTTTCATACACATTTGTGGAAGTTTACGTAACTTCCCGACCAAGTAGTCTGATCACTACAACAGCAGAGCAGAGCAACCCCACAGACAAACCCACGAATCATACGTGAGTTAGCGATTTGTTTACATTTGATGCAGTGGTGCACACGTTTCTGAGAACTCATACTTTCACAGCGGTGCTATGGTCAGCTGCACTTTCATTTTATTACTTTTCACACATTTTTAAGCTACTGGAGTCCTTATCCAAGGCTCTCTCCAATACCAAAGAGACATTATATAGTATTACCAAAAGAAGTCATAATTCAGCAGCTAGAAACGCTAAAAATTACTTGCGTTTAGCAGAAAATTCGCCTCTTGCGTGGTACAACTTGTCATACAGTCTTGGTACGTATACTGCTTCAGGATATGTTTTGTGTGACATGTCGTACCTGCCTCTCCTTATGTATTTACTTCCTCATTCGTTTCTCCTGGTATTTTAATATTATATTGTTTGCGACCTTTTGCGTTTCATCTTTCTCTCTGAGTACCACATTTCACATGCCTTGTTTCTGCTATTTTCCTTACACACGTTGCCATACTTAAGATTCTGTTATTGTTGTTGTTGTTGTTGTTGGCATAGCCCCGAAAACTGAGGCAGTCCTCTATACACTATTCTATTCTTTTCAAACCCCTTCGTCTCTGTGTGATTACTGCAAGTGGTCAAGTGGTCCCTCTTGTTCTCAAATTGTGCCATAAATTTCTTCGTTTCCCAATTCGCTGCATTGCCTCTACCATATTTGAAAAGTTTCTGTTCCCTTCTGGTTCTAACATTCTGTACAAGGCCACACTCCAGCCAGATACCGTCAGGAAGTACTTTGTAACATTGATATCTATATTAGAAGTTAAACGTGCCGTGATCTATTTTGGTGCCTTATACCAAGGACTTCGGGTAGCTTAGAGATATACCTTGCTTCACATCATCTATCTAGCCCTTAGTGTCAAATCGTTTAAAGTCCAATGAATATTGAGTGTTGCACCTTGTCTGTACCCTTTGGAGAAAGCTATGCAACGTAAAATCAGTGGTTATACTTTACTAAGCATTTTAATTAATTTTCTCTCGCAGGGTAGTTGTGGATAGAGATTACAACAGGAGGAGAAGTATGGTGTAACGAACTAAGTAGCTGCTTTACGAAAATTTATTTAACAGACGCAGCGTGACCGTGAAACCGTATTTACATGGAGTGCACATAAAAACGCTAATGCTGTGGATCCCTACGAGCAAACGATAATAAAATACCAATGAACAATTATCAGCAATGATTGGCTGGATAAAGGAAACGTAAGAGGGACGAGCAATTGCTCACACACAAAGATTCAAACTCTAAAGCAATCGAAGGCAAGGTTCAGCACATTTCATTAATAAACGAATCAGCAAAGTCTGCTCGTGAGTCATAGCGAAAAGAACCGTGAAATTTGACAGGATACACGGTGTGTGAAGTGAACTGTGACCGTTTAACGACCGAATGCGATTCCATCTGAATGTACGAAAACGATATTGAAATCAGCACTGCTCCTAAGCTTATTAATTGGAAATAATCCTAACTCAAAATCGAACTAACTCCCATCCAAAAATGACTGTTGAATTGTGTACAGAAACAGCACATTATACATATTTGACTACGGAGTAACAAGTACTGCGTCTCGCCTCGTCTGCGTACGGCAGTGTTCTGATCAGAATCTAAACTGCCGCTCCTCTGCTTGTAGAGGGCGATTACATTTGGTGGGGGCGCACTACCAATCACCAAGATGATTTTACCAGTAAGAGAAGGCATCTCCTCCAACCACAAGACAGCAGAGACAACGCTTGGTTATTTCGACCTAAAATTTTTCCCTCCTCTTTACGGCTGGAATTTTGAAAATGGCGTCCAAACTATTGGATTCGGACGGTCCAGGCCCGTGGCCGCACGTGCAGGAACACGCAGCTGTGTGAGGCGACAAAGTGTCGCGACTGACTGACGCCACCACGGCTGGCTTCGAAGATAGCTACTACGGTGATAAACCAAGAACTTCCATCTGCATTTGGCTGGTTGCATGCATTCATTCAAAACGAGCGATCATGCATGTTTGCGACATGTGGTTATAAGTACATGTCGTGCTGACTACCAGTTGCAATTAATATGTGAATAGAGGCACACAGTTTATGTTTCACGATGGAATGGAAAATACGAACAAAACCGGAAGAGAAAAGATACTCTACCGAACTTGCGAAGCAAAACGAGGAAGTTATATGACAGGAGGATTGAATCACGCCTTCCCAGATTATCAAATTGCTTTCTTTGAGCAATGATTTTCTTACATCTGCGAATACCCTCCCTGCTTCGGACATTATAAATTAGTTTACTGCCCAGATAGCGTAACTCATGTACCACTTTTGGTGTTTTATTTCCGAAACTAATTCGTTTAATATCGCCCATTTAATTCGTTTACAGCTCTGCTGCAGTCCCTTTACTTGTTTTCCACATATTAAGAAGAGCAATTTTACTTTGTACTAACTGCAACATAGTTTAAACAACTTTCAAATGTGTAGTAAGGGCAAACGCACTACATTTACAGATAGATAGTACTTATCTTGCATCGTTGGTCTCACTGTCATGGTGGTTCCTTTGTTATACTATAGCCTTTTGAAAAGACTTCGTGCAGGGTGGTTTAAATGACAAGTCGATCGAACATTACGTAAATTTTAATCATTTTATTCTTTTATTTTCACGTTCTTGAAACATAATTTACGCTCACATATCTGATAGTTTGAAATATACATAGTGTAACTCTTGGGCCATGCAAAGAACATAATCGATCGGAGAACAGTATGTACCAAACTAAAGCCACTATTACGCTATCTTAAGACTATATGACGGTGTCTGAAGCTACTCTGACGCACTTGGCGCCGAACATACCTTACAAATTACGAATCCAGTTTTCAGTACCTTCTAGATCATGATGTCCTAATTGAAACTGTCTTTCGGATTTTATTCTTATATTATTTTCTAAAAATAATTATTTAAGTAAAGATTTACAGCCTTAATGTTTAATAGCAAACATTGCAAATTTTGACTATATGAAAAATAGTTACCTCCTGTCATTTTGTAAAGAAAAATTTCACTAACGACAGTGAAATTAGAAAAATTACAAAGGAAGAGAGAAATTTTGCTTGAATGAAAACTAAAGCATTGCAAAGTAACGTTTAGTGTTAATTTAGATCACTCATTTTCATGGTACGAGGTCGATGGATTCATATGTAGAACCAAAATATCATTAGGAAAATAGAATTTTGGCAATCATATATGTCGGAAACATCACCAGATTTAATTCGTTTACAGTCCATTAGCCTTATTTCACTTAGCGTCATGCAAATACGGCTGAAGAGTTTACTAGTTGTGAGATACCGTGCCAGCTCGGCTGGAAACTGCTTGAAGACTTCTGCAGGAGGCGCGTCAGCTGTCCGTCCGGGCAGCAGGTGGCAGGCAGGTGGCCCGCAGCAGGTAGCCGGCGGCCGCCGCGGCTGTGCTGCTGGCAGAGTGCTTTTCGGTGTCGGCGGGTAACGCTGCGCGCCGTCAGTCACGGCCAGCGCGCCTGCCGCAGCCGAGTGCTCTGCCGTGTGGGATCAGACGCGCTTCTTACCGCCGGCGCCGCTCGCCGCTCCTCCTCCGGCCTGGCTGTCTTGCGGTGGCTCTGCCAGCCACCGAATCCCAACTAGTGGCGGCTTGTGAAGTGACACGCCTCTTATTAAGTCACCTATGGGCGAGTGGCAGCCGGCGGCCGATGTGGCAACACTGTAGCGGCAAGTGATGGACGTCAACTATCAAGTAATTTTAGTTGGACAACAGATGTCAATTAGACGTTCGTTGCATGGCACCCAAGTGGTGTCGCAATTTTGTTGGTCGGGCAGCTGGGATTAGTGGCTTTAGAAGGCTGTTGTCAGTCACAGTGTGTCGCCACACTACAGTGTTGCCACATTGGCTACCGGCTGCTTCTCGCCCATAGGTGACTTACACACACACTACACACACACTATACACTAAGGGGTGATGAAGCTCCAACCTCAATTTTGATATCAAATAAATAATGCAAACCCCCAACCCTGATGAAGTCATGAGTTTTCCCCAGGCTGCATATCAGTCCCTCCACCCTCCGCTCCCATCCCCTACCTTCCCCTTCCCTCTTCTGGCCCAGAAATTGTGGAAAATTGAAATTTTGGTGGGACATTCAAGAAATGGTAGGAAATTCAAATTTATTGGCAGGAATATCAATTTGGTCCGTTCTCCTTGAGGTCTGGAGACCAACTGGCTTCGGTCAGAACACCACAATCAGAGGGTGCTTTTGGTCCTGCCCCCCTGTCACAACACCCTCTCCCCTATTTGGAAATTTGTGGGAAAAGAACTGGATACTAGACAGAATGGATGTAATACCTCATTTTGTATGCATGGGCTTGTACTGTTTACTTTCACAATGAGTTGCCATTGATTGAACAGTAGACAGTGGCTCTGTCCCATTTTGTCACTAACTGCTGGATGTGGAGTGGAAATTATCGCTGTT